>NC_087515.1:16877173-18101756 GCF_963921805.1 Phalacrocorax carbo | reverse complement strand
CACTTCCCCTAAACGTATGGCTCTGAAAAACTGAAATAGCTACACGTGCCCTTGAACAGGTAATACTCCCACATAGAGATCCACATGGGAAGAGACTTGTAAAGATGGTAGAAATGCACTAAAATAAGGTGGTTAATCAGATGTTAATGACCTAATTTTCCGTTATCTTAAGAAACTCACTCCAGTGAATTCAGAGGAACTGTATTTATTCATGTTACCACCTGACCTACTACCTACCACCTGGGCAGATACAAGACCCTCACAGAGACTTCTTTGTTTTCAGGGACCTGCTCATCTTTTCCTCTTCTTTGGAGTTTATGAAAGAATTCTGAAGAAAAAGCACTTTTATTTTCATGTTTATATTTTGAAGTCTTGTTATTTTATATTTTAAATTTTTTCTTGATTTAATGTTCCTCTAAATTGACTGCTGCACAGGCAGCATAAAAGCCAACTTTGTTATGAATAAAATAAGGGAAGGTCAGACACTAATATAAAGGGGGCAAAATGACATCAGATATTGACTGTGACTGCAAGAAATTAATGACTGTTTGCTGACAGAAAGACATAAATTGGTGCTAAAACCATTGCATAAAGCTAAAGAGAAAACAGTCTTTACACAGAAATCTTCTCAATTGTAGGCTGAACAATCAAATTTGCCTAACAGCGCAGGTTACTTGCCAGAAATAAGAATGAGATTTATATATCAGGCTCTGCAGCACAAAATGAAGTGTACAAGTTAAAATTTCTTTGCACAGGGCAGCGAGAAGGGGCTGGAAATTGGGTTCTTACCAGACTCTGTAAATAGTTCCCCTACCCACAGATAGATCTTCTGATACATATATGTGTGAAGACAAGTAATCAAAATAAGGTGTTGCTCTTTTCCTGTCTGCATCAATCATTTTTCTTAATTATCTTGTTGTTCAAGCCTCATGGCTTGTGTAATTTACTGCTTATGACAGTTTGCAGCTAAACTGAGCAGCACTGTGCTGCTGAAGTGCCCGGTGGATGTAGTAGTACCAGACCCTCCACAATCTTGCTCTGTGTCTGTGGGACCTAATTCACTGTTAGACAGTAATTCCATGATGCATCATGAGATCTCCTTGTGGCTGAAGGGCTTTAGTAAATCCTGGACTTGTGGGGAGAAGAGCATTGCCAAATCCAAGAAGAGCAAACAGCCTACAGTATTTTCTCAATTCACAAAGAATATTTGTGTCAACATATATTAATTAATTTCTTGGGTGTAACTATCATTTTCTTTGATGAAGGAAATGGCTTTATTTATTGATTTGTTCTTGACAGACTTTAAAGTGCTGGGTCCATTGCTTATTCATTGGTTTCTTATGTAGCTCTCAGGCTGCAGCCTGCTTTAAAGGGCAATCCCTCATCTAAGTGCCCTGCAGAAGAGAGGGATGGGGGACAGCAGACATCAACTTCCATGATGGTCCTTTGAATATTAAAGCCCATTAATGTCATGTCCAACTTCTATGGCTATGATTCTTCTTGAAGACTTTCACATGAAGTCTGCCCTTGATGCTGAAGTCTGAACAGGCCAATAGTTCTCATGGATGCTTCATAAATAGCAGGAAAGCAAGAAGAGGGACACCCTGTGGTTCGGTATCACACTGGTGTCTACAGTGACTTCCATGAAGTGGTACCTGCTCTGCTCCTCCAAGGAAAATCCCACTCCTGCAGATGGGGCACAGACACCTTGCTTCATCTGTCTCTCTCAGAGTACTGAAATGCTTTTGAGGTGAGAGACTCTGCTCAGATAACAGAAGCAAAGGATAATGTTCAGGCAAACATTCTGACTTTTGAGAAGAAACAGAAAAATACTTTTTTTCAGAATATCAGTCCTCATGGCGTACACTGTTTTTCTCAGAACTTTCACCTAGCACTTATTCCAGTTAAATATTTAAAGAAAACATAGATCTGTTGGTTAAATATGTATCACAAATTTGTGATTATTTAATTACTGCAGCACTTTCTTGCTAGGGTTATAAAATTATATTTTATACACTATTCACTTTAATCTCTCACCAGTCCCAAAGTTCATGTAGAAGAAGTCTCAGCACACCTAATTTGCCATCACTCAAACTGAAGCAGAGTTTTGGTAATTCAGGTCAAATATGTAGTTCTGGCTAGAGTCCTGCGTCTTGAACAGATGTTTTTTGTCTGCTTATCCATTCTTCTTTAAATACATAGATTTATTTTTCCTGCTGAGAAGCTTTTTGGAATACACAGGCATATTCCAGAAAGCTAAAAAAAATAGCTTGCTCCCTGAGTAGTGTGCACACCAAGTCCTCATATATAGTGGTGTGATGTGTGGGGAATGGTTGACGTGAATGCCTGGAGAGGAACAATTTCCATCTAATGTCTTTCCTGTGATTGGGCATTTTAAAAATTTGCACTTAGTGAGGTAGCACTGCAGAACTTGCTCTCATCAAAGGCAAAAATAATGTCTCCTCCTCCTAGCTGCTGTTTTTTTGTGGCATTTGTAGTTTCTTTGTACTTCTAAGGCCTCCACCTGCCTGTTGGATTTAATTGGCACAATTGGCTAAGTTATCTGGGGAAAAACAGAGACAGGGAAAAGGTAGGATGGAAAGATGAGGGTACTATATGTAAAGCTCCCTTTCCCTAAGTTATTTCTTTCCCCTTATCCTTAAGATTTTTTGTTTTTGTAAATCAGATTGTGTGTTTCTTTCCTGTTTTGATTTTCTGCTCTACCAATATAGGATTTTTAAAATTTGAGGAAATATCAGCAGAAGCACGTGAGGTCACTGTGTTGAATTGCCAGTTTTCTCTGTAAGGGATTGGGTTATTGTTTTTTGTTTTCCCCTGCTTTTTGAAACATAAAGCTGCATACTGCAAACCCCAGCCTTTTCAAGTGAGAAGGAATACAGCGCAGGGCAGAGCACCTCTGGCAATGCTTGTCACTTTATAGTGGAAAGTCAGGTTCTGGAGGTTGGGCTGCTCTTAGGAGTGTTGCGAAAGGGTGATTTAGATTGCTTAAAGAACCACTGTCAAATGTATTAGCAAAAGTGGTTTTAATAGGTTGTTGTAAAAGTGCAACTTAATAAAGTTCAGTGGCAAGGGTCACTCTATTACTGTATGGCAAAATCATTTGAACAATTCAAAACTACCAAGTCAGAAATCAAAGTTACCAAGACGAAATCAAAGTTAGCAAGGCACAAATCAAAATTACTATACTACAAGGTTACATGTGATATTAGTTGTGTACCAAAGATCTGCCATTGGTAAAAGGTCTCTCTGCCTCAAGGAGCAACCTTGAGAGATGTCCCAGCTCAAGGGGAGATCACTGCCATGCAGCCATGCTGCCTAGCAGGGAGAGCTCAAGGACTCACTTAGGCTGTCATAATTATAGAATAAGTTGGTTGCCTTGTAGTCAAATTACATGTGATGGGAAAGGTATACATGAGACTCCTTGTACCCACAACTTTTTTCCTTGACAGATGAGTCTTGGAAAAGCCACATGCTATTCATGTGTTAACTGCATGATTGCTGTTCCAAGCTCATATGCATCGATGCTCACTCTGTCACTTGGCTCCTTTGGGGGTTTTCAGAGAACAGATTGGAACTAGAGGAGTTCTTGACGCAGCTATGGCTCAGGCCTTCACCTTCTCTGGAGCCTGTACTAAACTACTGCTGGTTTGGTTAAGGGGTTGAATGCACCTATCACACTTCACTCCATGACTACAGTCAACCCACTTTATTGACTCATAGAGTGCTAGTACAGTTACCTCTTGCCTCTATGTCATAAATATGTGGTGTATTGCAGATTGGTGGTAAGAGTCCAATTGTTCAATAAGGTGTTTAGTTTGAGTGTGACAATTAATGCTCGTTCTTTACAATTTCACATACAGAGTCAGTTGATTGTATAAATTTTGCATGTTGGATTGACATAATTTGGTTCATCTTTTGCCAAACTTTGACATACAGAATGACTAATAAGGTCAAAACTAACAAAACTACAATTGGATGCAGCATCAAATTCAGAATTCCAGTTGTTGTTGGTGACATTCCAAAAAGAGTTTCACACCAGTGATGTTCTCCATCTTTCTTCACTCTTTTTAGGACATGGTATATCTTCTCTGTATCATGAAGGATGGTGACCAGGGTTTGTTCTTTGTTGTTCTGAGTTCATTTTAGCAATTGTCTCAGGTCATCATATTGCGACAGTTTTTTACCAATGGGAGATTCATTCCAACAGGGGTAGGCAATAAATCTTCATACAATGTATAGCTAGATTGAAGCAATTGCTGGGTTGTGACAGGAGCTGAATTGTTAAAGTCGCATCCCATAATTTTGGTAAAATAACAAATACAGATATTTGAGTGATTATATGTCTCTACAGTGGTGTTGTCTATAACTATAGAATCACAAAGGGTTCTTATACAAACCCATCCATTTCCAACATATACAAGTACAGTTTCAGGGGTTTCATTGGGATGTATTTCAAAATTACAAACATTTTGCTCAGTGTCAAGACAAATGTCTTTGGCTTTAATGGTATTACTTTCCAAATAAATCCTTATTGTTCCCATACAACACATGCATTAACATAGATAGTTTGCCATTTGTTCCCATTCTGTTGGGCCCATACTCTTAGGTTCTAACAGATAGAAGACAGTTCTATCCATGGTGATTTAAACCCAGCGCAATGATCAGGTATATGGTCTATACTGAAGCATTGTGTATTGCCAAAACAAGAGCTGTGTCTTTACTGCCTACAGGGTCATAAGTGGAATTAACTAGATGCCACCAAGATTCTAAATCCTTTTTGAATTGAGTCACATTGTCCCAAATTACCTTTTGAATCTCAGTAGGCAAGGTACCCTAATTACCTTCCCTTATAATTGCTGTTACAGTAGATTGTATCCACAACTGAGAAACATGTATGGTGCAGAATGTACTATAGTTACCACATTGATCAGCACAAATAAAGGAAATTAGTGTCTCCACTCTGTGTGTTGGGCTTGTTGGCATATAAGCCAAATTTGGTCCATGCTGATGATTATTGCACCTGTGAGAAGGAAAAGCAATTGCCCAACAGTTGACCCAGTCTCCATGGGAGGTGTGCTGGTAGTGTTCCCAGGATTGTTCCTGGAAAGGGAAAACAATACAAGTCTCCACAGGGTTTTTCTGGACTGGTCACCCCTTAGTGGCTCAACTTGTTTAACTGCTCAGACTAAAGACAAAAGTCCTTTTTTTCCCACTTGGAATATCTCTGTTCTGTCTCTTTAAATATAGTCAAGTTAAACATTAAAGGCCTCTTTGGTGATCTCTGCCCGGTCTGGAATATATTGCAATAACTACCATGCACTGCAAAACCCTGTTCTGCTACAATAGGGTCATGAGGGCATACTGGCCCCAGTGACTGATATGTCTTCAATTCCTGTGTTAGAGTTTTGACTGCCTCTTCATGTTCTGGGTTCCATTTCCATGGTTTTCCTTTTTGTAAAAGTGAGTACAGTGGGTGAGCAACAATAGAAAATCCAGGTACAGATTTCCTACAGTATCCTAAAGTACCCATAAGTTGTTGTCATTTTTTCCTAGACTGGGGCATCTGCAATCGTTACATTTTACTTAGGGTGTCTGGTGGGATTGCTGCACTACCTGCAATCCAGCAAGTACCTAAAAATTTTGCTTGTCTACTTGGTCCCTGATATTTTTCAAGTGGCACTTCCACTTCTGCTTCATACAGTGCATCCCCCACAGCTGCTGCCACTTCCCCCACTTTTTCAGGGGAGGTCCCTCCAATTAGAATATCATCTATTCTATTCATCTGTTCATCTGCAGTTTCACATCTTGAGGGAGTGTGACTGTCTGTAAACGTTCAGCCAGCACAGCATAAAGTGAATGTTTATATGCTCATGGGAATCTGTTAAAGGTATATTATATACCTTCCAAAGTAAAAGCAAATTTCTCTTTATTGTCCTCCTTCAAGGAAACCATAAAGAATGTATCTCTTACATCTAGCACTGCCATCCATGTCTGTGCCACTGCTTGTAGTATGGCTGTTGAAGTTGCAATATTAGGTACTGCAGCTGTTAGCGGAGTTGTGTTGCCATTTAGGTGCCAATAATCAATTGTCAGATGCCATCTCCCATCAGGCTTTTGGACTGGCCAGGTGGGTGAAGAATACAGGGATTGGGTTCCGGAAATAATGTGCCATTTTTCCAAATTTACTATTACTTCAGAAATTCCAGTTCATGCCACAACAGAAATCGGATACTGTGGGACATTGGTGATTTTTGAGTCAGGGAGTAAAGGGGCTGCATGGAGCACATGTACTGTAGCCTCCCAGTTTTTACTGGTGGTGGGGTTGATACTTGAACTGAAGGACCACACATTGCCATCTGGTAGGCACCAGTTTTGTCCAGTCAAGACATCAAAGCGCAAAATATTTTCACTGTGCTTTTTAATTGCAAAGCAAGTAGATGACATGTGTTTCTCACCTGGGAGCCATAAATTAACTTTTGCAGTTTCGTAAATAACACTTGCTCCATTTGCTCCAGTGACTTTAACTTTCTGGCGTCCAGGTCACATATTCAGCTTATTGGCATCCTGTTGTGTTAATACTGAAATTTGTGTTCCTGTACCTGTTAGAAATTTTACCAGGCATTGTCGAGGACTAACTGGAATCAGAATGTATTCTGCTTCAATGATGGGTCTAGCTCATATTCAGAGGAATCTGAGGAGAACAAGGGGTCATCATTTCCCTCATCATAGTCATCAGGAACCCCCCAAATACCACCATCCCAATACTCTGGGGACACTATTAATTTCCTAACTTGCAGGGGGTTAGGCTGGTGTTGGCCTGCATGAGCACCATCTCAATAATTATTCCAACTTCTGTTTTTTCTCTTTTTCTTCCTGTAACTGCTTTTGTAGCCATTCAATTTGCAGGGACAGTAATAACTCAGCTGCTTTTTCCTGCCTTCTATTTCCTCTCTCAGATCTTGACTTTCTCTATGATGGTTTTTCCTGTCTTCACAGGTAGCTTCTAAGCAAGTGTCTAATATTTTACAAATAATTCCTTTTCCTTTACCATTTTTAATATTTCCTCTTGCTAATTTTAATTGTTCTTCAATAGCACCCCAGTCATGCCAGTGGTCGCAAGCGTCAAGGTCAAGCAAGCTTGAACCTGATCTTAATTCTGCTCATGGATTTTTCAGTGGTGGTCACAGTCCTAAACAGCTATTTAAAGCTACCCAGATGCCTTGAGCCAAATTCTCATGCAACCTAATTTTACAAAGCCTTTGATCTCTCATCTTGGGCAGCCTTGCCACTGTTAAAATGAATTAAACCTGAAATTGTTATGCACTTGCCCTGATACTTCAGGTGGACTATCGTACACTATATTGCTTGCATGGTACCTGTGCATTTTGGAGGATGCTGTCTCCCCTCTTCCCCTCCTATGGAAAGCCAAGTCCTGAATCATCTCTCTCACAGAGGGGTATTTAATCTACCACGAATCCTCCCAGTTCCAGGTAAAGCCAGGCTTGGGGAAGGAAGGGGAAGGTGTTGATGTGACACGTGCTCATCACTGATCTTTGCCTGGGTGCAGCTTAGACAGGATCCCTCATGGAGGCGTATGGTCTTGGGAGCATCCTGGTGCCTTGTGCCCTGGGCACTGACACCCTTTGGCAGAGGGCTCCGAGCTCTGTCCTGGCTGGCACTACAAGGTCCCATGCTGCTAATGCCAACAAGCACAGTGCAACAAGGGTCGCTGAGCCTCACCAGCACCTCTTCCTTTGGGAAGAGGTTTGGATATATTCTTCCCAGTTAAACTTGTAGTGGCAGAAGAAATTCTTATTAGTGACTTTTCCATGTGGAGTGGGTAGTCCCTACCCCTCTGCAGCCCAGCCTGGGCTCTGTGCCCCAGCAGCATTGCGCAGCACTGTGCAGCACCGTGCAGCACCGTGCAGCACTGTGCTGGCTGCACGAGGGATCCCACTTTTCCATCCATAAAGACAAAGCAAACAAAGCCAAAAAAGCTGCAGCCAATGGACCAGAACATACCCTGGCATAGGTTATAAACTGTGCCCGTGCCCTTTCTGATGTAGGCAACGTTCAGTTGATTAAGGCTTAAGCTGTGGTTTATTATAGCATGTCTGCTCTTCAAGGGAAGGAAAAGGTGGGCTGAAGTCTTGCTGTGAATTTTTTTTTCTTGCTCTGACCTGAAGTTAGGCTGCTGGTAACAACAACCTTTCTGTTCAGCACTCTTAGTTACTTCTACGTATAGAACAGGCACTTCATTTACTGCACAACACTTGGCAATAGAGAGGACATATTTTTCTATCAGTTTAATAGAGGTATATTGGGCATGACAACAAAATTTGAATATAAGGTCTAACAAAATATATTCCCTAGATCCTACTAAACTCTACAGGCTCAGAAAATGTCATGAAAAAAGGCTTTAAGTATGGTATTCTTTGCTTCTTAAACAATATGAGAAGAGGAGAAGTAAAATGTTTGGGTCTTTTTTCCCTGAGGGAAAATACTTCTCAAATAAATTCTAGACCTTCCACATACAAAGCGTGTAAAAATAATTGTAATTCCCTTTATAATATTGGCCACAGCTGTTCAAGAGACAACTGCATGTTGGTAAATTCCCTGTGAGATGTACCTTTCAAGCGTGATGAGCATCCCTCTCCAAACAGGTAGCATAGGGTCACTGATTCACTAAGTCATCAAGAATAGGCATAAGTAAGACAGAGTCAGTGTGCTGATTCTCTGCACAGAGGTGAACTGGGTCTTTAGGGAATGGATGGCTATTCTTTTTATAACCCTGACCTGAGATGCAGCTGCAATTCTCTAGAGATATAAGTGGGCAGATTTGTGAACAAAATCTAGATATATTAGCCTGCTTATAATCATCTCCACAGGCAGGGGATGTACATTTGACCTGGCCTCCCCTATACTTCCCCACCCAAGTATGTGTGCAGTTTATTTCACAAAATGAACAGGAGCAAAGAGAAGCCACTCACCACACAGTGACCACCCACAAAGTTGTTTCACAGAACCTTCACTACTGCGCTGGCTTTACTGGGGTCTATAGCTCAGTTCTTGATAAAGGCAAGAAACCATATGGTGGAGACCAAAAAACCTTTACTACAACTTTTTGCGTCTTTTTTAGGGCTGTTTGAGACATTTATGTAGGTGCTTTTAGGTTGGTTCATGCTCCCCAGACTAGTGTCTGCATGGGACTTGAATAGTAGAATTCTATCCATTTTTCTGGTGCTTTACCACAGTTTAAGGGTCCAAACTTTAGCCATTTTGAACTTAGTCTTCCTTATTTTACTGTACCTAGAAGCCAGAGGTGGAAAGAGCCAGCCTGCTCATCATATTAGATGCAGGGTTTCTCTATGGGGTATTTATCATCCAGGGGAATTCCAGTGACTACAGTGATAGAGCTGAAATTGTTTCCCTTCAGGAGACTGCATGGAGGCCACGGCGCATAGGCTGCTTACATACTCTGCGTGTCTTTACCCTGTCAGGTTTTACACATCTGCTGCATCGAAGTGCAGCTGCTAGACAACCAAAGGGATAAGCAACAGCAACTTTCAAGGGAGAATGTGAGCTGAACAATGTCACCTTTCCTGCCTTTGATAAAGGCCTTGTCTCAGGTTCTCTAGGAAATTTTGACCTGCAGCTGCTTGACTCTGCAATCTGGACATCCAACCTTCAGATTAACATATCTTCCCTTTGGGACCATCTTCTCTAATATAAACAGTAAATTCACACTCAGTCTTATATACCTCAAAATTGCCTGATTTTCTTTACAATACCTTTGACAACAGTTTGATGAAATAGTGCCATTAGTGCGGAAGTTGTGTGATATGCATAGAGCTGGTCAAGAATAACACTGGGGAGGACTCACTAAAGGTTTTTAAAGTTTGCATATGTATTATACCTTTTTCCATAAAAATGAAGCCTCCTCAAACCTACTGCTGTTGTAGAACTTTACTGAAACCTCAGTCAGACTCTAGAGAGCATAAAAAAGGTGGCAAGATTTATATGCTTTCATAGCCTTCCATTGGTGAAGTTACTCCTGATCAGGAACTCAGGCTGTAGCTGGAGTTAATAGCAGAAGGGATGAGCTTGGATCTTAATCATCATGTGGTTATTGGCTTTTTTGAAGTTTTTTTTCACTCCATTTGCTTGGCAATGCCTAACAGAACGCAATTTCTACATGTTGTCTTTGACATCAATTTCAGTTTAATTACTTCCCACCAAAGGAATTTCCCTCATTCATGCCTTGAACCTATTTAATAAACACACACACTTCTGGTTTTCTTAAATAATTTGCCAATTAGGTTTCTTTGCTGCCATCAGGGATAGCACTGTGTGTGTCTGCAAAGGGAAGTACTTGATAAGAAACAGGGCATTGCTGCTATGTATTTGAGATGAACTTCAGTACACTTGGGATCTTAACTTTGTTTTCAGTGCTACTTTGAGGCTTGATTTAGCCTTTTAGATATAGCACTGAACTAGAATTGGCAATTGCACAGTTCAATGAAATCTAATTTTGTCAATTTAATTCTCACACTTTTGCTTTTAAACACCTTATGACTTAGTCCATCTTGAGAAAAGAGTAGTGTAGTTGGAACATATACCAAACTGATAACTTTCACATGAAAATCAGTAGAAGCAATGCTTTTAAAGGAGGTCTATTTTTAATATTAAAATTTCTCTTGGAGGAAAATAAGACTTTTGAATTTTCAGTGAAATTTTAGGTTCAGTCAGCCTAAGTACACTTGAGAAGAGCCCAAGCCTCTGAAGTATTTAACCCTGACCAATTTCTCCTGTCTGGATGGATGTAAAGAAAACTATTCTCTGAAAGACTCTGCTTGTTAAGTTTATTCCTGCTTGCCTCAGAGCTTGGTTTTACTTGCATGATTTTAAAAACCTAATCTGATGAAACAACTGATTTCACATCATGGTTAAAAAAAGGTGAATATGTTAAGGCTTAGGCTTGATTTTTAGATTAGGACTATAGCTCTTTCAAGTTGGAATGCAGAAGGAAAAATATACCAACTGATTTTAAATTAATAACTTGGGAAGAGGTAGAGAGTGCAGCTGTGTATTTTCCTGCAAAGCTTCTTGCATCCCTACCTAGGTTAGCTTTGCAGTTAACTGTCTCAGCCCTTGTACTGCACCTGAGGAAAGCTATACTCTGCATGAGGGTAGATAAATGAGATTCACAGCAAATGGGTTGGTTCCCTGAACTGCATCCTAGAAGTGTTGCCCTGCTGCATAAAAAGAACATCTTTAGTAGTGCATGTGCCTATTTGGCTAAATTATTAAAATACACACCTCAAAGAGAAGGAAATTGATCAAAGGACAAAGTATATAGCCAACTTTATGTGTTCAGTAAGGTCTGATCCAAAATCCACTGAGGAAGGTGCAATACATTTCTTTGTGACCTGAAGGGCTTTGGCCCATTAAATGTCAATGGCTTGACAGCTCAGATCAAATTTCCATGGACATTTGAATGCCTGACAATGCAGATGAGTGCTTGGTGGGCTCTTTTGCCTGGCCTTAGCAGGTTTGGCATCTAGCTGTTACTGGCAGCAGTGGAAGTTAGATACCTAATTCATAACCTTTGCATGGGTGTCCCCTTTTCCCAGGAAGAAAGGTGTTCTGTTTTCTGTCAAATATTTTCAGTCATGGTCTGCCTCAGCAAAGCTCCAAATGTGGTGTGGATTCACAAGGGTAAATTCCTGCACCAACAACTGAATTTCCAATTATGAGTAACTGGATAGTCCAAGAATTGAGTGGAGGTCTTAATTAAGAATGTAAAACTGAGTTTCATGTTCTGTGCCAAGTTCTCTGTAGCTCTTACTGTTTGTTCTCCAGCTGATGTGTTTTTGGATGCCGTTAGTGGCTGGGCCATGGTCCTTGTGTAAATGAGCAGACCTTGTTCCCAGCCAGAGAGGTTACTTGAGAGTGACACAGCTGCTTTTTGGTGTCTGCCTGGGTGTCATACTATTGAGCAGCCAGTGATGGGACCTGGTCCTGGAGCCACCACTAAGCCCTCACACAAATGCTGGAGTGGGGAGGAGTGGTCTGAGCCCTGGATCCCAGCACTGAGTGCTGCCCCTCTGCTGTTTAATGTCTGCCTCTATTTTTGCTCTTCTGTGCTCTCTCTAAGCAATAGCATGTTTGATCAAAAGGAATGTGCTGCCAAAATTGAAACATATATATTTATATAAATATAAATGCCCCTCTCTTCTGCCTGCATACATAAGAGAAAAGCACTTACATGTATCACATGAAAAGAGAAATAATTCGGTGTTTGATTGCACATCAGGCTTCCCAAAATGCATTCTCATCAGACATTCAGGAAACATTATGGTTTTATTATCAAGGGAAGGCTTTTGATTTTTTTTTTTTTTTAGGGGAAATTGTTCTGGATTCTATAAAATGCGTTCTTCTAACTAAAGAGACTGTTTGTTTTGAAACCTTTGGAATGAAAGAAATTAACATTTCAGTTTCACAGCTTTTACAATTGCAGAGATTATTTCTATTTAGCTGTTGTGAAGAAGGGAGTTCTTTGTTTATTTGTTTAGAAGCACCCACCTCAGGTTCAAGGCTCTCATGTTAATGCACTAGTACAAGATGATACAAAAGCATTCAAAAATATTTGTACAAAATGGTTTGTCTTGCCTGGTGATGCTAAAGCCATCAGCCCATATTTAAGTTGCTGCCCAGAACAGAAAGGGAGAAGATGATTATAAATGTCTTCAGCCCTTTTGGTTCTCTCACCAATTCCCTTTTGGAGTTCCCACATCTTCTTTTCTTACCTTTATTTTCTCCCCTGCTCTAGACTCCCCTTTCTTCATTCAGATTCTCTGTTTTTATACACATGTAAGTCTCAAAGCCCTTTGTAAAGTTCCCATTCATGCTCCACTTTCCTGTTTCACACATACACCTTTGGTCGCTGTTCTCTTTCCATGTTTTGTTACTTTCACTCTACCATTCCCTCTTTTATTCTTTTAGCATTCATTCTACCATGACAGACAAGTTGCCCATCTTTTCCCAGTAACCCTGGGAGACCTGGCAGTACCTCTGTTTCCCCCTTTTCCTCCACTGCAAGCCAGGAATCATGGTAAGCTGCAAAGCAGTTCTGCAGCATGGAAGGAGTAAACACATCAGGGCATTTTTACTCCTGCCTTCCTGCAACGCCCTCTCCTCCTGCACTGCTGTAGTGTGGGATCAGATATGAGATCTAGAGACGGGGATGGTTTGGGGTGTATTCAGCTCTCAGCTTCCCTCCTTTGTAAAGTAGGATGTTGTCAGCTTGACAGCATCTGTTTGCAGCAGGTGTAGCGTGCTTCTGTAGCTAGCTCCTAGGCAGGAAAAGCAACTTCAGTTTAGGTTAAAGCAGTACAAAGTGTAGTGATAGAGATGTAGTATAAAGATATGGTCTGTGTGAAGTGCTTTTAACTAGAGGCCTGATTCAGCATCCGTTAATTTAATGGGTAGTCCAGGTATGGCTGGACTAGGCCCCCCTGTGGGGTCTTCGGTCATCAGCCATCCCACAGCCCTGCCCTGCAGGCTCTCTGCTGCCAGGGAGACCACTTGGACCAAAATTATGATCAAAGGACCCAATTCTCTTCATCAGCACACACTAGTTCATCTGTCACCCCATCTATTTATAAAGTAACCTTGTAGATATGGAAGGTGCTGTTTTGAATGTAGTTGGAGTATTTTAGCCTTTGAAGGACCCCAAAGTCTCTGAGGCAGCTTTCCAGGCCTTGTGTACCTCTCTAGGTGTGTATCTATACATCATATAATTTTACCTTTGCTTACACTTATCAAGGCTTTTTCACATGACTAAGTTTCATCATATAATGCCCAGCTATACCTGATGTCCCAGTCTACTCTACCTTTTAAATTTTCAGCTGCCTAATTCTTGAGGAAATAATTATTCTCTCCACAGTTTTTCATCCAGCTGTATGGTAAATGTAAATATGTTCTAAATGTCCCATTTTGTGCCAAATTACAGAGACAATGATTTCCAGGTACAAAAGAAATGTGGAAATATTTCAAGCTTCTGCTCTGGTGGCCTCATGTTCAACCCTATACACAAAAAAAAACGGGGCAGCTGTCAAAAAGAAAGCATGAATTGCTCATTCTGATTTGTACATTTATATGCCTGGATTCTTAGAGATTTCTGTACTTATTTCAGAATAATTTCCTCTTAACATCTAAAGTATATTTATTTGCTCTGTAGTGCACCAACTTCCAAGCCTTATTGTATGTATGTCTTATGCCTGTAACCACAAAGGCATTTTCCGTCTCTCCTATAATACAACAGTGATAAAAACACAGCAGTTGATCAGTAATCAAGTCTTTCTCAAAATTGTATTTTTCCTTTATTCTGTTCTGAATCTGAGCTTGCCTTGAACAATATTAGATAAAAGTGAAGTGTCCGGAGACAGATCACAAAGTAGCAGGACAGGTATCATCTGAGGAGGACCCAATGAGCTGGATAGAATAGCAGCACAAGAAACAATTTAATTTGACATAGCTGTGTATATTTAAAGTTTTATAAGGAAATACAGAAATGTAATTAGCCTTACTGACTCTGGTGCTCTAGGAAGTACAGACTGTCTTCCATGTGTTGCCTCTGTGAACATGAGAGATCGAGAAGGCTGGAAAGAGAAACAGCATCTCATGCAAAGGTTGTCTAACCTCTACAGATCAAGACTACTTTAAAAATTTATTCCCAAAGTTTTTATGTTGGGTACTACAATATTGAGCTGGATCACACCTTGCAATAGATGCTCAAGTTTTTAATACATAAGAAAGGTTTTTCTCCATGTATGCTTATTGCTTACAGACTCTGTCTTCTCCAGTGTCTGTGAGCAGAATAGTGCCAGAGCTAAAACATGCTGAGAAGCCTTGGACACTCCATGTCCCACT
This sequence comes from Phalacrocorax carbo, assembly GCF_963921805.1. Taxonomy (NCBI): domain Eukaryota; kingdom Metazoa; phylum Chordata; class Aves; order Suliformes; family Phalacrocoracidae; genus Phalacrocorax; species Phalacrocorax carbo. The sequence goes on along the minus strand of NC_087515.1, from coordinate 18,086,801 downwards.
GAAAAACCACAGTTGCCACCTCCCTTTGGAAGCTGAAAGCACAGACAACAGTAAAAATAATCTCAAAATGTTCTGTACTGGGGTTGTTCTTAAAACACTAACCTATCTTCATACCAAGTTTGAGATAACCCAAAACTTCAGAAATCACTCTGTGTCCCCTATGGCTCCTGATAGCCAAGCAGTTCTTGCTGTGCCTTTTTCTGATCACAGCTTAAATTTAGGTACTTTGACTCAGGTCTTACATTCACTGATGTTTTTAAGACAGCTGCCATTTTCTTTTTTATTTCTCTTAACATTAAGAAGTAATTAATTAAGAATATACAGAGTAAGTAAAAAGTAAGATACTGACTCATTTTCTCCTTATTACTTTTCCCCTGATGGAGCCAAATAAGAACAGAAGCTGAGAGAGGAATCCAAATCACTTATTATCATGATAATTCTACTCTCTGCAGCACCTCAGAATTTCCTACTCTTCATTCCTTTGGGCATCCGCACCTGGGATGTGAATGGGAGCAGGAACCTCACTCTTGCACACCTTACAGAGGCTACCAGGGTCTCAGGTTAGACCCAGGAAGGAAACATTGAGCCGTCCTTCTTACATGCACCCACTTTATTGGCATGAGGCTCAAGAAGAGGGAGGAGGAAGGAGCCCATCTTCACCCTGAGCTGGGGCCCAGCTTGGCAGGCAGATATCATACATTGCCTTCTAGGGGGTGGTTTTATCTCCGAGGCTTTCACACTCCTTTCTGTTGCCCATTCCTTTCTGTATCAAACTTTCCCATACCCCTCAGGTTCCAAGTCAGACTCCAAGTTCATGCTGCCTAGTTTGTGGGTCTTCTATACGGATTATCGCAGCTTTTCTTCTTGCCCACCCAAGTCCTGTAAAATTTGTTTTACAAAGACAAAAACCACTTTTTACATCATGCTTAAGCTTCACTAAGAAAAATATCACCATGTACTGCAAATACCGTTATGAAATCTTAACTCCTTTCAGAGGTCTGGGTTTCTTCCTATTAAGTGCCTGCCCCTGTCCTTGGCAAGCCTAATATCTTGCAGATAATTGTGACCACAGAATCTTTCTATGTGCTTTTTGACTGGGCAGAATGGTCCTTTCTTCCAACAATTTACAGTGCAGATTATTGAGACTATTCGTTTGTTACCTTCACACTATAATGTGGCATCTGTTAGCAAATACTGACTTTATTTATGGTGATGGCTGTAAAAAACAAGGGTCTGGCCAAAAGACTGTCACCTCCCCCGTGTACTTTTATTCATTTAGATACAAAATTGTAACCATTCTATTCCATCGCTGGTGCATACAAACTTAAAGCATCAGGATGGTTCGTAAACAGCTTAAGCAGCTGACCTTGTCCTAGATATGGGTTCTTGTCCATTGTATGCTAAAGTACCTGTCTTCTCACATGATTATCGTAAGACTGGCTTCACAACATTATCCCTGGTTGACAAATCCTGTCTAAGGGTTACCTGTCCCCAGTCTCTCATGATTCCCACCTCCTTAGAGGTTAAAAAACCTCAAACAACCTCCTCTCCCTCCAAAGAGTGTTTTTAAGCAACAATTAGAAAGCAAACCAAGATCTGTATCATATAACAGACCCATTTCAGTGCATCCAGACAAAAAGTTCAGCTGGTGCAAATGTGGGATTGGTAGGGGAGTTGCTGCAGCAAGCCCCAGCCAGGGCAGTGGAGAGCCTGACCTCCCTTACATTGCTCTTGGTGCCTGTGGAATTGGAACAGAGGATCGCAGCCTAACAGGATCCTCTCCAAACAGGGACCCCTGCTGTATGACAAGTCCACATAGCCTCTTTCAATACTGAAAAACATTAGTGTCCCTTATTCTATGTGGCAAGGGTCTGAAAGTAAAATGAAGACTCTTATCCACACTCCTCTTGTGCCATGTCTTTATTGCACTGACTGCATGCAGAGCATCTGCTGCCCCCCATGATTTTGGTGGTGGCTGGGAGTGTTCTGTGCACAGAAAGAATAGGGGCCAGAGGTTGCAAATCCACCAGTATGAGGTCCTGCTGCCTGCTGGGGAGGCAGCAGAGTACTGCTGCCTCCAGGTGTACTGTGGAAGCTAATGCTGTACTTTTCATCAAATTACAAGAATTGGGAAAGCATTGCCAAAGCAGTCTCTTTATTCTGATGAACACTGTGCTGAAACAGATGGCCATTAAACAAGAAGTTTGTTTGTTTGTTTGCTGAGTAAATAGATTGCACTGGTCTCAAATAACACTTTTTAGCCCCCAGTGGAACAAATCCACTTATCTGAGGGAAACTTCTGCTATTTCTCGTTTTGAGTTTTCTGATTAGGAGATACCCAGCTATAGTTCACAGTTATCACTTTGGGCTTTTGATAACATACCAGAATCTTCTGACTAACAAAACAAGGTGTGGACTTTTTTTCCACAATGACAGCAATTAAAGATTGGACAGACTTATAAAGAGGGGAATGAGCACTCCATCACTTGAAATCTTTAAATCAAGACACCATCTTTATAAAATATATTTTCTGTATCAGCCAATAGTATGAAGATAGATGCAGGATCCACAGAGAGGAATTCTGTAACTGAGATTATGCAGGTCAAATGAGATGGCCATAATGATCCCTTCTGGTCTAACCTAACAATCAAAGAGCATTAAATTTCACTCACTGAGCTGGACATAGATTATGCAAAATAGAAAGTACACGGATTTCCCTGCTTGTAAAGGGAGAACCTGGAAAGAATAATAACCCCAGGATAAAAATACTATGCTGACCTTCTTTCAGAGCATCTACGAAGTTACAGTGGATCCTCTTAAGGTTAACCTAAGTATCCTGGTTATTCCACTGAGATGAATGCTTAAAATGGAGTAGATTATGAATGTGTAATTGATTCTATGACCTGAAACAACCATTTCCTTGTGTTCGGAAACACTTTTGCATTCAGCTACAAGATGGACAAATGAAAGATTGTTGTGGAGTTGTTGAAGTATTTTAAAGAAGTTCTTCATATTTCCTGTGAGATACTGGTCTACGCTTGTTATAGCAATGCATTGCAAAAGGCAGCTCCTGTGCTGCCTTTGTCTCACCAATAGCTGCAAGGATCCTTTTTCTTCCACTGCACTGTGAAAAAACACCTGATCTCTGGGTCTAGAAATTTGAGAATAGGATTCCCCCATGATAAGATGCAGGAAATAGAAAGAAAGCATATTCAGTTTGTCTGCTGGCTGGAGCTGCTTTTAAAAGCAGAGGGATGTGTGGGTGGAGGATGTGAAAAGGATATTTTGTACTGGCATATACATGTGTAAACAGCCATTCAGTGATTTGTAAAGAGCTGAGCTGAACAGCACCCAAGAAATATACAATTTTTCCCCAAATCTCCAATGTCTGAAAGCTGGTGGGTTCAGCTTCTGATAACTATTTGCATCAGTGGGGCAACAGACCAAATGTTTTTTAAACTGTCCTTCAGTCAGTGTAATTGATTGGCAGCCATTGATTAAACAGTCATGTGGACCAGTGCTGTCTTTTTCATTTTAGAAGGGGGTGGGTAGGAAACACGAATTGCCAGTGTCTACATGTATATGCTAAATTGTATTGTCAATCAGATGGCCAAAGGCTTCAGTATGTTGTCTGCTAGACTTGGAAAGGAGAATGATGTTTGTGGCAGGTACAGTTGCCCTGGAGGTTGCAAAAGCATCTCAACTTCTTCTTGGCTTGCTCTGCTATCCTCCTTCAAACTTTTTTTGGGTTTGGGTGTTGCATCTGGCATTGTATGTCAAAGGAGAGCATCCTCATTACAAAATTTCTGTGCCAAGCTAAGTCTTTTGGGTGGTTGCCACTTTATAAAAGAATGTGTATGAATGTGATTGTAAGGTTTTATGAGATGTCTTCATATAGAGATTATGCACTTTGTTGGGGCACTGAAATTGCTACAACACTGAAAGATTCAGCTGCTCAGCAGAGCAGCAGTTTTAAAGGTTAGGTCACCATGGAATTAGTCATCTTGGTCTTCCGCAGTCATTTTACATGGTCTTTCATGTATTTTCTAGATCTAAGTCAGGAACAGGACATTGATTCTTGACAATTCTTTCCAGGGAAAAGGATTGTGGACCCATGAGAAGATCACTACCTCGGCAGAGCAAGATTTCTCCTGTGGCTCTTTGGGTGGCAATGGGATTTCCCTGTATGTAGAAGTGAAAGTAGTTGTAGCTAAAGCAACCATGTTAGCTAACTATGAACTAAGGCAGGATTGGAGAGAGGGGAAGCTTGAGCAAAAGAGAGGAATGGAAGCGGTAGCTCTCTTCCTGCTAGAATGACCAAGAAAGAAAGAGGTTGATTCATTGAGAAGCTCCTTACTTGGGGGAGAAGCAATATCAGGGATGGTTAGTAGAGAGAAGAAGCTATGGAACAAACCCCAGAGAACTCTGATTTAAGTCTAAAGGGCATCAAGGAAAGCTAGAAAGCACACTGGCCTAGCACAGTGGGAACCCACCACGACACAGCCTCATGAAAATCCTTTTTTGGATGACTTTGTCCCAGGGATGTATCATCTTTTATTTTTCCTTGGGAATTGGCACTGTCAAGACCATAGTTGGAGAAAGATTTCTGGAAGATTTTTGGAGTGCGCTGATGGAGTTCATTGATTTCTGCCACTGCAAGCAATACTCTGCTTTCAATCAGACTCTGAAACACTAGTCCCAGAGTCTATTATTAATTCCTGATGTCATTAAGAGATGTCTTCTCTGTCTGCAATGCACTGACATTTATTTTATAAGGCACTGACATGATTAGAGCTTCAATTTAATTTTCTAGCCAACATGCTTGGCCCAGGATTCCCAGCAGCTATGTTTAAAGTCAGCATCCTAAATTCATGTTTTAGTCATCTAGTAAATGAAGTAATTTTTAAAGATTCTTAATGCCTAGTTCAGCTGTTACCAGCTTATCAGTTCTTTCTTTGACCAGGCCATTTATTTCAGTGCCCAGCAAGGTTACTGACTCTTGTAACTCTGGGCCTTTCTCCCAAGAAAAGCCCTTCAGTACTGTTCCACATAAAGACGAGTAAAGCTGGATATGCTACAAAAGAGGAAATTGTTCTGTCCACAGTCCTTCCTCCTCTGTTTTACCACAGTGTAACTCCCTCATGTGCAACATCTGCAATCTTCACTTTATGGGTATAGAGAGTCACCTGGGAACACAACAGGCATAGATGAAAGGAGTGAGACTGGTAACAGTAAGGGATCTGAAGTTTGCAGCAGAACCTTGTTCATAATGCCTCCAAAAAAGTATGTGTTGTTCTATGCAGTCATTCTCAAAAATACCTTCACATTTTCAGTTCAGTCTGGTTTGACTTTCTAGAGGCCGTATCTGATACCACACATTAGCTGAGAGACCTGGTTCTCCTATTTGTGCCGGGTGGCCTCTTGAAATGAATCTGATGTTTCTGCTCAGAGTAAAGACTAAACAAGGAGGGTAACTAGGCTAGAGGAGGCTATAAAAATATACTTCTTACCCTCCAGACTGAAATACTACAGCTCTTTCTGAACTCATGTCCTTTTTTCACACTGGGATGTTTACAAAGCATCAGAAGATTTTAGTAAAGTTTACCTAAAAAAAGGTATACTTTACACCAGCTACAAAGGACCTCAGAATCAGACCATACACGTTTAATCTGGATATACAGAGGCAGACTGTTCTGCTCATACTTCAGTGCATTGACTAATCTTTAAAGAACAGGGATTAAAGAAAAGCTTTGCCCATGAACAGGTTAACCCAGGCTGCCTAGCCATGGGTGCACAAATCCATTCAGATTCCTTGGAGCTATGTAGTACTGATCACTGTCCAGAGGCAGGATACTGGACTAGATAGACCATAGGTGTAAGCCAGGGAGACAATTTCCAGGTAAAGTCCTGCTTCAAAATTATACTTCTTTCTTGGTTTTTTATTCCTTCCACATGCATTATAAATTCTTCTGTCTGTTGGTGCATTGATAGTGGTATGTGGTAATTTGAATGAGTTGGGGTTTTGCCTAATCTTAATTTAGTCAGTGCTCATCTTTTCTCTGGCTCTGTCTAGGAGCCTCTTTAACCAAGAGAGGCAGAAGAAAATTTGTGTGTCTGTGTCTGGAGGGCTGGAGAGAGGAACCAGACAGTAAGCAGGAAACGCTGATCAATTCTTCTGAGTTCTTTTATCTTAGTTCAGGTTTTATTTAGACATTCCAGTACCTTTCAATACAAAGGGAGAACTACTTCTTGCCACCAACATTAGAAATAATAAAATTTATCACAGAGAACCTTTGTACATGCTCTTCTTTTTGTCATTTAAGTTACTAAAATACAGCAAGTAAAATTTTTTCTAGCATTGAATAGCATGAATGGAGCTGACAGCATTACTGTATTTATCTGTCTCTCCTTATATAGATACAGATACATACAACTTCCACTATAACATTTCAGGCATTGGCCCATCTAAGAGCTCTTTGCAGCTGCAGCTCGTGCACTTTGCAGTAAAATTTCTCTCCCGTTCCCTTTTCCCTCTGCTTCCCCCGCCCCCAGAGAACTGACACGCTTTTCACTGACAAATGTTGAGTGTAGCTCCTGAGGATTTAGCATGTCAGGCTGTGTCTACACAGCTTAGGTTTCTATTATTACGCAATGGCTTAGAAGGCAGTGCTTTGCCACATAATTACAGAGCCAATCTGTATTAAGACCAGGAGTTTGGATGCCTCTTTCCATACCAACTATTCGCCTCCCACCCACTCAAGCCTCCTCCCAAACATTCTTATTTCTTTAACAGCCTCTTTTCATACCCTTCTTTCCTCTGGTTTCTGATTTTCTTCCCCTTCCTATGCCACATATTTGTTTATTTCAGAAGCGAGGGGACTGACTGAGTCGTGCCTACCAGGATTCCTACGCAGCACAAAGCACTTGCTGTATGTTGCTTCGTCAGAAGAGGTAAGAAGAAATTCCTGAAGCTGCCTGCTAGTTCTCTCGGGTTTCTCTTTCTCTCCTTTTTTTTTTTTTTTTTTTTTTTCCTGGTGTGTGCACATTGCTTGTCTTACAAGCCGTGCAGGCTCTGCCATCTAGAGCACTTTGTGAGATCACTCCAGTTTGCTGTTTTTCTTTTTTTCCATCTCTGCGTGTGTGTATCTCCCTGTCTCTCTTCTCCCCACACCGATACAGCTCGACCCCCCTCCCCAACACACACGCACATACACAGAAGCTGAGCTTGCTAGTATGAACTTGAAGACTTGCAATACCAAAATGCATGTGTTACCTTGGGATGCACTAGGATCAGGATGCTTGAAAAGCCTGCAGGCTGCTTAGTCCTCCAAGACTGGGCTTTTTAAACCAAACAAGAAAAGAACAAGTTATCACTTTTTTCCTTCTTTCTTTTTTTTTTTTTTTTTCCCTTTCCCCTTTTTGTGCTTTGGATATTACTGAAAAAGGAATCTCAGGGATTCACACACTTGGACTTTACTGAATCAGGTTGCATCTGAAAAACAATCAAGTCTGCATTTTGGTTTGCTAGAGATCAACCAGGATTTTGCTGATTATATCTTCTTTTGAAAAAAGGATGCATGGCATAGAAAGAAGGTCTAAGAGCCTGTCTGAGAATATTTTACCAAACCTGGGATAAATGTTACTTCTCAAAGGTAAGTGCTAGGTTTTTTTCATATGTATATATAAACTATATAGTTATAATGTAAATTATATATAAATATGTACACAAATCATTTATACATAGTTACCTCTGATGGCAAAATATCTGTTGTCGTGCATTTTAAGGCATTGGAGGATGTATAACTTTATCTTCCCTTTCATGCTAGCTTAGATAAGATTGTTCATGTAGAGAAATGAATCTCAGTTTGGTTTCTGCTCCTCTCGGCATGAAAAGGCAGTTCAAAAAGAATATTTATTATTTTAAGTGTCAGTAGGGATATTTCCATGGCAGTTTTGAAACAGTGATGGAAAGAGATTTGAAAGAAAGGATAATAATTTGGTTTCTAACACAGGAAAAACTGAGCAATAAAGGCTGTGAAAGTGATTTCAGCTTTCTGGAGGAATTAGTAGATCCTGCAAAGCTAAGGAAGAACTTTGCTGGACAGATCAACTCTACTGTACATAAAAACACAGAGTAAAAGACTGGGGACATTGGCAAATACCATGTGAAGAAATGGAAGGCATAAGAACATCTAGAGAAGGGAAGGAAGTGAGGGGAGTGGAGGGGCAGCGGGCCACTCACCTCAGTGTCTGCTGTCACAGAGGTTGGTGTTCTTGGTAAGGTGGTGCCACTGATGATGGACATCCAGAATTGGCAAGGTGGGCATGTAGGGAATGGGGTACACAAGCAAGTATATGCTATGTCATGTCTGTCTGACGTCATCAGACATATATGCTCTCTGCCAGACTAAGTGCACTGAGAATTTGGGAGGGGGGAAGCACTTAAATGGCAGCACAGGACAAGATGTAGCAAAATGGAAACTGAGTCTCTCCCTGACTTGCATGGACACATGCACACTTTTGTATCACAAAACAAGTGTGTGACTGAATACAATAAGAAAGAAACTAAAGGGGAGAGCGGATATCAGTGATTAAGTCACCAAGTCCCTGTATGATGGATTAGTAAACTGGAAATGTAAAGTGGTCAGTTGTGGTAATGTATGCAAGGAAGGGTTTTTACACTGGGTAACTCCTACCCAAAGGAGGCAAATAGTATTGATTTAAAGCAAGAATCATTTTTTGCCAGGGCTGATCTAGTTTTTGTTGGGGGCAGTGCCATGGAGATATTAAGAAGAGTAAGGTTTATTTTACCTACCCCATCTTTGGAATTAATAGGACAGAATAACTCTTCTGATGAGAAGAGACTGGCTTCTAAAGGGAAACAGTAAGCATCACTTAAGTTTATAAAGTCACACTTAATTAAATTGACACTTTTAAACTTTATTATGCAATGCTCACTGGGGATAAGTCCAGCAGACACCACACAATTGTCACTGGTATTTTCTGTTCCTCAGCAAAGAGGAAACATTGCCATGCAGAGTATCAATTTTCTATTGGACCCTGCTGTACTAAGGCAAATTTGAGCTTGTGCTGAGAGGGAGGAGAGACGGACAATTACTTTTACTCTTGCCATGTTTCAGGCTGGTTACAGTTTCCTTGTTTACAGCTTGCCCTGGGTTGGTGGTTAGTTTGCATTGCCTACAGATCGCCACTTGAGCACAACAGAGTGCTTTTTGTGTGCACTCTGCTCGTAGCTGCAGCGCAAAGCAGAGCTTCAGACCTTCCCTGAAACTGCTACTAATCCTCAGGGAGAGAGGAGATGCAATAAAAAATAAACAGCAATGCTAGGAGGCAGGAAGAAAAGAGTCATTTTACTCAAACAAGCCATTTTAACCTCATAATCCATGAAAGATCTGTATCACCTCTCAGATCAGAGACAATGTCTGTCCTGCTCTCCCCAACACAGCTCTGTTTTCTTTAGGGTGACTCTGGGCCCAGTGTGCCCCAGTATGTGGCTGTGCAGGGCACTGGCAGGCAGGTAAGCAGGCCTCCCCAGGTGCACTGTGCAGGGTGAGACATATGACCCACCATCAGAGTCTCTATTTCTGCTACCCTCCTGCCCCACACCGCTCTTCACAACATTAGGCTTCTTGTTTAAACTTATAGTTGGAACTTAACTGATCACTTTTCCCAATGGGAAGTACAAATGGCACCTGTAGCTTTGCCCCACAGCCTCTGCTCTGCCTGCTGCTTAGGTGGATCTGAGCTGACAACTTCCTGGCAATCCCTGTGAAAATGCCCCTGCTCCCTCTCTTTGCAGAGTACTCTGGCCACTGACTGAACCTTGCAATACAATTTTGTTAGACTCAGCTGATCCCCTTTTCTATTTTTTTTTGTCTTTGTGGGCAGAAAAATCCAAAATGGGAAGCTGATGCAAACTTGTCAAGGTTTAACAGGTAGAAGGCAGGAATATACTTCAGGTGACTTAGAATGAATCTGCCTCCCTGCAAGGGGTTGCAGACTAATAACCCTCAAGGCTGCATTTGCTATCCACATGCATAGAGGGAAGGAAGGGGGTGATGACAGTGCCTGTTCAGCCCCAGACCCCTTTTTGCATTGCTAATGAATTTCAGCCTTGACCTACAAAAATCACCTGTGGGAGAAAAGGGTAGTTTGTTCCAAGTGTGTACTCAGTCTTCTTTCTGACCTGAGCACTCAGCCTTACTTTCTTTGGGTTTGTCCTAGTGTGTCATCATGTTTGTTTTTGTGGAAAGAGTAACTGTCCTCTAGGTGCTGGACTGAAAAGCAGTAACACTAGCTATGAAATGCAGAAGGAAGACATTCTTCAAGCCAGTCCTGATGACTGTGGAATCCATTGCCCAACACCAGATGGGCCACTGCTGCGTCCTTTATGTTTCCTCTTTACCTTAACCATGTAGGCTTCAATTATTGTGACTAAGGATCTCACCAAGGTGCTGGGATTTACTCTATCAGTATCCAGAATTGCGTGTGCTCACAGGGTGCTGAACAGCTTCCAGTCATCAACTGAGACTTGTGACAGAAGACAAGGTTTCATCCGAGCATGCTGGAATAGTAACAAATCACCCAGTGTGATGCAGCACTTCAGTGAAGGGCCAGCTGTCACTCTCTGCCCAGCCCACCTCCACCCAGGATGCATAGCAGGGAGGGAAGCTCTGCTTCTAGGAACTCAAATTACCTCCTACATGGGCTACTGTCAAACCTTGGCATGAAATTCACAGATGTAAACTTGTCATTAAATGGCCCACAGTGATGCTGCATGGAAAACTGGAAAAAATGCATGTCATTTAGAAGTATTTCTGCTTCCCAAGGAGCAGCGGTTGCCTCCATACTTCAGAATATTTGCATGACAGTGCTTCCAATTTTCCTCTATTCCTGTCATTTGCTCTGTCCTGACCATCATCTGGGTCTCTGATGACATCCTCATCTTCATGGGAAAAGATTTGTGACAAATCCAAGATGCCAACTTCAGCACATGAAATGAGCAGTGGCAGCAAAAGTCAGAAAACCTCTTTTCAGTAAAAAAAAAAAGTTAAAAAAATGCTGATTTGAAAACATGGGAGAAAAGGAAGAGATGTACTGTCAGGGACTGGTCCTATGCAGAATCCCTGTTGACCTACATAGAAGGCAGAGTTGAGTGGGATTTTTTCAATGATAAATGTTCTTGGGTTTTTTTCAGGAAAATATAGATTTATCAGAATGAAACATGATTGGGAAATAGTCAGTTTTATGAATTTCCTGACTGAAAAAACTGTAGGGAGAAAGTTGCCAGAACACACAATCTTACTTTTTTCTGGAAGATAAATTTTATTATTTCTTTCCAGTTTGTGTGTTTTGTATGAAAACTGAAAATGCCTGATCATAAAAGGAGCCATGCTCAAATTCCATTTTGCTAAATAACAAGCAAATCTGTCAACTGAACTGGAACAAAATATTTCTAGCTTATTAGAAGGCTTGCATGCTTTCTATCTCAGTTTGGCCCAAGTAAATTGTCAGCACTTTCATTTCAGTTCATGGGACCAGAAAACTTTTGTCTGCCAAGCCCTACCTGGAAGTCAGTTTACCTGGCCAAGTGGGATTATTCCAGGAGCATCTTGTCAATAAGTGCTGGGAAATATCAAGGCCTTTGAGTGTCTGCTCTTGAAATCATTCTTCCAGCTATGGAAAACTTATGTGCTGAGAGGATAAGCCAGCTAAATAAATGTAGACATGAGAGGATGGCTGCAGCCGTAGTATAAGTGGTACAATGAAGCATTTAGGAGGCTTCTGCTAATCACTCTTCAGGAAGGAACTGGTGTCTAGTCCTCTGGCAGATCTGCTATCACTGTAGTGTGTTAAGTGGCCCTCATGATAAGGAGAGGGCCCTGGAATAGCAGTAAATCAAGGGTCCTGGACCCTGGTTGGTCAGCCGGTGAGATGTAGGACAGGTGCATCCCAGTGCATGCCAGTGTAGGTTCTGAGCAGAACAGAAAGCTGGATTAAGGAAAAAATCAAGAAAAAGTACGACATCTGAAAGCACCTTCTCTATTTTAATATAGCTAATGTTGTGCTGTAAAATCCCTGGAAAACAGGTGTGTGGAACTGGTGCAGAAAATTATCAGTGTGACTCTTTCCCTGAAGCCAGAGGAGGTAGGTCAGGGCTGAAGGTAAGTCTTTATGTGCAGAACTGGGACAAATTGCTGCAACTGTTCAGTTAAGACTATAGAGTTTGAGTTGATTTTTTGGGAGAAGGACAGAATTCGGAAGACCTCAGTATCATCAAGCCATATGGATTATGGGGATTGGACACATGTGATATGGGAGGAAAAGCACACGCTTGTGAGGAAGTAAGGAATCTTTCCTCTCCTGCCCTTAGAGCTGCAATTTGCTTTGGCAGGCTGAGGAGCAAGGGAGCTCAAAATGGCACCAGGTGCAGAGAGTCCTTAACCATTCTCTTGTCATGTTTAAGCTCCTCAGAAAATCTTCAGTGTACTGAAGTCAGTCAGAATGAGTAATCCTTCTTTTGTTACAGCCTAAAGATAAAAATTAAGAAGAGGAAAGGAAAAGAGGATATCTTAAACACGCTGCATCCTCTGTTGCATTGGCAGGATGGATGGGTTGTGGTATCAGTGAAAGGGCAGCACCTGTATGTGTGTTAGAAAGGGAAAACTGACTGTGCCAGAATTTATATCGGATCCCTCTGTTAACAGCCTTAAAAAAAGTGTATCTATCTGCCCTTTCAGTATGGAATGAAAATGATGAGCAGTCAAACGGCAAAAGGAAAAGTCAAGAGGAAAAAAATGCCTGTTGTGGCTCACTCAGCAGTCCCTGTCTGGTTTGAAAGCAGCCAACAACAAATGCCTGTCTCCTCAGAGATAAAAATCAAAAGCTTCCTAATCATTTCAGTAGTCATCTGATCTCTTTCCTTTTGTGAATATTCCTGTGACTAGGTAAATACATGTGATACTCAGAAAGCTCTGCACGGTTTGTATGTGAAACAAGTGTAGTAAACTAAAAAAGAAAAAAGCCAAACTGAATTGATAGAACATAACTTATCTGGACCAAGACCATTGCATTGGTTCCCTAACCTGATGGCTAGCTGGCATTTTGTATGCTATCTCCAGTGTAAGTGAATGTTATCACTGTATTTACTGTATATTGGTTTTTAAATAAGGATACTACACTGATTCCTTGCTCTCCAAATTATTGACTGCACTTTCTCCCTGTAGTCAGGTCAGATAACTTGCCTTCCCTGGAAATGTTCCACAGGAAAATGTGTTATGTCCCAGAAATTCTCATGGAGGAGACGATCAAAGGGATTTTTTGCAGGCTACCTGTCATCAAAATATCTTGCAGTTATCCCTGAAAAATCTCAGTTTGCTTGGAAAATACTACTGTGAGGTATGTAAGCATTTTCTAATCCCACTTCACATGACTAAGTAGCAGACCAAGCCATGAACGCTTCAGCTGACCTCCGCTTTGCAAGGACAATGTGACCTTTCCCTATCACCAAAGCTACATCTTCTGTTCACAGCTCCCCAGATGCATTTTGCCAGTGATATCTTCTTGAGGTGAGGGGGAAGGTTACTGAGGGTCTTCACAATTACACAGTGTGGCCAGGAGTCTCACAGAGGATGAGCTTTCCCCTGTCTATGGTCTTCCAGCACCCTACCCTTGACTGGACCTCATGATCCTCCAGCTGGTGAGAGAAGAAGTTCCAAATGCCTCAGTAAATGACATTTTCTTTCACATCCAGGGGTGGGTGACAGCAGTTTCATGTGAACTGGACAGAACTAGCCTTACTGGCAGAGGGTCAAAGCAGAGGAGCTGAAGAGAAGTCTGATGGATATTTACGAGAGCAAACACACTGAGGGCAGAGAGGATGACGTTTGGAGAACGACTGAAGAAATTTTTGTAGGATGAGAAGGAAGGAAGAAAGAAGAATCAGCAGTGGTACAGCTAAGAAAATCTCTCTGTCTCTTTACATATTTGTACAACCCTTCTTGCCGCTGAGCCAGGATATCAGGTTAAGCTAAAGAAGGGCTTATGGTATGTGTCTTTAGTCATGCTGTGTGTAGCTGATCCCTCCTTGAGCCACTGTGGAGTGCTTTATTTGTCACATCTAACCTGTTTTAGCCTTTTGGTGAACATGGAAACAATTATTCAAGCCTTTTGTGTATTTGTTTCTGTTTTCTCCATCTTTCTTTCATGTCCCTGAATCAATAAGTGGAATGAGGATGCTATTTATTTGTTTTTCCTTAGCACTGCACACACAGAATTTTTTATCACCGGTAAGCATGAGAGTCACTCATTAATAATTATAACCCCTCCCCTTAATTCTTAGTAGAACCTAGTGACAAGCTTTTAAATTAATGTGAGAAACCCTCTAAAACGTGACAGGTTCATCTTTATATAGTATCTTTTCCAAAGAGGGCAGTTGACGGGCTGAGATCTTTCTTTTCTGCACTGGAAGACAAATGGCTATATTTCATGCCCATCTGAGTGGGATTTTTTTCCTCTATGACGTTTTTTTTCATGTGCCTAATTCTGTGAATGGCATGACAAAGGTCTGTGATGACCCTGTGGGTTTGTGGCTCAGGAAACTTTCCTGCATTTAAGGTTGTGCCAACAAAAGGAAGAAATCAATCCTCCTGCAAGAAGGCTGAGATAGGACATGGTCATTTTCTGTGCATTGGTGACTTTTAGCTTACATCAGTGTCCTACCACATAATGGAAAAATCAAAATTATGCTCCTCTCAACTATAGGATTTACATTTAAAAATAACTAATGCCCTCAGGCCAAGAAACAGCTGCTGCAGTTCTTTCCAGCACGGCTCATTGATCTCGTCCTCTCATTTGACACATCCCGATACTCCCATGCTGTAGTTAGTGTTAAATCACAGATGGATCATGTAGTGACCTAACTGAAACGGAGACCTAGTTGGGCTAGCGTTTACATACACACCACTGCCTTTTTCAGACATTGGCAAAAGACCTAAGAATTAGGCCTTTGTTAGGCTGTGGTGCCTCTTTCTATTATTTACAGAGGTTTTTTAATTATCTTATATTAGTCTAATCATGTTCATTTCAAGGAATTGCTTTCAACTCTTTTTTTTGATAGCATGTGTTGTTTTATCATGGAATGATGATGAATTTAATGTATACATTAAAAGCTCGGTTTTCCAGAAAAGTCCTATTATGGAAATCAAACATCATTTACAAACACCTAAAAAAAAGCCTCCCAAGTTTAGTGTGTGATGTAGTTGCACTCATATGCTCTCACAATCATTCCCTCTTTTTTCTTTATATTGAAAAGTACATAAAGAACAAAAATAAACTCTGCAGCCAGCTGTTCTTCCTAAATATGTCTTATCTTGATGGCTTAGGTAAAAGGCAAATTGCAGCTTGAGACTTCATTTGTGCAGAAAATCTTAGTCCCCAGCAAACCAGGTTTGTTTTCAGAAACCTGTTTCTTCAGCCACAGTATTTCAAAATGAGAAGCCAGGCTGTGTTCATGCCCCAAGTTGATTATGCCATGTTTGCAGAGCCTTTAGTCATAGGTGGCAAAGAACAAAAGAACACAGGTTTGAACCTTTGTCTCCCTTCCTTCTATTCCTGATTGAATTTTCAGAGCCTTTCTGACATTTAAACAAAGCATTATCTGAGAACTCTTTGGAAAGAATTAATATGGGATCTCAGATTGTCATTCTCAGAATAATTTCTAGTTTGCTTCAAAACAGTTTCTCCTGTAGCTATAAATTTATGTTATAACATATCTTGGGGTCTTTTTATTGTTGAGGGTGTTTTAAATTTAATTTTTTGTTTATTTCTGTAGTTTTACAAAGAAAAACATAAAACCATTTACCTTGCCAACACAAATTCTTTTTTGATCACTTGTAATAGAGTAACAAGTATTGCTGAATGCTTATAGGTCATCAGGTAGTAAAATCATGCTGATCTCAGATAAGAAAATGACTTATGAGTTTACCAGCAGACATTTGGAAATTGATATCCAGGAAGAAGATGGCTCCTTATGATTCTGTTGATAGATGCTAAGCTTCGGGTCACATTAAATGATATTTGTCACCTGGATTCTAGTGACTCCCATTAATTTTACTGAGATTTGTTTGACTAGTTTGATTTTCAAATGTTCATGTTTTAAGTGTTTTAGTCATTCAGAGAAGCAGCAGCACCTGTATCACACCTGGTTAGGATGACCAACAATCTGAACACAACATGAACAGTGATTAAGCAGATCATGAATATTAGTAGTTGGCAAATCACTCATGGCTAGAATATGAGCCATTTGTTTGCCAAATATACATGAAAAAACTGGGATGAAATAAGAAATGAAGTAAGGATTAAATCATAACAAATAATTTAAAAATCAATATTCCTAGCCACCATGAAAAATTAATAAAAATAAAATGTAGACTGTATAGCAGTAAGTGCATTTTAATATTGATATCCAGTGAATCCCAGCATCTCACAATGGAAAGCAATGGCAGTACCAGCCCCTGTGACATCTATATGTATAAATGTATATTCATTTATTGTAGGACAAAACCAGGAAAAAAACTCAGGGAGGAAGCGTACCCTTGTAATGAAGGCTTTGGTTTTAAAGTCAAAGTAGGCCTGCAAGAAACAGTCTATGGAGGACCTAGTAAAACTTGCCAAAACCACACACTTGATTGCAAAGAAAAAGGGAGGACAACTTTCATGATTACAATTTGCTTAATTTGGGAAATGTTTCCCCCTTTCATATATTATATGTTAGGTCGCTTTCGAAATGGAAATGGTAATTTGAAATGAAATGCTCTGATAATTCACAATTATGTTTCCACTTCAGAATCAATAAATATTTTCAGAAAGGTTAAATGAGTCCAACTTAAACAAAGTATCTTCCTCCTGTTTGAATAAAACATTACAAGTCTGCTCAAAAAACATTTTCAATTCCTTTCTATGCCATTTAATTCCTTTTTTCAAATCATTAAACAGATATGTTTAAATACACATGCCGTGTATGTGTGCACGTATGGTTAGATCCATTCTTGGCCATAGGCATAAACTTTGCTTTTCACTTCTGCTTTTGTAATGGGAGATAATACTAACATATGTCAGAGACCTGTCTTAAGGCTAAGTGTACTGATGCTTATGAAGTGTTTATAGACTAGTGAAGATGAAGGATACATCAGGGAAGTAACCCTTTTTTGGCAAAAGGAGAGACACAACTTAATGAGAACTGATGAAGAACTTCCAGTCAACTTTTTTCATGAGGGAATAGGCTGTGTCCAAACTAGTTTACTGGATATGGGGGGTGGGGCAAGGGGGAAGGAGGTTATTCAGCAGCATCTTGCTTTGCCTTTTTTTCTTTTTTAATATATATATTTTCAGGTGGAATGCCTGTGGGTTTTGTTTTAAAATAAAATTGAACTTTATATCATGCGAAAAGGTTTTATGTGAAATTTTGTCCTCTTTTTACAGAAAATAAACTTTTGCATTTTCTGGAAAAGACACTCTTCAAATTATAACCAGTCTAATCTTAATAAATCATACTTGTCTCTCAATTTCTGATAAAATCAGGCTTTCTTAACATTGTTAGGACTGCTGATAGCCATACAGAAATGGTACCACTTCTCATTGTAGAATTTTTCTTTCCTCCTTTCTCACTTTTTATTTTCTTGCTCTAGTAGGTTTGTTCTTTGTTGATGATTATGCATAAAGTAAACAGATAGTTCAACAATTTCTCAAAATAGCCTGTAAAAATGCTGAATTTTATTTAAGGTTCACAGGGCAGGTAATATGAAGGTAGAATGGCAATAAACACATGGTATTGGAGTGGGAGGCTTGGGCTGTGGCAAAGCAGGCCATCACAGTTCCTAATCTCTGGAGAGAATTAGCCTCTGAATTTTAGCTGTACAGAAGCAATGGGAGGTGAGGGGACACACACAGCTGATCAACAAGGAATTAAAAAGGATAAGCACAAGGCTTCACCTCAATGCCTTTATGAGAACTGAAAAGTCGAAGGAGCTGAAAAAGTGAAAGAGAAAGTTTTCAGTGGTAGAGGAGCCGCATGCTGCAGTTCAGTGCTCTTCATACTGGAAATGGTACATGGTTCATATTATCTTATGCTTAAAAATTAAAACCTCTATTCCACTTTTACAGGTGTTAGGGATTAGCCTTAACAGGTGATTCATCTCTTTAGTCATGGGAGAGGGGAATGAGGAGTTCCTAATGATTTAAGTCAAAATCTTCCTAGAGTGAGACCTTTTGGGGACTGTGTATTAGTATGCTGACACTGCAGTAACAGCTTGGTATACTTTTAGTGCATCTTCCACTCAGGACTCTGAGCAAATATGAATAAATTGACCCTTGGCACTTTCCATGTAAATTGGGTTACTAGTCTATAAGTGAGAAAAATGGGACATGGATTTTGGCTAAAACTAGTCTATGATCACAGGCAGTGTCTACAGCAGAGCTGTTGATCAGGTCGTCCTTTAAACTGGGTGTCTATGTGATGCAGTTTAGGCAATGGTGAAGTAGTGCTAAACTGGTGAAATGGAAACCAGACCAAATCCCAGAGTTGTGCAGCACCAGCAACAGTCATCTATGCCTACAAGAATAAGCCCACTGGAGAGCTTCATTTAGGCTTTTCATTTCAGCAAGACTATTATGAAAACAGTACTCAAATAGCAAGCATTAGCTAAAGTAGAAGCCACCAAACCCTTTTGTACATTTGTTTACATGCTTTGAGAGTGTTGAAAAACATAGTCATCACATGTATTATCTTCCTGTTTGTCTTTGCTGGGTTTATTTAATAGTCATTTAGGAGGGATGTGGATATACTGGCATCTGAAATTATCCAAGAAATGCAGAAATAGCTATGCTTAGCTTCCTATCTTTCTCAGGATGCTAGAAATCTTCCAAGTATATGTCCAGGCCAACCCAATCTTCTTCACATATTTTCTACTTATTATTGTGAATTGTCATACTGAATTACTGAAGAAATATATACTAAGAGAAATTCTACTGATGTCATTATTTTACCCCAGCAAAACTGCTCATAAATGGTGAATATGGGAAACCCAAGTAGAATTAATCGCCTACAACATTTGTAATTACTCGCATAAACCCAGCAAAAAAATTCTTAAGTCCCTTGATCAGAGTTTTTCCTTATCACTTCTACAGGTCTGCCTTTCAGTCTGCACTGAAAAACAAACAAAAAAAAAATGCCATCAAACCCAAGAAGGTTCTGCACTGCAGCAGTCAACCACCCATTTCACATTCAGTGTCATCTGGCTGAACTACTAGTCCCTTATTCTGTAGACTACAGTACAGTCTCAGCTGTCCAGACCTCAGTTACCCAAAACAGGGTGGTTGTCCTGAATGTCTGCTAGTTGCACTGATAATTCCCATAATTACTCAGACATACTCTGTCTTCCATGACACTCAGTTGAATGAAGATGCACTACCTGTGAAAAACTGCTACTTTTAAGGTCTCACTCTAACTCCCCTCATCATGCAGTCAGCAGCAGCATGGTAACATGTTTTTCTTGATGAGAAAGCTTCTGGTATGTGACTACAGCAGAGATGAAAAGCGACAATAAATCTTCAGATACAATCACTATGATTTGTTCACGTAGTCTGTAAGAGAAGAACAGTAGTATTCATTAAATATAGTTTATTCACTGCGTCATCAATGCACTTGTTATCTGTGAATTCCTGAGACTTTTTCAAGTGATGATTCATTCATGATTTTATTTATTTTTCTGTATGATGAAATAGAATGGCAGAAGAAAGAGGTTTTGGCTGATGCCACAAATGCCTCCTTATTTGCCAAAATATCTTCCTGTATCCACCCCTCAGGAATTAAAAGTTTAGGGGTTTTGTCCCTGTAAAACTACTGGACATCCATGGAAAGTGCTGCGTGAACTTTTCTGGTTGGTACAAAGCAGTACTGCTTTGTAGGTACAGTAGATGATTATCCAGTGACAGTAAATTGGTCATTGTCTAGGCACGCACAAAAGGGGGTCACCCAGTACAATTTCCTGTTTGTGTGCAACAGCCCATTTAGGTCCAGCTTGAGCTGCTGAGTGACTTCAGGGTTCTTATCAATGATGTTAAACAGTCCTGGTCCTGGAAGAGGAACTGGGGAAAATGCAGAGAAGGGCGGCCTGGGTGTATGTATGGAGCAGGTTTTGCACAAAGAATGACTGAATAGCTTTTTACTACTCAGCTTGGAAGGGATTTACTCTGGCTTGGTATGATAAAGATACCTAAGACTATGAAAGACACTTTGTTCCTTGTCTCTTTTAATACAAGTCTTAGAGGACAACAGAATAGACTGGCAAGTGACAGGTCCAGAAAAAAAAAAACCAAAACAACCACCAAACAAAATAAAGCATTTCTTTACTTGGGATTGTGAAAAGCTGTGAAACCCTTTCCTGAAGGATGTAGCAGTTGCTAAGTGTTTGCCTTGATTTATAGACCACTTGAAGACCTAAAAAAAAGACAAACAGGTTTTTTATATGCAAAGACAGTATCTTCAGCTAACAATGTTAGCTGGACCACAAGCAGTTAAGAGGCCAGGATAGAGAGTATTCTGGGAAATTTTCACTGTAGGTTTCCATTGCTTTTAAGTCTTTTTGTTTGGTTTCCCTTATTGACTCCTAGCAGAGACAAGATACCCTGCTGGATATACCATAGGCACAACACAGCTGAGATTTGTTCAGACTGATTTGACTCAGGTTACTCTGATTCTTACAGTCTTCATGGCTGTAGGATGCAGTGTTTGGCTGAGCCCACAGCTGTATTCCGACAGGGTGCAAAGAGCTGTTAATTACTCAGTGCTTACAAGTGTGGGCAGAAACAGTGATCTTCTACCATGATATAGAGACAGAGCTTCACTGCTGAATTTACCAAGTTATTAGCAACCCTGATTTGGAAAGGAAGCTGATATAATCACAGTCTCTGGCTTGAGTAATTCAGATAGCTTTTATAGTGTTTCACTCCTTGTTAAGTGAGAATTGTTCTATCTGCAGCTTGGGGTTCTTTACTGTTGTAGTGGTTGACTGTGTAGGTGGGAGCACCTGGAGGTTTGCTGTTGAGTTCTGGTAGCTGGAACAGGTAGGCTTGTACTTACTTCTTAGGAAGAAAAGGTCAAGCTGTATTACAGGTCTCTTTAAGCTGGAAAGAGGAGAAAGAGTATTTAGTTTTCTCTTTTGAGAAACTGTTGATCTGAAAGTCTAATAATGATAACCTCTAGATGTATAGAAGGGGAGTCTACGGGAAGGTTGTGGTTCCTGATGGTGCAGAAGTCTGAGCTCCTGCATGTCAGGTTCAATCCCTGTAACAAGTTAGAAGGTGTGGCAGATAAGGGAAACTCTTTCAAGCAGATCTCTGACTGATGAACAGATATGGTTTCTATACTCTGTACTCCTTTAATTTGGGATTTTTTGTGTGCATTTAGTCTCTGACTGACCTGAGTTTTTTATGGGCTGAATAATTCACTGGTACCTGCCTTGCATCTCCAGGGGAGTTTTTGCTGATGCGAAGGGAGGATCCTTCAAGGAAGAAACTTTTCAGACAGAAAAGAATAGAGGGAATGCTCTAAACCGAGAGAAAAAGGATAGGGGGAACTAAAGGACTGGTGAAGAGTTAACCATTGTCAGGACCTGGAACTCGCCTCTTTCTTGAGGCTGACGCATCTTTTTGTGTTAAATTTCTTTAGTTATGAGCCATAAATAGAATTCTCAAACCTTGGTACATAAGAACATCAGAAGACTGGCGTATGTATGTAAAGTAAATCTACTAAATGTGGTAGAAGATACTAAAATATGTATTTATTTCCAGTAATTTAATGGTGTAATTTTCCTTAGGCTGAATTGATAACACCTTTTTTCAGGTGTTTTTAAGCTAGTTTGAAAACCTATGGAAGTTTTGAGTTATTTTATCAACTAGTTGGGTCCCAGGAGGGGATTCTTCAGCCAGAGTTCTCCAGCCTCTTCTCTGTGTTTTGAATACTGGTTAAATAAACTAATTTATTTTGGGAGACTGTCTACTTGCATAGCCATTGAACACTGTGTTTTGACCTGGAATATAAGAAAGACAGACTGCATTGCCTTTCTTCCTGGGATCACCATATTCATTTCTACCCTATTTATCTTTTTGTTTTGTTTGTTTTGTTAGACCAGAATTCTTAGGTTTGTATAATGTAATAGGATAAAGTGAAACCTGCCCCCAAGAGAAAATTGCACTGATTCTTTTTCTAATAGAACCATTTACAGAAGCGCTAATATGTCCTAGGAAACATGAAGGCTCAGTTTTGTTTTTAGAAGTTGCTCTACAGAGTTGTCGGATAAGATTTTTTTTCCTCTTTGTTTTTGCCTTCTCAATTTTTCAAGAACTAGCTCTAGGCTGAACATAAAGATTTCCCAACAGCAAGCTGCATTAGGCTGTGGAATAGTCTCCTAAGGGAGCTGATAGGAACTTTGACACTTGGGATTTTAAAAGTAGCTCTGAGGGTGTAGGGGGGAAACCTCACAACCCAAACCCCAAGCCTTTAAAATGTACCACATGAGGAAAAATCTGTTAGTAGAGAGAGGATGGACTAACTGGCTTGATAAGGCTATCTTTTTATGTCTAGTTTCTATAGATATTTGCACAGAAACACAAGCATTGCTAATTAACTGCTCATCTGCTTCATGTGCTTATGGTTTACCAGCTATAGTCAAATCCCATCTGTCACTTGAGGACAATTAAGTGGGCCGAGAAGCATCATTTTATAACTGCACCTGGCCAGGATGAGGTATTCCAGATGGACAGCATGGGAAGCAGGAGACACCTAGAAAAGGAAGGGAGGAGGTTGTCTCTTTAATAGGCAATTGCAAGTTATTGTAAACATTTATATATATAAAAAATACACCTGTTCTGGAGTGGTACTGGTAGAAGCATATAAAACTCGTACATGTGCTTCCAGTATCTCTACAAAAGCTGTTCAATTTTCTTCATACTGCTAAGGATTTTGTCTCCAGTTTTGTATGAGTTTTATCACTGTCAACAGGCAAAGGTGTATGGAAATTGCAAGAGTTGACCAAAAGCAAATAAATTGCATGAAGGATGTTGGAGAAAAGGAAGAGAGAATATGTATCCATATTATCAAATGAGGCCCAAAGCTAGGAATTAGGTAGGGGCACTGCAGCATAGGTATATAGATACTGTGTCTTGAGTCTGTTTGGGATGCAGTCCTGGGTCCTGCCAAACTGCGTTATAAAATAATCAGGCCTGCTTTTCCATGGTGCTGTTGTAGCTCTCACTTTGTGCTTTCTCATTCAGGCTGCTTTTGTTGTCTTCTGCCCGTGGCTTACAATGCAAGGACCCTTTCATTTGAGTCAGAAAGTATGCAATGAATAATTGAAATTGTCCCTAAACACAATGTTTTCTCAAAACTCTTCAAGCAGTGTCAGTGGCTCTTTAGAGGCCATTTTCAAAGCTTACAGCAGTATCCTCTGGTAATGAGGTAATGATATTGCCTCAATTATATGCTGTAAGGGATGATGAAGACTTAAACCGCCATTCAGTTTTAGAATTACTGCTGTAATTTTAAAAGTATCTGCCCTCACTTTCTCTTTAAGCAAAAACATCCCACCAGTTTGTCAAGCTAATGCCATCCCTGGCCAAGAAGGGTGCCTCCTTGCAATGATGGTTTCCTTCAAAGGGATGACATGAACATCCTTGTTTTGTAATACCTGAATTGATAGTTCAATTAATCTGAATTGCATTGTTTAGCTGTTACTTGCCATGTCTGTCCACTATGTGTGGCCAGGAGACTTAAAGAAGAGCCATCAACCTTTGTGGTGATACTTCTCAGCAAAGATTTTTTTAATATATATATATATATATATATATATATGCATACATGCACATTTTATTTATAAAAAGGTGTATGTTGAAGAGGAACTTGTTTCTTAGTAGGCCAAAAAAGGACTGCAGCTTTCCTTGGAAGCAGATATTACAAATCCTGGCATGGTGACAAACCGCTATGGAGTCTGGGATGCTTCCCTGCAGGGCTGCACTGTCTGCAGCCCCTGGCTGGTGCTCAGGATGGAATATCAGTACTGCTCTGTGGCATGTGTACCCTGCTTCCCCTTTATTTGTGGAAGGACAAACATCTGTCTTCTCTGCTCCTCCTTGTTCAGCCTTATATGGGGAAAGGTTTCAAATAAATCCACTTTTGTTTTGCTGTGCAGGAGGGCTGTAACATAGTGTGAAGAAACAGTAGGAAATATTAAGTCTTGCTAACTATAAGCATTCAGAAATAATCACCCAAACCTCTGGGCATTAAATGAGATAAGCTTAAGTGGCATAATCTACATCTTGTAGAGTTGTATATTTTTAGTGTCCCTTCTCCTTTGGTTTCTGAACTATTGTGGACCATCTTTTTAAAAATAAGTCTTCCCTAACCACATGACTCCAGGAGCTGGCAAAGTAAACCCAAACCCATCTTCGGAATCTTGCAGCAAATGCAGAAGTTAGAAACCCTGAGTCCTTACCATTTGTGCTTCCTGTGCAGCTGTATTAGGGTCACTTGATATTATGGTTTTTTTCTACAATTTAAAACAAGACAGTTTCTTAAACATAGTGCTACACAGGATTTTGTGAGTTTTCTTGTTTGGTTTTTTTAACCTTTCATTAAAAACAGATTACATAGCGTAATAGCAGTGGAGATTGTGTGTTTGTTATGTTTTGTTGGTTTTTTCTTTTCCTCCGTAATGTTTCAAATATACCTTTTTTTAATTACTGTTTAAACATTCTGAGATCCAGAAATTTGAACATCAGTGTAACCCTTGGTTCAGGAAATGAAATGGATTCTTGCAGAGAAACTGATTTGTCTAACCCTGCTGACTAAGACAAGAAAGATGGTATTAAAGCCAGCAACATAACAGGTAGAAAAATAATTTAAAATACTTTCACTCATCCTTTTGCAAAAGGATTAATGTAAGGAGTGTAGGAGAAAATTTTAGAGAGGGGCATATTTAATTTGGGCTCTCCTCCATTTAACAGACCTACCTGAAGAGAATTTCTCAACTACAAAATTCAGATGTAAAATAGATAGAAATTTAGTAATGCTTCTTCTAACCTGTACATCACTTTTCTCTTAGAATTAGTATCAATACCAGCTCTTGGATTTTGTAAAAGTTCAAAACTTGTAAAAGCTCCTAAGAGCTGTTATTACAACACTTAGTTGTTTTAACTCTCATCACTTATCTTCTCATAAGTTGCTGATGCCTCATGAAGAATTTGGTTGCTGTAGAGAATCCAGGTTTCCAAACTAAAACATTCTTTTTTCTTCTTCTTCCCTCCTCCCCCCAAATTTGAATCAAGCCCTTTCATAGCCTTGAATGAGGGATGATGAGTCATATGTATTTTAACAATATTTTTTTAAATTCTGTTCTCCCTCTAATACAGAGATTCTATCAAGACAAACATCACGCTTTTATGCCTCTATCTGGCACAAGCATAGCCAACAGCCCGAGATAAAGTAGTGAATAACAGGGAAGACTATTCAGGCGTATTTTGGCAGACTAGTTACCCAGTTTCAAATGACTGTGATTACACTTTTCTTCCCCCTTCCTTTTCTCACTAACATGACAGCAAGCACATTTCCTTCAAGAAACACATTTCGAGCTTGTTGGAGATAATAGTTTAAGGTCAGATTTTTCAAATGTACTCAGCATACTGAATGTATATGGGGTGCTAAGTGTTTCAGTTTTCTTGGGGCTGGTGGGTTTGGTTTTTTTTGGGGGGGGGGGTAGGTGGTGGTGCTGGTGTGTAGTTTTTGTGTTTTGGTTGTGGGTTGTTTTTTTTTTTTTTTAAATAATCCTACAATAGGACTTCTGGGCACAGAATACATTTGAAAATTCAGCTTCTATGCAAATACCTAAGGTCTACGATACCTGGGTCTTAACTTTCTCTTATTTTGGAAAAAGTACCTTGGCTGTGGGATTTTCAGACATTCTCTCAATTGGACAAATTCTGCTGTCAGTGAAATCAGTGAAAATACTTTCAGCTTATATTGATGCTATCTGATGCGCATGTTTGGTCCTGCTTGCCCTCTTTACCATTTATCTATAGGTATATGTTTATTCGTAAACTTCATCTGAGCTCACAGGGGACCAAACCTATGCCTCAGTACAGGACCAGACATTTTTCTTCTGTACTGTAGGTGGACCAGGCACATGTAAGTCACTTGGTATCACATCCTACCCCACCAACAGGTATAGTAATTGTGGCTTTTCCCTAAAACTGCAACAGACATTTGGGATTTAAATGCCTGTATAGAGGCGTTCTACATGCAGTCCTTTAGGTCTGGTGAGGAGAAATACACTTTTGTGGTGCAATTCTGTTCAGCTATAGTAGATGAAGCACTTCCTAAGTTAGATATTTATAGTAAGCCTGATGAATCATGTCCTAGAACTGCCTAGATGTTTTGATTCATCCACAAAGGTCACCAGATGACTAGCTAATATGTAAATGTCTATATTACAGGCCTCAAAGCTGAGATCAAAGCCACTGCTGGACATGGTTGTCACCGTGGATGGAAAACTTAATCGTCATTCAGTGTGCAAAAGCTTCATCTCTATCTTTGCATCCTTACCTTATTTTTGCCACACTGGTTCCACTTGGGAAAAGCAATTCAATGTTAATTGCTTCTGAAATATTTACCTACAGCTCAGACTCTGTGTAGCTGTATGCTCCACTACGGCCATCTCATTTTAAAATTACTTGCTTTTTTCATTGCAAGACAGTTTGTCCCTGGGACTGCTTTAGTACCACAGACACAGAAATGGAGCAGTGACTAACTGATTAACTCTCCAATATTTCATATTGTACCCATCTGTGGTATGATGATACCCTTCTTTATTTGATTATGTTCCTTGAACTCTCCAGATACAAAAAAGCTAAGCAACAGATTTCCTAAATTAGTAAGTTTTTGTGTTGTTGGTATGGTTGTTATTCATAGAGACAATGAGCAGAAGGAGATATTTGGTCTGTTCTTGGTTTTGGGTTTTTTTTTCTATTTATGAAAAGATTTTTTTTATTGGTGACAGATGAGCCTAAGATAAAAGAGACCAGATTCTTCACATCAGTGCTTTCTGTTTCTGTTACTGTAAGTGGAATATATTTTTCCTTGACCTGTCACAAGCCAGTATGAATCTTTGTGGTTATTTCTTTTTTCCCCACCTTTTCTACCTCCTATTTTCTTACAGCATATGTTGAGGATGATACCCATAGCCAAGGATTAGTGTAAAGCATCAACTGCAAATTATCTGCCATTGATTTTTTTCTTTTAATTTTTTTCTCGGTTTAGATTTCAATTTAGACCTCAAATGGATTCCAGTAATGATACATGCCAGGACTAACCTGCTACAGAGGTCCTGCAAATCAATAAATCCAGCCTTGGTAATTAATTGATATTTAGTCACTAGTTGACCTTATACCTTCCTAATAAACCTCCAGGAAGCTAATAGGGTAACAGACAAAAAACCCTTCTGAAATGTCCCTTGTGGATTAGGCTTCCAGGGGTGGCTGAGGCCTTCCTGTGCTTGAAGGTGGCTTGTTCTGGAGCTCTTTGTGCTTCTGAGGTTTTCAGCAATCCTTCTAGGATTGTTTAAATAGGATTTATAGCCAAGCAGTAAACAAAACTAGCAGTAAAACTTCTCAAATTATGGTGCTAGGCAATCTTCTAGGCTGTACTGCAAAAGTAATTGCTTTCACTTATGAGTCCTGATTTATTGTTTCTGAAAGAAGCCCTGTACTCTGGTGGTATTTTAGTCAACTTATTTTGTTGTGGCAATAACTGTGATGTACCTAGTTTTCCTCCTCTCTATCTCTCAGTATTTACTGCTATTAGAAGTGAATCTCATTCAGATCAAAAAAGTTAGCAAAATAAAAGAAAGTAGGAAATTCACCTGTGACCATACCATTTGGAGGAAGGGATAAGAGTTCTTTGTAAACCAAGAGAGTGAAATGGATGGAGTTTTCCTCAGCCCAGTTGGAGCACAGAATACTTGACCAGTAAGATATTTTGAGAATTCAAAATCTGTTTCTGTTCTCATTGGAAATGTGAAAAAGAAATTTCTCACCACTTCTGTGAAATGTTTGTAGATGGACCAGAAAGGGAAACACTGACATGGGTAGCAAGAGGTTATTCTTTAGCTGTACGAGGCAGTTTCCAAAAGTAAAAGGTATCAGAACTCCTGGAGTGTTTCTGTTTGTTGTTTTTTGGTTGGTTTATATGTGGAATGAAAAGTTAGGAGTGTGAGACTTTCTTTCTCAGCCTTTGACCTTGCATCTGCCTTTTTTCCCCTTCCAAAAAGGACAGGGTGACCCAAGTCTGGTGTTTTCAATGTTGTATTATGATAATTCAAAGCTTGATAAATAGGAAACTGCAGTTTGTATACAGAGTTCTGGCACAGAAAGTCACTAGGACTTTGAAAATCAGCTGAGACCCATAAACTGAATAGTAGATCTGTGTATCTCTACCGTTGTTGCAAACTACAGTGTAAGGAACCAAGAGTCATGTTTTCCAGAGATTGTGGGTACTTCTTATGTTTCTGTTTTTCTGTTAAACAGGAAACCTGCAGTTAGTTCATAGTGAAAAGGAAAAGCTTGTTCCTTGTAGTACAGTTGAATTTAGGGAAAGTACACAGGCTCAAACAATGTTGCAGGCAATAACACAATCTCAGTCACTTGCTGCAGAGCCAGGGTGGCAGGGGCTCTCCCAAAGCACAAAGTCAGCAAAATAAGAGCTCTCATGGCGCAAGAAGTCTAAGTCCCCACCACCACAGGAGAGAAGTGAAGCGAGGTAGGCAAACAGCCAGGCTTTCTCCCTTATTCCATTCCTCAGCAGGAACATGAACATAGAAAGGCCTGGGAAGATGCAGTCACTAATGCAACACGCTGCTGTCCTTTGCTTCTGACCTGCCTTGCAATGGGTGCCTTGCTCTTTTTCTGGTTGTCGGTTTGTTGGTAGCTGAGCCTCCCTTGCTGCATTGCATTCCAGCAGGTGCTTTTGTTTTCTGTAACTGCCTTCTCTTTTGTTTTCTCTTACACTGTCTTATACTGCCCTGCATATACCAAGGTAAAGAAAGAGTAAATCCATTATAAGCAACTACATGACAAGTGTAAGACAGACAGAAGAGATGTTGCCCCTTCTATTCTTGTGGCTCAGATGGAATCTGAGTTCTGTGAAATGTACCACAAAAGACTCCATACAGTGCTTGGAGTTTCATTACCTGTAGCCAAAAATGACTGTGACAAAGACAGTTAAATTCTGCCTTCGCTTTAGTCACCTGGATTCATGTTTTGTGATGAGGACCAGGGAAAAAAAGTCAGCCTTGTTTCAATAACACTGTATGCAACCTTTTTACAACACTTACATACAAAGACCTTCATTTGCATTGGGGAAGGGTGGCAAAACAGCAAGGAAGAGATTTGCACTGAAGTACATTTATGACTTTTTTTCTTTGAAAAATGGATTGCAGTGGAGGTGTTTTAGGTTAGAACTATGTTTATATCTAAAATCTTTAAGTAGTTTTAGAGGAAATTATTACTAATTAATGTGAAGACAGAGACAAAATTCACAGCTGTGACCATTTAAAATAACAAACATTCTCTAGTATAGAATGGCCCTTCTCAATGCATTACGCTGTTTCCCATTAGAAGCAGTATTGAAAAGGTGTTACTGTAAGTACAGCAAACCTTTGCTTGACGTGCATGTAGCACTGTTCCAGGAGGTTTAATGCTGGAGATTTACAATATAAATTGTTCCACCAGTTTCTGCTTTGAGGAAGGTAATTAATTCTCTTTTAATTTGCAAATGATACATTGTGGTTTTAACTTGGTAAGTCATGCAACAGGTAGGTTTTGTTTCACAAATGAACAGGGAAAGGAGTACAGGCTCAGAGGACAGATAAAATGGCCTGACTCTCCTCTTAAACCTCATCTGAGTAAGCCTAAACCTTCAATTATGGCTCAACAATAGCTGAATAAGTATTTCCCTTCCCTGAGTCCCAGCAGGTGTCCTACTAGCTGACAGCAATTCCTGAATCTCACAAGAGCAGATAATTTGAGCTAAAGCATACATTGTCCCCTCTTCTTGCGTTCAGAAGGTGAGGCTGCGATAAGTGTTTTCTGAGGTGTTTCTGATATATGGGTGTCCCTGAGGTTGTGAATGTTGATTACAGAAGCAATTCGGAGTCCATGTAAAAGGACTTTTCTGCTAGATAAACCTCTACAGTGCGATTTCACTGCAGGTGAAATCATTCTGTCAGAAAGAAGAAACTGTATTAACTTTCAAGGAGGTGCTTGGAGTTAAGGGCCAGGGCAAAAGGCAGCAGTTTTAGTAGAGGGCTGGAAACAGTTTCACCCTGCAGAGCAAGCTGTGTTGTTTCAGACATGTCCCTGTTGCTTTCACATAGAAAGGAGGGATAACCAGACTTGGGTTAATTTAGGATGTAACAGCCTTTGTTCAAGTTCTTGTTCCTCTCAATGTAGTCCAGGAACATGGGCTCCTGTTTCCCACCTTCCTGCTAGATACTGTAAGCTCCTGGCTGCTCTGAAGTTTGCTTTTGGTAGCTTCTACAGCACGTGAACCATTAAAACCAGGCAGATGTCCAGGCTGGTGAGAGCAAGTGACTGAGCATGACTGGCAATGGGGGCATCTGAGATGCAAGGGGTGTTTTTCTAGTACCACCTCTGAGTCAGGAAGAGAAGAGACCAGGTCTTCTGATTTGGGTAAATGACTGTTTGAACTGGCAGGTAACAAAAGGGCTCTGGTTTTCTGCCCTCCATGTGGGATTGAGCAGAATAAGTGTAGATAACTGCTCCTATCTTACGACTAGCCTCCCCCCAAAGAAACAAACAGCCTTTGCAGCTGGTCCATAATCAGGTCCAGCTATTGAGAGGAAGTCTAGCTCATCTGGATGGTATAGGCAGCTGAAAGCTGCTTATATCCTTGTGAGATATTTCAGTACCTGCTATTTCAAGTGGCACCTGCCACTTCATGACATGCTTGCAAAGACATTTAAATGAACCCAGAAATTATGAAAGAAAAATCACATCAGGTTTAATGAAATACTTAGATCTACCTCCTCCATCTTCTTTTTCTTCTTTGCCTTTTTTTTGTTGGAATATTTCCACTCCAAAAACTTCCAGCTTGAAAAATCTCATTCCAAACCAGAAATACTTTGGGGAAAAAATAACTAACAGAGGAGACATTAAAATATCAAAACCAGGAACGTATTATCTATTCAGTTGCAGCTATGCAGTCACACTGTAGATGTTTGCCATTTCCATGCCCCTATAGTAAAAGTAAATCTCTTCTTCTTTCCATAACTTAAAATGAAACTGATGCTATCAGAAGCTCCAGATCTGACAAATCTGAAGTCTAAAGCTCACTTGCAGAAGAGCACTGTAGATAAGATGTGAAATGATATGGCCTTACATAAGAGAAATATTTATCATGGGAGTCATAACTGTATCAATTTGGCTTTCTGCTGTGGTGCAGTACTACTTGGAAAAACAAGAATGTTTTGTGGCACAAACTTTCATTCACCATCAACAGTAAGGATTAATTTTGAAACTTTCTACTTGGTTTCTGTTTCTTTAAAATCTAAAACATCTTCCAGGCTTCTCTAGGTTTGTTTAACCCACAAACAGACACTATAGAATCCTTGGCTCGCCTCTCCTTCCCAATGGGCAGAGGAAAATGAATGGAGAAATGGGCTGGAATATATTTTTTTTCAAGTGCAACAAAGCACACAATTTACCCTAATCAGCTGGAAGATGTTCACAGAAATAAAGGTGTCATATTGGGGGCAATTAATTTTGGCTGTCTAGAGACTCTCTGGGGGAAAAAAACCCCGACTTTAAAAAAATAAATGTATCTTGCTCTGCTCTTTTCTTGGAAAACCATTTTGCTATTAACTAAAGCAAATGCTGCACAAACTTCCAGCAGCTAGGGTTTTTACTGTTCATTTGCAGATGGATGTTTTGTTTTTAATGGTCCTGTTTTGCCTTGATGTCTGCGTCATGTCACTTCTGGCTGAGCACACCAAAGCTGGTGAATATGTTGCCACGTTTCAATGTGGACTACCTGTCAGTAAGAATATGCTTACAAACAAAATTGTTACAGCTGGAGTTAGCATATTTTTTTTAATGGCTCGACTGAAACATAGCATTGCTTTCTGGGCCCTGCGAACTTAATAGTTTCTACAGTCAGCACCCTAGCAAGACAGGAGCTCCTTGCTTCTAGTGTCCTCCTATGGACAGCAGTGTGAGGCCTTACAATAGCTGAGTGTCAACCTCCTGTCATTAATCAGTCCCTCCTACTTGTCACTGCCACCTGCTTAGTGAGAAGCTAGGTTTTTTTGCAAAGAACTGAGACCAGCCCCAGGTTTCTGGACATAATTCCTTTGCTTAGAAATGTGGCACCTGTTTATGCCCATGTGTTACATTTTGTGCTGTAGTTTTTGCTGTGTTAGCCAGCAAAATTCTTAGGGCTGTCTCGAGGCACAGGCAAAGGGGGTGCTTGCCAGCAAAGTAGACCACTGTGGGGCAACAAAGCACCTTGTGATTCTCCATCTTGTTTTATTTGTGTTAAGGAGACCAGAAAGCTGAGCCTGAGAGACGGCTTCTGGAAAAGAGGGAGTAGTTGCTTCTGTGGAAGCACAGCCACCATCCTTCTCCCTGGCAAACAGCAAATTTGATGCTCTAGATCTTTCCTCTATTTCTGTCCCTTATCTTTATCTTGTTTCTTTCCATAGCTGGAGTTATGTATCCATGTTAGGGACTTAACTTTTCATCCTCATGGAAGTGAAATTCTCACTGCATTCCTCAAAAGCCTTGAAGCGGCCTCATCCATCACTGCACATCTGGATTCCTCTACCCTACTTACATAACTGTGCAGTTTCTGAGAGTTATGGGTGCACTGGAGCAAATAATTTGCTTTCCCACATCCACTCACAGAAGACTAAGTGCTTTCCTTTTTTCCCTCATGCAGCACCGAGCCCCTGTGAAAGCATCCATATTCTTATGTTCCCGTAACA
Organism: Phalacrocorax carbo; assembly: GCF_963921805.1. Lineage (NCBI taxonomy): Eukaryota > Metazoa > Chordata > Aves > Suliformes > Phalacrocoracidae > Phalacrocorax > Phalacrocorax carbo. Next base: position 18,053,673 of record NC_087515.1, on the reverse strand, counting down.
TCCAGGGACTGACAATGCCTTTACCCAGCTCTACTTCACCTCTTTTGTCTCTGTGCCCTCTCTGAATGGCAGCACATAAAAAGCTCCACAGTATATGGATTTTGCACTTAATTCAAGAACACTGTCCATTGCATGCACAGTGGAGCTTTTTCCATCCAAAGAGAACAAGGGAGGACTTAACACTCTGTTAAATGTGAGTGCAGAAATAAGCACAGGTGACTCCATAATACAACTCCTCCTCTGCAGGAGCACAGCATGCCTGAGCAGCATGAAGGGAGTGATGACATCAGGCAGGACCCAAAGCACTGCACAGATGGGTTTTGAGTGGCGCAGGAGCCCCTCCAGCCTGGAGCAGAGCAGCTGTTTCAGTGTCCAGGCAGGACTGGGCTGATCAGAAGAAGGGCCAGTCTCATGGAAAACTCGGGGAAAAGTTTGGCCAGCTTTCAGCATTTAATGCTGTGGTACTCGGCAGAGGCCTGTAATTGACATATGTGATCATGTTGTCAGTTCTCTATCTGTTGCCAAAGTGGCGTGGATCCTCAGCAGCCCCTTTCATCACATTAGTGCACAGGCAATGCGTGGCAGCAGCTGCTGAGCTAACCAGCTCTTGGGTCAGCCTGGCTGCCTGCCATGCACGTGCAGGCTGATCCCTGGTACTGGGGATGGACTTCAGTGAGCGGTTTTCCTTCTCATCTGGGGGTGTATTAACATTGCATCCTGCCATACCTCTGACTGGTAGCTCTGCTGTGGTGTTTTTATGAGGAATCTCCTCAAACACCTTCATGTGGATATCTCTGGGCAAACAGTCTTTCAAATGCTGTTAGTATATCTGAAATGAGATGTACAGTGCATGATCATTACCATTTGTTAAAGGAGTGGGTGGTGCTAAGTCCCAAATGAGCCGGTGTCTACGTTGTGCAGTCTTTCACCACACCTGGCAGACTGGAATTTCTCCAGACAGCTCAGCATGAGGGTCAGAGATCAAATGGCTTTCCTGAGACAGTCTCTGAAGCTACACCTGTGGCATGCAGCATTAATTGGGTCTCTTTATGATATTCCTTTGATGGGAATTCCAGTGCCCAACCTTCATTTATTTGTTGTATCCTTTTTTTTTTTTTTAAAAACACTCCTATGATTAGTAGAATACTATTTCTTTTTCTACTGCTGGCAAGAAAAGCTGAGTAAATTGCAGAGAATCATGTCCCAAGAGCACAATAGCATGCTTTGCTTTCACATTTACTGCTGTTGTGTGTGTGTACATACAGAGACATACAGGCAGCTGCTCTACCTAATGCAATGATGATCACAAATATTACTGGAGTTAGTTTTCTTATGGGGGGTATAACTGAACTGGAGCAATAGATTTACTAGCTCAGACCTCATTCCTGAGTTCAAGTTGGTAGCCCACAAACAATACCATAGATTTAGTTACAAGGGCCCTATTTACAATTGTACAGATTTTTTTTTTGTGTGTAAAAACATGAAAACTCATGAATGGTCCCATCCTGATAAGTACTGTGCTAGGCAGCAGCTGCTAGAACCTTCCAGACTTTGCAAATGCAAGAAAACAGAAAGGGGCAGAGACAAGGTCCTCTATCTCTATTTAGTGTGATCTCAACATGATTCATGCTTCTACTTGTTTATCAATTAAACAGCAAGGTGATGGTATCCACTTCTGGCTACATCTACAGCAATGCCAGGCTCTCTTCAAGGTGCCTAGGGACAGGACCAGAGGCAATGAGCACAGACTGGAACATAAAGGCTCCATCTGAACATCAGGAAATACTTTTTCACTGTGAGGGTTACCATACGCTTGGAACAGCTTGCCCAGGGAGATGGTGTCTCCATCCCTGGAGATGTTTAAAAGCTATCTGGACATGATCATGGGCAACTGGCTCTAGGTGGCCAAGCTTGAGCAGGGAGGTTAGACCAGATGACCTCCAGAGGTCCCTTCCAACCTCAACCATTCTATGATTCTGTGATCTCAGCTCTTCCTTCTTCCCCATTACATATTGAATAATTTCTTCAAGGAAACTATGGGAGGGAAAGAGAGGAATAATAGAAAGTGCTAAAGGAAGCATTTAGAAACCTTAGCATGGGATAAGGAGACAGCACGGTGCCCTGAAATGTTAGGGAACAAGAGGTTGTTGCAAACGAAACCTGGAAATGCAGAGCAGAGGAATGCCAAGGACTGGCCACAGATGCAGCAAGCTCAGTCCAGAGAAGCCCATAAGTATAGAGTACTCTGTCTGCAAACAGTTTTTACTTGCATACACACCTAGGACTGGAAGGAACCTCTTGGATATTGAGTCCTGTTCCTTTTTATGAAACACAGCTGTTGTATGGAGCACTGTTGTAACACTCACAACCAAGTACTTAAGCTCCCTTGCAGTTCTTGCCATTGAAGTGACTTTTTCCCAGGCCCAGGAATGGGTCATTTGGTGGCATGGGAGCTTGCTGCTCCAGGGGACCTATACAGAAATCCCTACAGCAAGCCTATATATGGTTCCAGGGAGTCATAATTCTGGGAGCTACACAGAGAGTATCAGCCTTCTACATTGTCTGTCCAAACATAAATGAATGCAAACTGAGGAAAAAGAATAATATTTCTTTATACCTTGTAAGTATCAAAAGAAGCTAGAAGAAGACAGGAAGCATTTTGTGTTCATCAACTTGATTTAACTAGGAAGACTGCCTTTTTTCTTTTTTTTTTTTTCTCTTTTCCCCTCTCTCCTGTTAATATCATCATATATTTGCTTTGTGGGACTTGAGCTGCGTCACTGATGCCCTTGCGATGGGAAAGGTCCCTCCATTCCACAGAACAGATTCAGGCTGTGCCTTTTTTTTTTTTTTTTTTTTTGACTGAGGAGTTCTTTTTGTTTAGTCATCCTGCCCAGTGGTAAGTGACAGATGTCACTTATTTGAAGAGAGATTACACTGAAGTGTGAACACAAAGTCTTTTTAGCAGGATTTTATATTAACATTAGCTAGTCCTGTTAAGGCTTAATTCTCCACATTTTTTAATTTAAAAAAACCCTCTATTGAATAAAAATATAAAACAGTGATCTTTCTGTGGCCACTTGGAGTTTAATAACATTTATTGTGTTATTTATCTGCTCTTACTAGCAGTAACTTTCTTAGTTTCCAGGCGATTGTTCTGGAGGTGATTTTTCTTTCAAAGAAGCAATGGTGTCTGTGAATAGGGTTAATTTTCTTTTCAGTGTGTTTCTTTTTACTGCTGAGGTGTGCATGGGGCAGCTGGTGTTAGGAGCTGGTATAGCCTGGCCACTGCTGGGGAAGGGGCTGTGGGAGACATGTTTCTGTGTGTGTCTCTGGGGTCATCTTCATGACCAACATGTGGTTCTGAGATACTGAAGCCCTCAAAAGAATCACTTGGAGTGGGAGCTGCAGTGCTCTTGCAGACAGAGGGGTGCGGGGGGTGGTAATCTGGGGACCAGAAACTGGGGAGGCTTCAAGGATTGAACTGTGTATGGAGGCTTTTGGGGAAACTGATTTGTCTTGTCATATCAGGGCAATCCCTCTAACAGACGTAGCAATTTACTTATAGCAATAGGAAAAAAGAGAGGCAGCTTACACCAAGCTCCACGCAGTATTTCAGATCATCTTCAAAAACTCTCTCCGGAGCTGTCTACTGGGAAGGAGTGCTTCATAGTTTATGATGTAGGAACCTATCATTGTTGTCAGTGGGGAGGTTAGCAAGCTTAATGTATAGATCAAGGAGGCTTTTCTCTGGTTTGGTTTCTTCTGTCAAGGAGATTTCCAGTATATGAATGTCTGGTGGAAAAAGCACTAAGATGCCCAACGTGAATCGGTGAGTGAATTGGTTATACAAAGTGCTCTGACAGTAACCTCTGTCCTCTTTAACTGTGATCTTTCTAGTGCCTCTTCTGGTCTGTTGGTGACAGATGTGCATGAATACAGGCCTAATGGACCCCAGTCCTGAGCCACAATCCCAACTGCTTTTTTTCTTCCCATCCTGCCAGCATTTGTAATGCACATCTTGCCTACACTACAGAAACCAATTAATCTTCCCTGTTTTGGTAGCCACCTTTGTGCTCTCCATCGGGTCACAAATTCTTGAAACTATATCTTCTTCCCTAACTGATTGTCCATGTCTCCTTTCCACTGTGTTTCTAATTTTAAACTTGGTTGGTACCCTTTAGTCTAAACTTGAAGTATCCTGTGAGATCTAACTTGTGTTTCTTGGGACATTGTCCTCTGAAGTAGCCCCAGAGTGTCCACTGAAGTTTCTAAGGTAAAAGAAGCTTGACAGGGCTCTGAAATGTCCAGAGAAACTTGATGTATTTCCCAGAGATGCTCAGATGTTCTGCACAGTATTTCCCAAACATTGTATTATGTTTTCCCTGTAGCATTCACATAATCTTGTTTCAGTAATTGAAAGTTACAGAAACTGGAGCTTTATCATTTAATAACCTTCCTATTTACTCTTTGGTCAGATGACTGATCTGGTTAAAAACATTATGTAAATATAAAAACAAAAAGTAATCAGTCTGTGAAGCGAGGAAGGTCAAAATATACTCAAAATAAAAGAGAAAAATAATATACCTGACACTTGAATTCATAAAATTCTAATCATTCTCAGTTTTATGTGAAAATAGTGCAAGTGCTGACTTCTAAACAACTATGAGGTTCTTGCTTTCTTGTAAAGTGTTAACCCAGGATATTTTGGCTGACATCAAGTGAGAGAGGCTTAATATCTGACTAATCCCTTATTAGGGCACTTGATTCTCACTTGCTGGAAAGATGGTCTCTTCCCTCTTTTATGTCTGTGATCTAAGATCTGGCCCTCCACTACAGATTATGGTTGGAATTTTGAAGTGGCAAAATATTTCAGCAGCAGAAACAGAATAAAAGCAAATCTCGGGCTACTTCAGGGAAGAGGAGAACGAGGGTACCTGTTTCCATCTCAATTTGAGTATTCAGCTCTGAGCCACTGCATATTTCATGAGGATATGAAATTGTATATTAGTAGCAGAAGTATCTTAACATGAATATTAGAATACTTGATAAAGACCTGGTGGTTTGATCAATCTGTGAGAGACATCAACTTTTTTTTTTAAATTTCCAACTCTGCTTTCATGATGACAAAATGCAAGGCATAATTACCCTGAAACAGGTGAAATTACTGCTATTATCATGGAAATAGGAGGTGTTGGTCGCTGGGGGAATTTGGTACCTGGAAAGAAAGTCTTAGAGGTTTCAGTCCAGCATAATATCTGAAATTTTTTAATAAAGGAACGTAATGATAGATCAACTAACCCTACATAAAGAAGCATTTACTCTCGGCCTCTGACAATGAAGGACTCCAGTTGTTTAGGAGAGGAGCCAAACACATTGCTCTACATTGCAATGCAGCAGGTGTACAAACAACCTAAGAAAACAATTAGGGACAAGTGCATTTCTCTCCTCTCCTCAGGTGATTAATTGAATGCTGGTCAGTGAGCCACAAAACCTGTATTTGCACAGGGCTGTTCTCTTGTAGCTGTTTTTCAAAAGATCCATAAATCCATGGACTTTTCCTTCTGACATTCAGATCTAGCTAACTGTCCTGCCTTTATAGATCCAACTAGCTTTATCCAGCTTCTGCTCAGAGAAGTCCCTAAATCAATGTGTAAGGCAGACTTTAAAAGGGGAGAACACAATTTCTGTCCCCAGCCACCTCCTCCCTCCCAGGGCGCTTGATAGAAATTTTATTGGAAATTGCTCCTGGCAGTATGTGCCACTTATTTTTCTTTAATCCTGTTTTCATCTCACCTCATAATGATTTCAGGAATGTTTTTAGTTTTGAAAGCCAAGGAAGCAGTTTCTTCTAGGCGGCAATTGCATTTGCTGTTAAATAAAAAGAAGCATGCTCTTCTGGCTAAGCTCTATAAAGACGATTGTACAATCTGTACTGTATGCTTGGAAACTGCCGCAACAAGACGTGTACCATATGGTGCATGTGGCGTCCTCTTACCTCAAGTGTTTCCTTAGTCAGGCTGGCATGGTTGGTAAAATGATCCCATTTTTGAATAAGGAGAAATATGGGTGATTTCTTGTTGTTGGGGGGGTGATAGTCTGTAAATTCAAGAAGAACAGGGTAAAGAAATGTTATTTTTACTCACCTCAGCTAGTTTTCTCATCAGCTTTAATTATATAAAAATCAGGAACTTCATTAGGAGAAAAAAAATCTGCTGAGCAGAGGGTTAAGTTTAAAATGATGCCATGACAGGAAAACAGAATTTAAGTATGAACGGTTTTCATTCCTTCTTCCCTCTGGCAAAAGCACGGTCCATAAAAATAAAGGAAATAGGCATAATAGGGAGGTGAAAGGCAATGATCAGCTGGCTTTTACTGGGTGAGAAAAGAATGGGAGATCTAGTATCCTTGGGAAACATTTCTGCATGTTGTATTCTTCTTCTTGGAAGCTACCTCAGAGTAAAACCTTAGGATAGTGATACAGAGAAGTACACAGGTACAGGAAATTTTAACTTTGACTCCTGAAAACCAAAGGCAGAGAGGAAAATCCATTTAGACCATCACTTAAGAAAAGTGGTTTTAGCATGTTACCATACTTGCCTGATCTGGCCAGAACAAAAATATCCAGTTCAGGGAAATTGCTGACCTGTATGGTCAAGCTGACACAAACCACTGTTCTAGACTCCCAGTTACCAGAGATACTGGTCATGGTGTGTATCCTAATAAAGGATGTTCTCTTTGAAACAATCAAGTACTAAACCACATGAGCCTACAAAAGCCTGAGAGAGTACTTCCCCCACCCACCCTGTCTCTCATTAAAAAGTTTCATTCTACATTTATTAAACATGAAGTCCATCAGAAAAGACATGCAGCTGCCACTTAAAGTGTGGAAAAAATCAGCATGAATCTTGTGCGCTGTGTTCATAATAATGATGTTGGCCATCCCTCTAAAAGGTAAACGAACATAATGCTTTGCAAGCAGCTTGAAATTGCCCTAAATATTCTTCTCGTAATGAAAATAACATTATATTCTATGCTTGTAAAAATATAGTAGCTCTACAGGGAGCTATGAGTCCCTTCAGGCTGTACTATCCTCTCCCACTTTCCTGCTGGGCAAACATTTATTCCAGTCCTTTTGCAATCAGATTCTTGAAGACAAGCATTAAAAAAACCCAAAAACCAACCAAACAAAAAAATAACCACAAAACCCAAGGAACACACAGAGTCTTACACCCAAAACCTTTTTTTACCCTCTCCCCCGTTTATCATTGTGGCTGTCAAGTATGTAGATGGAGGCATAAACCAGCCAAGAAGACTGCTCTGTTCATTGTTCTTCTCAAAATGACACTTGTTTGCTATCGCCAAGTCCATTCTAAAAGTTATTTTAAGAAGCCTGAAGCTCCTTGACGTGTCTGTTTTGGCTCTGGTTCTGGAAACAGATACGGGATTTTTGTACTGGTAGTTGGTTTGCTGAAATGTGTTGTTGGTAGAGACTCAGTCTGGAGAACTCCAAAGGCTTGTAGATTTAATTTGCAGAAGCATCTGTTGACTTGGGTTTTCAAGTCCTGTAGTCAGTAGTCACAGGTGTATTAGGAATGAACATCCATGATGTGTTGACTCAGACAGAAGTGTAGAACCTAGGTAGAGGGTTCCTGAGCTTACGTTTTCCTAGTAGTCTCTTCTGATATCCTAATATTGGTTGAATCATGAGGCTAAAAGGAATATGTTGATGCTAAATAAAGGGAACATCCTTTGTCAAGAGCCAAAATATAATCTTCTCCTACAAGCTTTAAGTGTTACAAATCCTGTGGAGAACTTTCCATGAAGGACAATGACATTAACCTGAGAAGTGGGTGGGTTGTGGAAAACAGAGGTATGTTGGGGGCTGACACTGCAGCTGTGTATAGGGTGAGCTACATGAAAAGTAAGGAGAAAGAGCAGCACCTACTTGTTCACGCAGTGTACGAAACTACCCTGGAGTACCCTTGTAGTTACACCAATGAATATTGGCAGTGCTGTCTTCTCAAGAGCCTGCAACTGAAGAGACTCCTAGTAGAACTGCTTCTGCCATGAGAGTTGTAATGAAGCGCCTTGGAAAGCAAAAAGAGCAAGGGACTTCACTGCTAATGATTCTTGTTGCAAGGTGATTTAAAGCCCCAGGGTCCTTCTTTGAAGGAAGATGGTCCTGTTACTCCCTGAACTCTAGGGATATCCTTTATGTTCAATCTTGGATTCTCACTTTCATTACTTAGGGACAAAGCATGCAGAGAAGATGAAAAAAAAGACTGCATCTTTCTTGCGATCCCTTTCTATTGTTTTACCTAAAGACATTTCAGTGAGGATTCATGCAAAAATCAATATGTATCGTATAAAAAAGCAAAGAACAGAATTGCTAATTTTGAGTTTGTAAGTAGGCATCAAAACCAGAACATTTGATTATTAGACAAACAGCTGAATTTTCTAAGCTTAATGGACACTATTTATGAAAAATAGATTTATATTGCAAAGCTGTTAAAAAATAGGCAATTATCTGTGAGGTATCACTGATGTAAATAAAATGCAGGCAAACATGAATTCTTTAAATTGTCATTATCTGAAGTCTCCAAAAGTTCATCAGGGTTTCTCATGGCGTGTTTTTGGATATTTATTTTTTTGGTGGGCTGCAGAAGGAACACATGCCTGAGCCAATGAAATATCTTTGCATATCATAATAATGGAAGAAAAATAGTAACTGTGTATATGTATGCACGCTCAGGTTAGAAGTCAATAAACACTTTTCTGCACAGAATCAGGCTTTAATTCTCCACTATTTTACTTCTCATCATTTATCAATCTGCAAAGCAGAATTTAAAACGTTTTCATGTTGATTTGGCAACAGCCCTTGTGCATTAATTTGCACTGGTGGTGTTAATCAAAGGAGACTCAGAATCTGACACTTCAGAGAGTGTCAGTTCAGAAAACCGTCAGACCAGAATACATCTCCTTCTGCTTCCATGTCAAAGTGGACATGAATTACAAATCCCAAGTTGTGTTTACACCGTGGATCGCTATCTTACTACTTGGGATGCACACACCCAGTTCAAGGTCAAGGAACACTTCACTCTGAGGGGTGAATGAAAGCAATTTCACCAATAGTGAAACAGCTAGTCAGGGGCCATCAGAGAGAGATGGCTCAAACCCATGTTTCCTCAAGAATACTCAATCATGCTTTGCAGGACAGAAAAAATACAATAATAAACCTTGGGGGTTGTGCCATAGCCTCCTTGTTCAAGAGTTTCAGAATATAGTTTTATGCAGAATCACAAGGGAGAATGGATACAAGTTGCTCTTGGGGAGATTCCGATTGGACACAAGAGGAAAATTCTTCACAGTGAGAATAGTCAACCACTGGAATAATCTCCCCAGGGAAGTGGTTGACTCAGCCACGTCGGACACCTTCAAGAGTCGTCTGGACAGGGAGCTGGGCCACCTTGTCTAGACTGTGCTCTTCTCAGAAAGGTTGCACTAGATGATCCCTGAGGTCCCTTCCAACCTGTGGTTCTGTGGTTCTTTTCCTGGTATATAACACATATCAGAACTCCTGGGAAAAGGACCTTCAAACAGAATATAAAATATTTGAACTACAAGACTGGTCCTAAAGACTTTTCACAATATACTGGCTTCCAGTAGGAGACTCAATATAAATAAGACATTGATCGCATTTGAAAGCCAAATACCCCACGAAACTAGATCGGTGCTATTCCTTGTAAAATTCAAGATAGGGACAATATTCAGTTTCTACAGAGAGTTTCCTTTTAGGTTTCAAACCACAGTAGCTTTGAGGGTTTTGTTTGTTGTTTTTTTTTTTTAATGAAAGATATCCAGCTCTGAGGACGGATAAATGTGTCCAAGTTCTTTTTCTGCTTGGGGTGAAGAAAAGTGTTTGCTTTTGTAATTTTTTCCAAAATCAGTTTTACCACAAGGTTTACCAAGTTAATGTGCTTACCCACAGTTCAATGCAGAAAGCCTTAAAGACACTTTACTACCTTGTAACTGGTCTTACATTTGTAAGCCTAAATCTTCCTTGGGGTTCTGAGCTGAGGTAAGTAGAAATCTTCTCTGATACATAGACATGGGTTAGCTGAAAAATGATTGGATTTACTAGGAAATCTGTGTAAGATGCTGTGTTTCTCTGGCCAGCCTCTTGACCTGAGCATACTCACTACTTCTCATGTTGTGTTACATCAGAAAAGGATGAGCTTGAGTGTGTCTCGGCTGCTGCTTCCAAAACCACGGTTATCAGCTTATTATTGTCATCTGATTGCTGTTTCAGCCTTTTAACACACACTGCTTTGTACACACATATTGTATTCATTATAAATGCTTACTTCAGCTGAAAGCTACATCTAAAAGCAGGTAGGCTGAAACCCACCATAATCTGCGTCTTTTAATTTTTAGTGTTACCTGGTCAACCTGTTTGATGTGCTTACATCCAAAGACTGAACTCTTTCTGGACTGTATTCCACTGTTACAAATATATACCAAACTATTTACTCTTCTCACAGCTCCAGAAGACAATAAACTATGCTAGAATCTTGTCTGTCATTCTAAATAAACCAAACAAACCAACCCCCAAAAGCCCCCAAAACTCTAACCTAAAAAGGCTGTGAGTGGAAGCTTAGGGATTTGATCCCTTTCTCCACAGCTCAGAAAAACAGAAAACAAATAATACAGCATCTTGGCATGATATCAGGTTTGAATTTTCTGTCTTTCTGTAGCTTAACTTTTAAATTTTTATTCTATGTTTTTGCGTTGACAGTCAGACCCCTGAATTATAAGGAACTTACTTTGGATTTCCTGAAATAAATCTCCATAATAGCTTGTGGAGGTTTTTGCTTGAGTAAAAATTCAGGGATCCCTTCATTAGAATTGTACTCCCAGCATTGTATCACCACTTTGAGCAGAGATTAACCTAACTTCTCCAAAACTAGATGTGATGACAGTTTTATGCTTGAGTGAGGACATCAGGATCTGAATGGAGCAGGGAATAAGGACCCACAGTATAATTCTCTTTTCACCTCTAAGGATCAACATTACTTTATCCTGCAACCACTCAAATCCTCTTTGAAGTCAGTAAATATTGGTATATCAGTGATGATCACGAGCAGAACAAGCATAAGGATAGAAGCTGTTATAACCCAGAATCGGGTGAAACTGAGCACTATTTTTGGCTACTCTAGCATTCCCAGGAGCTCTTATTTTTCCTTCTTGCCTGATCCCTCTTTGACCAAAAACCTCCACCACGAGTGGCTCACCTGGTGTCTAGAAGCAGGGAATGGAGGAGCCACTTTCATTCCCACCATTGCCAACCAGTGCATCATCCCTGGCTGCAAGCCCCAGGTACTAACTTCACATAAACAATAACAGCCATAAGACTCATGTTTCCTGGGCAGAGTGGAGACTTAGCACCATATGGTTGTCAGCGTTTACAAACGAGGTGTTAATAAGTTGTCAGTTACTTACAGAAATGAAAGGAATGGACTGGATAAGGAGGGAGGAGTGACCTTGAGCTAATGGAGACTGTTGTGACACACTATGCAATGAATAATCCAATGGCTAGTAACTTGCTTATTCTCATACATATCCTTTTCATGTCCGCTTTCTTTTATTATATCAATGATCAAGTTATCAGTGCATATGACTGGAGGCAAGAAATTAAAAGGTATAAATAACACTTTAATTGAAATCCAACCATGAATGCCTGGCCTCTGATTAAACCTTTTGACATGTGGATTGTCCCACCACAGGTGTATTCATATTACTGAGAAAACTATGTAGATTTAAAAAAAAAAAAAAAGGAGGTTGGGGGGGACCTTATTGCTCTCTACAGCTACCTGAAAGGAGGTTGTAGTGAGGTGGGTGTTGGTCTCTTCTCCCAGGTCACTAGCGATAGAACGAGAGCAAATGGCTTCAAGCTGCATCAGGGGAAGCTTACATTGTATATTAGGAAAAAATTCTTCACTGAAGGATTGGTCAGGCACTGGAACAAGCTGCCCGGAGAGGTAGTGGAGTCACCATCCCTGGAGGTATTTAAAAGATGTGTAGGCATGGCACTTCAGGGCATGGTTTAGGAGACATGGTAGGGTTGCACTGATGGTTGGACTTGATGATCCTAGAGGTCTTTTCGAACCTTTACGATTCTTTAAGATGTCCAAGCTGAATTATCTGAGAGTTTCTTCAACAGCAGCAAGGCAAGTACTGTGGATTTAACACTTTCTTGCACATATGCAAAATCCTCCTCTAGTCTTTTCTGCTGAGACACTGGTGACAAGCACTTTGAATGCACCAACACTGCAAAGAAAGAGCAAACGTGAGAGGGTGAGCTGCCTTAGGATTTTCCATTCCTATTACATAAACTCATTAACGTGGTTCCTGGGATTTCTAAAAACAATAATAAAAAGAATTATTCAATTAAGCTAGTTCTGACTTAGATCAGCTTGTGTCCTGCCTGCCTAGGGTTGCCTAAGTACAGAGGCATGATGTTGGATTTGTCTAGACTCTGCCTCCAGCAAACTTCAGTGCACAGGCTTGATGAGCAGGCTTCTGAGGTAGCAATGTGACTCCTAGGGGGATTTAGCTGTGACAGTAGGTCAACATTTGCCTGACAATAGGGGCACTGCTGGTGTCATCCTTTACACAATGTATAGCAGAGTGGGACCTTGATTACTGTGATAAAAACAGGAGTGATAGTGGTGATACTTATTATAGATCACTTGATGGGTAGACTGCTGCAATGACAATGAATGAATGTTTTCTGGGGAGCTGGGGGAAGACTGGCTGTTGGTAAGCCTCAAATTTAGGAGTTTGCTTTGTTTATAACTCCAATTGGAAGGGTCTTTTCCAAGCATTATCCAAGATTTACGCCTTTGTGATGCAATAACCAGACTGAAAAAGCACCGTTCTTGACAACCGTACTCAAGTATTTTTCCAGTTCAAGTGGCTCACATCTGCAATGTGATGGACATCTCTTAAAAAGTGAGTGCTGATAAGAACTATTTGCTTGGTGTTCCCTAAAGAAAATTACATGGAGGAAAATCTCTGTGTCCAAGATATAAAAAAATCTGATTGTTGCAAAGAATGAAGGAAAATAACCCTAAACCAAGCTCACAGTCCTATGTTAGCAATGAATAACCCTGATAATGTATTTTAAATTACTCAGTGAAAGATATTTGGCTTCTCTCAAGGAGATTTATCAGCTAAGACAAGCCTTTGTGGAATGTTTTTGAACCTAAACTACATAACAGAGGCCAGTAAATACAACCCACCAAAAGGATAGAAGGGCTCTGGGAGCCATTAGGAATATAAATTATTTGGTTTTACTGCAGCATTCAGCTGGAAGGCTCTTCCTTGATTTAAACAGATCCTTTGTTTTCCCTTTTGCTGTCCACTGTGTTTGCACCTGTCCTGCCAAAAGTCCGAAGGCAGTTATGCCAGGTAAATAAACCAATTGGTTTGTGCTGCTTTTAACCAACCTGGTTGTATTTCTAGCACTTCAGTAAACGTGCCAAATGAATATGGCACCATGTAGAATTCTGGAGTGGAAATCTACCTGTGAAATCTTACTTGAGGACAAAAATGCTGCTAAAGGGAGATGCTTGAAACTGGTAGTACTAGTTCTTCATGTGCAGGAGCTAACAAGAACCACAAAAAGTGTTTTATACTCCCTGCAGCACCTGAGGTTTTAAGCCTAAACTGTTTGAGCTTTCTTAAGTCTTACAATTTCTTTTTTACCATATTTAAGTTGACATAAAGGGGTATGTGTTGCATGAAGACAGTGCTTGGCATTTGAAAGCAGAGAATTCAATAAGCTAAAGTAGAGAAAGAAATAGATTAGGTATTTATACCATGTCCTTCTTGAAGAAATGATCCCCCAAAGTCCTTTGCAAATCAACAGGTTCCATTCCAGGGGAGGACAGGATGAGGGCTCACCTTATTAGAGCTTGCACCAGGATTTTCTCTAATGTATCTCTATCAGCTTCCCTGAGACTGCTTTTGCTTTGAAGCAGGGTAGGAGAAAGCGGAATCCTGCAGGGACTATGCAGGCAAAAACAACTGCTCTGATGTACTCTACAGTGGTTCATATGCAGCTGGGGATGTATAAAAGCTATTTTATTGGCAAGGGGGATGTTGGCCTAGGCATCATGGTTATACAGTAGTGCCATGGGACCATTAGGTTCCACAAGAGCAGACACTGCGTTTTGAATTACTGTTGCCTCTAAAGCATAATTCTGCAAACAGTGCTGTATCTCCACACAGTGGTTGTTATTCAGCACTCAGACTTTGCCAGCCATTATGAGCGTCTAATGCTGCCACGTAAATATAGATACCTTTTAAAGCTATTCTGAAGTTACATTTCAAATCAGTGTCTCCTCTGTATTTAATGACATCAAATCCTAATGGTTCAATGTCATCCTGATACAAATGGGAGAAAGACTTCGTCTTATAAAAAGCTTGGTACATGAGAACATATACATTGTGGGGAATGATCCTGTGTTGCTGAACCCTGGATTGCTCAGGAGACTACATATGTCTGTTCTACTTTGGGCCCCTTCAATAACTCTGAAATAATTCAGTTTGCCAGGAACTTTCTATCTCTGTGCCCATCAGTACCTACAAGGTTAAAGACAAAACAAGGAAAAGCTATGGTACATGTTATACAGAAAATGAAATGTTTCTATCTCATTAGACTTGTGGACAGTTTATTGAATTTATTGAAGTAGGAGGGAAAAAAACCCAACCCAAAGAATCCCACAAAAAACCCAACCCAAACAAACCTGCAAAACTCAATCCTGACTGATTTTTATCAAACATGACATCCTAGAGAACATTTTCAGTCTGAGTGAAGATTTATCAGGTTTGTGATCTGTTTACATCAGGGTAAGAATAAATCAGGACAATGTACAAAGATGAGTTATGACCCAAAACAGTCATTGTTCACTACAGTCTTCTTGAGTCTTGATAACCTGCAGGGTTTCAGTCTGTTCAGGTCCATCTGCTGTACGAGTCCAAGCTGTCTTGTGACATGTCCTCCTGTCCTTGATTGGAAGCATAGTATCTATGGGTCCTCAAAACACCCTGGAATCCTCATTCTCAAATGCAGTAACAAGCTGTGATATATTAGGTATCATAAAAAAATTTCACGAGTCTCCTGGCACGTGGGAAATTGTATCTTGGTAAAGAACTGTTGTTAACAGGAAGAAATATCTTCTGCTTTGAAGATGATCCAACTTGTTGTCTCTCCTTGTGTAGAGGTAACCAGGGTCTTTAGGCACTCCCCAGCTCCATTGTGATGATACTACCTGCAAAATTAATTTTACATGTGTGTATAAATTGATGCCAAACTATCTCGATTTTTAGAGTGACAATTATGTTATAAACAAAAGGACACACAGAATGGAATTTCAAGCACATTTCAAACGCAGGCATTGATTATGGTAATTTACTTCATTTAAAAGCACACCCAAATTCTAGGTGAATTTTGTAATGTTAGATTTAACTTCAGTAAGAATTAGGTGTAGAAGTAATTCTTACTAAGTAAGAATTCTTACTAAGAAGTAAGAATTTGGTGCAACCTTACTTGAACTAATTGCCATATAAATTACTGGGTTTTTTAGCAAAATATTTTTTTTTCCCCTCACAGTTTCTGTTGAAAATATGAGTACCTTACATATGTGGATTAGGTCTTGTCAACACCAGGAAATTTTGCTTTTTAACTGTGCTGATATCATCAAACTGGCAAGAAACTGTAGCATGAACACAGTTATTACCAATGTAAAAGTGCTTATGTCAGTATATCTTATTCTAGTTCAGCAGGAGAAATAAGTTACACCTCCATAAATCACCTTATGTTATTCAGACTATATCTGCACTAGGGCTTTTATTGCAGCACTTCACTAGCAGTCAGGCTCATGAGCTCCCTTTCTACCCTGACACAGAATCAGGGTATGCCAGTAGGCACAGCATTACACTTGTCGTGTTTCAGCTTTCCCTGAGCAAGCAAAAGGTAATTATGATATCTTGCCAGAAAAAAAGTAGGAGTTTTCTCTTCTTGGAAAGTATAAAATACTTTTGACCTCAGAAAGTAAACATGGAAAAATTAATCAAAAAATCTTTGCTTGAAACACAAGCATTTAAATTCAGAATTCTTCCTCTGTGCCTCTTTGGAGATGCGTAAATTGTTCATGTTGCCAACCTCCTCTTTGCTTTTAACAATCTCTGTGAGACTCGCCTTCCAACCACCAGTCCTTCATCTCACAGGCAAATGTTAGCTCATCACTGATGTCCTTGTCAGAGGGCAGAGGAACTAGGTGGTGAATGCAACTTGTAAAGAAGGACTTTTACTGCCTGAAAAGCTGTGGAGGTACTTATATATGAAAAATGGGAAAGATATATGCCATTCATAATATTTTTATAAAACCACTGGGTTCTTGTTCTTAATAAAAATTTTCACAAGAAAACGATGTTTTTGGGGAAAGAAAAAAAAGACAAGACTCTTCACATTTTGCCCCAAACACATGCTTTTCTTGGTTAAATACCTTATTTCTCTTTCTTTTGAGGAAGAAACAGATTATAGAAGAAAAGGCACTGATGAACCTGATTTCCTTCTTTTGTCAAGAAGGGTGAAATTACAAAATGAAAATCACCGTTTAGGAGTTCAGTAGTGTGTCGTGAAGCAGTGATTGAGACCATTCCCCCCTTACAGCTGAATATCTATGCA
The DNA here is from genome assembly GCF_963921805.1 of Phalacrocorax carbo. Taxonomy (NCBI): domain Eukaryota; kingdom Metazoa; phylum Chordata; class Aves; order Suliformes; family Phalacrocoracidae; genus Phalacrocorax; species Phalacrocorax carbo. Next base: position 18,036,917 of record NC_087515.1, on the reverse strand, counting down.
CTTTCTTTACAGTGCTTTTCACCATGGTAGCTACGATGAACATGTAAAGACTGAGCTTCAGGAATTTGTTACAAGGGGCTGCTGAAGCATTTGTTTTAAAAGCAAAGCATGTTAAACATTGCTTGAAATTAACACACAGCTACAAAGTATAAAGCCAGATGACTGACTTGTCAGATTTCTACTTCTCTTGATTCTGAGGTTTTACGTGGTTCAATGACAAAAACAAATGTGCTGCAAGGTGCTGACAGAAGAGAGAGCAGAGAGAAGGCTGTATGTCTCTGGCTACAAGTAGAAGTTCAGATTTCATGCCACACCAGAGTGTTTTTAGACTCTTTTACAAAGTTTGGGAATCAGTGTACTGATCCTCCTCTCTTCTGCCTTGATTATGTTTACAGTAGTATTTTTAATGTTAAAAGGTAATGTTCAAAGCATCCAAAACATGTTCTGCACTAGATTCATTGCAATTAGAGTTCCTCAAGTCAGATTACTGCCAAGCAGTTCCTCTGAAATGTAGAGATATGTGTAAACTATGGACTCAGACTGAAACACTGATTTTCAGACACTTTAAATCCAGACTCAGGCATTGTACTGACATGTTTATTTGAAGTGATTTTGAATAATACTTTTTATTTTATTATTAGTATTCTCTAACCCTTTAGTCACGTGTGTGGATTCTGATACAATGTTAGCATAAAACGAAATATCTGCCACTTTCACAGCCTGGGTAGAAGCAGGAAAGATTTATAAACACTGAGAAGATTTTTCTGGTTTTATAGGATTCTTACTTGCATCTTGTATTCTTAAGATTTTGGGACAAAAATCTGAGGTTTGCATGCTTGCATGAACAGAGCACCCACGCCTTTTGAAGTGAGACATTCCTAGTCACAGTCTTATCAAATTACAGACGGGCTGAACGCTGATTATCCAAACCTTGGTTTTTTTATTTGTGTGATGGAGTGTCACCATGGTATTACCAAGCTCAATAGTTCAGGAAGTCAGGATTTGATTGCCTTCATCTTCATAAATTTTCATTTCTGCCTTGGCAATCAAGCATTCAGAAATGGTTTGACTGCAATCAGTCTTCTGGGAGGCTGTGCCCCCACTTACTCCAGGCAGCAGGGCTGGTCTCTGAGTCTGAGGAGTAGGGAGGGGAATCCCACATGATGTCTTCTCCTATATAGCCTGTGACCCTGATTTCATCTGCTACCTTCTAGCCCTGATTCCCTCTACTGAGTCCTTTGCCCTCGCCAACTTTTCATGGCATAGGCATATGTATGACTGCCCAATGAAGTTCATGATCTTCCCTCTGTCCTGCTAAATGTTACTCCCAGTCCTTATTTCCAAATCCCTGCACAGCTTTGTGTTTCAAATATCATGTGCTGGCCTTGCTCCAGCCCTGCAAATTTTTTTCCCTCACTTTTACAGGGATTGCCAGGCTTCTTGCATTTTAATCCTGTTTCCACATTAATTTTCAAACTGTAATTTCCTTGGTTTCTCCTGCTTCCTGACCCAGGCCAAACTCTGGCCACTAACCATGCTTTATACCAAACATGGTGGTTTGCTATGGCTTTTGGCTTCTCTATGTTCCTAGCTTGTACTTGGTTCTACTTCAGCACATCGGTCTGCCTTGTTTTTACCCTAAGTGGTCCTGATTGAAGATTACAATTTTCCATGCCCTCTTAAAGGCAAAGCCTACTGTACCAAAGTAAAAGTGTTCACCTCCATTACCCTTGATCAGAAAAACATTTGGGCCATAAGGACCTAGCTTGCCATTTTCTCACCACTGACCCCCATGGTCAGACTGAAGGATTTGTTGTTCCCTGTTCAGTTCAGGTACTGGCCATTCTATTGCCTATGTCTCTACTTCACTTTTATGTCCCTATATGACATGTGGAATGATCCTGTAGGCAGGCAATTTACGATAAAGGATCCCACAGTGCATTTCAAATTGTTACTGTCCCCAAGACACGTTTTCCAGACAGCTGGCTCAGCATGCAGAGGCTCATAACTCGATAGCTTCCATCAATGTCTTATGCACATTAGGATTGTCAAGGGGATTTCGTCAGGACCATTTGCAGGAGGGGGATAATAGAGAAACATTTGACTCAGTTTGCAAAGAATTTGCCAGGCAATGCCTATTAATAATAATGGTGATGGTGACTGTTATTGTTTGTTTCACTGGGATGTATGTCGTTCAGATGTAGATTTTGGCCTGTTGTGACAGTTTTATTTGTGATGCATTTTTTCCAGGCATGGGAATGGATTTCTGTTTATACAATGCAGCTGTGTTTTGGGTAGACTGGTGCATAAGCTCTGACCATGATTCTTCTCTGAGACGCTCTGGTTTTATTTCCCTGTGACAACACTAATACATGGCTTTTACAATTGATATGAATTGTGGATTTTCTACAAATTCATCAGAAAATTGAGGAACACAGAATTTTTAAGCAATTATAACTAGTAGCAATTATGAAGTTACTGTAATTATAAAATTATGTAAAAAGGAAATGAAAACTCAGTAAAAAATCAGGCAGAAATGAAGATTTATATCCAGATTAGTATTTCAGGATTGGGCCTTATCCTTCAAAATAGATCACCAGATTAAATAGTACAGGACAACTGGCTGCATATATGGCATTAAACTCTATGCAGGGAATTCTTTGGAATACTACCATTAGGATAAAAACAGGAAAGAAATTAAGAAACTTAATAAGATGAGGCAGGTATATTTTTAAAACCATAGAATACATTAGATCAGGTCAAAAAGCACTCCTATCAAAGCTAGTATCATGTCTCTAGTAAAGGCTAAGACCTCCAACTGGAAATGAGAATGAAATCTACCGTGAATGTGTTTAGGCAGCGGTGGCTCTCCACTTTCAGAGAACAGGGACTGAAAGGTACTGCTCTTCTCTGTGTTCATTGAGGTGGGTTGATGGAACTGGACATAAGAGTTGATACTATCCCTGGAAAAACTACAGCTCTACACTTTCACAACTCTCTGTACTGATAGAAGAATCCACCTAGGGGATGCTGGTACTTACATCTGTTCCTCAAAAGGAAAATCATTATCTAATGCTAATATATCCCTTAAGGAAGGATGAGACAGAAACATCTGCATGTGCAAAAGAGCAAACTAGTCAAGGATGTTGTCAGACATAACACTCTCTGAAAAAGAAACAGTAGACGCTGGTTCTTCCTGCTCTTTGGTTTAGGAGGGTCTGGGAATGAGACCAACGTATACAGAACCAGCTCTTGGTGCCTGTAGGGCATCTATAGTTGTGTTTCTTTTTCTTTTTTTTTTAAAAGAAAACCAAAACCCAACCAAACAAAAACCCATTTAAAAATTCCCCAACACACCCCTTTACCCCCCAAAAACCCTCCAAAACACCATGATATATGCCAATTTCTGACACATGCCATATGTGACTAAATTTAGATTGGCCTGTGGACCAAGAATCTTGGACCTGATCAGGAGTCTGGAAGCCTTTGTTCTGGGAGTTCTCACCTTCTTTTGAGAGACCAGTTTTAATTTCTCATCATTTATGTTTAGATGTTAGTCACGAGTATGCCCTAAGCTACCAGTCACTATTGAAATCCCCTGGCTTCCTGTTATGATATTTACTCCAACCTCTGCATATGCTGGAATGCATGCATCAGTTTTCCACACACTTGTGAGCAAATATGGCAACTGCTTCTGTTCTAGCTGTGCACAACAGATGGGAGCCAAAAATGAGAACATTCACACAATGCCCACAGACAGTTGTTTATTTTGTACCTTCAGCGATACAAAGAAACAAACATCAGAGGAGCTGAAAAAAAAGGGGAGGAGGGGAAAGAATCAAAGATTTCAAGCAAGGCAAAGAAACAGGAAAGTAAACATGGGAAATGGTTTATGACTGTAACCCTGATGTTACAGCACTGAGAGAAGAGGAATGCCATCAGGAGTTAGAATGGTTGCATGGTTGCAGAGCCCTAATTCTTATCAGAATAATAGGGTCTCACCTTAAGGTAGCTATTGGTGTGCCATCAAAACACAAATGTGTTGCCTTTTCATTTCTATTTATTTCATTTTCTCTCTGGTTCCATTCTTTTTTCAAGGGTCCTTCACATCCCAGCACTATACAGCATTACAGCAGAGCTCTGTATGTGCTTTCACCTGCTTGTGTCTTCAGATACACACACAATAGATGGTGTGATACACAAAGGATCCCTAAGATGAAGTAAGTAAATTCAGGCCTGTAGACTCATGAAGTCGATTGAGACTCTTCCTCTATTTAGAGAATATCTGTTTCTTATAGGAACTCAATTTATAAAGCAGATCAGACTAGATTGCCATAATCCTATAAATCTGTGTGTTGACTTTGTGGATCAGGGCCTACTCTAAGCTACAGATAGGATAGTAAGGATTTGCCAGTGTGGGCTTGGAATGATTGCATTACTCACAGGTAAATAAACTGAGTTGTGGGAGTCTCTAAGATCAAAAAGAATGGCAAAAGGGACTCGACAACAGATGTCATTCAATCTCTAAGCAGCCATTCAGCCTAAAAATATGTAGTTACATTCAAGTTCAGGAGCAGGGAAAGGATTCTGTCAGGTCAGCCAATGTGATAATGGCATGTTTCTATATATACTGCATATAAAGTTACACCACCAATAAAGTTTGGATGGGATCACCCACTAGATCTTTTTTCCAGAGTTACAGGTTGTGATGTTTTAAAATGCTGAATTGTTGCTAGTTTTACTGCTGTACCTGCACACAAGACATACTTTCATCCAGCCAGTTCCCTCACCTGGGCAGCATCTGCAGGGTCACCTACCCTGACATTTGGCTGCAGTGGAGGCAGAGCTCTGCAGGAGGCACAGGGCTCTAGTTGCACCTTTTCTGTTGCATGTCCCTTTCCTTTCCCTGGTTTGCACTGTTCTACCAGGCCTAATCTACAGTTGCAGACATAAGAGCTTTATCCTCTGCTATGCTGTGCTCAGTGGTTCATCTGGGATTAATCTAGTGTCAGCATAAAACCAGCTTTCTCACTTTGCAGGATGGTTTTCAGCAGTTTCTTACTGGATCCAGACAGCAGGGACTGCATGGTGCCAGAAGAAGCACAGCTGTGCATGGACCTTTGACTCTTGGGAAAGCAAGCAAATCAATGATAGTGTCTTGTATTGTCTCTAGTGTCTTCCATCTGTAGACTGATTGTGGCATAAGAATCAGCTCAGACATACCATGTTGTGAGGTGAGGAAGCAAGAAGGACTACAGATTTTTGCTTAGAAGATAAATCTGCCTGTGATCCCATAAAGGCATAAGGGTGTTTATATATATATATATATATATATATGTGTAAGAAATTGAAGGGATTTCAGTAAATTTATTTTTGGGTAGTCCAGGTGAGATAGAAAAGATCTATATTTTTGAGTTACAAGTATCCTGAGCTGTCACTGATTTCCATGTGAGCTGAAAAAAATCAACATCTTTAAGAACTTAAACACTCCAACATGGGTTAAGGTCAGCATCTAAACCCAGCCAAAAATCTGGGGGAAAGTGGTTCCTGTGATTTGTTGTAGGTCACGTGGCCCTCAATCCAGGAAAGAAACCAGGAATCCTGACTCCAGCTCCTAAAAAGCCATTTCAGCCAATTTCCACTCCCATATATGGCAATGGAAAAAGAGATGTCTGTGGGCAAACCATGGAAGAGGAATTGTTCAAATCATAGGAGCATTGTGGTGTGTCTGTGGGCTCCCTCCTTCTGGGTCGCAGGCTTTTTCGTGTGGTTAACAGCTTGGCATAGCAATAATTTATTAGGATGAGCAGCTCATGAATCTCAGAGAATTTTGAGTTTTCACTTTAGATAAGTATCAGAAAGGTCAGGTGCTTCTAAGGATCTTCTCTAATCCCTTAACAGAGGCAATCAAATTGATAGGTGTGTCACCTATAGAACTGTACTGCCAACTTTTTGTATAAATAAGGGACCTACTCTGATTATGTGAAGCTGTGACACATATTCCTAATTTGTTGGGAGAGCTAGCAAAGCTTTGAGGAAAAAAACCCCAACCTTAACCCTTACGCCTTAACTTACTTGGAAACTTAATAGTCCTAGACTTTACCAGAAATTCTCAAATAATTGCACAAACTGTAACTGACATTTTCATAGATACCCACAACCAACACCCTAGATCTTCATGAAATGAAAGGATCATTAAAGATGAAAGAATTGTGTCCAATACCATGAAGACAAGCTTGATGGATGTGCTGGTTTTGGCTGAGAAGGGGTTAATTCTCTTCACTGTGGTGCCAGTGGTGGTCGGGGACCTTTCCAGCTTCCCACGCGTGGCGGGGGAGGGGGGGCTGGAAGGGGCGGGGCCACAGCCGGGGCGGCTGACCCCGACTGGCCAATGGCATGGTCATTCCTTACCATGTGACACACGACCAGTATATGAAGGGGGGGCGGTTGCGGCTCGGGGCAGCGCGGTGCTGGGCGGTTGCATCGCGTGCAGTTTGCTTTGGCGGTTCATCCCCCGTCCACCTCCCCTCCGTGTTTCGTGCCTCTTGTTGTTTTCCTTTCTATTGCATTTTTGTATTTTTTTTTTTAATTTTATGTTATTTTAATTATTAAGCTGTTCTTATCCCAACCCACGAGCGTTACCCTTCTGATTCTCTCCCCCATCCGGCCGGTGGGGAGGTGAGCGAGTGACTGTGTGGGGCTGAGCTGCCGGCTAAACCACAACAATGGAAAACCATGAAACTGAATGATTTTAACTTATCCAGCCTCACCGTGTAATCTAGTGGTATCTTGTGCCAGTCAAGAGCCAATGCAGCTCTTTATGCTGCATTTCCCAAGTTTTGTTCAGTCTGTGAACACATACCTCAAAGGACAAGTCTTACACCAAGGAGGTGCTCCACCGTCTGGTCCATTACCAGGAGATTCCTGCATCCCCACATCTCTCTATCTAGCCATGACTGCAGTTTACACACTCCTTTGTTTTGTCTCATTAAGGAATTGGTTTGGATGTTACTGTGTAATTAATAATTCAGAGTAATAACCTTTGAATGAGATACTAATTGTACCTTGGCAGTTGTATCATTGCAGCTGACCCTTGTTAAACTTCCCTATAAACTTATCCACTTTTGAGTGATGAAAGTTTCCAAGCAATAAATAACTCAGAGCAAAGTCCTGTCAGGTCCCAAAACTTTAGTGACAGGAATATCCCTGACCAGGTAAATAATATTTTTAGTGGTATTGGCTTATAAAAGGCTTATGAAAGGTTTTAATCTGCGTCAAAAAGTCCGATTCTGTATTGTGATGGTATCATGTTCTCTTGGTGCCTTATGATCTGAAAGGTTTCTGGCTTGACTTTCCTGAAGGGTCAAAAAAAGTAGACCCTGGAATTAATCTAAATTGAATGTTTCAGCAAAAGAGTATTTTTTTAATCTCTGCCCATCATCTTTCTGAGTTTTTAACAGTGATGGTAAATGGGAATGTCAAAAGACTACTCCAATGTCTATTTACATATGAATTGCCCAACTCCTTAAGTCCAAGAGGGGAAGGCAGTTCAGTTAAAATTAGGATAGCCAAGTTTATTTCAGCTGTCAACAGCATCAAAGGTATACTGACATTGAGACTCAGAGAAATTACACCAAGCAGTTAGGAGAATCAGATGGAGTATTAGTGGGAGAGAAGATGGGTAGAAATGCTGCCAAATGGTCTATTTCTTTTCAAGAAGCAGTTTCAGTGTGTCTCTTGCATTTGCTTATTGGGCTTTTGGTTAAATCCAGAAACACCTGGAAATTGATGATCTTGAGCATTTTGAGGAGAATTCATCAGGAAAGACAGCAGAAGTGAAGATGTCCATCTAAGCAGCAGCTGTCTCTTCATCTGAAGCATTTCTCAACGTTGCCCTGTACAATGCTCTTACAGTCAAGATTACTGAAGCAACAGGCAGCACAGAGGAAAGTCTCACACTCCTGGGAAGTGATCAGAGAGGAAGCAGAAGCAGACTGTGTTCCACTGGCAAGGTGACCCTTCCTCTCTGGCAGCACCTTCGAAAGGTGTGTAGGGGTGAAATGATTACTCTTTACCCTCAGTCCAATCTGTGTGAATAAAACTACTCCTGTTCTTCTCCACTTCTTTGAAGTAAAGTTATTGTCTAATAATAATCTCTTCTAGCTGAACACCTATTTTGCCAGTAGGAAAATGAGACCCTTATGCAAATTTACTGGAAATAGGTATTGATTTCCAGAAGTGCTTAAATGGGTTTAATTGGCACTACTGTAATGAAGTTGGTAATACTCTGGACTTCTGCTGATCTGTGAATGTGGTTGTAGAAACAGAGAGAAGGGGAAATGGAATGAGAATATTTTACAAGATGGATGCTTTTTTTTTTTTGGTGAATTTGCACTGCCTTCTGCCAAAAGGCAGGCAGGAAGGAGAAGCAGTAGAGAGGCTTATGCTTTTTCACTTTGTTCACTATTTAAACTCAGTAGCTGAATTTCATTTCTCCAGATATTCATATTGTTAGGTTATTTTTTCAGCATTTGCTGATGATGGCTGAAAATCCCATGGGTTGATATGGAGTGATATTGAGAACTTGTGAATGGTCTGAGGTGAACATTATTCTTTTATTTTGGGCTGTATAGCATAACATCAGTAAGAATGGTGATAGGGCCCTGGCACCGTATACAGGGCTTTGTGCCAGGCTGTGGGCACGCTGGACCAGTCATATGTTCTCTTTGCACAGATTTCAGTCTGATGCTCCAATATTCATGTGGTTATCAGAAGGCTGGAAAAAAAAAAAGTGCAAAAAGGGGAAACTTAAAAGACTGTGAATCATGTTGCAGGAGCTGCTAATGATGGCCCTTCAGCTGCTAGCACAATGCCTGTAAATGTCTATTTAGAAAAAGAGCAACATGAATTCTAATGCCAGTGATCAGCACTCTTATGGTTAGTAGTTACACATGTGGTGTCATTTTGAGAGGTTAAATCATATCTCTTCTTTCCCAACCAAGTGCTCAGAATCATTTTATCTTTTTCATTGCTCATTAGAGAAATCAGAAGTGGGGAAAAGCCACTGTGGTTGATGCATTGCCACCCTCTGATACTAAGAAAGAGAGAATAGAGTAGAATAGAATACTGTCTTTCAGTTGCAAGGGACCTACAACCATCATCTAGTCCAACTGCCTGACCAGTTCAGGGCTGCCAAAAGTTAAAGTGTATTGTTAAGGGCATTGTCTAAATGCTTCTTAAAGACTGACAGGTTTGGGGACTCAAACACCTCTCTAGGAAGCCTGTTCCAGTGTTTGACCATCCTCTCAGCAAAGAAATGCTTCCTAACATCCAGTCTAAACCTCTCCTGACACAGCTTTGAATCATTCCCATGCGTCTTATCACTGAATACCAGGGAGAAGAGATCCACACCTCCCCCTCCAATTCCTTCCTCAGGAAACCATAGAGAGCAACGAGGTCACCCCTCAGACTCCTTTTCTCTAAACTAGATAGGCCCAAAGTCTTCACCCGCTCCTCAGAGGACATTCCTTCCAGCCCTTTCACCAGCTTTGTTGCCCTCCTCTGGATGCATTCAAGGACCTTCACATCCTTCTTAAATTGTAGGGCCCTGAACTGCACATAGTATTCAAGGTGAGGCCACATCAACACGTGATTTTCCTGGGAGGAATGTTCTCTCTTGCACAGAAAGTTACAGGACTGAGAGCAAAAATGCAGGGTAGGGTTTACTCTAGCCTCTGTTCTGTGTGGGTACATGGTGATAATAATTTCTTATGGCCCTATCTGTCAGTCCAGTAATTGTCTTCTCCAGCTCTGTACACACGGTGAGGTGTCAGAGTCAAGTCAGAATGGTTGTCATAACTCTTTTCTGAGATACTGCTCTGTCACCTCTTATTCCTCAAAGTTATGTTATTTTTCCTTCTGTTAATTATAGATTTAACTGCATTTGAATTCACACCAAGCCAATAACATCATCCCTTTTTCCCACAAAATTACTCTTGCTGATGAGTTTTAAACTTTTAATCTACCTGTAGGCATATTTTATGCTCTCTGTCTTATTTTCCCCTATTTTCTTTGTACAGTGGAATTCTGCGGAAGGTCGAGGCAGTCTATAAATCCTACTTAATCTCTGAAACCAAATATAATGAGAGTTATTCTCTGGTGTTGCTCCTGTGACTTGGCGCTGACTGGAGAGCCTCATCCAGTCTCTAGACAATTAAATTAAATGCAGTTTTTGTAGGGGTCTTTCCTCAGAAATCAGTTACACCTTATGATGCTTTTTCATACAGCTGTATATTTTTAACCAAATCCATTTATAATTTTTATTAATATCAAACTAAATTAAAAACCAAACTACACATCCCTACAAACCAGTCAAGACTTATTAAATTTAGATTAACTTATTTCCTACTCATTCAGAATAGGAAATGCTAATCCTTGTTGTTTTTAAATGAGTGGATAACATTTTTTTTTTTTCCTGGGCTCAGAACTTTATGTGCCAAATTTCAGCCTAGAGCACAGTTTCTCAAACCATATATTGTAATTTTGAGTTGAGTTGATCTGTTTCAGTGTGTCAGCAAGAATTGGACCTTTGGGCTCATGTTCAACCTCTTCATTAGTGTTTGAAAGGCCTGGTGTTTCGCCTGAAACTGTCTGGGGCAGAAGACTCAAAATTGCCTGGGACACTTATTTTTTCCTAATCACACAATGCTGAGGGAGAAAACCTCTGTCCCTAGATGCAGACCCAATAATGATTCACTAAGAGGTCAAGGAAGATCTGAGGGGAGCGGTTTAGACATTCTACTGCATGATTCTTGAATCCTCTGACAGCATAGGGCTAAAGATGCCAGGTTTCAGACGTTTAATAATTTTTTTTTTTTTTTGTGATATACATTTTAAAAAATAAAAGACAAACAAGGACTTGTTCCAGGGGCAGCAGCACAAAAAGTCTTGCTGGAGGGATTTTATAGCTGGAAATAATTCAGGAAAGGTTATCTTCATTTTACCTGAAACTGAAGTCGTATGCAGTCATTAGCTCTTCCCCTTCACCAGCTCTGTTTCTTAGTAGAGTCTCTGTCTCTCTGATTCCAGTTAAACTCTCCTGACAGTGAGCTCCTAAAACCAGGCATACCCCAACCAGTTTTCTTCTGCTCCTTTACTAATGTTTTTTCTGGGACCCTAGTTTCACAGAGGGTGTCCAAGTAAGGTGGATCACACATGTGTAGCCAGAGGGAGAACTTCCCTAATCAAGTGTGTTATTCAGAGAAAGCATATCTCCAGCAATACTGTTAGCTCATATAGTACGTTCAATTGGCAGATGTCACCTCGTTATAACATGCTCTTTTGCCTCAGTTTGTCCTTAGTCACACTACGACTTATTTCTGCGGTAAGCCCCTTAACCAGAAAAGGAACTGGGTGATAGACATATTTGCAGGCTAAATGCCACCCCTGCAGTGCCAAAAGTATCAAAACCAGTCCAAACTACTTCCTTCTGAGTTTGACTTCCATTTCAACTCAGGGGAAGATTTCTGGGTCTGCCAGTTCTCACTGCACCAGGCAGTCAGGCAGCAAGCTCTGCAGTGACCCACCAAAAAACCTGCCATAAGAGGTGAAATAGCAGGCAAGCAGGCAACAGTGCAATGTTTCCTTGCTAATAACATTCCTGCAGATTTCAGATATGTTAAACTGCTTTTTTTCCAGCAAAAAATAATTCCATGGACACTTCCGTGCAGCTGCTGTTCTGACAACGGTGATTGACAGAAACAGGATGGGAAATGTGCTCAGAGCTCAAAATAAAAGGCTGAGGAAGGCAAAGAGAGTGTCAAGATGGGGTGGGGGGAGGAACTATGTAGAGCAGGAATCTGTGAGGAGGCTTTTCTCTATTCCTAACATTTTGCATCATGAAGAAAAACCCATTTCCAAAACCCTCTCGACCCATATTGCTCTTAGTCCTCAGCAGAGAACGCAACAAACACATATGCAACATTTACTGGATGGGACTGTATCTACCATGTTTTCCACTATGCCAAGATTCATTCTTTTCATATTATTGAATTAAATTAATTTCTTCTCCTGCCCTTCCCCATTTGTTTATATTGCCTTCTCATGATAGAATAAACACTCTCTTCTGAGCTCTGAAAGAATGAGATATCTTGCTGTTGAACAGATAGGTATGGATGTTAAAAGCAAATAACATAATTTTTGCCTCAGTAGTGATGTTGTCACATATAAAGAGCTATCCATGAACATGACTGTGGATAGATAAGTATATACATTGTGTTATACTTAAGTGGCTTCTTCGTAGTGCTAAGAAATCAGTGAAGGTAACTATCTGACCATTAGGAGATGTGGTACCAAACTAGCAGAGAGAAGTCAATGAGGATATTATTTTCGCTCTGACCACTGCTTTGACACTATTGATTTCCTTATCAGAAAATGCAAATATCCCAGCAGTATTTTGATAAATCAGATATTTTGATTAGTCTTTTCTAAAGCCTGCTGAAGCCAATGAGTTTTTCCACTGACTTGTAAAAATTGTGAAGCAGGTTGTCTGTGTTTCACAGGTGGAATCCAGGATGGGTATATGTGTTAATTCTCAAATTTATGTTATTTTCTTGTAAAGATCATTATGTTCTCAAAAACTACCTTCCCTAGCTTTGCAGTGGTCGCTTTCATATTCTTTGGCTTTGGCTTCACAAAAGTTCCGGGTGCCCACGGATCGTAGCACAATTGTTATCTGCTGTTTACAGAATACAGCATTGCACAGTAAGGACTCCTTGTTTTCAATGCATTATTTCTATAGCCTTATTTGTGAAGTCAGGGGTCTAGAATGGTCTTCAGTTATGAGAGCTTTTGCCGTTTGCTCGCTGTGTGCCCCTTTGCTTTACAGTAGGCTGAGATAAACTAAGTACAAACTCCTTTCCTAGGGTTTGGCTGCACCCCAGTCAGGAGCCCAAGTATGAAATCAAAAGCGAGCTTCATTGGCTCTTAATATAAATAGCTTATGTAAAGCACAGCATCCTACTCTGCTATATAGGATTCCAAGAGAGCCATATAGCTTTGGAATTTTCATGTTAGAACACGGAACAGTGCAGAAGAGAGAGGTGTGAAGCTAGATTATTAGAGGTCATTCATAATCTGTTATTAAGATATAGAAAGTTTTCTACAAACAATATTATTTTCAACCATTTTGTTAATATGTACATTCTAGGCCATATTTGCTTTAAATTCAGGCTTTCTGAAATTAATTTAGGTGACATTTAGCCCTGTGAAGTGGGTGGTATAAGGACTGCAGAATTTTGTGTTTTAACGTGGCAGAGACAGTGCCTCTTGCCGTGTTCTTATTCACAGCCTAAACTTCATCACTGTCATGTTCCTGACAAAATCCTAACAACCTTTTAAGATGCTGGCTCCCCCGAACTGTTCCTTGAAAAAAAAAGTCCGGGAACAACTTTTAACTTCCATTTTATCTAAGGTCTCTTCAGGTATTTGCAATGCTTTATTTGTGCAAATGGTCACCTGGTTTCCTCTTCCAATCACTTGAAACAGGGATAATGACAGGTAAGCCTTAACAAATACTTAGCTTCTGTTAATGTTAAAGAAACTTTCAGTAGGAGAGGAAAAACTGAGCAATGAACAAGTTGCTTCAAATAACAGAGCTGACTTGCAGTATTTGTGAATGAATCACAGATCTGGGGTTGACTTGTTTGTTGCTTTTTGCTTTATTTTATTCCCACTGGAAATTATGCTATATGGATGGTTAGACTATTGGCAAGATTATACATAGCAATGTAGTGGTTAGACTTTTTTGTCCAGAAAAAACATTTTCCTTGGTATATTTAACTGCATAAACATCTTGGAGATGCAATCTGTTTATCTATATACATCTCTAAATGACAGGGAGCCCAAGGCAGATATAATTTCAGACAATGTCTTGAATTTAAAAAAAAAATAATCCTTGTAATCAGAAGAAAGGAAATCAACAGTCCAAATCATACAGTGCTGGTTTTGTGGCTTGTATGGCTGTGCCTGCACTGAGGAAACACTTTTTGTCTTCCCCAGTCCTGTTTCAGAGTCATGCAAGGTAGGCAATCTCTCTGAAAAAAGTGGGGTTCCCTTCCCACACATTTACATGGATTTTCTTCCAAAGGTTGATGTGCACACCTAGGGACCAGGTGCCTTGTAAATACACTCGATGTCTGTTTAGATAAAACTTTCATTTAACAGTAATCTGTGCCAACACTATCTCTTCCTATTAACTGTCTGCCGTGACGATTACTAGAGATTGTGTTTAACTGAATGATGGCAGAACAGTTCACTTAGCTCCAGCTTTTTGGCTTTGTTCTTGAATACCCAGAGTTGCATCTGTAGTACAGTTTACAGCAGAATATGGATTTTCATTCATTTATCCCAAGAGACTCACACAGTTTACAGACTGTATGCATTTGATAAAGATCAAAGGGCTTGAGAATGAAAGAAGCTGTTCAGATTTATTAGCATTATTATTAACTCAAATTATAGTTTATGGTCAGTAGTGTTTTCCGTGATGAATGGCAGGGTGTTTCAACTGCATTCATAAATGCTTCTACAAACATCTGTGGTACAGATGATTGACAGTACTTTGAAAGTTTTAAAAGTAAATGAGAGGCTGTTACACAAGATGATCATCTTGAATGAAGTTTGCCACCATTTTTTTTTCCAAGTTCCCACTTACATCCTAAAATATTTTCTTAGCTGTTGGTCTATCTCATCTTTTTCATCTAGAGTCAGAGCAATAATAGAAAGTTGCCTTGATTTTTACCTCAGATGATAACCTATCTTAGAACTTCAGTTAATACACTGCAAATCTCAGATTGCTCCACTGACTGCTGGGAGTTTGGTCTGGACTGGTATCGTACCATAAATTTTTGCTAACCTGTTTCTGAAATTCACAGAGAATTGAAGCTTACAAAACCAACTAGTGTTTCACGTCAGTATGATTTAATTATGATGAAAATTTCAAGCATGTTAACTAGCATTTTAACATCAAAGCTTTGCAGTCTAATTTAGGCAAGTACTGCTATAATTATTGGTATGACCCTAACATTCCTGAAAAACTAGGAAAGCTGTAAAAGGCTGGTATGCAGTGGAGTACGGAGGCAATATAGTTGAGAGGTCTAAAAATTACTCAGAATTAGGACATGTGTATTCAATATGCAGCAAAATTATCTTTGTGGTATGTATTATATACATGGTTTGCCTTTTAAAAACTAAAACAAAGAATCAGGAAGTAACATAATTTCAACAATAATCTACCCAGCTAAATTTGCAAAGAAAAAAGGTGCATTCCTGTTGTGTTGCTTGAATCCAGTAGCATAATCCTTAAGAAGTTAGACAGCACAAAAAAAAAAAAGAAAAACAGTGCAGCTACAAAAGAAAATTGCTGTGATATTTGTGAATTAGAAAAGCTTTGTGCTTCTCATAGTCTGAAGAACTGGAATGAGAAGCATTCAGTTTAGAGATGATTTTCTGTTTTCACAGTTTGTACTTCTGCTATTGTTTCAACACAAACCATATTTTCTCTCTTATGTTCTTTCTTGGATGCAAAACAATAACATTAGGTCATTAAAAATCCTTTTATTTATTGCTGCTTGACTTACCAAATCTCCCCACACACTTTCATTAATGGTTTTATTATTAGACTTTCTCAGATAAAATTTAACAACAAATAAGCCATAAATCTTTGGTCACTTGATCACAAAATTAAAATAACCTTGACTTATGGTATATTGTTTCCAGTTTACTCTGAGTTACCTCCTGAAATCAACTTTCCCTATACAGTCAATATACTAGTGCTCAGCAGTCTTCTACAGAATTGCCATTTGATTTTATGTCAGGGTTTGTTGTAGTTATTTGTTCTTGTCTTTCTCTAGTCTCAGGGAAGTACTTTTTCCTTTCTATTCCTTCCTTTTCTCACCAATTTGAGAGATTCCCATCCATTTTTACCAGGCAGCAAAGGTGAAAGCACCTCTGTAGTGAGAATGTGTGTGAGGAGAGCAGAGTAATTTGCAGTGTCACAACATTATGACACTGGCATCACAACACAACATGTGAATGCTGTGCTCCCAAGCAAGAAACGCCACGCAGCTGCTCCTGGCAGGGTGTCAGAACTGCTCCTGACTTCTCTCGTCCCCTGCTGCAAAAGATATAAAAACTTTCAATCCTCATTATCCAGCACTATTAGAATACAGAGCCACAAAAGGCAAGGGGGAACAGGTGAGGTTGTCATGAGGCTTTTGGGGAAATTTAGCTGTGTAGCATTGAAGGTTTTTTATTTTTAGTTAAGAGCACCAATGTAGTGCTCTTTCTGGGGCTTAACATTCCCGATGCATAGTTTACTTTTTTGGATAGTAGCTATTGGTGATTGATGATAGGGTCAAATCTGATTTCAGCATCTTGTGACCCAAGTTTGGCCCTGTGAACTGGGCTTGATAACTGTGTAACGGAGGGCTGCAGGGAGGACAACCCTATGAGCTGCTGAGCAGCAAACACCAAGCCCCAGGGTTTATGATGACTGCCGTGTTGTGATTCATAGGTTAACCACGAAGGTTCATTCAGCCATGTGTCTTGCTCTGCTTCTGCAAGCTGAGGGAGCTGCTAGCTTCAAAACTTATTAAGTGTGTTCAGGTAAAGAATGGATGTGAAATCTTTCCTGTCCCCAAGCTCTGCCGTTGCTTTTCATAACAACCACGACTGATCATAAAGCCTGTCATCTCTCTAGGAAAGCCCCATTCTCCTGCTAACATCAGTAGAGTGTGTGAGGAAAGTTTACCAGAGTAACACTACAAAACAGGCTCATCTAAGATAGGAGTGACAGCCATGGGCCACAGAGGAGGTGTCTGTGAATTATCTTTTGATCATCAAGAAAAACTTCACTAACCAAAGTCAGACATGTGCTGAATGACTATGGAGGTAAAAACATTTAAAAATAGTGCTTTGCACTTGTTATCCAAAGGTCTCAGGGGGTTGCAGTGCACACAAGAAAAGGATCCATCCCTCAAAGAGTTGGTATGGAAAGGCTAAATGCAGGTATGCAAGCTCAGTGACCAGCCTGACAAGTTAGACCTTGCACTGAGGGTTGTGGAGAGCAGGTGGGGTATTTTACTGGTGGATGGTTAGTATTTTATAGCAGTAGAAGCTATTTGGCATGGGAGAACTCTTTTTGGTCCTGATGATTTGTCTTAAGCACTCAAAGCAGGTGCTGCTCATGTTAGCTCCTTACTCTGTGGCTGCAGCACTATCCATGCTCTATCAAAAGGGTGACTTCCAGTGGCTCTCCAGCATGGACGCTCTCATGCTTCTACCCTCTATGTCCCCACGCTTTGAACTTGCTACCATGGGGAGCAGGGAAGGAGTGAAGACAGAGAAAATGGAGGTGGTGTAAATCTGGCAGTGCTATAAATCAGCCTCATTACACTGAACTCTATGGGGCTGACTGGAGCAACTGGTCTGTGTACAGCATGGAGGAGTCCCTTCCACAAACAGCAGTGTCAGCAAAGAAATGCTTTGGAGTAACGATGTGAGGGGGGAAGCCTTAACATCCACCTTGAGCTCTAGTAACTGAAAGTTTTCTAGTGCTTTATAAAGTGTGGCTAGAGTGGTGCTGCTTATTTAGTTGCAAGTGAAGTAGAAAGAGACAACAGGGGACCTGTTTGTTTTGAGCAGTGGAAAAAAACTCAGGAAAAAAAATCCCTTCTAGTATAAACATTTTGAATCCCTGTAGCCACCATATAAAAGACATCTCTAGAATCCTGATTTCTGTTAATCCCAGTCACTTCCTAGTTGTTGATTATTGAACTAATCTAGGGCTGTTGAAACTCTTGCCATTGAATGACTCCACAGAAACCAAGGAGCACCCTACCTTGTCCAGCTAACAGAATGACCAGCTTGAATACCTAGGGTCCCTCATCTTCTCCAAGGGTGGGTCCATCGACTCCTCCATCATGAGAGACAGGATGGTGATAATGGTTGAGCTTAGCTGGATGGTTGTGGCTGTCAGATACAATGTGTTGTTCAGAGCCAGGTCTCAATAGTATTTGCTCCCCAGTGTACGTTATGAATACCTACAGAGCTCCATAACCCCTTGATCTGTACAGATGCTTACTCTGTCCAAAATAGGTAAGGACTAAGTGCTGTGATCAAGCCCTCTGTCAGAAATAGAGACTTGACTCATTAGCAGGAGAAAGGAAAGCACACTTCTAAACAGTTTGCAGTACTGTGTGTTTGTGCAGGAAATGAAAGAGCCTGTCTGCTGTTTTGAAAACTGAGGGGATAGTTCTATTCACAGTCATTTAACCTCAGTAAGGATGTTTTAAAAATAATCAATTGTTCTAGTCTGAGTGAAATAAAATGTCTTGTTGACTCTGCATTGTAAGAGTAAATTTGAGATTCACCTTCTTTTAGATATTTGGACTGATCTGATTTAACAGGGTGTCTTTAATGTCTTGCTATGAGAAGAGAGAAGTGGTATGTGGCTGAGTTACACTGTGCGCCAGGATGCTGAGGCTCAGCAGAGATAAGATAACCTCACAAATAAACAACAGATGGCCAATGGCCTAATGCTTTGCTTTGGGTGAACATGACAGGGATTTATTCTTTCAACCTGGAGAAGGAGCTTCGGAAAGGCTGAAACTGCAGAAATGCATGACATGCGGGTGGACAGAGTTTGTTATGGGAGATTCGTCCGAGCAGATGGTATTAGAACACAGATCTATTATTAGACATCTGCTTCCCATCTCAGTGTTACGCTGTGTAAGATTTAGATTAAATTCCCCAAGGAATGCCTGGATCACTTACTAATTTGTACGTGCACATCTCTATGTGTCTTATTTGAATTCAGACAATGGGCTATATCCTGAGCTGGGTTACAGAAATGTACATTTGTGAAGTGACAGCAATGTAACTGGAGGCAGCACCTGATCCGTATTCTCACTGCACAGAGAACTCCTCAGTGATAAACTGTTAAGAATTAATACCCAAACCAGACAGAAACCTCTGTGTTGTCTGAATAAGTGTGCACGGATTCAGCCACTGAGAAGGCAACAATGTGTAAATGTGTAGAAACAACATGGATCATGATTTCTTTCTGCCTTATCTCTATTTTCCCTAGTTTTTAGGTACATCACAGGATCAGTGTTATGGATGCCTTCATGCCAGCCTCTGCTGGATTTAAGGCAGGAGCAATCCCAGGCCCTGAGTAGGGTAGGAAGGAGTAATAGCCTCCAGTAACCTGCCTCGTACCAGAGAGCGGGAGCTGATGACAGCTACCTTGCTAAGAACAGCCCAGGTTGGGTCAAGGATCTGACCGTGTTTTACCAGCATTTCCCCACACCTTTCCCTCACCTCTCAGCTCCAGCCGAACAATGTGTAGTGGGAGGATTGTGAATTGTGAATTTCCTTTAATTAATACTCCCACTCTGAAGCCTCGGAGCATGAGAGAGAAACATCCCTAATGCTGCACAGGTCTCCCCCTGGCAGCCGTCTCCATGCCCTTCCAAAGGTAAGAGGACCACAGTTTCATATATATATATATATATATATATGTATATATGGATTTAACATGCAGTTGTCTCTCTTTATGCAGATAATCTAAGGAATGAAATGTAACCACTGAGGTAGTTCTTTTGTCTTTGAATTCCCACCATCTTCTGCAAAGCAAGAAATTACATTAATTTTCTGTTCTTGTCAAGTTCTTTGCCATATCATTAATGGTCCAAGCTACTGTGTTTAGGAATGGGCGTATGTTACCAGGGTTAGCAGTGCTTAAGTGTGAAAAAGCTCTCCCATCTGATCCCAGCTAAAGTGGGAGAAAAGGTGCTGGAATTTCAAAGTTTATCCAAAAGTTGTGTTCCTACCTCCTTGGTGATCTGAGCCTGCATCCTAGAGCTGATAAGGTAGGTGCGTGGCCCAGGCTTCGTGGCTGAAGGCAATGTCCAACTCATTAGTAATTCAGTTCTTTAAAGTGTATTAGGATGAGGCTACTATATCATTGAAATCATTCAAGTATGGGACTTCTGGTAGAGTTTAGGGGCTGCACATCTTTTATGCTGACTTTGCTGATCAACCTAAGTATGCAGTCACTGTTGGTCCAGGATTTCCAGGTGTCCATCAGCTTTGGCTGCAGCAAACCTACAGCTATACAAAAGCCCATGTCCTCCTTTTCCCGCTCAGATCAGTATCGCAGCTTATCCAGACAGTGCTCATGGGGTGGAAATGAAAATTGGACATTTCTTTCCTGTTCTTTCTGTAATTATAAATCAGTCTGGCTCAATTAAACCCGGTTCATATCATTGCATGAGAACAGTGTATCTCTTCCAGATGTTCCAGTGTGGCTACAACCTTATTTAATTGTATTGTACTTCATTTTTGCTGACTACTGAGCCAATCACTTGAGAGGTTAGAAGACAGATGAGGCATGACAGTAACATAGTAAATTCTGAGGAAAGTTTTCTCGCTAAGAACAGAGTGGAAAGGAATGCATGGACATCTGAGATCCCAGTAAGCTTTTGCAGGTGGAGTGGGAAGTTAATAGCTAGGGGACCAGTCAAACTATTTCAGTCCCGAAAAAATCACTGTCAAAGGCCATTTCACCAATCAAAAAAATTTGGTGGATTATTAAGTTTTGCATTTTCATTTTCAGTACTGAAAATCATTCTAAGTGGAGAAAAAAAATAAATACAAAAATGGGAATGGAGAATAAAGCCACTTTCATGAAAAGAAATGTAATGAGGAGAGAAAATTGCCTCTTTTCATTACAGCCTTAAGTTTGACCTCATGCTCTGTCTCACAAGCTGCATTTTTCATTATTATCCTCAGAAATATCTTATATTCCATGTGCTTTTTCTTCCTATTGAAGAAATTCAAACAATGACAGTGATGATGGCAATGAGGAGCCCTGTTTTATGGGAGTTAACCTGTGGCTGTTGTTCATTCAGTCAAGGCTTCTAAAGAACCTGAAAGTGTTTCTCTCTGAGTATTTGTAGTCAATTAACACTTTTCACCCTCAGCTGATGATATTTCAGATTGAGTAAACTGTATCTACCATTGCTAAAGAGGAGCTGTCAGACACATGAACCCCAGATTTCTTTCATTTAAAAAAAGGGAAAGGGATAAGCTTTATGGATAGATGAAGCAAATAGGAGTCTACCCTAGCATAGTTTGCAGAAGGCATAAAAAGAAAATGTTAATTTATTATTAATCACCAGCAACAACTGTTTCTTGTTAAACTTAAAGCTTGGCAAGAGCCTTATATTTAATTCTCTCAGTATTTTACTGAGGACGTAGAGGAGGTAGAAGTTGATGGGAAAGAGTAGCAAAAGCATTTATACCTCTTTCAGAAAGTAAAATAGAACCAATCCTGAGTACAGCATTAGACTTCACTAGAAACAGGTGTTTTGAAGAATGAAACTCATTGATATAGCTAAAATCTTAAATTAATAACATAATGCCATATCCAGCTAAGAATATCTAGAATGTGGAAGTATCCAGACTTATGCAATTAAATGAACCTTAACATGGAGAAACACATTTGATTTTTTTAAAATTCCTTTAATAACAGAGGATCAAACCACACTATCCGTTATTATTCACCTTCATGACCATTTTGGGAGCTCATACCTGAGTTGCTTATCAGTCATAACCTGGAGGCTTATTTATAAACCACTTTTTCCAGGATAAGATTTTTGTTTGTTTGTTGTTTCCTGTACATATATGGCCCGCATTCCTGTGTATAATCCTGTGCATTTGGGTGTGTTAAAAGATAATCTAAAAAAAACAAATTAAGATTTTATATAGCATTATATTCCTGGTTCATCTCATCATCAAGGTTTTCTTGAAACTCTTTTCTTCATCCTTTCCTTTCATTCTCTTCTCACATGAGAAAGTTTCCAGGTTCTGGATGACTCAGACTGGTTTTACATTAAATTTTACTTAGTCCTACTTTTTTTTTTTTGTAGATCTCTGTTCATAATATTCCATTATCCCAGATTAAAATACAGTGGCTATAATAATTTGAATAAAAAACAATTGTCATTGGTTTGAATTGTACTGGAAGTATTCACTGTCTTTTAAATTGTTTCAAATTGCAAATTATTTTTTTTTTTGTCAGAAAAAGCAGATTCAAATACAATCTTTTTGGACAATAAAATGATTTATTTTTCATCCAATTTTGGCTGAAAAATTATTCATTATTGATCACCAAAAATAAAATAAATAAAAAAAATTTAGATTTACTTTTTCTTCCCAAAAGCTGAATGTTGCAGTCATTTAATGTGTAACCAAGATAACTCCACAGTAATTCTGTTAGTTTGTACCGATGGGGAATCTGAAGCAGTATGTCACAGGCTAAACTTCTTTTTTGATTCTGATCTGGTTCAGCTGTACATTGCTTGAGTATGAACTGTCAAATCTCTTCTAAGACGGGCAGATCACTTATCTGAAATTGAATAATTTAAGAATTTAAGGTGTTCCTAAGAAACATGGTTTAGAAGAGCTGGCATATTTTCAAACTTGGTTGACACCCTGCATCTTTAACAGAAGTTGACAAGACAGAGCTCCTGCTATTCCAAGTCTCTTTGTGTGGTCTTGAAAAAGCAAAATCACCTTCCTTACTCCTGCACCTGTCAGGATCAAATATTCATCATTAGACAAGGTACCATATCGATTATTTTTTGGGGAAAAATAAAAGGTGGCAATAAATTCTATAAGAGATTAACACATCCAAAGAGTCCAGTAAGGTTAATTCTCTGCCTGTGCACCACTGCCTCTCAATGAAAGCTTTGCAGTTGAAGGGGAAAGAACTTCTCTAGCAAGTGTTTTCCTTATTGACGTGATCTTTTATTGTTTGTTCACGCTCACTATAGTAGGGAAGACCTATTTTCCTCCAAATAGCCTATTTATACTGCTTTCTAATTTTCCATTTCAATGGCTTTATGACTTGTCCTTCAGCTTTGCAGGGTTTTCTCTGCTAGAGAAGTTTTCCTCCTCACAAGCTGAGAGGCACAACTTAAGAAAGTGTACAATGTAGATCTTTTTTCCAATTAAATCAGGTAAAAAACTCCATGACGTGTGAACGTGCCTTCTGCATTTCCTGCAGATGTCCTGCTGGCTAGCCAAGTGATTTAAGCCTCAATTTAAAAAGTCTTAATGAAATAGGAAAGAGTGGGAATGAAAAGCCATTTCTAGAGCACAATGAATTTAAATGGGTTTTTGCAGCTGGTTTGCAGGTACAAGAAAGGTATGTCTGTGTTTATTTGTACTAGGCAAAAGTGAAAGACCCCAGGGACTCAGGCTCAGTGACACCATGGTTGAGTAATCCAGCTCCATATCAAATGCTGGTGTAGCTTGTTTCATTTTTTCAGCCAAGTAGTTCCTGTAATTTGCCATGAAAACAAAGTGATACACAAAAGAGAGAATAGATTATTTCCTTCTCTTCAAGAACCACTGTGAGTTAGAATCACCCAAAGGAAACCTTGGGTGATTTCTGGAACACACAATATCTGGGTAGGTCCAAAACTATTAAAATTCTGGCTGTTCAGGGAATTCAACAATGATTTTTTTGTTTTTAGGATATACAAGGTAGGCCATTGGTTCCACATAGGGAAAGTAAAATCCTTTTCTTGAAAGCTCTTTGTAAAGCTGATTAAGCTGTCTCGGAGAAAACAGATATCCCCACTGTTAGCTTTCTTTGTGGAAAGTTAAGGCCAGATATCTCTGATGTAAACTGTACTGTCTGCAGCTTGAGGCACCAGGGACAAAAGTCACAGCCTCTACCTTTATCTCCACAACAGCTGCCTCTTTGGTCTCTCATGTGCTGCATAGATTTCTCAAGTTAGTTTTCATTACTCTGGCTGTTCAAAGTTTCAGGCTGCTTAAGGAGTTAGAGACTGCAAAATGTAATGTTGCATTTCTACTCTCCCCTGTCCTTGCTGCACATATCACACAGAGGACTGAGAAGATCTGATTATTGGCTGCTCTGATAGATCTGTATTTACTCCATATGAAGCTCCAATAAGGACCACCATTTTTTACTCTCTGAATGCCTTGTTAGGGGATGTGAACTGGTCTATAATCAATGTCTTTGTCAAACAACCATAGAATAATAATTTGGAAGGGAACTCAGGAGCTCTCTAGAGCAACCTCCAGCTCAAACTGGGATCAGCTGTGAGGTCAGATCAGCTTGATCAGACCTTTAAACTGTCAGGTCTTGAAAAATTCCAAGGATGGAGACTACTCCAATGCTTGTCTGTCCTCATGGCAAAAAGGTTTCCTGAACGTCTCCTGATTCAATTTATGACCATCCTTTTATGTTGTCTCATCCTGCTTCTGAGTCAAGAGCCTGGTGTTGTCTTTTCAAATACTTTCTTGTAGGCCTTGGAGGCTTAGGTCCCCCCTTAGCTTTTACTTTTCCATCCTAAAACTGCATGTTGGCAATTTTCCTCCTTTAGTCACTGGTGCAAGGGTCTACTAATATCGAGGTTTTGGTTATTGTTGTTGTGTCTTTTTACTTTATAATTAGATAAGTATTATAAATAAAATTAATATCTCTTATCTGTCTTGTGATTATAAACACTAGTAGAGTGACCTACAAGTCTATAGGCACTCATCAGTCTAGCCCCATTCTCCTGTTTAGTCAGACAGAAATTTCCTGTGATTCAGGTTTATCTTTTTGATACACACACTTTGTCTACAGAAGCATTGGTGACAACACTTCTCTGCCTCAGCAATGAGATGCAGGGTCTGTTGTTTCTTTGGTAACGTGGTGGGAGCTGACACAGAATTACCCATTCACTCATGGGACACAACATCTGTGAAGGGCTGAAAGCAATTTTCCTAGGAGGACTTTATTTTTGAAGATTTTTAATAAGTGTTTCAGGAATAGAGTCATGGCTCACTAGCTAAGAAATTTGTGTATGAAGTAGGAGATGTGGTTTTAATTCCCTATTCCACTATGTATTTCTGTTTAGACTGCATGGGTCTAAATACCAGGGCAATTATCTTTCATTATAGCCAAAGAAGGAAAGCAGGACCTTCCAGGGAATGAATGATTCCCTCCTAAACCAGACACCTAGGACAGTTCAGCCCTATAAACATCACTTTTTGTTTAATGACCCTTAAGGAGAAGCCTAGTTTCCTAGCTTAGGTGCAGACACCTACTTTTCAGACTTCTAAAGTTAGGTGAGTTGAATCCTATTCTCAATTTCTCTAAGCCTGAGTTCTTGCCTTTAAAATTGTCGGCTGTGTCTTAGGAGGGATTAATTGTAAGGATAAGTGCCTTAAGGATTTTGAGACATCCAGGTGCTATGTAATAGAAGGAGCTAGGGACTGTGGTTTAGCAACATATATGCATCCAGTAATGTATAGGAAATGCAGCTGGTTTGGTTGAGAGCAGTACAAAGAATATAATGGAAGATCTGTAGCTGAGGTCCTCTCAGAAATAGACACAACACACCTCCCAAGTTCACCCTCCAGATCAGGGCGTAGAGAAGGTGGTACTGCTGCTCTGTGCAGAAGAATCTGCCTTTCATCTTCAGCACCATGCCAAAGAGGGGGAACCAAATTAACGAAACTCAGAAATTCATCTCAGCTTCCACAGTTGCAAATCATGCTTTAAATTTTTATGTGGAATGGTGTGATGGGTATAATGTACGATTCCATTTCAGGTAATTACACTCTGCCTGCTTAAAATTCTCCCTGTAGTTTCCACTGGGAAAATGATTCTTCATTTCTCCCTCCTGCACCCCACTGGGTAGGTACTACTGCTGTCAGAGAGTGGTTGCTGTGTGCCACCCTCATGGCCCCCACAAACATACATACACAAATTGAGGTGATGTTAGGTTGAAGCTTGCATAGTCAGATTTTTGCCCCACCTGTGACTGAAATTGGCTGGAATTGCCTGGGTGTAGCTGAGAGCAATACCTGACCTGCAGTTTTTGAACCACAGGGAATGAAAGAGGCTGTGAAAATTCAGTGTTATAGTCAGTCTTTGTATCTAGAGAACAACTTTTTATCAAGGATCTAGAATCATGTAACTCTTCCTCATCCCCCAGTGAAGCATAGGAATATCATTTGATGGATTGTGAGACCAGGTAATCTGAGGCAGGGGGACTTGAAGCAACTTGCTGGCTACCCAGCAGAGTGAACAGAGTCAGGTGAGTTCTTGCAATCTATTCTGAGTTGCGCAGGAAGGTTACAGCCTCCCAGATGGATTACATGGTTCTACAAAAGGTGATTAAATTGATCTGTTTTACTGGACAAACAGCCTAGTAGCACTTATATGGTCACTGCCTGTTGAAAGAGGTAGTACCAGAAACACACAGGGGATAGCTTGTCTTGAAGGTCCAACCCAAACTGCCAGCACTTTTTAACTAGGCACTGAGTCAATGGGAAGACATGGCTAAAAGGCAAGTGGATGCCAGTTTCTTCCCTCTTCTGCCAATCCCCCACACAGAGCAAGCCTTATTCTGTGACCCTCAAGGTTAGTCCCACAGTTCATTTGGGTTTAAGACTCCCTAGGCACACATGGGTATTTTGTTGTTGTTTTTTGAGGGGGGGAGGGGGTTTGAGCTGCTGCATCTATATTCCCAGGCAGCTGCAGCACTGTGGTGTGTGCTAGCAATTCTGAAGACTGCTTCCCAGTGGCATGAAATGAAGCAAGAAGACCCAGGTGTTCACTCTGCAGATTGTACTGCTTCATTCTTCTCCCCCATTCCTACAACTGATCAGTTTTCCCTTTTCTGCCTCCTTTTTCTTTTTTTATTTTTTTCTTCCAATTCCCTTGCAAATGTTTCCTTCTCAAGATATATTTACGCTTTATTCATGACTCTGTCAGGATTAATTTCAGTGCTTCACGCTGCCTGTGACTCCTCATGTATAATGAATGAAGCAGCAGCTGCTGCAGCTGACAGCCTGGGCACTCCAAGGGCATATACACAGCAGCATCATTGGCAACTTCTAACCAGAAAAGATCCTAATACTCCTGCTGTCTCAACCACACTTCAGGCCAGGGCAGGTTTTAGTAAAGAATTGTGGCAGCTCTAAGCAGAAGGTACTTTTCAAAATACTTTCTTGCTCTTTAAATGCGTGCATTGATAATAGCAAAGACTTTGGGTTCATCAGTGTCTAAAGGCTGTAAGATGCTGAGAGTCTGGACTTGATTACCTTGGTGAAATCCTGTGGAATTACTTAGCCATCTCATTACTGTAGGAAACTAATCATGGATCTGGAGTAGCACAAAGACACAGCCTCCATTTTCCTTTTTCATCACACAGAATAACTTATACCTCTCCACAACCCCCAGTATGCTCTCAGGGAGTCAGAACAATCCCTGGCTCCAGCACTGAGTTCTTAGGTAGCCATTGGTATGTTGCTTCCTCTTGATGTCACATGCTCTTCTCATTCAAAATGGGGAGCTAATAATATTTCTTTTTCTTTCCAGTATTTTGACTATTTGGATTACAAGCTTCTTTAGAGGAGTGTATTAAATGTTTGAATGGACCCTAATACTCTGGCATCTTGATATTCCTGGAGATTTTTAGGCCAATCCTTAATAATAGTAATTATAATAATAATTTTAAAAAGGGTTTGGGGATCCCTAATTTATTTGCTACCCAGCCATGTATAGCACCCATTTGCAGTCAAGCAGAAAAAGAACTGTAGAAGTTATCCTGAAAGGTAGTGTTTTGTGTCTTTTTTAAATGATGGAAAAGTCATTTTTGTGGTAATTTGGAAAAAGGTATTTCAGATTAACCTTTAAAGATATCAAAATATCAACATTTCTAGATGATCAAGTTTGCTTAAGTAGGAAAGGTCATAATTTTAAGTTTCAATATTTCTAGTTATTATGGACTTCTTTACTTTTCACTCCATAAATACTTCTAGTGCTTTGGCTTCTTTGCCATTTCTGAGTTACAAAGCAACTTGCAGCATACCAGATTTTCATCTCAGACTTGAACTCTATTTTCAGATCATGTCTGTCAAAACCTCAGATGACAGAACTCTTTTCCATCTTCATGTCGTCTTGTGAATACAGCCCACAAGGTAGACATATAGAATCCCCTCTAGTTCCATTGTTAACTATGATGTTTCTTCTGGTTCATAAGTCATGACTCCTTAACAACAACAAAAATCAGTGTTGAATCTTACAAGGTGGTGTTGTTAAAAATTCTTCCAAAATATTGTGTAAATATTACAGTCTTAGAGAATAATTAGATGTCCAATTCCAGAGAAATAAGACAGATTAGCTAAGTGGAAAACTATTTGTCCAGGTAGTAAAGTTTTGTACTCTGGCTCTTGCTGACTAATTTTAACACTATCAATTTGACAAAAGAAAGAGTTCATTATTTTTCCACAGGTGGGAAAAGTGAGGCTTGTGATGTGCAGATGGTTTGTCATAGACTCAGTCACTGGAAAAATCAGGATCATCACTCAGAGGGATTCTTAGCCTGCAGCACTGCATACAGTCCAAACACACTCAGTTGGCATCAGCAACCTGAAATAAATAGTGAGACACCACCCAGAATAGAGCACATATCTTAATGATGGATTTTGCAGAGGAAATGTCTCTGACCCCTCACTCTGCCCACTCCTGCAGGGGAATGGATGAACACTATTTCTTACAGGGTTTGAACATGTGATTTTTTTCCAGCTCATTTGTCCAGTACTTCGGTAAAACCGTTACACCCAATTACTGTGACTTCCAATAATTCTCCCTTCCCACAGTTATTCTGTACTTGCATCTGCTTTTCTTTTCCTTCCACTAGCTGAGGACAATGCAAGGTAAATTGTCCCTTTCACAAACCAGACATCTCTCCATTCAAGATGTTCAGATTCATTCAGATAAGCTGTCACTTAAGTAATTCTTCTTTACTCATCTGTTGTACCCTTGCAAAATTTGTAACCAGAACAAGTCTAAAAGAATTTATTAAACAGGAGAATCCAGGTGCTGGCAACTCAGAAGATGCCACTTTCTGTTTGCAAGTGCTAATTTTTTTATCCATTGTGATCAGGACACTAACTGGATCTGATTCCCCATGCACAAGCCATTCATCCTTGTGTTTGTCAACTGTATGGTAACTCCTCTTTTTTGAGACTTAATATTCTGGCTGTGGTCCAGGCTGCACTGTTAATACAGTCAACATACACATTCTAAAATGTACCCTGCATTTTCATCTGGGTACTGTATTCTTTATTGGCTCCCATAATGGTATGTGTTGTTGCTATGCACAGTTAAACGTTGAGGGACTGCTCTGCATTCGTGAGGATATCTCTTATTTTCTGTACTGTGTTTTCTGTTACAGAAACCTCTAGATTCATAATTCCCAAACCTGTGAAAGCCAAGACTTTATTTCCTCTTAGGGCAATAAAGACAGTCATACATATCCTGACTCCCACAAGATGCTGAAACAAGACCTATTTGTACATAATCTGCTTGTTGGACGTTCACATCCGCCAGCTCAAGAAGCCTTTGATTTCATTGTATCTGATATCTGTCAATAACCTGCCTTTATAGAAAGCCATGATACCCCCAACAGTTGTTGAAAAAATATTCTTAGAAACTGAGAAGGCATAGTGTAACGTAATTCTAACTTTCATACCTTTACATGGAAATGTTGTTCCAGTGCTGAGTTCCTCTGAGAAAAGTACGTTCTTTTTATTGAATGTCTCCCTTCTCTTTCTTTAATTTATTCAGATGTATTTATACCATAAAGCCACAGGCTGTTTGATCCCAGAAGCAAGGAAATTAAATTGTTCATTTTTCTGTCATGGAAAAATAATAGAAAATCCTGGGGATTTTCATTATGGTAATTAAACAAAACAATTTGTCAAGAGCACAGTGGATATCAGTCTCTGGACTCTGCTTCCAGCAGCTACCTGCTCTGGGGGTGATGTGTGGCTCAACTTCTCATGGCTTGCTTCAACCAGGTTCATTTGAGAGATTTCCAGGAATATGACAAACTCATGAGAAGAGGCAGAGTCCAAAAGTCGGTGATATTGGGTGGATTTTAAAAGGGGTGACCATGTGTGTGGTAGGTACACTGATCTTGGACATCTTCAACTGCTGTTAGACTTGACTTCAAAAGTTCCTGGGGTGGTTGATGCTATTAAGCATTGATCTGAGCAGGGAGAAGGCAGGCAGGCAAGGATATCTGCTGGTCTCAGTTCTGACTCGGCTCCTATTTACTCAGTTTACTGTGGTGTTTAATGAAGGGCAGCTAATTCTTTTCTACCTCCAAAACTGCAAGTGCAGAAACTTGCTCACCAGTGGCAAGACAGTCATTGTGTCAATGCTGAGCTAGAAGGGCTGAGCAAGCCTTGCTTGTTGCTGGCAGGAAACCAGCCAGACTAACCTCATATAGTCTCATAGGTTAAAAAGTTGTATATTGTGCTCCTGTTAACAGTGGGGACACGCTTAGTGGTTTCTGAATCTAAAATCTTGGTTACAAATGACTTGAAGTGCCCCCTGTGGTATGGATAGATGGCATTTTCTTAGTCCAAGTCCCTGAAGGATTCACAGGAAAATACCTTGTTATTCAGTTAAATGTTCTAGTTTCATGCAGAGAAGAGTCAGAACTAGGAACGGAGAAAAACAAAACTCTTCTGGCCCCAAAGCCTTTTTAGGAGAAGAACTGGGCAATAGGAATGCTTCTGTACACTTATCTGAACTATGCAAATTGCCCCATACTGTACCAAAAAGCCAAGGTGATATTTGCTTTTGGCATGAATGATATCTTCATTTCAAGGTTTATCTTGTAATTTGTAAATATAAAGAACACTGTAGCAATGACTGTTAAGACCCCCAAAATAGTTCAAGTTAGAAATGAGTTTCAGGGGCACTATGGGAACTGTTTGTCTCAACATCTGAGTGAGTTTGTTCTCTCTCCTTCACATTAAGGAAAGAGGTAATGACTTGCTCACTGATGAAAGAAAGTGTATCTTGTAGTGCTACTTGTAAGATCACAGAAGAAAAATTCCCCAGGAAGTTCCAGCTGGGAACTAGATGTGTGTGTATGGTTATAAACATATATATATTTTAAAAGTGACCTTTATTTTCAGTTTGCTAGCAATGCCTAGTCCAAAACATTATAGCTTAAGCAAATTTGGTACAGAAATACTGAGCTTATTATAGTTCAGGCTTGTAAAATGTGCCAGAAAAAGTTCCTGGGTACCTGAATCTAATTGCTCATGCTGTTACATTGCTAGAGCAGTCCCTGGAGGGGAATTGGCCCATGCACTTTCCCAGATAATCACTCAGGAGTTAGCAGGAGCCACAAGCCTCTCTCAGTAGGCAGCCTGGACGAAACTACCCTGTTGGAAGGATGAGGGAATTCAGCAGTAGAGATGTACGCCAGTCTCTAGCTGTTCTCCTTGGTGCTAAAGAGACTACTGACATAACTAATTTATGAGCATGAGAGGCAAAATCAGAACATCTCTATATCTACACACACGGCTTTTTTTTTTTCTTTTTTTTTCTTTTTTTTTTTTTCTCCAGGAGAGATGAGGTTATTGCTGCATATAGGCTTCATTTGCTCTCACATACAAGAACCTAAATTTAGAATAACAAGACAGAAATCAGTACGAGTAATCCTGATGGGCCAGTGGCAAAAAAGAAATGAGAAATTTTGTTTACTTTTCTTAACTTAGGATCCAAAACCATAATTATTAAGGATCACCTTAAATATGAATCACCTAAAAATGGGACCAATCCCCTCAAATTACCAACTTCTGTACTATGTTTTTCTACCCAGACCTTTAGATTCAGTTACAGTCCTTATTGAGTAAAAGGGGACTGCAGGAAGTGTTTCTGCAGGAAGTATTTAGAGGGCACTTGATTGCCTTAATACTTGTATATGGTGTGTTACATAAGCAGAAAAATGATTAAGACACATTTGTTGAACTGTAACAACTGTTGTTCTTACCAATAATAACAGCCACCATTATGCATGCAAAATGCAATCAGATGCTGTGCTTCAGGATGTCAGCTGATTGCTTCTGTTGCTGAATGTATACAAAGGAGGGTCAGAAAGCAGTTTCTTGTCCTTATGTATAGCCATAATTTAATGGCTTAAGAAAGGTGGACATGATGAACCGCTGATCTTACAGAGAACAGCACATATTACTAATATCCAGGTTAGATTTGCCCTGGTGATTTTTCTGGGTGACAAGCATCTAATAAGGACTTCCTTTTCTCTTTGTTTCTGCTGTGTCATGAAGGATCTTTCAGAAAACGGGGCTTGCCTCCAAAAGACAGCCAGACCTTGTGCGTAGTATCCTGCAAGAGTCACTGGATGAGTAAGAAAGAGTAACTCTGTTTTGGGGCAGAGTAGTGGAAGAAATTGTAGTGAGATAAATGTCAGTATGGATTCAAGGAAGCAGCTTCTCTTTCCTGAGCTGTCGGAAAAGTAACTGTGTCTCTGATTAACCATTTATTCCCAGAGCATCTACTGGGAATATCCTAGCTGTGTACTCTCTCTTCCTATAAAGATAACCCTTATAACAATGTGCAGGTCCACATGCCCACCCTGCTACCCAGCTGCTTCTCCAGGACTTGTCCAAACCAGCTGCTAAGGCAGGTATTTTCATTTCTCTGTGGACCATAAAGAAAGGTACAGAGCCTACTTTCACATACACCAGCACCAAGCAAGCTTCTGCAGCCTAACTCCAGCTTTGCACCAGAAAAAGAGGGAGAAGATTCAGACCAAGAAACTGTCTGTGAGAGATTAGAGGCAAATGGGATTTGGCAAATATCGAGTTGGCAGGAGGCATTAAAGAGAAGCTCTTCATCAGTGGGTTCCCCATGGTGCTTTGAAGGGTCATTGTGTGTGCTGGCAGGATTCTCATGTTTTCTTGCTTCCTCCTTCCCTGAGGCATTTTGAGGAGGAAGATCATTCTCTGCCACATAATCACTTCTTTCCTCCCTCTCCCCTTAGTGCACTCTTCCTTCACATGCTTGTTTATCATGCTGAGCCATGATGTGGAGGTTTGCTCTTCTGTTTCTCTTCTGCCCCCCTTTCTTTCCTTACATAAATTTTTGCTGCAGAAGCAGTGCCTCAAGAGATTTTTGATCAGTTAAATACTCAGGCATCATGAATTGCTTCTAAGTCTAAAGAAATTCTGCATTTAATAGGACACTAGCAAGGAACTGAGTGAATGTTAAGGGAGTGCTGGAGGAGGTCTTGCTTTAGTTTATACTCACAGACATCTTAGGCATGGACTGGAGAAGTCTTTAACTCAGTACTGTGATGGAGACATCTTCCTTTACTGAAAGAAAGAGGTAGATACTCAGGAAACCATGGAGTCTAGGGTGGATCAGCCTTTTTTATGCCATTTTCTTCACACTGTAGCTGATGTAAGCAAATTTCTCTTGCTGTCTAGGCAAGGGCATTTATCATATTGGGGCTGTATGGTGTTATCAGATCAGACAGATAACCAGAGATTTGAACTCTCCCTAAATTGCTATATTCCATGTGTCTTAGGGGTTAAAAATGTCTGAAGGTATAGATTCAGTCAGAGAAAAATATTAGCATGGAGACTTGGGTGAAATTTGGGTTATTTGTTTCTGGGCTTTGTTGAATTATTGATGGTTGTGGCTGTTTTGTAATGGTAGCAGAGATAACGTTTTCTGTGGAGAGTGAGATAAGGGTCAGAGAGAGGAATTATGTGTATGGGGGGAAAAAAAGAAACCAAAACAACTAACAACATTCAGGCTGCAGGATGGATATTCATCAGACTAGAGTGGAAGGGAAGAAATCAAAGAAGTTTGATTTCAAATGCTGAGATAGCTTCAAGAAGGCAACAGGTTTTTGCTGCAATGGGGCATATAGTTCATCCAGCAGAAAAACAGGCTTCCATAGAGCCATGGGTTGAGTATTTCAATGTTTGCAGGTTCACCACACAGACGTGGTACAGTCCCCATAGCAATCAACAGAAAGATTTCCATGGCTGTGATGGAGCTCCCCAGATCCCTTCTCAACCCCCATGAAGCCTGGCTTTGCTGGTGAGGCTGCCCTCGGTCAGGATCTTGGAAGTGGAGTCGCGCATGGCTGCCCTGGCTGCTAAATGGAGTTGTATTACAGTGCCTCTATGCTGGAAGTAGATAAGTTATCCATGGGTGTGAGTGTGAATATGCGCTTATCTCTGCTAACAAAATCCCAGGATTTGTCAATCAATGCTTGAAGAGTTTAACTTGTTCATACATTAAACTGTCTGATGAATTATCTGAGTCCAGTTTTGCATGTTTCGGCTGTAGATGGCAAACATATTGAGCAAATTCCTAATGAACTGATTACTCAGCTTAGCATTTAAGCTGCCACATTTAACATCCTTCAACCCTCATAAACATATTGAACTACTAAAGGGATTATAGCTGCCAGGTTTGCTGTGTCATTCCTAAAAATTAACCTAAGGATTTAATCAAAGATACAATCAGAAACAATAATAACTGAAAGAAGTGCTGAGATGATTTTTTGTACTGAGCATTCATTTTCAAGACGGCTTGCTGTGAATGCAGGTGTAAAGGGCACAGGTACAATATTTCCCCTAAATGCATGCGCAAAGTTATGTATTGTGTTTGGCCATTTTTAGCAAATTTTTTCATGTTCTTAGGTGGGTTTTTTCAAATTTTCACACACCTTCTTCCAAAGTCAGGAATAAGGGGAAAAGTGCTGGACTCTTCGAAATCAACAGCAAAATTTTTATGGACTCTGGGTATTTCAAACCTCAGTGATGACATTTACACCTATAGAAAAAAGACTGATCCATTTCCATCCATTGAAATCTTCAGACAATATCTCCTGCACAAAACTAAAACTTATATACAGCTATAGAGGCAACACCTTCCATGACTGGCTAGGTTTTCAAAGGAACTGAGGACACAGGTTGTCCCTTTTTGATCATATTTCCCTTCTCGAGATAGGGCATTCCTGCTTTTACATGGTTCCAAGACTTGACAGGGTTCAGCCCTGTACGGTAAATCAGCACGAAATCTGTTTGCTGGAAGCAAGGCCCAAAATGATTGATCTGTGTTCTATATATAGATAGCTGCATAGGTGGGGCAAGTTTCTTCTTCGCAGAGGGCTGAGGACCACAAGCTGGCTCACGAGGACCAAAGAATATAGCCAATGGGAGACGCAGAAGATCAGAAAAGAAAAGTAATCCAAGAAAGCCACTTAGAAGATTAATTGGTTTGCTGACTTATAAAAGTAGCTACATCTCAACAAGATGTTTCTTATGTCTGGGGAGGGGAAAAAGTCCTTTCATTTGGGAGGAAGACAAAGTTATCAGTGGAGACATTAATCCAAACCATCTGAAAGAAGGCTTAGTCATATGAAAATGCCCTTATTTGTCAGTTGTTAAGGAAGATACACTGCAGCAACTGCATATAATGTTCACTGGATAAAAAGCTTTCAGCAGTGATCACGACTGCCAACACCTGATTCAGACCCAGCCATAAAAAAATTTCTGTAGACCCTAGTTAACTTCAGCAAAGACTGCTTTTTCTATTTTATGACCTCTTAATACCACAAGGCCACACTGGGGAATTTCCTGGCAAGTGACTTTCACTCTGTGGTTGAGGAAAGCAAGATATTTCTCTTTTCTTTCTTTTTTGATTCTTGGTTATTAGAGAGTGTCTCTTCACACTCTGGATATCAGGTCTGTGATCAGAGCTGAAAAGCTGTTCCAGGTATGTTTCCTGATCTCTCAAATGCCATGGCTATATCTTCACAGGCTATTCATATAGCCCAGTAATGGCAGATTTATCCACACTTTCGTCTCCCTTCCAGAGCTCTACTGTCTTCCACCTTACGTGCTACACCACTAGATTTTGCCAAAGAGAGGGATATGAGATTAATAGTATAGAAAAGGACTGAACTGGACCCTCCAGATACCCCTAGTGGCATGACTATTTGCCCCAAATCCAATCCATGTTGCCATCCTCAATTATTCTCCATTTACCCTTTAAGATCTGAGTTATAGCAATGACAATTAAAATTGTTACAGACATCTCTTAACTTTTGGCACACTTTGCTTTCAGTTTGTCACTTTACCATTTTATATAAATTTCTTGTCTCAGAGCACAATTCCATCGATTTCAGTTTTACACAGAAGATGTCAGCACTTCGAGAAACTGAATCACCAAATGTCATGTTGAATGATCAGAATATGTTAAAACCACTTTGAGCACTTGTGCAAATATTTGTTAGGAAACTTGCTGAACATCACCTAAGAACTCATTGCACAGGCATAGATTGGACACAGGTGTCCAGAACAGTATCTAACTCTTCAAAATCACACAACCATCCACAGTCCTTCTGAAGCTTATGCTCTTTCACAGAAGGTTACTGGGAAAGACAAGTAATTCATAATGCAGTTGTACAATTAATTAGTAGCTCTTCTGTAAGGAGATTGCATCATAACAAATCCCATTGATAAAGTTGTTTTCCCCTTAGCAAAATGTATAAAGTAGTGATTGTTCTTTTACATAGGAGCTTCTTCACTGGCTTTGCTGTCACATCTCCCTTTCTAATGTCCCTGTTTCTCTGTTATGTGTATATCTCTGTGAGCAAAGTGCAGGATGCTCTTTGGACATTAAAACTCTAGAAATCATCCAGATAGTCCATAAGAGCTAGTGAACTGAATCTCAGCCTTGGCATCAGAGTTTCTCTCTGAAAGGTTTTACCTGTGAAAGAGTTAATTTTATGGGTGAATTATATATTAAAGTCTCTGTGTCAGCACTGATCTGAATGTTAATGAGCATTAAGGAGTTAACAGATGCTTCACTAATATTTATTATACCTGTTTCTTTCAATTGCTAATGTATAAATTGTAGAAAACAAATAAAATGAATCAAAGTAGAAATCTGGCTCTGCAAAAGAAGTCATGTTGCTTGGTAACAAGGACCCTGTGCCTGCCAGACATTGATCACGATCCCACTGCTTTGTGTGGCATTTGAGTCAGAAGATAACTATTATCATGGGACTGCATGAAGTTTATCATGCAGTTGCATAAACTGGCTAAATGACTAGTTACAGGTGTTACTGGCTCCTACATCCGCCTCTTTTGAGCCATTTCCTCTGGAAAGCTCCTTTCTGCAGAGTATGATATTTTCTTATTTATACAGTGTTACACATACCATTAATCTTTCTTCTCTTCCTAGTTCTTGCTGTCACCTCCTTTCATAGCTGGAAGGGACTTACCACTGCCAAACAAGAAACCTCTTGTCCTGTAACTGGTAACAGCACAGCATATCTGCTCCTAGCAGGGCAGCTTCAGGGACTGTGGTCCCTCATAAATATCTACCAATAAAGAAGATTAAGAGTAACAAATTCCCTCCTAACTAATCAGATAACAAGGCACAGGAGAAACAAAAAGAATTATATAGATAGAAGTAGCTCCTGCTTGTAGTGGAAGTAGTTCCTTGCAAGTTGACTGCTGAGTACATTTTTAGCCTTGCTTCATGGATTCAGAGATTTATCTGAACTGCCCAAGGGATGTCGAGAATAGATCTAAAAGTTATGAGAGCCTGGGATTGGTGACAGAAGGAGGGATCTTCACCCAACCTCCAACTATACTTTTACTTTCTTGAAATACTCCTAACAGAAAGAGAAGATTCATGAATATGTCATGAGTGAAAAGCAATAATCAGCTGAGAGATGGAAATAGTAATATTAAGTTGTATGACATAAAAGAATTGCTAAGAGTAGGTACTGGAGAGACCAAGGCAAAGTACTGTAAGACTGGACAGGAAAGAGGGCTGTTGAAGGAAGCAGAAAATGAGATGCATCTTGTTCGATACAACTTGGAAAAGCATAGAGGGGTCAACATACTCGCAGCAAGCCCCATCAAAGGGAAGCTGTCAATGTGATCTGGAGCAGAAGGTAGCACATCACTGAATTTAAATTGAAAGGGAATGCCTTTACTCTTGGCATACATTATTTCAGTGTCCAATGCCCTGTATATTTGTGTGTTGATCCAGCTTCTTCTGAAATGTGCATCAGCTTCCAGGGGTTTACGTGCATTGGTAGTAACTGATAGTAGCTGCTACTGACTAATTTAGGCAGGCCTGAGTAGGTGCAATGTACTCCAGGTGGTTCACAAGGTTTCAGTAGAGAAGACACATGAGCAAAATCAACGTTTTGGTAGCTGTAGTGTTGATCTATGTTTTCTTGAAGAACCAACACAATTTAAGCTTACTGTCTGCTTGCTTATCATCAACAAAATGCAACATCACAGCAACAATAATCCTGTGATGAATTTTAGATAACATATCTGTAATTATTTTTAAGTGGTTTTCATCTCTTTCTCTGTTTTTCTGGGTTTCTGTGTATGCATCATCTCTCTCCCATCTGAGAGCATAGCTGATGACAGCTCAGTGATACCTTACTAGTGTACTAGGAAGTGTCACTGTTGTCAAGGCAGAATGTATTTTTCCATGTGCCTGGTTGAAGAACACTCTGTACTCTATACATTTCCTATGCTTAATACACCTGCCTCTTGTCAAAAGCTAGCAAAAGGTAGAAATATGCTTGCTTTCTACAAAAGAGGATGTTTTGCTTGGATGAATGCTAATCAAATGATTACATTCAAGCCAAGTTTCTTTTCAGTGTTTCAGTAGTCTGTTATGGTCCAGCTTCAGGGGATTACTAATCAACAAGTTTTGGATGAAAATCAGGTAGTTCAAGACCTCTTTTGACTAATGATCATTAGGCATTATATTGCTAATTATAACCAATGGGACTGTATACTTAGAAATCCTTTCCGTACTAAAGCATGCCACATAGCATTATTTTGGCAGTTTCAGTGCATTCAGGCAAACTGAGGCCTTGAAAACCTCCATGTGCTCCAGAAAACAAGTTTTATTTTTAGTCTAGATGAGAGTTTAGTTAGGCAGTGGTACATAAACTGATGCATTAAAGGCCTCAGGATGGTCTCATTGCTCTGTACCAAGAAATGCTCTACAGAGATGGTCAGACTAACTCTGACCACAAGCTGGGAAGAGTCCCACCAGGCTAGCACAGTGTTTTATTTGGCCAAATACTCTTATAAACCAAAGTGCATTAAACTATGCAAAACATTATGTTACCTTTGTTCTGGAGCCTGAGCCTAGCTGTTTCTGAATGGCATTACAGTATCACAGTTGTGACATAAACATATCTGAAGGGCTCAAAAGACCCTGCAGGGTCAGCAGACACCTTTTTTTGAAAGCCACTTATTGAAAGTAAGTTGCCAACCTTCACCTTAAGAAAATCCAAAAGATCTAAAATAATCTGATTAAAATGGCAAATGGATCATGTATGCTTCTACTGGGGCAGAGAGAACATGCATATTTTTAAGAGTTCTCTTCAGAAATGCTTACACTTTGGGGCTTGTTAGCAGGACACAGAGCACTATATCTGTAGATCACCACTTCAAATATTGTTTCATTGAAAGTCAGTGGTACCAAGCCAGTCTGTGTCTGATGAGTTGATTGGATCACATGTTTCTAATGAATTTCTGGCCACACTGACATTGAGACCAGAAAGAAGCTATGCCGGCAGAGTCAGAGAAGAAAAAAGTCAAACGGCAGAGATAATGAATTATTCTTATTCTACTGTAGAAATCGAACAGTTATTTGCTTTAAAAACACTGTCTATGTCAACAGTCCAAGTAGTAACATTCCCAAGCAAGGCACATGGGACTGTGATATTTTAGTGAATCTCTGAGTGACAGAGCCCCTCCTTTCATAGGACTGCCTGTGGACCTCTCCCAACACTAACAGCAGCCAGAATGGACCAAACTTACTTTTTGGTCTCTATTCTTTGCATTTAACCTTGGGTGACAGAAGCCTAGAAAATGAGGAGTTTCACAGAAAGGATGAATGGGAAATTATTTATGTTTCTTCCTGTACAAGTATTATGAGGCATCAACTGCCACTTGTTTGTTTTGTGTTCAGAATAAACTAATGGAGGTCCTTCTTCAGCTTGCAAATAAGCTGTGGCATTCCTTGCCATTGGGCTATTAAATACAAACCACATCTTTTGTCTCAGGAAGTCCCCAATCTGCAAATTCTTGGGGCTTCTGAGAATATTTTAGAGAAATATTGACAAATGCTTGCTCAGCTCTTCCCTAAACATTTTGTTTTGGCCACTTTCAGAGACAGAAAATGGGTGAGATGGCTCTTTCATCTGGACCTTTCATCTGAGCCAGGATGCAAGGTCTAACTCATATGTCTGTTAGCTCCAAAGGTATTCCGTTTGCCATTTGACATAGCACTGTTCAGAGAAAATCTTTCGCTGCCCAGAACAGTCAGTTATTAAAATAATCTCTTATCATTATTGCTTTCTTATACAGATGATGTAAACTAAGCTGCTTGTGTTACAACAAAGCTTTTTATCCATGTTCTTATCGCTAGGGTAAAATAATAGAACGTTAGACTAGGAGGTTAGAAAGCTAGGTATTAGTTTCAGATATGTTACTGGTTTCTAATACAGCCCCAAGCAAAATACTTCACTGTGCTTTTTCATCTGTAAAATGATGATGATGATGACAGAGCTCTGTGAAACCATTTGGCCATATTAAAATTGAAAGCGCTGTTTGATAGCTTAGAGCTTATTATTATCACCATGCATAATGGAGGCCCTGCAAAATCAGAGCATCATGAAATGCCTGCTGCCCTCACTTATATAACTTGCTTCATGAACTCCAG
Organism: Phalacrocorax carbo; assembly: GCF_963921805.1. Taxonomy (NCBI): domain Eukaryota; kingdom Metazoa; phylum Chordata; class Aves; order Suliformes; family Phalacrocoracidae; genus Phalacrocorax; species Phalacrocorax carbo. The sequence continues at coordinate 17,996,203 of NC_087515.1, read as the reverse complement.
AGCATTTCCATCTGAAGATGCACATCTCATGGAAACAAGTTATGGAAAATGAACCTTCCTTTTCTATTTGATTCTGAATCAAACCATGAACTGGTACAGCAGCCTCAGGAAATTATAGCAAAGCCTGTTGATCTTGGTCCTGTGGGATACCAGCATAATCCAGCCAGTGTCACCTGGGGTCTGTAAGCCAATTTAGCCAACCAGCCAAAAGGGGAAAGCTGATCTTTACCTCAGTAACTCCCTGGCAGCCCAACTTCCTTTGCCCATACAGGCAGTACTGCTGCTGCCAAGTCCCCAAAGCTTTCCTTCCTCTCACTCGCTGAGTTGTCTCTATTGTATTTTCTGTAATTTACAGGCATCTCTGCTCCATTCTTTTCATAGCATCACTTCTATTTGTAGTGTGATGTTGTTACTGGGCCAATGAGGCTATTTAATGAGCAGATAAACTTGTTCCTTCATAAGGAAAAATTATTCAGCATTACAGTTTATCCACAGAGAAAACAGATTCTCAAATAAAATAGCATATTACGCCCTAAATAATTAAATAACCACAGAGATATTTGTCATTCTGCTCTTCACCAGGCTGGTGTCAGCTGAGAAAGCAGATATCTTATTCCAAATGATGTTGGCTTCTCTTTTAAAGTACAGCTACAGAAGGAAAGCAATTGTCAAAACGGCAGTGTGGGGTTCCATATTTTTTCTCTCTGTGACTTGCTGAGCAAATTTATTCCATTTATAAGTCATACAACGATTTTTCTAACTGCCAGCACTGCAAACTCAGAAAATTGCACTAGGATTTCTGTTTCTCTTGTGCCACTACCAGAGGAGATACCACAATCACCATATAGCTGAGAAGTTTGTTTATGAACAAAACAAAATAGGATTTTCCTCACTTCCCATAACAATAGCAGAGTGGTTTTTTGGGGTTTTTTTTTTGCTTGTTTTGGTCATATATGTATCAGCAGAGGTGGAAGATATGAGTGGTAGAAGGAATGTAGTATGTTTTCCCAACAATGCACAGTATTGTTTTAATGAATAAAAAGCAAGTTTTCAGCTGGTGTGGCAGAGATATTTATTTGACTCATTGTACAGTAAATAGGTAAACTGGACAATAGTGCATGTTTTGAATTTATCACAAGATGCTGTTCCAGATATGCAGTAGTATATTTATAAATTAATAATGCTTAGAAAGTGGTCCTAATCTGTAGTTCTAGAGTAGATTTCAAAAGATCCCAAACCCATATGTGTATGTGCTTATGTTCTTCCCTACTCCTGGCAGATTTTTCCTCCGAGTCTTTCAAATCTTTCATTTACAGTAACAGGCTTCAATTCAATCCCAGGCTGTTTAGATTTTTTTGCCTTGCAAGTCATCAGAGCCAGAAACACCTGCTGTGTCCCACTAGAAGGAGGGACTGTGAGGCTGTGATGTACCCAGCATGTGTTTTTTTCATTTGTGTCAAGTTGTGAGCTATATGACCTTAAAAACTGCACCCCCCTGATTTGTAGACACTCCAGCTTAAGTAATATTTAGAGGTATACAAAATGCATAAGTACTGACTTTCTGTCACTTCCAGAACTGTGGACATAACTAAATCAACTGGCTTCACAGGCATAAGAGATACAAAAAATTGTAGCAATAAAGACTTTATTACTCTAAAGTATTTCTAAAATAACCTTTTCCCCTCTCCCTTAAATGGGGAGTAAATGGAATACATGATAGTGTGGCAAGAGTGTTTTATTGGCACGCTTGAGTAAGGCAGCCATTTCAAACTCATGCCAATAAAAGGCCAGCTCCTGCTGCCGTTACTCATTTGTACGGTCCTAATGACTTCAATACAATGATATGCTTGAGCAATTTAAGCAGGATTCAGTACAAAATATTCGTTTCAGGACTGTTTATTTGAAATTAGAAATTTTTATCTATGCTATAAATAATATTTTGGACTATGAAAAATAAATTGACATTTTAACATCTAAATCACATTGCTAAAATACTGACAATCTTTCAGGCTACTTGTTTACTTTTGCCCTTCTGATTTCTCAGCCTGAAAGTGGACTGCTCTGCTTCATTTTGGATATTCAATCAATCTCACTTTCCTGTTCTCAGTTCAATGACGGGTGCATCAAAGCCAGAGCAGTTACTTTCATCAGCTTCTCTTCATGACTGCTTTTCATCTTGACACTGAACCAATTGCCAGTAAACCCCAGCCATGGGACATCTGTTTCAAACAAACCTTTCACTTGGGACCTTATCTGTTGCAGTCCTTTCTAAAAAGCCTGCTGTTGGCCTGTGATTCATCTCTCTGATGCCATCACCAGCAGCATAAGGACTGGGGGGAGGATATTGTGCATCTCCAGCTCTGAGGCTGCTGAGAGCTGATTTGGTCCCCACAGGTGATAAACTGTCCTGGGATCCCAGAAACACCAACCCATGGCATCACCCCAGCCAAGTATGTTCTCATTATTGTCTTGCCTCAGAGCATCTCCTGCTTAGTGCCTAGTTGTGGAGGCTCAAACAGAACCAACAGGGCTGACATGGGGCTTTCCATAGAACATCTCTGCTATGTACAGGGCTCCCTGAGAATAAATGCACAGCTGCATTACTGTGGTGAAAATATAATTTCAGGCAGCTGAGGAAGGGGTTCATTGGGCTGCTTCTCTGAGCTTCATTCACCCAGCAAGAATCTGGTTTGTGACTAGGGCTCAGAACATGGGCTTTGTGGCATGGGTTTGTGACTAGGGCTCAGATGAAAACGTTATTAGTAATACAGGTTGGTGCTCAGCAATTTCTGTAGCCAAGCCTTTCCGACAACTGTAAGGCTGACGTTTCTCAATCAATATGCACACACATTTAAATGAAGAATTGCATCATCAGTTTTCCTGTCTCATTCTTCTTAACCCACTGAACTCCTGCCGTGTCACCATTTCCTGTTATCAGACACTTGTCAGTCATAAGCAATCAGTCAGCTACTTCACAATTAGCAGAGAGAAAAGATACAGTTTCTTTGTGTTGGTCCCAGATGTTTAAAGCCAGGAGCAGGATAAGCCAAGAAAGTGTTCCACCCTCAGAGTGTTGCAGTTCGGTCTCCTGTATTATGGCTTGTTTCCTTGGCTATGCCTTGTAATTTTTAGTAATAACACAAGAAAAGGTTGTCCTTGATATATTTCCTTTGATGGAGTGAGGTTTAACTACTACTGGCATTCGCTGCCTTTGCATAAATGTTGGATTATTCTGTGTAGTCAGTTTGCTTACAAGGATTTGGTACTGAGATTCTTCAAAACAAGCTTGTTAGAAATGCAAGAAAATAATGTCAGAAGCATTTTCTTTCACAAGGACAAAATCAGTAGTGCAAGGAAGAAAAGAGTTAGGCCCAGAGCCATCTGCACTGGCAAGTAACCCCCTCCAAAGCAATTGCTGGACAGAGCATTTGTTGTACCTTATCAGGCTGACACCAGGGGTTTTCCTTTGAGTAGTTTTGCATTTGCACAAGTGGGTAACTGGGATTAGAATAAGTGTCTGGTCTGTGTAATCGAACCTGTACTATTTATCAGCAGTACTGAGAGCTCCCAATTGTGACTGGAGGTCTGTTGCCTGTGTTCTGGTGTGCATGCAGAAAGAGAGCCAATGCTGCAGAGTTCTCAGTCTAGTTACCCAAGGCAAAATAGGGCTTGGAGGCCAGAGAATGGTCCAGAGCAACCAATGAAGACACTGGGCAGATGAATAGCAAAGAAGACAAGAGACCTGAATTTAATGAGATTTATGATGACCTTATATTAGAGCATGCCATATTTTGTGGCTTGGTGGCATCCACTGCTGTGTCATATTTTTGACCATGAAACTCCAAACCATTGACTTGGGAGTGTGCATCAGTTTACCCGGATGAAGTAGAATGGGAGAACTGCTGTGGAAGAGCAGAATATTAGTTTCTCCTTTTATGTCTTTCTGCGATAAAATGCAGCCCATTTCCACATGTCTGGAACTGCCACATCTTAATTTGAGAAAACTGAAAGTTTCTTGAATCTCAAGCAAATGCTAACACTGACTGTTTTGGATAGTCTCCATTGCCCTGACCATCTGATCCTTTTTTTATATTTTTTTTTTTTTTAATTATGGCAGTGTGGAATAGATCAAAATATTCAGAGTTTCTTGCAGAAACTGTACATACTGGACAGCATTAAATTACATCTTGTGGTCTGTGTGATAAATTAAATGTAATTAAACATAAATTAAATGTTTTTCTCTGGGTTAATTATTTCTGTCCCTGCCCTGCTGTGAAACACTTTGCCTTGATATTTAACTTTTTTATTTTCCCCCAACCTTGTTTGTAAACAATTTTTTAAAGTAATCCAGAGTACTTAAAGACAAAAGAGAAGAAAATCTTGCCGTCGTGTGTTGGCAGGTTGCTCGTTGCTCATTTAAATACATGCAATCAAGGCAGTGCAAAACTGTCTCTCAGAGCCTGGGCAAAGGAGCTTAACTGTTTGAGAGGAAATCTGAAGTTAAAACAGTTCTCCTGCAAGGGAACGTCCTGTAATTTTCCCAAAGCATACACCAAACTCTAGACATATTAGGAAATACTACAGCCAGATTAAATATGGATAGGGAAACTCTTCGTTTTCTTTTCTCTTTGAGCAATGTTACAAAACTTTTAGCGTCTGCACATCCTGAACCTGGGTCTGATCTGAATTCCTTTGGGAAAATGGTGCCAGGGGTTGTTGCTAAGTGGTGTGGGTGATATATTATTTAGTGTCCTCTGGAGCCAAAGCTGAACTTTTAGAGGAAGCCAGTGGGCTCCAGGGTCTTCTCTGAGAAATTAAGTTTAACATGTCAGATATCAACTGTTGGGTAAAGTACGTGCACACCATCACACAGCTACCTCATGCTAGTACTGGGTGGGTGGGGGGGGAAACAGAGAACATGTTAGAGGGGTCCTTTGCAGCTCTGCCATCTACTTATAGAAACCATGCCCAGGGGATGCTTGAAAGCAGGGGGATATTAAATTCTTGTTACTTCTCTGGAACAGCCAGTGTATAGCACACTGCTGTGCTACACATATGCTGGCAGCTAAGTAAAACCAACCTGTTTGCTGATGTGCCCTTATAGTCAGGATCCACCCTCAGCTTTGACTAGCAGCCTGGGCAGCCAAGCAGTCCTGTGGGAATGCTATATGCAAAGCACAAAACAGGAGGAAGAGACCAGAGGAAGAGGAAACTTGGGGAATATTAACAGCTTTAAAAAGGGCTGTCACCTGAAGTCCCACTCTGTGGAATGGGATCTTGCTAATTCAACTCATTGGAGCTGTAATGCTATTCATAGTAATAATAAAAAAAAAGATGCTACCAAAGACTGTCAAGTATTTCATACTAATAATAGACATTTTCATGTAAGGTAATAAAACATAATAATCACACTTAAAAAAATTCTTACTCTGACAATGAAGGTGATAGGTTAGTGTCTTCTGCAGAGTCATTCATATTCAGTCATACTGAAATAGAGGATTTCCACTTTTGCATGTGTATTGTTTTGGTAAATACTGCTGGTTTGGTGGTTTATCAGGAGTCAGGGCTATGAGTATTTTGGAAAAGCATAGGTTTTCATCTTTACTGGGAAGAATATGCAATAAACAAGATACAATGCAATGGGAGAAACTTGAAAAAAGTATCATGTATGGCTATCTTAAGCATCTGTTCATGAACAGCACTGCAGAGAAGGGACTACATGAACATCAGTTGTGAAGCAGTGTAGCTGTTCTTACGTTCTTACATTCCTAGTAGCCACAGTAGAAAGAGGAAGCTTCCCCCGAAACACATTTTAGTTTTAACACTCTAATTTTGAAAAACTATTTTTGCCATTTGGCACAAAATATGGCTTTGACTGCCTGTTGAGGTTTAACCCCAGCTGGCAACTAAGCATCACCCTGCCAGTGGGATGGTGGACAGACTCAGAAGCGTAAAAGTGAGAATACTTGTGGGTTGAGATAAAGACAGTTTCATAGGTAAAACAAAAACTCTACACACAAGCAAAGCAAACCAAGGAATTAATTCACTGCTTCCCATGGGCAGGCAGGTGTTCAGCCATCTCAAGGAAAGCAGGGCTCCATCATGTGTAACGGTTACTTGGGAAGACAAATGCCATCACTACGAATGTCCCTGCCTGCCTTCTTCTTCCCCCAGCTTTATATGCTGAGCATGATACTATATGGTGTGGGATATCCCTTGGGTAGTTGGGGTCAGCTGTCCCAGCCGTGTCCCCTCCCAGCTTCTTGTGTAGCTGGCACACCATGGGAAGCTGAAAAGTCCTTGACTATTGTAAGCACTACTTAGCAACAACTAAAACATCTTCCCATTATCAACACTGTTTTTAGCACAAATCCAAAACATAGCCCTATACTAGCTACTATGAAGAAAATTAAATCTATTTCCAGCCGAAACTGGGACACTGCCCTATTTCTTCATTATCTTTCATTATCTTTGCACACCACAACAGTGTGTATATGAAACCAGTGTACCAGACTATGCTCCTGGGCACTGCTGATAGTAAAAGGCAGTTTGAAATCCCATGAAAATACTATTCACAGGACATGTTGAGTTCATTTTTAAAGAGCTTACCTGTGAAAGCGCAATGCAAATTATTCAAATAGTGGTAAATACTGACAGGAAAATATTTGTTTTTGTAAATCCAGGAACTTTCCACTGAGAGAAAGCTACTATGAATTCAGCATTTTTCTTCTGTCTCTCTTGGTTGACATTTTTCTTCAAGGGTTTGAATTCTTTTGGCAAACACCAATCAACTAAAAATTATGTTGTCACTTAAAAGTGAGTATAACAGACAGTCATTGCTTTTTTACTTTTAGGGAAAACAGATGCAGGGGGAATTAAGTTATTTTCCTAAGGTCAGGGGAAAAAGTAGGAAAGAATGGAAGAATCCCAAATATAATTTAATTCTGAAACAGCTTCTAGTGTTTTGGAATGAGTTTTCTGAATACCCAAGCTGAAATGGTACAGGAGGTCAGGAGGTCTGTGGAGTGGGATCTTCTTCCAGAAGGCCAGCCTGGGTTTCTCTTTTTCTTTCCTCACAACTGACCAGTGATACCTGGAACCTCAGAAATCTGCCTGTCAACCATCTCCCAGCATTTCCACCAGAGATTTAAGCTGTGATGAACCAGCATGTTCTGTTGATGAGATATTTTGTCAAAACACCTCCAAAAGATTTTGGGTTGCTCTATTTGCACTGTGCTGTAGTCACGAGGCTCAGCCCCCCACACTCAAAGTGAACACAAGAGCTCTCTTGCAGAGTTTGAGAAAGCATCTTCTCCACCCTCTATTAGAAACGTTAACAAGGATTGACAATATCCATATAGATCAAACTCAAGGTCAGTAACAGCAAGTGGGTGGTTCTTGTGGGCTGTCTTGAAGAACAGTAAAGAAGCTTTTTCCCAGATGGCACGCCAAGCAAACTGCCTCTCACAGCTTTATGGCTGGTGATATTGGCATTTTATGTCGTATTGAAGTTTATGGCCCTGGACAGGAAACAGGCAGCAGCTGAATGGGCAGCCAAGTGATGCTGGTGTGCCTCAGGGGAGGAGTAACAGCACTGCAGGTCAGATTTTCACCATTTATGATATGACATTAAAGAAAGATAATTGAGCTATGAAGCTAGAAATCATCAGCTCTTTCGCTTCGTGAAGAGAATTTTAGTGCTGCTGAAAAGTGGCAGATTGGCAGCCCTTGAGTCTGGAGTCCTTTTGTTTATCAAAGAGCAGGTACTGTATGAACAGCAACAATATGTTCTTACTCTCCCTGAAAACTTCCAGGGTGGTGAGACTGCTTACTTACAGTCTTTTTCATTTTCTTTATTTGCTATTAAGACTGCCTTCAGGGTAGCCAATTTTATTGGTGATTTTTGTGTGTGCACTGAGTGCAAAAGTTGAATTCAGGCCTGGTCCAAAACCCACTGGCATGGATGGATGCTCTTCATTGGTATAAAAAAGATTTGTCTGGAGCTCTACAAATGATGATGAGAATCCTTCAACTTACAGCCTGTATGCTGCCAAGCATCCATTTGGCAGTATCATCACCTGAAGGACCCATAGCCTAAGAATCGTAACGGCCTGCTATCAGGTTTACCAGATTTTTTTCCTCTTTAAATTGCAAATGATCACATCATATGCCTTCTGGTCTCCCTCAAACAATTGCAACTCATAACATGCCTACACACCACTAAGTACCCTAAGCAGACTCTACTAAACCAGTAATGCTAATAAATAAAAAGCTTAGTCCTGAAAGTCTTGCCCTTTCTTAAATTGCAGGTAATAGCTGCTAGCTTCCAAGTGCCCTGAGCATGTTTTTTGCCTTCAAGTATTTCCCTGTATATGTGTGACACACAGGGGATAAGGGTGTAGCCATGAAATCCATAAATGTCCTATTTTTCAGGTGAAATAGCAAAGTAATAAAAGCCATAGGTATGTATGACTTTACTAGACACTGATTTTTGTTTTTTATTTTACTGAGTGGTTCACATAGAAAGGTGAGAAATGTATTCCAAAATAACTCGCATTCTGCCTTTCCAGACGAAATAATTATTTTCTGTTTATCTTTATGTTTTTCTTAACCTAGACCTTTGGCTTTTTTTTTTTACTTCATTGGCTGCTTTTGACTTGGAAGTGATACTTATGTGAGTAAAGGCAGTGTCTCAGAAAAAAACCACTCAGTCTAGCCAGCTTTATTGTGGGTAGTTATCAGCATGTTAAATGTCTGCTGTAAGCTGATTGTTGCAATTTCCTCCATACTGCAAGACAGGCACTACAAAAGCCTCATCCATTCTGTCTTTTTCACTCTAACATGAGTTGAATTATCTATTGGAAATGCCTATTTGCTCTTTGTCTATAAAAATAACTTACACAATCAGCTCTAAAACAGAGGCTTTATTTTTAGGCAATTAAAATTTGGTGACACCATTCCTACCCCCAGTATGCAATATAATTGTTAACATTTCTAATAATGACATATAGAAGCAATATTCACCTTCCTTGGCCAAAGCTGATGTAGGTTGTACAAAAGATTCGCTTCGAGCTATTCCTGCTCAAGTGACAGAAAGAGACTTCTGCTTCACAGGGGGTAAATCTCACATCTTGGTCAGGGAACAGAAAAAATTTACTTAGAAAACCTAAATTGAATGAGTTGATTGATATGGATCATTTAACTTATTGCAATACATTCTTTTCTCAGGTGTTTCATTTCACTGCTATGAAAAAAAAAAAAGTCTTGTTCTTGCCTTTGGTTAGTTTGGTGGATTTTTTACTTTAAAAAATCTTTTAACTTTGTTCGAAGTGCAAACTTCAAAGTTTGTGTTAAAATTTAAAAGGTTGGTTTGGTGTATCAGAACCGTGCAGCTAATGTTCCCTTGTTTTAGATTGGTCCTTCCTGTTTGAGTTAGGGAGCTTAGCTCTTCTATACCCTGCTGAGAATGAATGTTTAGGTATTCAGAGAAATCAAAGTTTAAAGGATCCCAGGGATTTCAAGAATGGACATTTCCTAAAATAAAAAAGTCCTGAAAACTTTGTTTGGAATTATGAGCTAAAAAGCAAAGGAAGGCTGAGCATAAAATGAAAGAGCAAAAATAGTTTATGCACTTCTGAAAAAAAGTCTTTTAGTATTAAAGGTCAAAACTTAGATATCTGTTTCTCGCATTAGCTTAGTCTTAATAATAGAAATAACTAAAAAATATACCATAGCAGTAATCTTACTACACTGATTTATATAGTTAAGAAAGGTTTTAATCCTTAATCCACTTGGCTGTGCATGACTATGATCATAACACATTGTGGGATCCCTTGTGTTCAAAACATAATCCAGTAGCTGGGCAGCAGAACCACAGAAACAGAAAAATATGTTACCAGTAAGTCATCTTCTACACTTCTTGTTAGAGCAGGACCATTTCTGACTAGTCAGTGAAAATCTGTTTTTCCTTGTTACATGTGACAGACCTCTTTCCTTCTCCTGAGAATATTTCCATAATTCATAATATAATTTTAAAATTTTAATGACATTTCTTATTCATCTTATTCTCTTCACTTCTTTGTTGGACCTCTTATTACAAGTTTTTTCACCCTTACTCTTCAAATCCATGTAGACAGCTGTCATATTCCTTTCCATATTGATGGATTTACAAAAGACATTAAGTCGTCTTTTTTTTTTCCAGTTTTACTTAGTAAGATCACTTGTAAGGTGCCTATGGGTTAATTGCAGAAAAAAAAAACCAAATTGAAGCAGGTTGCCTGGAGAGGTGGCATATACCCCATCCCTGGAAACATTCAAGGTCAGGTTGGATGGGGCACTGAGCAACCTGAACTATTTGAAGATGTCCCTACTCACTGCAGGGGGGTTGGACTAGATGGCCTCTAAAGGTCCCTCCTAACCCAAACCATTCTATGATTTTATGGTTCTAAGTCTTATCTTGGCTTATAGACAATAATGTGAAATATGGGTGTGCGGGGAGGGTAGCATGGATTTCTGTCATTGCATAATACCTATTGCACATTTCCTCAGCCTCCAAATTATGTTACATCTTGAGGCTGCACAAGAAAAAATACACAGAAGAAAGGAGGTCAAGTCCCAAACGCAATGCACAGAGCTCTGTTTAAATGCAGAGGCCCCTAATACAGGGATTACAGTAGTAACACGGCTTTGTTTAAGGTGGCAGGAGGGGAGGTTGAAGGACAGGAGCCAGGATTACAGTACCAGTAATGCTGCACATTAGATATGGTATGTGTCGTGGTTTAACTCTAGCCAGCGGCTAAGGACCACACAGCTGCTTGCTCACTGCCCCCACAGTGGGATGGGGGAGAGAACTGGGAGAGTAAAAGTGAGAAAAAATCATGGGCTGAGATAAGAAAAGTTTAATAATTCAAATGAAATAAAGTAAAATATTAATAGTAGTATTAATAATAATGTACAAAGCAAGTGATGCACAACACAATTGCTCACTACACACTGACAGGTGCCCATCCCATCCCTGACCAGTGATTGCTGCCCCCCCCCAACCAAGTCTCCCCAGCTTATATGCTGAGCAAAATGTCATATGGCATGGAATAGCCCTTTGGCCAGTTTGGGTCAGCTGTCCCTGCTGTGTCCTCTCCCAGCTTCTTGTGCGCCTGGCAGAACATGGGAAGCTGAAAAGTCCTTGACCAGTGTAAGCACGACTTAGCAACAACTAAAAAATCAGTGCGCTACCAACATTATCCTCATACTAAATCCAAAACACAGCACTTTGCCAGCTACTAGGAAGAAAATTAACTCCATCTGAGCTGAAACCAGGACAGTATGTTTGCAAAAAGATGGAGGGTACTTCTACTTCAGTCTCAAGTACTGCAACTTTAAGTAGTGGCGTATTGGCTGAGACAACCAGAAAAAGCTGTAACACAATGGGCTTGTTTTGGCCAGATTTTTGTTTCGTTGTTTTGTTTTTCTACCAGGCAAATGGCTCATCACATGCCAATGCACCAAATTCATCAGGGAAATTTTATCATGTAAACGTTGCAGCACTTACTCTTTTGCCTCTCACTTAGAAACAACAGTTGGACTTAGCTTAGCTTCAGAGAAAAATAACATACCAATTCACAGCTTGATGAACAGCCCTCTTTTCCTGATTGCCGCAGGTGCAGCTCCACTATGATGGCAGGAAACAAAGTGAAGAAGGGTGGAGAAATGAATATATATAATTTTTTTTTTGCTTTTCCCTTAAGTACTTTGGGATTTAATGCCAAGTTCTAATATAAAGGTCTCATAGAAAGAGCACTGGCTGTCAGCCTCTCCAAAATAAATCCATCTGTTCAGCCATGACTTCAAAAAATTGTCAACAGCACTACAGTGAATTTAAGTACCAAGTGATGGTTCTGTTCACCTGACTTACTTGATTTTTAGGACTGTCCCTAAAGAGGTCCTACAGATCTTAAATTCACTGAGGAGCAACATGTTGAGCTCCGGTCTACTGGGTCTTAATGCTCGAATTGAGCTCTGGGTGGCAACGCCTGTACAGGAGACAATCTGTTATTTGCTACCAGGCAGAGTGACAGATCTGAATGCGAATTAAAGAATAGGGGGATTTTCCGTTTTTTGAGGGCTTTTTGGCTAACATAAAGCATTGATTCTGGTTCCCTCTAAAATTCAGCCTGGGTTTTAAAAAGCTTTGGCTTAAGGTTGCAGTGGAAATCAACCTTGCACATGTCATTATTTCAGTGTGTTGCATATAACTGTGTTTCTGCAATGCTGTTGGGAGAGGATCACAGTCATCTTGTGAAATGCAGTGTCAGGAGAGAAAAAATGAAAATGAAATCACTTTTACTCTTTGTTGACTGTTGTCATTAAAACTCTCTTGGCTTCTTTTGTCATATGAGTAAGTATGTATGAATATAGTTAATCCTTTGTATTCTAGATTTCAAGCAAAGGAGTCACAGGATTTGCCCGCAATCCCTACCCCTGTATTTGCAGCCTCAGAACTGTGCAGTGTGACTAGAAGTGAAGAATTCCCAAAATGACCAGGAAATGTATACACTCAGCAATTCACAAAGTGTTTATGAAGTACTGTTCAGATTGTCAAGCTTTCACTAGCAAAATATTCACTACAGAAAACTTGGTGTGCTTCTTGCCGGTAATGTTCCCGGAACTAAATCCCTTCATGGGCATATTATTTCCTGAAGATCAGTGGAATAGGTAATTTGAGACCTCCAGAGCTATTTGAATGAAACTAACCCAAAGATTAAAACCTTGCTGCTGCAGCAAATTCTGTGCCTCATCCCATACTGACCTAAGTGGTAATGTACTAACATTTATTTTAATGGATAAAGATTGTACTTCAGGGCAGCTGGCTGACATTTGCTCATCGTCTTGGGGAGAGTAGAGTCATTTATGAAGGATTTGGCCTTTTTCTACTTGTTTTATCTCCCAGTAGGGGATAGAGGATCCCTTTGCCTCTGAAGTGGATGGTACTGTTGACTAACATAGAGGAGCCACAGTTCTTTTCCCTAGTAACTTCAAGAGACTTAAATGTAAAGGTCAGCGCTTTCCTTTTATGTTGAATTTCTGTGGCTTTTCAGTGGACTCTTGAAGGATTCACTGACCAGTTCCTGTCTGTTAATACTTTAGTCAAATATACACACCTCCTGCTTCTTTTCCCAAGCTTGGGAAGTTATATTCAGGGAGCTACACAAGGAAGATCTACAAAGCCTGTATTGATATCAGAAGACTGTCCTGCAGCTGTTCTCTCTGTTCACTAAGCTCCCTGAAGCAGAAAGCCAATCCTAGTAAAGTTTTGGGCAATAGCATAAATGCATCAAATTAAAATTAATTTCAACTTCTGCAGTTAAAACTGGCATATGGACCTGCAACTTTTTAAGATGGAAGGTGAGGCAGTTAGAAGGCCAATCTTAGTTTTGCTGCTGTAAGAATAAAATAAACATTTTATATCCTGGGGAAATGCCTGTTTACATTTTACTTCCCTTAATAAGACAACCAGTCAGGTCTGGATTCATCCAGTCTAACATCTGGCAGCTGAGAGCATAGTAGTGACTCGAACCTATGGCTGTCGTCAAAGGATGGAGATAAACTTCTCCAGACGATAATTCAGTTTTGAGGTATGATGAAAAGCCCATCTCGTTGCACTGACCGCTGAGAGTGACCATAGACTTACCATATGCTCAAACTGGCTTCCTCAAAAAAGTTTCTGGAATTAGATGGACAGGGTTACATAGATTAAAGCCAACTGAACTTTCACCTTGTGATAAGTATAAAACAAATTGTTTTGTTTCTAGATATGCAATTGCTTTGAGTAAATGAGCTGGGGGAAAGATGAGAGAATGTTTTAGTTCTGAACCTGAATTCTGGTCTTCTGTCTACATTAGAGATGCTCCCCATTATCTGCACTTGAAAAATAGGATGGGTGGGGAGAAAAAGAGAAAAAGAAACCAAACATTAAAAAAAAAGAAAAGGAAGTTGGATTTGGAATAAAATTTGTCGGAAAACCATTGTGAACTTTCACTGAACTACTGAAAACTGATAAAGAGACCATTATTTTTATTAAAAGCATTGTGGTTCTTCCCCTCAGACAGCTATTTTCTATTTAAAACTGCAGGAACACAGCTGACCAATCCTTAAAAAAAAAGGTGAGAACTCATAAAGTAAAGAAATAATAATAATAATAGTAATAATAATAATAATAATAATAATGAAGGCCTGGTGTTCACTAAATTGAACCCACAACACAAATATTTTTTGAGAAGTTGTGATACATGAGTCAGTCAGAATCAATACTGATGTCATATGAGGGCAGAAGGAAATGTAGGTGCAGGTTCATCACAGGAGAAATGAAGAGGTGGTTTGCAAAAGTGGGAAACTGTGGAGGCAATGTGTTTGAGGCAGGTATCTGATGATACCTGATGATCTGTGGAGAATTGGCAGCTACTGTGAGACACTGCTGTGGGACTGGTGTCTGCCCCTTCTGTCAGACTCAGCAGTAACGTGGAACAATGTTGGTCCTAATGTACCGATAAGCAGTGACAACATCATCTGTCTGAGAGGAGGACAGTGTGTTTTCCTGTCCCCTTGCCCCCACCATGACCACTAGAAATGTGGCACTGTCCACATCAGAGACTGCTTCCAGACCCTGAAATAAGCCAGCAAAGCTCCTGCAGTGACTGCAGGCTCAAGAGGACTGTTACAGCTCAGACCTCTGTATTTACTATATCCTCCTTTCTTTTAAAAGCTATAAAGTCACATCTGAGATGATGTGCTATCATGCTAGGTGGCTTATGGACATGAAAGCCCATATCAAATGGAATTGATCAAAGTAACCGGAGTAGCCAAACCTGGCAATGGCCTGTCTCTTGGGTGCATTTTGTCATCAAGTGCTCACAGAGAGTTACAGGCTTATCTAGTCCCACCTGAGAGGCTTTGCAAAGTACTCTGCTATGCAGTGATAGAGACGGTGGTAAATAGCATTAATGGTGAGTGACAGTCTTGCCCTATTTTCTCCACATCACCCAGCAGTGAGTTGGCTGCCTTCATTAGGTGAAAGTTTCCTTGGACTTTGCATAAGGCTGAATTTTGGACTGAATTATGTGGTGCATAGTCAGGAGGCAGGGATATATACCTGTTGAGGCAAATGGACTGGAAATTTTGGGTTATGCACAAACACAGAAAAGAACAGAAAGAAAAGGAATGAGCATCTGTGAAATCTGGCACACATGGGATTCATACAACTAGACATAATCCATAGAACAACTGTGAGGGGAAGGGTATACTTCCGTAAATAAGATACTTTATTAAAAATGTAAATTACACTAGAGCTATAGAATGAATGCCAGCATTACCACTTACCCAGGAAGATGACAGGAAAGTATGACTGACATTTTTTTTTTTTCTGCAGTTTATATTCTCCTTTTTTCAAAATCCAAAATATAAAGCTATGGGCTGTATGAAGAGTTTATTAAACCTAAAAGTGAGCCATTCAAACATTTGCATGAGCTATAGTGCAGTGATAAATGAGGAAGACTTGAAATAAAAGCAGTACCGGTGGTGGTAGTATTTTTTTCAGAAAGGCTGAAAAAGGGCATTGCTTCTATGATCTTAAATATACGGATTGTTATGATAAACAATTGAAAAGTCATGGCATGAAAATGTAGGTGGTAGAGCTGACAGGATTAAATCAACATTTGATCCTGGACCTATGAGATATACAATAGAAAGTCTAAATAACTGATGTGATTCTTCTACGTGTACACGTAACTGTGGGTGCAATTTGCTGTGCAAATAGCTTACAAATGCTTTGAGATAGTCCATGATTACTGCCACTAAATAATGTCAGCTGTGATCATTATTAATCATTATTTTATTACCGTTGTAGTAAAGCTCTAGAAATAGACAGATCAGATGTAAATCAACACTGCTCTGTTGACTTTTAATTTGGTTATGCCAATGTGCATCACTGAGGAGTAGTTCAGTATTTGGACATAGATATGAGGGCAGCTTCCTCTACATAGAGAAAATGTGTTTATCTTTTACCTGAGATATATTAATATATCACCTTTTCCCTCACCATTTTAAAAATATGTACATTGAAACAGATATTTAACTGTAAAATACCAAGCATTAAGTTAGTATAAATTCAAAAATTAGCAGGTGGTAAAAATGAATTTAGAGTAATCCTGCTGTTATAGTATTAAATGTCATTGTATCAACTTTTCCTTCCTGATGAACTGGTGTTCTGTTAAACTAAAATAATGGAAACGTGAGATTAATCTTTGTTACATGAAAAAGCAGTTTTGATTTTCCAAGTGAATGATGTGGCTTGTGCTGTGATTTTGAGATCATTGATCAGACCCAGTCAGAGAGTTACCTCTCCTCATACAGGAAGCCTTGCAGGGAGAGGGATGCTGCGCCAGGAGGGGTGCTGCCAGGATGGCGGGTTGGAGCCTCCATATACGCCATGGCTGAGCCAGAGCCCCCGAAAAGCTCCAGGGCACCTCCTGCAGCAGCATGGCTTTTTCTTTGGTGAGCCCAAGATACCTTCTGAAAGAGTAGGGCTCACAGCTTCCATTTTCTAGCAAATTACAGGTCAACTGTTTGCTTTTTGCTCTACTGAAATTTTCCATGTACTTTCCGTAACACCGGGTACTCCCTCAGCTCTAAAGATATGGGGCATTTTGGGTGTTGAGCCCCCGTGGGAACAGCCACATGTCAGTAAGGGGGCTCAAAGTTATTATTCCTGCATACACAGTATTTCCACTGCCTGGGGAACCAGTTCTTCTGGATGAAAAGAGCTATAAATGTAAGGTGTTATTAGCACATGGCTTTGTAGTGAGCCACCCTAAGGCCACATTAAGGTTTTTGATGTTTCTCGGTTGCAGCCTCTAAAGGGATCTTAACATGATTTCAGGACAGGAAAGCAGAAAAATAAAGAACCTTCGATCTCTTTTTCAATTTTAAATAAAAATGAAAATACGTGTATTTTGATTTTGATTTCTGTTTGGAGCTGATGCTTTGTTAAGAAGCAGGCTGAATATCTTGATTATTCTCTTTTAAAAGTGACCTTGATCTTTTAAAAATGTAAATTAAAATAAAAGATCTGGTGACCTTTTTATTGAGGTCTCCAAAGAGGCGAGAGGAGCCATCCCTGTCTCCTAGTGTTGCAGATACCTCCTGCTGGGGAACACAATATCAGACTTTGTTAAAAATGCCCCGAGGGCCATATTGATGAGGGGAAACTCACTCTCCACGGCCTTTTTAACATTCAGCAACAGCGTAACTTGTTTGCTTCCTCTGTGTTGGAAATGTCAACAAATGTCACCCAAGTTCTTTGCTTTCCTTTCTTATCTTTTGACATATTATTTGATATGTGTGTGAGACTGTAGAGTATATTAATAAAGGAGCTTTACTCTCCAGTGAATTAACAGAGTGAGTGTAAGCCTGTACTGAAGAAAGGTTTCTTCTATTAGTTTTGCCTTTAGGAAAAAAAGAAATGCTCTACAAAAGACTTACTGAAGAGAGGGATCAAAAGAAGACCTGTTAGCTCATAGTGGTCTACCCTTCTTCTAGCATGGGGTCTCTGTTCATTACTCTAGGATTTTCCTTGTGACAGATTTTGAGTGCTGTGTCTGGACTATTTAAATATGCTTTTTAGCAATGCCACTCCCTTTGCTTTCCAGTGAAACTCTTTCACAGTCAAGACTTCTGGGATCAAAATTTCAGAAGTCCTTATCTGTCTTTCATTCCTAAATAAAAATTTCATAAAACACTTAGTTGCCCAAAAGTGAGATTCCCAAAGGTTCTCAATGATACCGAGAGCCTGTAGGTGCCTTAGCTGCTTTTGGTAAAAGATTTACAGTTCCTAAACCGCTAAGATTCTTTGAAATTGTAGCTTTTGCCTTTAATGAGGCTGCTGATACTCAGTTTAAATTATCGTTTGAAAACAGGAGCCTATTATAAATTATAGCACTAGATACATAATGTAAATAGAATAGGTAGAATATAAAATTTAACATTTATAAGGCACTTTTTGTACTAGTATAATTATTAAATTAGGGCAGTGCTGAGAGGCCACCAAAGCAATTGGGTTTATAATTTGCACATACTATGTGAATGCACAGAAAGAAGCAATTTCAGCCCAAACTGCTTTCAAGTCTGTTGACAGGACAGAAAATCAATGAGGGGTGAAAGTCTTTGCTTTCATTGTAAGGACAGAGAACTCACATAGAACAATATTAAGAGATTTTCCAAAGGACAAATACCAGTTGTCTGTGACAAAGCAGTGAAATTGTCCCTGTGCCTGACAAGATCATATTTCCTTCTCATCTTCATCTGTTTCGTACACAACTAAATTCTGATGATTTACATACCTCTGCAATGTGTTAAACAATTCTTTTTCATCTTTAACATTCAGATGTTTCAACTACTTGTAGGCAGTTAGTCATTGCTATATTTATTTCATCTTTGTTTTGTTTTTTATTCCAATCTGGCCTCTTAAAGAAAAAAAAAAGTAGTTCTGTTAAAACACCCTTGGATCCATCTGTTAAATTATACCCTGTAAAACATTTAAAGACTACGTATCAATGATGTGCTGTCTCCTTAGTAAAATGTGCTCTGACTGCAGTTTTCAGCAACCAGGGTGGGACACGATGGCAAGGTGAAGCTCCAGGCATGCAGCCATGCCATTGGCAGCAGTCCCCAGTTTCCCACCTTTCTGCCAATTTCCTACCATGGAAATTTCCATGAAAACCTCACAAAAGCAAGGCTGTGAAATGTCAGATACATACCTCATCACTCCAGGATTCCTAATATCAGGAATCACCTGAAATAAATCAATTCTTGAAGTAGTATAATTTTAAACAATTACTATTATAAAAGGGTGGAAAAACCTTACAGGAAAAATAACAAATCTTGAATAATTCATCTATATTCTATTTATTTGTGACCACTTTAAACCACCCTCTTAAAAGCCCATAGTTAACTTTTACCTTCCTTTTGCACTCCAGAAAGGAAAACTGTTGAAAACTTTATATATGACTGGGAGACTCAGAAGGGGAATCTAATCTGGCTTTTATTCCAATGACCAAACTTTGTTAAACTGGTGGAACCAGTACACTTTTTGGTGGTTTTCTTTTGTTTTGTTTTGTTGGTTTTTTTCCCCTGAATATTTGAAATGTAGAATGATGAACAAGGGGTTAAATCCTCAAGGCTTTTACTGATCCCAGTTACAGCACACCTGCAACTGAGGTACAACTAGAGTCAAGAACCCCCAGTTCTTTGCATTGCATTTTTTTCCTCCATGTTTGGTCTGTCAAACCTCTCATTTCTGTACAAAGAGAGTGGAAGGCAGCTTGGTAAAATCAGCCCTGTCATTAAAGAATATTCTCCCCATGCCAACAATCTTTTGCACTAATGACAACTTCTTACAAGGAACAAATACAAAGGTCTGGAAATGATGGAAAACAGTGAATGAGGCACCTGAAATGAGATGGGACC
Source organism: Phalacrocorax carbo (assembly GCF_963921805.1). Classification (NCBI taxonomy): domain Eukaryota; kingdom Metazoa; phylum Chordata; class Aves; order Suliformes; family Phalacrocoracidae; genus Phalacrocorax; species Phalacrocorax carbo. The sequence goes on along the minus strand of NC_087515.1, from coordinate 17,976,688 downwards.
TTTTGCATTTTCTCTCAGCTCTTTGTGCTTTGATTAATCATTTGCTTGCATTTTGATAAGCAGCTGCACTGTGTGAGTGTATCCGAACCTTGTATTATTTCAGTATATTGCATCATATGGGAAGCAGTTTCCAGATGCTTCTTGACTCATATTGGTAAAGAAGTAACTCACACTTTTACTGGATTTTAAGGGTGGTAAATTCGTAGAAACTGAAGACTCCTAAGCATTAGACACTTTATTAAGAGAAGTTAGATTCCTTTCATGCTTCAACAAAACAGCTGTGGTTGTCAGGTTATGAACAGTTTGACTGAGGAGTTATTTTGGCTGTAAGATGGCTTTGACATAGAGATGTAAGATTTCTGTATTTGGGATGAAACGTGCTATAAATACTTTGGGCTTGTATGTCACTGTAGTGATGATCAACCCAGTTGCAGAGGTATCAACAAAACCTGTTTTGTTTTCAACCTCTCATGTACTGGAGACCAGTAAAGCAATTCACAGGTATTCCGACAAATTCCATCACTGATTTAGGGTGTGCCTTTCTGTTTGCAGGTTTCCCCTGTGGCTCTCCTCTATCATTTTTCATTGCCGTGTCTGACTGTTCTTCAGCATGAGCTGTGGTCAGATTGAAGATATGATACTTGAAGGAAATATTTCCGTATATCTGACTAGGTTCAGTCTGTTTTCTGAACACGTTTCTGTCATCCCTGTATTCTGTGGCTCTTTACATTGTGCCAGACATGCATCCGTATGTCTGGAGATAGAGCTTTACTTTAAATGTTGGGATTCCTTAGATATTATTCTAATTAGATTGTAAAAATCAGGCATTTTATATTCAGCACTTTTTCTGGAAAGACATTAGTCTTCACCTTTCCCCAGAGAAAATTTCCATGTTCAGGCAAAGGGCACGGCTGCAATGAACCACATGTACTGAACCATCAGGCCAGCAAATATGGGAAGTTGGGACAAGACTGAGAGATCTAACTGCCTACCTTTCATTTGTCTCTGTGCCAAAACAAAGCCTATTTTATCTCTGTTCTCACTTTGCCTCTTTAGAGTGATGAGCACAAGCCTCCTTTCCTCCTTCTCCCCACATATTGTACTCCCGTTCCTACAATAGGCTTAGGAAAAAGTGAGATGATGGCTTCATTTGCTGCCTCAATTTACCTAATCTGAAAAAAAAAGAAAGAAAAAAATTTAAAACTGTGCAATTTAAGTTGATTTCCAAAGCGGGCAATAATCTCAAAAGAGGGAATCTAGGACCCTTGCTTCCCTGACAATCATTTTGTCACAATCATTTTCAGTCATTTTAACAAAGGATTGATTTCTAGCAATGGCTTTACCGTAATTTATCACCCAGTGAAATCTGACCCCTCCTTTGTTTCTGGAATATTGATCCATGAAAGTTGACTCTTCTTGGCTCTGCTTGGTACCTGAGCCAGGACTACAAAGTGTGATGGATGGGGCAAATTTTTAGCTTGTGTTCTGGAGAGAGGTATTCGCTATAAGAAGAGGCAGTCTGACAGAATCATCTTCACTAGAAATTAATTTCCTTATGAATAGAGTTCATTATTGTAGAATCCACTAGTCTAGTTACTCATCTCCATCATGTTCAAAGTAATGATGAGAGAGGTAATGTTGCAGACAGCACAAGGACAGAAGCTGTTCTGGCTCTGAACTGAGATCAGGGATGCCTTTTAGATAAGTAGCATAAAAATATGCAACCACTTTACACCACAGAATCACAGAATAGTTCAGTTTGGAAGGCACCTCTGGAGACCATTTAGTCCACCTGCCTGCTCAAAGCAGGGTCAAATAGGACAGGTTGGCCAGGACTGTGTCCAGTCAGGTTTTGAACGTATCCTAGGATGGAGACTCCTCAACTTGTCTGGACAACCCATTCTGGTGTTCAACTGCCCTCATGGAAAAAATCTTTTTCTTAAATTTAAATTATATTTCCTATATGTCAGTTTGTGCCCATTTCCTCCTATCCTGTCACTGGATACCACTGAGAAGACTCTGGCTTCATCTTCTTTATTCCCAGCTCCCTTCCCGCCCCCATCAGGTATTTGTACACATTGATAGGACATCCCCCCCTCCCCAGGCCTTCTCTTCTCCAGGTTGAACAGTCCCAGCTCTCTCACCCTTTCCTCATAGGAAAGATGCTCCAGTCCCTTAAACATCTTCATGGTCCTTCTCTGAATTTGTTCCAGTATGTCCATGTGTCTTTTGCACTGGCAAGCCCAGGCTTGGAGCCAGCACTCCAGAAGTGTCTCATGTGTGCTGAGTAGAAGGGAAGGAATATCTCCCTTGGCCTGCTGGCAACACTCTGCCTACTGCAGCCTGGGAAGCTGTTGGTGTTCTTTGCCACAAAGGCATATTTCAGACTTGTGTTCAACTTGGTGTCCACCAAGAATTCCAGGTCCTTTTCTGCAAACACAATGCTTTCCAGATGGTAGGCCCTCCATTGGCACAGCTGGGTCTTCAGGCTGTTGTACCTGAAGAGTCTTGGAGAAGATCCAGTTGCTCTCTTTCTCACAATTTCTGATGCTGTGCAGTCTGCTGACCTTCTGCCATGTACCACTGCACACCCTTCACCAGTGTACACATATGGGCAAAGAGTCTACCTCCTTCAGCCCCAGTCCGACCATGAGGTCCCAGGCACTCCTGCAATCCCAGACATGCAGAGCTGCATCCTCCCTTGGGGATGTACTAGGGGTAGCTGCTGCAGTGGGTGCTGGGGACTGTGCCCTGCGATGTGTCACCACCTTTGCAGAGCCCTCAGCAGAGGTTCTGATTTTGCACTCTGCATAAACTGCTGTGTCTACCGGCTGCTTCTGTTCATTGTGCTTGTGGTGCACATCAGCAAAAATGTAGCTTGCAGTTCAATTAACCATGTGAATGCTCACATGTATTTAACTCTTGCTATTGTGCTGTATTTTTTCTACGTCCCAATGTATCATAACCGAAGTGTTATTAATCCCTTAAATTGAACATGGTTATCTGAGACTTAGTGCTATATAATGGGCAACATAATTTGCCTCTTCTTTGCTGGGGAAAATAAAGCATATAGGGGGATAGCAGACAAAGAAAGGTTAAAACTAAACTACCAGCAAAGGAGATCAAGTATCTTAAACCTTAGCTTTGTGTCTGCATTACATTTCACATTTATTTGCTCCAATTTAGTAACTGTTTGCTGTTACCAAGGAAATGAGAGACTCCTTGGCATCTAGCACGCCCACAGTGCATCCTCACTATTGATGAATAGGAAAGGGAGCATGAGTATACTCCAGTGCATGTCAGAGATCAAGAAAAAGCAAGCTATTGAAAAGAGAGAAAGTAAACAAGATTATCTGAATGAAATCAAGAAATAGCTGCAGAGGAGGTTTCACTGTTGTGATCATTTAGGGCTCTCCAGCCAACTCAGATATTTATGACGATTCTGTGGGGAAAAAAGTGTCAAATATTCCTTGTTGTCCTGGCAATGACACCCTGCAGAGGGCCTGCCACAGATGCTGTATTCACCATCCCTATTATTGTCAGAAGGCACCACTGAGTCCCTCTGTACTGAGAGAACTAAGACGTCCTTGTGACACAGCTCCCAGCTAACATAATGGTGTACATTGGCAGGGCTTTTTTTGCCATTTTTGGTGCCTTTTTCAAGGTTTTTGTGGCTCAAAGGTCCAGGTCTTGAAATCCATACTCACATTTTACTTGGGAAAACCTCCCACAGATTTTGAGAATGGAGACTCCAGAACTTAGTCCAGAAAAAGGAGGGGACAGATCCATCTCCAGAATTCAGACAGACAGAATATCCTCCGTGAGTGAACAGGAATGAGACAGCATAAGTGGGGAAATATCAAGCAGGAACTGATCCCTGCAGGATGGACGCTTCCCTCCCTCTTCCCATTTTGAGTAGCTGCTAAAAGGACGCGCATGTGTTTGCAGACCTTGCTGTGGGTGATCTCAGAGTTGGGAGAATGAGTTGGGTGTGTGTTGGGCAGATAAGTTTCATCAGGAAGCCGTGTTGGGCTGAAGTGTTATAAAATATTTTTGAGACTGAAATGTGTTACACTGTGAGTTGCTTGACTGAGGTAAGAGATGTGCTTCTTGGGTCATTTAAACATATGTAGAAAAATCAGTGGGAACCCTGAGATAGTAGGACAGATAATAAAAGAGTTATTTTTTATTTATTTCTGAATTATGATTATCTCATTGTTTTAATTTTTTCTTTTACATGAACGTCCATCTCCTGTGAAGGATTTCTGTGATTTCTCACACCATGTGGTGATAAGTATACAGATAACTTAAGGGAGGTGAGAGTATTTCTCCTATATTTAAAATGAAAACCTCAACCCAAGCAAAAAATTTTCCATCAACATGAAAGGCAACATCTTGTGGTGGTTACTATGAGGAAGGAGGGAGTGTTTCAGCACCTCTCACAATGAATTCCAAGAGGCCAGTACTTCTTCTTTCATGGTAGCGGATACGCCATCCCATTTTTAGTCTTATGCTTTGGGGAATGGATGCTGTGCTCCTGAAGAAGCTCTGGTTTTATCTGGAGGCTCAGTTTCGTTAACACTTTTCAGTCAGGGTCAAGCGTAACAGTTGTGCTGATCTTATTCAGGCTGTTAGCTTATGGCAGCAGGCACGGATAGCATGATTGTGCTGGTCTACTTAGATTTGACATCATCCTTGGGTAGAACTGGACAAAGTGGATTGAGGCATCTGTAGATCCTGTCAAGCACCAAGCCGTATTTAATTAGCTCAGTCTAATTCAGAGGGACCTTTGCCACACCTCTTGCTCACTGAACGCGCACAGCTCAGTGGCACAGTGCCGTTACCGTACAGTTGTCACTGAGCCCTGCGTCCTTCTGGATCTCCACTAACTGCAGACCCTATGGAAGCAATGAATAGCTACAATCACCATGGAGATTTTTTTTTCCCTTTTCTTGGCTGGAATATTGCAGCTTTCCCTCCCTGGAATAAAAAATTGTATTTCAGTTTTCCGTAACTTTTTCTGCTGCAGACAGAAAGCTTGTACTGCTTTACTGAAAAATGCAGCTGTTTGTGTGCTTATACAGGGGAGTTTTCCATGCATATCAGACTGGTATTTTATAAACAGAGCTAGCTTCTACCCTCTCTGGGTGCCATCAAGACAGTGTGTTTTACTTTGTATATGTTCTACAGGACTCTTGTTCTTTCTTGAAGCCATATATTTGCCTTTCCAACTCAAAGCTTGAAATATATTTCTGATTATTTCTTAAATGGTGGATTACAGGAAGAGAATTTAAGGGAAAGTCCAATAGTGTTGGGTGTTGTTTTCATAATAGTCCAACAGAAATTAAATATACAGAACTTTGGGATGTGCAGTAATTTACTGAAAAATGCAATCTGTTCTTTGAGGATTCTTATGAATAGTGAAACAAGTGTGTCTGTTGTAGTATGAGAATACCTCTAATTGTTTCCCTTGATTTTGTGGTAATGCATCTAGACCTAAAGGGCAGGGAAAAGTGTATTGTACCCACTGCAAATAAATCAGTGCAATTAACTGCCGATATATGCAAACTGACCTTGAGAGCTAATACATGGCTGCTATCAGACTGCTATTTCTATCAGGAATCTAGTTTAGAAGAGACAGTACAGGGATCTGGCCCTGGATCAATGAAGGAAATGTCTTGAACAAATTGGGACCACAGAGGTCAGTCTTCTGAAAAACATAATTAAATTGGGCCTGAACTGGAAGACTCACACATCAAAGAACTGCAGTGATCAAATGATTAGGGTATGAAGGGGGGGGGGGGGGGGGTGGGTGCAGCAGAAAGGGGGAAAGGAACAGCAAAGAGCGTATGAGACAGCAGCTTTAAAGATGGTGTTTGAGAAGCAGAGTGTGTTTAGAGGCATAGATAAGGAAATTTAGTCAAAGGCAGATTAAGTAAAAGAACCAAAAATGTTTGAAACAAATACCAGGATGTGTTGGCACACACTAGAAAGCAAAGAGCATGTAAGGAAATGAGGAACAATAAAGTATGCAGAAAGACAATATTAGGAATGCAACGAGAAAATCCTTGGGTAATGGAGCCTGTTGTTTGCAATATAAATTTAAATGCAACGTATAGCAGTTGGCTGGTCTTATCTGATAAGACTGTCATTCTGTGAGTAGTTGGTAAGCAGAAACTGCGAAGTGAAGCAGAATATATATTTGAAATATTTGGGGCTTATATGTTTTGTTTTATCGCATGCCTTCCCTTCAGTTTAATTTTAGGAGACTTGTTCTTTTTTGCTGACTTAGTGCCAGTGAAAGGTGCTATATGGAGACCCCTGGGGATTGAAGACTTTTGTTTTCTCATAAATAAACATAGGAAGTGTAACAGCAAAGAGGTTATCGTCATCTGGCCTTCCACTCACCTTCCTCTAGCCTCACCTAGAAGATTTTCCATCTTTCCTGGGACAAGGTCTCTGCAGAGCAGTCAGTGTTTGACAGGAAAACAGTAGTACCTTGTATAGTTTCATATTCAAAACTTTCAGCCTCATCAGCATGACTGAAAAGTCATGGTATACTTGTACTATTGTTATTTATGATGTAGTAGACTAGGGGTGCTTTTTTTTACCTTCCATTTGCTTTCATGGTGATGTTTCCCTGTGTACTCATTTGCACTAGTCAAGTGTTCTTCGCAGCCAGGGGAGTTAGAAATGTATTCCACTATATCTGGACTTACTACTAGTGAAAGCTGAGACTCTGAGTTATGGTTAAGTCATTGAAGTAGAAGAATGCAAGATGTCAGAAAAGCGGGCAAAGCTTTTTTCAGGGCCTTCAGTGCTGCAGGTACTTGGGGGAGCAGACGAGGCACCTGGGACTAGAGTCACTTCAGCTGTGCACAGACATCCACTGCCTCTGACTTCTGTTGTCAGGCAGCCTTGGGATGACAATAAACCAGTGACTGAGCTAGAGAAAGCACTGTAAAAGCTGTCTCTTAACTCCAATCTCCCTTTCTGTGCTGTGACAACAGACTTCCCCATACACACATACACAGTCTCCAGGTACCTTGCAAACAACTGATTAGTAGAAGTCAATAGGTATATTTATTTTTATCTTACAGGGGAGAAAGAAAAGTTGAGTGAAACTCATCCAAGGCTATGTATCAAGACAGTGGTAAAATAATCTGGGAGTTAACACTGAGGCCAGATTTCTTACCCAGAGATGCAGGCTCACAGTATCTCCTTTCAATGCAATTATGCAAACACTATCCATGACACTAGATTTGTATTAATAAATTGTACAGTGACATGTCTTATTTGTAGAAACATCACTGTGCAAGCAGAGGTTATGAGAGTCAAGAAAGTATGAGAGTTGAGCTGGGTTTTCCAGGAGGGACTTGGTGAGTAACCTTGGGCAAGATATTTGAGCCAAATTGTGCCCCTTCTTGCTCACCTGTAAAAATGGGTTAGTAGTAACAGTCTCTTCTGTAAAGTGCATTAAGAACTTGATATGAAAGAACCGGTATTCCTACCAAAAGATCACCACTCCGTTCTCTTTTTTGTCCAGTGGCAGCGCAGTTTGGAAATGTATAACTGTATAACCAGATGTGACATTGTGCACAACTGCAAAAAACCAATATACACACAGTAGAAATAATGGGAGTGTGAAGTTGTCCAGAGAAACGGTGAATGATCCTCCTGCATTGGAATCTGAAATTGAGAGTGACTAAGAGACAGAAGACTTAACTGACAAATCTATTTCCGTACAAACTAAGTGAAAACCAAGAAATTATAGTAAGTTTACCAGGCTGAAGAAAAAGCCCAGAGACTCTGGAGACCATGTGTTCTGTCGTGCAGCAGCATACCAGGGGTCAAGTATTTCCTTCTCAGGCCTCTGCTGGTTTGTTACCAAACCATAAACCATCCTCAACAACAAACCATTGGGGTTATATTCCCTGTAACAGGGGACCGCTGCTACTGAATGCCGATGCAGCATGTTTAGGAGTCATAATCTGGGACATTCAGCATATTTTTTTTTTTTTATAATGTGGACTTCAGTTTGCCATTCCCACGTTTCATAGCTTCTCCAAATCTTTGCACGCGGCTTTCTGAGCCCTAATAAATTTATGAGAAACATCAGAAAATGGTTGTTTTGTATGTATGACTTGTTTTTCCTACCAGTGCCTCTTTGACTGTTGGTTGTACACTAAAGTAAAACTGCAGTCCGTATTGCAAATAAAGAATACTTCCTAAGGGATATTGGACAGAGTTTGTCTCTAGGGCTAAATGAAGAGTCGATTAACAAAAAAACCCCAAAAACGTAACAAGTCCAGATAAGGAAGAGAATACCAATTTTAATTATCCCCCTTTTCCTTTGATGCGGAAGGGAATAAGACTATATAGAGGCTTTTATAAGAATTAGGGTAAGCTAGGGATAAAACACTACCTGAATAGTTGCTGTTATGGCTCAGAGCCGAGTGCAGTTTGGATTCTGATGATGAGAACAGGCCTTCAATTGTATTTGCAGAAAGCAATAGGGTCTGTTGATGGACATTTATGTTTTACACCACAGGCAATATCTCTGAGAGAGTTGCCACTCCGTACCTGTGCAGTTTCCCTGTGTGTTCAAAATGAGTAATAGACAGAATAACTGGTAACTTCTCTGTTGTGCTGATAAAGCAAAATGGAGGATTGCTGTAAAGACCCAGATAAATAAATGAACTATATGGTTATAAATAGCAAGGGGGCTCAGCTTATCTGACTCATGAGTTTGTAGATGAAATCTGATGGAAAATGGCACTCAACATTAAAATTGGAGGTGGAGGTAAAGGTAAAGGTTGGAGGGGCATTAAATGAACAAACAAAAATGAATGGACCTGCAAATGATCTGGGGGAAAAAAAAACAAACCAAACCAAGCCAGTTCTAATTAGTGCTGTTGAAAACACTCTTCTGCATTTCCTGTGTCCCTCTTGTTGGGAAACCATGATCTTTCACAGATGTGGCTGCACTGGAAAGCTCTAAGAAACAGGTCAAATAGACCTGTTGTTGATGCAACACATCCCACACCTGAGGAACAGATTATTTATTCCCCTGGGCAGGAGCCATGAGGTAACTGCTCAGCTGCTTCGGGGCTTCTCTTACCCCCCACCTGCAGCTTCTCATCAGTTGGCTCAGGCAATTCAGGGATAGTGTCTCCCCCTGAAGAAAAGCAACATTTTATGCAGCTGAAGCAAATACAGATGCACGTGCATGTATCAGGCAGTATTACTTAAGTCTGTATGTTTACCAAATGTCTACACTTGGATTTTCTAAAGGGCCTCTTTCTTTTTATTTTGTTTTTATATGCTTACAAGTAAATGTCTGCACGTTTAAATTTTGTGCATATTCAAAAACCATGCAGTTTTTTGTCTCAACAAACCAGGCAGTTAAAGAGTATGCTTCCCAGTCAGTGACGGTAAAATAATGAAATTGCAGCTATTTTCACAGGTAAAATCACACTGCTCAACAAAATCTGGCTATAATTATTAAGGTTATAATGTGCCACCCACAAGTTCTGGCTAGAGTTAGATAACTTTTTCTATTTGGCCAGAAGTTTTAAAGTTTTACCCACTGATATGTACCAGTCCATGTTCACAAGACCTATTTGTGAGATTGTTCATTTTTCATGAAACCACTTTAGGAAAAGTATTAAGTTAAGCATTCAAAATGTTTGTTTCTAGTGTTTCTGAGATGTAATGTTTTCATTTTGAAATTATGTGTTTTGTGTAGGTATTTGCCTAAGGTAGCATGATTTTTAATGAATAAGTAAATCAAACATGCCTATGGAATTCATGTTACAGGATTGAATTAATTCAGTTGCCACAATCAGCATTCAGGAATTAAAAATTTTGCCATGAGCTTCAGGACAGGTATAAAAGAAACTGACCTTGGCATTGAAGGTAAACATCATTTTAGAGTAAAAATTTCCATCTTCTGCAGCAAAAGAGGTTTAGGCTACTTTCTAAGTGGAATTTTAAGCCCATGGTTCTCTGTGTATGCATGAAGGCTTTTCAGTCCGAACTTCAAGTGGCATGATGCCAGATCAGACAAGGTCTATAGAGATTAGTTATAATGAAGTAGTGGCACCTGTAGCCTTTGGGTGGAAAGCCTCTTATTTTGTAAACCAGGCCACTAAATAATACTCAGATTTGTGCAGTGTATTTGCAGAAACAGCAGCCCCCACTATAACAGCAGTGTAGCTATTTTCACAGAATGGTGTTAATACCTAGTGCCAGTCCTTTAAAAAACACTTTAGGAACATGGACTTTCGAAGCGCATTGAAGTCAGCTGGAATAGGGCATCCAGGTTCCCCAAATAGTTTTCCGGGACTGCATCCTTACAACCATTTACATCCCTGAGCTGTTTGGAATCTACTTTTCTGTGGAAATTAGTAGACAATCTGTCTTCCAAAGGATGTGTGTCCCTGACTGACCTACTCCTGAATAATATTAGGGCTCCAGAGTGAGTTTACTGCTTATTAGACACCAGAGAACCTGTACAGCTCAGACCACCTTAACAGCAGAGTGTACTCCCTCTTGTCTAAAAAGGCTGAACTCAGGTTAAAGCCTTTTCAGCAGACAGGATATTAATAACGTCTCTCTTCCATATGGATTCTCTGATGCCCAACAAGAGGTGGACCCATTATTTCCTTCGCAGAAGCCTAACAAAGCTAATGAAGTCTCTCTCCTCTGCCTTCATGAAACTTACTCTATATTCTTGAAATGTGTGTGTAGTAAACATTTCTGAGGCTTCTGCACTTCAGATTTTATCTGAAGTGATGAAAATGCCCCAAATGTATTGTAGGGAAGTGCCAGACAGGCAGATGCTCAGAAGTACATAGAACGTATTCACTAAGTTTTATTTTCTCACAAAATGAACCTCAAAATCTTGACTAATTTTGCACATTTATTAAAAAGACATGGCTTATAATGATGTCTTCATTGCAGCAAAGTGCTAATAAAAGTGAGGTAGGATCTAACAGGCATACACCTGGTTTCCTCTTGACTTAAGATCTCTCACTGCATTTCCTAGGAACTAGGATGTAAGCACATCCTAGGATGTAAGTGCTCTAGGGTCACTAAGGCTATTAGACATACATACTGTCCAGCAGCCAGATGTCCAAGTCTTTGGCAGAGAAACTACAAATACACTATGTTTCTCTGCAATCAAAACCACTGTGAAAAATGAAAATCATCACGTACACACCTATGTGAGCACATACACTTTTCCATTAGTGCTCAAAATGCACTTTCCAGGTGATGTCAGGGAAATTGCACCATGTATTTCAAGAAATCACCTAAGGGGTATTTGGTAGTAGTTTAACTCTGTGAAACAGAAACAAGGTGCTGATATTTTTGACTGACTCTGAAATCTGTCTAATAAGATTTGGGGTTACTATTGTCTGTCAAGTATTACAGGTGTTAAACCTTTTTTTTTTTTTTTGGCCTAAGTAACCTGAAATGTAAAGAGGTGACTAATTGCAGGGGTTAACTGTGCTGGAACATTAGAATATGAAATGGTTCTTTTAGGGTGTATGGAAAGTACCACTTCTAATGGAAGAAATGAAATGCCTTAGTAAAGTGGGAGACATGAAAGAAGGAAAATATTTATGTGCATTAAAGCTGTGAGGCTCCTGTGCCAGACACCATCAGTGTTATAGCCCTATACTTCAACAGAAAAGCTGCTGTGAGGTCAGAGCTTTGTCTACCAAAATCCTGCAGTCAATAGAGGTTTGCAATGTGTAATGTAATGTGTGTTCCACCACGCTTATAGCCTGGTGATGCAAGGATGCTCAGGCTGTAAGTGAATTACATCTGACCTAGCTCTGCACCTCACTAGCTACATTGATTATTTGGTCTTTTAATAAATGTATTGCTTCAGTCTTGGGAAAGGTAAAGGAATTGGGTAAAGTTAGTACTTAAAAAAAGAAATAAAATTACTAGTGTCAGGGAAAGATCAGGAAAGAATTATGAAAAATAAGGAAAAGCTTCCCAAAAATTCACACAAATAGAAGTTTTGCCAATGAAAAACTGAAAGAGACCAATATCCTCCTGTGTGAGATAGCCCTGCCTAAGAAAATACTGGGTTATTTCCTTAGGGATCTGTTGAATGGATTTTCAAGAGTGACCCCTCTTGAAAATTGCCTTTTATGGATTATCTGTACCTCTGTTCTGGATCCAGTTACAACCAGTTCTTTAAAGACTGCAACCATAACAGAAAAGTTTTTACAATGAAGACCATCCCATGAGTCAAATCCATTTGGAGGCACACACCTCTTTAGCATAGCTCTTCCTAAATACTACCAAACTTGGACTGCTTCCAGAGCTGGGGAGCACAGAGCAGGTAGTATGAATACCTAGCTGCTTGGAAAGGTGAAAACAAGGGGACAGAGCTCAAATGAAGCAAACCGCATAAATGAACCTTGTGATGGTACTGGGGTAGTGAAATAATTTTGATTACAACTTTGCTATGGCTGCAATGTTCAAGAAGTTGTATGAAGGGCAATAGGTTTGTTAAAATTCATCCAGAGTTCCTTTTTTTCTGTTACTGTGGAAGAAATATCAGTCAAATTAATATGAGTGGAGCTTAGTAAAGACAGCCACAAATACCTGAAGAAGTGTGTGCTTGTAAATGTTCCCCCTCTGTGATTTATAAAATGTAAGGTGGCTGGAGAAAGCAAGCACTTCACAGGTTAGAGGTATTCATTCTTTTCGATAAAACTAGCTCCCGAAAAGGCCCAGGCACAGCACATAGGTATATAATTGAATTTAAACATCTGAATGGTTTCACAGATGCTCACAAAGCTAGCAGTGGTTTAACACCCAAACCATTTTCAGTGTATTTAATACTGAGGATGGATTCAGAGGCAGAGACTTTTACATTCCTTTCTGCCACTGTTATCCCTTGGAGAGTTAGGCATAAACTACCTAAATGGGTCAGGGAGTACACAACACCTACCTTTCCCACAGAGTTTTTGGCAATGCAAGGGATTAAGGAGTAATTTTTGCCTGACAGGGTCCCATCCCTTTTTGCCTATTGTAGATTAAACTGCTTCAGAGAATGTATGTAAAACTTTCACCCATTGCTGCAGTCCTCCAAGCTTTGTAGCTGGACGGTAGACTTCCTAGTCACAGAGGGTCACTGAAAACAGAGATAAGACAGTTAAGAAAAAAGACAAAGGCACCTCCCAGAGAAGAAAATCAAACTCCTCCACACCACTTACAAAGCTGAAGAAAAGTATATGAACTCACCCATACGGTCCCTGGAAGTTTGGTCCCAGGGCACTTGGAGACAGTAAAATCAGAGCCACTATTCATCCCATCCTTTTCTTTTATCTGTCCTTTTTTTTCTCCCCAGCCTGTATGCTGCAGCTATTGTGTATCTGACAGTCGTACTATACTTGGTGCTGTGGTATGCAAAGGTTATTGGAATTTATATGCAAAGTTCAATGAATATAGAATTAAAAAATGCCTCAGAGACATTCCTGAAATGAGATGCCAAATCTCAGAAGTTGTATCTTTATGAGGAAAATTTGAATACAAAACACCGAGGTTTATGACTCTTGCACATATTAATTCATACCAATCTGTGTTATAAGAGGACTAAAGGGGCTATTTTTCATCTCGGGCTGAGACAGGAGCTCTGCCAGATTTACTGACTCCCTGTGAGAAATCTACCTTATCTGGCTGATAGATACCTTTAAAACATAAATCAGAACGGCGAGATTATCACAAGGCTGCCATTAGTAGCCCATAAAATGCTTGGTATTGCAGGTCTCAAGAGATTTTGGGAACAAGGTGAACAAACTGGTCAGCAAAACCAGACCCTAAACTTAACATTTTAATTTTTGTCTTGTATTAAAGTTACCAGAACTGAAATAAAAACAATTTTTATTACACATCCATCCCTTTGGCAACTAGCAATTACCATGACTTTGTGGGAGTGTCTAGAGTTTAGAAGATACTATTATAATTGTGCAGACTCACGAATTCTTACCTCATCTGTGACTCAGGTCCTTGTCTGTCTCGACAGAAAAAGGAAAACTGGCTTCCCTACAAAAGCCCCAGATGTTCTCCTTACGGAGCCCTGCCCACTTCTGTTCTCTCCAACGACCTATAGGTAGTCCTTTGTACCATATTTGCTCTGTCATGAACTGGCCACTTCAGGACTACATTGCAGAGAAATCCAAGGCTCAGAAGCTTGAAATACTGATGCTGGCAACAGATCACAAAAGCTAGAAATTTCCTCTGCAGACAATGAATATTTACATTAATACTTTCAAATGTGTTCAGTAATTGGAATGATAGAAGCCATAATATTTCCATCCTTGTATAGTTGTTACTGATTTGTCCTCCTGCTGGTAAAACCACATATTGCACTCACTGTGTCTTTTTCATGCACACATGCAAGCACACACAGGCAGATGATGCGCTTTCATGCCATCTGCAGATGGTTTCCCCATCAGGGTTTACTTTGCCATTTAGATCTCCTGCTTCAGAGTCTCCTCTCGGTGTTGCAGTCCCTATTTTCTGTAATTAACTTCTGTTCCTCCCCCCATTTTTTTTTACAAACGCTTTTCACTCTGATGCTTAGTGTCAACTCTCTCCCCAAAGCACTGTGATATTTAACAGCATCCGGAAAAAATGTGGTTAGAGAATTGGGACACTTAAAGGAGACACTGTTCTCGTAAGTGTGCATTCACATTTTTGAATAGATATTCAGAGGGTGGGAATATAGATGAGGGAGAAGCTATGAAAGGGCTTATTACTAATTAACTGTATCTATTTCTCCCCCTTTTAAACTGCTTTTTGTTTATAATTTCAGCTGGTAGGGTAATGCACCAAATTAAAGCTGCAGAACACAATTATAATTAAGATTCAAAAAGCCAATTGCCTGTTAGTAAACTACCAATTGATAATAAAGTAAGGGATATTTATAGCTCTTTGCTAAGTATGCCACAGATTTGCATCAATAACATACTTGTTATTCTCCAAACATTTTATTCAGTAGCCTTTTATTTACTACTGAAGGTAAGATTACTCTTCTCAAGCCACCCTTTCTATAAGTATCTCGCTTTCATCTTGTTTGGAGAGTTCAGCAAACACAGATGCTTCAATCCTTTCCTCTCCTATGAAATAGTAAAAGTGGTATGTAATTACTAATATCACACCATGCAGAAAACCTTGCCATAAAGAACATACTACACATAGTTCAGCACTCATAACATCTTGTATTTCTACAGATTCTTCTTTCTGAGTCATCTCACATGTTCTCCAGAGGGAAAACCAAACAAGCTTACACAGGAGAGGAATCAGCTGCCTTTGGGCAGAGGCCCAAACATAGAAGTCTCGGTTTCAGTCTTTTACAGGGAGGTAGAGCAAGACCTGTCTAAAGGGTTAAAAAAGAATTTACTTAAGTGATAGATTTTGTTTTGTGTTTAGTGCGTGTTACTAGGGGACTAATAACTAACCTTTATAATTTCTTTTAATTGTTATAAAACATGTGCGTAACTGTCATTTCAGCTGTGTGATGAAGTGTAAATAATTGCGATGTGACTTTTGTGTGAAATATGTTTCTTGCATCATATGTCCACTAAAGTTTGAGTGGCCTCATAGTACTAATTACTGGAGTCATTGTAAGACACTGTGTATTATCCCATCATGTGTGCAGCAGTAAGAGAACCAGCTTAGGCACAGGTGACTGTCTGCCATCCACTGCGCAGGCACTGGAGGGGCAATTGATGACATGTGAGGGTGTCTAATCACTTATTGTGCCATGACTGCTCTTGAAACATGGGTGCCAAAAGCTGCTAAGCATATGAGCACCTGCATGATTAAGAAGGGATATGGTGTATACCATGGACCGAGGACAGACAAACACTCATGAGGACAGGTTAAAATGGCCATGCTGGAAATTATAGCCTGCATTGTGCCTGTAGCTACTGCCACAGGTGAGGCAATTGGAGGCTAGGGCACACCATCTTGGAAAAAAAGCCTGGCAGATCCCTCACAAAAATATAGCTTTTTATCAACCTGCCGTTTCCTCAAAGGGAGAATGAGGGTTAGAAATGAACAATCTGCCCATTCTTTGCCCCTCCTTGATAGCAGGGTCTGGGCAAGGGATAAACAGAAAGGAAACAATTTTACCTATATCCTGCATGTGTGGGAAGAAGGTCAATGAAACTATGCAAGAAGATATTCCCAAACCTGAAGCAGGGCTGCAACTTCTCCCAGCCACAAACGGCCCTCCAAGTGAACCTGTAAATACATTTTGTTTATTCTTCAAAGACACATACCTCACAGCTCAAGCTGGAAAAGCATGTGAGAGCTGAAAAACAGAAAGGAAATAATGGTGCAAAGAGAAATAGTTAGGAATGCAAAGGAGGACCATGGACACACGTGAGAACCCCGCTGTCACTACAACAGAAAGTTTTTCAGCCTGTGAGCATGGATGTTTCAGAAAGCTTGCCAGGAGCCTAAGGTAGCACAAGTTTCCCCTGCATCTCTCCTCTTTGGAGCTAGATGATGCCATCCTTCCCATAGGTTGTCTGAACACAGGGTGAATCCAGGTGACGATTATGCAAGCGATTTCTGCTTCCTGTGCTGTGTAACATGAATTTTATTATGGGTGGGCAAGTGAACTGACTCACCCCAGGACTGGCCAGATAATTACATGGTCATTACTAACCACATTACTGAAGGGTAAATATGCAGTTATTTTTATCCATAAAATCAGTTATTTCAACCCTAAGACTAATTCCACATTATTATGCAGCAGTATGTAATTACTATAAGACAGCTTCTACCCTCAAAGAAGCAGGCACTATTCCAAATGAAAATTTTCAGGGTTTTAAGCAAGCCATGCAATCTGACATCAGGATTTGTCCTCTACCAGCTACCCAATAAAAATTATAAAACTGTAATGAGAAAAAAGGTAGTCATAAGACCCTATTATCAGGCATAAACACTAATAATTTCTACCCCGTTCAGATTTGGAATGAAACCCACATTTTTTTTTTAGAAAGAATTTCATTATGTGGGGAAACCTGTTGATGTAACACTTAATGTTCCCATCCCAGAGTGATGATCACTTTAGGTGTGACTCCTGAGAGAAGGCACTGCAAAGCCTCTGTGGAGGTAGATGTTAGTTAAAACGTGAGAGGAAAGGTAGCTGTATCATAACTGCTGATGTTCCTTGTAACTCTTTTCATTTCTTGCAGGTACTGTTGCGTGATTTACCATGGAAAAATTGCTCTGCAGCATCCTGGTGTTTGGAATGGCTGTCACGGTCAACGCTTGTCCCAAATACTGTGTCTGTCAGAACCTGTCTGAGTCACTGGGGACTTTGTGTCCCTCCAAGGGTCTCCTATTTGTACCGCTAGACATAGATCGAAGGACTGTTGAACTCCGACTTGGGGGCAACTTTATTATTAATATCAGTCGACAGGATTTTGCCAATATGTCTGGACTTGTTGACCTTACTTTGTCCAGAAACACCATCAGTTACATACAGCCCTATTCTTTCACTGATTTGGAGAGTCTTCGGTCTTTGCATCTGGACAGCAACAGGCTGCCTGACATTGGAGAGGATATTTTGAGAGGCTTAATTAACCTTCAGCATTTGATTTTAAACAACAACCAGCTAAGCAGCATCTCTGATGAAGCCTTTGAGGATTTTTTGATGACATTGGAAGACTTAGACCTTTCCTACAATAACCTCCGAAGCATTCCCTGGGAATCTATAAGGAAGATGATAAACTTGCACCAGCTCAGTTTGGATCATAACCTGATAGATTATATTACAGAGGGGACGTTTGCAGACCTTCAGAAATTGGCAAGATTGGATCTAACATCCAACAGACTTCAGAAGCTCCCCCCAGATCCTATATTTGCAAGATCTCAAGTAATTCCATTAGCTGTTACCCCGTTTTCTCCACCTTTGTCTCTCAGCTTTGGGGGCAACCCGCTGCATTGCAACTGCGAGCTACTATGGTTAAGGCGACTTGACAGAGATGACGATATGGAAACTTGTGCTTCTCCTCCAGGTCTAAAGGGAAGGTACTTCTGGTATGTACGTGAGGAAGAATTTGTTTGCGAGCCTCCTCTTATTACACAACATACTCACAAGCTGTTGGTATTAGAAGGGCAAACTGCCACACTCAAATGCAAAGCCATTGGGGATCCCACCCCCATCATTCACTGGGTGGCCCCTGATGACCGTCTCATTGGCAACTCTTCGAGGACAGCTGTCTATGACAATGGCACCTTAGATATCCTTATCACCACCTCCAAAGATTATGGGACTTTCACATGCATAGCAGCCAATGCTGCTGGAGAGTCCACTGCAACGATTGAGCTCTCAATTGTTCAGCTCCCCCATCTCAGCAATGGAACAGGCCGAGCAGCCCCACCGAAATCAAGACTCTCAGACATCACCAGCTCCAGCAAGTCTAATCGAGGGGAAACAAAAGGCCCACCAGAAAGGGCTGTCCTGGTGTCAGATGTGACCACTACCTCAGCTTTGGTCAAGTGGACAGTGAGCAAGTCGGCCCCTCGGGTTAAAATGTACCAGCTGCAGTATAATTGCTCGGATGATGAAGTCCTGATCTACAGGTAAATGCGATTGCTGTTTTGTCCTCTGATGGTGCCAGGGGGAGGAAAGCATGATTGAAGTCTTTTACTCTTAGGTCACAGAACTGAGGTCATTGACTTTGAGCTGAGGTAGCACTGCCACTGCCACCAGTAGCATTAGCAGCGTCTGATAAATCTGTGTTGTGTCTGTCAGTTTATCTGTTGGTCTGTTCATCACTTTTCTAAGTAATACATTACAAACCTTTTTAGTATTTATTCTCTAACAAGAGCTGTTTTCAGTAAAATTTCCAGTTTAGGAAAAAATAGTACTGCAGTTGGTAACCACCTTATTAGGTTTAACAAAGAAAGAGAAATTTGACAGGCTGGAAGTCAGAAGTTTCCCTTTCCACCTGCTGTAGGTGGGACTGAAACCTACTACTGTAGAGGAAGCAATGTGGGAGGAAGTTTGTGCTGTCTACCCATAACACAGGCTCTAATTATCTGCGATTCAAGATTGGGGTTGTTGGCAAGACGTTTTTCACCTATATGAAAGAGCTTGTTTCTTACTTCGCTAACATCTGTTTCACACAACTGTAATGGCTGACAACTTTGGAGCATTTAATGTTTTATACCATATTAAATGCAAGAAGAGATAGAGATAATTTCAAAAACAAGCCCTGAATGTTCACTACGCTCCTCCAGTTCCAGAACTTCTCCGACTTTTAACGATGTAAAAAAAGAGTCACTCTTGCAGTGATCCTAGATATGAAAAAGAAAGAAGCAATAAATTTAAGGGATTAAAAATGCTTAACAGATCAGGAAAACAGTGTTATTGCTTTTTTCCCTCTATCTTGGAAGAATTATTGATGTAGTATGTTCATGATAATGATGAATCCCTAGAAACCACCCTTTCCTGCTTTTTTATTGCAGAGGCAGCAGTATCAGATGCATTGAGCTGAAGTCTGTGAGCTACCAGCAGAAGTTAGAATCTCAGGGCAAAACAGAACCAAACACATAAACCGCTATAGCTTTAGAAGCATCCTGAAGCCAGGGAATAAAAACTGGATCTGGTAGAGGAACAACGGAATTTAGGTTTTGACTATAATTTGAGATAAATCTCTGGCCAAAAAATAGTTAAAGCCGTTGATTTCCTCAGTAGGCTTGAGGTTACTATCTACTGGCCTGCAAAATACTCTGTCCTTCTTCTGCCTGCAGTGAGAGCTGAGGCACCGGTCAAGTCATGGTACTCAGCCACTAGATACCAGAACAGACCTTGCTATTTTCTTCTTTACCATAGCATAGTTTTCTTTAAAATGAGAAAGTCAAAATGAGGGGTCGTAAACATTCTTGTAATGTTTTTCACTCACTCTCCTCCTACAATGAAATCTAATTTTAAAGTTGTTTTCAGAATGTTTAGCTGACATGGACAAAATTTTGTGTCAGAAGTACTTTTATCTCAATCAGTTGTGGAACAGAAACAACAAAGTGATATATTTAACTGCTCCAAACTTAGACGCTTTTTGCCAAAAGAAGAAATAGTGACAAATAAGTCCAAAGAACATTTTTTTAAAAGGATATTTATTCAAATACTGAAAAAATCTGAGGAAAATCGGTTCTCTACTTCCATTCTTCAACTATAAAAATATGTGGGAATAATGAAATCAATTAGCAGGTGCAAATTATTTGCCTTGCTCTGGCTAATATACTGTGGAACTGGTGTGTTAGCTTTGGGACTTGCAACTACGTGGAGTTAAGTAGAATTAAAGGATAAGATAAATCTAAGTAACGATAGAGTAATAAGAATAGGATGAAAAAAAATATGCTAGTGTCAGTTTTTCCTAAGGCAAAGATTTTGGCAAAAAACTCAACAGTATTTAAGATCTTGAGCCCAATGGAAGTCTGCAAAAATATTCTGAAGGTTGTGTACAGTCCTATACATATAGTGAATTTGGCCCAGTGAACGGGAATATCCCTGCAAACAGAAAGAGACATTTGTGGAGGTTGTCAGGTGTTGGGAGTGACTGGATGTGTTGATTGATTTGCTGAGGAGGAGGATGGCCTCGTGGCAAATAAACAAACAATGCAGAAGTGAAGACATGCAATCTAGTAGCTGGAGGGTTGAAATTTGTGTGGCATGGGCAGAAATGAGAGAAGGACGCCATCTTGCCAGACTGCTCCGGAAGAACAAGTGGCTGCCAAGGCATCAGACAGCCCTAAATTCTTATCCTGTCCCCACTGCTGCCTCTCAGTGAGGTTTTGGCCCTTTGTTGCTTTTCTTGGTTGTGGCTCAGTTTTCCAGAGGCACAGTGAGGACAGTGGTATTTCCATAAATCTCCCATTGGAGCTTTTTTGAGAATTCATTGATGGTGCATAGCTCATTTCATTCACAGCTCTCAAAAGCACTTCACCAAAGAAAACAAATTTTATTTCTCTACATTTTGCACCAGGGAAAAATGAAGCATAGGAAGATGAACTGAATTGTCCAGCATCTGAGAGTTAATCACTGGCACTCATAACATAAAACCAGCTCTTATGACTTTCAGCCAGGGAACTGCTCGGTCCCTTAGAGTTAATTAACTAAAGCTGTTTTGCTTTAATTGGTCAGATGCATGTCACTGCAATGAGCATGTAGAAAAACCTAAGGGAAAAGGATTTCTACAGTGCTCTGCTCTATAAAATGCTGTGTATGTGCTAAACGGGATGTGATACTGCTTAGCTGCTAAAATGATGGGCACTTAATATACGTTAATATACATTGGTATGCCAGGACTGAGGCACACTGGCTGTGATCAGTTTGAAGGAATCCTGCCTCACTAGTAAGAAATGTTATATGCACAAAAGACAAAAGTTTGCTGCATTTTCTGCTAAGAATTTTTCATGAACGTTGTACTCAGACTGAAAGAGTGAAAGCAGAAATTCTTCCTTCCCATTGATATTAACATCTCTCCTGATCATTACCCAGGACACCAGTCCCATTCTCACTTCCATCCCAGCTGTGGTCTTCCACATGCAGGAGCTCCAGATGGCAGAAAGGAGACTACGGTGGGATGCAATGGTCCCATGAAAATTAAAAGGTGTGGGAGATAGTGGCAAGTGTTGTCTGTTAGGCCTCCTTATTTCAGGGAGCTGAAATGGTATCAGAATCTCAAGATTGGCTCTGGCTACACCATTGCCATCCTAATGAGGATTAGAAGGAGGAGCACTGTTTGTCTGCTTCCCACATCTGACCTTCCCTTGTATTTGCTGTCTCAGGTTCATTGCTGATGGTAGCAGCAGGTTTTTATCTCTTTTGGTAGATTCAGGGTGCATGTTTCTGACACTGATCTAATGAGCACTGTCCTGGATCAGCACTCTGTTCCACACGGCTTCCCAGAGTGAGAAGGAGAAGCTGGAGGGAAGGGAGTAATAGCTTGTGCAAATGTCTCAGAGGCAGCTTGGTCAACGTCAGCTTGCAATGACAAGGACTGCCCCTAACATTGGCACCAAATCAATAACTGAGGCTTCTCAGAGGTGACATGCTATCTTATCTTTTCCACATCATTGGCAGAATGGACCGTTCCCCCTTTAACGGAGCATGAACTTAACTCTTAGATATATCTTAGAACTTCCTTTTTGTGCCTTGATCTGTGCTCTTATTGAAAAAGATCCTACAACAGGGGCCTGTGCTGGAGTCATGTGTCACACACAGGCTAACACCATTGCTGTACTGATCTATGTGTGGTGCCAATGAGCTCTTTCTCTCTCTCTGACTTGTCCTTGCACTGCTTTTAACAATCCTGCTGTCAAGATAATGGTATTGTTTCACCTGGAACAGAACCAGGATTCCTCTCTTTCTAAGGCAGAATTTTCTAAGAGAAAGCTTGTTTTGCCTTTTGCTTGTTTGTTTGTTTATGGTTTTGTTGTGGGTTTTTTTGTGGTTTTTTTTTTGTTTGTTTGCTTGTTTTCTTTGGGTTTTCTTTTTAATTTGCTTTTCTGGGTTTTTTTCTTGTTTTGTATTTTTTCCCTTTCCTGATTTACCTTGCTTATTCATTTTAACTTTTCTTTCCTCTTCACTCTCCTTAACTGTCCTATTCATCTTTGTGCCACTCAAACCCATGGTACCCTGGATGGAGAAAACAGAAATTGTTGGTTAATGGTATAAGACACATCATGGCCAGCAGATGCCACAGAAAGAAGATAGATTGCTATCTATATTTTCTGTTCACATACACAGGTTATGAAAGCAGGGCCTTTTAAAGTGGAAATTAAATTTCTCTGAGAACTGAAAATAATTTTTTTAAACTACTGTCATATAATAAGGTCTCTTGTCTAGCACATGTAGCTATGGTTCATGCTGCTCCAATCCAGACAACTGGATATACATGGGCACTGATGGGATGCACCCTTGAGTGCTGAGGGATCTGGTTTAATGTCAGCACAAGGCCATCATGGCACTTGGGAAGGATACCTGAGGACTGGAGAAAACCAAATATCACTCCTATCATCAAAACAAACAAGAGGGGGGATACGGGATACGGAACTACAGGCCAGTCAGTCTCACCTGAATCCCTGGAAAGGTGGTGGAGAAACTAATCCTGGGAACGATTTCCAGGAACATGATGGACAAGAAGGTGACTGGAAGTCATCAGCATGAATTCACAAAGTCATGCTTGACAAACCTGATAACCTTTCATGATGGTAGACATCCTTGTAGACAAGGAGAGGCAGTAGATGTCTACCTTGACTTCACTAAGGCTTTTGACACTATCTCATAAGATCATTGTAGAGAAGCTGATGAAGTATGGGCTGCATGAGCTGTGAGGTGGATTTAAAACTAGCCAGATGGGTGAACCAGGAGGGCTGTGATCAGTGGAATGAAGTCCAGTTGTAGCCCAGTAACTAGCAGTATACCTCAAGGGCCAGTACTGGTCCACAACCTATTTAACATCCAATCCTATTTAATATCTTCATTAATGACCTGGATAATGGCACAGAGTGTACCCTGAACAATTTTGCTGATGACACAAAACTGTGAGGAGTAGCTGCTAGACCAGTGTCATGTTGTCATCCAGAGGGACCTCAACAGGCTGGAGAAATGGCCTGACAGGAACATCATGAAGTTCAACAAAAAGAAATCCCAAGTCCTGCCTCTGAGGAGAAATAACCCCATATGCCAGTGTTGTGGTTTAGCTGGCAACTCAGCCCCACACAGTCGCTTGCTTACTTCCCCACTGGTGGGATGGGCGAGAGAATCAGAAGGGTAATGCTCGTGGGTTGAGATAAGAACAGTTTAATAATTAAAATAAAACAACAACAACAAAAAATGCAATGGAAAGGAAAACAATGAGAGGCGCGAAACATGGGGCAGGGGGAGGGGAATGAACAACCAAAACAATCTGCACGTGGTGCAGCCGCTCACTGCCCGCTGACCCAACACTGCCAGCCCCCGAGCCACAACTGCCCCCCCCCGCACGCCAACTGCCACCATTAAAATACTGGTCATGGTGTCCCGCGGTAAGGAATGACCATGCCATTGGCCAGTCGTGGTCAGCCGCCCCGCCCGTGGCCCTGCCTCTCCCAGCCTCCTGCCCACGCGGCAGAGTGCGGGAAGCTGGAAAGGTCCCCAACCACCACAGGCACCACAGTGAAGAGAATTAACCCCTTCTCAGCCAAAGCCATCACAGCCAGGTATGCTGGGCCCACCTGGCTAGAAAGCAGCTTGGCAAAAAAGGACCTGGGGGTCCTGGTGGACACAAGATTGAACCTGAGCCTGCTATGTGGTCTTGCCATATAGAGGAAGGTGATCCTTCCCATCTACTCAGCACTGGTGAAGCCACACCTGAAGTACTGTGTTCAGTTCTGGCTCTTCTGTACAAAAGATACATGGGCATACTGGAGAGAGCCCAGCAAAGAGCCAGTAAGATGGTTATGGAACTGAAGCACCTCACATATGAGGAAAAGCTGAGAGACCTGTGACTGTTCAGCCTGGAGAAAAGAAAGCTTAGGGGGAACTCATCAATGTGTACAAATATCTGAAGGGAGGGTGTAAGAAGACTGAATCAGACTTTTTTCAGTGGTGTCCAGTGCCAGGACAAGAGGCATCATCTGAAGGTGCACAGGAGATTCCATTTGAACATCAGGCAATACCTTTTGACTGTGATAGTGACTGAGCACTGACACAGGTGGCCCATAGAGGTGGTGGAGTCTCCATTCTTGGAGATATTGGTCCTGGGCAACTGGGTCTAGGTGGCTCTGCTTGAGCAGGGGTGTTGGCCAAGATGACCTCTAGAGGTTCCTTATATTCTCAACCATTCTGTGATTCTTTAATCCCAAGTACCACTCAGGTGGGCAGTTCCTTTGACACTGTGAACTAATCACTGAAGACAATTTGCAAAGGCCAGAGCCAAGTGAATTTGGGTATGCTTAGACAGTTGTGTGGGTTTTAATGCAGCAGCTTTTCCATTTTTCATCCTTTTCTGTAATATAAATCACCCTTAAATACACACCAATGATAGTAAATGTGTATTGTACCCATCACTTTTAGCCAAGACCAGAAGTTTGTTGCAAAATGCACAACTGAAAATCACTTCTTATTTGAAGGAAAAACATGCAGGAAAAGTAACCGATGTCTAACAGAGAAAGGGATGGAATAAGACTGGAGGACTGCAAAGCAATATTTGTCCTTAGGCTCAGGGTTAAAGGAGCAAACACTAGGATATCTGCTTTATCATAGAAATCCTACCTGCTCCTGGGAAAGTTAAGAGTTAAGCATATATTCTTCTCAGTCTAGACTCTCCTTTTGAAAGTGTTTTAGACTTTTAAGAGCATCAGACATATGACCAGTGCAACTTAGGCACTGGCATACTTAATTCATTTTGAATACGGGTTTGAACTGAAATATAAAAATCTGGAAGATAGTATCTTTGGGCCTCAGTTTCCCATTTGTAACCTGGGGTGACAACACTGCCTTGCCTCATAGGGATAAACACATTAGAAACTATTGTGCAACCAGGCACCCACATAAATGAACAGGGAGACAGTTGCTTTGAAGTGGTCTGCAGCAACAGGGATAATTATGAATGATTAAGATGGAGCATTACATAACTGAAAGACTTGAATTCAAGTAAGGCATCTGGGGACAGAGATTGTGTCTTTTTTATGTGTAGAGCACCCTAAATGATGTGGGACCAAATCCCAGTTTTGGCCATCGGGCATTGGTATAATATATACATTCACTACTATTTCAAAAGATGAATAAATCTGCAAGTGTTTTGTAGAACTTCTCAGGTCATACTGAGCCTTCTGGCTGTGTTTTGAATTAAGCAATGATGCAGCCACTTATAACTGTGCATCTGAAGTGCGACACTGCCATTAGATTTATGAGAAATCTGGGTCTGTTTTATTTTGTGGTATTTTGTACTAAGAGTGGTAAAAACAATGGTACGAATTAAGAATTACTGTGGCACTATACTCTCCCTAGCTTATAAATTCAGCACTGGGAAAAAAAAGTATTTTATATATCTCTGAAAGATTGTTTTTTCCACATATAATTTATGTAGCAGGCAGTCTAAGCATTAAAATATGAATAAATGGCTCCACATCTCCAGTCTATTTAAACAATGGTGCCATGGATTTGATTACTCAAACAATATAATAATGATTTACATTTGCACAGCTCCTTTTACTGCAAGTGCTTTACAGACTGGCTGAACAGAGATCACTTCACCAACCACTGCTATCCTGTCACCTCTCAGTTAAATATTAGCTGCAGTTTGGCAGTCAGGCAATAGCACAACTCCATTTATGAGCAAAAAATAACTTCAGCATTTGCACTTACGGATAATTTAACCTAGGCAGGAAGTAATTAACTGAGTTTGAATTTCCCACAGCATAGTGGGATAAAAATACCCATGCACTCTTCTAGTCAATTGCATGTCAATAAGAAAATGTTTTATGAGTAAGGTGCTGCAAACTTCAGAAATATCTAAGTTGTGTAAGGATGTTCTCTCAAACATCAGGGCCACACTGAACACCAGGTCTTGCATCAGAGGAGATGCTGCTGTCTAGCTAACTCTTCTTGCAATGAAAGCCTATTGTGTGGAGGTTTACCAGCTAAAGACTGGAAACAGAGGAAGTTCTGCCCTGTTGTTTTTAGGGCGAATAATCTCAACATCCTGATGCTGTAGTAACACATGATCGCATCATTTTCTCTCTGAGAAAAGTTAGAAATACATAGTTCTGGTAATTTCAGAAAAGGCAGGGTATTAATTTATTCTGACCTGAACATCTGTCCTTACTCGTGATTTGGACAATGGGCTCATACAGATGAAGATATGGGTAAATGCCTGCTGCTGTTTTACCCCTTGTTTGTTTCCACCCTTGTCTCCAACCTGGCTAGGCACTGACCTTCCTCCATGGCTCACAGCTGGCACAAAACCCCCTCCTCATCCTCAATATGTGAGCTGAGCTATTGCAGTTGCATTATATCCAGGATACAAACCTTGATTTTGTCAAAGCACTTACATATTTAAACACTGAATAAAACAACCACTGGGAGGAAGGACATCACATGAAGACATTAATCATCATGCATTATTTGTTTGTATTTGACAGGTTGAGACAGCAACTGTATAAAAATAAAAACGTGAAGTCACAGTCCCAAAGGGAAGCAAAATATATATGAGCAAAGCAGGAGAAATTTGACATGGGTATTTGGTACTTCAGGTCATCTGAGCGTGGTTTGCAGCAGTAGTGTGCATTGACCCTCAGCAAGAGCAGGCTTGCTGAAAGGCATTAGACACAATGAAAACGATGATTCACAGAAGCATGTATTCTAGGGCTGTGGGGTTTTACTTGCTTCTGCTGAAAAAATTTTCATAAAGCCTTTTCATTTTATTTTGTCTCTCTTAATGGAAAAAAAATACAGGGACAAAGGGTATTTTAGGGTTGTCTTTTGTTTGTTTGCTTGTGTTTGTTTTCTTCTTCTATTTTTCCCTTTGCAATATGATAAATCATTGAGAAATAAGAAAGAAAATGTGGTAAAAATGACAAAAATTACATGTATTGCCAGATAATTAAGTAGAAAATAGTAAGATAAATTATGAAAAAAAAAAGAAATATCGTAAAAATAAGCAAGAATTAAAGATAAGTAGATGTAAATCTTAGTATCGTCACTAAAGTTGTCCTAGACTGTTGTGACGAACTTTCATCCACCTGATGCTTGTACAGGAGCTGATGAGAAACCCATCGGTCAGAGCCAGTCCAGTTCATCGTGAGCAGAGGCAGACCATGCAAACACTGCCAAGACCAACATTTTCTTCCTTAATAATTGCCACAGAAAGGCAAAATACTAAACGGCCACTTATCCCTACAGGAGATATGTCTCTTTATATGAGTATATAATAAGTATGTGAGGACATGTGAGAGGCACTTGCATTACCACTGCCCGAGCCACGGTGCCCCAGCAGAGCGGAGAAGGGCAAGCAGAGAAGGGCAGGACAGCACATTTCCCTGGCTTGGAGGCATTCCCAATTCCTTCAAAGTTTAACAACTGCCAGGTAACATTTAGTGAGGTATGTGGGGATGTTGTATGATACAGCTCTACCCGCAAGCCCTGCCTCAGGAGCTGAATACAAAGGCAAAGAGCCTGATTCTTATCCCAGCCCCTGTTGTGCTGCTGGGAAGTAATCCCACCACAGCCAAGGGTGTTTCACAGGGTGGAAAGGAAATCAGAATAGGTTTATCAGCATAAGACAGCAGTACTCCCTTTTTATCTCCACTGCTAATTATTTATTTAGCTCATCAAAGGCTCAGCATTTTTACTTGAGGGGAATTCGGGATGAGCTAATGCTTGCCCATAACATCTGCCACATCCTCTCTCTCAGTTGCTCTGAACCCAAATGCCAGGAGCTGTCCTCACCCGTCATTGCAGTAACAAGCTACACGTCTGATGCCAAAATGAACTATTGAAATAAGATTTTGATTAAGCTTCAGGTGAGTCAACAATTTGATATCTAAATGAAAAGTTTTAACACATTCAGATTCATACCGTTCCTGAATATTAAGAAGCCAGCACACAGCTGCACAGTTACAACTATCTGTACTATTTCAAATCTAGGGCAGATTTATAGCAGTTCATGTACTGCTCTGTGCAAAAAAACCTGTTGCCACTTGCTGACTGCTTAATAGCAACAACTTCCCATGTCATTCATAGTCATGCAAGGTAGTAACGGTTAGCACAGATAATTACAAATTTTAACATCAAATGCTTGACTGAAGGTTTGACTCAAAGCCTACAGAAATGAGTAGTCACCATTGACTCTGATGGGCTTTTGTTCAGCCTGAAAATGTTGCATTTTAGGGATCACCGTTATTTTTTTAGAGAGCGAAATGAAGAAAAAGGATAAATAATTTGCTCAAGGTAATTTGGTAAGCCAGTGGAAGAAACAACATGCCTACAGAATCACAGCTGTGGGAAGTTCTGACTTAGCTTTCAATGTGTTCCTAATAAAGTCCTTCCTCACATTACAAATCTGATAATTCCTCCTCATAATATAATGATTTGAGGAGAAAATACAGCATGCTTGGTGTTGTTACTGTTGTTAAACTTAGGTTATAAATCTGTTTGGCTTGGGAAAGGCATCCTGAACAGTATCGAACTTGGATCAGGACTTCGTTGTAATGATGTACCTATACAACAGAGGTGTGTTGTCTCCTTAAAGAAATAATGAAAACAATAAGGCTTGATTTCCTCCATAGTTTGTATATGTAATCACATGTAAGTACCCAAGATGTTTCACTTGATGTCCAAGTTTTTACTTCTTCAGCTGGTGCCTGCAGCAGGTTCCCAATGCTTCTTGTCTCTCCAGTGCTGATCCATTGAGTTCCAGGTGGTGTCAGAGATCCACTCTAATTCCTTTCTCATTTTGGGTCACAGCTACTGATACCTGAGTCCTTTTAGGAGACATGGACAAAGTATCAGTGAGCACAGAGCATGGCAACTACTCCTAGCCTTTCCAAATCTGTATCTGAGAACTTTCCCCTTCGCTTCACTTCACCCTTTGTTTTAACTGGGACACCAGGAGTCCAGGTAATCTCCAGACTACCAAGAAATCTCCTTCAAGAACAGTGACCCTCTAGTAAAAGTAGTGCCTGGAAACTACCTGTTTGAAGGAGAGGATGATTTATTGTTATCCACAGGTGCTCTGAAGAGAGTTATAAATAAAAAATAAAAGCTTACAAGCATATTGTATTCCTAAAACATGCTGAGTTCCTAAAATTTGCCTTTCCAGTTTGAGATCATTCTGCTTAACTTAGCTCCCACTTGCTCACGTGCAGGCTTCAGGCTGTGGGTAGGTGAAACAGGGTGCCTTGACAGCTCCTGCCTCCCCAGCCATCTGACACCCTACCTGGTACAGCCCAGCTCTGAAGTCACAGGAAGACTTTTTACCCATTTCAAAGTTGTCTTTGTTTTAGATTTTTGGTAGGAGGTACTTGGAGGAGGGCACCTGCTCCTCCTGCAACAGGTTCCTAATACTCCTTGTCTCTCCAGCACTGTTGAGTTCAGTCTGTGGGCATTGTTTTGGGGTTTGTGCAAGAAATCATGTTTAATTTTTTATGTACAACCATTTTATCTATCAAATACATGGCACAGGATGAGGAGGATGGCAGGGAGAGAATAAATCAAGGTTACAAACACAACCAAAACCTAGTGCCTTATTTTGCTGCTGTAGCTACAGACTCACCTGTCTAATTGCTTACCCTGAATTTCCTTTTATACCCTCTCTCTTTGATACTGGCCTTTCTGCTTGTATGCTCAGGTTATTTTCAGAAAAAAACTATACTTTTTTGTACAATGATTGCACTGGTTAACCCTAACATATGATAACAATGATACAGCTTGTTTCCATAGAGAAACTACTTAAGACTCATCTTTTGAAAAATATAGAACTGAAAAATACATAGCACGAGAAAGATAAAAAATAAAAATACACTGGACTAAATAAATTATATTATGAAATCTTCATTAGCTTTAGCTCTTAGAAGCCTGGTTCTTTTTGGATTTGCCTATAATAGGCAGATTTTCTAAGCAAAATATATACACTCAGAGTGAGCAAAAATAATTATTTTCAAGTGATCCAGTACAAGATTAATGCAACCTTTGTTTCTAATTTAAAACTCTTTTGAGGCTTTAATTGAGATGTTGATGGTGAGCAGTCTTTGTGTTAATGCTTTGGTCAGGGAAGGATGAAAGAGGAGGATTTCAGACAAGCTGAGGAACTTAAAACTTGAGGCAGAAATCAGATTCATACTCCATGTAATTTTCTGAGTGTGTAGGTTTTTCAAAGAAGGCTTGTACTACAAGGAAGTAATTTATCCTTTCTTTGTTCTTAAAAGGGCACAGGAGAAATGTGGCCCAAATTTTCAATGGTAAAGAAAGAAAATGTGAGGTAATGGACGTCTTTGAAAACATTATGTGGGTTATTTCATTGTTGTACTGCCATTCTCACCCAAATGTGTCTTGCTTTAGAGTCTAATATGAGGGCAGTATGGACATGTACCCTGTAATCCATAACAATCTCTAACAGGGCCATGCACAAAGGTAATCCAGTCCTATCTGAAGATAACAGGATAGATCTGCAATATAAAGAAACCTTGAAACTATAACACTATTGAGAAATTTCTACATTAAAAGTGAAATGTTCTGATTTTCATAGCAGAGAAAACACAGCCCAGCCAGCAGGCTGATCTGTGCTATTGCCACAGTCCTGCTGATATCCTGGAGTCACAGCACCACCATATTATGCCCCAGAGCATTTGACAAGAATCCCACAAAGTGATGCTGCCCAGAAAGGAGACAGGAATTGGCTTCAGCCTTTGTCAGAGGGCACTGTAGAGTGGAAGCAAAATAACCTGTGTACTACAGCAACAGAGTGGGATGCACTGGTGCTGGGGAAGAGAGAAAGATAACTAGTCTGGCATCCTTGGATGGGAAAGAGCTCATCCACTAGCAGCTACAGGCACACTTTTGGGTGGCTGAAAAATCCCTGTAGACATCAATGTAAGGCTATACAGTAAACCCCTTCTGTTCAGCTGCTCCCGGTTTACAGACTAGATTATTTGCAGAGATGAACAGTTTGAGACAGCCAGCACTAGGTGTGAATTTGTGCTGAATTTGCCCATCTGTCCTCCCTCCCCTCCCCTTGCATCGCTTTGAATTTGCCTAGGTTTAAATTTTGTAATATATTTATTACCTCATAATTTACTTCATTTTGATAAGAAAACAAATAAAAGAGCTGTTTGCTCAACCCCAATTTTTTTTATTATTATTATTAACTATTTGTTTATTTAATTGGCTTGGATTATGCAATTGGTTCTCATGTAGACATCCCAAACCGTGCTCTGAATTTTTCTCAGAGTGGGAATCGCACAGGCAGTAGCTGCCCGATAGACATATGGGCAGCTGACAGCATCAAGGCACCCCACCAGCAGCTCTGTCGTCTGGCAGATTGCCTCAGAGAGTCAAGCTTGATGAATCAGTCCTTCTGCCGGTGCTGGGAGGGTGGGGGATGCCTGTTTCTCTTCTCCAGAAGACTGCTGCAGAATGAGAAAGGTACCTGGCAGTTATCACTGAGCCTCCCCCATGTTGTACTGCAGAGTTGGGGTCGCAGCATCCAAGTGAACTTAAACCTTGCTAATTTGCGTATGTAGAGGCAGAATTTCAGCTTGGTTACTCTGGGGCAAGGATGGATCACTAGCCTCGTGCCCGCTCTTTTTGCTGCATGCAGAGGTTCACCGCCTGGGAGTGCCATGTGGAGGAATCTGACAGCTCTGCCAAGGCTGGACAATAGGAGAGGGGAGGGGAAGTTAAGGTAATTGGCTTGAAGCTGTCCTGTCTCTCTGTGCCTCTTCCCTTTCATCCCTAAGAGGAAGCCAGATGTTCCCATAAACTGAACAGGTAATAGAGCCAAGAGGACCCCTGCTTCTCTCTTCCATCCCTTGATCCTTGCAGCCTCCTCTGGTAGCTGCTTCAGTCAATGATGTGACTGTGCCTTGCTCTCTGAGCAAGTGGAAGGAGGAACGACCACCATGGAAACACTCACCTTCAGAACCTGGCTCCTTTCATCCATGGCCTTATAGCACCTGGAATGGCTGCTGTCACAGCAGTGTCTGCTGGCTGAGCGGAGCGCAGTGAGAGCCCCATCTTCTCTGGGTAGTGTCAGACAAACCTCCTGCACACTCAGTGGCACTAGCGATGCTGCAATCTCTCTACTAGAAAAACAGCACAGAAATACCTCTGATAGACACTCAGTTTTTGTATGATTTGCTTAGGGAGATGAGCCACACTGAGGACATGAAAATATATGTATGGCTAGTAGTTTAAATTCTATTTTCTTTCTCTAGGGACACTAACACCTTTCATGAGGTGAAGGACTATTTGCAAGGGGAAATAAATACTGGGAGCAGGATTCATGCCTGTGAAGAGTATTAACAAAAACCTGAGGGACTGCAACAGTCCCATTTTCAGGGCTTAGTACTGCACCTTTGTACAACACCAGGTTGGAGTGGGATGAAGAGGTGGCGAGACCTTGTGATATAGGAGCTCTGCTTAATGGAAGCATATGAGGTTTTAGCTGTTTGGGATTTTTCCTCACTAAAACATAATATTGTTGCTTGTTTCACATTTTCTCTTTGTTTTCCTCATCCAGGCTCTCTCATGGTTGATAATTATATTGGCTATGGTTTAATTAGGTAGTTATGCCAGAGTTAGGAGTATTTTTCAGAGTAAATCCTCCTATTTAGTTGTTCTTAAGCAGCTTCTCTTTGGATTTCCTTGTATACCATTTTCTTTGTATACCATTGTGTGGTAGCACAGGTGTTAATAACTGGCTTTACTGGAGTTTATGAACATGCTGGTTATCCAAGTGGGGTGAGAGGAATAGCATTTTGGAAGGCAGAGGTGGTGTACTCCTGGGAGCAGCACAATGACATAAAACTTCCTGCAAAATTTAGTTGATATTTTGGCTTTAGAGTAGAAAATAATAATAATGATATAGCTTTACTCTAGAAAAGTGATTTTAACCTTCATATTAATGCATTTAAAGGACACATTTTATCTAGCAAGTATAAGGCTTTTTTAATTTGGCCTTTGCATCTCCAAACAAACAAATAGAAAAATTCCCTTTTCCTTAGCAGGCTTAGTTTGTGTATATATAAACCTTGCTCCTGTTGCTAGCTGTACTGCAGGCAAAAATTTAGGTACTCACTAAGGTGCTGAACTGGAGGTTACAGGTGAATGGAATCAAACCTATCTGGTCTTTCCTGAAAACCCCAAAGAAGACAAGGAGTAGCACAGAGAAGCAGGCAACGACAGCTGCACCTTGGCCTGATTAGCACACATAGTGGTAAGTTTTATGTTGCTGCGATGTGGAATTGTAACATGTTTTTTTCAGTGGTGCCTAACTCCAGCAGAGTCCTACAACTTCCTGTCCAAATTCATATGACCTTGTAGTGACGATGGCTGGTCGCACTTCTCCATTCCTTGCTATTTCATAGTTGTCCATTAGAGTCATTAGATGTTGTTCAATTACCAAAGGTCGTATTGAACAAAGTCTTGGTAAGACTTTTTGCTGCCTCACTGCTTTCACTGTATGTATGTTCTGTAAACAAGTTTCTTCCTTCTTCTTTCTTGGCACTGCTTGGATGTGGCAAGTCACAGTAACAAGGCCAAGGCTTTCACAAAACATTTGGGAACCTGCATTTACTATGAACTTAGACAAGATCGTGCTCTAGCTCAGGGTGGTCAAGCTGTGACCTTACAGCTTCATGGTGCTGAGAAGTTGCCAGTTTTGCTGTCACCTCCTGACAGTTTGCTGGCTCCCATACCTGCCCAGTTGACAGTGGATTAACATGCTTACCGAACTTCATGTCCATCAGTGAAACTGTATACATCCACACCAGGTTAAAACCTGTTTTCTACCCCTCTTTACGTGATTTCAGTTCAGAAGATTTCCATGTTTTTAGGGTAGAAAAGGAAGGCCAGGGAAAGCTGTAGAAGCAGACTTAGAGAAAGTCCCTGAGGAGACGACCTGCAAGTGTTTTTCTGACTTCTGCCGTTTTCTTCTATTCTGCTTAACCCTGGTTAAGCTTGTGATGACAAGGAAGCATATACTCAAAAAAGCTGCAGGCTGCTTTTCAAATCAGATCACATTTACTAGTTCCCAAATATGAGATCCTGAGGAAATTTTGAAGCTAGTGCCTCAGTTTACACAAAGTAAACCTTAATCTGCCATATAGTAGGACAGGACCACAAAGTAATTGCTTCTTACATTGAACAAGAAGCAGATTTAAAAACTAATTAAAAAAATCCACGCTAGTTATTCTTATAGTCTTTGCAGCAGAGTGTAACATCTGTCTAGCACACCCTCCAAGCACCTGCCTCTGCAGTGGCTATAAAGAAGCAAACCGTATATTAACTCAGTTTTATTTTCTAGCCCTGTTTAAAATGTAACAAATCCTGGAATATCTGTCCCATGGGAAATTCCAATATTGCAACATCTGTTTCTGTCAAGAATCAGGCTGAAAATTCTCCATAACAGTTGCTTTGTTTGCTTATGGAAAGAAAACTTTAAAAGTATTTCATTTGGAATGTGGAAATGTTGCTACCCATCTCTTTGTGGATGTTGCAGCTTTGGGAGTGACAGCCTCAAACCCACCACATATCATGCTCCTTGGGGAGTTAGTCTTCTGGAAGCAAAGCTCCCTAAATTAATGATATTCACTATTCTCTCTCTCCTCTTACCACAGAGGTCCTCCTTCCCCCCATACTGTCCCTGCTTTCAGCCACTGCGGTGACAAAGAGATGGTCAGGGTGTACAAGGAGAAGGGGTGGCTCTCTGTGGGGAGCGGGAAAGGAGCAGAGGATGTGGTGGAGGAGCAGAGCAAGGGCTCGAAGCAGAGCACCCCTCACAGGTGTCAGGGAGAGGAAGAGCACTGTGGTTCCCCACAGCTATAGCTTTCATTGTAATTTTCCTGACAAGAGACAAGAAAAAAATGGATCTAGCAGAAACCCTTATTTTAACACTAAAAATATGTTCCTTTTGAGGTATCTTACCAGCTTTGCCATCAGAATACCAAGGTTTTCTAGATGCATCTAGTGTTAGTGCCTGTAGGAGCTTTGAACACGTGGTCTGAGAGACATCCAAGTTGTGCACTTTACAAAAGCTCCCTCAGGGATGGGATGATTTGGCATGAGTAATGAACCCCTCTGCCAGACAGAAACCAAACAGCTCTGCCTTACGCAGCTGCAGCTGCAGGAGTCGAAAACCTCCAGCTGAAGTTCATGTCCTGGGAGCCATCATATTTTTCTGTCATTCTCTGACACTACCAATAGATACCACACTTGTCCCATCCCAGCCACACCCTCCCCACTCAGGTTTGCTCTTAAGTGAAACAGCAAGCGGCTCTCATATTTTCAGATGTTTTGCTCATTTTTGAGTGCATGATGATTTGTCTTTTTCCTTGAAGTGACAGTACAATTTACCTGGTGACATGCATTGCTGTTTACCTACAGTGCTGTCTCTTATATGTTGTTTTAATGACAGTTCAAAAAGGCACAAAGCCGCACAACATTTAGCTAAAGGCAGAGGAATGAAGTTGGAAAATACAATATGAAAAGGGTGACATATGTGAACACACAAAAAGGTGCATGAAGGCAGGGTGATCAATTTGGGGAAAAAAATTATTTATCTTTCCTCCCCCTTTCCATTCCCAAATATGAGTTACATGTAACTTTGCTTAATGCAATCCCTATTTCTTTTCATTTTATTCCCCTATGGATTTTTCTACAAATCAAAAGCTGAGTAGAGCTAAGTCACGACAGACCATTTGTCAGGACTGAATCCTCTTTTTCCACTTGTGATTTAATCCACGACCAGACTGAGATTTCCTCAGCTTTGTTTTCTATTCAGAGTTATCAGTCTGGAGGATTTGTGAGACTTTTTGATAACTAGTGTAATTATGAGAGATATGACTTTTGACTTTTCTGTGCGGGGATATTTTTTTTAAATTTTCTGCTAGATAAATAATTTGGGACTGTGTTTTATGATTTGGCTCACTGTTTATCCTTATGTTCTCTCTTCTCGCCCCACTATTTTGAGATACCTTTTATGCTAACCATTTATTTTACTGAGCACAGGTAGATGAGGTACTTCGGACACAGTTTCATCAGTCAACGTAGGATGTTCCTGATACATATATCTAACATATACATAGAGGCAACTACACTTGAGATAATCACAGGTGGAAGCAACCTGCTATGAGGACTCAGAGATAAGAAATGCAATATTGCTTCCAAGGATGTGTTAACACACACAGTTCTCTAAAAATTCAGTATTTCTCTGCTCCAGCACAGGGGTAACATGAGGTTCTTTTGCTGTAAAGCAGGCCAGAAAAGGAAGCGTAACATTCTTTTCTGTGGGTTCCAGTCTTATTTTGCATCCTCAGAAGCTATGGAAATTTCACTGTCACATTTGGATAAGCACCAGAACTTTGCAGAGACTGACTATTCAAAGAAGTATTCAAGCTTTTCTTAATTAGGCCATTGCAAATTCTAAATATCTATAGGTAGAACAACTCAGAAAATTGTAGATCTTTTTCCCCCAAAATGAAAAGTGAAACTATACAACATGTAAGAAAAATATGTGGGAAATAATATTCTATTCCATTAAAATTTTAAAGGCTTTCACTGAAAAACAAGCAGTAAAAAAAGCTTCCTAGGTTCTGCTTTTGAAAATAGATAGCTGAAAAGGCTAAATTTTTTTTCTTGAATCTGTGAACACTCCTATTAAAAATAAAAGATGCAAATAAAACTACTTTTTTTTTTTAACAAACTACAGCTTCTGAGGACTGCAGGAGATTTTTTTTGTTATTAGTCCAGAAAAGCTCTAATGTTAAACTTCAAAGCAGAACTTTACAGTATATAGCTGAGAGTTCTAAGAATCTCACATGTCCTCTGTTTTGTTTATGAAAAAGTTGAGTGTAGTTGACAATCTACACAAACACACTGCCTGGCTCCCCAGGCAATGTTTTCGTACCACCTAGCTCCAGCATCTAGTTTAGACAGTGATTGCAGAGGCAGCTCGAGGAAGGTTGTCCTTCCTCCTCTTGCCAGCTCCAGCACACCGTCAGAGCAGAGTGACAACTGCTCTCCCTTTCCCTGGGGCTCACATCTCTGAAGGACCTGTGAGCTGGACTCAGCATAGCTCCAGGCTGCAGGGCTGGCCCTCCATGTTGCCAGGATGAGGGCCAGACTCTGTCCCTACGTAGTGGTAGATTTTGAGCTCTGGCCAGCCAGGAAGGTGGTGTTTTTAGTGGCTGAGCATTTGTAGATGATGCATTAGCCTAAACATAGTCCAGCTCCCCCGAAACATGAATTTTTTTCTACAGAGCTATCAGAAGTAAAAACTTTTGGTGGCTAAAATCAGCAGATAGATCTCTGAACGACGTGACTGAGACACTACTCCCACAGGCAGTCCTTTTGAAGGCTGGTTCGTGATGTTATTATACAGCTGCTTTTGGGATAAGTCATGTGTTTCAGAATGTGCTTCCCAGCACAACTGCAAATTAAATGATTGCTGCAGATGCAGATACTGTGGACAGCAAGCGATGTCTGCCTGTGACATTTTCTTTCTGCGAAGTGAACAACAGTGAACAGAGTACAGGAAGTGACAATAACCAGCCTTAAATTACTTCTCTGATTTCTCCTATTAGTGATCTGGTTTCCCCCTTCTTGTGTTACATGCACATATTAATCTGAAAACTAGCCTGCCTTGTGAAGAAACTCCTAGAAAGCTGGCAATTTTTTGTTGGCTTGGAAGGATTTATGGATTTATCTGTTCCAGGGATGTTCCATCATTCTCAAATGCTGAAGCTTTGAGTGACTTATGGCCCTGAGGAGCGTGAAATGCAACTATTAATAATTGGCAGCAATGGGATATCCTTTATGGGCATCATGTGCCGTTGTCAGTAGATCACAAAACTGCTGTTGACCTTAGATGGAGAAAAGTAAAGGATAAAGGTCATCTTTATTTCACCTACACAACAAAATTTTGAAAATGGCTTTTCATGAAAGCATTAAAGCTCTGCTGCACAAAACCCTTGGGCGGAGCACTACTGGCTTCCCCCACAGACTTTCTGATGATCAAAGTGTAGTAGAGGCACCTTAGAATTCAGTACTACTGTAGCAGCTGTAACTAACATGCTAAGCTGAAAAGACACAGGTTTTATGTTTTTCTGTGTTCGTGTGGTCCTGTGACCTTCAGAAAAAACTTCTAAATGTTTGGGGTTTTTTCGATGTCTCTTTTAATAATGACAATAATACACAGAAGTACCTCACAGTCACAGGCATATTTCAAGTAGAAGTGGCTAGATATGAAACAAATGACCTATCTCTGGACACTCCAGAGCTGGTGTTAAAAACATGGACCACCTTCTTTTTCCTTACGCCATGGTATCTTTGTATCCCGTTTAATTTCAGCCAGTTGTCCTAAGTCTTTTCCCATAAACAAACTATGGATACTTGTCTTCATATTTATCATGGCCTTGGGTAGATTGCCTGTGGGTGGCCACGTGGGCTTTCTCAAGCCTATCCCTCAACCATTTTATGAGGAGCCACTGACTCTTTAGCCAGTCATCTTGGCCCATTCATCACCCATGACATTATTCTTTATGTTCCAAATGTCTGCAACCTCTGCCCTCCTCCCCCAAGTATAGAAGCTCATACTATCCTCTGACACTTCCAAAAGCAAAACTCACAACTTTAATAATTCACAACAGATTTAAATAGAGTGACTGTCTCCACCATGCCTCAAAGTCTGTTGTTTGCTTATTGGTTTGTCTTTATATGCAGATGTGTAAACCGCTCTTTATATTTCTCAGGCTGAACTGAAGACCTATACATTCAAATTGAAAATGAGCTGTGACATTTTAACCTTGTGCTATGAACCAGTAGTAGGAGGAGGATCTCCTGAGAAATCCTTAAGACCGTATGTCCAGTAAACTGCTGTGCTGGGGCTCAGTGCAAGAATCTCTGGACAAACTCCTCAGCCTGTGCTGGACTGGACTGTCCAGAAGGTCAGACTAGATGATCATGACTACCTGTACTGCTCTTAGCCTTTGGGAACCAGTCTCCTACAAAGGCAAGAATGTAAAAGCAGTCAAACTGTCAATCAAAGTCTTCTGGTAAAGTCAGCAGGTTCAATAAAACTGAACATCTTTGTGTACAGTAATGCTACAGTTGTATGCGTTAAGATTTCAGTTGCCTTAACTTTTGTGACTGTGAATATTACTTTAACTGGCAGTCATGTCACAGCAGTTGTATGCTGAATGGATTTTCTTAAGCTCTATCAAAAATAGGTATTACATGGACTTATCTTCCTTGACAACTATGAAGAGCCTTTTTAATTGACGTGGTAGAAGGCTGTCAAGCTTTCAGTCAGTGCTTGTCTCCAAGTGCCAACCTACCCCTTACAGTCCTGAAAGTAAGGCTGATGGAAAAACAGGTACTGATCATTTCAGAGACGCCTGGTCTAGAACTCTGGTAGGAAAGATCCTACCAAACCTTAAGCAACATTCACAGCTGCAGAAAGCACATGGCAAGTTCAAAGTCTCTCTCTTCATTGTTTATTCCCTGGGTAAGCTATGAAGCTACAATCCATTGTCTCTCCTATCCTGTTCTTCTCGAACCTTTTCAATGGATTTTATCTCAGCAAGATCCAGCTTGCAAGAAACATTTGCACTTGTCAGTAAATGGAGAAGAGGGTATTATGATACTTTGCAGTAGGCTGCAACTGAGAGTGGAAATTATGAAAATGTATCCTTTCTTGCTTGACCGTAGGGATATCCTTTGCTAGCCAGTCCCTTGGACAATCGTATCCGGGGATACTTTGAGTACTGCAGACAGATATCTCTGCCTTTCAGCCTGCCTTCTGTGCTGTTGGTCATTGTGAAAGAGGTTTGGTCTAGATCTGTCTTTTTGAGCGTATTGTTGTCTGGGGTGGTTAGTTGTCACTGGAGTAATTCATCAGCGTCTTCCTCTTTGCTGCTTCTGCTGGTGCTGTTGATATGCCTGTGTCAAGGTCTCAAGTACCACAATGCCAGCAGGGCTACACTTGAGAGATTGCAGGCTTCTTTTAAGAAATAATCACAGATTCAGTCCAGTGGCGCATGTTTGGCACAGTCTTAAAACACTTCTGCTGATACTTGCTGAAAGAAGAGTTAAGGCATAGTGTGCTGGTGGATAGGTGAACAGCCTCAGTACTAAAAGGCTTCCTACAACCACTGTGCTTATCCCAATGACTCTACTCTGATTTAAACCCAGATGAAACGAGATGATGCATTTGCATTTTCGTTGTGTCATCTTTTATGGTCATACTGTCCCATATACTTCCAATGCACCTTTATCTGAGTCATCCTGCATCCGTGGTAATCTTTTCTTCCTCCCATCCTTAAAAGTGTGCACTCCTGACACCAGGCATCATCAAACTTGAATCAAACTGCCTATGTAAGAGATTATGTTTGAGTCAGGTTTCCTAGCTAGGCCTGCTTTTGTCATCCCTTAGTAAACTTTTGTGTGGGCAGCTGCAGTAGTCATTGTTCTACCAAGCCTTAAATCTATTTTAGCCAATGCAGAGAAACATCAGAGGACCCAACTCCACCTGTAT
Source organism: Phalacrocorax carbo (assembly GCF_963921805.1). Lineage (NCBI taxonomy): Eukaryota > Metazoa > Chordata > Aves > Suliformes > Phalacrocoracidae > Phalacrocorax > Phalacrocorax carbo. The sequence continues at coordinate 17,935,400 of NC_087515.1, read as the reverse complement.
AGGATTCTTTTATAGACAAGAATAGAGCCAGGTATTCCCTCAGCTCAGAGTGGCTGCCTCTTGAATTTTATAAAGGATTTCCTCTAGAGACTATTCTAGTTAGATACTTTTGGATATTGGTAAAAGCATTCTGAAGTCTTCAAAGTATTTGCCTAAAACTGTAGTGAATTCCTGTGAAATAATGACCCTTTGCTTTCATCACATGTGTCTCTCTGAAGATGTTTATAGGTTCTTGAGGGAGACAGACCTTGTAATCTGAGAAGATTGCTTTGGGATAAAATATTATACTAACATCTTATCTCTCAAACTCAGAGAAGCATAGAAGTTTATAACTGAAAATCTGTCTTTTCATGTGATCACAGGTTGCTGTCTTGAGAGACAAAAAGTAGTGACATAATGTCAACAAACATTCCAGAATCTGAATTTCATTCTTATGGTGAATGAATCTAGACAAATCTAGCATGATGAACACAGAAAGGAGCATAACTTTTGTGTATTGGTTTTTGCATCTTATGCAAATAGCCTCTGGCGATAGACTGGATCCAACTTTGCTGACCAACACGTAAAAGGCCAGTTGTAATGGGAGCGGGCTTTTCTCTCTTGAGTAATCATTAGCATGTTGGAAAGCAGCAGACAGAAAAATTATTATGATGAACGTTTTGAAAAAGAAAAAGAGGTGTTATCTCCTAAATCCTCCATTGGGGAATGTGTGATAAGTGATCCATACAGATACACTCCTACAAGATAACCCTTTTTTATTCTGTACCATATGTTCAGGAGCAGCAATCATATTTGTCTTCATGCTGGAGGGAGGGTGGAGTGATTCATTCCAGAGCAAGGTTAAAAAAGAAATACACAGCGCAACAGATTCAGAAATATGTCTATGAATGTTCTGGGACACTTCAGAGAGTAAAGAGGCCAGTATCTGCAGGCAAATCCAGAATGCACATGAGAAAACAAGACCGAGATGAAACCTGTGGCAGGCCACTGTGTATTTACACTATGGAGTGAGAAATTGCACTAGTGGTTACAAAAATATTTCCAACCATTCACCTTTTCTATGGCACTGCAAAAATTTGCCAGCATGGTCATTAAAAAGCAGCTAATTTTCTGAAACATAGCCATGAAATTTAGTCATGACAGAATAAATTCTTTCCTACTGCTGAGGTGTTAAATCAAATTAAGAGTTCTTCAATAATTCATTGAAATTTAATCCCTGTGAGTCAGAGTTACACCTTCATTAGGTGCAAAGCCACATGAATTTAGGACAAGGCTTTGACTTGTGGCTTATAGTCAGGCTAATATGGAACAGGGAAACACATGGATTGTGGGGAATCATTTGGCTCTGTGTGTAGTTTCTGTTGGCTGAGATAAGTTAATTTTAATCTGCCCACGAGGAACATTAGATAGTAACTTCTCCAAGTTATGTAAAAGGCAGCAGCTCTTAGAAGTTTTCTGCAGTGCCACAACTATTTCCACTTCATCCCTGAACGTAGCACTTTTCAAACACCAAATAATAATTTGTGGCACGGTCACAGTAGGGCCAATATTTCCCAGGTCAGACCTAGGACAAAGATTTGCAACTGAACATGGCGGGATAGTACAAATCACACCTGCAAAGACAGTGTTTACATGACCAGGAAAGGACTACACCCTAAATGTCTCTTCTGAAAGCAATCCTGAATCTTAAACTGGATAAAAAACCACTGAGGTGCTTGGGCACAGGATTTTTCTTACCTTTAAGATCTTTTGCGAAAGGCATAGGGAAGGAAAAAGGGGTGTGTTCTGCCTGAGATGTCTCCAGGAACTCTGGAAACAAAGGCAGCTCCAAAGCAGGCTTTAAGGACAAAAGGCAGCGCTTGTTAGACCAATCCCATTTTGCTTCTTTTGCTACATCTTTTGGGGGAAACATGAGCATTCCTCTTACAGACATCTGCATACAGGCCACATCCTCCCCTCTTATTTAGTCAATAGTTGCTGTTCAGCAGGTTTGCAGCTTTATTTCTTCTGCTGGTGACTTTCCCTCCTTCTGTCATTTAGGTGAGGCAGAGAAATAAGGAAGGAAATGAAACTTTAAAGAAAAAGTATAAATCCCTTCTCTCCAAAACCAGCTGACTTCCCCAGCAAACAAGTAGGAAAGGTCATCTCATCAGTCAAGATGCTCAAGTCTAGCCCTCATTCTCTCCTCAAGCAAAAAGACAGGCACTGTGTCTTGCTGAAGTCCTGCCACAGACTGATGGTAGTGCCTACCCAAATTCCATGCGTTGTGGACAGCACTGTCCTGGTGCAACCTAGAAAGGGAATTCAATCATCATTTAAGGAAGGGAACTTGGAGGCCAGCAGCTGTGTATCAAACGATGCAGAGGCAAGTTTAGGACTCCCAACCAAGCCCACCGCAGAGAAGCCAAAATCAGCAGTTCTGCTAGCAGAGCACAGCTTTACAGGACTTCATAAGGGACTAAAGTTCTTGTCTACTTTATTCCCTTGCTCACACACTCTGAGATGCCCTCCAATACTTCTGGGGTGATCACTTGTTGAGAAAAGAAGGAAAAACACTGAGGGCAACAGATTTTGTTCTTTCTTGACTGCAGATGTAACGAACTACCCTGGCCCATATAGTGGTTAGGGAGGGACATGCTTAAGCTTCCCCTGAAGGATTACATTGGCTATTAAAAATGTTGAGTAGAATGCCCTTATTGATAATATTAATGATAAATATATGTGTGGGAAACAGTCATAGAACTAATGTACTGTAGAATACGGTGCTGGCTGTGCCTTCCAAGAAGCCTGAAATCTTATATTTCTATGTAAAATTTTTTAAAGAGTATTTATTTTATACTCCTTTCTAGGAATGATAGAGTTTGGCTTTTTACTTCTTAGTCTTTTCAGAGGGGTCACCCTGAGGTTTTGATGCTGCTTGATGTTATGAATCAATGTTCAGCTTATCTCTTTTGCTCCTAAATATCAATGAACATTTGGCAAATTTCTACTACAGTTCATTTTGACAGGATGAGGACAGCATTCCCTTGCCTGATAGTAGAGGTGACAAATGATTCTGTATTCTCCAAGTGGGCAAAAATTAGTATCATTGTGTATTTAACTTACATTTTGTTCCATGATCTTCTATTTCAGCTCTTAGGGTCATTTTTGCATGTCCTACATACTTATGCTATCTGGAGCTACAGCAGGAAAGCTCAGAGATTTTACAGCGTGAAGAAGAGAGAGTTTTGCAGGCTTTACACTTGAAACTGCAGAGCAGAGAAATCTGCCAGTCTTTTCATTTGTTACTCATTTTTTTTAAAGTTTTTCAAGGAAAGATAAAGAAAAATCCATTCTTTCATTTCACTTGCAACAGTACAGGGCGCTCTTACACATATGATTCCACAGTATTTATAGAATTTTTCAATTACATTCTTCACAAGATTATTTCCTTTTTCTTTAATGACCTCATATGGATGCCTATGAAATGTAGAAGCTTTAGTTCTACTGGTGGACAATGAAATATCCATGACTGCAAAAACCTTCAGGTGTGATGACTAATAGTTAATCATGGTAAAGAAATAATAAATCTAGCAGATCTGGATGTAGCTACATCAGCAGACTGATAGCATACCCAGCATTTGTTGTAGTTGGTTTTCATGTGAAAGCTTATTAACTTCCTGATCAGCTACTCATTGTCTGAGTCCATTTGATCCTAAAACCATATTCAGCAAAACTGTGCAACTTAAGCTGTAAGTGGGTAAATCTCAGGAGCCAGATGAAACTTTGATCAATCAGAGAAGTTGAAATACGAGAAGAAATTCTGGTCTCTTCTTAATGTTACACCATCAGACCTAAACAGATCAGTTGTGGTTCTCTGAAATAAAACAAACACACCAAATTTGAGAAGTCTTATATTTATAAACTCATTTAATGCTTAACCTTGCTTAAAAGTAGGATTTAATTCCCTTCCAAGTACTTCCAAACCTTCTGTGTACTTTCCGTGAGTGAGAAGTAACATGAGGAAGGCCAAATATGTATTTGCAAAGTATATGGCTAGTGCCTGGAAGAAGAAAATCCAATAGACACTGCTCACGCTTTCCTCTTTGCAATGGGTTCACTATTGGGATGCACATCCTGGGATTCTGGACTACTTACACTCAGTTTTTGGGTCATGCTTTTAGCCTATCAGATGACTCATGTCAGCTTCCTTCCATTTTCTGGGTCTTATTTGTAGCATGTAAAGAACTAGTAGACTACTTCTTTAGTACATTTTGTTCAAGTACTGAAAATCTGAGACACTTGTCTAAAATCCTTTAGTGGAGAAACATATTTCTAGGCTATAGTATCATGCTACTATTGGAATCTGTGATTGACTTTTCCTTTTTTGACTCCTGGGGTCATTATATATTAAAACCCATTTTCTTACTGGATGGATTTTACTTTCCTTTTCAGTAATGTATTTGTCACTCTTCACATGGTAGGGTCTCAGTCCAGGCTCAGCTTTGAAAGAAGCAGGGTATCGCTGGTTGCTGGGAAATGCTTTTATCTAATTTTGGTATCACAAACTGAAAGGATTTAACTGTGTTCTGGCCTTTTGTAAAGCATCCTGAATTTCAACATCTCCATGTCTTTCTAGCCTATCTAGTCCTTCTAGCCTTCCTTTTCCTCTGCTTTATATGCAACACCCAGAAAGTGGCAAAATGTCAAACCTGTGCCTTAGGAAATGCCTTTATTACATATCTATGTTGCTTCTTTTTTTCTGCTTTTTTTTTTCCCCTCCACTAGGAGACAAAGCTTTTGACCACTAGTGATTTTTGCACCCCATGTTCTCATTCCACAATTGAAAAACCCACCTTTTCCCCCAGTGTTACTGCAAATATTGCCCTGAATCATCCTGGTTCTCTTTACCTTGTGCATTGTTGTGCATGTTTCACAGAGATTTTTGTTGCAAAAGATTTTATCCCTCTTCTAACTCAAACTAAAAGCTTGATGGTTTATATGAAAAGTTTGTTATTCAAACTTTCCCCCTTTTATTTTTTCAATAAGTTTTCTTAATTTATAAGAAGCAAGCAATTCTACTGCATCCATTTTAGATAGTAAAAGGTGCTTCCAGTGTTTGCTGAGAAGCTACAGGGTTAGGTCCTCAATCTTGCAGTTTCTTTTCTTGCTTTTCTACCTGCCTGTGGCGGTAAAAATCTCTCCAAATAGACTCCTTTTCATGTTTCTAAATCGTGGCTATGTTCTTCTCTGAATGTAGGTATATTCTGGCTGTATCTTTGGTGAGTTAATATTTCCTTAGCTAATTTCTGCAGAATTGGCAAATGCAGTCTTCCCTTCCTCTCCACTGGGAATTTAACTCATTTTTTCAACCTCATAATGAAAGAGATGCTCGATATTCTGGTAGATAACCATCCACAATCTCTTGAGACCATGCACAATGAGTTCAGTTACTGAGATGGGGGAACACTTGCATGATATGTGACTAAACTTTTTAATAACACAAAACTGTGTCTTAAACTGATGTTGAAGCACTTCTTTACACAGACTGATTTATCAGTGTATACACAGTTTCTATGGGTAGTGAGACCTCCGATTCACTCAATAAGGCTCTTTTTTTTTTTTTTGTTAGAATAGTTACAATAGTCCTGTCAGCTGTTAGCTGGCACCACACTTCTCCCACCAGTGCAGAAAGATTTTGTGACAGAAGAACCTGAAACAGCATGGTGGAATATTTTTGATCAGTCAATTACAAAACACAGGAGGACATAACTTCAAGCAGTGCCTGGAATTTTTGTCATTCCGGCACAACCTTCCAGAAAGCCTGTGTGATAGGACACAGAGCTTCTGCAGGACATATGGGTTGCAAACTAGCATAAGTGTTCTGTGTAATAAGCATGAACTAAATTGCTAGTAAGCCACTAAAGATCCTCTTCTTCACCTCAACTCACATGAGCTCTTACAGAAAAGGGGATGGGCAGCTGTCAACCACTATAGGATCCCAGGCAGATCTCTTTGATCCTATCACTATAATTTGCACAGATGTCACTGCCTAGAAAAAAAGTGGAAAGTCCCAGCTGTAAGTCAAGAAAGGGCAGCATATAGCTGAATCTCACAGCTGATTTCTGCCAGAAAAGAAAGGAATCCCTTTTGCAAATTAATTTCCTCTGAGCTCCTAAATGTGCTCATTCCTTCTAATGTTGCTTCTCTTCTGGGAACCTCTGTTGTATGGTAGGATGTCTTTTTTGGTGTAAATGTCCAACTCTGCATAAAAAAGCTCAAAATTACTTCAGTCAGAGAGAATAAAAATAACACTTTAGCCAGGTGGATGGTCCATTTGTCTAGAAAACCCTGGGAAATTAGTGTCCTGGGTCTCACACTCTGCTTGATGGCTTGAACCCACCTTTCCTGGATAACTTTTATCTCTTCCCATCTTTAGAAATAAGGTAGTTGTAACATGTTGTTGCAACTATCAGTAGAATAATTTACTGACTTTAGATATTTTTTTATTAATCTCAAATTTTCTGTCTGGCTTTTTGAAACATTGCTGTAAATTATGATAGCTTTCTAACTCTACTTTATCATGGTACAGAATGAATTTATTAGTATGACTATATATTGTTTCCATAAATACTTCAGCTTCACATTTACTAACAGAAATATTATGTGGGATTTCAATTACTCTGCTAATAGGCTAAAATATATTTTAGTTGGATTTGAATTAGTGTGAGGATTTTTTTTTTCAGAGGCATATAATATCTCAGATATATTGCAGTGAAAGGCGTTCTGTGTGTAGCTGAATAGCTTGGGTGTGACTGGATTTATCTTTTGTGCTGTCAAATGTTCCTAGGATATGTCTACATTCCATTTAAAGATAAAATTTAATGATCAGGGCACTAAATGCCTGCTACTGTCATGTCCACGTGACAGAAATGATACCATACATCAGGTAGCTTGAAAGTCTAATTTTGTGTTATCATACCAACATTAACCAAAATAAGGTTCCAGCACAGAGCTTGCATCTGGACAGCTGAACTGAGCACCATCATTGATTCAGGGCATTATGGGACAGTTCTGGCGGTCTTCATTCATCCATAAGTGCCTCATCTGTTCTGCCTGCCTGCGGCTCCCTATTGTTTGCAAGAATCTGGTTGGGAATATTAAAGAGAGAGGAACATCACCTCTTAGAGCAACAGCTAATGGAGGGGAGCAGAATACCAAGGTTCCCCTTTCTCAGCCTTGTGCAGTAATGTCCCCTAGAAGCCTATGCTTTGTTCTGGCACCTGCTGAATTACTTCAGTGCATTCCTAGGGCACACTGTTCAGCAGCCTATCAGGTATCACCAGAAATTTATATTCTCTGAGCAGTGGTTTAATATTTGTTTTTTTTTTTTCCTTTCCCCTGTAGCACAGGGGTTATATTCATTTTCAGTATCTCCCTGGCTCACCATCTTGTGACAGACATATCAATTGCTTTTGGTTCTGTCTTCTTTTCTCCACCTCCCACCACACTTTTCCAAATGATCAGAAAAGAGCATAAGCAAATTAAGAAATAATAATGACACGATATGTACTGTGTTCCATTTGACAATATAGATTCTCTGAAGGGCAGCTGGATGCATGAGTGACGAGGAGACAAGATTCAGAAAAGCAGGAGGGGATTTTTGTTTAATAATAAATGTTCCATCTGAAGGCAAAATTATGATTATATGTCATAACCCCAAAAAAACTAATAAAATAAAAAATGCAAGAAATTATTCATGCTGGGCTGAGTTAGTGTTTACTGAACAAGTCTGGCTACCTCCTGGTATTATCTGACATTTCCTTATGTTGACATGACTGACAGAGGAATTAGGCCCTGTTGCTAATACTAACAACCCTCTTTTTTCCCAGGACACCAGAAATACAACTGTCATTTCTTTGAGATGCAGGTCACAGTAGGTCTCTGTCTTTCTCAGATTCTTAGATTAAAAAATCTTAAATCAGGCACCAGAAGGCTGTGAGATCTCACACAGTAATATACTTGGTACTTTGTATTTGTTTTTTGATTCCTGAGGCTTTAGGATGATCTGAAGATATATATTCAAGGGCTTTTTTGGAAATTTGAAGGGTCAGAAATAAATCTCTATTGTTAGCTTACTTAATTTTTAATAATATTTTCATTTCTACTTCCATTCCATGACTGCAGAAACTGGGGCTTTCCAGGATAAAAACACAGCAAAAAATTACAACAATATGTACTGTAAAACTTTCAAGGAAATTACAAAAGTTGGCAGCAGAGAAGAATGTCAACTGCACAGTCCTAATTTGTCAATTACTTGCTCTTGCTCCCAGGCAATATATCACGTGTGACATTTTCACTGCAATTTATATCCTTCTAGTTTTCCTCTGATATCTTTTTGCCCTTTTCCCCAGCATTCTTACTCTCTGTCGACCATCTGAACTCTTTCTATTACCTTGATTCACTTCACTATCTTTCCAATTCTCTTGTTTTTGCTGAAAGATCTTCACTGACGTTTGATTGCACTCAACCATATATTATGCTGGTTTTGTGGTCTTGGTCCCCATTCAGTGCCCACCTGGACTTCTTCCATCATTTTGATGGCAGCCATGTGCCTGATAGTGTCCTGCCAAAGGATGCTTTGAACCTGTTCATCTTTCTATAATTTTCTGCTGCTCTGACACTGCCAGAGCCACCAACGTTCATTATTCTCTTTTCTTACATTCTCTCTCACTTCAACCTCCTCTTCCTTCTTTCCTTACCTGTCCTCAGTGAAATAACACCTCATTACTATCTCTCTGGTAAGAAGCAAGATCTGTGTGCCATTGAGCTACATCCACCAGGCTTTAAAGGATACTTTATGTGGTCCTTCTTCAGGCAATGAGCTCCATCCTCTGGTTACCCACTCTTTTCATTTGCTTTTTAGCCAGTCTTTCTACAGTATGCCACCATTGATACTTTTCCTCTCCCCTTTCTCTACGCTCCTACTTTAATCCCACTGGGCCTGAAGATGGACACTACGCCTGAAAAGTCAGACTCTATCAGACCCTTCTACAATACTTTAAAGGAATTTGGAATCAACAGCTTTTCAGAATTAGCTTCAAAATGGTAACAAAGGAAAAAACCCAAAGATTTTAAAATAGGGGACAAACTTGATGAAATAAATGAACATTTTTGGTTTGAGATTTTCACTGAAAAACGAAAATTGGTCAGATTCCAGTATTAACATTTTCTGGATTGATTTGTACTTCTGAGAGAAATCAGGGTAATATTTTGCACTTATGTGAATTCAACTTTGTGTAAGAGGAAATTTAAGAATAGGAATGTGCAGCGAGATTGATATTTTCACTCTCAGGCATTACTATACATGAAAGTTAGTGTGCTAACAAACAGAAACATGATTTTACAGAACACTAGCTATTTCACCCTGGCACACGTCTTCCTTTTCCTTCTCCCCTCTTCATTACAAACTATAGTGCACAGTGACAATGTTTAGCAGTGCTGTTTAGCAGTCACTTCATAATTACTGTATAGGCTACAGCTGTCCTTATAAATTAATGAGGGCCCGGAAAAATTCCCATGCACCAGAATGCATCATCTATACTGCTAATGTCTTGGTAGAGTTCCTTGCATGCTTTTTCCAGAATGGTTCAGGACCTAATATTCCAATGGTTATTTTTGATATAGAACTTTCTGAAGTCACTCTGGAAGAGAGGAGAATTTACCAGCAGAAATATGGACCACTTTTCATGAGGTGTCTGTCCTGGGACAGAGCATATAGACATAGAATCTTACAGGCAGAGTTTGGGTTGAGCAGCTTAAGCACAGAAAATTCACACCCAACCAATTAGGCTATTTTATTTTTTCCTCAGACACAAACATTTAATAAATAATCATGACTTTCTATTTTAAACTCCTAGCATTCACTTCAAAAGGAGAAATTGTATTGCAATATAGATAGTATATAGCCCTGGATAGTACAAAAAAAAGGACCATCAGAAAAGCAACGTAGTCTATCAGGTCAATATAAAACTGAGTCTTTGGAGTTGCAAGTGCCTTCCCAGTAGAATTGCCTTGACAGTTCCCTGCAAGTTCTGTGATTAAAGCAGTTTCAGGCTAAAACTAGATGGTATCATACCCCTCTTGCGATGGAGAAAAGGAACAGAATTGCCTAGCCAATTAGCCTAATCTGTCTTTTCTCTAATTTGTCTGTTTTGCATAACCACAGTATTAACCACCAGCTCACTCCTGCTAATCCCCAGTGCTACATAGAAGAAAAGAACCCGTTTTTATATTACAGTGTAATCATAATATCTACTAATTTCCTTCCATACACTACAGGCCTCTTTTGAAAGGAGATTGCTGGCATTATCCCCATTTTATAAATGAGGAGACTTACAGTACAGCAAAATGATTTCTCAGGAACTGAGAGTTACTGATAAAGTAGAGCCTGATAACACTGTAACTGATAAAGTAGAGAATAAAATTCAGGTCTCCTAAATTCTCAGCACAGTTGACTTTCTGCAAGCTTCAGTGCTCACTTGCTTCTGGGATTATGAGTGAAATCTGCAGCAAGCCTTTTCCCCCTGCATTTCTAAGTAATTTATTTTCTAATTTTCTTAATATCACTACAAACTGAATCAAATAATTGCAAAATTGCTTGCTTTCCATATGTTGTGTCTACAAGGACATAACAAGGTCTTTTTAGTGGTAGCAGTAGAAAATAAGGTTGACTTCAAAGTGTGCTAGCACTATCGTTCCTTTTTATAAAAAGGGTCTCATGGTGCCATTTCATGCTTTCACAAAATGAGACATAAATCTCCATGGATCGAAGGGAATCTATTGTTTACAAAAGCCCTGAAAACTTTCACCTCAGCTCCATAGCTCTTCATCACAAGTAAACTCTCATAGAAGCCTCTATTGCTGTTCTGTTTCAGATGCTTATGCCATGCCCCAGTCCTGGACATAGATCTCCTCCTCTTCCAATAAGTGATGCTCTTGTGCCAAAGGATGAGAGAAATTATTTTGTAAAAATTTGTAAATTAGGAACATCTGTTGTAAGACTGACTATACTTATTCCATTCCTTAAAGACAAGATTTTCAGAGAGGTCAGAACCATGTTCTTATATGAATAGTTTCTTTTCTGGGGTATTTTTGTCTTCAGGTAGGATTCAGAAAGTAGCTTAAGAATCAGGTAACAAAATCCTGGCACCAATGTGGAAGAGATTTGCCTGCTCCATCTACCCCAGGGAAAATAAACCAGAGGCGAAAGACAGAAATTACTGGTTCTTATGTGTCTGGACAGTGAAATTTCTGTAAGGAGATTTTCAAATTTCTTTTTGTCCTAGCTAGGACTACATTTACACTTACACTGTTAACATATTTATTTGTTTGCTTTCCCAGTCCTCACTGTTCCCGGGCTCCTTAAACTGTACACATTATAATCTATCATAACCTACCGTTGGTTTAAAAATACATGTTTTGCTAGTTGATGTCCTCTTGCAGTTAGTCAACTCTTACTCTTTTTTTCTCCTAAAGAAAAGGTAGTATCAAATTTCGATCTCTATTCCCCTTCTATGATAAGAAGCATCTCTGCGAGATCATACTGCCTTGAAAAGCAGGTGGACAATATCAGCCTCCTTGCTTCAAAATACTGCTGCAATTAAGTATGTTTGCTATCTCAGAGCTAACAAGTGAGGACTAGGATCTTCTGAGTTTCAGAAGTTAACAACTTTCAAAAGCTGTTTTTGATCTCCAGTGAACCAGGATATAGATTCTGGCTACCTGGAACCAACTTCTGTGTTTAGCTGATGAGTTGACTGAACACAGTCTTGCAGGATCTTTTCCTAGCACAGTTTTCATGACCTGTTTTAGTTTTGTGGCAGCTCCTGGTTATTGAGTCCCAATGTCAGGGCATGGTCATCCATGATTAATGAGCTAGATGTACAGAACAGCCATGTAGAAACTCCCCCTGTTAGGCAGCAAAGCAAAGATTGAAGTGGCATCTTACAACTACCCATGTTGGAGACAATCAAAGAGTCATCAATATCCCAGAGTAAAAATGTGTCTGCATCGATTTTAGGTGTGGGGAATGTTAAGAGATGTCATCCATCATAGCTGACTGGCAGTATGTTTGGGGAGAGTGGGCTAAAGCATGGAGAGACGCCAAAAAACTCTTACAATTTGGCAACTTTATGAAAACAAGATCATCTTCCCTGCAAGCTAGAAAACTGAGTCTGAGATTAATTACTTAACTCCTAGTACTCTTGCACTCGGTGATTATTCCTATGCTCAGCTGTTCTTTTACAGTAACTTTAATCTGAATATTTTACAAGAACATTTGAAGTTTATTTACAGAAACATCAAAAATTCTTCATTTTAGATGTATATGTAGAGTTGATTGCTTTTTCCATGATTGGGATTGCAACTGTGATCTTTTGTAAAGCTATTATTAGTCCCAATATTATCATAGCTGTAGCTCCCAGGACTGACTGAGTTCAGAAACTACTCAGTTTCTTTTAAATGCTATGATGATCTTTTATAGCAAGTTTTTATACAGTTAATGTGGCCCAGCTTTAGAACTGGTTGTGGCCTCGCTGCTGACCATTTTAAAATTAACTGGCTTTACATTTCATGCCACTATCACCACCTGCCAGTCCTTGAAGTATTCCAGGCAGTTACATTTCCTTGGTAGCTTGTGTGTAATCGTATTTGAATAAAACAAGTTGCAAATGATTGAAATTATCAGTGTTCACTCTGTGTAAGTTGGCATAGTGTGTTAGGCTGAAAGACTGTAGTTCTATATGCATAAGATATGTGCAAAATTATATACAGTTGTTTGCTGTTTACTTGGAGAGAATATAGTGGTCCCTCTGTTTCATCAGTGCAAAACAAAAGGAACCACTGTAACAGATGGTGCTATAGCTCTGTTTTTCGAGAGTTATGTCCCAAGTCCAAGACCTAGTTTATAGGGCTGACTATTCTTTCTGCTAACAGTGCTTGCTTGTAATGAGGTTTCACACTGAAATAATTTCTGAAAGACTTATGCACTGCAGAATTTTTTAAGCACACGATTGGGACTGATGGTGGAAAGCGGAGTATAGCACTAGGTGATACAGAAGTAGATATGAAACAATTGATGAAGCTGTTCAAGAGTCTGAAGGTCATATGTTTGAAGATCAATAGTATTCTGTTATTCCATATAGCTTCCTTGGTGTGTGCCTATGAAATTCCTTGAACAATTCAACAGAGTGCAGGCATTGCCCCAGCTGCTGTGGCCAATGGTGTGTTGTCCTCAGAGCCAAAAGGAGAGGAGAACAATTAGAAATAACTTGAGACCAATCATTTCAACTATTAGAAACCATTTTAGGAACTGTATCTGGAGTTTTCCAGGAGGACTGCTTTATGACTTCTCGACTCATTCTGAAGAGCTCATCTATGGTTGAGCAGAACATCTCCATTAGGATGATGAATGTGCCAAGAATCTTAAATATAACATCAAGTGAACCTGCTAGGTGATGTTTATATTCCAGCTGTCTCTCACCAGTATTTCTTTTCCTTACAGAATATCTTTGTGTGTTTGTTTGCTTTTTAAAAAGGAGCCACATCCTTGCCTGTGGCCAGACTGAAGGGTTGTGTAAGTGGTGTGAATGCATAAATGCAAAGATGATCAGAAGTTCATCTTTGCAGTTCCTTGACATTGCTGCTTCTCTGTGAAGGCCTGTTCCCTCCTGCTACACAGACGGGCCTCTGCAGAGATGCAGTTTATGCTAGCTGCGATGACCATCTGAGGCTAAGAAAGCCTGGCACTCCCACAAGGAATATGCCTTTTTCCTCTGACCGGGCCTTACCATCCCAATTGTAGTCACACCAGCTTGCTGTGTGGTGTGCCTGTAGGTCTCCCTTGTTGCTGGTGCTGAAGATCTGCACCTCTAAGTCAGAATGGGCTGCTTTTAATTTCAACTTTTGTCTCTCACTCAAGCCTGTTACGTGGAAGTAAAAAGAAACATGCATGGGGTATCTCTGTTATATTCTTGGCTACTCACCAGGCACCAAATCTGGGATTCTCCAGAGCATTCCACTAATGTACTGCAATTTTCACCAGTTTGAAGTGGGGGTAGACCATGTTCATGCCCATCTGCTAATTTTGAATGCCAGGGATGCTCTAATATTGCATGAGTTCAAATGACTGCTTAAGGTTTGTGGCAGCAAAGAATAATATCCATAAATGACCAAACCTGAAGTACAGCTTGGGCCTAGGCATTTGTTTTTTGAAAATCAATTTACATTTGATAGAAATTTTTATCTTAAAGACATCTTCTTGTTACCATCACTGCATCTTCCTACCTCTCCTCACACTTCCACAGCCTATACTGCCAATGCCAGTATTTCTTCTTCACTCACACAGAGGAAAGTGGTTGCAGGGAGAAATTTCTGGCAAAGAAGACAGTAGCTGCATTTCTAGGAGATATTTTCCACAGTAGGGAGTAGGAGGATGGAGAAAGTAGGTGGGGGAGAAGAGAAAGAGAAAGAAGTGGCTGCCTGCCTTGCATTCTCATGAGAAAACTAAATGTAGCCCCTTGTCTCCACAAGGTAAGCAACCTCTGATGTTACACAGTAAATGTTCAGGCACCCGTGAAGTGATGTGACAACGGCCAGGTTCAGACTCAGCAAGTGCAAGGGTCTTTTGCACACTTAGAAAGGACTGCTGTTTCTAGGCATATATTTTTATTCTGACTTATTTGTTCAGATTTGAATATACTTAAGGTCAGGACAGATGCAAGTGAGGAGAAAAAAAACCCAGACTAGTTTGGTCTGCTTTTTCTTATTCCCTTTATTGCATATTTGAGAGATGGTCCTCTCAAATATTCAGCGTTACTGAATGCTGGGATGTTGGACCCACAGGAGCTGGGAAGCTTGAATGCTTGTTTAAATTTTATGGCTCTGACTCTTCTCTGCCAGTATGCAGCACAGTAAACACCACACTGTTCTTATGTTTGTTCTCCTCTATTTTCCCTTAGTGTCAAGAGTAACCAATTATTTTTTCTATTTTTTCTTCTTTTTTTTTAAAGGATGATTCCAGCTACAAACAAAGCCTTTGTTGTAAACAACCTTGTTTCTGGAACAGGCTATGACCTCTGTGTCCTGGCAATGTGGGATGACACGGCCACAACCCTTACTGCCACCAATATTGTGGGATGCGCCCAGTTCTTCACCAAAGAAGACTACCCTCAGTGCCAGTCGATGCACAGCCAGTTCCTGGGTGGGACCATGATTCTGATCATCGGAGGAATCATTGTGGCAACTCTGTTGGTATTCATTGTAATACTCATGGTCCGTTATAAGGTCTGCAACAATTCCCAGGGGAAGATGTCTAATGTCAGCAACGTCTACTCACAGACAAATGGAGCACAACCAGTTCAGAACGGAGTCTTGCCCCAAGTCAACCCCAAAGTGGTGGTGAGAAATGAACTTATGGAGTTCAACTGTCAGTCTGCACGGAGTAGCATCTCTTCTTCCTCCAGCTCTGCAAATAGCCATGACTGTGATGACTATAGCCTCCAAAGTGAACAGGGCACATTGTCCAGTAAGTGGAGGCCTCCTTCCAGGTCAAAACACAATATTGACCGGCTAATGGGAGCTTTTGCCTCCCTGGAACTGAAATGTCAGAAAAAGGAGGAGATGACAGACTCCAGAACTTCCACGGTGGCCCGCCACTCGGACAAAGAGCCACTGCTGGGCCAGCCAGAGTCCAAATTTCGCAGCCTCCTCATGTTGCCTCTGGAGGGCAAAACTAAACGTAGCCATTCTTTTGACATGGGGGACTTTGCCACATCTCAGTGCTGCACCTACCCAAAAAAGATAACAAATATTTGGACAAAGAGGAGCCTCTCGGTGAATGGCATGCTTTTGCAGTACGATGACAACGACTTAACAGGGGCAAAAGGGACTTTTGGGAGCTCAGAGTGGGTAATGGAAAGCACAGTGTAAATATCAGCATCTCCCCCTTCCTCTTCTCCCTCATGTATAAGGCGTGGTTTGCTGCAGGGCCATGCATTTGGAAAGAGAGGGGAGGAAATGTTTTCAGTTGTACTGGCCAAAAAGATAGGTAAACAAATAAGTAACAGGGATACTAAATGAGAAGGAAGGTCATGAAATGTGAATAGGCACGTATGGCACCATTCTCGTTTGGCCCCAACTAAACCATGTGTGAATGTTTCAAGGAATTTGCTAGTTGTATTTAGCATTGCTTTCCAAAAGTTACTCAGAATCTTGGTGAACTGTCACACAGGCTTAAACAAGGAGGATGAAAAGGGGTTTAACAGCACAAGTTTAATTTTACCAGGTTTCTTGTTTTTGGTTTTTGTTTTGGTTTGTTATTTAAAGGGCACCTCTTTCTTTTCTTTTAACAACAGAAAAATACTTCTGTGAGTATAAGACTGGTGCTAGGATATATCTGGTTGTCACTGCAAGTGACTGTCTCAAAAGTGCAGGGCATCCACAGGGACAGATCAGAGCAAAATGTTCAGCATAATCTCATGGTGTTAACTGTGACATCTGGGAAAACAATACTTCATGCTGAGTGGGCTTTAAAGATTTCTGTTCTGTTTTGCCTTGTTACTGCTTTTAAGTTTTTCCCCACAGCAGAAAGTGTTTCCATGCAGTTTTTGTTTTCTGCTTTCAGTCTCATCAAATCCCCCAGATGAAAAGGAGAACATGTACAAAGGTCAAATTTCTGATGTACTGTATAACCCACCTCCAATGCCACCCCTTTATGTCCTAGGAAAAATTAAATCTAGGGCTAATAAATTTAAAAAAAATCATCTTCTTTCTTCCATCTTCTTCATAGTCTCTGCTTGTCAGTGCTTAAGGCAGATTGCAGCAGTTATTGATATCTATAGGGGTGTTGCTACCAAAGATGGGAAAAATAGTGATGAAGATTTCCTATTAAAGGATAAAGAAAGGGAAGACGAAAGTAGCTCCCATGAACTGTCCACATTATGAATACCAGTGGCTTCTGGCAAAGGTCACACTGTCACTCTGTTCAACTGACAAAGAAAACACAGACTTTCACCCTATTGTGACAAAAGCTCTTTGTCTGTACAGTTGGTGACATAGCTTGAAGCTATCAGAATCATCGGAAATGTAAGTTTTTCAGGGGATTGGGTATGTTCCCAATTAGCCAGAAAATCTGAGTTAAATTTGGGTGTGTCAGACCAGGGGGTCTCCCATGTGTCCCCTCCATTACAGATAGCACTTCCCCAGTCCCCAGTGTACTCCTGCCCCCTTGCCTCTCACCCTCACTAAAGTACTTGCTAACTTAGAACAGGAGCTCTTTAGGGCTTGTAAACTAATTCTCAAGTTTGTATTTGGGGAGCATTGCTGTTGTGGAACTGCGCACGGCCCACCAAGCAGATTTCATTGTCCTTAACGACTTAACTGTGATCTCCAGCATTTTGGTGGCTAGTGCAACTGTCCTTCCATCGTTTACCTATTTCTTGGCTCCCAATGATCAGCTGCTGGGAACCATTCTGAAGTTGCACATTGTTACTATGATTTTGTAAGACATGTGGAGAAAGGGTGCAAGGCACAGAGAAAATAACACATGAAAAAAATTCTATGTATATTTTTTTTAAAGGTGCAGAGATATATTGTGACATGGCTGTGTACTTGACCTTGTATTCGTCATGTTTCCTACTTGGAGTTTTAGAAAATGACATCCCTGTGATCAGAATATTTTTTTTTCCTTTATTTTCTTTCTTTTGCTACAAAATGTATAGTAAAAAACATTCTTGGGGAAAAGAAAAGTACCTGCTTTTCATTTATTTTCTGGTCCGTGATCTTCTTTGAAACCTAAGTAAGGAGCAGTAAGTATTTTTTAAATTATCTTGAAAATGTAGATGTTTGCTTTATCTGTCCCTTAAACTATCTTTGACTTCAGGATTTTAGGTATAAAGTAGGAATCAAGAAATACAGACCTTCTTGGAATGCATGAGAAAAGATCTTGGAAAAAGGCATTTCACCTCTTTATCAGTGGTTGCATTTATACAGATCTATATCACTAAGGTATTTTAAACTCTGATCCAAAATCCACAGAAGTAACAGGAAGACATTTTAGGCTTAGGACCTGACTTTGTAGGGTTTTGCTCAGATTATAGCTCACAGCCAACATTAATATATTCAAAAGAGATCCAGTAAAACTTCGTTTGCAACATCTTTTTAGTGCCAGAATCTGCACCACCCAACTGTCCAGCTGGCACCTCGATATTAACCATTAATGACATTTATATTTATGTTGTACTGAAGACTCTTAAACATGTTTATGTAATTATTTACTTTTCCTTTTTACACTGTGGTGTGGTTGGACTTTTTTATTATGTTGCTGCTGCACTTCAAACATGACATCTGGGCTGTTTTTAATTTAGCTGCTGAGTTTGTCAACAATATTAGCAGCATACGCAGCTGTGAATTTTCAAAAGCAATATCCTATACTATTTTCTTTATTAAAAAGGAAAATATCTCTGACTTTCTCATACAAGATTAAAGGAAGTAAGCCAACAGATCCTGTTTTAAAATAATGGAAAGTTGCCAAAGAACCTAGGTAATAAAGTCCACAGTCTAACAGCTGCATTTAATACTGTTAACTGTGATTTTAATTCATTTAGCTTTAATTAATGAGGCTCAATCTACACCAGCAAATTTGCAAATACTGAGCAAAATGAAACAAGCACCCAGCAATTACCTTTGGTGCTCACAGCATTTGGGAGGAAGAGGGCACAGGGACTCATAGGTGAGGCAGGGAGCTCCATGGTGAGCCAGCAGGTGGCCAAACCTTAGAGATGGATGGAGCCAGGCTGGTGGTGCCAGTGCCTGGGCATCCTTCAGGTGCCACCAGCCGCTGCCCTGCTTACACAGATGGCCAAGCAGAACCCTGAAATTACCCTGTGGCTTCCCCTTTACCATTTCCAAATGTGCTGAAGACAGCTCTGTCTTTTGGGTTACATGCTGAATCCACACCCTAATTGCTAATGCACAAGTGTAACCCCAGGGTCCTCCACACACAATCTAACCCATCTCTACTTTGCCTTTGTTTTGCCTCTATTTTCACATGTGCGCCTCACTCAGCGTCTCTGGATTTTATTATTTTTCTGTAGTGCTGCTGCATGGTAGAGATTCTTCCTTGCTCCACTTCTGAGCGCAACTGCACGCCAGCGGCTAGTGAAATGATGTGTAGATATCCACTTACCTGGGTGTAATAAATATTTTCACACATCATTGAGGAGGTGAGCTAGCTCCAATGGCCTAGTCCCCTGGCCTCGCAACCCTACACTGAGAAATTTATACAGGCCTCAAGAAACAGTGCTGTCTCATAAATTAACATGTGGTAGTGTGACATGCAGCTGCACCAACTATGCTTTAGATGTAAGAGTCAGGTAGAGCAGATAGTAAGGAGGACAAAAGAGATCAACAAGATCCTTCTGGAAAAGGAGCCTGTGAAATTAAATGTGCTACAGAATTTAAAGTGAAGCCTACGGCAGTAATTAAAGACAACTACATATGAGTATTTAGCCCCTGTAAATTAATTATTTTGACATCTTTAATAATAGTGGAATAAGCTTTTTTCTCTAAAAATATTATATGCCATTTACTTGAAAGAACAGGATATGATTCCACTGTGAAATTCTGCACATAGTTAGTCTTGCTCAAAAAAACAGCCCAAATCCCCAAAATATCATCCTGGAGACTATTTAAACAAAATGACAAAATGGAAATTTCTGAAATTAGTGTTGATATGGATTTCATTTGACATCTGCTACGAACCAAATGGTTGTATGAAATGAAAATCAAAGTGTGTGTGAGCATGTGTATGCCTGTATGTACATATGAGTAGCTAAGCAGACCATACCATTTGCTTACAATTTATATCCTCCTTACAGATTTCATGAATTGGAACATATTTCTGGTTTCAAATGTATTTTCAGAGTTTGCCAGCTCTAGAGAACAGCAACCAATTTGTTTTCCTCTTACCCTTAGAGGAAGATAAGTTTTTATATGCTTCCAAACTATACCCAGTACTTAGTTACAATTTGAATTAATTCACTCATAAAGCAATGCATAACAACAAAGCAATGAAAGGTACCTCTGCTCTGCATTATGCAAGACTGAAAAGGTGGTAACTTTTCCTTTGCTAAACCTGTTATATCCCACACCATGGGACTGATTTGCTCTGGAAACAGAAGAAAATAATATTCCAACAGATTCTGCTTGTTTCATTCTCACTCTTCACCCAGCAAAGGACTGCAAAGACAGATGACAAAAAAGAGCCCTTGGAGGTGTCTGAGCAAGTGCAATAAATGCAGCAATTATTTAAGCACATTTTAAACTCAAGGCCAATGAATAATTCCACCTAATAACCAAGAAAACATTTTAGTCTTTGAATAGCTTGAATGTCACATCTGTTTGCAGTGCTTTGTACCCATTAACCCATGGGTAACACACAGCACACTATATGGTGCGCGCAGTACCCCTTCTACCCCTTGCAGCCTATTTCTCTGGAACCTTTTCTCAGTGACTCTCCCCTCTGTGTTCAGTGTTTGTAATTCAATACTTGGACAGTTCTGGATGTGTAATAATATTCTGGATGTGGAATTAACAAGTGACATTATTAACGTCTTACATGTTTCACCTTTAAATTCCGCTAAACATGATGAGGGGATCCATCCAAAAAAATTAGATTTGGTTTTGGGCTGTAGGCCAGATGAAAACTAAAACAAAAAGTACCTTGAAACTCTCGCTTTTAATATAGGAATTTTATGTTCTGCAGTATGTTTTCCTTGTCCTAATTAATTACTCCTTAATCCCCAAAGGTACAGCATTCCCTAGCATCAGCTGTCAAAAGGCCCTACTATATGAAACAGTGCCAGATGCTTATTCCTAGTATTATACTCCCAACAGATGGCAGATGCCATGGATATAAATATATACCCAGATATAGATATATCAGCAAATGAGTGCATTTGTATTCATGTATACTGTCCATCTGAACACATGCACACATGTATATGTTGTGCTCTTTAACTGTATGGTTTGTGATGTACAGATTTCCCAGTTTTGTAATAAAGAAACATTCACATTTTTTATGAAATACTAATCGGAGAAAGAGAGAGAGGATGGAAACCTTCTCTTTCTAGAAAGCAGATTAGTTGATAATCTGCATCTTATCCCAGATGGGAGAATTTAGTGCTTCAAATGAACTTAATGGGAGGTGAAAGGATTCGTTTGTTTCATATGACCACAGCAAAGGCTTAACTCCTACGTTAGGGCATTTATTCACCTGATTCTCCCACCACATGCTGCAGATAAGTCTCCTGTCAATGAGGACTCATGGTCTGCAGGAAGACAGGCAGCCACAGGGAGCTACTATTCTGCATTCACTGCCCCTGTTTGTGCTCTTAAATGTGCTGACAATGTTGTGCTTTAGTCTGTTTGTTTGTTTTTTGGGAGAGGGCAATATCACATATTATATTCAGTCATATGAGGAGCTTGGACACAAGGCTACAGAAACTGGTGGGAAACAGAAACATTGAAAATCAATGGCCTGTACTAAGAGAAAGTAAATCCTGACTTTAAAATCCATAAATCTTAGTTTGGAAATAGGAAAGGAGAATGCCTCATTAGTTACCTGTACAGCTACAGAGGTGGGAATCAACTCATTGTTAAAGTTGCTCAGCCATGTTCGCCCATAACATTTTTCATGCAATGAAAAATTGAATGGATGTCTTTTGTGACACTTTTCAAGTTCTTGCTGTGGGACTAGTTTATCTTAAAAGTATTAATACTGCTATCTTCTTCCCTGCAATGAACAATTCAGGGATATTTTAATATGGAGCAGTTAATTACCACCTGTACAATTTATGAGTCAAATCGCAAGATGGGTGTTTGCACAGGAAAAAAGAAAAGGCTGTTGTTTTATGGAAGTTGGTCCTCTTTGCCAGTGTTATTGGTACGTTGGTATGAAATGCAGGATCTGAGAAGGCATAGGCAGGGCTGCATGTGGTGAAATGTCTACTTTTTACCCTGTGGTAATAAGGCTTAAACAGAAAGCCAGAGAAGGTATCTGTTAATCTTTCTTCCTTTGAACATGACTCAGAGATGTGAAACTTCAAATAATTAGGCTCATAAATCTGATCTACCATAGAGAGAAAAATGGCACCCATTGGACTGATGTGATCCAAGTGTTATTGCAGCAGCGAGTTGCATGCTGATCACTGGTGGAACTGGTGTCACACACAAAGGCTGGGCCTGGTGAAGCAGGTTACCCAGGAGGTACGGCAATGTAGGGACATGTTAGACCTGGCTAGTCCAATAAATCATTCCCACCTTAGTATCCTGTGATAGTGTTCAACAATAGCTACTTCAGAGAAAGTACCTTCAGGAGTGCTCTGTCCAAAAGCCTGATGGGCTGGGAGTCTGTATCCTATTCTCCCTAAGGGAACAAAGAATTTCTTCCAAAATTCACTACCCAACAATTAAAACACAACTTAGAACTAAAACTGGAACAAGAACAAGCTCTGAATGACTCCTCCTCTTTTGGAGTTTCTGCTTCTGAGCCTGTCAATCCTGACTTATAAAAACAGTCCTTGTCATCTGAGACTGGGTTGCCTGAGGAGCTTGGAAATGGACAGGTGAGTATTTACAGAGATAATGAGAACATTCCTCATTTGCAAGAAGGCCAGGGCGTGCCTCTTGTGTGTCTCACTGTCACTAACACAGACCAATGTGTACAGCAACAGCAACAATATTAAAACTAGTGAAAACTTTATCAAATATGAAACTCTGACGCATAATGCAAAAAAATCCCCACCATCATGTCAAAAAGTGCCTTTCTCACATAGTTTTGAGAAACAAAAGACCAGATATTCTCTGTTCTATTCAAATACCCTTTATTATATTCATATATATATGAATAGAATACAAACATTTTATAGAAAAAAAGATCTGGTTTCCAAGAGACCTCTGCACACTACCAGTTTGTGTAGTAATATTTGGAGATGAGACCGGAAGCACTGGGCATAGCACAAATTTGATGTGAAGAAGATGTCCCTAGATTTAAGGTCAGTAGATGTTATATTATCTGTCTTCCTGTTTAATACAAGCCACAAAATCATGCCTTTCTATTGAAGAAACCCCAGTGGGATTGTGGACCTTTAAATTTGGGTTACGAGGCCAGTGCAAAGCTCTGTAGGTGCATGAAAATGAAACCATCCTGGGGCCATTAGTACAGATGCTTTTAACAGCTGCCAGAGAGCCTCAGCTTGCTATACATTTGGGCTGCTCCACAAACACATCCAAAACAACTACACACTCAAATGATTGAAAAGTAACTGTCCATAATATGCTGAGTGTTGGCTAATGGTTAGCATTGGTTAGAATACAGATGAGAACAATACAGTTTTGGCTGCAGCTTCTAGGCTACAGTTATTTGCATGCTGCTGGGTGCCCAAATCTACTGCCAGCCTTGGCCACTCAGAGTCTGAGCGGCAGAACCACCCTGTTGGACTTCCTCCACAAAGTCCGCTAAGCATGATCTTGAATGAGGTTAAAGAATTTATTCCTCCCTGGGGAATGTAAGTTACGGATTCCTCCAGGACCTCAGTCCAGAAGGAGACCCCCTGCTTCTGCAACAGCCTGAATTTGAGAGGGAAGGACGGTACATCTCTAGCCTGGCATTCCAGGACCCACCACCTCCCACCACTCCCACCACCCCAACCTGCCCCCCCAAGTTTCATACCTCCTCCTTTCTCTTTCTTCACTGATTTATCATTTGATTTCAGGCAAGAGGCTATTTTTTATCTACCATACATCTCAGCCCAGCTGGTCGTCTGAAGTAACCACACACCACAGGAGAGTGGGCAGGCTGAATATGGCTGATGCGATTCCCGGCCATACTCAGTTACACTGCTGCAACTTTGCCATTGACTATGGTGACTGATGATTACAATTACAGTTGTTTGAGTTATTCAGTGTAACAAGATGATCAGATGAACTGAGGTCCTTCATCACTCACAAACTGAGGACCTGAATTTCCTGAGACGTATCTCTCATCCTTCAGTGTTCTCCTAAGAGGTGGCAGGAGCACAGTTCAGTATTGGGGGACTTGCTATGTTTGCACTACTGATTAGTAGTTTGGGGATGGCCGTCTCAGGATGATTTCTTCAGAAGAACCACAAAGTAAACAAAGTAATTGACCATAAATACACTGACTAAACAGACCTGTTGGTTTGTCATTGTTCCAGAACGAGATAAGGTATAGCTCTTAGGAATATCAAACTGGTGACCCAGTTTTCAAACATCTAAAAGGTATTACTATGTCAGATATGTTAGATTTACTGTTAATGCCACTATATTTAAATTGTATTTGGTGTTAATATGGATTAGACCTGGTGAAGAGCTTCAGAATTAATGTCTAGGACAGGTGAACTGGATCTCATTTTAGTGAGGAGAGGATATCATACCCTTCAGAGGCCTCATCCTCTCCTGGATATTTTTGAGAATCAGCTCTATCTGTTTAATGAGTTAATTACTGTATATACTTATTTTCTATATCTATATAACTTCAACCCTATAAAGGGTGCAGTATGGCATGTTCCCTTTATATGTACAACTTGTGGTGGGTATAGACAGGCCATACTGCTGTTCAGAATGAAATCCTGTGTATTAGACCAAATATTCTCCGAAATCCACCAGGTTAAATCTCCAGTCTTTCAAGAATGGATTTAATTTGCATCTGTATTCCAAGCACAAACTGGAGTGGGACAATTAAGGTTAAATATGAAATAACCATTGCCAGAAATATTCACATATGCTTCCTGTATAAAACTTCAACCCAAAATGTGCTGAACAGAGGTGGATCTGCATTATTCTGGTCTTAAACCTGCCTCATAACCCCCAGTATAATCTAGACAGTGCTAGAGACCTTAATAAATTATAGCAGTTCTACAGGTCTAAATTTTTGTCTCCCTTTCTGGCATCTTCAGCACACCCAGCAGGATTTGTTTAGCAGCCCTTCCCAAAACAGCTGGGGGATAGCCTTTTCTTGCATCAGTAAGAGTAATCCTTGGCTGTTTGTTCTCTGTTATTTTTTACCTGGTACAAAGCAACTGATGAATGAATGAGGCTCTCTTTACCACCTATGTTGGTGAAAACCCAGCCAGACTCAAAATGTGTTTGGTTCCAGTGTGGTTTGTCTCTCCCATGTTATTTTCAACTCAGAAATATTTATGTCAGTTATTTTTCATTCATATAACTGCATTGGGAACGGTCCTTCTACCGCTGTCTGTATTAGCATATAGTACTCCCACATGAGTACAAGTACTCTCCATTCATTTTTTGCAGTTTATCATGTCTTCTTCATTTCTTGGCCATAGAAAAAGTTATTCTCGTCCAGCAAGGGAGTAGAAATAATATTTGATCTACTACAAATTGCTATATAGGGAATATAGCAGCTGAAATTAGCAATATAATCACAAATCCTAGAATAAAATGTCTTTCTCCAAAATTCTGTGCAAATGAGACTAAGATTTGCTAACATTAGAGTAGGTCAGAAGCAACTCATGAATGACAACACAACAAGAACAAAACAAATCAAATTCATTGGATGATTTATTTGGAAAATTTAATTCTAAGAGCTTTAATAGTGAGTTAAAATGGAAATTAGGATGTTTCCTGAACTGTACAGCATCTACTCTGTATATATTCAGAACAAGAAAATCAGCTGTGAGGCTAACATACAGTTACAGCATGCAGTTTGTGGTCCAACACTATATAATTGCTAAAAGGGTTGTGAAATTCCTGAAGGAGGAATGCAATTACTGGAACTGGGATTAACTACTAATAATTAATCAGATTTGAATACTAATTGGAAAGATATTTCCTTAATGACCCTTATGGAAGGGGGAAGGAAGGTGCTGTATTTAAACAAGTTTTGAAATAAAAAAATAATTTTAGAAAAGGCTGAGAGCAGATTTGCAATCCAGGCCTAATACTCAGTTTGCTCCTAGTCTCCAGATTATAGGAGATTATCACAGCTCAAACCCCTTTAACAGAAAAGAACCTTTTAAATCCACCTCAGCATTGCCCTTATTAGGAACAAAGGAGAGAGGCTCTTTCCACTGGGAGGAAAGAAGCCCTTAATTTATGGCTTGTCAGAAGAAAGGCACTTGCTTCAGCACCAGACCAGGTTAGTTATGGCCCTAATTTACACAGCAGCATGTCGTCCTGGTGGAAGGGATGACACCTTTAAGTAATAATGAACAAGCATTCGTTGACAGAATAATAATCACGGATTGAAAAGGTTACAGCAGAGAAGGTGGTAAAGCTAAGTGCCTGCTTTAATTCTGCTGGGTGCCATAATATCAGGAGTTGGGAGCTGCACTTACAATATAAAATAACATTAGTGTGGCAATTAGGACTTAATGGTTTGTGGTGAGAAGTCTGCAAGACTTTATAAAAACATCCAAATTAGTCTGTAGTCAAGTTTTACTTTACTCTCACTTTTTTCTGGCTGCATTGTCATCTCCCTCAGAGGCAGAGTTCTCTTAAAACATAGTGAAGAAATGCAAGAGGCATCAGGGCAGCTTCTCAGTTTTTATAGATAGGTATATCCTCAAGGACACTTCTGCCAATTTATTCCAGCTGAAGAATCTAGCCTAGAGTGACTGCGAATAAAATTGCTGACCTAGAAAAACTCATTTTGTCAAATGAGCAGACAAAACCAAATCACTAGGTGGATATTGACCTGGTCTCCTATTCACGATATTTTGACCTCTCTTAAGCTGCATGAGACATCTAGTCCCAGTGTTTAAGAATCACTGCAGATAGCCTACAATACTTAGAAATGCATGACTCAAATAGAAGCCTCTTGAGTGAATTCAAGACACACAAATTTTGTTAGGACCTTCCCCTGGCCCCAAAAGTAGGAGATCACCCAAATTTTGGGAGATAATCTGCATGTTTTAGAGTTTCTTGGGGGTCCCTGCCACCATCATAGCAGGGTACCGATGGCCTGGCAGCACTGAGCTTGGCAGGAAAATCTGAGTGAGAGCACCTGGAAATTTCTCAATGTGTGGGGGATAGGGGCTTGGTTTTTTGCCATCATCTGCATAGTACACAATTTTTAACTTCTGTGAAAATAGGTTTCTTCAATAGTCTTCATATATGATATGCATTCAGCACATCAAACAAACAGTGCCCTATGCAGTGTATAAATCTCAGGCACCAAAGCGAAAGTAAAAGAGCAATTTCTAATCCTGTCTGACCATTGTACAGCTCTGATGTTGTTTGATGGCTGGATTTACACATAGTCCTCAGATCACTGGTAGCAACAGAAAGACTCCAGCTGATGTACCTGGGCATTTCCTTAAACTTACAGTAAGAACTGACAGAAATGAACTATGACATCACCTCTTCATTGATCTCTCTTCCCTTTTCTTTCACACACATACAAATTTTCTATTTCAATTTATTATGCATCTTACCTCTGGTAGGTATATTTATAAGACTATATATCCCCTGTCTGAGACTGAAAGATCAGAGACCAGACAAGCCTTTATTGATCCACCTACTGGCAGTGCAACTGTTCTATTAGTTCCAAGAGAGATTTCAAACCACTCCTTCCCTTTTAGGATATACTTTATGCAGGTTTGGAGTGAAACAAAAAGCTATACATATGTGCAGGTTTTTATATGCTTTCTTTCACTGTGTCTGTGAAAATATACAGGCAATTTGGAAATGCCTGGAATAAAACTAACCTTGATAAATAAAACTATGTGTGCATTTATGTGTGTGTATGTATCTATATACATACACAGGCACACATATATATAATAATTCTGTCAGTCTCCACTGCCAGTCTGTTAAAGTATTTCCATGGCACTTTCATTTTTTCTGCACCAAAGAAAAGTTAAATGGCCAAGGTCACAGAAGGAGACAGTGTCAGAGGCAAGAAATTAAATGAAGACACACTGCTCTAACTGCTCTCTCCAGTGTTGATTGCGCTAATCCTTCCTTATTAAATATCAGGGACTATATTCACCACTGCTTCATTCCCACCAAATGCATTCTTCTTTTTAGAAGAAACAAAAACTCCAGACACTACCCCTAACAGCACTTTAGATATCTTTTCCTTCTTCATTTCAGTGGGAGTAGGTACCAAAAAAAATTCAGGGATCAGGATCCTAGTTTTGCTGCAAGACCAGCGTGAGTCAAGTCAGTATGAGACAGGAAGAAAAGATTACAGCAAGGTGGGGCAGGAGAGGTGAGCTTATCCACTTGTGGGTGCAGCAGTGGCACTTTGCATAGGTCTCCTCACCTTCACATCTCATACATTCCTGTTACCACATGTCATCACACGCCTGCAGCTGGCAGTGCATCTTGGAGGTTCCTTGCTGCAGCTCCCTCCACCGCACATCCAAGATGCTGAAGGGAGGAAATGAGGAATTCTGCTATGTTCAGCTAAAATGGAGTTACTTGTGAACGAGGGGTGCTTTTCAGGACAGCTGCTCCCTAATATCACTCCTGCTATGCAGCCATGAAACACCTACCAAGTTACATTCTCTTCAGCTTTAGAGAGTGTTTTAGAGAGGTGACTAAGGGTCTGCTTTTGTGTCAGGCTTAGTTTACATTAATTCCCCATGACTTTCTTCCGTTGCACACTGTGGGGCAGAAGAGTGAAAATAATCTCAATAGCAATAAAAGTGTTGGGTCTCTAAGTGCATCCCCACTGGATGGAATTTGGAATCCCTTTCTCAGATACACCATTTAATGTGGTATTCTGCTCTTCATTCTGTCTGCTATGTGGGAAATGTAATCTCTTAAATTGATATATACTTATACATACAAATGACCAATATATTCTTTTAAGTGGATGCCTTTGAAGTGGGAAGGATTTATTTATTAAATACCAAACAACTGTACTCCCAACTTTGATCTCTGAATCAAGGGAAACAATGTAGGTTTGTCCAATACAATCACTTGTAAATTACCTCACAGGGAAGCAGTGGGAGTTGACTCCCAGAGTAAAGAAAGGTGGATTTGCTGAGTCTCTGGGAATTTGAATGTGTTTTCTTGATACCCCTTATGTGCAAACTCCCTTTGTCATTGCTGGGAGAGCAGTTGAACTCAGTGATTTGGGTAACACACAGGGAGGGGAACCTCGTAGATGGGACAGAAGATGTAGTTAGTTTCCCCGTTTCAGTTCATAACAACATGAGTGTAGTTAGCTGAGGAAAGACAATAAACACAGCCTGACAGCCCATGCCCAGCTCTGCAGCACACTAGTGACAGAGGATATACATTTACAGCTTGTATTTAATGCAGCACTAGACATTCATGCAGAAATATCAAGATTTCTTTGTCCAGAGTATCACAAAATACTGATTACCCGAAGAACTGTCCCCCATCCTTTGAGTTAAATACCATGAAATCGCATCATATTTGTGTTCCCATAGTGTTGAGTCCAGTATATTTAGACCTATCTGAAAAGCTGGACCTGGTGCATGAATCAAGAAGCCCACTGTCCTAATAGGAGGGACTCTCTAATCAAACCTTATTCAACATTGCATTACGATCATATTCTTGTTCGGACAGAAGGCCTTTACAAAGTCATCTAGGCCACCTAATTGTGAAGACAAAAAAAGATTAAGATTTACAAAAACATCTATATTGAGTCTGATTGCTTTTCAAATCTCTAAATCCAGGAGGTAACCCACAAAGTATTTCTTTAACACTTTAGACATCTCATTGTTCTTGTGTATTTGTCTCCTGGTCTCTTTTTTCATGTCAACGCTGTAGGAATAGATGACTTAAAAACACTGTCTTGCCTCCCTAGTCTTTGGCCACTGTTAGCATTCCTGTTCTGTTGGAGCAAGAGATATTTTTCCTCTCCAAGGCAGAGATCATAAACACAGTTATCTTTTGTGGAATAGCTGACCTTACTCTGAACAATTAATGACCGAAATCACAAACTAGCCTGATTTCAGGTTCAGGTTTGATCTCTTTGATCTCATCATCTTCTATCATTGACCGACCACATGCAAAACTATGTGTAGAATTTTATGTAAAAAAAAAGAGCAATCAGTTCTCCATGGAAAAGAGACAATACTTTAATTACAGCCAACAGGCTGTGACCTTGAAATTCTTAGTATATTTTAATTTTACAAGCTGTTCAGATACCAGATTCATAGGGACAAAATAAGTACCTGGGCTGAATCCACTAAATTATTAGGGCTGATTTCTAGCTGAAAATGTTTCAGTAAAAGGACTATACATTTCATTCCGTTAAATAATGATAGGATCTGCATCTATTATTGCTGGCATAACAATTCTAAGGGCTGTCACTCTGCATGCTTCAGGGCAAAAAATAGATCCAGTGCCAGTGAGTTTTTATAATGACGCTGCTATATTTGGTGTCTTTCATAAAGTTCCTATACTTACATTACTCTGACAGATTGTCGGCTTCCATTAAAAAAATATTTTTACCCCTCCTGACTGAGACAAAAAAACGTCTTGACCAAATTTGAAATACAGAAGGTAAAGTAAATACCATTATCATTTTAGCACTATAATATCTTGTGACTGGGTTGGAGTAAATCTTGCTCATTGTTTTTGAAAACGTGAGGCCATCCATCCTGTGTACCAGACTGGGTCAGATGGAAACCACATCCTTTCTCCCTTCAGAATAAAGCACGTTTTAGGTGCAGCTTGTTGACTTTGTTTTTCATAGCATCTAGCAGAGTTAACAGACAGGTATAGGACACTGAAACTAGAGATTTTAAAAGACCCCCAAGGGCAGTCAGTCCTGCTCAGGGCCTGCTAGGGAAACTCATCACCAGGTATTTTCCAAGGGTGCATTTAATCCAGTTCTGAAAGAGGAAAATAGTGAGTTAACCCATTATTTCTCACTGATGATTCAATGTCACCTCTCAGCTGAGCATGGCATGGGGCACCTGCAGGTCCTTGCCTCGCTGAGGATTGCAGCCTCCGTGCATCCTAAGCCACTAACCGGATAGCATCCCTCCTCCACGATGAGGTCATGGGATTTTAAGGGACAGAATAAGGTTTAAGGTTAACTAACCTCTTCCAGAAGATTACAAATAATAAGATAAGACAGGCATGTGAAAATGCGCTCTGGACACCTGCAAGTCAGGGACAGAGCAGGGGAGCCTCCTGCCCCTCCAGTTGCATGGGCAGCTGGGGACCGCCCTGCGGATGGTGAGCAGGCGCTGGCATGGGGAGGGACAGGCTTGTACTGCAGGTGTCCCCATACATGGCTCTCAGAGGCATCTGCTCTGAATTAGACTGGATTAAAGACACAGCATAGGCAAATCCCTTCTTGCTGTTTGTGTGACATAGGTTTATCTGATGTGAAATATGGCTTAGAGGGAAGGGCTGCCTTTT
The DNA here is from genome assembly GCF_963921805.1 of Phalacrocorax carbo. Taxonomy (NCBI): domain Eukaryota; kingdom Metazoa; phylum Chordata; class Aves; order Suliformes; family Phalacrocoracidae; genus Phalacrocorax; species Phalacrocorax carbo. The sequence goes on along the minus strand of NC_087515.1, from coordinate 17,903,966 downwards.
TCACATGCTAGGGAAAGGCTGTTGACTAGAAGAACTTCTAAAGCCAGGGAAAAGAAACACCCTCCCCAAAAATGAGAGATGACACTTTGGCAGAAGGTCTTTGCTTTGATAGCCCCAGCACAAAGCAAAAAAATGAGGGCAAGTACCAAAATCTCTATGCAGGATCCTCTACAGGCAAGGAAAGACACAGACAGGCAAACCAGTCAGTACAAATAGCACTGGATTCATAATCGCTTTACAGAGAGGAAGGGTACATAAGGGGAACGGGCAAATCTGAGGCAATATGTCCTTAAGCACCCGTTATATCTCCAAAGATGACAAATATCCGTTTCTTTCTTGACTTTCCAAGGTGGCTGCCTTGGCAAGGAAGCAAAAAAATAAGCTGCAGAGCAAGCCTGTTGTTAAGAAGGCTTCAGGAGCCTGTACTTTTTGTCCAGTTCTTGATTATTTTGATTTATTTCTGCATATATATTAGTCTCTGAGACGCTGTCCTGATCCCAGTTGTTGTTACCCGCCACTGCTGCCCAGCACTCAGGTTTGTGGGGCAGTAGATGTGCTAACTTACACCTATATAATGCCCCTTTGGTGAAGTTAATCTTTACTTGTTCCTTTCCTAAACAGCTGCTGGCTCTACCTTAAAGGTACCCACTTTTCCTTGCGAATGAAGTACACTGAAAACACAGGAGAACAATCAAGAAATGCATATCTAACAAACGTGTTGGTCCCCACATTTAATTTAAAGAAACTGGAAAAATACAGTTCCAAGTGAAGTCAAACCCTGTACCTGCCTCCTCAAATAATACCCAGAGGAGAGAGCGCTTTTCCTTGTTACTTGCGCCCACAGTTCAATTATTTTAAAATGAAAGCTCCTCTTGCCTTTCTAACATTTGGGAGCAAAGGAGGGGGAAAGGAGAATGTGGTGCCATGCAAGAGGCTGGAGCAAGGTCGGAACAAATGAAGATAAAAGTGAGAACAGGAACACTAGAGACAAAAACAGAGACTAAAGATTCAGAAAATGTCATAAAAAGAAGGAAAAATGCTGTTTCTTTTCAGATTCTGGGAAAAAGTAGACTTCTTTCAGAGAAGATACATCAGTGTTATATCAAGAAGGTTAAATGATCTACAGAGGTTCAAGAAAATTTTTGAAAGACACGATACTGAGCTGTTTTAAAATAGTGAAATTTACAAGCAATTAGACAACGGAATTATGCCAGACTTATATAGATTATATTAACTAGAACTGAAAGGATTTTTTTGACATTTCTTGTCAGAAATTACTGATTAATAAAATAAAGAATAATTTATGTGAGCAGGCCATTCCTCCTGATTTTTTTTTTACATTTTTTCAATAAAATACTGCAGAACTGTCAAAACAGAGCATTTCAGCTCCTTTTCAGAAATCAAAGGCAGTCTTCCATTTAAAAAGGTTTTTATTCTGTTATGAAATGAAAGAAAATACAATTAAAAAATGAAAAACAAATTAAAGAATTTTTTTAATTTGTATTCAAGTTGGAAAGGAATGTTGTTTTTTTAAGTAATAAATTTTCATAGAACAAGAAATCCACTTCCTATGAAGTATTAATAAAGACATATATATGGCTAATGAATCTTATTTGTTTCAATCCCACCATTTTTGGCATAAAAAATGCCATACTTCCAAAAGCTCTAATGTTATATGTCCCTTAAGACTATATCAGCCACATGACAGCTTTTGGCAGACAGTCTGCTCTGCTATGTGGTTTGTTTATGCTGCAAAGCTTAATAGAAACTATATATTTAGCATACGTTTTGGCTGCTCCACACATTGTTTGAACAGCTCTTTATACAATTAAACTGGTAAAAAGTTATTCAGGCAAATCCTTTAAGTAAGATATTCAGATTTTATGATCCTTGTGACAGGCATTGTCTTCTGTTTTACTTCTGTATGGGCTCTATTAGTGGTACTACACAAGTTTTCCTGCACATTACTGCAATATAATTAACTGTATTACTTTACAAAATTTGGAGGAAAATGCTGTTGTCACATTCCAGCCAAATTCTCAGAATAATCCTGGAAATTATGATTAAAATATACCTGGATTTTGATTACTCTTGGCACTTTTACTTGTATAGCAAACAACAAAGTTTTTGAGAAAATTTCCCATATTTTATGGAAATAAGTGAACAATTTGACCATTGTGATATTTTAATTGCCTACATGGCACCAAGATCATACCTAAGTGGTGTGAATAAGGTCAAATGAGATTGCATACAGATTACTGCAGACATCAGACTCGATCAGAGCAATGTCAGTCTAGCCTTGCTATGTAATCTCTGAGAATTTTAACAGAGGTTTCACAGCATCTCTGTCATTGTAAGCTAAATATAGCCCGCTTCTTTGGTTTCACAATAAACTTTTTCCACCAGGTCTTACAGGCCTGGCTGAACTCACCAGTAAACAGGTCACTGAAGTTTATTTACAGTGGAAAAAAAAAAGCCCACACATGCAAGTCTTTCTGGCTGATATACAGGAGGAAAATAAAGGGAAGATTGGTTTGTCTCTTCCATTGAGCTCTATTTACAGCCAACACTGGAAGTTTTTGCGGTCTGCTGCTAATTCTATTAACTGACACTTCATAATGATATGCTCAGTCATCTGTTTCTTAAGACAGATGCTTGTCCTCAACAGCTCCTAATAAAATTAAGATTAAGACACGCCTTTCTGGAGATCTTACTTAATTACTAATCTTGTGACATCTCTATAATCTTTTTGATTCACTCCCTTCTGCATGTTTCTCTGATCTGGCTGTTGCTGCCAATGCTGACTGCTATGTGGCAAAGCAATACTACTGTCACTACCCATTACCCTGGCAGGGCGTTTAGCCAAAGGCTGTTGTGGACCTAACAAGGTGTACCAAATCAGGAGAAAAATGTGTCTCCATTTCCATCCCCTGGGTGGTAACTACTACTCTGTAAGAGTGATCAGTTCTTGGTTAGGTTAAGAAGTGGAAATAAACAAACATGCATAATTACCCTGAGTGATCTCCTGCATAGCCAGGGTGGGGAGGCAATTGGGCAGCCAAGGGAAACATGGGGAGATCCACAAGCTGAGTCTTTTAACATGCTCTGCTGCTGAGATAGCAGCATCTGTCTTTGCTATTTAATACTTGCATTTGTACCAAACAAGAAGGGACATTAGGCTTGATTCTGCAGTTATGAGAAGCAATCAAAAACTCCCACTGACTTCAGGGACAGTAGAAGCAAGTGCTTTGCCAGGACATAGTGCTGCTACATGCTCTTTAGATGAGGCTAGAGCAGGAGCACTGTTAGGAAAAGCACACGATAAAGAGGAGAAGAGCCCTTAGGCTGGATTCATCTTACCTACCCTTAGCCATCTAAAACTTAGGTGTCCAGCATACGTTAGTCATTCATGTTCCCTCTGCAGCCATTGTGCTGACAAGGATGCCCATACAAGAGGCTGATCAATCCTCTCCACACCACCAGTAGTATATAGGGGTGTCTTTCACAGAATTAAGATGACGTAGTCTCCAATAAATATGTCCTGTAAACTCCGCGTGTCAACCAGCAACAGTGATAATGAAATCCTTTTGTCCATGACCTAAAATCTGACTGTAGTCAACAACCACCATACCCTTTCCGTTGCCTTTAACTGGTTATTTATTAGTCCATATTAGCCAAGGAATATATTAACAGTGTCAGAGGGCCTGGCAGACTGCTTTATGCAACAGATGTTCAAACCTGAAGGTTCTGTAGAAATGTATGGGGGCAAGCAAGCAGTGTTGAGAAGATAGTAAGAAGCAATTTGCTTTTTTGGCTCTCCATTTCAGCTTTGATCTTTCCTGGCAATCTACCTATTGGCACTTGATGCTGTGACTGCACAGGTTTGCCCAATCCTGCCCTCAAGCTGAAATTCACTCTGTGTAGGGAGAAAATAACAGAAATGCATGACACAGAATCCACAGAAAGACACCAATAAATTCTTGGGTGCCTATTATATCCTGCGAGAAGAAAACTTTTTTTGGTCAAGTCAGGAAGAGTTTGACAGAGATGTGTTTGTCTTAGTCAAAGTAAGTGGGCCTTGATATAAATCACAGTTACCAACAGTCAGCCTTTACTGAATAGTACAGTTGTTTAAAAAAGTGTTGCTTGAAGGATACTGAGACAGCCTTAATGCACAAAGCTTTATTAGTGGGGTCTGGAGCTGACGGCATATACACCAACTTCAAAGCTACCAAAGGTGTTAAAAACAATGGGAAAAGAAAGAGAGAGGAAAGGAAAGGAAAGAGAGAGGAAAGGAAAGGAAAGAGAGAGGAAAGGAAAGGAAAGAGAGAGGAAAGGAAAGGAAAGAGAGAGGAAAGAGAGAGGAAAGAGAGAGGAAAGAGAGAGGAAAGGAAAGGAAAGGAAAGGAAAGGAAAGGAAAGGAAAGGAAAGGAAGGAAAGGAAAGGAAAGGAAAGGAAAGGAAAGGAAAGGAAAGGAAAGGAAAGGAAAGGAAAGGAAAGGAAAGGAAAGGAAAGGAAAGGAAAGGAAAGGAAAGGAAAGGAAAGGAAAAGAAAGGAAAGAAAGGAAAGGAAAAGGAAAGGAAAAGGAAAGAAAGGAAGAAGGAAAGGAAAGGAAAGAAAGGAAAGGAAAGGAAAGGAAAGGAAAGAAAGGAAAAGAAAGGAAAGGAAAGGAAGGAAAGGAAAGGAAAGGAAAGGGAAAGGAAAGGAAAGGAAAGGAAAGGAAGGAAAGGAAAGGAAAGAAAGGGAAGGAAGGAAAGGAAAGAAAGGAAAGGAAAGGAAAGGAAAGGAAAGGAAAGGAAAGGAAAGGAAAGGAAGGAAAGGAAAGGAAAGGAAAGGAAAGGAAAGGGAAAAGGAAAGGAAAGGAAAGGAAGGAAAGGAAAGAGAAAGGACAGAAAGGAAAGGAAAGGAAAGAAAGGAAAGGGAAAGGAAAGGAAAAAGGAAAGGAAAGGGGTCTCCCTTTGGCCAGCTGGGAGTCATTGCTAAAGAAGCATCACCTCTTGTGGTCTCTCCAGCACAGCAAGTTATGACATTGGTAATAGCCATCACCACTCTTGTCTCCCAGCACTTAATACTTTCAGTCAGGATCTGCTCCAGATCCTATTTGCTGTTCCCATTCATGATGCTCTTTGTGATGACTGTAGCACACTTAGCATTGTGCACAGATTAGTGCTAAGTTTTGTGCATGTGTTCTGTTGGATAGTGACCACTGTCTATTTTGCATGCTCTAAAGCTTTGGGTTTCCCTAATCTAAAACTAAAGCCATAAGGTGAGTGTAGGAAAGTGGCTGGAAGGGCAGTTCTCCATGCTGATGGCAATTGCATCCCCTAAGAACCATCTATACAATCAGTACGTGGGCTTGCAGTTACAAGGCCATGAGGGAAACCATGCGAGATGAACAGAGTAAAACAACAGGGGAAAAAGTTCTGCCCCGGCAGCTCAGGAAAGCCCTGCCACAAGAGCCAGGTAAGCAGTTACAGTGAGCTCTGAGCAAAGGCACGTTGCAGAGCAGCAAATGGAAAGCACTCCGCTTCACAGTGATTGCAGCACCTAAGGCACTGTGCAAGAACAGAACGTCTTTTGGCTGGAGATGTCTATATTTCAGAATTACTTTTCCCTCAAGTTGGAGCAAGAAAACCGCACCATACTAAACAACACTGTGGTTTTACAATTCTGAAAAATGCTGCAATCTGGCTTCCAATGTTTACAAACAACAAATGCTTATATTTTCAATTAAATTAAATTGACAAAACTGTCATATTTTGTTTTCCTCAAAATTAAATTTTAAGTGTATTTTTACAACACTTTCTATTTGTTTAAAGTAAAATGAAACTGAAAAAAGAAGTCATTTCATTTCCGCACTTAAAAATCAAATCATTGAGCTGAAATCAGCTTTAATGAAACAACACTTTCTGTAGAGAGGGTTGTTATAATATGAAAATATTGAAATATCTCTTTGAAGCTTATTATTTTGTCTTTCCCATTTGCACTTTTCTCTTCCTCCTTCCCCTTAACCACCTGAATTAGACCTTCAGATACTAACTTATACCATCACAGATACATGTCCTATTTTTTACCATGTTATTCTTTTTCTTCTGATAATGTCCTTCCCTTCATTTCCTACCTTCTTGTAAAGCCCCCTTCCTCCTTTTTGTTGTGCTTGACCCTCTTCTTCTCTTTTCAACATGTCCAAGGCAAAACACTTGACATACATTAATCAGAAAAGACTATCTACATGTGTCATTGAGATAGGGATCTATCAAGGCTTTATAATTTCCATGAGAAATCTGAGCAGATTTTCTACTCTCCTTGAGGAATATGCTGCTCAATACAATTCTTTGGCTTGTAAGAATAAACTTCTTTTTTCTCACCCAGTACAGAGCTAAGGTCACCAGACCTACTGTCTTTCTTCAAAAGATAAGTAGCAAATGTGTGTTATTCTTCCCCTGAATATTTCAGATTTTCTCTCTAGGATAACCCTAGACAGAGGAGAGAGAAGTCGCCATTGGATAGTAGGTAAAGAAATCATAACTGAATCAAATTATTCTGACCTTGAATGAATAATTAAGATTTTGGACTCTTCACAGAATGAGAAATTCCACTTTGTCCAGTGTGGGAACCCAAATTCAATGGCATAGGTGAGTGTCCTGATGTTTATCATGATGTACATGGCATGTGCTCTTTGCCAGTAACACCCTGCTAAAAGACAGTTGAAAACCAACCCATGACTGAGATCCAAGATCACACATTTCCAGAACAGCTTTCTTTCCATGTTACTTCGCAAATGTTCTGGCTCTTCATCCATGTTTTCCCAAATTCTTTTGCTGGGCTCCAAGTGTGAGGAGAAGACCTTAACTGTGTTTCTACTCCCACAAAAAACACTCAGTCATTATCAGTCATGACTCAGCTTAACTGGCTGTAATCCATTGTGAAGACACAATGCAAATAAAACCTGCCTCTCAGTTTATACAAGAAAGAATGCCTGCTTTTTAGTAATATGTTAAAAAAAAAAAAAAAAGGACCTGGAGATTCCCAGTTAACAGACTCTGGATTCCTCTCTGCTCAATGTTTAAAATAAGAATTTGTGATTATAAACTGTGCATACAGTAATAACATTGGTGATGCTGACCTTGCAAAGCCCAGCTATGTGCCTTATGAATCAGTCATCGCTGCCTGGAGCAAGAGGGAAAATAAACCTGCAGAGAAACCATCAAGAGAGCAAGCGAATGAGAAGTGCCTGCAAGTATATGAGGGCAGTGACACAAAATTAAGCAGAATTTGTCTCTACACCTACGGTATGGCAATGGAAAAGCCTGATTCATCTGTAAGGTTACTGTCTCCTGCTGATAGTACATACGTGTACTACATCCTAGAAAATGCAGTGCAAACCTGTGCCTCTTAGTGGATGTTTTGCATGTTGCAGAGTCAGGTACCATGATTTGGATCATGCCTATACTGAGGGCTAAGTATCAGTTTCTATGCTGAGTCTCTGCCCCATGGTGGCAGTTTGCTCAGTCGTTCTCCTCACTCACAGGTATACTAGATGAACACTCAAGGGATTATCATCAGATATGTTGGCTCATCTACTCATATAAAGCTAAATGATAAAGATCAGCAAAGGCCAGCCATAGAAATAGTCACTTTGACTAGAAGAGGTTAGGAATTTAGCACCCAGTAACTGATCAGACAGCTGCAAGACCTGAAGAGAAGAAGGAAAGGTTCTAATGTGGGGGAAGGATGTCTCCAGGTGATCTGGTCAAACCGAAAGGGTATGTGTGATCTTGCCCTCTATTTCACCTCTGAGCAGCAGGAGGATCCCATGAGACCCTTGCTCAGGCACTGTCACAGTGCTGCACACAGAAGTAACCCTTCTGCTAGAGTTGCCTACTTTATTTTTAATAATAATAATAATAATAATGATGATGATGTAGGAAACATTTCTGCATTTTTATGCTTGCAAATTTTCTTGTCCTACTGTGTGTTCAGACAGGCTCACAAAATCAGCCTTAAATGAATTAGCAGGCAAATTGATCTGCACAGTAGAAGATCAGAAAGAAAATGCAAAAGAGACAGTTACACATTATTGCTGTGTTTCCCATAAACAAAGAATTGTCTTTTTCTTTTCATATCCTGAATGACTCTTATGGGGTAAGGCAAAAGGAGAAAAAAAAAAGACAAGAAAACAAATCTTTTATGAAAAGGCACAACACATGCCTTTCCTCTGTAACATGCTACATCTAAAATAAACATAAAATGTCATCTCCTCTAATAGATAACAAGTGCCTAGAAATGCAAAGGTGCAAATCACAAAAAAAGTGGTCACATGTATGACATCACAATACCTGGGATTTATTTACATCATAACGGTTGAAGAACTACCAGTATTCATAAAACATGCACAGACCTGCCCCTCTATGTTCAGGAAGTTTAGAGACAACCAGAACTAGAAAAGACACACAGGAACAGGACATCCAAAAGTGAAGAATTACTGCATCATAAATAAGGATTATAATAACACAAATTTTTGCAATTTGAAATGTTGTAATTGAGGAATTTCAGAAAGCTTCTGAAAGATTAATAAATACTTAGTTTTCCCAATATACTTGAGATAGTTAAATACTGGTTAACCTTATTTTTCAGGTGGAGGAAACAGGTGTAATTGATCCACTGAGTACTGCTAAGAATGAAAACTTCTCAGTCCATTATTTATTTACAAGGTAATCTTTTGGTTCTTTCCTTTTATCAGCCTCTTGAATAGTCGATCTTTTCTGGTGAAGAGTTTAAACTATGAACATAATACAGTGATAGAAAACAGTGGAATATATGCTTACTCCTTCCTTCTTTGTAAAAAAAAAAAGAAGAAAACAAAACAAAACCCACAAAATAAAAACCACAATCCTCCCCCCACATAAACTCAATCACATTTCATTAAAAAATCAATTATTTGAATGGTCCAGTGTTAATTTCTGCAGAAAAGCAATACACAAAATATCCTTGGTATCTGCCCAAAAGGAATATTTAGATTATCTAAACTGCTACATTAGCAAGGGTTCTATCAGACAGCCAAACAAGTGGCTTATATTCCTTGTGCTTCATACATATTATCTTGCATGGTAATGGTAAGGCTCTAAATTTTTATGTAGTCACTGTTCCACAAGCATAAATGTTACTCTACAGTCACAACATTTGACAGCACTGCACTATTCACCCGCATAGCATCAAACACCTCAGAAGCTGTGCAAGTATTACTTTCATTTCACAGATGGTAAAACAGAGAACTCTGAGACACACAGCAACACAGACAAGAAGAGAACACAACCCTGACAAATTCCCATAGTGACACAAGCCTGGACTTGTACCACTTAATTTTCAGATTTAACTAAGAAACCGAAGTGAAAGCTCTCAACAAGCCAGGGTGGCGGGGGGAGGAGAGGGGGAAGAGAGAGAGATACATCTGGAACACAACTGAGGTCACCTCCTCTAAGATCAGGTTTATCTCACTGATGATATGCATAAAATGGGGTGCTATGAATACCAGTCAATTTATTGCTTTGACCACACTCTTGTCTAGGCCAGTGACTAATATTTTTAGCACATTGAGAACACATGCGGCAACATCAGTGTATTTTAATATAGTCACACTGGATAGCTCTGTCACAGATAGCTAAAATATTCCTCCTTCATTTTAATTAAACCTGGTCACAGGACAGGGCTGAGGACTCAAGTAATCTTTCCCTTACTAGTCCTCTTCAGTGCACATCTCAATACCTCTTAAAACCAGGCCAGGGTTTACTGTGAGCAATGGGCAGGTTCCAGTGAATTGACATTACTTCTGTGAGATTTGCAAGCCACGTAACACTTCAATTTTTTTCATTCACATATTAATATCTGGTTTATTTTAACATCCATTTACTGAGTTTTACATTCTGAGAAAGCATTGAAGTGTGAAACACAGGTCCCTGCAAACTGGGGGGTAAAGTTACGCAACATCCAAGAGAGATCTGTAATGTGGAGCATCCAGTCACATAATCTGTTAATCTGACAGGGATTCTTCTCATTGATTTGTTACTAATGAACATCACTAGGGTGCTGAAGAAGCTGGCAGTGCAAGGTCACTCTATCATCTTTGAAGAGTTGTGGCAGTTAGAGGAGGTGTCTAAATGCTGGAAGAAAGGCAAATATTACAGATATCTTCCAAAAAGACAGAAAGGAAGAAGTAAAGAAATTTTTAAGGACAAAAGGAAACAGCAGAATTTATCTACTCTGGTCTGCTTAAAAAAAAAAAACAAACAAAAAAACAAAACAAAAAAAAACAAACCCAAAAAAACTCAAACCACAATACCACAAAACATAACAAAGCAAAAGGAAAACCCCAAATAAATACATATACACAAACACTCAAACCTGTCATAGGTTTCAATTCAGTGGTTCCTACAACTAGCCTTGCTGTTAGAGAAGCAAATCTGTTTAACCAGATGGAACCCCAGCCTCACCACCTGATTTAGCACACTAATGGCTTTTGGCTTAATCTGGTAGAAATGTTATAGTCCATGCATTGAAAAGCCATGATAGAAATATTTCCTCCAAACGACAAGTTTGACAGAAGCTTTGTAGACTTCTCTGCACTTATCTTGGTCCACATTAGAGGCCCCTTACAGTTAGAGGTTACTGTGAACAAGTATTTCCAAAAAAAATTGAACCAATGGTGTTCCTTGGTTGTATCACTGTAGACTTCAAGTGTGTTGATACTCTTATGGCTATTGCAAATTAAATACCTGAGGGACTGAAAATACCAGGTCTTTATATGACTAACATATCTTATTTTTTAAACATAGGAGTATGTCTTAAAGTTATAAAAGCAAAAATTAGATTTTGCTAGAGACAATAACAGCACTAGTGAATCATCATACACTTTACTAACACAAATTTCCTATTGGACATTTGCATTGTTTGTATTCCGTTTTATCACTTTTAATTCAAGGATAATCCTACAAATTGGGCATTTCAGTAAGATACTGACTAATGCTTTACATGCAGGAACAGAATAAATATTTTTAATTTTGAAACACTACTGGGCCAGTAGTGTTTGGTTTGCAAACCAAACCAAGTGTTTTATTTGGTTTAGTCAGTATCGCATGTTTTCATGAAAATCAATAATGAACTCATACTATGACAATTTGTTGCCCTGGCCATTAACTGTTGGTGGCTTAAAAATGAATTATTGCAGTGATAACCACAATATAATTTCACAGACAGACCAAAATATATGAACTTCAGAAAATTATGTACCCCTGGGAAAGCACTCAAGCCACCTCAAAGAACCTAATGTGAAGCCCTGAGATCATAAGAAGGCCTTGAAGATCATCTAAGAACAGCCTGTCTGGCAAAGTCTTTGAACATTTGACATAGTTCCCATCCAGAAATGGAAAGTAAGAACAACAATTCCTAACATGTCAAAACCATGAAGAAATAATGAGCTTGATGCTAAAAAGAATCCCTTCTCTCAGGGATGGTACACTCTGCAGGATATAGAAATCTGGTCTGAGTTTTAGAGACAGATGCACTTAAGATGGTGTTTTGACTTCCAAACCTTTGTTTTCTGACCTGTGAATGTTGTTTGTGGAGTCTAAGGAAACTGAAGTTCCTGTATCTCACATGGTAAGAAAGGAATGTGTCAACAAATACAAATCAAAGTAGATTGTAACCCATTATATCATCATTATCATATACACAATCATTACTATATAGCGCTCTCTCTTTTTCTCTTTATACACATAAAATAGAAACACATGATTTATACATACACACTGTATATATAAAACCACAAGATATACACTATACGAACACCCTGTATATGTATATTCCCCATATAACTCAATAATATTTCAACAAACATGAAACTTGGAATCAAATAGTTAAAAACCTAGAAGTCAGATGTTGTAGAGCTAATGCTGAAGCAGATATCTGGCTTTCCTACCAAATATGGCAATGCTGCTGTCTATGTGGTAAACAGAGAGATTCAGGTGTCTCTGGGATAAAGAATCTTTCTGTAGCCAACGACTGAGAAGGTCTGAGAAAAGATTTACATTCCAGTCTTCTCCTGACCTTCAGCACCTGACACAAAGTTTTTGGAAAGTGACTCTCCACTTCTAGGCAATTAGTTATTCTGAAATGGCAAGTATCATGCGCACGATTTCCCCTTCCCTGCTCTGTCCCCATTAAAGATTTGTCATTTATTCACTATTCATGAGGTCAGAAAGAAAATGAGTAATTCAGGGAGCATTGTTAGAGTGGGATTCTTAGAAATGTTTTTTCTTTCCTTTCTTGTGCAGCAATAGTTTTTCCCGAAGTGTGGGGTCCAGACAGCAGAGATGTCTAACTGTTTTGAATGCCCAGCTGCATATGAAGTATTTGTATGGAGCTGGCAGACAGGATGTGAGACCTATGGGATGCCATGCCTTTCTGAATTAGTAACTGGAAGGCAAAAATAAGCCCATTTTACCTCCTGTGACCTTCAGTTGTGCAGCTGTTTTTGGATACAACTGGCTAAAACAGACATAAAATAGACATCTTTATTTAGGTAGCTAAATCTCACTCATGGTGATGGGCATTAGGTACTGGTCTTAAATGCCCAACTCAGTTGACAGGGCATTGAATGGGCTCATCTGGCTTTGTGATAAAGCCTAGCATCCACAGATTTCATGGGTCAGTTTACTTTGAACATTCTGAGTTTAAAAGATACTATATTTTCCTGGATCATCAATGCATTATCTGCACCAAACAAGGCTCTTGTATTTATTTGTTTATGGCTCAGTAACAATGGGAGTGTAAAGGGTAATTGCAGAGTAAGAGAGACTGGCTTAAGAGAACACACCTCTGAATCTGGGATAGAGTTATGCTCAGAAACCTGCATAACCCTCATTTGCCACAGGATGGAAACGATCTCAGGAACTTGTCTCAATAACATAGCTGCAACAGTAATAGTTAAATACCATATGCTGTACATATGAATGTAGATGCAGCTGATAGCTTGGAACAGCTCTGAACTGGGCATATGATATGGTTTTAAGTAGCTGTCTGGATGCCTCTTTACACCCAAGAAAACAGCATGGCTCCTCAGGTCCTGTTCCAATCTAATATTTAAACAATGTACTAGTTTCATAAAATTCCATGTAAAGCCTGTTTTTCTTTATAAACTAGATAACTGTAAAGACTCAGTGTACTAAAAAAAGAAAGAAGAACTCAGATCCACAAATCTATTTAGGTACCTAATGCCTCTAGGCATTTGTCTCCATTTAGATTTTGAGTGGGTGAATTAGGACATAAACTGCACTCTGAGTTCAGGCCAGAGTTTTTCTCTCCTACATCACTAATTTGTGAAGATTTTCTGATGATCAAAGACAGATACCTCTCTAAAGACAGTCTTTTGATGGTAGAGAAAGGAGAAGGCATAACATACATCCCTTTTTTCCTCTACTGACTTGAATAACTGATTTGAAGAGACACTCCTAATGCTCCTGTTCCACCCAAATTAGGGACTAGGTAAGCTTATTTGACTCAAGGTAATGGTGTGTGCTGCAGTGCTGAAGTCTGCTGCTGGTGAGCAAAGCAAGCAATCTCTACAGTCTCCTTTTTCCCACTTGCTGAAAAAATAGGTTATTTCCATTCCCTAGAGATGCTAATCCAGAAATTTTACAAACTCTTAATATTTATGTTGGAATGAGAGAATGTCTAGGTTTTGACACAAATTGATCAAAACCACCAAATCTTGCCTGGTAAAGCTGATGCACTCCTATCCAAACTCAGCCTTTTTATCCACAGCTGCCAGTGGGTACTTCTTTCTCTTCCCTTTACATGACATAGGAGTAAAGGACTTTTAATTTGAGAAACATGTTCAGTTTGTATTTTAAAGCACCTGACATTTACAATTCTACATTGGGGGTCTTAGTATAGGTGGGAACTTTCTCTGAGAAAACAACAGATGAGTAGCAAATGAGCTAAACTGCAGCCTTTAAAGGAAAATCTGTAGCTTCAGAAATATCCATTTTTAGGCCTCATTTGCTTCTGGGACACCTTGCAGTATTTTTCTCCCAGCACTAACACCAATCCAAGCCATGCAGCGTTTGCAGTACAGGGAGCCCTTCAAGCCACTGAGCTGCTGCTGGCATTTTGAGGGCTGCACAGAAGAGGTCTAGTAAATAATTGACAAGAGACATGTCTGTTGGCAAACTTTTTTCTGCCACTTTGCCATTCTGCTCCAGATATGTCACATTTCTTACTCAGTGGAGTTCCACATGCATCCACAGTGTAAACTCACTCTGCGCAGTTTCAATTTAAGGCACTGCAGTCGACCAATGTCATTTTGGCATCTGGGAGCTAGGGAATGATGCCGGGCCCTTCTGCACAGAACAGAGTAGCTGTTTACTTTCCCCCATCCCATAAAGTAAGGGAGAAGAATGGTGAGAAGTCATTAATAAGATCTTCTGTGTTTTGTTTTATGAGTGCCAGCTGTTCCCCAGCAATGACTCATATAAAACCAGCACTAAAACCTAAGTGTTGTGGGATGTGAGTGAGGACCACACAAGCAGTGAGCAGCTTTTCAGTAAGGCCAGAGTGGGCAGTGCCGTGGCACCCTGTGGGCCGGTGGCTCCCCGGGGCTGGAGCTGCCGGGAGCTGAGGGGGATCCCCAGAGTGGCAGGGAGGGAGCAGGGCAGCCTGAGGGGTACCAGGGCAGCCCCAGCCCCGGGCTTCAGGCACCTCCCTGAGTGTTGCTGGGGTGGGGACTGGCCACTCTGTGGGGCTGACATGGGGTCCCGGGCTATGGGCAGGGTGGGGGGAGCCCTGGAGTATTGTGCAAAGGCAGGCAGGGATGTTGATGCCCCCAGGGGCTTGTTAGGTAGAGGGGACTACTCTGGAAATTGTGGAGGAGTTTTACAGTGAGGGAGGCCCTGACTTTAAAAACAAATTTTCTAGCCATAGCTCAGGTAAATATCTCAGTGCTGCTGCAAAACTGTTGCAAGGCCATCAAACCTTGTAGCATCTATGCCATAGCCTGTAGTTAATGAAACTATCCCGAGTTCAGCTGAAAAGAGCCAGTTGAGTAACAGTACAATGTTAATAATCATGGAGTCATAGTTGGCTCTATTAATTTATTTGGGGACTTTTCCCTGAAATCCAATGCTGATGTCAAACCAAACCCCTGCAACCTCCTCCTGCTAGGGCTTAGAAGAATACCTGACCTGGAAGATTGCACATCAGACAAACAACATTCAATACTTTACTTAAAGAATTGCCTAAACTAATGAGTAAGAGATATCATGGGCAGGGAAGAAATACTGATTGCTACGAATCTAGCCAGTTTCAAGCCAGAAATCTAGCTTGGGTGTCTCCATAGGCATTCCCATTACATGCACAAAGATCAGTTCATGCTTCATTCTGTCTGGAATTTAATCTGGACGAAGGGAAAGCAAAACAAACAAACAAACAAACAAACAAAAAAGAGAACAAAAGCCCACATGGTGGAGAGCAGAGCATCTTCTGCAACATACGCTATCTGAAATGAACACAAAATGGCAGCAGCCTCCAGCAAATACTTGGAAGTTTAAAGATGCAACACACAGAAAACGAAGCCATAATTGTTCCCAACAGCAGCAACATAAGCCACAGCTAGCAATCACCTGCACCATCTGCTCCCCCAAGTAGCAGCTCTTAACGCAGGCACAAGATCGAAAGATCCTCTCACTTCAGGCATATAGTCAATTCACATTGGAAAATGGCAATAAAAATCAAGTGTTTTCCTCTGCACTTCAACATGCAGGAGATGCAACATCAGGATTACCCACAGAAAATACAAAGATAGAAATTGTATCAGTCATGAAAGTCTCTGCAGCACAAGCTCAGTCCTGTTTCACACAAATGCTGACAAAACTGATAAGCACATTTTCTCCTTAGAGTCAGAATTTATAACATGAAGTGGCTGTTATAATGGAAAAGTAAATGATCCCCTAATACTCAAATCAATCTTGTGAGAAATAACCTGAATAATGAGTTACAATTGCAAGAGATGAAATTATGACAAGAGCAGTTAAATAAGGATCTAAAGGAACAGATAAAATTTAGTATGGTGTTGGGAGTCTAAATTAGACTTTAAAATGTATGCAGAGACAGAGGAAGAAGGGGACAAAATAAGGAACTGGAGCAGAGGCCTCAGATAAAGATGAGGCTTTTGATGAGAAAAAATCAGAAGCAATGTCAGATTGGCATTATTTAAGGAAAAATCCCACTTCAAATGGAATTTTTGATTATACTTGCTTTTAGAGCTTCAAACTATAGGAGGATTTCCATTTACAGTATAAAATACTCCAAAATGCTTACAGCTCAAATCAATCTGTTGCAGATAATATTAGAAATTGTCTCTAAGAACATGCCAAAGCACAAGATGTGGAACCAAGCTAATAACATCTTTTTCACCCTGCACTGTTTGGTGTCTCACACTGATGGATGGACTTCACCCCCATGGCAGTACGATGAGAGGAAACTATTATCCCCCATTTTGAAGGAAGAGTACACAATAGATGGCTTCTCTAAAATCACCTAGAACACTAGTGACTAACTGAAATCACTTATTGTGGAGGAGGGAGATATAAGATCCTGCAATACAATCTTAACTACAAAATAAGATTTGAAAAACAAATAATTCCAGCAATAACACATCTTAGTATTTACTATTGTTGGGTTAGGTACCATGGTCCTTGTTTTCCATCCAGGTTTAGTAAAACTTTGAGTTTTCCTAGAATTAATACCAAAGGTTGGAGCATATGAGGATGGGTTTTATTTCATCTGACTACATATGTCTGCAGTGTGACCATTTCACCGATTACCCTGGCTTTATATCCAATGGGGAAAAATAGGCACAACTACGATGTGAATCAATTTCTTCTAAATCAGGTGTCTAACTCAGGACAGTGGACTGATGTTACTGAAGTTCTTATTTCTCTCATTGTCCATGAAAGGAACCTAGCTGGAAACACTGAGTTAGAAGACCCATAATACTGCCTGCAGTATTTAGTGCTGAGTTTTGCTTTGACATCAACTGGCATTAGATCAGGTCCTTCTAGCACAGACTTGATTATCATGCAGAATTTGAAAGATGTTGGAATAATCAAGCTTTCATATAATCAAGGGCATATTTAAAGTACTAAATGCATACCTTGAGACACGATTGTGTAAAAGCTAACAGGCAGTTACCGATCATTGGCTTTAGTAAATCAGAGAGATAAACGAAGCCTTTATTTCGTGTTACTGTTATTGCACTGATGCTCTGTAATCCAACCAAAGCCCTATTAAAAAATAATTAAAGACATTTTTACCTCTACTGTATTGTGCTCTTTAATTATTTTCATGGCATCTGGAGAGACTTTTCTAGCTGAGGATGATTATTAAAAATAAAAAACATTGTAAATAATAAAACAATCCCTAATAGCCATCTTTTCATAAATGGTGAATCTCTAAGTACACTTGGAGGAAAACCTGGTACGTTGCAAAAAGAAAACTGAAGCATGTGGAAATTTTTTTGTTACTTTTCCCCAGTAAGTTAGTGACAGTAGCATCACTATAACCTAGACCATCTGTTTCACAGTCTTGTTTTTTCCTGATTACGATACAGTCCTGAAGTAATTCCTGAAGTGAGTCCATCGCTATTGCCAATAAGCGTTAATTCACTTAAGCCTGAAGACTTGATACACTAAGTAAATATTAAGAAGTAACCTAATTCCTGCTTGCTTTTAAATTAGTAGCCAAGAATCTGTGTAGCACTGGATGAAAAGACATGAGCCACTGGATACCAGTGAGGTTCAAGACGTGGCTTAGATTTCATGTAAAAAATAAGACTTGCTAGGTACCATATGCTCAGAACCAACATGGTAAAAAGGTTGACTATGAATCAGTTAGGGTTCTCAGTATCTGATGACTGTGGTGCTTGAGTTATAAATGTGCCAAGAGATGAAAGTGCCTCTTTGGTGTGGAGGTAAAATAGCATTTCATGAGAGGTGAAAGATTTTGGGAAGACAAAAAGAAATCTCTGTAATGTAAATTATACTATATATACAGTTTGTAAGCATGAAAGGAACAGAAATGTACCTGCTCTGCAAAATAAATGCTGTGCATTAGAAAAGACATCAAGTATATGAATCAAGGCCAATGTATACAGTTTGGGGATTATGGCATTAAGTTTCCATACTTTTTCACAAATGTCTGCTTTTGTTATAATTTTTTCCTTTGGTACAATTTTGCGCTGTGGAGAATAGCAGGAAGTAGTATCAAGCTTGTAAGACAGGATTGAACTCTGTGGGCTCAGAGCCCTGTTCCTGATCCCACTAAATATTATTCCTGTGACCTTGTGTACTTTTCTATCCCTCCTTTCTTAAATTCCTAGCTAGGTGTCCTGGTGATGGGTAACAAATACATATTGGTAAAACAGTCAGTCCCTTCACTGAAGACTTGATATCTCAGCAAAGCAATGTAGACAAAGGCAAAACAGGTGAAGGTGCCAGACCCAGGCAGTAGAAAGGGTGGATTTAGAATCACAGAGCAGGTTTTTTTTTTTCAAAACACAACTGTCTCTAAGTGTGATGATAACTTGAATTATTTTTTGTGTAAACATTATATTTACCATTGATTCTCTCTCTTTCTTTTACTCTCACTTTTTTTAACTTCTGGTAATCCCTCCTCCAAACTTCAGTCCCAATGACAGTAATTCATAAAGCCATTTGGATTACATGGGCTGTGAAAGGTTTTAATCAAATGATGAAAGCAATTTTCGTTACACTCCAGTCTCATTTATTTCCTGCAAGAAAACGTTAGGAGAAATTTTGCAGCACATTGCATCATAAATCTAATTTGTGTATTTTATTCCTATTGCAAGGCTATGGACTGTAGTGAACCTGACAGAATTCACTAGGCTCTCTCCAGAGAAAGTCTTAAGACCAGAAATTGTGTAGGGTTCTACCAAGTTGCTACTTACACATCGTCCTAGTATCAAAATTAGTTTTGACAACTGTGGCTTCAACCTTTCCATCCTCTATTTAGGGTAACTAGTCTGAACAAGTGAACAGGATGCATTTTTTATTCCTCATCCATGCAGTAAAAATCCTACGGGACAAATATTTTCAAAATAGTCTGGGGAAGGAGATGGTAGAAATGACTTTACAAAAATTACCATTCTCTTTTTGTGAAGAAACATTCAAAGGGATGAATCAACATTATAAAATTTCTGTTAAACTTAAAACCCTGACACGATCCAGTCACATACCCACACTCTAACCCAAGCTTAATCTGGATGCAAACAGAGCTTGTTCATATTAAAAGGAAAAGCCTCAGTCTGACTTCTTCCAGTGCTCTGGTGATTACAAGACAACCAGTCTAGATTGTTTAGAGGTTTAGAGCAAAGGAAAACTTTAAGTGTGACTGATGTTTTGAAAGAAACACCCTGAAATAATCTGAAATGTACTAAAAGTAGCATGAAAAGCAGATTCAGTTTTGTGCGGGGGAAGAAAAAACCACACACAAAAAAACCCAACCAAACAAACCCCAAACCAGAAAAAAAAAACACAATCAAACCAACCCCTGTGGGATTTAAGAACAGGGAACAAAAACAATTCTAGATAGATCTTAGGCAGGTAGTAGGATGGATACTGTCTTTCCATTCCTGCCCATAGGTGTAGGAAGACTGCATCAAGCATGCCTAGACAGTACATGACATTCCAGAGATTACTGAATTTGAGAATATGTAAAATGATTCCTTGGGTTCTTGGGTTTTTTAGGATGAAAGATATGATATCTCTGGGACCATGCCCCCATATATAACTAAGTACTAGCAAAACAGTCAAAATTCCTGTTGAAACAAAGAAAGAACAATAGACATTTCTGAGAATTCATAGGGAGAAAAAAGCAGGTGACTTGAATGGGATAATTATAATTTGGTACTTTTGCTGAAGAATGAACCAGAGGGGGAAAAAAGCACAGGAAAAGGTCAATCAGAAGAAAAAAGTATGCCCCAAGTACGGCCCCAGAGAACAATTGCGTCCCTGTACAGCAATTGGAGCAATGGTTTTCTATTCAAGTCTGTTCGCTATGTCTTATCACTCAAGAAAAGGGAAATAAATCAGGCTGTTGCCTGACCTTTAAAAAACACTGGTTCCCAGTGAATCATCCTGCCACTGACATCACTTGATTGTCTCCTCAAGCCTCTTTCTACACACCCAGCAGCTGGCAATAACAGAGCTGTGGGCCTTGCGTTTTCATGAAGCAGCTTTTTTTTCCCCTTGCTTCTTAAGGTAAATAAAGTATAGCAATTGGAAGCAACTGAAAGAGAAATTTATCATCATGTCCACTGTGCCTTTAGATAGAAAATCAGTAATAAGAATGAGATCTGTATGAATGTCTATCTGAAAACTCAATATGGCATCAAAACATTACTTTTTGTCGTATTGAAACCTTTTGTTCCTTTCTCTTCAGTTATTTTTAATTTGTAGTTCTGGCTTCCGCAAAGATAAAGTGTCCAACCACCAGAAGAAAATCTCTGTATTTATAGATTGAGCTGACTCACAAAGGTCTGGAAATTTCAGAGAAAGGAAACTTTAGGAATATTTCCAGCGAGATCCAAAAAAATGAATGGAAACACCCTGTTCCTGTGTGTTTGTCCAGTCTCAACATTGAAACCTCTGCTGGATTAGAATTGATATAGTAAAAGATTTTGCCATGCAAATGAGACAGTGATGTAAAAAAGAGATCCATAGTTTTTTGTGATCACTACAAAGTTCATAGTTAGACTGTGGATATTATGCTGGCAACAAAATCAAAGAATTTGCTAATTTTGTTGCACCATTTTGTGTCATAAAACATTGGAAGAGCAGAGAGTGGCAAAACATAAGCTGGATTCTGCATTTATCCTCCCTTCCACCTCTGCTCTAAACATTTTTCTGCCAAAATAGATGATGCAGGGAAAGAAGTAAAAGTGACCTAGAATTTATTGTCTTCTCTGGGGTCAGAAAAGTAAGGAAAAATATTTGTCTTGGACCTTCATTGTAGTTTCTAGTAGACATGATGGGGTTACACAGTTTGTGTAAGACCTGACCTGTGTAGAAAACCATTATCTGTCCTCCAGCTGAGTCTGGAGATTCTTCTGATTCTTTGCTGACTGTGAATAGAATAGAAATAGGAACTTAGGGCAAGTGAAGATCAAGAAAATGCAACATATAGAAGAATGTCAAATTAATGCCTCCTTCTCATTGACCTCTGTGGCTGAAGTTATTGAAAATTGATTAATCTAAGTCATCCATTTCAGTTACCTAGGTCACTGACTTCAAGCTGTCAGAAGTAACCTCTTATAACTAGCAAACAGCAGTAATTTTTTCATCCCCAATAATTTCACTAAATTTCACTAACAATTTCACTCATTTTATTGTTCTTATCATTGCTACCTCAATCTTTGGGAACCCTTTTCCCATTTGTAGATTAAATTTATTCATAGACGGTTCATATATATTTATTATGATACCAATGTTTTCCTTTAGCATAAAATGGCTCTTTTTCTTCCCTGATCTTTATTCCCTTGGTATATTTCTAGCGAATAAAAGTATTCCCTTTCCATCTTTATTTTGCTAGGCTGGGTAAGGCAAGTCTTCTTCTAGTGTCTCTTGAGCAACAAATTAATCATTCTGCTATTCATTGAGTTGCTCCTTTTTGCACCTATTTCAGATTGATTTAGTCTTTCTTGACTATGGCTTTCCAAAATTGTCAGTGTTGCAGAACATTAGTACTGGCATGATTGGAAAATTTCCCACATCTGGCATATATTTAATTGTGGGAAATGAATATCTATTTTATCCTTTTGTCAACACTGTCCTGTAGTTTAAATAGCTCTCTTCCTTCACTGGTGTTTATCCTTCTGTTTTATTCCTAGGTAGCAATCATCAAACTCCTCAGCTTGTGTTTTGCTAGGCTGAGCAGCCTACACTCTTTTACTCTTCTTTCACGAGTCAATATCAATTTTCTTAATCATTTTACCTGTCTTCCTTTTCCTTTGCTCTCATCTGAATTTGTATTTCTTAAAGGTGGTGAGACTTATTCTCAGTATTCCAAACAACACGTCCCCACAACTTTGCTCTTAACAGTCCTATATATCTCCTGATGTATCCAAAGAGAACATTTGGCTTTTTAATGATGGCATCATACCAGAGGCTCACAGTCATTTTGGGCCTGACAGATATATTCAGATAGTTTTCCTTCTCTTTCTGCTCTGGTCAGTGAGATCCCAGGGCACTGCAGAAATTCTTGTCATCTGTCCCTAGGTGCACGATGTTAAACAGTAGCAAATTTTACCCCTTTCCTATTACCCTGAAACTTCTGACATTTAATTCTTCATGTCTAATATTCCAAAGCTGATTTCTATAGCTGGTATCTCTTGTGTTTGTGTTATCTGTTCCTTTTTTCCTGTTCAAAGATCAGGATCATTCACACTGCTTCAATCAGACTGCTTCTAGGACTAATTTTTGAGTAAATCCACCAGTGATGGTTTTACGGCCCAACAACTCTTGGCAGAATTGTTGAATTCAACTGTTGAACAGAATCAGAACAACTGATTCTAACAGTACCCTTTTTTTGGTCTGACTTTAGCCACCTTCTTAACAATTTCAAGCTTTTTGTTAATCTATATCTTCTATATATTCCTGCATAGAACTAGCAATTCCTCACACAGCTTCATAACTGAAATCACTTCCTTAATTCTGGCTAGACAAGATCAGATGTGTTTCCTTTGTATGGGAAAAAAAATCACAGAAATAAATCAGATTACCCTGGCAGTATCTACATTTAATAAGTCCTCGCAATATCTAATCCTTGGTGTCTTTAATGATCCTCCTTTTCTGAATTCTTAACATAATTCCAAGGTCTGACCCATAGATTTTGTGCTTCCCAGTGCACTTCTCTTTCTACATGAAGGCATTGTATTTTCTTCTTTCCAGTTTTGTGCCATTGCCAACTTGAAGTGCAGATTTAAAATCTTTCCCTCCTGAATGAAGATTTCATTTGCAAGTTCTTTCAGGGTTTTGGGCTGGAGATGATCTACTCCCTTTAACTTGAGAGCGTTCAACTCTTTGAGCTTAGTTTCCTTTCAGGTTCAGTTTCTAATTCCAAACTCTCATTCCCATTAACTATCTTCTCTTTGTCTTCATGCATATCATTGGCCATATTTAAAACTGTTTATCCAATTCCTTCTTCCCTCTGGCATTTTTTATACCAATTGGGAGACTCCTGAGATTTTAGCCATCCTTTTTTCCATTTGGCCAGTTTTCTCCATTAACACCCTGATGGCAACTTTTAAGAATGTACTTTTCTTTAGAGTGCAGAGCTTAGTGAACTCAACAGTACTTTTAAACATGCACCAAATCCTACTTAAAGTATCCTGGGGGAAGATGGCCTTTTGAAATGTTCCTCTCTGTCTAAATTTCCCTGCATTCTATCTTTACAAGAACAGAACATGTCTCTTATCACTCAAGTTCAATCCTGGGAGTGGTAACTCAGAAGGCAAAAGGCCCCAGCAAGAAATAATCCTAGGAAATCAATGTTAATGACAGTTTTCCCAGCTTCAGAAAAAGACTTCTTGTGATATGCAAATAATGGAAATTTTGATTCACTGCCATGGTAAGAAAATAAATGAATAAAAGTAACTGGTTCTGGCTCATTAAAACATTTTTTTGTTGTTGTTGTTCTCTTTTACTCCAGTAATGCTTAAATGCCAGCTGAGAAGTGGGTCGTTTTGTGTTTCAGACTGTGAAGCATACAAAGAATGACAATGTCCGCCCTCAAAAGGCTAAACCTGTGCCATGGGAAGTTACCTCCAGTGACTTGAGCAGGATTTGAAAATTCCTCCATGCTTTCTGGGGTCCAAACGACGAACAAAGGACCTGTGGGTTAGGCAAGTACTTTTCCATGCAGGGGCTTTCTGAAGGAGTAAGGCTGTAAAGCAGGGGAAAGTCAGGTATATGCATGTGTGTGAGTGGAAAAGATAAACTTTCTGTAGCTTTAATGTAATGTTTCATTTCTCTACAGGCTTTTTAAAATTTCATTTCAGTTTCCTGTATCTGCTCATGGTAACCTGATCAAACCAGTGGGAGCTCTGCAGAGTTCTGAGCACCACATGGGGCACAAAAGCCTCCAGTTTCATCAACACATTCCTTTCCACTGACAGCACAGGAATGGTTTAGGAAATAGCTTTAGTTGTCAAGAATTAAAACCCTGTCTTATAAAACCCTTTATTTCCTTGAGTGTCTGAGTAGGCTGGACATTTAATTACAAAGAAGAAAATAATCATAATGACCTATCAGCCTTTGCAATTTCCTTATCTGTGTTGATGACTTCCAGGGGATGGAATAATTTATTAAGTTCTCCAGCATTGGCAGCATATTATTCCATTTTCATCAATGTTGCATATATACAGATAGCTATTTGAGAATGATTTCTGGAGATAGGGATAAAAAATTACTTGTGCAGTGGCCACTGAACACATGTAAATGAAGCTAATTACAAAGTGCATTGCTCCCTACGGACTAAATAACATCCTGTGTGGCTCCACTGGCCCTCTGTGCTCATTTGTTGAAAATGTATTAATGAGAGCATATTTTAATTTGTAAATCATTATCTCCACAGCTCATCTAGCACAGAAAGAAGGGAGGTAGCCAAACCAGCTGTATGAAAACCAAGACATTGTAACTCTGTGTAAATCTGCTTACTAGCTTTGGCCTTATTTTAGAAAAATAAAATGTATCTGCAAGGCATTCTGACATTCCACTGACCATTTCTCTTTTACTACAAATGGTAAGCTGAGGCTCCTATCATGTCACAGCACAATACCTAGATGCCAGCTTTTCACAAATACTTCCCTGTCAACCGGTTCTTTGCTGTTTTCTTCTTTTAGTCCTTCCAAAAACCTTAATTTACAGCTCGTGAGGCAAGCTTTACCTGCTTTATCAGAGATGTGTCTTCAGGGAGGGGGAAGAAGCCTGGCACAACATAGCAGCTGAAGAGTTGGTTAGCTGGTGGATTTTTTTACACCATTGGCCCCTATTAGGTAGCACTGCCCCTTCTACCACTAACATAGTAAATCTGTCTAGCACATGAAACCATGCACCAAAGGCAGTCTGTGACTTGGCTTGCAAACATATTTATATAAGTCTAGCTGTGGCAGTCCCCAGCAGAGAGACCATGATGTGGATCTCAGTGTCTACATCTGTGATATCTGTCATCAGCTTTCATTTTAGCTGCTTAAAGATAAAATGCGATTTGATCTTCTGAGACAACTCATCATTTCTCTAATTACAGACTTGGGGTGTCCAGAGTTCTTAAAAATGTCTGGTGACTTGTGCTTGTTTGCTTTACAAAAGACAGGTGAGGCACTGTCAGAAGGTTTGTTTTCAAAAGGCAGGCTCAGAACCTTATGGAAAATGACTTCCCTTTATTACTTTTCAAGCCAGACATCCAAAACTTCAGGCTTCTAAAACTTTAGGTATCCAAAACCTAATGTCCCTTTTAAAACATTCAGACATGAGGTTGATGATTATCCCAAATGAACATCCATCTTGCTTGCTTTTTAAAAGAGCATCTATGCTCAGCCATGGCAAGAAATAAGTGATAGAATTTTGCTTCTAATCAGTCACTGAATTGCGATCTGAGTTTGGATGAGGGCCATGAAAGCAATTTGAATTAATATGGTCAGAATGGCAGGATACTACAGTCAGTAATTTTTACAGTCCTCCCTAACTTCTTTAAACATCTGGGATCCCATTTAGCAGGGCAATTAAAAAGCTTAAAATATGCATCTGTATGTTTTGCTGTAGTTCAGCAAAGGACCTCCCAGAAGCACCACCACAGGAGAAAAACAGTTGGTAGTCAAATACAGTCCCCACACCTTGTGGCTTCAGATATTCTATCAATTTCTTAGAAAGATATATACTTTATACATATATGTGTGTTTATGTCTATGTGTGAATACTTATCCCTGTCTAAAATTACTATAGATCAAGTGGTACAAGAGCAGGTGTCTGATGCTGTCCAAGTGAGAAGAAGCGTATGTACTTACTACATGGCGTAGGAGGTATTATCAGCCAAGATTTCCTTTGTTAGCTAGTGAACGGTACTGCTTCTCAGGAACCAAAGTCTCCTCTGGGGCCAGGGAACACATTAACTCATTCTCCTCCAAACTACTACTCTCTCTCCCTTTGTTATTTCATCTTGCCCATCTATGAGTTTCAATAATCATAACGCTACTGGTGCTTTTTACCACTAACACGATTCTTGTGTTTTCTTCTTTAATGACTGTCTTGCCACACCTCCTTATTTTTCCAAGGTCTAAAGAGAAGATGTCAATCGGACAAAACCACTGAACAGGCACCTGCATGAAATGGTTTATAACAATTAATTAAATGTTAGGATTAGTCTCACTGCCAGATGATACCACTGCGTAATGATACACCCCTGCTGTCAGTGACAAATAATGAGTTGTCAGCAATAAAGTATTTGGAGTGGAGGACTTACATGTCATGTCAACCAGTTATTTGTCTGCACTATTTCTTATTCTGAAGCACTGAAATTCATAAAAATATAGCTACCCACTGAGCTGCCAGTATGATTCAAGCTGATGTAGACTGATCCTATAAACTATTCAGCATAAGGGGAATGAAAGAACCTCTTCAAAGGTTTATCTTACTCTCACAGTGTAGGGCTATGCCATCCCCTACTCACTCCACTGGAGGAACGATTGGCCCTATAGTAAGTACTCCAAAGTCACCTGGCGGTTTGGGATCAGCTCTCCTGTTCCTAGCTTGGACTATGGATGGTCTGCTATAATTCTCCTCAAGAACAATAAGATGTTAATAGAATTATTTGTAGATCTCCCCCAGCTTTATCAAGGGGATATGTCTCTGTGCATGGGCTGTGTTGAAGTGAACAGCTTTTATAAAGGATGGGTGCAAAGAAAGGGAACAGACAAAATATTGGCAGATGAAAAGAGCCCAGTGGTACAATACTGAAAAGGGCAGTATTGAACCAAGTGTTCCTGCCACCCACATGCTAGCTGAGGAGAAGCACCATGAAAAGGGAAAAAAAAAAAAGTAAATATGTGTAACACCCTGACACTTTGACTGAAAGCCAAGGTAATTTACAGGCAATAAATCATATTTCCAAGGAACTGAATTTCTTGCTCTTGTGCTAGCTATGTGCTGGCTGTTATCATTGTAAAGCATGTGTTAAATCCAGAATTCAAAGATTTTTGTTTGTTTGCAGCTTCTGACCAATCAAAAATGCTGCCTTTTAGCTCAGCTTCTTAACATTTCCCTTTTGTGGTGACTGCTGCTTTGTTGCACATCTAAGAAATTGCTACCTGGGAAACTCTGGAGACAACAGAACATGGAGTGCGGTTCAAAGCCATCAGAGGTCCCCTGAACACTGAATAGAAACTCATGCTTCTCATTCGCAAAGCTAAGTACCATAGTGCTCACCTGAAGAATGGACAGAACACTAAATTTGTGACAAATCAGAGAAATTATGGTGGTTTTTTCCACTCCTATTGAAGCTCTGTTTTATTTCATCCAACACATTGTTTCAGAGATGACTGTCCTGTCCTTCACATGGTTCTTGCCTGCAGCCAGGACCATTTAGTTATAACAGATATCCTATTTCATGCAAGAAACACCTAAAGCTTATTACCCATCACTGGCTGCATAAAATTACAGGCTGTCAGTATGTGTTAGATTAATTCATCTGGAGAAGATAAAAGAACTACAAATGAAACCAGGTTTAATATTCTACATAAACTGCCTTTTAAGGTTAAGAGAAAGAAAAAATGACCAAAGATTAGTTGCTCTCTTTCTCTTCATGCAAACTAGGGAAGAAGGCAAAGCTAGATAATGATTAGATAATGCAGTCAGCTTCTTAGTTGTTTCAGAACTATATTTCTCAGAGGCTTTTTCATTTGAGGTAGGTCTTCCTTGCCCAAAGGGTGGTCCCTCTTCCATTATTTATTGCAGTATTCTGACCCTTGTCTTTTAGGAGGAGAATGAGGCAGAAGAGCTGAAAAATAACAATAAACTTGGTCTGGCTGGAAGCAAATAGTATTAATGCTCCTGAGGAGAAAATCCTTTTCACGAACTTTACAGATAAATAGGAAAAAATAGAAAAAAGGCCATCAGTATCCTGGGCTGCATTAAAAGGAGTGTGGCCAGCATGTTGAGAAAGGTTATCCTCCCCCTCTACACTGCCCTAGTGTGACTGCATTTGGAGTACTGTGTCCAGTTTTGCCCCCCCTCCCCCCTCCCCCACAGTTTAAGAAGGACAGGGAACTGCTCGAGCAAGTCCAGCAGAGAGCTACCAAGATGATCAGGGGACTGGAGCATCTCCCTTATAACAAAAGGCTGAGAGCCTTGGGTTTGTTCAGCCTGGAGAAGGGAAGACTGAGGGGGGATTTCGTAAATACCTATAAATATCTGAAAGGTGGATGTCAAGAGGATGGGACTGGACTCTTTTCCATAATTCCCAATGACAGGACGAGGGCCAATGGGCACAAGTTGGAACATGGGAAGTTTCACCTCAATATGAGAAAAAGCTTCTTCACTGTGAGGGTGACAGAGCAGTAGAACAGGCTGCCCAGGGAGGTTGTGGAGTCTCCTTCCCTGGAGACATTCACAACCAGCCTGGATGTGCTCCTGTGCTCCCTGCTATAGGTGTGCCTGCTCAAGCAGGGGGGTTTGACAAGATGATCTCCAGAGGTCCCTTACAACCCCTACCGTCTGTGATTCTGTGAAAAATACATTTCCTTGGAAAGGAAATTCAAACCTACTCTCATTCATGTCAGTAGGTCTAAATATAATGATTAATAAATACTAATACCCCTTAATACCTCTTTGGGAGCACATATAGAAAATAAAATTGTCTTAAATTATGTTTACACTCATTTCAAGAGCCTTTTACTGAGGAAAGAAATGTAAAGGTGCTGTACAGTGATTAACTGTCCAGCTCTGTATGATTTTTTCCTATTTACTGCTGGGAAGAAGAATGGGACACTTGGATTAGGACTTTTGAGAATCTGAGTTAAGCCATCAAGTATATGATGTTCACTATGCAGTTCATCATAATCATAAGACCATCCAGGTGTTGATGCATTAGCAAAGCACTCAGTTTTGTTTCATGCTGCTTGTTTTTCTATTTCCTTCAAATGTAGATGGAGGAATCACTTTTGATTGACAGAATCTTGGAGACGGAGCAACTCCAAGATATAGAAATGTAGGTGTATTTCTTGGAAGCAGAGATAATTTTTCCATCTGTAGTCCTTTTATTCCCACACACCCACTCATGCCTTGCCTCCCTCGTCCCTTTTCTACTCCATTACCTCCCTTTCTTATGCCACAGGTAAGGATACAAAGCCATGTTAGGATCATAGGAAATCCTACTCATAATACCTATGCAAAAAATATAGATTGTACTAAATAAAGGTGGTGGGAAAAAAAACCACAAAATACCCCAAACTAAAAAAAAAAAAAACAAACATGAAAGGCACATGATTCATCTGTGCTGCATATGTGAAGCTGATATATGCGCAAATCATTCCCAAATAATTTTAAAACAGGAGCCTTGGGTCAGTTCTAATGCGGGTAACAAACAGCAGATTAAGCATGAGTCTAAGAGGAGAAAGGTGTTTTCAGTCCCTCTGGCAGGAAAGTAAAACAATTACTGCTGAGAAAGCTTTTTCAAAGTATGAACATTTTAACTCCACTACATGCGACAAAGGAACCATGGAGACTGGAGAAACCTTCCCTCCCAAACAAATGCTGTAGAAGGGGATTTTTTTTTTACACAATTAAGCAATACTTTCTCCAACTGAGAGGTGATGTGGGGTGAGAGGAAGGGGATTATCCATTATCCTGGCAAATGTATGAAAACAGGAGGAGGAGGAGGACAAGAAGGAGGAGGAGGAGTGTGTAGGTGTGAGTGTGAGAGATTGTCCACATAGTGTCTTATGGCTCTGAGAGACACTCAGCACAGTGATTAGCAGCAAATAGACAAGAAGTAAAGGGGTTCAAAGAAAACCACTGGCTCTGTCCCTGACCTCCAGTGTGCTCCAGGGACCCACATAATGACAACCATGCTACCCAGAGCAGTGCTGTCACTCATTGGGCAAAACTGGTAAAAGCTTCTTTGAAATTCAGCAAATGATAACATATTCAAAATGGCCTCTTCTTTTTACCAGGTCTGCCCATCGGCAGTTAGTGGATCAGAAATGAAAAGAAAACTGCATTTGTTAAGTTCTGTTGCAGGAGCTTGTGTCTCCTCCACTTGGATGACTAGATCCCCACCTACCCCACAACTGGAGAGGAGCAAATTACCCTCCTGGGGAGACATACAGCACTCCTTATCTCCTGGAGAAATGCCTTCAATGTCAGGATTTGTCATAATTCTACAGAACTGGAGCCATAATGTTTTGCCATAATACTTCATACTGCCAGAGCTGAAGAAAGGCACAGATAGCAGGCCTGAATATATCTTATTGAACATCACGGTTAGCCCAGGATCGCACACCTAAGTCCAAGCAACCTGCCCTCAAAAGCAGTCATATGTTAGAGTGAAGAAATATCTCTTGTGCATTTGTAATGGTACCTAATCTAGTACCTAATCTGACAAGGTCATGACAAAGCATGATTTCATTTTTGTCCCACCATGTGCTTTAGGAATAAGCCTCTTTCAGCAACCTGAAACATGAATAAAATAAATTCTATAAATATCATTTTGATTTATTTACAAGAGGAAACCTGGGATGGGATCTGTGGCAGATGCACTCATCTGATAAGGACAGGGGCTTTCTGACTGAGGAAACAAAGCAGCTTCTTTTCACGCCCTTACTTTTTGCACCCTTACTGCCCTTTGTGACTATTGTCCTGTACACAGTCGCCAGTAAATAGACCACTCGGCCAATAGGACCACTGGCCCGTAGGTCAGATCTGACTAGGGTAAAAATGGCGTCCCGATGGGGGGAAAAATGGGTTGGTCTTCCTTGGAGCCGTGGGTCTGCAGTCGGGGACTTTTCCCTTGGGTCAGGGCACCGCCCAGGGTAACTCCTCAGGGTTGAGACCCCTTGCCTTATTAGGTGAGTGATTGCACACCTTGAGTCATCATTCTAAAGCTTAAGAATAATATTAATTCCTTATGACATCCTGAATCCATGATTTTGGAGTACCAAAACACTTTTGATTAGAATATATATTATTTTGGATTACTTCACCTGCCTAATTTGACTTTGTGCACCTCTGCAACAGGAGCAGCCTGTGGGAAACACAATGCAGCTAAGAACAGAGCTGGCCAAGAGCAGTCTGTTGCAGGTAAGCAGTAGGACACAATGGGGCATGCCATATAAACTGTGTTTAGTACACCATTTATTCACTACATCTCCACCCGTATTATTAACAATGCTCCCAGGAAGTGTCTTTCTTTTCCTCCCGCAGCTGAAGAGGCCATGAGCTTTATATTGTAACCTGGGTAAGTGGGACCTACATCAAGTGTCTGTAGTATGGCTCACTCCAAGAAATCTATTCTACCGAGTACAATACAAATATTGTTTAACTAAAGCACTATGCATTTAACTGGCTGACTCTCATGCACCCTACTTGCTTTTAACAGCTAGCAAGGGCCCATAAACACTCAGGAAGGGGAACAAAATTGCAAACAAATTGAAATTCATAGTCACGTGGGCATAAATTAAAAAAGAGGTCAAAGTACAGCAGCACAGCAGCCCTCCATTTCAACCCACAGATACTGTTTATGCCTCATTAAAAGGACTGTTTACAGATTATAATGGCAAGAGAGCCTAAAAGAGAACTATTCATTTCAAGAGTATGACCCTGGACTGTTCAAAAGCCACTGTCAAGGTCATAATGAGGAAAAAAACCCAAGCTGCACCAGCAGAGAACTAGAGATGAATATTTCAAATGCAGCAGAGAATGGGAAGAACTTATATGATATCCTGTATAAATCATTTTCTTGGTTCCTTTTTTCCCTTCATAGAAAGGACAAATTTCTTCCACTAATCCAACACCAGCCTGCTCAGCAGCTAAATTACATATAGCGTCTCCCTGTTATGCTGGCTGACACAAGCATCCTTCACTGCTGGGTGCTGTGGGACAGCAGGTGAGATGTTCCTAAAATTGACAGAGATTCAGGTTCATTTCACACCACTGGAAAACTTCCATGATGTTACTAGTGTCATACTAGTCTAAATCTGACATAAATTATATAATAATCAAAGTCCTGTTCGTTCATCAACTCAGTGAAGATCTCTCTCTCTCTCTTCCAATTTGTTTGGATTTTTGTTCCAGGAACAAGTTTATAATCCAGAAAACTCCTTGAAGACCCATGAATTCAATAGCGACATAGACATAAAAAATAATTTTTTATTACTAAAGTAATCTGAAAAAATATAATCTTTGATATATTATTAATAGCAGCTCCCTTGTGCTCCGATCATTAAGACATATTAATGTCAATTTTAAAAGTTCATAACAGAATTTGTGAAAAATGGATTACAGTTATAGGATACCTGTTAAAAGAGATGTAGCCATATTGGAGAGAGACAGAAAAAACAACAGGGATTGTCAGAGGTCTAGAAATAACAACCTATAAGGAAAGACTGAGAGGAAATATTGTCCAGGTAAGGGAATAATAAGAGGAAGTAAGGAAATAGTCTGCAAATATGCAAGAGGATGCTCAAAGACAAAGGGTATTATCTCTTTTCCTTGTCTGTGAGATCAAGACAAGAAGTAAAGGGGTTTAAAATGCAGTAAGGGAGATTCAGGTAAGACATTAAAAAAATCATTCTAGCAGTAGAGCTCATGAATCACCAAAGTGGATATGGAATCTCCATCATGAGATGTTTTTAAGAACAAGAAGGACAAATTTGCCTCAGACAATTACAGTTAATGTCACTGTACCAAAAGAATGGGTGATATGTCCTCTTAAGATTCCTTCGAACTCTTTCTACTGTGATTTGAAAATCAACACTTTCTATTTTAACAGTAGGATTTTTTCCCCTTTAATTTTCCTTTATTTATTTTGTTTGTTGAAGAAGAAAATAAAAAGCAGCTTGCCTATTGAAAGATGGATTATTTGTATCATAATTAAGCTGTAGCTCCTTTGGGTCAAATTTAGAAACAAATACCTGGTTTGGAAAAGTTACTGAGTACAGCCTCATCTTTCCAACTCAGTTTTATTATGGGAATCAATCTTTTCAAAGATACTATTTAAAACAGCCATATAGTGGATGAAGCAATCAGCTAGAACAATTATTCAAATAAGATGCCATACCCAAAACACAGTGCTAGAGAGTGTTCAAAATAGGATTTACCATTCTGAAAGGATTTGTTTTTAACTGAAAGCTTGTGCCAATGTCTTTCTTTTATAGATTAAATTCACATTTAAACTGTACGTACAGTCTTTTCCATCACTTAAATCTCAGCTCATGAAAATCAGGTTTGGTCTTATCAGCTATGTTAAAAGGGGTTTCACTAGACGTATGTAGACGGGAGGATCTTTACATATCTACTTTCAATACTCTATTTCTCCCGTACTGTGAACAACTATCTGCTCCATGCACGAAACTGGGGCATGGGGAAGAGTTTGGAAAACATTTCCATAAACTGTTGCCTAAGGGTTTGCTGGGGTTTGGTTTTGTTTTGGTTTTCCCCTTATGTTACACTTGCTTATACTGGTCATGACCAGATGAAATAGCAATATTCAGATCCCACGTGCTGTTGACATTTTTCTTGTGAATGCAAGACTCAGGTTGCAAAAGACATGAGTTAATATTTCTTAGTCAGCTTTGAATTAAGAAGTTTTGATTTAAACCCAAAGGAACAGCCAATAATGGAGTATAAACAGTACTACAACAATAAGCTGTGTGGTGAATCGTATAATATGTGATTCAAAAAATGGTCACACAAATGCACTGCAAACCACCTATGGGGTAAAAATGGTTCATTCACATTAAATGACGAAAAGCTGCAAATTGCAAACATGACAATAAAAAAATGTCCAATAGTTCATGAATGATGTATTATTGCATGCACTGGCAAAAATAATAAAACTTAGTTGGGCAAGTACTCCTCTTCATTTTCACAGATTGTATGGTGTCAAGCAGATTGTGAACCTGGGTTGAAAAATAAGCCGCAGAACATTGCAGGGATCAAATGTGATTATTATGTTTCCACAAATGGGGGAGAAAAGGGAGGGGAAGGAGTGTGGAAAAATTTAAAAAACTAACTGAAAATAACAGGATACCTTAACTGCAATTCAATAAAACTAATTTTGCAGCTAAGACAAAGTAATGAGCACATTTCTGAGATTTGTAATACATAGCAGGATCTGGGCCCAAGGGCAGTGCATACTTATTACTGGCTGTGTGGGTATGTTCTTTCAATACACATAAAATATTATAAAGCTTGATCTGACACAGTCAGCAGACAGTCTGCACATTATGTTGTTACAATGAGTCTAATTTCAAGAACAGCTTAGAGCCAGAAGTAAATAAATAAACTAAGGAAATAAATAAAATTAGGAACTAAGTAGAACAACTAACCTTTCACATAAAAAAGAGGGGAAAAGCCAATCTGACTGTCAACAAGACCAGCTGTCTTTCTATAATTTTATCTTCCTCTCTGAAGATCATCCCACCTGGCAGAACTCAAGTGTTGAAAAACATCAACATCAGGAAATAAGCAAGGAAGGGCTAGATTAAAATGTCTGTGACCACCAGCAGCTATGGAAAAAATAACTGAAATAGCGTGCTTTTCTGCAAAAAGCATCAAGGTATGGGCTAGCAACTTCTGCTGATAATTTTGGAGGGTGGGCTCCTGAGCTTTTTACATGATAGGGGACAATGTGCTATTAATTACACTATGATACTATGCAGAGCCTCCTGAAGTGAGTTCCTATAGCTCTCCCCAGTCACCCAGGATGTAAACCAGCTGTTTCTCATAAACATTAACAGATAGCCACTCTGATTTGGATACTGTGCTTCTGTGAGATGGACTTAATATGCACTTTGGTTCTTTGTAAGCCCTTTACCAGATGTAAGAAAATGGCATGGAGTAGTGAACTTGTTTTTCAAAGGGACTGAAAGGAGTTCACACTTCCATACATTGCTAATCTTCTGAGTGTCAGTGAGTGGAACTGTCATTGCTTTTCTGCCACATTAAGAAGAGTTCGTCACCCAGTCACCCTGAAAAACATGGTTCATCATCCTTCCCCTGGGATTACTGGGCAAAGGAATGGCGTGGCTGATCACCTATTAAAAGTATTCTAGTTCTTACAGGAAAAAATATCCATCTTTCCCAAATTGTGCCAGAATTATAGTTTGAAGATCTAAAACTTTTGGTAGCTGAGAATTTGTTTGAAGATTATTGTGCTGTTTTCAGCTGGGATAGAGTTAATTTTCTCCCTAGTAGCTGCTATAGTGCTGTGTTTTGGATTTAGGATGAGAATAATGTTGATAACACACTGATGTTTTAGTTGTTGCTGAGCAGTGCTTACACTGGTTAAGGACTATTCAGCTTCCCATGCTCTGCCAGGTGCACAAGAAGCTGGGAGGGGGCACAACTGGGAGACCTGACCCCAGCTGACCACAGAGATACTCCATACCATATGACGTCATGCTTAGCATATAAAGCCAGGGGAAGAAGGAGGAAGGGGAGGTTGTTCCAAGTGATGGCATATGTCTTCCCAAGTAACGGTTATGTGTGATGGAGCCCCGCTTTCCTGGAGATGGCTGAACACCTGCCTGCCCATGGGAAATAGTGAATAAAATTTTGGTTTGCTTTGCTTGTGTGCACAGCTTTTGTTTTACCTATGAAACTGCCTTTATATCAACCCACAAGTTTTCTCACTCATACCCTTCCAATTCTCTCCCCCATCACACTGCAGGGGAGTGAGCAAGCGACTGTGTGGTACTTAGTTGCCACTGGGATTAAACCATGACAATTATTCTGCAGCATGCCATGGCTCAACCTCCAAGCCAATTGGAAGTTAACAAAAAAGTCACCACTGGGCTAAGAAGTATACTTCATAACTCATATCAGCATCCAAAGCCTGAATTATGAATTCTTTTATCTTTGCCCATTTGGTATTTAACAATCACATTGGAATCTCAGTACATCTGAAACTTTTAGGCTTTCTAGCCTGGCATTGATAATGGGCAAAACTGACACAGTTGATATTAGAATTCAGCTTATAAAGAATAGAGGAAGACAACCTAATTTTTCCATGGGGATATTTAACTTTTGGAATAATTTAATAAAAATTGTCACTGGTTCTTTGTCAAAAGAAACATTAAAATAAATATTATGGGGAAATAGCTTGTTTTGCATGGTTTTGTTGGAGCTGTCTGCTGTAGTTCAATGAATAATTATTTTGATCACTATTTATGTCTTTTGCAGAAAAAGTCAAAGGAGCTGATCAAGGTGATTCTTTCTTACCCATCTTATCTAATCTGGATAAAACTCACAAATCTGTTCAGCTGCCTCCTCACAGAAAAAGTTACCCTCTGAAGCCTTTCATACTGCACTCTTCTCACCATTTTAAGCTGCATCTCAAATGTCCAAAACAAGAAAAAGTAAACCCAACATTTCACTCCTCGAGTATGTGCCTTTTGTTTGGAGAACATTTCTGAATTTTGGGCATCAGACAGCCTGACTGAATCAAATGCAATAGGGCACCCAAAAGGCTTGAAGAAATATCCAGAATCTCTTTTATTATCCAGACAAAATATAACCATCAAAGAAAAGCCTGCTGTGTTGGTGTCAGCTTTTCTGGAGGAGCTGAAATATATAGAACTGAACTGACTCAGAATTCTCTGAAGTTGATTTATGATCGCTAGGCATCCATAAGTACCTTGTTCAAAACTTAAGCCTGAACTGGCTTCGCCTGGACTAAACAGCCTGGTGAGTGTGTTGCACCTTCTGCCACGTTTCACATGTTTAGAGGTTCCACAGGAGCTGAATGCATTTTTGTTGTCTTTGGCCAGGAAGAGAATTTACATTTCTTATTTCCGTTGTTCACTGGAAAGATTCTAAACCAAACTACAGAATTTGCCCAAACTAAGCTTGGTTTGGAATTACCCTTTAACAACAAAGGACTGCAAGCAAAATTTAAATCAGAGACAAAAGGTTGAGGAAAAACATATAAGCAGAAATATTTGAAAAAATGTCTTCCAAAACCACCTGGGCTGGTACTAGGTGAAATGACAGAAAGTGATTGACTAATCCAATGGAGAACTAGCTATTGACCTTAGTGACAACAGATCTTGACTTCCCTGCTGTTCAACTTAACCACTTTATAAGGACGTACTCTACTGGGAAAAAATATTCAGAGGTTACAAAGAGATATTGATTTCTCTCAATTCATTCAATCTGACTTGGGAAAGACAAATGGCAAAGGTGTTGAATGGACAAATGTAAAAGAAGCATGTAGAGTAATGCATACAGCTACAATTGCTCCCCACACCAGGACACACTTTTCAGGTTTATTGCTGGCTAAGATGAAGGATGTAAGTTGACATTCAGAAAATACCCACCTATCAGTCATGCAGTTTTAGGACTTGGAAAAGAAAGTCACAGCAGGCAGAAGAAAATTACCTTAGGCCTTTTCAAAGTCTAAGACAGTTTTAATGCAGGTTTAAAAGTGCTCTGAAAGTCCCCCCTGACCCAGCAAACATGAATAGGTAGGATGTTTATAGACAGTGACGGCTGGCTGGAGGTAAGACAAGCAATTGTTCCTCACCTTACATCTTGCCCTCCAAAACCTGTCATCTCACACTACTAGAAAGCTCTGAGCTCCATTATGCTTAAATTGCTCCATATTACTACATCCTACTTCTCTTTGGGGTGGTTTGTTATAGTTACACTCCTGCCAGGCAGGTATAAGGAAATAAATGATACATTTTGATACAAGGCTATTTTGCTGAACTGAATGTCTTAAAGGACTGATAATGAATTTCTTTTTTCTCTTTTAGGTCACTGGTGCAAATCCAGTCCTGTCAATAGTGACCATAAGTTATTGCCAACTGACAACAGAACTGAATCCATGGGGAATTGATTGGCAGTTCTTAGCCCAGCTCCTAATCACTTGGTCATGAAATTACCACCACTCCTGACACAAATTGTCCACAATGAAGCTCAAGTACAAGTGGGGTGGAACACTCCCTCTGCTTTTTATGTGCTGGACAGAGTCAGGTCACATTTTTCATTTAAAAAGTGTTCTTCGTGAAAAAAAAATAGTTTTGTCAAGACTGACTAATTTTTAAGGGAAATACAAAATTCAACACAAAAATCGATCTTTTTATGGGAAGTGTCCAGCTGAAATAATTTTTGTTTTCTTTTAAAATGTTGCTCTGCTTTGGAATTTTAGCATATAAAAAAAAAAATAAAGAAAAGGAAAAGAAATAACATGTTGCGATGAATGTTTAAGATGACAGCTAGGGTGGGATTCATTTTATCTAACTTTAGACATCCATAGCGTAGGCGTCAACCTCAGAGCTAGTCACCCTAGATTTTCATTATAGTCAATGGAGAGAAATAGGTACATTTAAGGTGTGATTCATCTGACCTATTTTAAATATCTACTCTAAGATTAATAATGATCTTAAAATTACTGATTCTCTCCACTGACTGTGGTATGAGACTACAGACATTATCTCAAATGGAAATCTAGCAGAGACGCCTACTACTGGTCAGATGAGTCCATTCCCAGTTGTCTAAATCTTTATTACATACCATTGCTTTTCAAATTTTTAACAGTGAAAAACCTTAACTAATAAAATATTTTCAGCTGAAATAAAATGAAAGCTGTATGTTTTTTTCAGAATTTTTATCTGAAGAATAAAAAACTTCTCCAAGCCAATTCAAAATTTTAAGTGGAAAACCCTATTTCCTATGTATGAAGCTGAAGATATACTAAGGGACATTTTGGTAAGAGGATGAAAAATCATAGGTTCTCTTAATCCTGTGTCAAACATCTCAACAGATTGCTTCCACTTACCACTACTGAAGTCAACAGAAAAGCTACAAGGCATTTCTGTGGAATGGCAAATTCAGGCATTTTGCTTTCCAATCCAAGCTGCCATGAAGGAAAGGGGAGGGAAGACAACAGTAAGGATAGCAGAGGGCAGAGATGGGGACAGGTGGAACTGGTCATGGGAAGCATGCAGTGGGTGGAGAGAGCATGAAGAAACAGATGTTGTAAAGTGTGGCTGAAAAGAAGAAGGTGCATTTGTGAAGGAGGAGAGAATGTCTGAAAGGAAGGCAGATGTAAGAAAGGGTGTAGGATGGGTAGCAAAAGAAAAGGAACTGTAGAGACATTAACATTTTTTATAAAATTTAAAAAAGCCAAAATGAGGATCAGTACTTTCTCACTGTTCTGATCATTGTTTCCTGCGTTGCCAGGCACACATCAGACAAAATAAAGCAGCTCTGTGGATCCTGCTCTTCCCCTATATTTAGTGTATCACCATTCAGCTCCAGAGCTGTTCACAGCCCTCCTTCCCCTCTCCTAGCTTATACTTCCACTGATCCAAACCTTTTTGTTGCAGACCTTTGTTTGCGTTGGACTCTGTCCAGGTTCAGCCACACAGCTGGGAATATAGCTCATTTCGTTCAGCAGAGCCAAGTATATTGATAAAAACAAATTTACATTGATTGCCTCTGAGCCTAACACACAAACTTTCTCCACCCCTCTGCCTAACAAAGCTGTGAAGGAGACATTCAACTTGCCAATAATCTCACAAACAAATTAGCTTGATTTTGACTCCATTACTCAGGTGAATCTCACTTGGATTTCCTAGCATTTACACAGGAACTGGTTCATTTATTATAGATGGTGTGTACACAAAGCTTTTGTAATTCAAGGAATGCATTTGGTGTTAGATGGTTTGTGGTGACATTTTTCTTAATAATGTGGGCAGCCCTGGAATGTCTTTCTCCAACTACCATTCTCTCAGTGGATTCACATTATTTAGATTGAGAGCAAGAAACATTCTCAGGTGATTTGCAGGTACAGGAGAAAGTATCTGCTGGAAAGGTTAGGAATAAAATTGAGCTGTGCCTTTGCCTAGAAAGGAATCCCAGACTGATAATGGGGTTTCATGCAATTACCTTTTAGCAATCTTCAGTTGCCTTCCTCCCCTTAGCTCTTTTCTTTCAGCTAGGAGGAAAAATGAAAATGTAGGAAGCTGTGCAGTGGTCTGAAGTCAGATCAGGAACAGGCAGGAGTTTTAGGCATGTCTAACACTGATTCACCCTGCAGCTTCACACTAATGCATATCCTCTTTGCTTTGGTGGAACAGGTCTTCTAGGCGATGTCAAATTAACTACACTTCTGATCCTGCACTCAAAACCAGACACTGCTACCGTCAGATTATTACTATGCAAATCTACTCTAAAAGGCAGCCTCAGCCCAGAGACCTAACATCTCTTTGCTTTAGAAATGGGCTAAACTTCCCTTTCTCACACAGTCAAACAGTTCAGTGACTGGCAAAACAAGTGGACTCTAGACATCCCAGACAGCCTTCTACCTCCATGTTTTCCTCACTGAGCTCCGAAGAAACTATGTGGATATACAATATTTTGGTCATGAGCCATTGTGTCATTTTGAGTTCTTTCATTCCTTCCCTTGTCCTGCAAATGCACTTGTCTCCCAAATCCACAGGAGAGTGATATTAATATTCAAGTACAACATAAGTACCCATCAGCCAGCATTTTTGATGTTGTAGCTTATATGACTTGGCAATGACTTCCTTTCCTGAAATGAGAGGATACCAGCAAGGCCTCTGTCACTGACTGCCTTATTGCTTACTTCTGTCAGTCTCACACCAGAGTTTTTCAGCTCTCCACTGTCCCCTCAGGAACTAATCTTCACACTGCACAGAAAGAATAATGGACATGCAAAAGTTCATCTGGGAAAGATGCATGTTTTGCTCTACCAATGAAATAAAAGATCAGAGTACCTAACTGAAGATTACGATGGAGAATATGACAAAAGGAAAGTCCTGGAACATGAATTAACTTTCCTGTTATTCTAGAAATTATTTTTAAAGTACAATTTTTTCTCTTTGGCTGGAAAAAACGTTTTAAAAAGTAGCTTGATAAAAACGGTAGTAATACAGAGGACTAAGCAAAGACTGCATGATTATTTAAGAAAGTTTTGTTAATTACTCCCTTCTGGTCTTAAGTGCCAAGAGACAGTATTTTCCAGGTCTACGTGTCTCTCCAAATAAGCCATTAATAAGGTTTTAGCATTCCAGTACAGAATCATAAAACTTACAAAAACAATTAGATGTCTGTTCACTGAAAGCTGGCTCATACTTATGTGATTTGCTACACGGATCTGTTGAGCAGGAAAGAAACATATTGCAAAGGCTTTGTTCAATTTAAAATCTAAGAGTAAAAGAATACAGAAGCAGCAAGAAGACTGTGACTGGGGTAGCTTACACACAAGCACTTTTACTCTCAGCATCTCAGAAGGTATGATGGTCTGTGTACCCATATTCTCATGCTACATCATCAGAACTACATGCCTACTAGATTGTAGTACTATGCAACATGCTTAACCAAGCTACAGGTGGTGTCCTGCTACCACCATGAGGCCTTTCTCTGTTGCTGGATAGCAGTTCATTTCAGCAGCCTGACTAGAGTGCTCTGCCCACCTTAGCCACTTTCGTCTCTGTAACAAGTTTATTCTCATGAAGAGACTTGCAGAATCAAGGCAATGTTCCCCTGTCTGTGAAATATGGGCTTTTCATATCTGACCTTTAATTGCAAGTGGCTGCAGGGAACACCAATAAGCACAAAGCACAGCTCTGCAGCAACGAAATATGTCTGAAGTACTGTTCACAAGCATATGACCACCACTAAAGATTTACAATTCAGCATTCAGCACAGACCCACCTAAATGCAGATGTTTCCCAGCATGAGCTAGCCAGGTATACTTGTCTTGCAAGTAGTAGCCCAGTACTTTTGTTATTAATTCCCTCCTGAACTATTCAGCTAAATTGTGTCAGATTAACCACACACTCAGAGTAACTAGTTCACAAGTGGACATCTATCTTTCAGATGTCTAAATACAGAGAAATCCAGCACAGTGTGTTTGCTCCAGGGTCCAGCGAGGGTAGATTTACAGTAGCTCATAATAACACGCTTGTATAAAATTACTTTAGTTGTCCTTAGTAACAGTAGTCACAAACATGTCAGCACAAGTTATAACACAGACTTTAACCAGAAGCCCCCAAAGCATTCATATGCTACCTGTTGACACACGCTGAAGCCCAAATTGCTATATCTTTGCAGATATCACTACCCATATTAGCTAGATCACAAGAGCACAGATATGATAGAAAATTTATACTAGCATCTTTTTGCTGTCCGATATATCCCTTGGATTGCTTGCAGAGGAAAACAAGTATCTTTTTCTTCAACAAGTTCAGGGGGCATCTAGCACTCTGTTTTAGCTGGTATAACTGGCAGTGACTTATTCTGCATGAAAATACAAGGAACAAAATAAACAGGAAATCTTGTGATTCCTGTCTCCACAATTAGGCTTTAAAGCCTTTAGAGTGATCCTATTGCTCTTTTAGCCACCATGGATCCTGGTCACTTCCCAAAATGATGAGCATCATCTTCGTCCCTGAGAAACTATCACTGTTCCAAACCTGTTATCTCAGCTGGTGGGGGGACGGGGGAGAACTAAACAAAACAAAAACTTCCAACAGAATTAATTAGGGGTTTGGAACACAACCTGCACCTGAGAATCAAATAAAGGATCTGCTCACACATCACTGGGAGAAACCACTGATCACTCTGAACAGAAACCATTCCCTCTCCTGGAATCAGAAGTGCCCTATATGCCACATTGCCTGTAGTTAACACCAGTCACTTCTCCTCCATTTGTGGTCATAAAAGTATGCGTGTGGGATAATAAATGGCTGTGGTGAGTTATCTGATGGGTCTAGAAATTGGAACATGATCTTATGTATGTCGCTCTTTATACAGCTAAACGTGTTTCATTCCTACAAAGCTTTTCCCCCCTCTTTCATCTATTTTCTACACACTTTAATTCCTTGAATTGCTTGAAAGCAATTGTTCTTTGCAAAACATTCTATCATGAGAAAAATTTTTCAAACAAAAAAAGGAAAATGTTCATTTTGTGTGAATAGCAATTTTACTTCCAAAGGTCATTCATTAATTCACAAATCCATTCTAACTAGCCAGCTAACTGTACTTTTTTTCACACTCATACCAAATCAAACCATTAGGCAGAGTTAAATAAAATTACTGCATTATGATTTTATTTTTTAATGAAAAAAAAAAACCACAAAAAACCCCATCTACTTCTTTCAGTTGCTATTATTTCTGGTGTCTCACTCCTGCTCAGTCTCACCATAAACAGGAGCTGAGTGCCTTCTAAGCCAATCCATCAGTTCTCTTTTCTTTGTGTGCATCACACCATGTCTTTGCACTGCCTTTCGGTACTCACTACAACAAAGTAATCATATGCATTCATGAGAAATTATACCTCACATCAGTTGAGATTGTGCAACAGGGAGACCGGTAATGTGCCAGCAAGAGAGG
This sequence comes from Phalacrocorax carbo, assembly GCF_963921805.1. NCBI lineage: Eukaryota > Metazoa > Chordata > Aves > Suliformes > Phalacrocoracidae > Phalacrocorax > Phalacrocorax carbo. The sequence goes on along the minus strand of NC_087515.1, from coordinate 17,860,263 downwards.
CAGTACAACTCAGCGGGGAGAGCACTAGAATCTGGAAGCCCTGAGTTCTGCCACTAACGCTTTATGCAGTTCTAGGTACAGCACATAGCACTTTCCACATCAGTGAATCAGAATGGCCGGTATTTTATTTCCTTCTTAAAATTTTTTGTGACGTTACAATTCAAAGTGCTAAAAAAGGTAATTCTACTAACAATGGTAATAGTTTTGTACTACTGTGAGTTTTATTGTTATGTTTTTTCTTTAACTGGTTAAAACCTACATATAGATACTGGCTCAGGACATTTCAGACAATCAGGATGAGCATCCATAAAAGAAATACTGGTATAAACTTAAAGATACTATCAATAGACTAAGAAGGGTAGATAATGTTGGAAATTAGGTAGTATGTTAAATTATATGAAAATGAATGTTTCTGAGCTTGAAAAATGGTCAATACAGAATATTGACTAAAGGTCAATATTGGGACCAGTGTTTTTTTTAAATGTGTTACTAAGCCAGCAAAAGAAGTAGACAGCAAGTTATTGAAAACTGATAGAAGGCTAAGTTTTTTCAGCTAATAATAGCCTGCAGAGGATTGTGAAATTCCCCAGGTGTACTTAAAGTCATTGGAGATCTGGGAAGCATGATGGCAGATTAAATTAATCTTGGCTAAGTAGGAAATATTTTACATTGACACAATACAAACATCAAAGTCACTGACAGTCTCTAATCCCAGCAGCCAGCTACTCTAGTGGAGAAAGAGACGGAGGAGCCAGAACAAGCAGTTCAGAAACTGGATGATGAGCCCAGTTAAAGTTAGTTAGGTTAGACATAGCATGAGGCAGGTGTCTCCTATAAGGTTGAGCACAAAGAGGGAATTTGGTATCTTAAACCAAGGAGAGGGAATAACAAAGAACATTTTATTTCATATGTTTTGTACACTATAATACACAGCTCACTCAAGCATTTCAATGAAACTGGTTGTTTACCTTTAAGAAATTTAGAGCAGGAATGATACTTAAGGGCCAGGGATTAGGGGCCTGTCTGGATTCATAGGTAATGATTATTTGTGCTGGAAGGGAACTGCTTCAAATATGTATAGGGAGAATTAAAAGTAACATTCAAAATTTTGAAGGTTTCAATGAAAATTAATTGCTTTCTCCTTAACTGGAACAGTTGAGAGTCCAAAAGAAAGAGAAATTGAGAAAAATATGAAGATAAGTAAGCACAAAGCTTGCGGTGCAGGGAAGAACAGTGGAAATGCTGCAGAAGCTAAGGCAATTATTGTGATTCGTTTCAAATAGGGCCCAGACAAGTTGTTAACCAACAACTACAGCTGTAGTTAGGTAGTATAGGTAACTGAATCTTACATTTCACAATGCCAGCTAAACCAACCAGTTTACCATTTGGTGAGAACCAGTATTGAGTGGGCAAAAAACAGTTAGGGTACTTTGCATGCATTAGGCATTGTAAACGCCGTTCTCAACAAGTTTGACCAATTTGCTTTAAAAAATCCTAGCAAAAAACTTACTTCCTTGCCCTGTCTGTGCCTATGGAAGCCAGACAAATCTCTCAGCTGCAAATGGTCTCTGATATCCAGCCTATATATTGCTTTCCACAGTAGCTGCCTGTCATCCACAATTCAACTCTTTAGTTACCTCCTTCTAGAGGGCTTGGTTCTCCTTCGACTCTGTCGGACTGTTATTTTATTCCACAGGTTGCTCACTGAAATCAATGGCACTAATCACAGAAGATTAATCTTTAACATAAGTAGGAGGCAAGAGTGAATATGGAAAAATTATCATAGCTATTTGTTCTAAGAGGACACAAAAATCACCCTGGCACTAAAATACATCAAAATCTCTCCACATCAGAAATACGTAGGAGAATGTGCCTCACTGTTCCTTTATCCTTAGGATAGTTATGGTTAAGTCATTCCCACACTTCTGTGGGAGACCTGTGACACAAAGTCAGTACTGGGCTCCAGGATTCCTGCTCAGGAGAGCATATACACCTGACAGAGAAACCAATACCATAGCAGTGTTTAAACTTCAGTATTTTTTTCTGAATGGAGGTAGCCTGCTGAATCACAGCCTTATATTAAGCGTTTAACCTATTGGCTGCCATTCTGTTATAAAACAATTTCAGATACATGCTGGCAGAACAAGCTTCTTGAATCATCTAAGGAAAAGCTGCAATGACATTCTCTATTATGCTTCACAATAGGAGCTTCTTTTGTCTCATTTTACTTTATTTAATTCCTCAGATGAGAAAGAGAAGGAAAAAGAAGATAAACTATATTTTTTCCCTCAGGTTGACTGAGCTTCAGAGAATGTGAGGTCTGGTCTCTCTTCCTTTCCTTAGAATTGCCCAGATGGCTCCTTTGAAATGGATGTCTCTAATTTTAGAGCAAGAAAAGGAATTAAAAAGTAAAGAGTCTAAAGCAAGGTGACTTTTTCCTGCAAGCTTTGATGTGTTAAAGTTCTATGGCAACGTTTTCCTCTCTTTCTTTTTGCTTGACTCTCTCTTACTCTCTTCTCCCCCAACAGAGATGCACACGTGTAAACTTAAAATTAATGAAGCATAGAGATGTCTCTGAAGAACAGAGACTGCTCTGTGGTTGGTTTGGATCTTAGCATGTAAAGAACACATTTGCTTTATTGGTTTTATATATTAAAACCACTGTAATATCATATTAAACTGGAGTAATGGGGCAACATGGGGCATGAACTTCAGGTTACCAAGGGGGCTGCCCATGGAAGCTAAAGAATTAAATACATGGGGTGTGGGGGGATGGGGTGGTCCTTTTAATAGAACTGGATGCACTTTTTTTGTTTGTTTTTAGATTACTTGTGTTCTTGCTATATATATGCTAATTTATAAATACTGAAACTTATGATGTATCCAAATGATCTGCTAATTCACATTGCCTTCAGACACAGATAACTTTCCCAAATTCTTACTTTGTAATTTTTGAAACAAATGGTATATTCCATTTTGGAATTAATTAAAATTTTGTCCAAGCTGAAACTGAGATAGATGGACAAGCAGATACATTGACAGGTAGGTAACTAGACCTTTACAAGTAGGATGAAAATTATTAATTTATTCTCATTTAATATGTAACTGTCTCAAGACTAAAACTAATCACTGTAGTTTTGCTATGTAACTCAGCTTTCTTCTGTTTAGCACAACACAAAGTCGTGTGCACAAAGAAAATAATGAAGTATTTAAAAAATGAAAAGCTGCATAATTAGAGCTAAAGAGCTGAAACTACTGCAGACAAAGGACACAAATTTCAAGTGAGCTTGAGATAAATCTTTAACATTTTTGACCTTCTTATCTTACTGCGGAATAGCTGGCAATGGTGCTTTGCAATTGCATACAGAGTGCTTCAGATAATTTATTGTTCAGTTTGCACAGTCCTTTGTAATAAAAAAAGCAGCCTTCAAAAGCAGGTCTATTGTGTTGGATAGGTAAAAGCCTAAGAGAAAAATGGGATATTACACACACGACAGGAAAGTAAACTAGTTTTGCATTTGTCTGTCATACAAAGAATAAGAGCTTCACAACAAAATGTTCTAAGGTCTTCTAAATTTTTACAGTTATTAAAGCAATAAATAAAACAATGACTTTGTAGCAAAAAATAACTTTGATTTAATCTGTTCCTATAAACCTGGCTCATTTGGGAGCTTGATGAAGTTGAACAGGCGAAGAAAGGAGCTCAGGCAGTGTCTCACATTACTGAGTTGCTATTAATTGAAAAAAAAGTTAGTACTACCTAAAGTTTCCCTGTTCTATCTTTAGTACCCTAGTAAGTTAATTTTCTGCAGTCCTCTTCATTCAAACAAAGGTATGTTACAACAGATGATAATTTTTCTAATCATGTTACTGTGAAAGATCATGTACAAGAGGTTTGGTGGAGGACACTGCTGGAACTGATTGAGTCTTATTGGCTCTGGCCTTAGCAGTGTAAAGGGGCAGCTGAAGCCTGGACTTAAAGCCAAATTGACCACCACTTTGTCATTGCCTGCAAGAACACCATTACCTTCCATTCCCATGTTCTTTCTTTCCTGGAGATGGAAACAATGGTCCATATTTCTCTTTAGGTTCTGTAGTGAAGTTCAGTGTAGTGGAACTTCAAAGCCCTGACAATGGATACTTTAAAAAGCTTTTGGCAAAGGTGTACCTCAGCACCATTTACCTGCATTTTCCATATATTGTGGTGAATGAGTGATTCTTTTCAAGTAAGAAGAGGCAAACAGCAATGTGTGCTTTGCTGTTAACAGCTGTGACATTGGACAGGTAGATCAAGTCAAGGTCCTGCTCCAATGACTCTTATTTCAGTGGAAAAGACAGACCTTTTACTTCTACTAGTTTCATTAGCAAAGTCAGTAATGCTCTCTTTGTCTGATTGTCTTTTATATGAGACATACATCTTGGAATAAATATTTACAAAGAAATATCATCTAGTTATGCTTCTAGAGAGCAAGTTATTTTCAATAAACTAGAGCTGTGATGAGACTTCGGAGTATTAATATGCATAATATTACAGTGAGGCTCGCTTACAAGAATGACCTGAATTATGTATTTGTAATTCAACATCCCAAGTTTTTTAATGTACTCTTGAGGATAATTGCAGCTGTGGTACAACTGATGTTAAATACAGTGAGTATAGAATTTTTGTTTTCCATTTTTTGCCTGGTTTGCTCCATCAGAGATTCTTTTTATTTCAGATGCTAGCTATGACTGTCCCAGATCTCCCCAGTGCACACCTACTGCAAACTGAATTTCCCGATCACATCTCTTACAATTAAAAGGCACAGAAAATAACCTGAAGAAAGCTTCCTGTTGGGGAATGGGGTGGAAACATGTCAACAGATAGTGATTGTCACATCAGGAGATATTAAAGAAGTCAAAAGCTAGCACAAAAGAGCCCAGCAGCTGATCTGAGACACAACAGTATTGTGAGGAATGGAGCCAGATCCATATCCATCACCTACACATAGAAACCAAGGCTCTGGATTCAGCCAGCGTCTTTGTAAGTACCAAAACAAGAGGCAGATTCCACATGTTCTCAAAAGTCCTCAGTTTCTAATTTTATGTTGAAGAATAAATTTTCTAGGAGCAGAGTGGCATAGTTACTGTAGCCTTTAGCACCCAGACTGCAATGTAGCTGAGCAAATGACTGCTCTCACCTCTGCTCTCTGCTACCTCCACAGCCTACAGCCCTGAGGTATTTACTCCACCTGCACACCCACCAGGGACATCTTGAAGCCTGCAGGCCTAACAGGCCCTCAGAGCTTCTGGCAATCCAGCTGCCAAAGACATCTGCAGAGCCTGTTTAGAAAGTCTGGTCCTTCTGTTCTTACCAATGTACTATGACCATGCTACAAGAAGGTATTCCTTTGTCAGAGTATTTTCTTCTTATACTAAATGCTATTCTTGCATTATTTTTTTATTGACAATGTATGTGTTTGAACATGAGAGAGAACAATAAAGGAAACAGCTATGGAGAACAGATTTTATTGACAAAATTCAGACTTCGGACAGTACACATTATTTGATGGCAGCTCTTCATCTATTTGCCTTTCTGCAAGAACAGATAGACTTGCATATCTCTTTCAGTTAGGGACAGTGTTCTGCTCCCATGTATGACAGTAAAAGCCTCCAAAACTCAATGGAACAGCACTGGCAAAAGGCCTTGGACTTAGGTGATTTACTTTTATAAAGAAGAACCGGATGAAAGAGAGCATACAGAAAATACAGTTCACAGAGGTAAGAATAACAGCACTGTAGTGTTACACATCAGTGACCCATGTCTTGTAGGTTATGGACTGGTGATAGTCTGTGAGACATGGACATTGGACAGTGGTCCATGAGGTGATTGCCGAGGTAAGATTAAAAAACAAAGGTGCTTTTGCCTACAGTCATTCAAGCAAGCAAATAAACAAAATGTGAGGAAGTAAAAGGAATAAAAGAACAAGGCTTAGCTTAGTTTGTGTTTATTAGTAAATGAAAAACATTGTGTCAAGACTGCAAAAGACGGTACACAGATCTTCCTTAGACAAGGTAAGTGCCCATGGAATTTTTATAAAAGATAAATTGAGAAGAATCAGCAGCACCTATGTTGTGATTAAGTCCATGATTATTATAGTTCAGGGCAAAGATATATAGCAATGGCTGATGCGTAAAAAGTGTAAGGAGACACAGAATTGGTGTTAACAGAGCCAGGCTCCAACCTATTTGTGACAGGAAATTCTGCTTTAGAAACCAGGGATGAGATCTGCTGCCAACATTATTCATACTGCTTCATTGAAAGACACAAATTACACTGATTTTCCTGTAGAGGTCTTGCCTCTTATTGTGGAAGTGAGTACTGTGCTTTGGTTTGCAAGTATATGAAATGCTTCAATTAAAAAAATGCAGTTTTAGCCTCTCTTCCATTGTAGCATACCAGTCAGACAGTTTTCAGTGAAACATTTCTCTTACGGAAAAACTAATTCTTTTCTGCCAGAAAAGGTCCATTCAGAAGAATTTAAAATTTTAAAACAGGTAGTGAAAATAAACCTGTCAAATTACGTGAGATTTTGTGAATTACATAGCTGAACATTCCTTTTTGTTTTAATGTTTAAATTAATTCATTGTGAAAAGGAGGGAAAAAACCCAAGAGTTTGTCCTGATTTCTATTTCACAGACATATGTTGTATTTATCATAATTCAGGACAGCAAAAAATGTAAAACATCTTGAAAATTGCCTTGGAACAGAGAAAATAGCTATAACCAGATGCTTCCAAGCTCAAAATTTATCCACTGTCTCCCACATCGCAAACATTCTATCTCCCACACTTACATTGCCACATGAGGTTATTAACCACAGGGGAAATCATTGTATCAACCCCTCCCTTTTCTATCACTCCATTAATTGCTCCAAATCAGCAGCTAGAGGGTTAAGAAAGAAACTTTATCAGGGACTTTGTCAAAGTTTTCTGAGAACTGTTAATTTCAAGCATGTTATTTAAAGAAAACTTCTGCTTATCAGAGGATAATCTCAGAAATCTGTGGGTTTGCAAAGTGGCAGGTACCCAGCTCTCCCTTGGCTGAAAACAGCAGAGAATTACTTTCATATCTACCTCCCACGTACAGGAGCTTTTGCCTGGTTTTTTCTGCTCATTCCTCATGACAAGGCATTTCGGGCCACGCATTTGAACTTCGCTGGAAGTTTCTTTATACATTTAAAATGAGGGATGCTGAGCCAAGCTCTAAGGCTTTCAGTAGAACTGAGACATGGGTACGTGTTGTCAAATATGATGAGTTGTTCTGAAGGCTTGTGCTTGCTATTTTCAGGCTCAAATGTTACTGTTTTCCATTAGCATGGCCATGCAATCCCTTCAGTCATTCCTGTTGTCCTTCTTTGACCATTTCCTGGCTTTGCTAAATACTATTTCCAGCTAAGAGGACCAGAAGCAAGCAGTTTTTCAAGATGTGGGAATACAAGGGATTTAAGCTTCTTTAGTTACTTTATAATCCAATAAATAAATTGTAAGGCAGATTAATGGTGATGTGTGAGCCAAAACAGATCAGCATGTCTGTGATCACCAATCTGTGGCTGACACGACAAAACACATTAATGCCCTCAGCTGGATATCCTTGTCCAGTTCGGGTGGCTCTTGGTGAGCCAAAAAACTGCAGACTGTGACCATTACTTGTTCTCCCAGGCCTGCAGGTTACCCCTGATTAATTTTATCTTGCTCTTGGCAAATACCTGGAAAGGGCAGCGTTTACTCTACAAAACTAGGCATTTTTTAGGCATTCAAAAGCATAAAACTTTTGTTTGCATTTCATTAACCTAATCATCTTGTCTACAGACATGAGTACACTTTTACTCATTTATGCCCTCCCAAATGTAAACTGAGGGTACAATTCTGCTGTTATTAATGCCAGATCTTTGCACTTCTGGATCACAAAACATACAGATAGAGGGAGTTCAAGCAGGAGCACTGCCAGATCAGCCAGATTGTACAAGAGGACATTACCTCTGCATGTGTCACCTGCAGCTGGCTCCTATTTCAGAGTGCCATCCAGTTTTCCAGCCTGCTGCCTTGGAAGCTGTGCTGTTTCACATAGGGTGTTCTGAACGGTTCCCCAGGAAGGAGACATAAAGGGGAGCAAAGACGACCCTGTTCCCAAGGCCAGGCAGAACCCATAGAATCTTCCTCCTAAAAGCAGTTGTGCATCACATTTCTGTCACCATTTGCACCCTGTCCTTTTTGTTTCCACAAAGGGCAACCCTTGTAGCAGAAGCAGCAGACACATGGACCTAGGCTTGTTCAAGCCCTACAAAGCTGTACAGAGATTACCTGCATGAGGAATGAGCTTTCTTATTCCCTGTGAACCACACTCAGCTGGAAGCAGTATATGTGAAGATGCAAGACTGACCCATGTCTCTCTCTTCTTTCTTCTTTCTCAGGGTAACCAGCAGTAGCTTGCTTTTCCATGCCAGAAAGTAACCATTGCTGGGACTGTTCCCCTCTGCCTTGCTGAGAGCTTAATATTCCTATTTGCACCTTCTTAGCTCCTTGTACTGTGAGAGGAAAAATTATGAAGGATGTTAGTGGGAATTCTGATGAGGTGGCACTTTGCAGTCACCCGTATCTTTGAGAAGTGTTCAGGTTCACTCAGCTGAGGATGAGGACATGGTGACTTTGTGTTTTGTCTGTCTCAGGCTTCATCTGCAATGGCCCTGTCTTTGTTGATTGAAAATTATTCCTGATCTGCATGATGTCAGGGTGAGGCTGGCAGCCCACAGGAAAAGCACTTCATGCAATGGTTATGTTTGCCTGCTTTATATTTTTCCCTCAGTAAGCTTGGCTAGAATCTCTGCCTACTAAAGCAGCCACAGACAGAAACGATCACTGAATTGAAGACAGATGAAACATAACTAATAATAAGCTCTGCAACACAGCAAGGGGCCTGAAAGTGGAAACCTCTACATCAGTGGAGCTGGAATGGAAAATTTCGTTAATGAAAAATTGGTTTGGAATTTATGCTGTCTGTGCAAGCAGCTGGGCTTGCTGGAAGCATGGGGGATGCAACTACTTTATTAGTTAGACCTTCTCCTCTCCCCCTTGTTTTAATTAAATGAAGACATTTGATACCAAAACCTTTTAACATTCCTCCCAGTCCTGCCCATAAGTATGGGCAGGAAGCTCATTCTGTGCTTAGTCCTGCTGGCAGTCACTCAAAGGCTGGTTTTTGATGCTGTCAGCAGCAACATGTGTCATGAATTCAGGCAGACTTTTGTTCTGATGGCTGTATTCACAGGGCACTGTAATAAATTTGCTTTTTCCTGCCCTATTTCTGCTCTCAGAACTTGTGAATTCATTGGAGTAAGTCAGCAAGGTATAAAATGCTTGAAGACAAAGAACTCAAAATATACACCTATATAAACACTTGCATACATGTATATAGGTACATGTAGGTACATGCATCATAAACAAACACATGTATAGCGTACCAATAATGTGTGTGTACAGAGAGGATTTCTGCTGGTACCTACACTCAAATACCTGTTCAACACACACCTTCTGCAAGTCTTTTCAGTGTCAACCCGACAGTGTTCTTGCACTTTCAGTTCATTCCAGTACTGTACATGTCATTTTCATTTGGTAGTAAATTTGAGGAAGACTTATGAGCTTGGCTGCTTTTTACTTCTACATAGTAAATTAACTGCTAGGTCTTCAGTGTCGTTCTTTTGCTCTTACTGTGCTTAGTTACAGACTCAAATCAGAGTGATTGGCCCAATTGTCTCTAGAACACAGAATTGGCATGTAGTAATTGTGTTCTTTTCATTTTTTAAGTGTTTGTATGACATTCTAGCTCTGCCAGAAAATCTAACAGGCAATAATAGACCCAACTGAGCTCTGTGTAGCTCCACTGAATTTAAATTGAGCTACCTCAAGGAAAAATTAGGTTTTTAATTATGATTATTACTCTGTCTTATCATTTTCTCTTCATAATAACATGGTGATTTTAAAACATAATCAATAGACTCTTGTCTGGAATCCTACCGAGTACAACACAAGAACAAGAGGGATAGGAACTCCATTTGTACAGCAGATGTACAGCTCAGCAGAGCACATAAACACACATAAAACTTAGAACATACATTTATATTCTGTTGCCTTCTTTGGGACTTCATGGTTATGTCTGGGTACTTTGTCTACTCAAGTTCTGATAGACTAAGTCTGCACTATCAGCATGGTCAATGACAACGAGGTATGGAAATGTCCTAATACCCCCACACACCTGTGAGAGCTTCTGATTTCTACTGTAACCCAGAAGAAGCACAACTGCTGTAAGAAGAATTCTACCATGATATTCGGTTCACTCAGAAACTGCGCAGGAAATATCTGGTCATGTTGAACATTTAATCCCTTTTGTTTTTCAGATATTATATTTTCAGATAAGTGTTATGTACCAGGTGCTCATCCAGTGTACAGCAAAACACCTCAAGAAAAGGAAAGTGACACAGTAACGTGACAATCATATTCTAGCCAAGTAATAGGAAATTCCACATAAAAATTTCAATCAGCATTAATTTGTGCTAGGTTTATGCAAGTGTGGAGTCAGACCTCACAAATGTGGGATGTGATAATTCCATTCTGATACGTGTGCCTATTCATATGATACTGGCATTAAACCACAGTAAGTTACAAAGTTCCATCCGTTCACGTTCTGAATTTGTCCAGCCCATCTGTGTCATTGGCATGATTCATTACTTCTTCTGGACCCGAGCTTGGCAGAGGGATGTACATGTTTTTCGTACAACAAACTCCATTTTCAAGCCACTTTTGTAACAGGTGGGAGTATTTTTTTGTTACCACAATGTTATATAGATAATGAAACAGTTGAGGAAATAGGCCATAGAAAGTTGGGTGGTTGTCTAACTACCACAGTTCATAGGCAGTCTAACAGAACTGTGGGCAAGTGTTTTTTGTGAAAATACTTCCTCAGTTATGTTCCACAGGCCAGTGGTTTCATGTGACATAACCCTTAGTGAATTTAATTGCTTGGATGCTTGGCATGTTAAGAAAAAAATCCTTTTCTTCATTCTGGATGCATATGCTCTTAGTAGAGCTAGTAGCAATGAAAAGATTCAGGAGTTTAGGAGCTTCTAGTGCAATTTTAATGCTGTGTTTGTAGGTTATCTGTGAATAATGTGAAATCTGAGACTATTTTGCTACTGATTTACAAATTAAAAATGGGAGTGTGGGCTAAATGAGTCAGATGAAGTATTCATAATGCATAATTCAAGTATTGGAAAGGCAATATTCCCATCAGTTCCAAAGGATTGGTCGTATGTGTTTTGGTTTGCCTTAATCTCTTTTTTTTTCCTCTTTGCCTTTTCTTTTTACATAACCCTACTCTCATCACTAGATAACAGCATTAAGCTCTGAAGAAATAACAGTCACCCCTGCCTTATATATCAACATTTGGTCAACAGATTGATTTAACATTTCGTGGTATCCATACTCTTAATTTATGATTGCAGGGAAACTGAGACAGAATCCCTTTAAAATCCTCTGATGCAGTTTGTATATAAAGAATCTTTTTTTTTTACTAGCACTTCTTCAGTGGGAAAATAATCATCATATTTTATGGGCACTGATACATATGATCCCTGTATTCTCAGTAGGGCATTTCGTATTCCTTCTCACACTGTTAAGAGAAATGACTGCAAAAACCCAGTTGACAACTCTATTATGTCTTCCATAATATGAACCAGAGTCTTCCAGTTTTCAAACATGCCAGAAACAAACATGAATATCCTGTTATTACTATGCATAGGGAAAGCACTGAAAAAATGGAGATCTGGGTCAGCAAGGCTTGTGCACGTGGAAAAACACTCCTTTGGGCTTCAAATGTAAGCATGCAGTTCACTCCTAATTTCTTATTTAAAGTGATTTTTTCCAATCATTACCATAATTAAGAAGATGAGAAGAACTAAATCAGACCCAAACATCCTGCCTAACAGAGGAGTCTGTGGAAGCAGCTCACTGCAAACAGATTTGGGAGCAGTCTTCTGTTATGTTTCAGCTTGCTCTTCAATGGTTACAAATAGGCTTAAAGTTTAATGTCCTTTTCAAAATGTGTTAGCATTCACTGTTACAGCTGTGGCTGCAGTTCAAGGTATTATTTGCGAACTTGTATTATAGTCATGCTTCACCATACCCTCATACAATATGAAATTTAACTGGGAAATATTTCCAAAGTAACAAGGTCATTTTCCTAAAATCAACCACTTTCAAGACTGCTTTTTAATTTTCAAGGACTTCTTCCCACAATTAAACAGACATTTTTCAGTACATCATTTCCCTTGCCCTTCTCCCCACTCTCCGCCTTCCCTCAGCACTCAAAAGAAAAATCAGAGAATATATGTTTGATTTTAAAATGTCCATCTGCAGCCAACAGAATGAAAACTACTTTGATTTTTGTGAGAACTTATGACTCACGATCCTGGTGTGCTCAGCTGGAGGGATGAGGAGAAAGGAAAACATTGTTCACTGCCTCTCCATGACTTTTCAACCAAGCACTCTTTCATGGATTTGGGAGCAAACTTCCAGAAATGTCCACCTCCTGTCCATGTATTGTCAAGTAAGGATGGTTCCCCAAACAGCTCAAAATTTCTTGCTTGCACTTTTACCAGTGGCTAGTCTAGTAAACATTCTTTCAGATTTTCTATATTACTGTATTTTAGTGCATTGTACCAATAGAAAAAGCAAGTAAATTTTGATCACACATACAGAGATTACAGCAGTGATTGTAATTGCTCTTTCTTTATCGTTGCCATGTTTCTAAAACTAACATAGGAAGTATGGTGGGGACAGTCATCACGTACAAGCTGGGGCTCAGACCACTGGTGTTTGGGGTCCATTAAAGCACCAAGCTGCAATATCCCGAAGTCAGGAGCAGTGATTGAAGATCCAGGGACCCAGAAATGCCCAGGGGTTTGGTAGAGCCCCAATTAGTAGTGTTCACATGCACATCTCTTGACCCGTAATGAGGCTGTTGCACACAGTCTAGCAAAAGACAACCCAACCTCAACATATCTGGGTCTGTAGCTTGCTCATATGGGCTGCGGGTGCAGATTGACCAAACACAAGCCTCAGCAGCCAGAAATCACCATCAGAGCAGAACAGCCGGTGCTCTGAGCTACCTGAATCCATATCTCAGGAATTGCCAGGAGCCCTCGTCTGAAACATGGACGCTCATTACAGCAGAACCCTGCCACATGTGTCCTTGGCTGGGCTCCTTGGCAGCTCTGCAATGACAGCAGACAGCTGGGCTGTATAATTGGACCCAGGAGGAAGGTTAATCCTCTCTGTTCAAACAGCTGGATGCACAGCACCGACACCGTACTCAGAACAAAGAGGAAAAAGAGCAAGGGGTTTAATCTGCCCTGACACAACAGCATCCTTTTATGTTCAGAAAGCAACTTGTTGATGAAGAGGTACTGCAGAGTGACAACTTCTCACTCCCTTAATTTTACCTATATTTTATTAATAACATGTGATTTCAAGACCTTAAAGAACAGCATTGTTAATCCAAGGAAGGCACACTTTTTTCCAGAGTGCTGTCTCACCTTTTGTGCTAAATATTAGTAACTGAATATATATTCAGTACACCATGCAGGATTTAAGAAGTTTAATACTTCCACCATCAGTAATGCATATCAAATTATGCTTGCATATACTAAGGTAACCCAAATTTTCTTCCAGGGTAAACTCTGTTCACTAAAGAAAACCACTTCTATCTCCTTTCTTGTATACAGGGTTGCAAATCTATATCAGTTTGTTACAGATAAAAGAGTGACTTTCTTCTGAAGCACCACAGATGTGCAACAGAGAGAAAGTACTGATCATGATAGAGCATTGGTGCCTAACAGGGAATGAAACAAAACATGGGCTTAATTGTAAAAGCTTGGGAGCCAACAGATTTAGCATTTGTACTGAGATGTATCAATTCTCACCCAACCTTTCATTTTCTGTGACTGTAAAAGGGATTTTTGCTATCGACTTCCATGGCAACAGAACCAGGCTGCTCATGTCTTTTGACTCAGTTCCCCAGACAATAAAATGGAAAGGCCTGTACCTCTTTCATGGGCATATAAACACACTGATGCTGGCCCTGCATGTGGAGATCCGTGTATTTGATTCCAGAGTGTTATTGAAACTGATTGATGCAGCTCATTACTGGGCTGTAGGCCAGACCAGCTTTTAAGTCCTTTCCATGGCAGCAAATTTTGGCTCTATAATAAACACAGCCATGCTTATAAGCAGATCTGTCATAAATGCAACACATCTGTGATCACAAAAGCATAAGTTTGTAGAGCAAACCAGAAGGAGTAGTGAGGGGGAGGGACTGGACCCTTGGCATTGGTGGTGGTAAGCTCTGGTCAGTAGGGCACATGGCCTTGTTCCATGTGAGGGCAGACCTCTGCGTTTCTCTCCTTGCTATCAGACTGCTGCTGTACCTATCCCTGAAACATCTAAGCAAGTGCATGTATGTATGGCTGTGCATGAGGGTACACACTTAACCATGGGGGGATTACAAAGGAGCTTGAGGGGAATGCAAGCACTCAGATCATATTGTAATACAAATTCTCCATATAATAATTTCTTCTTTGTTGGTCTTATTTACGTGTTCCACTCAGTTAAAAGAAAAAAAAGAAACCACAAATCATTTCAAAATTTAAATAAGCTTGAAGTAAACAAGGCCAAGATAAAACTCATATTCAAAGATATTGGCAGGAGATTCATGTGGGGTAAAAGACTGTGTTGGTTCACCCTGTCTCACTTTCCAAAACATTTTTATTACTGCATTACTTTTCCCATTTTCTGTATCTTCACTCTTGCATAATGTAGTTTAAAGAGTGGAACCTAGTTTATTTCAGCCCCAGGGCCCCACCCCGTCATGTTTCATTACAGGTTTTATAATCATCATATATATTTTTACCCTAATCTTACACAAACTCTTCTCTCTTGCTACTTACATTTTAATATACGTTTTAGATTCTGCAAGTTTTTTTCAACTTTCTATTGCCTGTGTTTGTGTAGGACCTCCAAATATTGCTGCTCTGCCATGAAAAATTCAGTGGCATAGGTACGTAACTGTGATAACTATGACCTTGTCCTGGAGCTGACAGAATACAGAAATCTGACCTTCACTTATGTTGCCACAGAAAAGCTCCCTGATGATGGAGCTTTAGCAGTTCTCAGCAAAAGGAACAGCTGAGTTTTTGTACTCCTATGTGACCCAGAGCTCAGCTATAAAAAATGTGCCATCTGCTGAAAGGTCATGCTCTGATTTAACATCCCTGAGGACTACTTTTTCCATTTAAGCTATGCCCACATCGCTAAAGGCATCTGTCTCATGGAGCTACCCTGAGCAGCCAGGCATAGTACCACAGAGTGGCTCATATCCAAACTGCACAGCATTGCCAGCTTCTGGAGATACTTAAACTTATTTTTATCACCTACTATGAACCCCATATATTCATGGGTCCTCTATAGGCACCCTTGGGATAATTACTATTTGCATGTGTGATTTATCAGTCCAAAGTGCCTGAAACTTTATGGCACACCAAATGGGGCATGGCATAAGAGGAGTATGGGAAATGGGGGGTACAAGGCCTGCTGAGGTAAAGCTGAAAGACTGAGTGCAGTAGAAAGAGCCAAATCTAGTGTGGAGGGGATCAAACTGTTGTCCAGCGAAGGCCCACAAAGATGATTAAGAGACTGAAGCATCTCTCCTTTGAGGAGAGGCTAAGAGAGCTGAGACTGCTCAGCCTGGAGAAGGAAAGAATCAGGGGGGTGATCTTATTAATGGATATAAATACCTAGGGAGGGAGCAAAGAGGATAGAGCATCAGTGGTGCCCAGTGCAAGACCAGAGACAATGGGCACAAACTGAAACTCAGGAGGTTCCCTCTGAACATCAGGAAACACACTTTCACTGTGAGGGTGATCAAGCATTGGCACAGGTTTTGCATGGAGGTGGTGGAGTCTCCATCCTTGGAGATATTCAAAAGCCATGTGGACATTGTCCTGGGCAACGGCTCTAGGTGGTCCTGCTTGAGCGCGGGGGTTGGACCAGATGACCTCCAGAAGTCCCTTCCAACCTCAACCACTCTGTGATTCTGTGAAACATTTACCAGGATTGAATTACCTGAAAACACTAAAAGTTACCTTTTTATGTTTAAAAGAAATTAGATTTCTAGACACGTAGTAGAAATAATGATGTTGCTTAAAGACAAACCAATTTAAATGTTTTTAAGTACATAACTTGGTGCAGAAGGCTGAACTTTTACTCTAAAATTTGAATGTGACAGAAAATACATAAGTTAGCAAGTTTTCAAGGGAATTCACAAGTCTGGCCAAAGCTCATATTTTTCATCTGTGGGCCCAGCATGCCTGGTTAAAATTAGGACTGATTTTTCTTCACCTCTGAAATAATGAGACATATGTCATTAAAGTAAAAATTGAAAGCCTTATCAAAGAAGAGTGATGACTCCACACTTGCAGCAAAAATTTACTTTAAAATCATAGCATGAACTACTATCTTGATTTTGTAGCTAAAGACAGAACTCATCAAAACAAAGTTGGTAATCAATGTAGTCTTTTGCAAGGAAAAGAAAGAACAGAATGAAGAAAATGCAAATAAAAAGCACAACCACTTAGCACTGATTATGTTTGTAAGACTTTTCTCTGTGATGCTCCATACCTGTCAGCACCTTCTTTAAGTGTAAAATATTAGAAAAGTAATGTTGTTTTTTTTTTTTTAATGCTTAAACTACATCTTATTTTATCTTTCTGTGGAGGTGCAAAGTTTGCTAGCAATTACTTTCTACCCACAGCTTGCAGGATTCATGCCCTCCTCCACATGGAGAGGTATTTCAGCTGCTTTTACTGAAATCAGCAAATTTCCTTTAAAGCTGATGTAGTCTTTAACTGAGATATCTCCTTTTTGTATTTTGTTTTTGTTAAGCTGACACAAAAGGCAGAAGTTCAGATCACTGCATGACAAAATTCCCAGTTTTTCATGAGATAGTTCTGTAGTCATCACTTTTTCTCAGTATGTGCAGTATTATAGATCCATCCATCTATTCATCCACATTCCTGTCATTCTTTTAGCTCTCTATCCATCCATCCTTACCATACATATCTACTATCTATGTTCACCTATTTATTCATGCAAAGAGGCATTCATCACAAGAAATAAAAGTGCCCTTCAATACTAAAAGTTTTGACAGTATTTCTTATATTCACTGCCACAGAAAGCTGTGGATATTGGGGTAATTTGACTGAAGTCTATGGGCTAAGACTTCATGAGCTAAGTAATACAAACCCTGATGGATACTGCACAGTGTGAAAATCAGTTTCAGGCTGATCTCTCCTCTCTGTTTCCATTGGGCAGCCTCAGTGATGTTAAAAGCTTTCCTAACATTAGTTTTCCAAGCGAGGTGCCACAGGGCTAGTAGAGAGTTGTTGATGGGAAAAAAGGATGGAAACTAAGACATAGGACACAGACCTAAGCAGTGTACAAATCTCTGCTTAAAGACAGGTAGCTATGATTAAAGGGCAATCACTGTAACAAAGAAAAGTACTGGTGATGGGCAGATAGCTAACACAGAAAGCTAAACACAGAAAGATTGTGGAAAAGTATCCTCTTCTACTGAAGCACACTTTTAGAGCATGAGGATCTCCAGACTGGTATAGAGCTAACAAATCCTGACAAAGGACCTAAGAAGAAAACAGTGCAGTAAAAACTCACAGGTGCAGTGCTAAACCTAAAAGCAGCTCAAATCTTGTGTTAAAATCCAGAAACATCCTTCTGTGAATGTAATGAAGAATCATTTCCCTTAAATTGAACCAATCTGTTCTTAGATCAAAACTAAACAATGTAATTCCCAGAACTACTCATTATCAATCTCTGTTGTACCTTCTGTTGTATACCTAGCAGGTTCTCCAGCCCTCTACTATCAATTTCCTTCAACACATTTACAGAAATTATATACATATATTCATAAAACCCAGTTTTCAATCAAAGGCATGTAGTGAGAGGGAAGACATTTAAAATGCAAAATCAGAAGTGGTTTATATTTTTCTGCAGAAGTAATATGACATCCAAATTTAAATCTAGCTTTCAGTCATAAGTCATCCCCGTGATACAAAACAGTGAACTGTATCACCATAGCTGAATGTCCATACCACTGGAAAGAACTTGAAATACAAACCTGGATCTGAAATCCAAATCTAGATACAGGTGCAGAGCTCTTGTCTTCCTACTGGCCAAGAAGCAAGAATAAATCAACTTACAAGGATAAAAGGATACAGAAGAATTGTGGTCCAACACAGAAATTCTTCTTTCCTCTTTTTGTATCTTTATGTCTTTAATATGTCTATTATTATGTCCTACTGCACTTTTCTTAGTAAGTCGTAACTACTGCTCCTCACAGGCATCCATCCAGGATTTCATCCTGAGCCCTCTTCTTTACAACTGATGTTTCTCCCTCAGACCCATACCCATACCATGGATATTCTTCATATCAGCATGACTGCTGAGGTGATTTCCTCTGATGTCCTCTGAAGTAATTTCCTCTGACTTTGTGGTGTAAGAATGAAGGACCACCAAAATTTTTGGCTAAATTTTGTATTTTTGGAAACAGCAGGAATGCCTTGGAATGAAGATAATTTTGGGAGATTAATTGCCCAACAGGAGAAAATTATGTTGACAGCATTATGAATGTGAAAGGGAAGAAATCAACAACTGATACAAGCTGACACTTGGGCATGCAATTGAGTACAGGGGCAAAGGTGTTTACTCCATTGCCTGAGATTTTTATTCAAATGATCTCTACTTCTCTCCAAGTTTATGCTTATCAAGAGGAGGAGCAGTATACCATGTTGACATCTACTGAGGCAATCTCAAAAAATGTGTGCTAAGAGAATAGTCCTTCCTCCAAGGAAGGATTTTTTTGTAGTGGTTCCAACATTTCTCAGATGGGGCAAATTTTTCAATAGCATAGGCTTTCTTGGAAGAGTAGGGCCCATTTCCTTTGGTTTATATATTCATGTGATCTGTAGTCAGAAAGGACCAATAGGATCTTCTAGTTTGAAAACTTTCACATAAAGGCCATGGCATTTTTTTTTCTAAGACACCAGACTAAAGGGTGTCCAAAATTAAAGTTTTGCCTGAAAGACTCTAGGCAATGGCAAATCTATCACTTCCTCCATGGAAGTTCTTCCAATGTTTAATTAACCTTAGTGTTTAGAATTGTGTTTTATTTCAAGCTTGAATTTGTCTGACTTCCAGCAAATTGGATTTCATTTTATCTCTGTCTGCAAGTCTGCAAATCTTCTCATTATCATAGCTTTCCATGTCTAAGGACCTCTACAAAATAATCCGGCAAACCTTCAATCTTCTCTTTGATAAACTGAATAGATTAAACTTCTTGAAGTTCACATAAGAAGATTTTTCCAGTCCTATTATTTTTTGGCTCTTCTTTAAATGTAAAGTGTGTGTAGCTAAAAGTGATTTCAAAGGGACTGGCAAACACTGGGTATTCTCTTCCTAGCAAGTAGTAAACATAATACAGGGTGCACTGAAAATTTCAAGAGTCCAGCTCAGGCATCCCTAGGTGCTAGTGACCTCCTCCTCTAAGATTGCAAGTGCTGTATCTGAAGCTGTCAGTAGCGGTAGCTGGGGAGAAAAACCTCTAGCTGACATGTTACTTGTGGTAGGATTTGCTTGCCTAAACATGGGTGTGTACTCCTGTTCAGATCGCTAGGAGACATCCCACATGGTCCCAGCTGTTGTTCTGTTAAGGTTTGAGTTTCTTGTACATCCTGTGTCACATCTACCAGTTCCAGGCATCTGAAACCAGTTCGTTAGGATACTTAAAATGGCACCTGATTTTTAATTTTTTTTTTAATGAATTGAATCTCACCTTCTGTGTCATGTCAGAGTAATTCAGAGAAGTTAAGAAATGGAAGAGTATTCTCAGAATTTGTCATTCCGCAGGCTCTATACCACTGGTGAATTTTACCAGGAAGATGTAGCAAAACAACCAACCAAATGGAGCAGAGTTGCATCTATAAATTATCTTACTAGTAAAGATTTTGCTTCCTGATAATCTCTATTAACTACTGCATTTTCAGCTCTGCTAGTGAGAGAGTTTTAATCCACTTAAAGTGTGCTCTGTTCATTCCATATTTTTTTCCCCCTTCAAGATGCCATGTGGTAGTAAATGAAATTCCTTGGAGAAATCCAGGAAATCCCCTGTATCAACAAAGTTGTTTTCACTAACCTGACTTGTAATCTTGCAAAAATAAAAAGATTAGGGGTTTGTTTGACAAGGCCTACTTTCCACAAAACTAAGCTACCTGATATTTTTTATATTTTTACTTTCTAATACCTCAATAATAAACTCCCAAATTAATTGTTCCATCAGGTTATCCATCACTGAATCAGCCTAAGTCTTCACTGCATATCTCATTTTCCTCTTTTAATACATATAAAGCATGCAAATGGCAGCCCTCCAGCAACTTACATTTTTTTTCTTTTTCAAGATATATTAGATATTAACATAAGCTGTTTACAAAACTCCATATCTTATTTACTACTCTTGCAGGAATTATCTCAACCTGGTGATAATAAAATATTTATTTTCAATACCTGCTGTTTAACACTGGCTTTTTTTGTGGAGGATGAGCCTTATCGTCTATTTCCATTACTGCATAAGCCAGGTAAATCTCCTTGCTTCAATCTAGACCTTCCCAAGCAAGAACAAAAATCAGCAATGAGAAAAACAGTTTATGCATGTGCACGATGCAAGTAATTCTGAAGCTTCTCAGGGGCAGCCAGGGAGCATACTTGGGGTTTTCTCTGTTGTCTTTCAAGCCATCGCCGCTTCTGAAAACACTTTCACAAGAGTAACAGTATCATGAGCAACATAGTGCACCAATATGTGTTGTGTTGCCTTATACTTAAGGCATAGGACTATGAATTTAAAATTCAGGATTCCATTCATATCTTTCTGACTACCATGGAAAATATCACTGTCTCAGCTCATTGTAACACCTTGTGCTCTTTCCTTCTTTCATCTTTTTTTCTGTCTGTGCATTCAAACTGTAAACTCTTTGGGACAAGGTTTGTCTCATGTAACCAGTAATACCTACTGAGCTCCTATTAAAATTAGGGCCTTAATGTGGTACCCCCACACAAATAACGCCTGACTGATGGGACTGGCTGGTGGTAGTATAATTCAGATGAACTCCTTTAGATCCTTACATCTTTCATCTCATCAGAGAGCTCTCAAAACACCACAGCCAGTTGGTTACAGAGAACATGTGCCTCAGCTGCTTGTTTGAAATTTTAATTAGAATGTAAAGCAGATGTGATCCTTCCTACCTGCTATTTATTGGTTCTGGGCAATGATCTCTGCCTTCCAAAGCAACCTAAATACAAAGTCTTTTACAGGGCCCAACCATATCTGTAATTTATTTTAATAATATATTTAATAATGTATTTTAATTTTTTTCCTTCCCCTCTTTCTCGTGCCATCTCATGTATAGCTTTTTTCTTTCCTTTTTTCCTGTGTAAGGGCAAAACTGAATGTATTATTTTATGTATAAATCATATATTAAAAAAATAAAAATGGCATACACAAATTTATAGTTAACAGCTCAAGCTATGACAAATCCTTCTTCCCCGACATCCTAGATGCATTTTTCACTTTTTTCCTATACTGCCACTAAGTGCTGGAACATGCACTTCACCCAGGATATTTTTAAGGATCCTCCACACCCAAGCACATAGTTCAGCAACAAGCCTTTATAAATAAAGGACTGTGCAGGCAGCAAAACTGTTGTGTACATGTGAAAATCAAAGACGGCAGATAGGAATATGTGTATAAGTGCAAAGGCCCAATCTGGAGATGACAGGAGAGGCACTCTACAGCCTCAGAGAACATGCACAACATGCTAGTTAGTGTGCTGCAAAGGGGACATTAGACCTTGAACCCTTCAAAAAGAGTGGGACTTATAAAGTTAGCATGAACTCTTCAGGAGGTAGAGCTAACCTCCTCCCCTGTGTTCAAGTGCTTTTTTTCCTCAGTCTTCTCTCTTCTAGCCCTTTGACTTCAGCTGTATTTGCTTCAACTCACTACTTTGATAGGCCCAGCAGGCCACATGCGAAGGTGATGTTTTAAGTACAGAGGGTGTGAGCGGCACACTGGGAGGCTGTTACGAATCTAAGAACTGCTCTGTACAACCTTATTCATTTTGAAGAGCTACTGACATCAATGTGATTACTTGCATGGTCCAAATATTCACCAAAGTTATGTCTGCCAATTCCAGGCCAGGACAGAGCCATCATTCTGCCCTCTTACCCATGCTGAGAATTGCTTTGATATAAAATAGGCACATTCAGTAAAAATGTGTGTCCTGATAAATAAAACTCTCAGAGTCTGTATCCCTATAGCATCAAGCCAGCCCAGTCACTTCTGTGAGTTGACCCTGTACCCAATTCTTAAGATTATTGATTATGCCAACCTTTCTTGTGCATTTTGTGGTCTGTTTATTTAGCAATCACCAATTAATATCTCCACCAAGTTCCTTTCCCATTTTCCATTGAGCCCATGTAAATTCCTTGTACCTGCAGCATTCTTTGGCAAGGAGTCCCATAGGGCTGTTGCATGGAGAAGTTCTGATGATGAAGATGCACTTACTCTTGGTGTTGCACCGGCAGTATCCCCTGGCAAATGTCTTCAGAGAACTGTTTATCAAGGAAGAGGTGGTTTCTTCTTCCACAGTCATGTACAAATTCCTGAGTGTGGAATGCTGTAGGAGATGCAGATTGATTGTGATGAAAGTACATGGCATAAGTCACAAATGTGCACCTGTATCTGCCTCACTAACAGCACACAGCAGTAGCAATCCTAACAATCCCAATAATTTCATGCTTTTGGAGACTAACCCAACTTTATTCTTCCCTTTTCTTTGACATTTGAAAACCTCAGCAAGCTTACAAATTACCTTGCAATTGGACTGGGGCATCTCATTCTGATCTGTAGTTATCACAACCAAAAATGGCTGTCAGTAAACTAATTTTTCCCCTGCTTAGTGAATTGCACTGCTCCTTTTCTAAGGTCAGTGGTCTCAGCCGGGGAAGGCTACTTGCTAGGAGCTACCACCAGAGATAAGACGCATACCCCAACAAATAATCCAGTATGTGTTAAATGAGCAAAGAAAGAGAAAGAACCCAGTTAGCATCAAATATTCAGATCCTATGAATCTTCTACATCTACAAAATACTCAGTCAATTCACCTTCAGTGCCCTGCCTTAGACAGCAGAGTCTTAGACAAGTCAAATATTGTGGGGCCATAAACCAGCAAAAATGACTTAATGACTTTTTACATGAACTTGATAAATTCAGTTAGATGACAAGTGAATGCAAACATTTCTGACAATACCAGCACAGTCTGAAGGCAGAACAAGAATTTTTCAGTTAGCTTCTTGCAAATGGTCTCAATCTTAGCAGCCATCATGACCATAGGAAGATGATAATTTATTCCAGCTATAACAATATTGCCCTAAAGCAATGCTGTTCTGCAGAAGTTAATTTCACTTCTACTTAACCTCTTCTTAATACCAGTGGTTTGACACCATTTAGTGAAGGCAAAAACACATATAGCTATTGTATTTCTCCCACCAAGAAATTCAAATGTGTTTTCACATTTGATAGTAACCAATAATAACAGATGATTATGACCATTTATGAAAGCAAAGGAGCAAATAAACAAATAAATAAAAGGTTTTTTTTTTTTTACAAAAAGAAAGAAACTCCAGCCAATCTAAGTCCAGACTGATATGAAATCTCATCTATACAGTGACTCGGGCACACAAACTCAGACTTTATAACTTAGCAGGATCCGTGGGTATCAGAGCACATGATATGCATGGGCACAATGAGTTCCAAATATCAGAAAAGCATGACCTATAGATGGTAATTTCTCCTTGGCTCCTTAAAGAAAGTACAATTCTTACTTTAGTCTGTTCAAATTAGTCTTGCAATGAGAACATGTCCTTGAATAAAACAGACAATGACCTACATCAGGGATATTTTTTTTTTAAACCTGGTGTGGTGACCACGACTGTAAAATGATGATTACAGTGCCCAAAGGTGGTGCATGAATAAAAACTATCAGAATATTAGGATCTTCCAATATATGGAGGGTAGAGCATAGTTATAATTACCCATAAAACAGATTGAAAACTCAGTCATGATGGGTAAAACTGAAATGACATCACTAAAATAAATTGCTGTTCACAAAAGTAGCTGGCCAATAAGTAATTTTTTAGGCAGGGCTAGGAATGGGGAGCCAGGGCAGAGCCCAAGTAGACTGCAGGAATGAATAACTCTGCCAAAACAAGCATAGATATTGAGGAGCCCTGGAAACATTTTCCATTTAACGGGATGTTGTAGTGACCCACACCAAATTGCCCACAGCAGGACCCGTGCCTTGGGTTTGAGATCAGATTCTGTCTCACTGTTAGTTTTCCAGCAGTTCAGTCAGAACAACACTTGAAATGATCTGTATTACATCATGTGTTACCAGTACTCAGGTTAAACCTATGTGTTTCCAGCTTGTTCTGTTGACTCATTCAGCTCACCACCTTTCACTTCAAGAAATCTCAACCACAAAAGCAAGAGCAAGGTATTCTAGGGTACCACCTTGTTCATCTGCTTGTGTAGCAGCCTGAGCGCTCTTGAGTCCCATTGAGATGATTAAGGAGTCAACACCTCAGAACAACCAGCTTTTGTGCATCACAGGCTGGGCACACAAAGACTGCAGCATACAGAATTTGGCTTGTGCTGAGGTGCCTGGTGCTCCTGCAGCAGGGAAGAGTAACCAAGCCTTAGAGTTCTGCCTATTTGGTATACAAAAAAATACTGTAATCAAAACCAGTAGATACATCTGAGTATGTTGGCTTACACTATTTTCCTCACAGCTTTCTCAGGCACTAAGAAGGGTAATACTTAAATCTGTGAAACTTTCTAATATTTGCAGAGTTCTTTGAGAAACTTAGACAAAAAGTACTACACTCACAAAGAGGATAATTTGTGTTTGTTGCCTGCACTGCTGGAGCAAGCTTGAGTAAGGCTGCTTACAAGCATGAGGCTGCTCAGAAGTTAATGCAGAAACAATACTCCAAAAATATTGCTCATAGACTCTGAGTCTTGTCCTCCTATCACATCACTGACAGTGCAGAATAACTTGGGCAACCTGACTGGAGTGAAAGTGTAAGTCGAGGATCATTTTCTCCCTGAACAAGTCAAAATAGCAGCTTTGTCTTCAAACATCCATAACCCTGATGATTTTACTGACTATAACTGGATGAAAAGAGAGCAATATTGTCATGTGAAGCCTGACTTCATGCTCACTAATAGAATCCTTTTCCCGGGGTGCCATGCTGCTCTCAGCAGGCTGTGGCTCTGCCAGGAGCTGTGCAGGAGGTAACCCCTGCAACAGATTGGGGTCTGGTGACTTTCTTCTCTTGTCTTTATTAACACAGTGCCACTCATTAAACCTAAAAGATGCGAACAAATAGATTATTCTTATTACATCAATTATACACTCCCTAATGGAGCTGGAGAGAGTGCAGCTGCCAGAAAACCCCTTCTCTGCAAAGACCATGCAGCAGCTTTGTTTTGGAGTTTCTCTTAGATATTATTTCTTTATGAGAGTTCTCTGTTTTGTGTTAGTAGTGACGCCTGGCTAGCTGATTGCTAGGGCAGAAGTTACTTTACTTCATATTATTCCAGAGTTTCTCATCCCTTCTAGCTGAGAATATCCATGTCTATCCACGTTTTTGCTTTCTGGATCTAGTCTTGCAAAACTGATGCATCTCAATAAACCTGTTTTCTGTGATAGACTCACTGACTTCAGTATTATTACATGAGGAATGTAATATTCATGTGCTCAAGTCTTATAAAAAGAATTACCTGAGTTACTGGTGCTACAGTGTACTTTACTCTTACATTGTAGCTCAGACAATAAGAAAGGATGAGGAGGGCATCCAGAGATCACATAGTACACTTTCCCACTTTTCTTGCCTTTAGCACACTGCGGCTACATGAAGGTGATCGGAATTGCTGCCTGGTATTTGGGAAGGTGCTGGGATGGTGTGGCAAACTCACCATTTCAGGAGACAGGTAGGTGGTGGTGGTGATAAGCAGATAGAATAAAAGTTTGAGTTACTCCACACATAGGGCACCTGCCTATATGGAAGGAGAGAAGAAAATATTCTTCATCCTCCAAATTATGTTAAACATTGCTTGTTTCACCCCCAGCACAACCAGGAACACCCAAAAGAGCAATTTGCTGTACAAGACACAATCACATCTCTAAGCCATGATGACCCCCAGCATCCCTATGGGAAGTGGTTCTGTGTACGACCCCTTACCATGGAGGGCAGACCACACGCAAAGAGCACCTCATAGCCCATAGCTACTAAAGACACCTGATGGTTGCCTCCTTCAAAATACCATTCTCCTATCAAAAGCAGTGTGGACTGAAGGCTTAGTTAAGCTTGAGGTCCTTTGAAAATCTAATTCTAAACTACAAACATTTAAAATCATTCAGCTTTCACACCTCCAAATGACTTTCCATAATACAGTAAAGTTGGCCTCTAAATTAGAGGAGTGTTTTGCTTTCTCAGCATTTGGAACCCAATTTCTCTTTTTCAGAAAAGTAAAGGTATTTCTCTTCAGTAAGAAATGCTTTGTAATTTTTCATTGTCTAACTATTAGACAGTGTCTCTAAATTCTCCATATTTTCTGTCTTCTTTTGATTAATCCTGACATCTCCATTAAATTTTATGAAATCATTCACTTAATGACGTATTGCTTCCATTTTGGCTTTCCTCTTTCTGCATCTGCCTCTCACTCTAGGCCAAACTCTTCTGTCACAGCAGGATCAAAAGACTTGCAGCTGACAAAAAAAAAAAAAGTTTGAATCTCAGTGACTCAATAAGCTTTGCAAGGCTCAAGACAAAGGACATATGAATTTAAATCTCCATTTTCAAGCAAAGCGTTCAATCACTTTGTTCCCTTGATTTGCTACTGCTCCTGAATAACACTAAATCCTCCAAGTTACAAATTTCCAAGAAAAAAAAGTGGGGTCTTCTATTTTATTCTCCAGTACAAAAGTGACTTTGCAAGATTGTGAAAAGACTGCTGGGCTGCCCTGAGCAGAGCATAACTTAGTAAAAAGAACGGAGATGATTACTCAGGATCCGTATAATTTTCACTGTTTTTCTCAAGTTTGTATACTTTGGCAACTGAGCTAGAAGTACTCATATGGCACTACTTATTTCTGAAATATTTCATTTTGGTTTAAACCTGAAACACTACACTCAGCTAAAATGTGCCCGTTTTGTATTCTCCAACACGCTTGAAAGTCCATGTATTTATTTGCTTATAAAATAAACTTTGAAATGCATAATATTATAAAGGTATTATATATTATTATATATATGTATTAATCATTAATATTTTATTGATTCTATTTTTAATATAGGTGTTATACATTTGTTTGAGATCCTCAGCATTCATGTACTTATCCACTGTTGTGTTATATGCCACCAGGACCTCTTGTCAATACTAAGCATTAGGGAAGAGTCTCCGCTATGCAGAAACCATCTTATGAAATCCTGAGTTGTCTTGCAGAGCTTGTAGGGCGATAGCATGTTATTTATGAATTACCACACTCAAAAAGGAGGACACCTTGCTTTTCATAAGTACCTTGAAGGTACCCTTAATATAAGTTGCATTTAAGCAAAAAGGAAAAAAATATCCCAAAACTAAACAACAAACAGATGAAATTTAGTTTATAGACACATGCTTTGTTTTATATCCCAAACCAACTGTCGGCTTCCACTCATGTTAAACTCCCTCCTTTGTCCCTGAATGTCCTTGATGTGAGACTTAATCAGAAAGTATTTTATACTATGGGCATACTGACCCTTTAGACCACAACTGGTCCAAGTCTTTTGCTGAAAAGTAGAATGCGACTGCTGCCCACCTGATCCAACCTCCTCCCTTCATTCAGCCAGATGGAAAACCATGCCAAGGAATAGATGCAGGTGAAAGCCAAACCTGTAAATGAAAAACAGCGGTAAATGGAGCTGTTCCCCACTCTTATCACCATGACGCCACACAATGCTTACTGAGGCACAAGAGAGAAAGTGACAATGACATCCAGCACTGGAGACAGGGATGGGGACAGGGATGAGGTTGAGCCTGCCGCTTTTGGAGCTGCAGAAGATTAACGTGGTCATGTAATGACTGCTTTAGCTTCCTTCCAACTGCTGGTTATCTTGGGTTTATCTAGGGTACTAAAAACTGTTTAGCCCCTTGTGAGGTTATTTATTTCCACCTGCTGGAATGGTTTTATAAATCTTAGGGTGAAGCTTCTCTCATGCTCAGAATTCACAAAAGTATGACATTCCTTTACAGTTCATACAGACATACAGCTCATAGTTTTGGCCCATGTTCATGGCAGACAACGATAATGTTAAAATGCAAAATGTTGCTTCAAACTGAAAAGTCAAAGCATGCTTTTTGAATTGTTGAAAAATAAAATAGGTTAGCATTTACAAGGGAACCTAGTTCAGTGGTGAAAAGGACTAAGGGAAATGCTCTTGCCATTTTTTTCATGGACTCTTTCTCTTTAATTTTTTTTTTTAATGATGCTTGAATCTTCCAGCTAGAGCCAAATGCATGCAGAGCTTCAACCTCTCCGAATGAATTTTGCCAAGTTCCTATTTATAAAAAAAAAAGTGTGAGAATGTGCCCAGTTTTACTAGTTACCTCTTAATCTACCAAACTAATGACTCATCCCTTGGTCTGACACAGCAGCAGATAAGAGGTGGGATATGAAATACCACACGCTGCTCAACGCTGTTTAGTCCCAGAAAATTGCTGTTACCTCAACAGCAGCTTTTGTCCAACTCTCTCCAAGCTCCTCAGGGGATGCTTAATAAAGATTCACAGAAACTCTGTAAGGTAAGTAAATACTATTGTCATTTTGAAATTAAGTAAACCAAGCCAAAAAAAAGAAGTGCTGCCTAACATAATAAAAAAAAAAAACAACAAAACAAACAAACAAAAACCATGTGTGAGATCCAGAAGCAGAACTGCAAGAATCAGACTCATGAACTTCAGATACTAACACCAGAAGCTGTCGGCTTCTTTCTCTGATCATTCCAGTTTTCTCTTTGCCTGGTACATTGTGTAAGAGGCCTCTAGGCACAACTAGTGGTTTGGCCTACCACTAAGAAAATTGTGAAAAGTATTTTTTATTAATTGCAAGGATTACCCAAAGACTATAGGGTACTGGCAGCCACTAAGATCTACTTGGAGACAATTTCAGCCAAGGGAAAGTCAGTTTATAAAACCATCAGTTACAGCCTTTTTATCTGAGCATATGCACTTAGCTTTTCCTTTCCATGGCCTTTGGGTTCTCTATACTGGAAATATTCTTTATGTTCTTTGGGAGAACAGGTATCTGGAAAATGTCTAACAGTGGAAGCTAAGGACAAATGCATAAGAAATATTCCTCTAAAATATAAGGTTAATATATGAATAGTGTTTAGTGGGATGCAGGTTCAAACTAACAGTTGGGCTGATAAGAGTTGTGTGTTTGACTATCGGGAATTTCAGGTTCTCAAGCCAGTATATTGCTCCTGTATATACTAAATACATAAACAAAATATAAATATATATACACAAAAGCATTGTGTAAGTGTCCATTACTGTTTTGATTCACTAACTTTTCTCAGCCACCAAGTGTGCAGTGACTGTGGGCTCACAGGAGAAGCAAGGCTCACACATAGTAAATGATATTTCTAGTATTCTCCTGAGAAGAAAGACAAACGCGAATCAATGCCTGGCCATGAACACCCTGAACTTTACTGGAGTAAGCTAGGCTCAGAATCCAGATCCCAATCATGTTGCTAAGGCACACAATGCTTTACATCTGCCTTCAGATATCATATCTGTCATTCATCGCACAGGACTCTTGAAGTGCTTTATTGACATTAACAAACAAAACCTACACAATCACTAAGTGTAGTGTCATTACTGGCATTTCAAGGAGCTGTGGGAAAACAATTCTGGGCTTTGGTTGGCTGTGAATGTCTTTAATTGGTTCTTTAGTTGTTTTATTCTCTTGGCAAGAGACAAAAGGGGAAAGTTTGGGGAACCGAAAAGTAACAGTAACGGATCTAAGCACCAATAGAAGAATTCATTTTATATGCCCATTAGGAAAGCAAGATGTGAAACCATCTTTTGGGAACAAGAATAGAACAATGTGTTTCTCTTACATTTTGACAGACCATTAACAATAACAAAAAGTAGGCTTAAAATGAATCTCAAGGAAGCCTCTAGTCCAATCTCTTGTTATGGTGCAGGACCAAGAGTTCATAGCAGATGTCACTCACACCACCTATGTGTTCATATTTTCATTCCTTTAATGAAGGTCTCCTGTAATTACCTCAGAACAAACTAAATGCACACAGCTGAGAAACTACACTTAGGAGACCAACCAGGATATAAAAACTCATAAAGGATAAACTATCTCAGTAAAAATGAATGTCAAAGAACTAAAACCAGTTATTGCAAAAGTAATTAGGTGAAACAAAGAAGGCTTAAAAGAAAACAGAGCTAAATGAGCTGTAGTTGGAATTGCTGGAATTGCTGAAACTTGCCAAGACTTGTGTGAATAAAGATAGCAATAAGAGGACAAAACCTTTGTGCTTAGTTAGTAAATCAAAAGGAAGCACAATTTCCAGGCACATGCATAAACCACTGTATCTGTGGAGGAAATAATGCCATATGAGAAATGTGTTGCTGAATATATTAAGCGGGGAGAGACAATTCTGCAGACAAACAAATGGCAAATATCCAGTTATCTCCCAATTAGAGATATTGACTTTGGCCAAGTATACATCACAAAATGGAAAGGAGTAAATAAAACAGCACAGCTCTTGGAAACAAAACTAATTGCATTATCATCTAGAGATTATCAGGAAATAGGTGATGGCAAAAGATTGCACTGGTTTGGGATGTCACTATTAGATCCATGATCATAGACCGAGCTGAGTAATGATAAGGTCTTACATAAAGCAGGCACATTATTATTTGATTGTTATAATGGCTGAAGGGGGAAATTTAGGCACTGGGAATATTTCAATGATCTGCAGATGAATACCATACATCTGAATATATTGTTTGTTCAGACAAACTGGAGCAAACAGCCAGGCTTTTATAGCTTAACTTACAGACTGATCATTTTGGACACTTTGAAGCAGGGAGAGAGGGAGCATCTGGGGAACAGCAATGGACTAGGGTGTGGGATGGCAGCTGAAAGCTGAAGTGCGGCGTTTCTTTGTATCCAGAACACTGTCCAGCCTGAAACCAAATTTCTTCCTTATTGTCATCTCTGGGAAAGGTTTGGTGTTGCCAAGTTCTGGCTGGTGCACAGAGGTCTCTATAGGCATTAGCATCCCTGGCTAAGACTGCAGTTACACACCATAAAACCAGTAATTCACCCTGTGTGACGGCTCAGCGACGTAAGCGTGTATCAGTGTTATTCCTGGGTCTCCAATAAGGACAATTTAGATAATTCCACTACTGCACTTGGGTCCCTTCTCCTGGACCCAAGATCTCCTACAATTTTTCAAGGAGGAATAAAACCCCATGGCAGAAGAGTTTTTATAAACGTGTCCAAATTGTATTTATCACGTTGAATTTACTACTTAAAAAAAAAAAAAAAAAGAGGGAACAACAACCTAACAAAAACATAACAAAAACTGTATTAGCAGAAGTCCCTTAAATATATTTTTAATGTCTCTAGAATTGCTGACTCTGCTTTTTTCAAAGCTTTCCTTTCATAATGAGTATTTATCTCCCATTTCTCTCTCTTGTCCTTACTTCTGACATATTTCTTCTCTTCAAAATCTTCAGCATCAAAACCAGATATTTAATTATCACTTCAGCAATCTAAAAGGGGAAAAAGTAAAACAACTGCAGCACTTCTAGGAAAAAATATAAGGCCCATTGACAGTACATTCTGAATAGTTTATTTAGTTACCTTTGACAATTTGAATACACAGGTTTCATAGTATTTCCATACTCTTTCTTGCCTGGTTTCATGCCTGTTTCTCCTTCCCTTTGTTTGTTTGAATTTTCTTACCTTGCAGCCTGACTTCTGCAGAAAATTCTCTATCAGGCATAATCTCACTGCAAAGAACAACCGACACTGGGAAAGGTGGCACCCATAGCAAGATAATAATTTTTTTTAATCCAAAACCCCACTGAACTTGTTCTCCATGTACAAATTCATTGGCTTAGGTGTCTGTTAAAGAATCCTCCAACCTGACAGTTGTGTAGAGCTTCCATTCTCTGAAACCAAAGACAAATATTTATGTGAAGAAAAAAGATGTAGACAGACCCAAGCAAAAGAAGTTAACTGAAATATTTTGTAAGTTGAAAAAATCTTCCAGATAAACAGAAATATTTCTGAATCAATATTTGATGGAAAACTACAGCTTTTTTTCACCTAAACCATATAATCTAACACCTATAATTTTAGCTTGCCAAACTTACTTTTATAATCATAATATGCAAAACCACAATATTTCCCCAATATAATGAAAAGTCAAGATTTTTTAAATAGGGAAATATATTTTACACAAACCCTGCAATTGCAGCTGGAAAAAGGAGTGAGAATATGCGAGAGGAACAACTCTGCAGACACCAAGGTCAGTGAAGAAGGATAGGGAGGAGGTGTTCCAGGTGCCAGAGCAGAGATTCCCCTGCAGCCCATGGTAAAGACCACGGTGAGGCAGGCTGTCCTTGCACAGCCCATGAAGGACCCCACATCAGAGCAGGTGGGTGCCTGAAGGAGGATATAACCCCATAGGAAGCCCATGCTAGAGCTGGTTCCTGGCAGGCCCTGTGGACCCAGGGAGAGAGGAGCCCACACTGGAGCAGGTTTGCTGGCAGGACTTGTGACCCCATGGGGACCCACACTGAAGCAATTTGTGAAGAACTGTGGCCTGTGGGAAGCACTCACACTGGAAAAGTTCATGGAGGACTGTCTCCCACGGGAGGGATGCCACGCTGGAGCAGGGGAAGACTGTGAGGAGTCCTCCCCCTGAGAAGGAAGGAGCACCAGAGACAATGTGTGATGAACAGACCGCACCCCCCATTCCCTGTCCCCCTGTGCCGCTGTGGTAGAGGAGATAGAGAAAATTGTGAGTAAAGTGAAACCTGGGAAGAAGGGAGGGGTGATGAGTTGGGTGTGTCTTGCCTGTGGCAGTAATAGGTGAGTGACCTCTCCCTGTCCTTATCTTGACCCACAAGCCTTTCATTGTATATTCTCTCCCCTGTCCAGCTGAGGAGGGGAGTGATAGAGCAGCTTTGGTGGGCACCTGGCATCCAGCCAGGATCAACCGACCACAGTGCTGGTTCTCCTCAGGAATGCAAACTTTGGCCTATTCAGGGACCTGCTCGGAAGAATACAATGGGAAACTGTCCTGGAGAGAAAAGAGGTCCAGGAGAACTGGCTGATTTTCAAGGATCAGCACCTCCAAGCTCATGAATCCATCCTGAAGAGCAGGAGGTGGCAGGAGGCCTGCACGAATGATCAGGCAGCTCCTGACTAAACTCAAACATAAAAGGGAACAGTAGAGAAGGTGGAAGCAGAATCTGATGCTCTGACAGGAACATAGAGCCTCTGTCCAAGCACACAGGGACCGATCATCTCAGCAAAGCCAAAGCCCACCTAGATTTTAATTTGATGAGGTACATAAAGGGTAAAAAAAGAAAAAAGAAAGCTTCTAAAGGGATATCAGCTACTGCTGTAAGCATCAGATACCTAACATATCTTCCCTTGAGGGAGATGTATTAGTGTCAAGAGATATAGAAATACACAAAAGTCTAAATGATAAAGTGGAAATTAATCTCTTTAATGTTATAAAAATGAAGCCTTCAATAAGGTCATCTAAAGATTTCAGAAACAAAATCTCTTCATAATTTGTTTTTAATCTGAACTTTAGAGTGGAAGCACTTAATTGCAGTAGGAGATAAGACAGAATATCAAAAATTAATAATTTCCCAAGAAAAACATTTCCAGATTTTGGAGACTGATTTTTTGGTTTGACTGTGGTCTGACTTTTTCTGTGTTGAGCACAATTACAGGTTAATTATTTCAGCCAAGAATGATTCCAAACCACAGGTTAAAATATGTTGCTAATTTCTCTTGAGCTTTTAAATGAGTTCCATTCCTACCCCTTGATTTAGAAGAATACTTCAAATTTGCAGATTTGAAGCACTGCAGAATGGGCTTTTAGTCACCACCAAGAAAACTCATCTAGCACTGGCTAAGTTATATGCCTTTGGAAATCCTAGTGTGAGATAGGTCAATAGAGACTTGCTAGAGTGTGGCAACAAAAGCTCATGAAGGGGCAGTGGGCTGGACTTTCCCCATATGCAGCTCTGCTCTCAGGGGCAAGCTTTACCTTGTTGCAGAGGGCAGAACTGCCAGGCAAAAAAGAAGAGGAAGAGACCTGGGTACTGTGAGAATGGGGCAGGACATGGTGCTGGGAACAGAGGGTTCAGCAGAAAGCTGTAGATCTCATTCAGGTGATGAAGAAGCCTGGGAGAAGGAGCCAGAAGAGTTTCAGCCTGGAAGCTTGAGGTAAAAGATGTATCAGAGATGTGACAGCCTAAAGTCCATTGGACAGAGATAGTTCAAGGGATAGCTACTGACATTATAGAGGAAACTTAAAATCTATAATCTCCTAGTTGTTGAAGTGACTGATTTAGCAGCCTGCCTTTTGGGAAATTTTTTCCTTTTTTTTCCTGCTATGAAGATACGGTGAAACCTATGTAAATGCAACCAGAAGCCTCCACATTTCAGAAAAAATGTTTTAAATTACTTTAGAATTAAAACCTCAGTACTGACAGTAACTCAAATGGCTGATCATAGCATAAATTAAGGTTCAAGTGTTGAAAGAGTAATAAAATTTCCTCTCTTCCTGAGTGCAATGTAAGCACAGCTTATACAGTTATAAAGTTGGCTTCTGAGCAGTTCCATATGCAGATGTATTTACAGGTGCACACGTGCAGAATGTTAAGATTTTCATCTTAAAATAAGATCTGTCTCTCTATTCCTTGAAGTTAGTTTACTTTGTGGAACAGGTTTACAGCTTGCTGCTTCAGGTCTGCTGGTACGGTAAGCATTCACAGCTTTTTTTCAGATGCATGCACACCCAAATGTGTACTCACAGTCTCAGGTTCAGTAACACCCTCATTCATTCCCGTTTCTTAAAGGGCAGGAAATGATTTATTAGAGTGAGACAGCTCTTCCGCAATAAAAAGGAAGATATAAAAATAAAACCAGAAATCATACTCATCTACTAAAGGCCAAAATATGAAACAAAAAGGAACCAATTGCAAAATAACTACTTAGATCATGACAAGACGTTTTTCATCTGTAGCGCTGAATGTGTTTTACAAAGACAGCCAGTGTCTTTATGGTCATTTAAAAGCAGCTAAGCATAAGGGCATATGGAGGCAAAATGGCGAAGGTTATAGCAGGTATAAGAAAGTGGGAAGAGAGCTCAGGGGCAATGACTGGTTAATGATGTCCCTTTAAGTGGGGATTTAGACATGTCATCATCCCTACCATCAAGGGCAGAACAGCACCCAGACGCAATGTGAGGTAAGGGACGTGCCTTGGAAAGAGCAGTTTCTCATCTGGGATTAGACATGCAGCCTGCCTAACTCTCAATAATCTCCAGGAACACCTTTTTGTATTTTTATGGAACTCAGTAATGGCCGTCGATTTGACGGCCCTTTGGGGATGCGATGGAGCAGGTCAGGCTGCTGCCTACTGAGAATCCAAGTGGTCTGGGGAATTTCAGCATAAAACCAATGATGCTGAGTAAAGACCTTCTCTCAGTCAAGGACAAGATGAGAAGAAAAGTCTCATTTCTGTGAAGAGAGTACAGTACATATAAATAATACCTGTGTGTTAGCTTTTCTATGCGTTAAACACCGCAAATCAGCCCAAGAATGATAATATCTGTATGTACACATACACAAACAGTACCACCTGGATGCAATAATTTTTATACATGAGACACAAAGTTTTGTCACTCTAACCTGTTTCTCAATGGATCTTTATAGCATTAATAATAAAAATAGTAATATTTGATTTGTACTGACAATGTCCTTAGTACCGCATAAGAAAGCATCCCTGTCTTAAAGAAGACATAAAACCAAGACATATTAGAACTTCCATACTGGAAAGGTTTATTTTCCTTTTCTCCCTCATCTTACTCCACTATTTTTAGATACTTTTTCCTTAGGCCTCATCAAAAGAACAGGACAGGAGAACAGTTTTCATAGACAAAACCTGAAGTTCCAGCTTCTAATCAGAGCTATTTTTATTTCACTAAAAATTGCACTGGTTTTATTTATCAAGGGCTTGCTTTCTTATTCAGTGTCTGGACAAGCATCTCACATGTTCTTCTCACTTCAAAAAATCCCCAACTTTGAAGTTCAGCAGCCTGATAAACCCCCAATCTGTTATTGTAGGCAGCTGAGAGCCATCTTACTGTTAATGATGACCTCATCTTCCACTGGAAAAAAATAGAAAGTCTGTAATTTGTTCCTTGCTCCCTAAAACTGTGTTTTTCTTTCATTAACATTTCTGTGTCCCACCTGCAATTAAATCAACTTGGTTTCCAAAGCCATATATTAGGGATGAATTTTCTAACAATACAGCAGCCTTTATAAATGGAAAACAGTCAGTGATTAGCATGCCTTTATCCAAACTAATCATCATGTGTGTCAATTATTCTTTTAAATCAAGCAGCTATGAGGAGGATAACTCTCAGAAATGAGCAGGATAAAGAAGCACAGACTCTCTGTGGCTCACTGTGGGACTTCAATCTTTTTTATAACCTACACTAGGTTAAAGACATTGAGATTGCTAGAAGTGTCAGTATGCCATTGCTTGTGTCTGAAAATTATTAACAGCTCCATCTACCTGCCTAATTAGATGGTCCTTCCTTACAGAAATATCTCAAAGACTAATTTTCAGTGGTGCATTTTATTTACAATATCCTGAGAAGGTAGTGAACCTTTGGCAAAAAAAACCCTGCTTCTCACAGAAGGGTAGAAGTTGACAGAGTAAATTTAGGGAGTCACCCAAGGCCACAAAAGGAAATCTGTTGCCAAGCCAAAAGCTGAACCTAGATCACTTGGATATTAGTAGGGCATTTTGCAGATTAATGAAGTAACTGATATTTTCCAATTAAATTGGGTATACCTATGTAACTGGAATTCCATTGTGCACTAAGTACATGAGTTTTCAGAGGAACAACATGTTTTCTATGTGGGTAAATTAGGTGAGGTTTAAAACTAGATACCAGCTTGAAGATGGTGACTTAAAAAAAGAAGTAATAGATATATTCCACATTTTCATTTTGCAGGCTTAGAAGAAAGTTTGAGTAGTTCTGATGATGACAACATAGGGGACAGATTGGCTTGCCAAATTAATATGACAGAGACACTTTTGTGAGGCAGACAGCAGAGAGAAGCCAGAATCTGATTTCATTTCCATGTAAATAAATACCTAGTGATCAGAGGCAGAAAGGGAGA
This sequence comes from Phalacrocorax carbo, assembly GCF_963921805.1. NCBI lineage: Eukaryota > Metazoa > Chordata > Aves > Suliformes > Phalacrocoracidae > Phalacrocorax > Phalacrocorax carbo. Next base: position 17,822,481 of record NC_087515.1, on the reverse strand, counting down.
ACTAGAAAAAAAGATGTATTAGAATATAATGTATGCAGTAAGCCATGACCCTCCCAGAGCCTTCAAAACCAGGAGTCCAGGAGAAGTTCCTTTCTGGGCAGCAGTTGGTGATCTGACAGAGCACCAATGCCCAGCTTTAATAGATTTAATTTACAGTCAACACCCAGATCTGGCCTCATGAAGGAGGGACCAGAAAGACTAATAACATATTTTAAGGAGGGAAAAAAAAACAAACCACACCCAAACCTCTATGCATGGCTGTAAAGTATCAGGGACTGAGGCACAGAGAGCAGAATAATCGTAAACACAGGACATGACAAGCAGAGGGAGAAAAAGTATTTAGCTGGACTGTGAAAGAATAGAAGAAAGATAACTGAGGGCAAATTCAGCAGATGTGAGGGGAGATTAAGAAGGCTGAACTAACAGACTGATACAGCCTGATGCGCTACTATGAAACACTTAGACTTCACAGTGAAGAGGACATCATATGCATATAGCCAGATTTTCAAATAAGCAACAAATTGTGAGAACAGAGGTGGAATAAGGCTGCTAGACCTGTAAGTCAGGTCCATTTTGAATCAGTAACTTTAAGACTTATGGCTTGACTTTTGTCCTAAACTGGGTATGCAACCGAGTATTTACTTGTCAAGTAGATAACTGTGTGCTGACATTCCTGGAGTCTAAAATAATACGTGGTTCTCTAACTATATGTATGTGAAAATTTCTCATATGCAAACTAGACTGAACCATCAAACCCCTAAGGCTTTAGGCAACTGTGACTTGTCATTTCTCCGTACATGTTAGAGTTTCTTTTTTTCCTTTTTGAAATACTGTAGAAAATCATTTTGTGATTTCTATTTCAAAGTTCACCTTGTTAAAAGTCTGCATTGATCCCCCCAGAGAGAGAAAGAGCACAAGAGAACAAGCATACATAGAAGAGAGAAAATCCAATAAAAATCATTCCTTAACACCACTTGGAGACACGCAAACTGTTTCTGACATACTTGTGAGGTCATTTAACTTTTTCTTCTTTCCAAAGTTGTCATCACAGCAAAATACTTTGGCTTTTATAAAACTCCCAGGGTCTCGTTCTCTCACTCAGGTCAATGAAAGCTAGCCACATCCTGCAGAGAGAAGAATAGTACCATTCCTATCCTATGGCTCTAGAGCAGTAGACAGGACCATTAACCACCACCACTTGTTTCATCCCAGAGTTAGCACTGCACAGGTGGAGCCCATGCTGCTGCTGTCTCTTCTGGAGTGTGACAGGACAATGAAGAAGGAAAGTCCATTCTCAAAATGCTTCTCAGAATCACACATTATAAAGTTAAGTAGGAATTATGAGGAGGGCTGAGAATGAGAGACATTTAAAACTGTTAACCTGGTGTGGAAGAAGCCTTTGACTGTTGTGCAAACACTGCCCAGCAGCACATATTAATGTAGAAACTGATGCTGACAACACTGCAGTAACCTTCATATCAAGATACAATCTGATATCTCATCTACTGAAGGGAGTTTGTTCTACTTAAACATCAACAGGTCAGTCTTGAGGTAAAATGATCCACAGTGATTTGAATTGGAAACTCTCTCTCCGTGGCAAACAACTACAAGAGTTTGATTTTTGACTTGTGTTAGCTGGACTTTCCCCATCTTTATTCCAGCTTTCCCCTTTTGCCACAGAGTGCCACCTTCCCTTCCTGGACTCCTGCTTTTAACTAGGCATGGGACAGTTGTGTGCTTCTTTGAGCAGCATGTCAGTGCTCAGAGGACTGGGCTACTGCACAAACAAACCTTATCTCAGATTCCCACTAGTCACCTTGCAGTTCGCTGGGAGATACATAGAGCGTTTCCAATCACTGTCAGACTTGCATTTCACAGGATCTCTTTTATTCTTTTTATTCCTTACTTCTCCCAGAAGTGTACCCCTAGCAAATATGGATTACTAGCCCTCAGATATACATTTTTTTATCAGATGGCTGTAGCATTAACTAGAGAAGCTATTGCATATTGACCTCAGTCAGGTGACAGTAGCTTTAATTAACCTTCATCATATTGACTATGTTAGGAGATCAGGAGAAGGAAATTCAGCTCATTCTCACCCTGACCTTGTGTGTCACACGTTCATGACAGTAACAGGGTTTGCAATGAAAAGCAAGTCATCTGCTAAGCAGATATATTTTCTGCCCAAGACTTAGAGCGAACCAGATTTCTTTGTAGAAGTATCTCTCACTATCAGTGGATGTAATTGTGGAGATATGTTTTCATTTTATATCTTAGAGTTTGGAATAACTGGGATTAAAAAAACAGGTGTAGCTCTGCCCTCATAATTCACTTGTTAAAATTGACAGTGAATGTTGTTCTATGCAGCTTTACAGCTGCTAAACAGAACTCTGTCTCCTGATCTATTCACTAAGAAACAGCTGTTTATAGGGAAGCAGCATAGTCTGGGATATGGATGCTGGTTTTAACTGTTTGCTCTATCACAAATTTCCTTGTGTATCACTGGTCAAATCACTTAGACTTTGTGTGTCTTAGAACAATAAAACAAGGACAAATAAGAGTTCTTTACTTCTGGGAGGACTCGTAGAGACAAAGATTCTGAAGTTTCATGAGATGCAGAGGGATATCTAGGATATATTTCTCTCAAAGCAGGTAAAACAGGTGAAAGCAGTTTGGTTGTTTTTTTTTTTAAATCACTTACAAGCAGTTCCAGAAATAGCACAGATACCAGTGACTAAATGCACTAACGCCACATTCATCCTTTGGGCTCTTCCTTTCAGTTCATGACTGACCTGTGTGTGAAGATTGAGTGCTTTTAAAGGCATGGCAGAAGGAAAAGCCATTTCTGCTGCTTGTGAGGTGGTTTAAGAGATAATATTGGACTTCAGGGTTGTCAGTCCTGCATCCTCAAGTCTGTTCCCTCCTTCATTTCATCTCCTCTCAAACTTCCCTTCAAGGCACTGAGTTTGGTGTCTGCCTCAGCCTGCCATATCATTTTTTTGGGGATTTCCCAGACCCAAATCTTGCATGGAGAGAACATAAATTGAGCTGTCTGCTCAGCCTCTCACTAGACCTACTTTTTACACACAGTCTTTCTCTGTAGGAACAACAATGTCTGCAAAACTAGAAAAGTAGAAGGTATCTAAGGGCTACTTGTGCAGCCTTTCACCATTGTAGAAATTCACCTTTCTGTCAGTGCTGCTATGCTTCTTCAGCATCAAGCTTCCATAAATCCCAAATAGTCAAAATCCTCATATTTTGTCTAAAGCAAAGAAAGCAAAGAGAAAGAAGGAAGAAAAGGAAGCGGATTTGGCTGGGAACATTCAGTTACACAGCTGTCACAGAGCAGGCACATCTAGCTCTATCATTCCCCTTATTTGATTTTTTTTATTTCCTGGGTTGAGGACAAATAATATCTGTCTGGAAAAGATTATTACTTCTTGAGTCCTTTCCATCTCCAGAGATCAAAAATTATCTACTGACTTTAACTGACTTTCTTTATTTAGTTTCAGGAAAGAGAGTATTGTTTGAAATTCTCTGATCAGCTATCCTCATTCCCAGGAATCTTTAATACTTTGTCATACCTCACATTTATACTTTTCTTTTGGCCTTGGAAATCAGTTAATCTTGCTTTCTCTAGGTCTTTCCCAAAGGCAAAAGTTTGGCTGATAAGCCATACATGTAACGGTACATTTTAACATTCTAATTCTTGGACAAACAAAACAAACACCTTTCCCTTGACGGTCAGATAATGAGTTAAAGTTTTTATTTCTCAATAGAAGTTCCTCAAACTGTTTGAGACTTCAGTTCAGATGGGAGAATCTGGCCTTGAAACATTTCCCAAAGTAAACCTCTTCATCTTCACTACCACCTGCTGTTTCCCCATAGTGCACAGAGTTACATATTATAAATTCTGACTAACTGTATCTAGAGAAGATAAAATGTCATCAGATTATATGGTTGAGAGCCTGGTTTGATAATGAGCTTTTCCTGTTTCACATCAAAATGCTAAATAAGTAAATATATTTTTGCAATTGTTTCAAATAATAAAAAAAAGAAATCACTAATTTTCTCTGTGCTAGGTAAAAAGTAATCTTTCCAGTGAGCTGTAAGAAGTAGTTATGACAACCAAGAGTATGGAGATGGGTGGCCCCCTTTCTTTGACTAGAGAAAGTCTACAACTATTGCCAAATCAGTAAAATTCCAACAGACTGACACAGATCTGTGTGTCTACAGTAATTTGAAGTATTGAAGGGATACTGGAATTCCCAAAGTTTTCGTAACTGAAACAGCAGCTTAAAACTTTGTGGCAGAATATATACACCTGATTTAGCAATATATATAATCTTACTTATATCTCTCTTAGGCATATGAATAATCCAGATAAATCAGTGAGGTAACAATGTTCAAGGTTCAATGTGCATTTTAACTATGTCAGTTAACTACTCACCAAATCAGGACCTATGCGAAAATGGACCAGACTGTTGAGGGTTTTTTATTTAAAAGAAAGGAGAAATCAGCAGGGAAACGTTGAGCGCCTTCAGGTAGACCTTGCTCTGGAACACAGAGTTCACACACTAACGTTCTAGGAAAAATAAGGAACAATAATTCTAGAAGAAAAAAAAATACTCCAGGTATATTCCCGAAACACTGCATTTTCTTTTCATTACCTTTGTTTTTCAATATTTTTAAAATTCACTTATTTAACTATAGAAAAATCTTCTTTGTCTATCATTTTTTCTTCATAAAAAAGGGATTTCTGAAGATAGATCACTGCTGCTACTTAATATCTCAAGACACAGTGCAAGTCTACTTATGAGATATTTGTTGATTATCTCATCAAAAAGTAACTAAAAAGAAAAGCAATAACAGCACTCTGAACACAGGAAATGTAAAAAACCCATAGGAATATTGAATATGTAAAGAATAAAATAAACAGTTATTCTTTTCATTCTCTTTCATCCTAATAATAAAGTGCTTATTCTCATAAAGCAAAGCCATTAGTTGTCTTTAAATTCACAACATTTCTCTGCCATGGTAGACAGAAACAATGTATAGATGTTACCAGCCACTTCTTAGAGAGTATGTGACTCTGTTTTTTTGATACTTTCACATGCATTTCTAAATTGTACCCCATCACCCACCTTGTAGTCCACTCCCTAGTCAATATCTCTTCAATTTGTCTAGCAGGATGCTATGGAACAGTGTGTAGAAAGCAGTACTAAATAACATATTCTTGCAAACAACATAAACTTCTCTCCCTTCACCCACAACATCAGTCATTCCATTGTAGAAGGAAAAATTTGCCCCCGGTAAGTCCAGGCTGGATTCTTCAAATTACCTTCTAATACTTCATGTGACTGGAAATCAGCTTCAATCAGGACCTTTTGGAGGCTGCAGGGAAGCTGGCTAGCCCATAGCCCAGACTGTCCTTGTTACCTTTTTAAAAAGATGGGCAGGATTTCAGCTATAGACTTTGTAAGATTTCCAAACTCACACACCAGTGCACTACAGTTACCTCTTTTTTTCTTTTTTACACCTCTAAAACAAAATATTTGCTGTCCTTATATTGAAGTTAGCCATTACAATACTGATTTGCTCATATTGTTACTCTTAGAGAAACAAACAAAACTTTTAGCTCAGTCCTAAAAAACCAAAAGTGGTTTCTGGTTATATGCTTATTATTGCTTGGAGCTAAGTAGAAACAAGCAGCAGTTGAATATGGGTCAGTACTGTGCAGTAAATCTGGTACTCCTCTGAAACACGAGACTTTTAAAGTGTGTTTTGAGCAACAGCATAGCTTACTTTATGGCTGGGACATTCTGTAGGCATGACATTCACTGGCACGTGCCACATGGTTCATACACAGTGCATATATGAAATTCCAGAAGGCAGCATGATAGGGAAATGCTGCTTGGACACAAGTGGTACTTTAAAGTATTGTCATCCAGGACTTTGGAATCTCCATCCCCTAAGGGATTTTAATAGTCAACAGTTAGTTAAATGCCTCTTAGAGATGGTGCATTCATTCAGGTTCAGTACAGTAGACCCCGAATTAAGGTTCCCAATTAGAAGACCGGTTGAGTTCCCCTCCAATGGAATCTTGTTTAATCATCAGGACCCAGCCTTGAGATTCAGTGAAAAAAAAATGAAATGAAAGATAAGACATCAGATTTCCAAGAAACTACTCATTTCCAGTTCAGTTAGTGCAACAATCCCCTGACTTAATGTTCATAAATGATGTATTTCAGGTAAGATGTAAAGCCTATATCCTAAAATATTGAAGTTAGTGATTTCCTCAGAGAAGCGTTTTTAATTTTCAAGAGATTGAATCAACTCCTTCCCCTACTGAATCCCAGCTGCTGTCACTCACAGTTTGTCATATGCAACTACAGTTGGACACTCTGTTCTTTCTCCCTTTCAGTCAGACTGTTGGCTCTCTTAAACAGCTCCTGCCTTTCTGAGAGCCACAAAGTAATTCCTCAGTTGACTTCATTTTAGAGGGGATTAAGTGATTCTCGTATACCACTGGCAGAGCTCTTCAGGTTGAAAGGAACTTTGAGAAGACAATGTGCCATTATTCTACAAGCCAAGGAGAAAAAGAACAACAGTGTTAGCAGACAAAGGAATAAGTGGCTCCAAATTCTGATATACTTTATGCCCATCATGCACTGAGACATGCATTAAAGGTACAAATCTAGGCATACCAGCACTACAGCAAAAGGTGTTAACTTACAGGCTTTTTTTATGTTACAAAACTTCAATTAAGTCTCATAACAAGATGTTTTATTTATATACTGAACTTCACCATGGACCAGTCAATGTGCTTCAGTGATATCAGGGGTGAGGTTTTGTAACAGTGAAATGTACTTCTGAATCTCTTTGGTTTTTAATGCTCATTGACTTGGACAGGTAATCAATTGCCGCATCTCCAAAGGCCCATAGATATTGACTTTGGTCTCCAAAAGACTTTATAAAGAGTCATTTGAGGGATACTTTCACTTCAAATTGAATTGTGGACCATTAAATCTCTTTACTAAAATACTGGAACAAACACTAGATGTCAATGCTCCTTCTGCATTTTTAAACAGAACACAAATGCTCCAGGTTGAAGATAGGGTTCCTAGAAGGATCCCAGCTTGATCTTGTTCTCCAGCAGATTCTTTAAATTGTTATAGATTTTATTTCTCCTACAGACAAAATGCATTAGCTTTACAGTACTTACCCTACTTCTCCCACAAGAAAATAACACAGGTACCTCCTTGGCATTAGACATGAACCAGCTGTGCAAATTCCGGAGAGAAGGGAGGGGGAGGAGAAATAAAGCAATCAATTAGTTTGATACTTCCCTCTTGGGTTTTTGCCTACACATTTGATAAAGGACCTGGAGGTGAAAGGAGATGGGAAAAAAATCTTATTTTAAACAGTGGCTTTTTGTTACATGTTGCCTACCATGCATCTATACGGAAGATTCGGGGGGGGGGGGTTTCACTCTGTTGAAAAATGAATGATACTAATGGAATTTACAGAATTAATAAGTGTGGATGATAGGTTTAAACACTTGCTCGGCAGTAGCCAATATGTTGAAATTCCTGTCATTTTGCCAGTCACTTCCATGAACAGTCAGAGGTTGATACTATCTAAATAACAAACCGTCTAAGTAGCAAACATGACTAAAAGACACTTTTTCAAAAAGGAAGAAGTATTTACAAAGAAAAATGTAGTAATGTAGCAATGTAGGCTGTAGTAAACTTTTTATGACTCATTAACAGTTCTTAGCACATTCTATACTACCAAGGTTAGGCATTGTAACACAGACAACATGAATGCTATGTAAATATTTTAGGTAAGTATACTAGCTATATTTTTCTTATATGGGTCGTAGTTACTGTGACATATTTTTCACGTCCAAGATCATACATCCTACCAAAGATTTTTACTTCAGTGAAAAAACAATGTGCCTTGAAATCCTCTGGAGCTCCAGTTTATGCCTGTGAGTCAGTATCTTCCATGTGTCCTTAGCCCTGCCACCACCTGACACTGCCCTTCAGCTTCCACACTGAACCAAAGCCCAGCAGCAAGCCAGTATTTGTGAGGTTCAGGACAAGCCTCTGCACCATTAGCCAGGCAGGGATGAGGAAGCCAGGTGTGCATCACTGCCACAGTATCAGGCAACAGAGAGCATAGCCCCTGTTTACTGGCCCATTTTTGATTCTCCCTAGCTGCCCTGGCTTCTTTGAGCCTGATAGTGTCCTGCACTACCTTTTCTCTCCCTAATCTTTCCAGGCACAAGACCCAGGAACTCCCTCTCTGTTCCACTAAATGCTAAAAGTTTGCCTTAGAACGTGCAGGGGTAGTCCATGCTCCAAAATTAGTAAGGTGGCACTAGTGCCACAGGTAGGTGCTAATTCAGTGGAGTAGGCAGAGGAAGGTGCGTTGGAGGTAACTGGTTTTGCAAAGGGCACTGAGACCCTCATGCATTGTAAAGCACAGAAATATTATTGTATTATAAGGAATAAAACTTCTTTGTCATACTGAAGTTATACTGGCTTCAAACAGACAGGCTGTTGGGAGTCCCCGTTTAGTAGAAGAAACAGGCTGTCTGTACCATTGGGACACAAAAAGGGTAGACAGATCAAAAGGCAGATAGACAGATAGGCAGGCAAGCAGAAAAACCAGAAAGACAGTCTGGCCTGCCTGCCTATCAGTCCAAGTAGTTACAGCCCACATTAGAATATATTTCCACAGAAGTTAATCCAAATACATTTCCAACAACATTAATAAACAGAGAATACTCTTACTTCATCAGGATGCATCCCTAGAAGTACAGGACCAGCAGCCATCTCTGCCTGCAATCCCTATTTAAGACTGGACTTTGGTCCCTGGATCCCATCATCACTAGTAACGTCCATTGCTGCATACAGCAAAGTATGCACACAATGCTTCCTATTGCACATCTGAGAAAAATCAAAACAAAACCTCCCAAAACAAGCCTCTGACCCTCAGTTCTCTGTGAAGAAAATTTTTGCGTCCTCACCTGCATCTGCTAGCCTCCACTGAATATGTCCTCCCAGGTTGCTCCTGCTGCCTTTGCCTTGGGAAGTGACATGTTTTTTAACGGCATTTGGAGGTATACCATACACCAGACCTGCAACTTCATCAGTTGCATAAACTCCAGGAGAGAAAAGGCCTTCTGTTGGGAGTACTGCAGTGCCTAGAGCCCCTTTTAATTCACAAATGAGATTCGTAATGCCACACTGAGGACAGAAAATGAAAACGCCCTGATTTTAGCTATTAAACTACTCCCAAAAAATACATCCAAGGAGGCTTATATAAACTGAATAATATATGTATTCCTCTCAACCAGCAACATAGCAAGTGTTTAAACCTATCATCATTCTTATTAGCATGTTATTTGTCTCTCTGGTGTTTTTATCTGATAGGATTTGGTTTTCTTTTATCAGTGCCTCCCTAACCATACTTCACAGGTATTTTCAATCTTAGGCGTTAACGCTGGTTTTGGTTAGCCATTCTACACATCAGTTTACCTGTATGCTCAAAGGTGATCTGTGATCTTAGTGGCTGAAATAGTTTCTTGGTTTTTCTGTTTTTCTGTATCTTGTTTTGTGCCCCTCTTGTCTCTGCTTGTACACTTTACCTGTTCCTTCCAAGTCCAGAGCACCTTTTCTTTTCTCCAGCTGCCCCGTCAACTGTCTCCATAATTCTGACACCTAATCTTTGCCAAAAATTTTGCCTCATGGATCTCTGCCACTTCAAGTTTGCAGACTTTCCCCTGGAGTTGGAGAACTGAAGCAATTCAAAGTATGGCTGAGGGAAGGAGAGCATGCAGTTCAGTGCCCCTCACTGTACCAGCAAGAAACAAAATGATTTGCTGCCATACAGTGATGGGAAAGTCCAGGATGAATACAAGAAATGGCAGCAGACAGAAAAATGTTTAAATATACCTTTACCCAGGTAATGTCAGAGTCTTTTTACTGCCCCATCTTTCTGCTTCCTTCCATACCCTCAGAGCTGCTCACTTACATGTGCCTGTCTATTCATTAACATCTAATTAAGGAATACATCTGCTGCAGCTTTACATCTGCCTTGCATTCCCCCGCATTAAAACTGCCTGGAGCTTTCTGTCTTTTCTTCATATTTGTTTCCGGTGCACTAAGAGCAAAAAAAGCTTTTTCATGCTGATTGACAAACAGAGGGAAAACAAACTCTGGGTTTTGAAAAGGATGAAAGAGCAGAATACGCTTCTCATCCAAAAACAATGTCTCCTCAGGGATGTGCCCCAGAGAGGCGGGGACGTTTCTTTTAATTAAAGGAGCAATGAAGAGAAAAGAACATCACAGCTGTAGACACAACAGTCAGGACAGAAGCTGGGTAAAAGCAGAAGTTTTATCTTTTTTTTTACCATGGGAAGAAGTTGCACTGTATCTATCACTTTACCTCACTTATTCATCTGCTTGTTTCCAGCCCATTTCTACATACCCAAAAGGTAAGCCAATGCCACAGATTAACAGCCAAACCTGGCGTGATTTCCTAACCAGATTTCATACCATCCCTCAGGGTGTGAAACTTACAAAGATCACCAGCGACATACGCAACTATGTTCCAGAAAGCCCTGCTAACTGGTAACAACCCTTCTCCTCTTCTCCACCCCCGCTCCCCCTGCTTCTTAAAGAGCATATTCACAGCTGTTTCTGACAGGTCTGAGAAATGGAGATGAAGCAAGCAGTCCCAGTGTCTCCTGGCACATGTCTCCTTGCTCACTATCTTTTTTCTGATCATGGACAGATTTCTCCTCTGAGTTATAAAATACACATCTAGAGGAATGATCCTAGGTATTTTCCAGTCATCCCTAAGCACACCATCACTTGGCCACTGAACTTGCTTTTCTATCAACCTTTCCAACAAATGCAACTTGCAATTTCATAAAGATCCTAGAATGGTAAACTCTAAGCCAGGAGCAAAATGTATAAACCAAAGGGCTTTATGATAAAGCAGCCTGCAGTGTCCAGCCATTACTTTCATCAGAAGTATAGTTTCTTCTCAATACAAAAAAATACCCTGCCATGGCATTTCAGCCCAGAAACATCCACCATAAAGACAGACTCCATTTAGTGACACAATACTGCCTGTTTCACTGCCAACAAGAAAAGACTGCTACACAGTCCACAACTCTCAGACAATATTGTGTATATTGATAAAATTAGATTGTGGCTGTCATCACTCAGGTTCTTTGACTTGCCAATGCTCCAGAAAGACTTGCTGTTTAATTGCTTAACGTGGAGCTCTAGTGGTAGAGCACTTAGAGATGTGACCATATCTATCATTTTCTGAGAAAATGTTTTATATGTTTGGTTTGTATCTGCTTGAAACAGAAATATAGTTTTTCTCCCAGCTGGAAGAAACAGAATAGCATACCAAGAAGTCAATAGCTTTGTTTTGCTTTTATTTGCCAATTTGATTATAATTACATTTATTTTGCTCTCAGACTCACTTTGAATTTCCTGTGATAAGACAGAGTCTTTTGTACACACTTCTCAAAACAATTTCAAAGACTTAAATACTGATAGCATGTGTAAACTACAAAGGAAAGTTTCATGGATAGAATTTAAGAGTGCAAATCTTTTTTCTTCTCCTCCTTAACACAATAGGCCAAAAATCTCATATAGATGATTTCTTCTTGAAAGTTTTATGTTATTTTGAGCATTAAGATATCTTTTATAAAGACATTGAGACTTGATTTAGAAGCTGCCACTGACAGGGAATCTATCATAACTGGAGGAAAGTTGTTCCACTGATTAATTACTCTCTTTGAATTTACCTTAGTCTAGCTTCCAGCTCTTGAATCTCATGGATCCATCTTTCTGACAGAAATGCCACCTACAATAAGCCACCTCTTCCCACTACCACCTCTTAATTTTCCCTTTGATGCACTAAAAAAATAAAATTTTCTTGGTTTCTCCCTAGAAAAAAATATTTCCCTATTATTTTCTGAATTCTTTTCAATCCTTCAGATTTTTTGAAGAATGACTATTAGAACTCAAAACAACAGCATATCATTAGTGCCAGAGATTCATGACTCATGACAACAGTTAACTCTCACTTAAGCAACTGAAATAGCTAGAAGGAAACACGCAAGTCCCTCTTCATTCCATGACAACTTCAAAAATAGTACTTCCCTATTCATACACGATATTTCCCAACCAATCCTTCAGAAGTTGTATTGAGCCTTATCTACATCAGATGGCCCACCCTTGTTCAGTTGTTTCACTGCTCTGGTGCTCTTAGTTACTGATTTCAAGGATGAATTCCCAATTTCCTAAGACTGACACACTTTCTGCGTGCCTGGAAATATAACCTTGTAAGATTACTGCACAAAAACCTTTGAGTCGGAGTACCTGCTTGTTGACTTCTCTAAGTGATCCAGAGAAGCCTCTATACGCTATATGTAATTCATCATTATTACTCATTCACCAATTCTGAGTCACCAGAAATTTATACATGTGGTATTTACAGATGTAGTCCTCCTGGGGTAGACTGGGCCAAGAATAAACAGCACATAGTTCTGCCCAGAAAACAATCCATGGGACCATGACTTGAACTTTTACAGTTACTCTCACTCAGTCACTACTCTGCTTCTCTGGGCTTTATTTTGTTTAGTGGTAATTTTCTCATCAGAACATTTTTCCAGCACATCACCTGTCTCAAAAATGCCTTGGATATAATATATCACAGAAATATTTTCAAACACAACTGAGATCTGAAAAAATGATACTTGTTTGACAGGATCAATCTTCTATAAAAGCTTACTGATGGCATTAGTTACACTACTATTCCCTTCTGCTTTCCCATTTGTGTCCCATCACTGCCTTTCCAGGATTTTGTCATGAGCAGTAACCTTAAGGTTTCCTAGAAAAGTTTGCTGAGCACTTTAAGTAATTAAAATATTAATGCATATGATTACATACTGCAACTTTCCCATTTTTTCCAAGATTTGTTTAAAAAAATAATCCATGTCTAAGGGAGTTCTTTTTCCATTCTTTTCCTTTTTTTTTAAAGGTACTTCACTGCTGGTTTTCAACAGCTCTTATGATTAGCATCAGATCAGGAAGGATTTCAATATTGCTCTAATCTCCGACTATAGCATTCTACTTCTTTTGGGATAGTATATATTTGTAAGGATATATTGAACACTCTAGCTTTTTGTGAATCCTAAGATGATGTTTTTCAGACTAGATCTGTACAGAAATAAAATATCTATTTTAGCAGAAATAAGGTCTGCCAAACTTTGTTAGAAGTTTAGAGCAAGAGACCAGAACTCCACACAGAGCAGAAAGAAAGGGTTTGTGATCAAGGCCATGAGTTCTGAAACCTTATTCGACTCTCTTGTGTGCATATTTCCAGTTTTCCTAATGGTAACATTTTATTTCCTCAGACAAATGGAGGTAGTGAAAGAACCTTTGAATTCCACCAGAATTTTAATACTGGCAAAATATTGTTTTTATTGGTGAATCAGAATTCATGGGAAAGCAGAAGCTGTTCATAGAATTTTCAACTTGGACTGGTCAAAAATATTTTTATTGCAGAGAGCACATTTTGATGAAAAGCTGTCCACAGCTGAAAAAATGTTTTATTATTGGATAAAATAAAATCCTAATTTATTTTACTCACTCTTTGAACGAGAATTACAAAAGATACTTTAAATTGCCTTTTTTTCTCATGTTTTTGCAGTTTTGAAACTGAGAAATAGGAAGAGCGCTATACAAAAATGAAAATGTCGATTGTTTTCTCAGGAAAAAAATGTAATTGTGGAAATTAGTAAAAGAATAGAACTAAACTTTTCTTTGAAAACTTTTCATGAACCATATTTCTCTCTTTTTGATTGACTCTAGTTGTGCCATCCAGAGCAGGAGCAGAAACAATCACCATGTGTTAAAATAGGACATAGTTTGAATGGCAAATCACTGGGATGAAACACTCAAATTAATATTAGCTACATCAGTGAAATGGGTTGGAACAAACTATTAATCAAACAATTTCAAATAATAAACTAATTAATGCAAATTGTGATGTGTTCACAGAGAAATAACAAATGCAAAAAGGGCAAATTTCATTGTCAAATGAATTGTTCTCAGGGAATAATTCATCTAGTTGCAAAAGACAGAAGAGAGTTGAATGCTAATGGGTAGGAATGAAGAGAATATAGCATGAAAAAGAGCTAATTTGTAGATGGCAGTAAGTCTGCTGACTGCTTAGGGGAAAAAGGGAACTGGGCAGATACTGCTGAGTCTCTTGAAAAGTTGAACCTACCTTCTGTTTAAGCCCGTGTGCTAGATTTTGCAAGGTTAATATTTCAAACTGTAGGCTCTCCTAGAAAGTATCTTAAAATGAGAGTACAGCATGTAATAGAAAGAAGCTCTGCTCTCAGCCAGGTTAATTAACCTTATAGGAAATTTTAACTGTTATTAATAATACATGGTTACAGAACTATTTGTTTCATTCTGCTAAAATTTTGTAGAACCTATATAAAACAAAATATTGTATTGGAAAAATCATATAAAACAAATACTATAGAGTCATGATATATTCATTTTAAATAGAATCTGTGATCTTCAGTTTTATTTATTTGTCTATTTAACAATACTCTCACACCTGCTTGCTGGACACCATGCCCCCCTAGAACCAGCTCCTGTTTCAGTAATGCAGAGCTGCCAGGAGGGTTCCAGAGTCATGCGTACATTAAGCATCTCCTCAGCATTTGCTGTTTCCTTGTGGCAGAGCAGTCATACACGCATAAATAAATGTGTACAGCTTATTTCCTTCTGGATCACACTGATTAGTTTTGGAGAGGGGTTAGAGGGAACTGTGATGTCAATTGTCTTTGATTTCCAAGGATAAATAAGGAATTGACCAGCAAAGTCCTGCCCAGCCAAAAGATAGCAACACTTAAATACAGTCCAAGCAGTAAGCAAAGGATCAGCTTTGCTGAAGTATCAGAACTGCTTTTAGATAACATCAGTTTCAAGTCAATGAATGTAGATACTTTGCTGTTTCAAGGCCAGGAACACTGATTTTTTTTCTCTTTTTCAGTTTCAGTTCTTTACTAGTTGTATCTCAATGGCCATTATAGGATGCCGCACTGTTTACTACAAGCTTAAGTTTCTGTACTAAAAATACCTGACTTTGTTCTGCATTCCTGAACAAACCTATTTTAACAAGGTAATAATTATATACACTCTCTTCAGCTGTCAAATATATGTTAAATGGGGAAACATTAATAAATGTGTGCACTAATGCCAGGAGAAACGGTTACCGCGACATTTCTTAAAAAAGAACAGAAGAAGCTGTTCAACACCTGCATACTCTGTTTTGTACCAAACTGCTCTAATTAGCACATTTTGAGATATGATTAGAGCACTAGAGGAAGCTTTCCAAATGCCATTAATTATGTATGTGATCTTAAATTATTCACTTTGGATATTTCTTCTTGCTATACCCCTTTTATCTTCCACTAACTTTTTGTTACATCCTAGAACAGATCCAATTAAACCTCAAACAGAAGTTTGTTACGCTAAAGAAAAGGTAAACTGAAAGTTAATCACCTTTTTTTTTTTTCTCTGAGGTGTTTGTCCTAAAAAGGAAGAATGTGGGTGAGAGTAATTTTTTTTTTTTCCTCTTAAACATTCACCAATCTCTACCTTAGCCTCTACCGGTATTGGAAGAGCAATACTCTTGCAATTATTAAGTATGAAAATTTCCATCTCCCACTAAAGAAATACTATGGAATACAACAAAATACTTGTGTAATCATTCATTCTTATTCCTTTCAAAGATTACTATACCAGATCTGTTATCCAAACCTCTGGTATATCACAGGTAGTGTCACACGTGGAGTCTATTATCTTGTGACAAACTGAAGAACCATTTCCAGGCTTACACAATCAGACCTGTCACAAATAAGTCTGTGCAAAAAAAGAAGACAGAGAAAGAGGGAAAGGTGAAGTCATAAAGTAAGAAAAAGGAAAGAGATGTGGCGAACAGAGCTGACCACAGTCCAGGATAAGAAGCAGACTGAGAAGGAATGATAGACAAAGGCAGTGAGGGGAAGGAGAACCTTCTCCTTAAAGTAGCAAAGCTGGCTGCTTTCAGGGGCACTGTGACATCAAGGTGCTGTGATCCAACAGTTCTGAGGCTGCTCCTCCCTACACTACTATCAGTTTAGAAGGTCACCTGGCCACCAGCTTTCTGTAGCTTTACACAGATGCTGGCTGGAACCTTGGTATCGTATTAACTCACATGCTCATATCCACATGTCCTAAATACCTCTCCAGTGAAAAATGTGGACAGCACAGTGAGTAAATTGCTTTTGCTGCTTCTTCTCTTTTTTTTTTCCCCTTCCAAGCATTAGCCTGACTTGCTAGTGCCCTTAGCAGGACACAACATTTTTGCAGACATAAAGAGAATTCATATATATCTGTTAAAAAACAAAGCTTATCTCTACACATAATACACAGAGACAAAGTAAAAGGATCCCATTTATGTCCTCCAGATTAAGCAGAATAGTCAAATAATCCTATTGCATGCAATGACTAAACACTGACCTGGATTTTATCTTTTTTTTCTAGGTTTAAGTTCCTCCTTTAAAGCTTCCTCTGGGAACCATTAGTAGCTACTAGCACATACTTGTTTTGTTAAAGACTGCTGGTAAAATCCAGTGAAAAGGAATGACAGTTCCCTTAAAAAGGTGTTTAAAACATGTGCCTATAGAAAAGAAAAGATGAGCTATACTCCAAACTAGAGTGCTATGACTTCACACAATAGCCACATCCTTCTTAAAGCTAAACAGAGCTGAAGTTGGTCTCTGGATAGGAAACCTCCAAGGAAAATACATCTTGGAGCAAACATTCGGAAATCTGTTATCCTGCTGATAAAGTGATGTTTGGTTGGTGTCATGTACAAGGTGTCATCTTACTGATAAGGGGGAATTTCTCTTGCATTTGGCATCATTAAAGCTCTCTAGAGAGACTTTCTGAGATCCTGAATCAATACCTTGCGTGGCTAATACCCACAGTCTACTAAAGCACTTCTAATGTTTAATGCTTTACCTTTTCTTATTCATTAACTTCCTCTTGTCTTGAAAATTACTCCTGCGATTTTGGCATGAGGTGCTGTATCCCTAGACATCACACCAAGAGTTCACTCACATGCTTGGGCAGGCTAGGGATCAGGCTCAAAACAGGTAGACATCCCATTCCTTATCCTTACTACATCAATGGAGTTTGCATCACCTCTCACAGCTGCATCTCAGTATCAGGTCCATACTCGACAATCAGAAGCCCTGTAGAACTAAGTGAAAATGCAAAATGTAATCTTCTGTTCATGAGGATGGGAGAGAGAGAGACACTGTTATTAGGACAATAAAATACATTCAAAGGGTTTTTTACTGTCCCTTGCAACCTTACCCACTTTATTTCTCCATGTTTATACCTTATCCTCCACAATCTCTTGAGACTCTAAGATACCATAACAAGGAGATTAGGGCCTTCCTTGAGCTAGTCATTCCTTGCCCTCAAGGTCTTGGCATTCCACAGTGACGGCTCTGTGCAGCAGCAAGGTGCTTTCTGCCATGTGGAACTTGCTCAAAGTCACCATAAAGTTGGCAAAGATCTATGCAAAAATAACATCTCTAATTGGTCTACCAGCAAAAGGAAAATCTCATGGAAGAAGCAGGTGCTTATAGAATGGAATCTTCTTTTTAGTGCTATGTACACACTGTTTGGCTTATACTTTGAAGTTCTGAAAGAAAGAAGTTATTGATTTTGTAAGTTCATGTTGCCTTTGCAATATTGCTAGTTGTCTGCACTGGGAAAAAGAAGAAAAACTGAATAAAAGGCAGAAAAAAGTGGAAAAGCCAAACAAAAGGCAGGGACCTATAATGGAACCCAAATCTTTGTGCTGTCTTCTCTGCCTGCAGTTACAGATGCATAAGTACAGAATGCTAGAGGATATAACTCCAAAGAAATAACACTAATATAACTCAGAGCGACTTCATTGACTTTCTCAGTAAAATGGAGATCAACGGAAGAATCAAAATCGCTAAGAAATATCTCACCTATGAGCTCTGGCTCTTTGGTATCTTAACATTGCTTACCATCATTAATCTTGTCACAAAACATTGCCCTAAGTGTGACACAGACATCCCAGCAGATTACTATTTCAAATGTTCTCAAACATCACCATATACTGCATTTCACACACACAAAATTAGTATGCATCGTTTATATTCATTACATTGAATATTCAATGCATATCTTCCTGACAACTTATTAGGCCTGACATGAGGGCAAGTGAAAGAATTTCAGACACCCTGCATATAACCCTCCTAAATCATGGTAAAACTCAGGAAAATGACTTATATTTAGAGTGAGTTTTGTCCAAATTTATTTTACCTTATTTTTGCTGAAAACCTTGGATTTCTTTTTCCTACAGCATAATATAGGTATGGCACCAGATAATACCAGCAGCTCCAAATATAGTGCTAACCAAGGTGCATCCTATGTCAAATGAGACATAACAGGTCCTAAATGGAAGTTGTCTGTACCACAAACACTGTTCTCTAATTGCCCTGGTACGAAACATAAGCAGATGGGTTAAGGTACCAATAATGAGAGACTGATATTTGACATCTATTCCTGAAGGTATAGAGAGGGGCATCTTAGAAAGTAATTATTCATGACCATTCAGTTTTACATGGATGGAGGATTTTTTTCCATTTGGGTGTTGAACAAAAATCTTTTAGAATTAAATATTTTTGAGAATTTATCAAAAAATATTAACCCTGCCTTCATCCATACTCAGCTGCCTGGGTGGATATTCCACACACTTTTATTTGCATTAGGTGAGAATGTGAGCAGGAAGGAAATTAAGATGATTACCCCTCAGTGCTGTAAAAACATATCTACTGATGCAAAAATGATGTATCTGGGAAATTTTCCGTTAATCAGCAAGGAGACTTGCTACAACTATAGATCCTGCATGGTACAGGTATATTTGTAGTCATATAAGAGTCTCCTGAGTAGCTTGGGACAGCTTATCTGTCCCATCTCCCTCTCAGTCTCCTCCCCTCTGAACTTCCAAGGAGAATTCTGTGTGTCCAAAATGAGGAAGATAAATAATGAAAAAAGGGATGAAGGGAGAGAGGGGAGAAAATCCAGTACAATACAGTAAAATACCTATCCTTGCACTACTGATCAAAGAAATCCTACCAATCCATCATGCTCGAATAAACTCCCAAGAAAATACCAGTGGATGGTTTAGGAATCTCCAGGCAGGATCATCCTCTCACATTCAGGCCAGACTGGTATTTTCAATTGTTCTAGAAAGCAGATTTAAAAAGCCTGGTATGCCTTCAGATTGTGTTCCCAGCAGAATGTTTCCTGGTTGCCTCTGAGTACATATCTTGGGGCCACCAGAGAGGCAACGGGAATATATTTTGCCTCATTGGTCCAAGGTCAACGATACCAAATAAGGAACAAGCTAGAAGCAATACTATAGTTTCCATCCCCATTGCTCAGTTTTCATCTTTTAATGCCCTGTACACATTCCCAGGACACCCTCGGAGTGGCACATAAAACTCCTAGTTGATTTTCAGACTGTTGCTAATTACCAATACCTAAAGGGAATAACATGTAACAGATGCAGGGATTCATAGCCAGCCTACTTCCAAAGGACTGGGCTGGGAAGCCCTAGGTTAAGGAATCAAAGACTTGTAGACTCATGGGGACAGCCGTGTGTTGCTTTCTCAGTCTTTCCCCATCCAGCCAGGCTTGCAGTTATCACCTGCACTACATCAAAATTGCTGTTCCAGATCTGGGAAACACACAAATTACATTTTATCCTAATTGGGCTTGTGTCCCACTGGAATTTACTTTCTACAAGTGATAATCAGAGTGATATCATCATCATCTTTGTTTCACAACTGTTTTTCTAATTATATAATAGGTGACATTCTCTTCTCCCCCCTCCCTGTGTGGAAGCAGTTTTCAGACATGGCAGACAGGAGTGCTGTTTTACTAGAAACATTTTTTTCCAGATGTTTACTTTCATCTCAGTTAAAAATTACTCTTCATATCTTCTGCAAACATTAAAGATCACCTGGTGAGTTTTTGTCTGTTCAGATTCATTCTTGACTATAACATGTGCTGGACTACACGGGCATCATTGCTATTGCTTACAATTACAGGAGAGTAAGTGTGTACCTGATTGATATGGAATATAGCTAAAGCAGACATAGACCCTAACAGCTATGAAACATCAGCTTTTCTGCCCCCTGCTATAGGGACAAGGGAGTTTTCAACCTCTTCTAAGAATGCTTTCCCAGTCACACCAATTGCCAGTAAATAAATTGATGCATATCTTGTCAATTATAAATGCAGTTATTATCTCTACATATGCTATCACCTTCCACACTGTACATACTGTACTGAAGAATTTCTTCCCTCCCAGCAGTGAAATTCACCCCAGTCATTTTTGGGCTCAGGAAGTAACAAAGGCTGCCAGACACACAGAGAAGGTTTTTGGTAGACCAAATATAACTGTGTTTGAACTAGACTAAGATGGCCAGGTTACTGCATCTACTCTTGCAAGAAAAATCCAGTTGTGATTTTCTAATAATCAGAATTGCAAGGTTTGGTTTTACATATCATTTTGAGACTCAACCTCCAAAGTCCCCTTGCCCCAGCTTGCATAATAGGATTTGTGTTGGGTCAGGAGGGGGAAGTTAAAAAAAGTTAAGATGCTCTGATGACATGAAAAATGGTGAATTTTTTTAGTCAAAGCCCAACCTTTGCTCCAAAGGAAGCCAGGCCTTTGTTCAAAAACTCTAGAAATATATATTTAAAAAAAAACTAAAAACATGCATTTGTTTCCCTTTCTGCCCTCTCAGTGGACACACAGGTGCTGATACCAGCTATTGCTGAAGATGAGACTCTGCCCATCGATTCCATGGGCATCAATTGGATTCCCCATGCAGGTAAAAGGCAAAAAAGCCATGTCTCATTTATGCTAGGACTCATTCTGTCCTGAACATATAAAGGGATCTTAAAAGGTGCAATTGTAATTTGTGCTTAATTGTAGCTCCCTCCACACCAACCAGAATGGTGGAAAGGAATTTATATAGAGGCATGAATCAAGTCTAACATCTTCAGAGATTAGCAATTAATTTAATGGCTGACCAGGACTATAAAAGTCTAGATATTTTATGAAAAAATATCTGTTTCCCATGTGGTTCTGATGGCTGTAGTAAGTCTGCAGCTTTAACGAGAGGTGACAATAATCACCAGTTTAATTTCAGTATTGACTGAGACGTGGATTCCTGCCAGTATTCCCAGAGGATTGTGAAGGACAAGGTGTGCAATTAAAGCTATCTACACCATGAAGTGTAGAATGTGAAAAAGCAGGACCCTAACGTAAAGTACAACTCCTGACCAGTTTTTCCCACTGTAAATTTCCTTGGCAACATGGTTTACACTGACTGATAGCTGCCGTGCTGCTCTAATTCAGTGACAACGCCAATTACACCTCTTCATCTGAAAGTAAAATTTGAGGCATATTATGAAAACTCAAATAACATCACAATCCATATTAACAGAGCTGCTGAATTTGTGATTTAACAGAACCTCTGAACTATGCTTTATTTGCTTTCTATTTAATATTCTCTTCATTTCTTTGATGGGAAACTGAAGCAAAGATCATGAAATATGGTTTTGGAAAAATTCTAGCATATTTTCTTGGTCATGTCAGGGTCCTGTGACAAAAAGTTAAATAGTAAAATGATTTTTACAACATGATACAAGATATCAGTGGCAGAGTGGAAAGCCAGAGTTCCACATTCTCACTGCCTTTCCTCTAACCACCTGTATATCTTGCTGTTCAGAAGACTTCTGCAGTCTAGACACTTATGCTTTTTTGCTGAACTTGTGAGCAAAGCATACACCCCTGCTGACAATGTGATATCTCCATTTTTATCTCCCATGCCTTCTAATGAATGGAAAATATGCCCGAGTTACTTAAACACACAAGTTACAATTGGTAATGGGGAGGTAAGGACAAGGTTATTTTTTTTCCTCTCCCTTAAGACAACTCTCAGCTATGGCAATTATACGGCATGCTGTATTTATTAACCCAGCAGGCACTGTCAAATGCTCAAGCATTTGCATGTAATATTCAGTAGAAAAATTGCTTTTGATGGTGAGTTTATGGTGTTCCAGCAGCAATAGCCGATTTGTTGCATTGCAAAGCCATCTTGACTGGGAGGATTCCCCAAGAGCTTGCTGAAAGCCAAGCAATGTGGGCTTTAAGTCATTAAAGGAAATCTATGACATCAGTGAGACTGCCATGAATGTCCTTTTGTCATTCATTTTCAGTTCCACTGCAGTTTCTTCATGGTATCAGTGGAAGAAACTTTAGGAAGGGTTTATTTCTGACCCAACCACAATCAGGGAAGTACCTATATTCTGGTGACAGCCTTCTCCTGTGATACTTCATATCTACATTGTCTACATTTTGTTAAAAACAGTAAACTGTCTCCTTACACAACATGATCCTTTGCTCGTATATTCAAATGTGAGCTATACTAAACTAACGTGTGTCTTAAGATCTTCACACGCTTGAAATTACATCTGTTAAAATAAACAAACTCCAAAAATTGCTTGCAGATATCAGAAGAGATATATAGCCCCAGCCCAGTATGAATCAGAATAAATATATTGATTTCAAGAAGTTATCTTCACACATACCTGCTAAAGTTCCAAGTTATAGAAAGCCTTATCTGTGCACAGAGATTAATGCTTCATTAACAAAATTATACTTACTGTAAAGTCTGCATTATTCAGTAGATTTTTTTTTCACCTGGTAAGGACATTTTTATATCATGCCATACCCCAGATCAAGCACCACACCTGTATAAATGCCTACACTAAAATCATATGTCCATTTGGTTCAGCATGAATTTAAGTTAATCAAACAGTTCTTGTAAGTGAAGGTAACATTTACATTTAAAGAGAGCAGTACTTCACCATACCTCAGCAGTGTTTGCATATGCATGCAAGTCCATGACACAGACTCTGATGTCCTCTCACCATGAACTTTCCTAGCACTATTCTAGAGCAGCTCAACATTGCTGATGACAGTGATAAGACTATGACCTACAAGGAATATTTTAAAAAAGTGTAGAGCACAGAATGTTCTTGCAAGTCACACTCAACAAGAAAGTCAGAATGAAGAATGACCCAAATGCCAACAAAGCCAATGAATTTAGAGCAAATCTCTTGGAATAATCTTCCTAGAAGAAAAAATATAAGCACAATTTTCATTTTATTATAGCTTTATGAGATAGGAAGTTTCCATGTTAGTAAATTATAGGCCTGAAAGAAAAAGTATAAAACTACTTGCTTCTGTAAGAGACAAAGCCCTCAAATTCCTGTAGTACATTTAAGAATGTGTGTATTTTGTATAGGAACAGGCACATTGTGGTTCTCAGTTACTTTGCATTAATATTGCACTTGCCTGGAACTATTTTATTTCCAAGTAGTCTGTAAAGTGTTATACAGCAAGATAGGTCTGATCACGTAGCAATGGCATGTTTCCATTAAAGAGTACTTCCAGTAGGTTAAGACAAATGTTGTCCCTGCACTTGTGCCTGATGACAGTGGGAAGGTCTTAGAAGACCTTTCACAGTATGATAGCCTGGAAATACTCTTCAAGTTAGTGTCTGACTGCCCCAGCTGCCTTCAGGGGGTTGCTCCAAGGAAAGAACGCTATTCCCCCTTTGATGGGTTTTGTTTACTTTTATTGTTCAATTTCCACAAGGAATTTTTTCTAGTCTTAATTCTCCTTTTTTAGTCAGCCCTCAGAATATGGCTTTTGATATATACAAGTGGATTGTCATGTAATGCTAAAGGAAAGCATTGCAACATCTGCATAGATAAACCAAAACTTGGTATAGTGTTCTCTAACCTTCTCTAGTTACCATAGATGCCCTAGTGGTTGCATTTTACAAGCAGGGCAAAATAGAACTATCGCATAAAAATAAAGCATTACAAAGTTTTAATTCTGATTTTTGTGTTAGATAAGAGTGTTTTTAGGTAGTTTTTATACTAGTGCTAAGCTGAAAGGAAGTGTCCAGCTTCATTCCTAGGCAGGGACCTGTCTTCATTTCAAGCAAGTAGTGTTTCTAATCATTGCCTGCTAATGTGCATATTAACCTGCATTTCTGTTTGCATTGTGATTTCTTTCAGCGTTTCAGCCTACTCAGCTAGTGAACTACTAAGGAGTATCATTACTGATGTAATAATATTTATGAATTCAGGCTTATTGCACAGATACAAGCAAAAGGCATATGTTTATTTTAATTACTTTCTATTCATATAAAGGAATTAAAATGTGATGGGCCAAAGGAAAAGCTACCACAAAACAGATTCAGTGAATTGTCTATAACAATAGGCAATGAAAATAAATATATTACTTTTTCAAACAACAGTATGAGCACTAACTGGTTAATCAGCCAACACCAGCAACATGAAAAACATGAACCAGAAGGTGATCAAGTGACCTGCACCTGCTGAACAGCTCCCAGAAAATCCAGAGCTGCACTGGGAACACAGATATTTCTGGTGCCCTACACAGCATCCTGTGCTGTAGTCCCCACCTGAACAGCCAGTGCTTCACTTCTAGCCACTGGCATCAGTGATGGTTATATTTCAGGAGGTCCATCTCTGGTAAGGCTAGTTCAGCTATCAGGGTTCTGTCTTCCCCCCCCCTTTTTCAGCATTAAGTGTGTGGCGTTTTTTTCCACAGAATATTTTTCAAAACTAACGGCAAGACAAGAGCTTAACAGAAAGAGGTGTCTTCACCTCTAGGACCAAAAAGAGCTTTATTTTTTTTTAATGCAACTGACCTCGATGCTAAAGAGGCACTATTTAGCATACAAGCTGACCTAAAAGCTGAAGGCTCACCATGATGGCACAGAGACCAATGAACACTTTCTAAATTTACCAGTGTGCCTACTATGTACTAATACTAGGATAAAAGGTTTTTTCATCCTCCCCCCTTCTTTTGCCCTTAAGATCCTCTCCTTAGTCTTAATTTTAATTTAAAAAATTAGCTTACTTTACAGGCTGCTGAGATTTCTTTTCTACAAACTCAGAGCAAAATAAAAAAAATGATTTATCCCCTAGCGCCAAATAGGCCACTCAGGAAATTAGTTAGCATGAATGGATCACTGTTCATTAACAGTGGATCATTAACAACATCACTGTTAAGATATGTCAGAGCCCTGAGCACATCCCCCTTCCCCATCCTGAGGGTCTGCGGGCCTGGGCTCAGGGCCAATGCTGAGCTGATGCTCCTGGAGAGATCTCCTCCAGGCAGCACTGCAGGGCTCTGGGGGCTGCCCTTCCCCTAGTACAGGGCTGTGCCTGCCCAGCCATGGCCACATTGATCCATAGCCTCACCCTAACCCATGGGCTGATGTCCCAGCCTGGTCCCAGGGAGGAGCTTGATGCCCAGGGCTGGGGCTGACCCCAGCTCTCCTGCTCCCTGGCTAAGGTGTGGGACAGCCCTGGCTCCCAGCTCCAGGAAGCAGCTTCCTCATGGGGTGGTCCTCCATGACAGCATGATTCAAACTGGGCTTGTTTCAGTAAATCCAAGTTTTTCCAACTCCACATGAGCATACTCTATGTACACATGTTCCTATGCAATTATGCAATGTGAAGTTTTTATTTTTTCTCTGTTCTGAATAGTGCACTGAATAACAACCTTGGAAAGTGCTAAGAAGAACTTTTCTTTGCCTAACTATTCAGCTGTTTTTCTCACTACATTTAACATATGTGCTGTTTTCTTCCTCTAAGCTAAAAAAGAAACAGCTTTAAAGAGTGTTCGATCTGAAAGTATGTGGTTGGGAAGAAGAGAAGGAAGTTTATTACAAAGACATCTGTGGTTCAGATAGCTTAACAGGAACTCAATGTAGTGCCATTGATTTCCAAGTGGTATAAACACGGTCTGCCCTCAGACTGTGCATCTCAAGAAAGAACTGTTTTCAAGTTGGCCACAATGTTAAAACAAATTAAATATTCACATTTTGGTAACAGCTATGAGATTACAATTGACTTATCTTTCAGTCTTTTTTCAATCCCTCTCCCAAAATATACCACTAGAAATCTACCCTTATAAACATTCATTGAAAATTAATATCAGGCTTGTTGCCTAAGTTCACTGTATCCCAAGTCAAAAGTTCTTCACAATTCTATTTGCCTGGAGCAGAACATGAAGTTTATGAATATCAAATTCAGCTAACAGCACTACTGAAAAAAAAAGATAAGGTTATTTTTCTGATTTTCCCACAACAAAAATATTGAGAGATGTCACTGAAGTAGAGAGGTTTGTTTTTTTTTTAGTTTTTCACACAGTATACCTGTTTTTGAGGTCTAATAATTAACTAATTATTGCAAGAGCTTATGGTGCAAGTCCAGTGACACAGTGAGCTTGGACTTGATCCAAACCCCTTTAAAACAAAGGAGTTTTTCTTTTGATATTACTTCATTTTTTGATATAACTGTGGTTTGTGTCCAGACCTACTATGCATCATTCCTGACACTCTTACTCTCAACAACTGAATAAATGTTCTTTATACAAGCCAGCATCCTAGATGATGGGGAAAATAAGTGGTTGCCTTCAGCACTTACAAATCCCCTTACTTCCAAGTACTATTGATCACTGCTAAAGCTTTCTCCTCTGCTTTAACACCCTTTCCCACAGGCCCAGACCCTTTTTCAAAACAACGGTGTCATGGTTTAACCCCCAGCCAGCAACTAAAGCATCACAGAGCTGCTCACTCCCCGCAGTGGGAAATGGGGTAGCAAAACAGAAGAGTGAAAATGAGAAACTCATGGGTTGAGATAAAGATAATTTAATAGGTAAAGCAAAAGCTGTGCACATAAGCAAAGCAAAACAGGGAGTTCATTCACTACTTCCATCAGCAAGCAGGTGTTCAGCCGTTCCCAGGAAAGCAGGGCTCCATCACATGTAATGGTTACTCAGGAAAACAAACACCGTCACTCCAAACATCCTCCACTTCCTTCTTTCCCCAGCTTTATATGCTGAGCATGACATCATATGGTGTGGAATATCCCTTTGGTCAGCCGGGGTCAGCTGTCCCAGCCATGTCCCCTCCCAACTTCTTGTACCACCCCCAGTCCACTTGCTGGTGGGGGCGGGGTGAGAAGCAGAAAAGGACTTGACTCTGTGTAAGAACTGCTCAGCAGGAACTAAAACATCCCTGTGTTATCAATGTTGTTTTCAGCACAAATCCAAAACACAGCCCCATACTGGCTACTATGAAAAAAACTAACTCTATCCTTGCCAAAACCACCACACTCTGCAACCCCAGATGGATGTATGAACTGATAGTTTTCCACATGTTCAAGCAGAAGACAACTCCATCCTCTTTGTTTACCATAACAAATTGGCACAGAAGATGCTGAACCTAAGTTGTGTATTTCCAAAAGCCTTCATTTTATGCTTTCAGTCACAAATATTTCAGTTCTGTCCTGGTTAGCAAATATCAGCAGGTATTTTTGAACCAGCATTAAAGTTAACAGCACCTGTCTCTCCCTCTTCCTACTATCTTAATTTATACACTACACATCATTACTACCTCTTTTTGAACTATCTACTCAGGTCATCTTCCATAAACCTTGCGTACAAGTTGGGAATGGATGAGTTTAAAAAGATATCAATATATGAAGTCATACGTTTAACATCTTTGTTCAAAATTCCAGTAGGGAGCTTCAGAGTATGATCAAAGCACAAGAGCTTGGTAAGTGTGTACCTGTATGGAAGAAGTCCTGATTTCTGTCTTCCTTTCCTTATCTATAATAAAGTCATATTCTACTGGAAACAGAGTTGACTTTCCCAATCAGGCTCAAGGGAAGCAATTAGACGTAAAGCAGGCCACCTGGTATGACAGTAATTAGGATCTAGATCTGTTGTTATGAGGACCCAAAGCTGCACTGTGAAATTAGCTCATAACTTTAATTAAACCTGTAGTAACAACTTACTTTTATTTCTTTATTATTATTTTATTGGGAACACAGCTGAACAAAGGACTGAATGGCTCACTGAACTAATAAAAACTAATACAGCTATTTCCCTCTATTATTAGTAGAGATCAGAACCACCTTAGCTGTTACAAACAGATATTAAGACAACTATCCCTCTGGCTCTTTGGCACCTACAAAGAATTAGTTAAAAGGCTCAAACTGGTGTGCAGTTAGCATTTCCTACTGTCAGTTTAGATTCCATTTAGGTGAGCAAAGCTGTGATGGGCTGTACCTACATTAATACTAGCATTATGGTTCAGAGCATTTTGGTGACTCTTCTCAGTGCCCTCACTAGCCATGCACCTACAGGTTGGATTTACAGAGCTTATTTGGTACAGGCAAACTCGATTCAGAAGAAACTGAACCAGAAGATCTGTTCCAGACCTATACCAGATATGCACCAAATCTGATAGGGACACAGACAGTAAATCCAAAACAGCTACGAACCCTTCACATAGTGAGCATATTTGGTCCAGGGAACCAGATTATTTTTAGTCTGACCTGCACCCCTTAAACTTCACACTATGTAAGTGACAGGTCTTCAGCACCAGCTCTTTCAATCCACTGAATCAGTCCTGTTGCACCAAGTTTCTCCATGTAGACACAGTCATCAGTAGCAACGGGTCACTGAGATTTTATGACATGTTAAAAACAAGGCAGGTATACTAACAAAACCAAGAAGTTGTCTCCATTTTCATCTATCTATGCATGGCATTTTGAAGACAAACATATGAAAAACACTTAAACAAGGGCCCCTTGTTTAAGTACTCTTTTATGTTTATGTACTCTTTTGCAATGCAAAGCTAAAACCAACATATAATACAAACGTGGGGGCACAAGGGATATTGCTGTTGCGGTAGCATTTGTTGCACATTGGTACTTCATTCACAGCTCTGAGCTTGGATACTGCATATCAGTCTACTACATTGTCCAAAACCTCTGTACACACTTGTAAGTACTAGTAGTATTAAGTATTAACGCCTAGGCTTTTATCACACAACATCAAAATAAGATGACAGAAACAGGACCCATTGATCCCTACTGACAGATGAATGCCACTGAAGCAAAAAGTAACTCTGCCAGGGAATTTAATGGGACAGTATTTCACTCATAGTACCCAATAGCATCTGGCATCCCATCTGAAGAAAGGCAGATATTCTTGAAGAATACACGGCCTTCAGATTCATCTCTAGCTGTATGAGAAATCAAATGGGAATGGACACTTCTGAAGGCAGAATTTTGTTCTTAGTTTGTAGCCAACCTTAGCTGTGAGACATCATAATTCCAAATTTTCTATATATTAAATTAAAACCTCCACTATCTACTACTGTTAACCTGTGCTTTGCATCAAAGCTTATAATTTACTAATTATGAGTTTGGAATCAGAAGATAAACAATAGAAAAGTTCTGGAGTGGGCAAGGGGATTCTTCTTCTGGAATTGTGCCTCCATACAAGAGGGATTAATTGGGATGCTCTGTGTTTAAATCATTACTCTATAAAACCTATTAGTAAAGCTCATGTTGTCCATTTCTATTGCCAAAACGCAATTGTTTCCTGACGTGCATAACCACAAGTTCTATTTCAGTAGGATAGGATTTTTATCCCCCATAATACTTCTATTTAAAATAGCAATGTTATTAACCCAGGTTTTAAAATAGGCAGAATGTTTATTAATCTAATTTTTTTCTTTTTATTGTTTATGCTGATAATCATTCCTAATTTAGTTCCCTTGGGATAAGAAAAAATTGCATGATCTGATTCTTACCATTCAAATACAGCGGCAGTACTGGTTCATGCCTTTTTTATTTTTACACTTGGAATCTGCACAATACTACAGCAATAAGGTCTAATAAACTTTTTTTTTTGCATTTCAAATACCACAAAGAAACTTTAAGCAGCACATGCAATCTCTCTATTGAAGGAAAAGATTAAATACATTATGTCAATAGTAGATTCTCTAAAGCCTAAAACTAACCAAAACTCCAATTGTATTTAATTGGCAACCAAAGAGCAATTAACATTATTCTTTAAGATTTTGGGGAGAGAAATCAGTCTTCATAAAAGCTGTGTTTACTAGTCCATCAGTTACAGCCTATGACTTCCTTTTAGCCCCACAAATAAAGGTCTTTGTTATATCTTTTAATGAGTACCTTTATCATATTCAATTCATATATTTAAAAGAGAAGTTACTAAAAAAAAAATAAATAACATTGGTGACTTCAAGAAACAGAATGTATTCAAGTTTCACTGATAAACTTGTTCATACGTACCTTTTACTTGGTTATATCTTCAGTTGCTCACTTGATCATATATTTGATGTATTCTTGCAGATATCTAGAACCTGCCTTTTACACATAAAAGTCAAAAGATAAAGTACCATTTTCTGACCTTGTCATCAATCTCACAAAAATCCTTGCAGTGTTTTGCAATATGTCTGGACAGTCAAACACCACTATGTCCTAGAGACCAATCCTGGAGGCAAAAGGCAAGATTCTCCTTGATCAGAAGCCCAAACTAACATCATGTATTGACAGAAATAGGCTGTTGTTCCAAGGTACTTCAAGTTTCTGCTCCTGAACAAGCCAAAAAGGACACCCTGCATGACTACGTTGATAGAGACGGTCACTTCAAAGGCAGCCAGGTCTCAGCTTCCCACAGATACTGGTCAGGTCCCAGAAGCACGTTCAGAAACTAGTTGGGAGGTGATGCAGGATATGGACTTGACTTATAGCATGTTCCCTACAGAACACGAAACCAAGCAGAAGGTTACAGCTATTCCCTGCACTAGCTAATATGTTTGCATGGTAGCTTTGTGAGCATCCTGCAGCACGGGTGTCATGAAAGAAGAGTATATTATTAGAGCAAGAATGCCTAACAGAATAAGCACCTCACACAGCTTGCCAAAATGTCCATTATCAGAGACCACCTACACTGTGCTGTATCCCTTAGAGAACAGCTCAGATCTCTAAAAGTACAAGCCCTGTGAAGGTGGCTTCTAGCCAGCCTCTTTCTGTGAAAGAGGTGCTATGAGCAGCTCAGTTCTCTACGATAGAAATATATCACTTTAAGAGTTTGACAGTCATCTCTGGAGTACATCTAACAAAATCAATGAAGAGGTGAAAAAAAATCATAGACATTCATGGCAAAAGGTTTTATATATATGTATATACATAGGCTTTTTCTTTCCCCGGCATCAGAAGACAGCTTAGTGGGAGGAAGAGAAAAGATACGGAGGAATTGGCATCAGCCGGTTACAGCTCTGTTCCTGGGCTGCCTAGCCTAAGCAGAAATCAAAGCAGCTGAGGTTGTAAAATTACTAGAGAAGATCTGAGCTAATTGGCTTTTAGCCAAAAGTTGGGGGAGGGATTGGGGGGTGTGTGTGTTCTAAATACGGTATTTTTCAACAGTGAGCTGTTTCATAAACTCATGCTATTTTACCTGACTTTCTTCAACCCATAGTAGCTAGAACAAAAATTATAAAAAATTTGTTTCATCTCTATTTTTTCTATTGCATTTTTAAATTTCAGAGTAATATTTCATCTATAATTTTGAACTTTATTTTAGAATTATACAAATTTTCAAAGCAGTAAAATTGAAATTACTTTTTAACTCAGTCCCAAACAACTGTATGTAATCTTCAAGTTGTCAGCTAAACTTAAAATAACTAAGGTAGAACTTAAACTTTTCTTTTTTTACTTCGACAGGAACTAAAGGCAAATTTTGAAATTATCAATTGTCATGACTAGAGGGACAGAAGAATTTTGAGGCTGCTGGATGATGCCATAGAGTAGCTCTTTCCTGGTAATTGCAAACTCAGTCTTCTGGCAGTGTTTGGATATTATGAATTGTTGCCTCCCTGCCATTCTCCCAGTCGTGACAGGGCAGCTCCATGCTAGCTGTGAACCTGGACACTTATTATCTGATCTCTGCAGAGCTTGTTTAAGAATCTGTGTCATACCTCAGTCACACTGATGCAAAGCAGACTGCCTTTCTTCACTTTCATAACACTACTATGGATTACACAGATGTAAGTAAGAGCTGAATTAGGCCCACCATTTTCTAAAGAGAAATACCTGCCAGGGTCCTAGCAGTACTGCAACCATGCATAACACAGAGTACTCAGCAGCGATACAGGAGTGGGGCTGATGTTTCTCAGCTTTTCACCAGCACATTCCAGCTGGAAGTCCAGACCTATGAATGATGTATTTAGACACATAAAATGGATCTCCACTTTTCAGTGCATCACAAAAAGGAGAAGAGCTTTTGAAGTTATTTTTGGTAAATTCTGTTATTTAGATGTTTTATATGGGGTTGCTTGCTCAATGGCTTGACACAGCTGCATTGCTACTATCTGAAAATACATCAAGCTGTCAGGAAGGCAGCTTCCTAATAGCCCTTAGAGCATCAATTTCAGAGCACATTACAAACACTACTGATCCCCTCAAAATCCCTCTAAGGTACACAAGTCAATATTATTATTATTACCTTCTTTTTTACAGTTGTTGAAATTGCAGTAGAGAAATATGATCAGCCTTCATCAGCGTTACAATGTGGAGGGTAGGTCCTCATGTGGCATAAAACTTGTTAATGCCATTGAAATCAAAGCAGGAATGAAAGTATTATGTCAGAGTCTGCACTTACAAAATGAGAGTTCCTTAATTGTTATTGTGGGTAATTTTATTAGGAGATGGGGAGCTTACAGAGAGCAAATGAATTGCAAAGACTAAGATATTTCCTATCTAGAGCTACTGAATTACATCTCAAAATAAATAGTATTTAAATACTTTTCAGCAGAAGAAATTGCTGTGTTTTCCTCAGATGTTATGCAGAACTGGCTGCAGCTGTAACATGCTGGGGGCCTGAGCTGTGCTGTACACTCTTCCTTACCGTGGAAAGTTGCATGGATGGAGTTCCAAACGCACCAAGGAGTTTCAGGTAAGCAATCTAATGAGTGACTATAAAAGGAAATTCATCATTAAGAAAAGTGAATGGAAATCAGTTATTGGGTCCTGCTTTCTAGTCATGGACAAGCCACATGTAAATCTTGTTTATCTTTCTCTTATAGACACTTGTGCCAATCTGGTTGACAGAGGTGGGTACTGGTCCCCTCCTTGCAGCAAGAAGCAGCACCACAAAGGCCAGGGCAGAAACAAGTCTGCCAGGTTTGCATTTTCCTCCCTTGCTACAAGGCACAATGTCGGTAAAGCAGAGGTAAACCAAGTAGGAATCAGTGGGCATGGAGCTGGACAGAGGCAGGAAAGCACTGATGGTCAGGGTGGGTTGTCTGCTTTATATCTCTAACTTTCTTCAATAGACTACAGGGGCAGTGAATTGGCACAACTCCAGCTGTAACTGGGAGCCACTCCAGTCTCTAAGAGTATTTGAACCAGGGAACTTCTCTTTCCCCCTTATATCTGCACCCTAAGAAATCCAGCTTTCCCCCAAGATGTAGGTCATGTTTCGGGAGCTTCGCCTAATTTCAGGGAGATATCCAGCCATTGTGAATGCTCACGATAATCCTGCTTTAATATGTAATAATACTTTAATATATTAACATCAGTAAATAGCAAAAGACATAAGAAGGACTCAATATAAATAAATCTACAGGCCTGTCAGCATATACAACTCAGCTGATTTACCTTAGGCAACACTAAGTGGCAGAGCTTTAAAACCATCAGGGTTAGTTATGATAACAAAAGGACATATAAGGAGATAAATTACTCCTGCTCTTTGCTGGCCTGTTGGACTAGCTGGCCACTTTGGGATGAGAAGGGATATCTACACCTGAAAAATCTTTTAGTCCTTGCAGGTTTGCTGAGGCAGCCCACAGATCCCAGGTGTGGTGAAGTTCCAGGACTAAGGCAAAGCCAGCACACTCCTTTTTTTACGAGTCACTGGCCAGCCTTTCCACCGCAACATTTTTTCAGCACTACTCTTCAACACAAGGTTTAAAATCATATGATCTAGAAGCAAAAGCCTCCCTAATCCACCACGGACTCCTCATTCTGTCCAGTGTCTAGGCTCAGAATTTTGCAAAAGACAGGAAAGCTTTATTGACTAAAAGTATTACTTTCAAAACAAGAAGTAGCTCAAATGCCTTGGATCAACCTTTGTTTGTGAACTAGCAGAGGCAGCACAACCATGGGAATAAATTTATAGGTAGGATGAAGCTGTCTCTTTGATTCATAAATTGACTGCAACCAGAAAATCACAGTTCTCATACTCTACAGTGTCCAATGATACTTTAAAGACCACCCATCCCCAAGCATAGCCTGCCAAGCGTCAAGTATGTCATTAACTGGAAGAAAGAGCTAAAATAATTCCTCCCTAAATTCTCCTTGGGGAAGTGAAGCTTTATACTGTCCTTACTACAAGAAAGTGCTTTACAGTCATAGTTCAGTCCTGTACCAAGGCACTACCTATCAGAACTGGCATTTAAACACCTTTCCCTGCAGTAGGATTTTGGAGCAATAACAGTGCTTTCAGCTTCTACAGCAACTTTATCCAAGGACCTTAGAGTGTTTTAAAGCAATAATTAATTAAAGGTCCACGAGGTAGAGAGGTAGCAACAGCACTTTCCACAAGGTAAGTTAGACGTAGATTCCCAGAGGTATCACACAGGGTTGCACACAGGACAAGCAACAGAGCCAGAGACTGGATCCCTGGGGCTTCCAGTGTCAGTGCCCTGCATCAAGCATCAGATACCACCCTCTCCCACCCTACATGTGCTCTTCTGAATGCTCAGTAAATTCTCATTATAATGAGGACAACTGTGAAGTCTTTTTAGTACTTATTTACAGTAAACACACATTATTATCTCTAGGTGGTTTTGTTTTAATATGTTTGGGTTTTTTTCTTTTTCCCCTTTAAGTGAGCTGCTCTTCCTTATTACTAAACAGACAGAGTAGAGAGTTACCAAAGGCTGACTACATTAGTCTCAAATGTCTTTTCAGTGTATTAAAGTGTTTTCAATTACCTCCTAATACACCTCGAGGGAGCCTAGGAGAATGGAAGGATTAGTAGGATAATGAGTTTAAATTATTTAAGGGTTTGGGTTGGTTTTTTTTTTCTCCCCTCTTATTGCATATGACTTTGTTGGATTTAATCCTAGACCAGAGATATTTGACAGTACAAGCCAGGTTATATCTAATGAGTAATCTTGATCTCAAATCAAAGGATTGCAAGAAGATGATATAAAAATGAAAATGTCCCCTCCTTCTCCAAGAAGATACAGTGAAAAGGGTAGGGAGGTCTTGTTTCAGTCAGTGAAAAAGAATACAGGTGACTATTTTAGCAGTTGTTGAAACTGATAAGACAGTCATGAACGGTAGGTGAATTTATCAGGCACGAACATCCATGAGGAAAAAGTGCAAGTCATCTGCTCTTACCGTATTGAAATATGTTATAATAAAACTCCAAAACTCAGCCAGCTGAATTAAATTTCAGGAGGCGTGAACTGAGGTAGCTGAGATTTGTTTAGTTCTCTGCGACAGCTGCTGACATGGCTATCACTATCCAAATACCTGAGCACCTCAAATCTATTAGAGGTTTTTTAGCCTTATAACATCCTGATGAGGTAGAGAAATTTCATTTTGATTGCATTCAGGAACTGGAGATACAAAATCACACACTAAAGGTCACACTGTAAGCTCAGAGAAAGCCAGGAATGAAACCAGTATCTCCTCAGCCCTACCATATCCCTGATGGGCCAACAGTCTACACAAAGCAAAAATGCAAAATAAACAAACAAAAAAGAAAACAACACCAAAATGAAAACCAGGCCATGCTTCTAAAGGCAGAAAACACATGCTCTGCAGGACAGATGTTTATCATGGCACAGTCTTTCCATTTCCAGTCATAACCATTTCTAGTCTGGTACATTAAATCAGTGGTCCTCCCTACGCTGTAGACTGCTTTTCAAGCCTTTTCTTCCTCCTACAGTTTTCTGCTCTACCTGGGTATTGTTTAAGGCAAATATAATTCAGCTACTAAGTTAATGTTTCTGAACCTGAAAAATTAGGCTACATGACACTTCCATCATGGTGGCTGTCATATCTTCACTACAGTTAACACAATTTCTTTCACACTGAAGCTGGAACTTGGTTTCTGTCCTATATGGTTCTGTGGATTAAACGTGGATTTGTTGATGACAGGTCCTAATACCAGCACTTTAGTGACCACTTTAAAATTAGGATCTAGATATTTTGTTTTGCTCCTACTTTCTGTGAATGGATACCTAATTAATGTGAATTACAAAGTGCAACATATTCTCTGCAACAGAAAATATGACCAGACTTTACTGTTCTTAGACCCTATGTGTTGTCAGAATCATAGTTGTACCAGAATTTACAGATGTCCTTAATTTTAATGTGCCACCTATGGAAAATATAGTCAGAAAACCATGCATGTGAAAGATATTTCAAGTAAAAATCCCGATCAGCTTATGCTGTGGAAGTTTATCAACCACATACTGGAGTTCGAGAGAGGAGCTGAGGAGCTGTTGGAATGAGAATAGATTTTAATATTTTTTCCAGCAATGTTTTTCCCTTCCCCAGATGCAGTTATTCAAAATGTCAACTTTAGGAAAAAAGATCTTGGCTTTGTTTTTTCCTCCCCACACCTCCAGATCCAATATTGAACTTGATTGAAGAGATCCAAAGCATCAAGCAGAGCAAGAATTGTGAGTTTGGAATCCCTTATGATCAGGCAAACCTTTAATCCTAAATGAGTGGCTCTTTGGTTGGTATTGGCTGTGTACAGGTGTCTGTGTATACGTATATACACACACATATATATGTATGTCTCTTTCCAAAATCCTCTTCCTGTTCATCAGGGTTTGGGTTTTTTTTAAATATTGTTTCCATTTTTCTCCTTCCTTCTCCAAAGAAAACCCTACTGGAGAAGTCCTAGTCTATCCCTACCAGAAGAGGGGAAAAATTTCTGTGGGCAGACATATTTTTTGTCTCTGCTTTTGTCATGAACACCTGACTTACTTTAGTCTTCTTAATCCAGAACTATTATAAGGGAGTCTCTATTCTTGCTAACAGATACAATGACTATTTTTCATCCAAAGAGAGTATTTTTTCCTCATTCATGCTTTCCTAAGACTGATTAATCATAAACACGTATGTGTAGAGTTTCAATTTCAAATTAAAATCTAAACTATTTTTCAGATACATGAGATCATTAGAGAAGTATACACAAAATTATCACAGAAATGGAGAACTTAGAGAAAATGCACCCAAGCCACAGCTTCCATAAAACTGATCCAAACACTGGATAATATTAAGCTGGAGATTTTACCCAGTGTTTTACCACCAG
Source organism: Phalacrocorax carbo (assembly GCF_963921805.1). Classification (NCBI taxonomy): domain Eukaryota; kingdom Metazoa; phylum Chordata; class Aves; order Suliformes; family Phalacrocoracidae; genus Phalacrocorax; species Phalacrocorax carbo. The sequence continues at coordinate 17,784,984 of NC_087515.1, read as the reverse complement.
AACCAGTCCAGAAATTGGAGCTTGGCAAAAGATATTAGTTTCACACTGTACCCAAAAAATATATTTTCTATTGCTTTCACTGTTACTGTGATCTCTTGTGACAGTCTCAGCCTTCAGAAGGTATCAATACCTTATGATCAATGATGTGGAAAATCACCAGTGAATTTTCAAGGAGCTTTCATCCATGTTCACCTTCATCCTCCTCTACGATACCATTAGCCAGCACACTTAGGGGAGTCTCTATGTTCTGCTCAGCCTGTGGTCAGCCAGCTGATGTTAAATCTGAGAGCTCTGACACCTTATGTCCGTCCTAGGAAGAGTGAGATATGAATTCACTCTTCAATGTGGAGCATGAAGACAGCTCTATCCACAATCAAGCAGCTTAATTTACAATTACTAATAGAAGCCTTTTCACAGTAAGACGAATGAGACCCAACCACCAGACAAAATCAACCCAAACTATCTTAAAAACAGTAGAATCTACAGGTATTACTGCCTTTCAAGTGTTACAGTGGTAGTAGTTTTATGTGGAGTTGTTAATAATTTTGGAAGTGACTCACATACAGGTGAGAGCTACAGAGCAGGACTGTAGATGGAGACATCCTAGCTCTGCTAATTCTCTTGCTAAAATCCTGTCTGCATTCACATACAACTCAGAATTGAAAATATAGAATTCTGCTACAGCATGCAAACTGAGAACCCCAAAGCAGCTGCAGATGCTTTGGGTGTATGTTACATACTTCCCCACATCCCTAGGACACTCTGCCAGCTCCAAGTTGCTACCCAGGGGCACAGGAACCCAGAGACATAGAAGGGATATGCACATGTCAGAGTGCCCTTCTCCTGTTCTTTGTAAAACGTGTTAATGTGAATAGATTGAAAGTTTTAGCCTGAAGTAAATTAACTACATTATGTAAAATGACAAATTATGCAGATTTTCTACCAGATAATTGGTTGGTGTGCTTGCCCTTGGAGACAGCCGATGTCCAAATAGAAGAGTTTGGACTTGAACAAGTAAGTTCAGATTGTTCCCATTGGGCCCATCACTTCAGTCTCCTACCACACTACCTTGTGGTTGTCCCTAAAACTACTGTTTCCTAATATATTCTTATTTCAGCTTGTTCTTTTTGAACTGTGATGGATCTATCCACCTCCACCCTTCCTCAACCCCTTTACTTTGAACAGAAATACTAAAAAGGGTGCTAAACTTGTGCTGTAGCAAGAAAAATACAGTGCAGAGAGCTTGGAACCTGTTTCTGAGGGTTTGGGAGCAGTTCCCTGGGCATTACCACTGTGGTAGGCTAAGGTTTTAATGAGAGGGGTTTTGGCAAGGAGGTGGAGGAAGCAGAAATTAGAGGGAAGATGTTATGCTTGATGAGAGAGAAAAAAAAAAAAGAATGGAAAGACAACCATGGATCCAAACAATGGCTTCCCCTAAGAGCAATTGTGATTTGAGCTCAAGCTGCTCTTCGGAAACTTCCTTTTTCTTCCAAAACACCAAAAGAAGCAGCAGCGGCTCCCTACAGAACAATGCACAAAAATTCAGTGGGAACAATTGTAGTCTTGAAACTAATCCACTCGACTTCGACCTTGAAAATTTGTGCTTCCACAGAGAGACCTTCTGTATGAGGTCAAGTAATTTTTAGTACCTGTGTCCCTCCTCCCTCATTATTTGCTCTCTTGTTGTTCAGGTTGTAACCACCACTGGGGTAAGGTGTTTCTTACCATGTTTACACTATATGTATTACTGTGGAGACTTTATTTTGGTTGGTGCTTGGTGTTAGTGCAATACTGTTTCTAGATATACACACATGAATGCTCACCTCATTCTCCAGGAAAAGCAGAGCCAAATGGCAGGCGTTAAACACAACTGGCTCCTCTGGGAACCTGCACCATGCACATCCTTCCAGATAATACATTACAGACAACAGTTAAACCCTTTGCAATACTTAACAGGGGAGTAAAACTTGGGAGTCAAACTTGCAGACTTGTCAGATATCTGGGCTTGACCTGGATGATCCAGGTCCCGGGTCAGGTACTCAGAGAGAAACCCATAATCTAAAGAGCCTAGGGGGAAGTGACATGGAGCCCCAGCTCATTTCCTGAGAAGAAATTTAAACCCCTTCATAGCACCTAGCCCTGGACACTCTGATCCCTAAACTCAGAGAGGCAGCCCAGCAGAAGCATCCAAGCTGGTCCCTCTCAGGGGCATTACCACCATCTGAGGTCAGAGGAGGAGTGACCACGGACACAGAAGCTGAACTAAGATCCAGGGAGTTCTGCCAACTTTGTTGCCCTAAATTATCAGACACAGCTGAGCAGCAAACATGGCACAGACTGAAATGACACCATGCAGACTTTCTGCCTGCGGAGACACCTCCCTGATGAAGTGTCTTATTGCATAATTGCAAAATATAAGAAATTCAGGCTTATTTTTCCTCCTTTTAACAGTACTACTAAGCTTGTGTCTCTGATGGGCATATTGATTTTTGTTTCATGCAGGGATACTGCAGCTTGATAGGAATAGTATAGTGGAAGAGTACTTTTTTAGTCATTTAATCTTCATGCCTGATTTTTTTTAAGTCCATGCTGGCACTGAAGGTGCTGAGACCAGTGCATTAGCTACTCTTTGCTTGACTTTAATGCTTACACAGGGAGCCCATATATAAAGGTCCAGACTTATCAGGCAGGATTTCTGTATTTTCTATGTGCCACTGATCGTGTAGTGGTCTGCCAGTTGGGCCCTGCCACTTTAGACAGAATTCTAGATTGTTCTGGAAGCAGACACATAGTCTGACCATATTTATCTGCAGTAAATAAACATTGCATCAGCCTGATAATTCTTATCAAACCCTCTATCACACAGATCCAAATTGTTTGCCTGTTCCTCACTGGGGAGACACACTTTTGTCTGATCTTGCAATTTAAGATAAAGGGAGATATTGTATTTATGAACAATCAGCCAGCTATTGTATTGTTCACTGATTTGCTGTCCTAGGGTTTATATTTGAACCTCAGTTACCACAGATAAACTCTGTACTACTAACACCACTAATGCCCTCTGCTGTGTATAGTTAACACTACAGAGCAACTACAGCAGGGCTCACTATGTTAGCTGCCAAACAGCTGCATTTTGACCTAGCATCTCAGTAAGCCACCCTTCTCATCCTGCCTCAGTCCCACCACAGCTGGGAGATCACAGAGGGATGCAAGGTCCCCAGGCACTCAGGCAGCTGCTTCTCCAGACGGATCTTTGGGATGTGATGAATATGCAGTATGGGTGTGGCAGGATGATTGCAAAGTCAAGTATGGATATGCAGGTAGTGGTTAAAAGGGCTGTTATTTCACTTTGTGAAGATCTGGAAACAAGTTCATAGTTGCTAGTATGATGCCAAGGGGGCAGACTGGCCTTCCCAGTAAGGCAGGACTGGAGACAGGTATTTGCTTCTCAGCATTTCCACAGGGTTGTTTTAGGATCATAGGCAATTCACGTAAGGAAATAGTCTGGAGAACTTATCAGTCACAGAGGTAGCAGTATCCATTTCTCACATCTGCCATGAAGTTAGATTCATTACTATGTGTGCAAGGTACTTGGCAGTCACTAGAGCTCATCCTAAGCACACCAAAGGCAATAGAAATAATCCCAATGAGCTCAGTGGGCTTTGGGGGTGAGACTTAGAGGAGCAATTCCCTTTTACAGTATGGCATAGCATGAATCCTATTAAGAAGCTGAATACCTTTGAATGGAAAAGGTTGCAGGAGAAATCTCCACCTTTATTAACAGCACATTAAATTGAAGTACCTAAAGCAGAGTGCCATGGAAAAATCTCAGCAAGACAGGAGACTGCATGGGTGAGGTTGGTTGTAGCAGCCCTTCAGAGCTAGAGAAGGCTGCAAAACTCAAGATTAGAAAAGCTTGCTTAAAGCAGACACTTGTGATGATGGAAAAAGACTGTTGGCTACCTGCCTAACACAAGTTTGAAGTAAACAGAGGGCTGAATTATCTTACTGAGTGAACCTGTTCTTAGCAATATATTCGCTCATATTTTGTATTAATTTAAACCTCTTCTCACAATTACAACCTTGCGAAAATTTTTTGCCTTAAAACAAATTTTAGAACCATCAAATTCAACTGTTCCAAAATGTCTTTGCTATATCAAACACCAGTAGTAAAGGTGTCTGAATACCACCCTTAGTCTCCATTGCTTAAATAATACCAGTAAATAAAAAGCCTGGAGATCATTATCTAGATGTAAGGTTTACTGGACAGCTACATCTTGCATCATACAGCTAAACTCTTATCACAAGCTAAACTGGACAGATGAGAAGCTGGTGTTTGGATAGATACATTTCTGTTTAGTTTATTATTTTCTGTCCCCCAGTTTATGTACTATTACATAATAATTAATTTCATTTCCTTTTTACAAAATATTTTTAAAGTTTAAAATAGCTTTTTGATTCCATTGGATTTTTTGACTAAAAAAAGTTTGATCAAAATACAGATCAAACTGAAATCTTCAAAGGAACAATAAGGTTTGGTTTTTTTTTTTCTTTTACAACTCCCTGGGTTGGGTTCTGAAATTAAATATTATAATACTGAGGAAATTTGAAGAATAAAATTCATGTAAAGCTTCTTATTTGAAGTGGACATTTTTGACCTATTCTGTTAGTGTTATTTTCCTACATTGTCTGTTATGTGTTCTAGTGTTCTCAATGCAGACAAAGCACCACATGAGTAGTAAATGACATTATTTATGTATTTTCCACTTAGTCCTTCATTCCCAAGAGATTTACTTTGCTATCTTATCTCACTTTTACATGTTCAATCAAAACCAGTATTGGCATATATCAGGCACGTGCAGTGCCAGTTACTGGAAGATTAGATCCTGAAACAACGCGCTGGTTTCTCACATAGGTGTTGCCCATGGTTATACGTACCATCCCTTATAATTAATCACTGTGTGTTCTGTCAAATCTTAACACAGTTTTGGCCTGAGCTTTTCCCCAGTGTATTTAATACCACAGGGATGCTCTATGAGCCACATTTTTTCATGATTCAAATGTGAAGAGCTGTTCAATAGTGCAGTATCCCTTCTTTGCCCGAATAACGATGACAATACTGATTACCCTTAAAAACGTTATTATGCTGTGTGCACAAATCAGGCACAAAGAGCAATCAGGTGGAGAATTAGATTGTTTTAAAAAAGCTGATCTTTATTCCTGCTACATGTCTACTGGACCCTGAAAAGAGTAATAGGATGGCCTTTAAATTCCTAGTAATTTGATAAGAAATGGGAGGTGAAGCCAAATACATTTTTTCTGGTTTGCTAGCGATAGCTTGTAGGCACTGCTCAGTGCCTAGAGGTTGGAGTGTAAGTTATGAAAGAAGGAGTTGAACTGCATATGTAGCTGGTACAGATGCATAAATATTTTAATACAGTAATGACACATTTTATGCAGGTGCAACTGTCCACAGAAATATGGAGGAGACCAAACCTCAATCATGAGTCCAAAAAAACTCTCAAAGGAAATGAAAAGCAAAAAAAAAATATCAAAGGAAATCCCAAACCATCAGTGGCTGAACTGGTTCTAGATGAATAAACATCAGTCACATAGTAGCTCAAAAAAATTCAGTGGGTTTGATTTCATTTGTCTGCCACCCCCTCCTCATATAATCAGTTGCTCACAAAGTGATTTGTCATGTAGACATGCAGAACTGCTGCTGAGGCTGTTCTGGTTCCTCTTACACAAAGTGTCTAGATCATGGGCCACATTTTGAGTTTGCGTGCCATTAGCAGATTCTCCCCTTTTCAAGAGAAGATGATCTTAGAAAGTACCTCACTGTCGTTGTTTAGCCTCAGACAGCAACACCACGCAGCCGCTTGCTCACTCCCATCTGGTCAGAAAGGGGAGAGAATCAGAAGAGTAAAACTGAGCCAACTCATGGGTTGAGATAAAGACAGTTTAATAGGTAAAGCAATAGGCACACGTGCAAGCAAAGCAAAACAAGGCATTCATTCACTGCTTCCCACAGGCAGGCAGGTGTTCAGCCATCTCCAGGAAAGCAGGGCTCCATCACGCGTAACAGTTACTTGGGAAGACAAACGCCATTACTCCAGACATCCCCCCTTCCTCCTTCTTCCCCAGCTTTATATACTGAGCATGATGTCATACGGTATGGAATATCCTGTTGGTCAGTTGGGGTCAGCTGTCCTGGCTGTGTCCCCTCCCAGCTTCTTGTGCACCCGGCAGAGCACGGGGAGCTGAAGTCCCTGACCAGTGTAAGTGCTACTTAGCAACGACTAAAACATCTCCACATTATCACCGCTGTTTCCAGCAAAAATCCAAAACACAGCCCCACACTAGCTACTATGAAGAAATTTAACTCTATCCCAGCTGAAACCAGGATACTCAGACACAAACAGATACCTCTTGAAAACCTGAAGCTTTGAACACATATCGTTTCTATAAGCCACATTGGCTGTATAGGACAAAATAAATCAAAGGGCTGCACATAGATTGAAAGCAAATTTAAAGACTCAGGGCAAGGAGGGCTTTTCTATGGGAGGATGCTAAATAGCTCCTTCAGTTTTTCAAGGGAGGTTCACAAGTCCTGGCAATTTGAAAAACTTAATCATTTTGAATCAGTAAATCATTTTGCAGCTCCCTGCAAACAACTCTTCTTTGCAAATAGGTCCTCGTTGGACTGAACACAGACAATATTGTTTTTCGGTCCTTTCCTTGTTTGGTGGTGTTTGTGAAGTATCTGGATAACAGACACACTGGCAAATATAAGCAAACAGTTTGAGTGCCCTTTCATTTTACTCTCCCTGCCTCATTCACACATTCAAGGTTTTTTTGCCTTCTTTCTTCATTTCCCTTCTCTTACAAATCTCTTCCAGGCAATGTAATTTGGCCTTAGGCAACACACTTGTGCAAATGACACAAAGAGCATAGGTATTTGGTCTAGAAAGCTAAGTAAAAAAAAACTTTTGATGGCAGCTGTTGGATCCAAAAAAGTCATAATTTAATGTGAATCACAGAAAAACAGTTTATTCTAATGAAGAGAAATTGGATTAAAATAAACTAGATGTTTTCATACTCCCTTACTGACAGCAATATCTTCAGGAGACTATTTTACTTTCTAATCTATTAACGTGCATAGTTATCATGCCTGGAAACCATCCACCATCATCAGCACACTATGCCTGGCTTTCAGTGAAGGACTTTCTCTGCTATGTATATTTTCTAGCGTTTCAAGTGTCCAAAGATTTGCTAGCTCAGTTGCCACAACAGGGTATGTAACTGCCAAGCTTTTGAATGCACAGGGTAATCCACCTGACTACGCAATCAGAGATTGGGTGCACAGGTATACATGGGAAGCGTACCCAAATCTTACTGGTTTCAAACTTTGCCTCCAATCTTCTGGCAAAATCCCCAACTGGCATAACTCAAAGTAGCATCATTAAGAAGGGCCTACTTCTTAAAATGGTCTAAATCCTTGACAACACACTGGGGATTCATCTAGTGCCGTGTATTACATAGTTTTACATCATTGTTTTCTCAGATCTTTGCAGTCTTACGCTAACAATAGACTTGTTCAGTGATGGCATTAACATTTAACAGTGAACCCAGAAACAGGCAGATAATGCTAAACCTCCCCTTCACAACTCCATGCCCTCCATGACAAAGGCTTCGGTATGCTTTTGCCACAAGACACTAAAGATGTTGAAGATTTTGCCGCTGTCCTGTGGGTCTCAACACCTGCTCAGCTATTTGAACACACACAGAAGAAAATATGCCAAGTAGCACTACTACTTCCAACAAAGAGGGAAAAGTTAAACTTTTCACTGACTGACTTTTGCACAATACATTGAGTCACTTCTCTGGGAGTAAACAAACCAGGAGTACTCAGCCCATCCAGTTCAGCAGATGATCCCAGGCTAGCCCTGTGGCTGCAGTAATGTGCAAAACCAGAGACACCAGGTGCCGGGTACAGGAGAGCTGAGGAGATGAGTCAGAAGAAATTTCACTAATTGCATAAATCTGCTTCTGGGTCTTCTGCCAGTTGGCAGAGAGTATAGCAGCCTCATTAAGTTTCATTCACTGTGCTGCTCACTTCTAGGTTGGGAAGGGGGACTGGGGGCAGCTTTTTCCTCCACAACTAGAATTTAAAAAAAAAAAATCATGAAGAGGTGTTTCCACTCACCTTAGTGATGATGCCTGACAGGAATCAGAGATGCCTCTCCAAACCTAATGTTATTCAAAGAGTTTTTAAATTCCTTTCTTCAGTTTACATCTAAGGGTCTGTGGAGGAAATCACCTTTTCTGGCTAGAACAGCACCAGACTGCAGCATTGGAGGTCCTGATGGGTGGCTGAGAGCCAAATAACATAAGGTGAAGCATTATTATGAATTCAAACAGTAGTGCCAGAGCTTACTTCTTCCTTCAGCAAGCACAGATTTGCCATTTCATATTTACATTAAAAGGCTGATTATTTTCCTCAGCTCTATAAATAAAGATGGAAAGCTAAGTGGCACCTGATCTTTCCCCTGGGATAAACTGCAGAGAATTAAAACATTTTTTTTTTTAACCAGATCACCCCTCGCCAATAACAACAACAAAGCCAAGATACTTCAGGGTAGGATGTTTTTCAGCCAGTGGGATATAGTTTCCCTGAAGTCCCTTTCCTTCACGGTGAGGGAGGTCAGGAATGGGACATGCTGAAGACTGTATCCAAGAGTCTGGGCATTTTCCTCTCCATTCTTGAAGCCTGAATCCTGACTACTTTGCAAACCTCCAACTTCCCAGGGCATCACTGTAATAGTTTTATTCAGAAAGTACCCTTCAAAATGTTAATTCAAAATAGGTCACAGATGTTCTACATGAGATTTTGATTCTTGTAATTCATTTCTTGCTTTGATTAAACAGTTCTGATGGGTCTTAGTTCCCCTGTTTCCTTCTCATAAAGGTAAATTCACAAACTGCCAGGATGCAAACCACGCCGAGTTGAACCATCTTTGTCCTTCTGCATCTGAGCCTAGCCCATAGTCCTCAAGTCTGAGGAGAAAATCAGAAATTTTTGTTCCTTTGCCAGAGACAGAAGTTTTTCTAGTCTCTGACATCATCTGTTCTTTCCATTTCAGATAAAGGAAACCCATGCAACAGCCCCAGAATATCAAGGATAGGACACCACATATATGGGTGCTCTACACCTGACAAATCAGTTTTCTTGTTTTGCTTAGCCATCTGGCATCTCTGATTTGCTGCTTAGCCATCACTGAACTGATTTAACAGGTCTGTATAATGTTTATAAATATGCATCAACTACACAGATAACATAAGGTACAGAGACAACATCAGTGATTTGCCCCAAGTTACTCAAAGCAATGGCAAAAATCACAGAAGAAACAAGGAACCCTGACTCCCATTCCCCTGCTTTTCATAATTCAAAAGAAAAGCTGTTCCCATCTGCAAAGAACCTGCCAAATAGATGGCTGCACCTGGGTCACTTTGTACTGAAGTAGGCAGGGGCCTTGACTGCCTCCAGTGCCCCCAGACCTTTTGCATTCTTCTCATTACTTCCCTCAGTGCCAAGCCACAGAAACCTGCTCATGACTGAAAGCTCAGGAATCTCAGTATCAGCTCGCTTCTGCTTAGCTTAGCGGTCACATTGGGATCTGAAGGCTCTGTATCCCAAACCAGGGTCTGTGTCTATTTGATTATGGAAAGGAATGCAGAGGTCCTGTTAGGAACAATCCTAGCCTGTCTGGCATATTAATGGCATAACATATTTACACTGGGAAGAAAGCATTCAGTAAAACTGCTTAGTAGTCAATTCAACAGTTTTAACCCTCAGTGGTGATGCAAGCTAAGGCTTTTTATTTGATGCATGTGCTTCAAACCATCTCATCTAGTCTCACAGAATGCAGTTGCAGAGGGGCAGGTGAGCAAAGATGAGATGCAGCAAAGAAAAAGAGTGCGCGAGACAAAGATAGAACCACCAAATAGGATCTGAGATCACCTTAAAGCCATCAAAACTTCTCTCTAAGGACTGTCAGTCTGGAAGAAAAGATGACCTGGGAGGGATATAATACATAAATCAAGACACGAAGAAGGTGGGTTAACGCCGAGTGTTCCTTGTCTCTTCCACTACAAGAATTACCAGTAGCCACACTCAAAGCAAGCACAGAGACATGGCACACTACAGGTTGCAACCTGTGGAATTCCTGGACATAGGAAGCTAAAACGGATGCTAGACTTGTGTACCAAACAGAGGGAAGCTGTTCAGAAAATAAATCACTAGGGTTTAGGAAAAGTACAGGAAAATGGGAGTCATTCTAAAAAGTAATCAGACGTTTGCAAAGTGACAGGGATAAGAAGCGTTAAATATGTTCACCCTGTTCTTGCTCATTCATAACCATCTTCTACAGCTACAACCACCTACAGTTGCTTATCTACAGTTGAAAGCAGAGTACTGAATAGATGAACCTTTTGTTTGACCAGTACGGCCATTCTGTTTCACTCTTACCACAACCAAATTTTTCCTATCCAGGCCTGCCACAAACTGTTCACAAATAGTTTTGCTGTAATAGGATGAGCCCTGTTGGTCTGGTCTGAAATCAGAATAATCAGGAGAACATTGCTTTCACAAGTTGCAGGCCAGAACACTGAGACCTCACACTCTGTTAAACTGATCATAAACTCTGTGTGGTCTCCTCACCCACACTGACTACACGACTCCAGGACCTGCCCTGCTGCTTGGTCATATGGACAGACACATGCCATATATACTTGATCTTGATGCACTATCATTCAGTTATTCCCATTAACTAGCTGTCTTCTATAGAAAAAGTATAGTTACCTTTATTTAACATAGTACTTTATGGCAAACTAGTACATAAGCAAAGTAGTCTGACAAATCAAGAGAGAGATTGTCTGTTGATGTAGAGGCAACGATGGTGCAGGCTTTCACTTTCCTACACACACCTAATTCCTAGCTAATGTGCCTTAATGGGATTGTTACTAACAAGTGAGAGTAATTCATTTTTCATAGTCTCCCTCACCTCTCAGCCTCTCTTCTGAGTTTGACAACCAAGGGAGACAATTAGCAGCTATGGTGAGGTAGATGCATATTTTATAAGTTAGCTGGCAGAGAGGACACACTCCATTTTCTTTAATGTGTTTAGACAATGAGCTGGGATGGACTTGAACCCCTGACCCTGTGCAATAAACCACTATGTGATATTACCACCCTCTTGAGCCAGCTACTGCCTCAGGAGATTATTTTTTAAAATGTGAATAATATAAGTTCTTTAAGGGAGGAGAAAACTTAATGATCACAACACTTAGAGAGAAATCACACATCCAAGGGCTATATTTTTTCCCCCTTAAACATAGCTGCTACAGTATCATTAAACTATCAAGAGTGAATCTGAATAAAAAGGCAAGTTGCACAGTATTAAAAACACATTAACATCAGTAGGTGGAGTTCAAATGGCACAAGCTACATTTTAGTCCTATGATGTAGAGATATGTTCAATATCTACACAGGTAGCAGCAGCTTGATGGATGCTTTCCTTACAGAACTGTAATGGTGACACCAACAAGTGACAAGGCAGTTGGATTTCTAGCTGTACCTGTATGAAGGGATGCAAAATGCAGCTGGAAGAGCTATAAAACCAAGCTCGAATACACTGTGGTGATAGAGTATGAAGACTTGAAGCAATAGGCTATTTTCTTATACTAATAGGATTGCATGCTATGCTGCCAATTTCATCATTCATCCTAAAGAAAAAATTTCATCTGATCAGACCAAGACTACATGCCGTAGTCCTCAATCTAAGTTCAAGTGCATGCAAATGAGATCTTAAAAGTATTTAAGTAGTAACTTTTATTGATCAGTTAGAATAGAATTGTATTCTAATGACAAGTCACTATTGACATTTTGAAATCTACTGTCCCCTGAATAGTTCAAGTGAGGAAGTCTGGGTCCTTGGTTCAGTCTGATGCATGTGTGTTTGGCTGTGTCTACAAATACCTGTTTGGTAAAGTCTGGGAGGTAAACTTAGAAGTATTGTCTCTTTATTTTGGTGTTATTTCAAGTTATTTCAACTAGGACTGTCAGATTTCTTTGAAAACAGCTTCACAATTAATTTTAAATAGGGGTCTGAATCAAAACCACAGGTACAGATAGGTCTAATCTTTGAGAAAGTACAGAATTTGAAACATGGTCTACACACAGCTGTGCTGTTGCTTCTCTTCCTTCTCCTGCTCCCCCAACACCACTTTTCTTTGATTTTTCATCTTTCATGTCTCCCTAGCGACAGTTCCAGTAAAGCATTTATTTGTTCAGGAAACTTCACCGAAACAAACCCACTAAGATCATGACAGTTTCTAGCAGCAAACAACCTTTCTGTAGAAAACTGCTGAATTGGTCAACAGCTGACTCATGCATTCCCACTGTCAGCAGGGAAGCTGCAGATTGAATGGGTCCTTGATCATTCCTATCACAGCTTTATTTATTTAGCCATCATGACAAGTTCCCCATCCAAAGGCACCAGCAATCTAACTAGATAAACATGTGAATGAAATTTTGTGCACAGAAATTCCTATAATTATTATTGAAATACATGGCTGTGCTTCAGCTGTTTGGGAGCCTGAGTCTCTCCAAATAAGATTGGGCAGGATTTAAGAATATTACAGGGAATAATCTTAAACTAGCCCCTAGGGATATCTTATCTCTAAATTTCTAACTCTAAAATCTATCAAAACAGAGAAGTTCAGCAGAACAAGGTGCAAAAGAGTACCTGGGGATCAAAATAATCGACCTAGCAACACTCATCTTTAATGTTGTTTTATTCACAGCAGTTAGCTTTCCCTTCATATAGTAACATCTGATCAGTGTTGCATCCTTGCAATGGCAGCAGCTATTCCTGACTAGTGAGATTCTTCCAAGCGGGCATGAAAGCTCTGCATGGCAGGTAAATTACTTGCTGATGTGTTTCTAATTAGCCCTGGCAGCCTGTTCCAAAGCTTAAGAACTGATCAAGATGAAAGGAAAAGTAAAGAGGGGTAAGGAAGGATGAGAGAAGAACTAACATTAATGACAAATAACCTGCTCTGAAAGTGATTCCAAGTGGCCAAAAGCCGGAGAACAAGCGTGCCCAGAGGTCCTGCTTCAATTGTTTCCCTTACATTGTGAATGTGTTAGAGAGATTTCTTACTAAATCAACTTTGTGTTACAGTTGGGGAATTATTAATAACAGTCTCATTCAAAGCCCAGGGATTTAGTGGGAGTTTAGCATGTGAACATAGGTAAGCATTTGTTTAAATGTTGTACTAAACAGAGATTTTTCCCTGAGTGATAGCCTCAGAATTTATCTATAGCAAGAAACTCCACAATCTGTCTGACATTTCCAGGCAGAATACAATTATATCATTCATTAGTAATCTGTGGGAACAGTCCCTGACAAACTGCTGGCCCACACCAACTAGCTCTTTCACACGTGGGGCTCAAGTTTTGCTCAGCCCATACAACACCTGAGGGATCATTCCCAACACACGGTCTCTGCATACTGCCTATACAAAGGCGTAAAAGCATGTGTTAGCATGGCTGAAAGTCATTCCCTGCCAGCTGAACTCAGTGCCTGCAAACTCTCTCAAGCACGCTGAATTTATTACTGTGCACACAACTAGAGAGTCCTATTGAATTCTCATAGGTTTGCTCCTGAGGCAAGTGAGGAGTAGCTCAACCTGCCTGTCCTTTCTTGGGAGAAGTTGAAGATAGTTCCCATTAGATGAACCAGGGAGGCAGTAACAGAAAACCTGGGAGATGCAGGAAAGGATGGCCTCCTAAATTGATATATCTGTCAAAATTACTTGCCTGCTTAAAATCAGGTGGGTCAGCTGTTCAGCTGGGTCAACATGAATTTGACCATACACTAGACCTCTGCTCCTCCAACATCAGAAATCCAGCTCATGCCAAAAGAGCACCACCATCCCTACCCAGCAGTCTGCTTAGGTTCCCACAGGGTACTTGCATATCAGCTTTTTTCCATGAAGTCACACAACACATTAGCAAAAAGCCAGACTAATTCTTCTTATGTCAAAGGACCTTCTTGTTTCCTTTCCATTGGGGTGGTCCTCAAAGTAATGACTTCCAAGCCTGCCCTTGTCTAACCAGATCTATGCATACGACCTTTTTTCACTTCTTATGGGCAGAACAGTTTTTAGGAGCAGAAATACACTCACTCATAGTGACCTATAAAGTCAAAAACATCTGTTTTCAACCTCCTTAGTTGACTACCCATTCAGACCTAGGCCCACTATCAAAACTTAAATGATAATCACATCATTTAAACGGACAGCATTATACTGCAATTACAGACAAATATTCAGTGGATTCTTAACTCACAGTGGCTTTAGGTAGATTTGACTGGTTTTAGGGCTTTTGCCTCTCTCTACTTGAATTATCTCTGAAGGACTAAAGATATTAGATAGAATTCCCTTAAGTACTTCATAAATACTATGAATGAAACAGATCAGCACTTTAGTCAAATCCAACTATCATCCAGCCAACTTTCTGCAAGAAAACCACCAGCCACTGCTGGGACCTTTAACAAAACATCACGTCACTCTTAAGTCTGTATTTCCTTTTCTGATTTAAAACTGCCTTTCTGATCTACCCTCGAGATCTCTGCTTTATTTTTCACTTTTAAAAGTCTTCAGAATAAAAGTAAAGGCAACCCCAGAGGCTTCAAGTGGTTTTATTTTCATTCACTCCTCATCTTTGTTTTCTTGACATAGCTGACAGCAGATTTGGGCTAACGGCCATATACTCCTAGATTATTCTCAGATGCACAAAAAAAGAACACCCAGAAAAGCAAGGAAGTGAAAATGCCAATCTATACAGCCACAATGCAACTGAGCCTTCAGAACTGAATGCCTCTATATTCTTTTCTAAATTTAGGAAAAAGGTGGTGACTGGAAAGAAAAAAGACCAGAGACAACCATAAAGTGATATAACGAACAGAGCATAAGCCACACAAAGAGCAAGTGAAAGAGTTAAAAATGAGCTAACAGGGAATAAGATCAGAGTCTAATACCTTTAAAAAAAAAAGAACAGATGAAGGAAGTAAATTAATTCATGGCCTCAGAAGATAGCAGGACAGACAGAAATAGCCAGAAATTAAGGTACTGATCACTCCAGGTATCAGATAAAGGCTCTTAACACTCAGAATTAAGATGGCAGGTGATTATATTCATGAGGTAAACTGCTAAGAGATCCTCATTACAAACATCCAAGAGGTTAAGTACAACATCAATGAGAGCATGTCAAAGAAAAATCTGTGACAAACAGATGGCTGAGAACAGGGATTTAAGGGCTGTTTTTGCTTATTGCACCTATTTCAGCTTTTCTTTGGAATTGATGTGCCCAGAGTAAGAGTACCTGGCATCCAATAAGCTACAGCATTGGTTGCTCTGAACTGATAGAAAGCAAATTAACAACACTGCAACAAAAAAACTTCCCAAACATCCATTTTAAAATCAAGTTTTATGCAAGCCACTCATTCTAGGAGAAAGGCAATGAAAAATGAACATCAACCCTATTCCACCTCCTTTCCTGAAATTCTCTACCAGCTGTCACAAGTACAGGCAGGACTGATTGCCATTATGGCCAATAGCTCTACAGAGTAGTAGCATTTGAAGCAAAGCATGAATGGAACCAGCTGAGACTGGTCAGTTAGCTGCAGACAGGCTTGATGCTGCTGCATGCATACATTCCCCACAACTGGGGCAGTCAGGTCTTCTGAGAGAGTTTTCCTCAGATTCAAAGTAGATTCAAAGACAGAAGTTGATATGAGAATCAACTTGCTGCATTTTTATTCTGGTTTCACTCCCATCCCCCAGTTTGTCAGGTGGAAAAAAATGTGTTTGCATTGGCAGAAATAGGTTAGCCATCAGGTCATATATTTACACAAATAATTCCCCTGTGCCTCCCAGAACACTGCATGGCTTGCTTATCTGATAAATAATAATGATGAGGTCAATTTAGATGATGGTTACCAAGCCCTGCAGTCCGGAGCCAGCAGAAAGGATTAACTGAAAGGTGAAATGAGGATGGGGGAGAAAACCAGCATAATCCAACCTCTATCAAGCAGCAAAACTTAGTTCTTTAACTTTTAGTTTGTTTCTTTCTTTAACTTTGCAGGCCTTAAACTGGATTTGATTTTGGGTTTACTATAATCAGCCCCCCAGACCCTAACACTCAGAACTCTACCTTTCTTACAACCATAACACTAAATTAAAGACTGGGAGATCTTAAAAATAAATCAAAATGGATTTAGTTTTGACTTCTGCTTTCTGCTCCTTGAGCCAACACACCAGCCACAGCTTCAGACTTTCCTTTCCTGTAGTCACAGGCAGCACCTGCATTTCATTTGTTTGTTCTTGAAAGGTAGGAAATCACATTTAAGCACATCCTCCAGATGTCAGTTCCTTAAGAAATAGAGGAAATAGTGTGAGATATGACAGCACAGTATTCTTTGCTGTTGTTTTTCCTCTAGTTTGCAACTTAATTAATAACTACACCTATTGCTAGCTCAGAGACCCTCTGCAGCAAAGACATATGCCTACAAGTTCACCCATACACGCTATGAGTTCACAGAGAAAGACATGGAAGAGAAGTTCTACTATCCTCATTTTACAACTGGGAAACAGAGGAAAGCATCAAACCTAAATCCCACATTAAGAAAACTGCTTTACTGAACTGGATGAGTCTTCTGCACATGATTAAATACTTTGATGACTGCTGCTGTAAGTGATATGCCATGGAAAGTGGACAAGAGGAAAAAAAAGACAAAAAAAAATCAACCAAAAAGCTATGGTTTTTCAGAAACCTGGTTTTGGTTTTCTACCTCTCTGGCAAAAGTCTTCACCTCTTGACTAGGCACACTCTTAGGAACTATACTGAACATAATTAAAACCTCACATCAAACATTTTGATATCCCTGACAAGAGTAAAGATGCTCACTATAGTGATCTGATGAAATATCTATTTAGAGAATTAAAAATTATAATCCTGGCAAGATGTATATCAAGGGAGGACATGGCATCTGGAGTTACAGACTGCTCTCAAGAGAGGCCACTTCCATTGTTAAATAAGAATTAATGCTCTTAGATCATTTCATATACTATTTCAGCAAACACACAACTTATGTCTAGTAATTACTTCCAAACATAAGTTGTGTTGAGTATCAACACTTAAGCCTCTCATGACAGTCTAAGGTATATTACACAGCTAGATTACTTTAATGGAAGCCAAAAAGGACTTTTGGGGGCTCTCAGTCAGACACCTTGCTCAGTCTGACCATTCCGGAAGTATAAATCACAGCTGCAGTGTGTTGTCCTTGATGTTTCCCCTCTGCCCCTCACAGAAACAGCATCTTTCTCTTGCTTGTAAAACTTATAAACTGAGAGATTCTGCACAGGCCTAAGCCTGGGTACCTGGATTCCTCAAGAAA
The DNA here is from genome assembly GCF_963921805.1 of Phalacrocorax carbo. Classification (NCBI taxonomy): domain Eukaryota; kingdom Metazoa; phylum Chordata; class Aves; order Suliformes; family Phalacrocoracidae; genus Phalacrocorax; species Phalacrocorax carbo. The sequence goes on along the minus strand of NC_087515.1, from coordinate 17,767,459 downwards.
TTCATCACCACCAAGCATCCATGGCCCACTGTCATGCCTGAGCACACAATGCACTTTTGCTGTCTTTCATGGTAACCTGCTACAGATGTGCCACGGGGACAGAATGAAATGTGACTAACAAGTATGCTAAGTACACCCAGTTTAAACCAGCCTGTGCATTCTCCTTCCTCTGAACCTTACCTACAAGGGTGAAGCAACAGTACAAATACAGAATTAGGAAGTTCCTCATACTTCTCCCAGGTTTCAAATCTCTGCTGCCATCACTGACACTCCACGACTGTCCCACCAGGCTAGCTGCTCACCCACAGGGTTAGGTCCTGCTGTCTGCAGCTTCCAGTCTCCTTGGGGAAATACAAGGAGGTGACAGACTTTTCACTAAGGGAAAGGCATTGGTACAACTTTTGTAACCATCTTCAATAGTTGATACACGTTAGTCTGTAAGGCCTTTAAGGTATATAATTTTAATAGACAAATTGATTTTGGCTGCCTAGTTGTTGAATACTTTATTGACCTGTAGAAGTATTCAGTGTAAACTGATTGCAGACCGAGAAGGGAGGTAAAGAGAGAAATTGACAGCAAATACAGATTGCCTTGAAGTGAAGCTGAAAACTGCAAGCCTCACCTCTCCAAAGGCAGCTCCAGGAGGCTCCTCTGCCCAGTGGTCCCTCAGGTCATACCTGACCAGCCAAGATCTTGGGGCTCAAGGGTCTGGTCTGCCTTGGCTCTTCATATTTTTGCACAGTAGGAAGCAAGTTGTGATGGTGGAAAAGACACCATCCAAAAAAAGCAAATGCAGTAGCAGAATCTCTAGAATATTCCCCATAGCTACATTTGTAACCGTTCTGAGCTATGAACCAAAAATAAATATTTTTCCCCGAATTCTTTCATTTAGCTCAAAAAGAATAAAAAAATATATCAAACATAACAGCTATATGTCTGGCTGAAATACTACCACAGTTCATCTCTCATACTTTGAAAGACTTGCCTCTCCCAAGTGCTAACTGGGATATTTTATTTTCTTTACTCTAGGATTTTTACAGTGTTTTCAGTGATGCTTAACTGCCCATGAATTGCATATCTGCAAGGTCAAGGCCCACAAATTAAGATGCACTTCTCCCCTCAGAAACAGTGAAAGGTTCTCTTCCCCTTTCTTTAATCTGTTAAGTACGGGCACCAGGCAATTCTTAAAGGCAGGAAAACCAATGCCAAGCAGGAGGATGGGACAAGACAACTTAACAAGGCTTCACCATCTTTGTTTCTGACAGCTGACCCAGCAGATGAAATCTATGGAACTGCATATATACCCAGGTGGTTGGATGCTAATGCTTCATGGCAGAAACTGTCTCCATATAATTAGAATACAGGCTTATGTGAGCTAGGAAACAGCCAGTAGACTAATTAATTGTGACAGGAAGCACATGCTTCTCCATTTCCTCATAATTAACTGGCACCAAATCTTTTTTTTAAACAATCTATTTTTTTTTAATTGTAACAAATGAGTTTGTAGAAATTCCACAGTCAACACCAACCATGACAGAAGAAATCCTCCATAAGTAAAAGATGCTGTCAAGCACTCAGGTAAGTGGTAAGTTTACCTGAGTCTGAATGTAACATAAGCATACAATTACTAGTTCCCTTACAGATATAACAAAGAATCTACAGACATTTTGCAGATCACAGGCCAAGAAGAAGGAAATGGCCCAAAAGTTTGGATTTGAAAAAGTCTCTGACTTAAAGGGACTTTAGATTTTTCAGAAACAGCGTTTACTTTTATAAGGAATAGTTACCAATAACATCATACAGATTTTCTATATATGGATAATAAATACATTGTGATCTGCATAGAAAAAGGTCATTCAAACCAACTTTTTATATAGAAACTTGCAAATAAATATTTGTTAAAGGAAAACACAACCACATGATGGATGATTGGAAACTGTTAAGGCTGGCCATTAGGAAGTCATCTAAACCACTTTGATTTTCAACCATTGTCTCAAAGAAAAAATTGTACAGGTAGGAGGAAAAAGAATATTCACTGATGACAATAAGGCTATTCTTGTATGAATAAAGGTGAGATTTTGCCCACTGTTGGAATTCATCCCTGTTCACCAGCTGCCTTTTTAAAAATCATGAGTCATACTCCTGCTTGCCAAGATCTGACATAACCAGAAAGCTTCCTGGTTTCTATAGATACTTAGACTCTGGAAGGGATGTCTGGGAAGAAGGAAACGTGGCCTAAAGCTACTTTTCCCCCTTTCTACAGTTCTCCAGTGCACACTCCCCATAGGGACTTTCTGATTTGTCTGACAGGTTTGCATGCTCACATATTGCAGCTGTTGAAAAAGAAGTCCCAGAGGGCTTAACTCCAGGCTTTGAAAGGTTTGTATTTGCTTTAAAATGCATTAAGAAAAGGCCACAGGTGAAATCCATGTGGGTCCTCTTGTGCATTTGTTGTGGCCTGTTAACTAAAACTCCCAGAGGTAGGCTGCAGATCTCAACTTCAAGATGCATCCACAGAGAGATGTTCAAGACAGAAGCAGAATGAACACCCACAAATACTGCTGTAAAATCCCACAGTTACCTACATTTTGGGAAACAAAGGCTTACATTGTATTTTGCTTATTACTGTCTAGGTTAGCTTAAGCATATTTAATTGGCTTCAGAGTCACAGTAAAGAGAGTATCCCTCCTTAACTCTAAAATTTACAATGGGGAAAGGGTTTTTCCCACATATGCAAACTTCTTGAAAAACACAAAAAGTCCCTTTGAGAGTATTAAGAACAGGCTGCTGTAGGGCTTGCATTGCAGGACTGGACAGGGATGGTCCCCAAAAGCTCCTTTTTAAGGTTCTCCATTCCTACCCCTACATGAGCAGTTCATCTTTGGGGGATTGAGGTGGCAGGTAGACAGGATGTACACAGGACTGCTCCAGCCCTGCCACACCAGCAGGCATAAATAGCTAGCTTGGGTGCCACATACATACTGTCAGTCTGCTTCCAGCGTTGAGTGAGACTTGGTACTGTGTTGAGTTTTCACTGCATCATAAAAAATTATTGCTCTGTCTAACTTGCTTGAGGGTATCAAACTGAGTGGTATAGAACAGGTCTTTTAGCTTCCTGACTTATATTTGCAAGCCCATTAGGGAAAGGCACTATTTTCAGGAAAGGATCTGAACATTTTATTATCATAGTCTATTTGTGTAGGACATTTTAGTACCTCCATCCATTTCTATTTACATATGAGTGGGGAAAAGGGTTACATTTAGTCCACAAAAAAAACATCTCAAAGGAAAGCATTCTGTTCTGGAGTCTGCATGCCTTCTTATACCACATCTCCCTATAGCCAGAGACACAAGTAAGCCAAATAGACATATGTATGTGTCCTCCATTTCCATTTCTCCAATGACACAGAGTGAGGGGCTTAAAGGCATTCCTCAGGCCATGGAAGAAACATCCACCAGACAGGTGTAATATGGTCAGATGGAGCTGAGTAGGTCAGAGCATGTCAGTGATTTTGCTGCAAAGGAAGATTTGAAAGATGAGAAGCAGCAAGAAGATGAAGTCAAGTCTTGCAGTTCTGAGACTTGAATGGCCTTTGATTAGACTTCCTCTCCTGAATTTGAGGAACAGATTGGTTTTGGAACAATGTAACTGTCAGCATCACAGTAGCTTCCCTTTCAGCCTTCACTGGTTTGCTCTTGTGGAAATAAAGTGACGTTATTTGCATGTGAAAGCTCTCTATTATCATCTCTGGGCTCAGGATGGATTGAGAACTAGCAGGTCTAGAGGGAGAAAAAATAGATTGCCCTTCAATAACAAAAAAGATATTCCACACCTCACTTGTCCTCTTTCCCCACACCACAGAAGAAAAAGGAAAACTCACCTCCTCCTTCCCAAGTGTCAAGGGCCAGAGGGGAAAGTTTTTCCCCTACCAGCCCTCTTAACACTTAGTCCCAGGGGTTTGCGGTTTGTGTAAGCCTCAAGAAGAAAAGTGTAAAATCAAGTTCCCATTCTGCAAACAGATCTGGCATTGTATTTTGCCCAACAGTCAAGCTGGGCTGAGCAAAAGACTCTTTCTTCAGTCTTCTGCTGATTCTTCATCACACACACTTGCTCTGTGTTTCAACTTGCAAGGATCTGTGTGCAGGGGATATTAAACTCATATGCCATCTTTAATGGCTCATCTTGGCCCTGAGTACTAATTTAAGGCAAAGAGCATCTTTCCTTTCTTTCCACTCCATGCATGACAGATCAGCCTGATATAAATGACAGTTTGCACAAAGACAACAGGAAAAAAAGAAGACCTTATTGAGCAAAGACACCAACCTCTCTCCTTGAAAGAGGTCAGAACCTGCTCTGAGCCTAGACAATGGATTATACCAGCACCTCTTCTCTTCCCCCTCCCCAGACTAGTGATCTTGTAGGAAAAGCAGATCTCTATACTAAGGAGAAGGAAGTTATCAATAACAGTGAATTCCTGTATTTCAAACCTTCCCCTTCCTGAGTCAACAACAAAAGTTTCTGGCCAAAGCTAGAAAAAGACAGCACGTACCCACTTTACAACACATTGTAAGGCTTAGTGGCTGCAAAGAACTGAGATACTTTCTCAAGAAGGCAACTGGACTGTCTATACTAACTGGTCAGAACAGTAAGACTTTTAGAAATAAGCATAGATCCCAAAACAAATCCCACCAAGATAATCTTGAATTAAAATGCTAAAAATCTCTAAATTGGCCCAGTGAAAAGGCAAAAACTACTCACCATATTACAACAAGCTTCCACTAAACCTTCTGATTTTCTCAGCTGGCCAGGAGCTTCAGACTATGGATAATTACAAATCACAGGAAGCCACCAAAAAGCCCCTTAAATACACTCTGTGTAAGCCAATACAACCCACCATCAACCACAAATCTGCCTGTCCCTTCCCATATATTGACTTCTTGATTACTCTTTTTTCACCTTTCAGGTGCAAAGGTGCTAACAAACACTCATTTACCAGGTGCATTGGAATCACAATCCATAGCTACCCCTATAAAAGCTCCTACCATGAAGATAATATTAAAATAAATAAATAAATCTAGGCTGAGGCTGTTGTCAGAAATGCAACAGATTGCTGATGGAAACAGATAACCCTTATAATGACTCTGTGTTCTGTTATTTCAAAAAATTATTCATTAAAACATGGAGTTTATTGCTTTAGATCCTGTACCATCATCCTTTATTATCTAAGTCAAGCTGTGTACCCTCAGCTAAAAGCATTGTCTTCCACATGTTTTATTCCTCCTTGTAGCCAGCTGTGGTGAACTATATATGCAAACAATATTTACTGGGGACTTGGGGATTTATTTTGCTTATGCCAGAAGTGCTGTGCTTTGCACTGCATGATTCTGCCTCAAGTGCTCCTGCTCAGTTGCAGCCACAGAGCAGTTCAGACTAGCTATTCTAATGGCTTGTGACTAACGCTGCTCATCTGGGGCGCTTGAACTGAATAGTAGAAAGACATCATGCTATTTCTTCCTCTTACTGAGAAGATCTTTTTCTAGCTTGGTTAGAGCATGCTTGGAAGATTCAGGTGAAAAATGTCAAAATAAAGTGTGTAGAGAAATAAGAAGGGGTATGTTGGGTTGGGGTTTTTTTTATTTTGTTGTTTTGCTTTTTTTTTTAATAAGAGGTAATTTTAAGTTTGCTTGAAATAGCTTTTCTTTTTCTCTATCATCAATAGTACACAAGACTTTGCTAATGGTTTATGATAAATAAGACTGCCCCAAATTATCAAGTTTTGCTTTTTGTGCAGACAAAGTTCTCAAGAAAGACATGGTCTGTGCTTTTCTTATCAAATTATTAAGGTTAATGGTGTGAGAACCTGGCTTAGCCATTTAAATAGCAGACAATTTTTCAAATTATTCAAGCACCAGGAACACGACTCACCCTATCCAACTTTAGATAACCAAACAAAGCACATTCACAGTCTGGAGCCTCTTTCTTGATGGTAAGAGCCATCTCCAGAAGATAACCCACCCCACCATAAGTACAACTTCTGAAGACATCCATCATTACACTAAAAAAACAGGGCATCTTCATCTCCACTGAACACAGCGACCACATTTGCTTTCAGTTCCCAGATAAATAGTAGTGATATAAAGCAAGATCTGGTGCCTGACCAGGAAAGTGATGTCTTTCAAAACACATCAACCGGCACTCTATCAAAAGCTGAACAGATTCTCTGAGGTTTCTTTACAAAACAAAGTTAAATTTTCAGTACTTTTGAGGCTCACCTACCAAAAGGATGAGGTATCCAGTCACCTTGTGGAGAGACCTAACTTCAGATACATGTCAGGTGCTTGAAGACACTGGCCATCTAGCAGAGTGCCCAAATTTTCTCCTTTGAGACAGGGACCTTCAGTACGCCAGAGCTGAAGTATTTAAGTTTAATGGACGCTCTCTGGTGATCTTCATCAATATTAGTCCCATTCCCCAAATACCTAGATATCTGCAGCACTTGTGTCAGCGTTACTTCAGCAGCTAGCTAAAATGCAGACAGATTTGTGTTACTAGAGCCCACCTGAAGTTATCACAGAATCACAGAAACGCAGAATCACAGGTTGGAAGGGACCTCAGGGATCATCTAGTCCAACCTTTCTAGGAAGAGCAGATTCTAAACAAGATGGCCCAGCAACCTGTCCAGACAACTCTTGAAGGTGTCCAATGTGGCCGAGTCAACCACTGCCCTTGGGAGATTATTCCAATGGTTGATTGTCCTCAGTGTGAAAAATTTCCCCCTGGTGTCCAATCGGAATCTCCCCAAGAGCAATTTGTGTCCATTAAGTTCTCTAAGTGAAATGTTTGGAACGACCAAAACTTTTCAGTTCCAACCTTAAGCTGAACCTTCATACCACCCTGAACCCAAGCCATTTAGAAAAGCTTGAGCATCCTTCCATTCTAAAATGTCAAGCTTTCACTATTCCTTCCCCTTAAATTTATCTGAAATCAGTGTCTTTCACATGTGATTGGTACTCTTCATACAAGGAATGGCATAATCTTGTGCAAAGGATACTTTAAAAATCTTGTGGTGCATACTTTCCTCTTTAAGCCAACACCTGTAGTGAAGGCATGGGAATCAGCACTGAAGGTTTAGGCTCACCTTCTAATAACTACAAGCCAAAGTAAAATTAAACACACACCACCACCACCACCACCCCCCAAAAAAATATGTCAAAAAACCTCAACTGAATCTAGCCCACGTAGATGGGAAATAATGATGAATGGTATTGACCCTAGACTAGGTCAGCTCAAGGTGTTATATGCCAAATACCTGTATAGTTAGACCTACCAGGAGGTTGAAATAGTGAGTGAAGATTTTTACCATCTTTATTTCTTCAGTAGTATCTGTCCCCAGACACAAACAACAGATTTAAATCTGGCACTAAATGAATTATCAGCTGGTCGATATGTCTACCCTTATTTAGATAGGCAAGGAAAGGTCAAAGTAAAGCATATGCTATTATGTGCAGCAAAGATGCTGCTATTGATTAGCTCTCCTGTCTGCTGATGAGGGTGGAGTAGAGCCCCACAGATCGAGTTTGCTGGGAAGAGCAAGGCTGCACAGAGCTGTAAAGTTCAGCTGCTCCCCCCGCTTCCTTTCTGCAGCACGGCTGTTTAACCAAGCAACTGAGCTGGAACGAGACTCCAGAATTACACCCAGAGTAAATGTGTGTGTAATCGAATTGTCAAAACAGAAGGAAGCTTATTTCCACAGCTACATAATACAGACAACATGTTTGACATGATGGCAGTTGTGCAGAATAGGAAAGAAGGCTAGAGGTGTGTATGCTTTGGGGAATGAGTTTATAGGCTTAATGGCTCTGCAGGACAATGCTGTGATGTTATTATTAACTATTTGTTGCACCCCTGTTTTTAGCATGTCAGTCTGACGTGCCAACAAACTAGGTGAAGTACCATCTTTTCCTGCAGAGCCTTGAATCAACATGTCTAATTCTTCTTCTCGGAAAGAGCACTCTCAGGATTAAGAGGTTACTTCAGTCTCCATGCATATTCAGTCTTTTGCTTCTCTGATGAAATTGCCAGTGGAAAATCAGAGTAAATGGCACATGGTGTCCTCCTTTAGTCACTGTGTCATTAGAAACTAACACTCTACATCTGGCGAAAAGAAAGGTTATTGTGCTAAAACAGTGTTTGGTAGCAATGACTTGCAGTGTAGGTCTCGGGCTCAAATCCTGCCATATGGTAGATTTGTTACGGATTATACCTTCTAGACACTGGAAAATGTAGTTTCAACTCCACCAAAAATCCCTCAGATGGTGATGACGATGCTTTCTGCAAACATTGCCTAGATCTAAAACACTACTCCAGAGAAACACTCAGCACCATATGCCAAGTTCTTTTTTGCCTCTTGCTTCTGCATTTGCACAATGTTCATTTTTAGGAGTCAGCAGTCATCAAAGACTGGGGACCTAAACAGAACCAGTTTCAAGGCAGGTCAGACATTTACCTTGCTTCCACATGTCCAATTCTATAGTAAAACTTAAGAACAAAAGTTACTGGTCCTCCCAGAAAGCTAGAAAGATCTTCGCTAACACCTATATACCCTCTATAGCAAATATTAGGAGCGGATGTGAATTAACACAGCTGGGAGAAGGACCCAAGGAAGGTGGTGGACCACAAAGGACCATAAGAAGCAATGGGAGAAGTGGGAATGGAGGCTACGAGGGTTCCTAAGAACCTAGGGAGGTTTTACCCTCTCCATATAAAATGACAGATTGACTGGGCAGATTTAGAAATACTTTTCTATTATAGCAAGTGGCATGTGAAGTAGCACGCTGGCAGAACAGAAGGCCCTCATTCCTCTCTAACCCTGAACATAGTGTCATTTGCACATTGGTCACATAGGCAGGCAGCTTGAAACTCAGCATGTGCCTGAACAGTAGAGTAGGAAGAAAAGGGGGACAGTAAGAGGTGAAAGGACTGCCTCCAGGGTGCACAACCTATCAGTAGGACAGCAAGTATCCAGGCTTCCTTGTGTCTTCACCACTAAGTGGTGCTGCCATCTGATTTGGGATCATCTTTAATTTAATGCTGTGGGAAAATAATGGAAGATTGGAGAGGAGGATTGTAAACGCACTCAAGTGGCTGGCAGCTGGGGTGTCAAAAAACACATATATCATACTAATTGTTGTTTGGCCTTGCACGTTGGACAAGAAGAACATCTTTGTTTAGATAACATAGGCCTTTGATAGGCCTAAAGGCACCATACTGAACATGCTTGAGACTCCTGCCCTGCTGTGGGAAAGATCAAAGCACAGTGGTAAACTACGCCTGCGTGAATCCTTGATAAAGAGTTGAAAACAGCAGGTTCATTGATCCTCTAGCAAGGACCGAGCTCCTTGAGTAGCCGCTTGTATGCCTCTGCCCAGGTGCTGCTTCGGGCATCCCCTGGTTGGTGAGGTAGTGAAAATAAATTTACTCTTTGCATTTCATCCCTGGTGTTCTGGTTGTTCCTCTGTCCTGCCTGTGCCAGCTCACACAGATGATTTGGTGTTTGAAATGCCTCAAAATGTCTTAATGTCTGAAGTCATCCTGAGACAGTCAGATCACTGGAACAATTCTGAGCATATTCTTATTTCCTCCCCATGAGCTCTCTTATCATTGTGCTCCACAGCTGTCCTTCGAGGAGCCTCCAGAGCCACGTAGTGAGGGATGGGGCAGGACAGGGGTAATCCTTTATTGTCAGCAAGGATTTAGTCTAGTAATGAAAAATGTAAAGATAAAGGAAGCTGCTATCAGCACATTTTCTTCCATATCAGTGCTGTGATGCTGAATTCACTGTGGTTCAGTGAGAGCTGGGCCTGGGTTGCTTTTCAAGGATGCAATGAGCAGTGTCTAATATGCTCATTATGGTAACTGTTATCAGACATATTTCTGCATCTGAGCATATCATGGCATTACAGCCAGTTTTATGTCTGTGTGCACATGAGGCAGGCAGCTGCCAAGCAAATGTCCTTAATGTGTGTGCATCTTCCTTTGGGTAAAATGGGCCCACACTGATCCCCTCTGTACTCCAACAGCTTCAGCAGTCTTAGAAGTCTCTTGCTCAGTGCACCTCTCTCCCCATGAAACCCTCATTAAGTTGTACACCTGCAGTGGCTTCAGGCCAGCCTTCTGCTCTGCAGTCATTAGCTCATTCCAGTGCACTGTGATTGCACAGGTACACAGCAGATGCCATTATCGGAGCTGGCATTTACCAGCAATTACAACACAATGGTTGTAGAGCTTATCAAGCCAATTGTCTTTTGGAGGATAGCTTGGTTTATTTCCATATTCATAAGCAGAATAGCTGCAATCCCTGTTGACAAACATTGACATCTCATCTAATGCACTAGTTACTTTGCATCTTGGGGGTTTTTGAGCTTCCCAAACTGTCTTTGCACTTGCATTATCAAAATACCCGCTTCATGTATTTCTGAAATGTTTCTTGTCAGAAATCAGTCATATGCCACTTATTTGCCCCACATCAGTCCTATCTATTACAATTACAGAGTGGTTAAGTAATGTTATTGTAAACCCAGCCTTCTAGGGTCTACTTTGCCAGGGATGAAGGATACATATCTGGGTTTGGCTTGTCTTTTTGTCATCCTGTCACAGATGTTGTATAACATCACATGCATTTTCCTCCCCCTCCTCAGTAATCAGCACAGCTGAGAAAGATTTATTTCATTCTTAAACAGACCATACTCTGAGGCAGATATTTTTCTCTTCCATAGTCTTATGGGAACAGTAATTTCCCACTGCCTCAGTCCTTGGTGAGAAATTGTGTCTTTGGGAGAAGTCAGACCTCGTGTATTACGACATACAAAAATAACACTCACTGTTCCTCCAGGAAAAGTTTAGCACCTGAAACCCACCACAGGAATGCAGCCTGCACTTTCTGCCAAAACACTAACTTTCATTACATATGGACAAGACTTATGCAATGTATTCCATGTTTTTCTTTATCTGCTGTAGCCCATTAAGACTTCTGGATGTGAATCGCTTTCGTTGCTGCATTTGTAACTAAGTGCATCTAAGAAAGAATGAAAGACAATCAAACTGGACTTTCATAGCAGAGAATCCCATTCAGCAGTTCTGATATAAATGGAAATGGACTCTATGGCTGGGCCAGGAATGGAGACAGGTCTAAGAATAATGTTAAAAAAACAAAAAACCACAACCAAAAAAAAAAAGACTCCTTGCTGCTTTTAATTAAAGCCCTAAAGACTCCCCTAGGTCCATCTGGCTCCACTGAATTGTCATCTTCAGTTTTGCAGCATAGAATCACTGCTGCATCATTTATGGAGGTGTATTTGCTTAAGAGTCGTCCTCGTTAAAATTCAATTACATTGAAACCGTATAATCCCTCATTGTAATAACCTGATAAAAAGCCCTTAACTGCCACACCACGTGCCCATTTAGCAAGAAAATTAGCTCAGCAAAGAACACAGTCCTAATTTAGTAATTAGGGTGCAGTTTGTATCAGGCTATTTCAATAAGATTGGAAGGCAATTTACAAGGTAGTTTTGCTCATTGCAAACTATTAAAGGCATGTCAATAGTGAACAGAATTCCCAGTGCATGTCTGGGTAGAGATATGTTTGTGCATTTCCAAAGGTACAAAAGCTTTCTTGAACAGGATCTTCTGTTTATAGTCATATTTGCTAAACCAATATATTATATTTTCTGTTTTGTCCTATATGGTGAAGAGGATGTATGTTACAAGAATGTATTGCAAGATGAACTGTATTCCTATGGTCCAAGGGAATTCTCCTTGATTTTGAACTCCTTGATTTTTTGAAAGTTGAGATGTGAATTTTAGGGTGGGTCAAATTGTCCTGATAGTATCTTAGGAACATACAGTGGGATATAAGCTTTCTTGACTGTTACCTGAAGAAAGAGCTGTGGATTGAATGTGGTTGTATTAGGATCTGCTTATTGTTCTGGATGACTTTCCCAGATCTAGTAATCACAGGGAGAAGATCACACCCTGTAGAGCTCTCCACACTTTGACTCCATGATGAAACTAAGTTTTGGCTGTGCAACAGGAATATTTGTTGACGGGTGATGCTGACACCATGATCTACGTTCATATAAGCTCCAAGAGAGCGAATGTGACATTCTCTACCTTCTCTCTGGAGCTTTTATTGTCAGACCAGGTGATAAAAAAACACATCTATGCAGCTTGTTCTCAGTATCCATTACTATCAGCAATAGTGGCTTTTAATTACTGTGATATATTGGAAGCAGTGGGCCATTGCAAATCAGAGCTAAAAGGTCCCCTAGAAACAAAGATAGCTCCAGGACTCCAGCTGTAAATTGGAGAAGTTTCAAATCAAGATTGGTGTGGAAAAGTCCAAGGGAAAGCAATGCTGTCCTGGCATTTAGGCTCTAGCCCCAGTACAGCCAACATTTGTTTGGACCAGGATCTGATGTGATCAAAAGAAGCTGTTTTTATGGTGTCTTTTCACTTTGTCCATGATTAGGCTTTGGAGAAGCTAATTTTTTTCCCTTGTTTGTGTTTGGTTTGGTTTGGGTTTTTTGGTTTTTTGGGGGTTTTTTTTTTGCTTTTTTAAAAAAATGTTTCAGGACAACTTTTGAAAACCTCCTTACAGCAGCCAGTCAACAGAAGAGATCTTTTTCTCACTGGAGCTGTTTCTAACCCTACAACGTTGCAGGGAAGGTGGCATGAGAATGCTTCAGGAATGAGGATACAATTCTGAAGCCATTCAGGGTGCTTTTTCTTCATATTCCTTCCACCTATGTTTCCATTTATATTTAAATCTTCATTTTGGTCCCTTGCTGTTTGTTTTGTTGTTAAGTGTTAAGGGTTTCTCTAGAAGTATATGTCTTTCATTTTTATGAGTGATCTTTATCTCATACTAAGTCTCACTGAAAGAGTAGTCAGGCATTGTAACAGGCTGCCCAGAGAGGTGTTCAATAAACAAGTAGACGTGGCACTTCAGGGCATGGTTTAAGAGGTATGGGGGTGTTGGGTTGATGGTTGGACTTGATGATTCTAGAGGTCTTTTCCAACCTTAATGATTCTATGATTCTTTGCCATGCTAATGAAGTGAATTATTAGCTTTAATTAATGGAATTTATACCTTAATTTCTTTGGTATTTTTTAATAACAGAGTTGAAATTCTATTCATTATTTGTGTTTGTGCAGAAACACACGTAGTCTGATAGTTGTGCTGTCCTCATGTGTAATATCAGAATAACATAAATTGTTACCAGTAGTAAACCGGTACTGAAACTGCCCTAACTAAATAGCTAATTCAATTAAACCTTTGTGCACATTTAGCTACACCTATATTTTTATGTGCTAAAATATTATTACATCTGTTTACATCAACCCTTTTTGCACAGGCAAGGTTTTACATGCATAATTATCATGCATGTAGTTTCTGTTTACAGGCAATGCTTATATTTTTCCTTCAGAAAAGGTGAGCTGCTTGGCAAACACAGAGTTGATTTAGCAGAAAGTTAGTGGTACACCACACAGCAGTTGTCTTTGGGGGTCCAGGGTTATTCACAGAACTGAAGCTTTCATTTAAAAACAGACAAAACAAAAATTTCCCTTAGTCTTTATAGCGCAGAAAATGCTCTTGTCAGACTCTCACTGTGGTTTTGTTCATTTTCCCATGTGAAACATTTATAAAAAGGAAAATATAAGATGCTTCTACAAGATAACCCAAGTTTTGCCAGTTCTGAATCAGGTCATTGTGGTCATACAGTGCACCACTCGAAATACAGAAGATCAGGGGTCTTCAGGTGGACAGTCTTGCTTTGACACAGAAGAAATAATTTATCAATGACTCAGTGAATTCCTGTAGCCACATCCCTAGGGATCCCAGCTCCCTAGGATCTCTGCTGAGCCTCTGTGATAATGATGTGTCACTGTGACTTTTGAGTCTTTGCTCACAATCTATCAACTTTTTTTGAAGTTTGCAAGTGAAGACTAAGAAGATATGAAATAATCTGAAAATAGTTTATCAGAAGCCATATAATCCACAGCTTCTCTCTACCCCACAAGGTTTTTCTATACTAAAAATTCTGTATTACTTTTCCTTTGTCTCCAGTGGTCTAAGGGATGTTGCTCCTATCGCATCCATTCAATGACTGGTCAGAACTGATTCATAACACGATCTGCCACGGAACATCAAGAGCAGGCTTCTCAGCAAGGGTGACAGTAAACCTGACAAGCCATTGCCCTCATTCACCAGGACGCAGTCCCATAGTGCCTGAAAGAGAACAACAGAGCAGGTCTGGTCATGGTAGCCTTGAATACAGGCAACCAGGTCACTAGGAAAGTGGGAGACAAGGTTGCAATATCTGTGGGTACACTTGGTTTCTGCTCCCAGTCTGTATAAAGAGCCCAGAAGAAGCATCATCCTGGCTCAGAGGAGGCCCTCAAACTGCATCAGGTGTATTTTGTTTGCCCTTGCGTGCTGCTGTGAAATCTCACCTATGTCTCTTCAACCTCTGGGCACTACATAAACAAATACAATGAGTAGGCAAATAACTACAGGGTGACCTATAAAGAACTGCAAGGTTTATTCTGCTACAGACCTGTGATAATCAGCATCCAAACCAGCTGTGTAGTACTGCAGTCTGTACAAGTTACTAGCACACCACTGACTGTGGTGCAAAATACTGCCAGCATCCTGAGTTTGGGCAAACTTTTTCCTTAGCTTTGTATATACTAGCTTCTCCACCTACAAAATGAGGCAGGTAGAAGGGTTTAGAGCCTGAAATCCTGTGTATTTGTAAATGGCTTTGAATACCATGGATGAAACATGAAACTGAAGGGCTCACTTACTGGAAGCTAGCACTTGATAAGAAGATATGAAGTGGAAGGATATGGGACCTGGGCAAAAGACATGGAGATGCATACGTTGGAGCAGGGAATGAGAGAAGACATGCAACTGTGATTGTTCCTTTTGGTGAGATTCATTAAAAAAAAAAAAAAGGAAAAGAAAGGAAGTGTGAGGCTGCCAAAATGGGCAGGCCTAACTGATTACATCAAACAAATTATCTCCCCACAGTGATTTATGGGCTAATCTCTCAGCAAGGGTGCAACTTATCGGTGAGTAGCCAGTACAATTAGTGCTGCTCCATGAATCACTCACAGTGCTGGCTCCTCTGCAGGACTTTCACACACAGTTTGTTATTACAACAAATTAAAGGTTTGCCTGGCCCTCCATTCACCCAGCCCAGGAATTGCTGCTGAGGGCTCAATATCATATTAGCAGGTTTCTGCAGCCTAGGCAGGGCTCTGCTAAATTGCCAGATCTTAGCCAAAGGGACATACAGAGGGGTATAAGCTGAGAAGAAGGCTTAAAACACCATGAGCAGGGCAAGTGACATACCCAGAAATGGAAAACTAGGTTTGGCTAAGGAGCAGTGCTAAGAAGAGACATGTGATCTACTGAAAAATTATCCAAGCTCACTTTCTGTGTTGTCCCATCTTAATAAAATGAGGCCTGAAAAATGGACAGTTTAGTGTTTTTGAACTGGAAGAAATAGGTATATGTATTTACTGTTCACCAAATTAATGAAGAATTATTCCTCTGTGATGCATAAATAATGAGCCTTAAAATGTTTCAGATACCTTAAAAACAGTAACACAGGGAGCTGTGGATCTATATAGAATTCAAGCTAATATTTTAAGGCATAAGGGAATCACTGCAACAGAAGTGAAATGGTTCACTTTCCTCCATTCTTGCTATTATATATGCTCACAGAATTGGCTGTAATTTAAAGACCAGAATGCCTGGTTTGCATTCCCTCAGTCAGATAGAAAAGCTGTTTTTACAGCTTACAGGCTAGTGGTTACAAATTTTACTATCTATTATCATTCCTGAAGAGACATTTTCAGTCACATCCTCTTTCATGGAAGAGGTTTATTCTCTTTCTAGTATGCTCTGAGCCCATAACAGTACCATTAGCAAATCAGGACCTAAGTCTGTATAGGGAGTGTTTGGATGATAGTTTTACCTTATGGAAATAAACACCAGCCTTAACAAACAGCAGAGCTCTCTCTTTTTACTTTCTTTCAGCTCCATTAGTGTCTAAATCCTCCAGTCTGAAACAGGTTCCTTTGTCAAAGAAATATAGCTGAAGAGCATGATTTGACTTTGTGCTGCATGTGAAGTAGCTCAGAGCAGCAGCGCTGATGAAGGAATCAATACAAGAGCATCGATAACAGGATGAGTGGGAAGTCTTTCACGCTTTGCAGGTTTCCTCTGGGAAATGTGCTGCTGCTGCTGCTGCAGAAATGATTGTTCATATGACGGTGTTCGCTGCAAGCATGCAAAGCTTGCAGAATTTATCCTGTTTATTCTTACCCTTCCTTATACCTTCATGGTTCCATATGGTCTGTAGAGCAGATATAATGGCCTCCAAGCACATAATGGACTGTCAGCAAAAACAGGGGCCTTGAGCCCAGTTCTCATTGCACATGAGTGGAAGGAGCAATTTAGACATCAGTAGGATAAGGGTTTTGTCTTCATAGGTACTAGCAGATAACACAGACAGTATTTAGAAACAAGGACATTGGCAGGACAGAGAGTGCTTACTGGAAAGCTGATCCCACAGGGCTTGTTGGGGGTATCTTTCCTGCAGAGGAGGAGGAGGAAAAAATATTCATTTTTGTTGCAAGTTCCTCCAAGACACTGACGTTTTTCCTGGATCAAAGGAGTAATCCTCCTTTGGATGTATGGCAGTAACATAGTTTCCTATTAATTTTTGCAAAGCAGAAACAGGTTGTATCTAGACACTATGGTTGAAAGTGTGCAGGGGACAGGGAACCAGCACCCTGTTTGCAGTTAGCCATAACCACTGACTTACAACATCCTGAAGTGGCATGGCACCCATCGACATCAGAGGAGTGCTCTACATTTCTGTCATCTGCATGTTTAAGTGGGAAAAGCTTCCTGAGATGAGCGTGGTACTTGAACAGCTTTGACTCCCAGGCATACTGTCCAAAGGTCTCAAAGCCCAATCTGAAGAGGTGTTGTGTACTCTGACCCCAGCCTCATCCCGTAACGCAACCATTCCTAATTTATTTCAACAGGATTATAAGGGACACTGAGTGAAGTCTGGTTTTGAGTTCTCATGGCAAATGATGACAGAAATGTCAGCACTGAAATCACTGACCCAAAGTAAAAAAATGCCTTTGTAAAGATCTCAAGATCAAGTTAATCCCTCATACCCTCTCATAACTTCTACTGCTGAGTGACATCTGTCCAGCTCTGACTGTATTTGGCATCTGGATCCACAAAGTGGAGAATTCCAGGCTCCTTTTTGATCCAGTAAATTTCCAGGTTTGAAATGTGTTTGAGGAGTATCTTGTGACTTTAAACCAGGTAAGTGGCAGCAAATCTGTTCTGAGGCTGTAATGGTAGGGGAGAAGGGAATATAGAGGAGGTAACTGCCCAGAGCTTGTAAACTGTATGTGATTTCCATTGTCGATTGACATCTGTGTCCCAGTTCTAATTCTGCCCTTGAGATGATGGGGCATCACCAGCTTTTCAACACTTTTGTAAGGTGATTTTCAATGACTGCCTCAGCAACTCCCCAGCTCAGAACAACTTTAGGGAAGCAGAAAGAGTCAGCATTCAAAAGCAAATATATGCTGTTTGTTCCTGAGGATATGAGTCATGCTAATCTTCTCTGAATGCCTAATGTGAGGTGCTTCCAAGCCTAAGTCCATTCTCTGTGTGTTTGTGTATCAGATACATCCACTGCTGTCTAGTGCACAGGAGCCACTCAGAGTAGAATTTGGCCTTGCCATCTTTGAGACCCACAAATGCAGATATCTACAAACGTTTTCATTACTAAGTCCATAACAATAATGAAAGTGATTAATTAAGGAATGATTATTTAATCATTTATGTAGCAATATAGGTCCTACCAATAAAATACCCAAACACAGGGTTTAATACAAACAAAAGAAGGAACTTTTCACACACCTTAAAATAAATCTGCAAAACATCATGCTGCAAGATTTTATAGAGGGCAAATAAAGGTTCAAAAAGCAATGAGGCACATTTATTCAACCAGGTCATTTGGGGTCTATTAACAATCATGGTCTAGGTACAACCTTCAACTCAGTAAGTCCTACAGTTAAAGTTTGTTGGCACTTGGGTGGGCATATTCCAGGAAGAACTGAGCCATCCTGACGTCCTTCTGACATGCATCAGCTGCTGGAGATGGGATAGTGACTTACAAAAGATG
Organism: Phalacrocorax carbo; assembly: GCF_963921805.1. NCBI lineage: Eukaryota > Metazoa > Chordata > Aves > Suliformes > Phalacrocoracidae > Phalacrocorax > Phalacrocorax carbo. The sequence goes on along the minus strand of NC_087515.1, from coordinate 17,749,174 downwards.
TAGGTTTGACTCAGTACAACTGCGCTTGTAGTTTCTAGATTCAGTACAAAACATCCTTTCCCTTGCCAACTTTGAAAATGCCAGATGTAATATTCCTGTTTTCTCTTTCTGCTGCTAGACAGCTGCTGCATTCTTTCTCCAGAAGGAATTTTAGTCTGGTTTGATGCCATATTTTGGGCTGCTGTAAGGACTTCTAGCCCTAAGAGTAACAGGCATTGTTCACTGTGTGCTCCAATGCCCGGCATTTGCCAGCTGTGTTCTGTTGTTTTTCCTGGGCTAGGCAAAGGTTATCTTTTGGACACTGGCATTTCAAATGTAAATCACTGAAAAGAATCCACATCCTCAAGGTAAAAAAAAACCCAAACAATTAAACAGGTGGTCTTATAATCTTCAGTATCCCTAGTCAGCACACTAAAGAGCAAAGGAAAAGCCGTAATTTGAGCTGAAAAGATTGGAAGTGATATAGTGGACAACACAAGACCAAAATTAAGTGAATTCTCTCTTACTATTTACATAATACCTATTTCTAGATTACGGACCTATTTTGTAGGCATGGCACATATGTACTGTCTTAAATTCATATCATCACACTAGTGGTCTCTGGTTTTATTCCATTATTTCCTCAGAACATCACAAGGCAGGGAGGTGACAAATAGGCCCATCTCAGGGGGGGCTAAAAAGACCCTTTTTCTTATTTGATTACTTCTTTTTCTTGCACAGAGAGACACTAAACACAGAAGTAAGTGAGCATTAAAGTGTGATGTTAATTTCTGATAATCCAGTAAAGAGGAGGATGGGACTGTATAAGAACAAATAGTGAAGAAGGCATTTCAGAACACCTCATGCTGTTGTCCTCTGTCAGTGCCATTGCACCTACGGGACCACCAGCTTCTCTCATAAAGCAGAAGTTCTTCCAGGCATCAGCTCAGACTACATGACCTGGCTGTGGTAGCAAGCAGACCTCATTCTGGCTCCAGTTTCAAAACCTTTATCTGGAGACAAGAGACTGTTACCACTGACTACAACAGCTATGGAACAGAGATGTGGCAGGTGGTCTAGATCAAACCATCCTCAGACGTGTGGCGCGAAAGATCTCAGCAGTGCTGCACATCTGATTTTGAAAAGGAAGAAGGGATGGAGATTTTGTGGCAGAAGAGAGAACAGCCCACAGTCATGATTTTGGCAATTTCCACATTACTTTCTACCCCAATTCTGTGCCAAAGAGGTTCAGCACTCTTTACTCCAGACAATAAACCCATCCTTGCTTATAACTAAGTCCAGGCTCGGTATACCTGAAATCTCTTGTGTGACTCAGGCTGTGACACCTGCTTCTAGCACTGTCCTAATTTGTGTTCACTTTATCTTACACAAATGCTTACTCTAAGAGTAAAGAGGCAGTCAGGGATCTATACTAAGCATCCCTGGAGTTTTTTAGTTTCTTTGTGAAAATGTTGTTTGTGAGCTTGACCTTCCAAAGCAGCAATACTTTCTCAACAATCATAGCCCTTTTCCATCTGGATCCAAATGAAGTGGATAGAGTGACAGAAAATTAGCCCACTGCAGCTGCATTGAAACAAATTGCTTGGCCTCCAGGAAATCAAGCACATTGTGTTTTCAGGAAATGTTTTTTTGACAGCTTCCCTGATCACCCCCATCCACTGAGGAATTATGCACCAGAGCAGTCATTCCCACATTTTACTGGTAAGGTGACTGATACAGCTACTGCTTTCTTTAAATAATATATAATATAATATAATATAATATAATATAATATAATATAATATAATATAATATAATATAATATAATATAATATAATATAATATAATATAATATAATATAATATAATATAATATAATATAATATAAAATAATAGCTTAATTTAATATTGTCCAGATATATTCAAGATTATACTTTTCCTTTCCTGGTGAAGCTGCTGTGTCTGTGCACAGATATTGGGATCCTGTAAGGTTAGGGAACTTTTATTTCCATAGACCATTGCCACATTGCCTGCATTGTCTATATTGGAAAAATCAGTAGTCTCCCGCACTGGTCCCACTCAAGATTATCAGCAGGTCTGCTCAGTAGCTGTGCAAACATTGCATCATTCTCTCTGAAGTTTGTGAAATTCTGGTCTCATACCTTCTCGGTAGCGTAATCTGAGCCCTTAGAAAAACAATGGATGGAGCCTAACACTGCACCATCCTTATGAGAGAGTATTATTGATCCTGTTTTTAGACATGGAAACTGAAAAATTAAGTCATTTGTTCTTATTTACCACAGGTAATGGAAGACTTAAGCAGAGAAGCCTGCCTTTCTACCTCTGCCTTTTGCATCTGCCATCACTTCCCTCCCTTTCCTATTCTGGTGGGAACTTTCCTTCCCTAGCGCCCATGACAAGTCCCAAAGAAAGCCTGGACTCTCAGGGTTGAAGCTGCCAATTCACAGGGCTGTGCCAATCACTTTGCTAGAAGCCAGTGTTCAGTGTGTGTTCAGTGACGGTGTTCAGATGCAGAGAGCTCTGTTTTATACAAGAAACACAAGGAAAGCCATGCTACCAGAACACCAGCTCCTTCTTCCATGGCATGGGAAAGACTCTTCCCATTAGGAGAATTTCACACTGATTTTAAATTCAGCCAGAAACCGCTCCTATGAGCGGTCAGAGACAGGTGGACATCATATATGCAGAGTGTGCAATGAGCAAACTATTTAATCTCTCCTTTTAGCAGCAAGTGCAAAAGCAATTAGCAAACGCAGCACTAGTTTCTGTCTGAAAAGCTATTTCTTGAGTACATAAAGCAGATGACCTCCACCTCCCTTTAGGGTTTTACTGGAAAAGGGCCAGCAATTTCTCATAATTAAATGCAATCACCTCAGTTGTATGGTCATTGTCAATAAAGAGCCACATTCACCCTGCAAAACTCATTGATGCCAGTGAACACACTGTTTTAAAAAAATATGTGATGTTATTAACATTATTATTTAGGAGCTTCCTTCTCTGATTTTGAGCTTAATCAGAAATGAATTTTAACAGGTTGCTCCTGAGATCTCCTTGTTATAGAATGTGTTTTGTGAAAAGTAGCTAGAATAGCGAACATCTCCTTTGAAGATATTATCATCAAGGTTTTTAAAGCCATAAGTGTGATTTGCCATTATTCCATCAGCTTCAGCACTGAACCTGTGCCTTTCACCACTGATGCAGTGCTGCACACAGAGCTGGCTTCATTTTAATATCATGTAATACAAATTTCCTCTGAAGTAGTTTCACTGTGAAAGTTAGAATCTCATATAAATACAATGTTAACTATCCATATACATTACTAGTATTAATAGTATCTTGTGGCTTGACAGCTGATCAAACTTACCCTGCTACAGGTAAATTTATTCATGGCTCTATATCGTTCCTACCCCTACCCCTGAAGAATTTCCTCATTTCACTCCGGTTTATTTTTATCCAGGACTTTGCTGATTCCATCAATCCTTATAGCCAGATGACTTAAGCTTTAGCTATACCACATAATATGTGCATTTCCAACACCGTAGAGGTTTCCACACTCTCTAAAGCTCATTTTTTGCTTGTAGAAAGAATAAGACTGCATAGTTACAAGCTCTTGCTCGGGAAGTAAGGTATAATTGGGCTTTGTAGTGTTGATGGGGAGAAGTCTATAAAGAATATGTCAGGAATATTCAGTGATTCTTTTTGGCTTCTGAAAAGCATCCTTTCAAATTCTGTTTTTCATTTCTGTTACTTGTTTTACCCTTGTACTTAACAGTAAATTTCAGTCTTATGTATTACAGTTCGTAAACAGAAGCATACAGCACTGAATTGAACCCCAAGCAACTTCAGGTTAACATAACTACAAAAACTGTATAACCTAAATGACCACTGTATTTAGCAAAATGGTGTATTTTCATAAGAACAAGTAAGCCTTTCTGCAGGAATTCTGTATATTTTAAAACCAAGCTTCCCCTCATTTTTTGTCATCAGCTGCTTACAATATAAAGAAAAGCAGATGTCATGCGACAATTTCTTTCTCAAATCTAGCAGTTAAATATTTAAAGTGCACTTCAAAGGACATGAGGTAAAGCTTTTAAAGAGCTGTGTGTAGAAAAAAAATATTATGTGAACTTTTGAGATGTGGAAAGAACTAAAATAATTGTTCTAAAGCCCAAAACACTGTTTTACAAAACATTATTTGTAAGATGAATAGGTTTGTTTTGCCACACGGTCCATTTTCAAAATCCACAATCAAATCAAGAAGCTGAAATAGTTTTTTTAAGAAGCCTTTCTAGCCCCACCACCTCATCCTCTCCTCCCCCTTCCAAAATAGATGTGGAACAAAACAACCAGGAAAGCCAGTTTGTTGATGACATTGATTGTATTTTAGAACAGCTGATAGAAAGCCCATGATCTTTTCAGGTTTTTCTGGCTTTTCATTTTTTCTTCTGGCTCTTTGTCACCTTCCAGACTGAGAGGAACATTACTGTCAGCAGACTTACATGCGACATTTTTCCAAAACTAGATGAATCGAGACAGAAATTACTTCTGGGGTCTATTTAGTCAGTCTGTTGGCCAGGCTGTCACTGCCAAGAAGTTTAATGAAGCTCTGTGCTTAAAGAGAGTGGAGAAGCAGAAGTGAATACACCTCAGCAAAGACCTGAAGATAAATATGGAACACAAGCAGGTCTCCCTTCTGTTCATTGAAAAGCTTATCTTTAACCCATCTCAGTCCATGGCCCTCTTATGCCTCTCTAGATGTCCCCTACGTACTACTGTGTGCTTTATTTTGTGCTTTGTTACTTTCAGATTCTGTACGCCGTATCTCTGCCCCAACACCAAGCATCTGAGTTTTACAAAGACAGATTAAATTACAGCAGTATTCACCACATGTAGTGTTCAACTTCTGCAATACAGATAGCTGCACTGCAGACGGTCACCCTACAGTCTCCTCGCTGTCATTGCACACAAGTGACAGTGGAGGTTAAATACAATGCCCAGCTCAGCTATAGATTGCAAACTTTAACATTTGTCCAGATTAATCCTATCCCCAGGGTCTGACTGAAAAATGCTTCTTTGATCCTATTCTTGTTCCACTTCATTTCCAACTCTATTTCATCCCCCCTAGCTGTCAATGGAGGCTATCTTCTCCAGCTATCTTTCTTCTACTCTCATACCTTGTGTGGACGCATACAGCCATTATATTCTGTAGTCCTGGACATCTCCTGGAACAGAGGTCAAGGATACATTTTCACGAGCAGTCTTTTCACAGACAAAAAGACTCCATGTCTTCCTGACAGGATGCTAAAGAACAAAGTGACTGAAGGTTTTGCCACTTACACACACAAGCTCAGTCCTGAACTGAAGTTAAAATCAACAGACTATTCCTTTTCCCTTATTGCAGGCTTCATATTCAGGAGCTAGGATGCAAAAATCCAGATGAAATATTTCACTGCAGTTTGGTACAATATTTTACTTTCTGAAATGTCACTGTTTTGCAAAATGGCTAATGTGATACCAAAATAACATCATTTCTCACCTGGTGCAAGCCTCTTACTGTCCCAGGAGAGCGTGTGCTACAAGGAGTGTTATCTGTCCAGTACTAGAAACATTAGGATGGAGATTTTCAAAGCTATGTACAGGGCACTTAGACCTTCAAAAATTCCATTAAAAATTCTTTCTGTAGGGCATTTGCTGCAATGCAGGATTAATTATTTTGAATAATATTAAGTGTCCTCCAAGGCCTCCATCGAGCTTATTCAGGACAGGTGGAATATTAAAATTATAGGACCATCCTATATAATTATTGCTGCAGGGGTAAATAGGCAAAGCTTGGGTCTGCATAGGAATAAATGTGTTAACTATGCAAAATTCTACCTCAGAGGAAAAAAATTAATCTTAGTTTCCAGAATCATACACCACCTGTTTGAATTCCCCTGCTGGGAAGAGCAGACTCCTAAAGCCTGCTGCTTCTTCTGCCCGTTCTGGTTTGCTTTGTTATATGTAAACAAGGCTTCCTCCCACACAGGAAGGAGATTTTTCCTCCGTTCCTTTTCTTTCCTTCTTTTTTTGAAGTCACAGTTACAGATCAAAGCTTATTCTCTCGCTCTTGGAAAAAATAAAAACCTCTCTCACCCTCTCTCTCTGTTTCTCCATAAATGCATATATAGGTATATATATTTTTATATAGGTATAAAATATTATTTAATTTATCTAGGAATTACTTTTACAATAGTACTGAAAGAGAAAAAATTCTATTAAGAGGAAAATATAAAATTGTTATTCTGTCTGTATAAAATTGTTACACATTATTATTCTCCAAGACTGCACTTCACCTTTGTGCAGTGGGTCCCAGTACATGCTGAGCATACCTTGATTTCCTAAAGGTCAACCTGAATGTCTCTACCATCATGCCTAATTTTCAGTCTTCTCCTGAAGGTCATTTCTGTAGCTCTGAATTCTTTATTATGTGTGACAACTAAGTGACCAATAGGTACATATTCTGAAGTAAGAACTGCCTCTGATTCTCCAGCTTCTCTCTCACAGGTTACAAATCTTCCAGAGGACACCAGGTTTTGGTAATAAGTGATCTGAGACTTCAGCCACTGAGCTGAAGTATAAGGATGTGGTAGATACCTCTGAGAAATCTGAACAATCTGCTACCCTTAGAAGTGAAAAAAATTTCTAATCCAAGGTCATCATTTAGATTCTTTATGCATTAATACTGATGCATAAAAAACATGAAAGAAAAATCACTTGGATGCAGAATGAGAAATGCCCAGCTGAGTTCAGGCACATTGCATATGGATTAATAATTTGGATGCCCTTCAGAAAGTTCCTTTCAGCTCAGCCTGAAAGTTCTCAGGCTCATCTGGAAACTTCACAAACCTCTTGGTTAAAGACATTCTGCAACACTTATCATAAAAAATGCTTTTTATAAACTGGGCATTTTCGTACCTTGCAGGCTTGGCCAGGGAACCCAAATTACACACTCAGGAAGGGACACCCTGTTCAGACTCTTGACAGGGCAGCCCCAGGAGATGCTCAGCACTGTGGTCCAGGGGTGACACCCCTCAAAATAAGTTGATGGGTGGTCTACCATCTCTCTGGAGCACCTTTCAGAGTGAAGGTGTCACTGCTCAGGGGTATGGGACACATTACGGGATGCAGGGGAAGAGCATTTCAGAATTGCACAAGATGCATTATGGGATGCTTAGGTGAAGAACTAAAGGTGGGGAAAGGGATAGATCTAGGTTATTTAAGAACAAGCATGGGAAAACAGAGGGGAAAGGGGATAAAAGGGGCTGGTAGCCCATGCACAGGGTGCTGGTCAGTGAACTTTTATGATGCACAGCAGACTGATCAGCGCAGTCTGCCTTAGCTTATTAAAGTCCCTTTAACTATTTTTCTATTCTGCGTGCCATGTGTGTCTAAGTGCCAACAACTGGAGCAGGATCAAGGGTCAGAGACCCATGCGCCTGTGGTGTCAGCAACTAGAGGGACTGTGAGTGAGTGTGTGAATGCTAGCAAATATCAAGCCAGGCTTGCTGGTCAAGTGGCCTGGGCATCAGCTGTGCTTGTGTCCCTGAGGGCAGGGCCATGTGAGAAGCTGACTACTAGAGGGACCAGGGGAGCCTGGCCAGCTGCCAGTGACCTCTGTGTCTGTGTGTGTGCATGTGTGCGTGTGTGCATCTGTATGTCTGTGAGCAACGTGTCTTTACCAGCAGCTGGAGTGGGGCTGTGGACCTCTGGGGTTCAGAACCCAGGAACTGGGGAGACTGGGATCCAGGGGGCAGGCACTGCGTAAGGCCAGCTCCTGGAGCGATACAGACTGTACATATATTGACATGTATACATATATATATTTCCTACTCATGGACCTTCCTCCTGATCAGCCAGACAAGGGAACAGCATGAGGCCGCTGAGGCTGTTTATGCTTCTGTCAGTGCTGAGTTTGTCTGCCTGTGCTCATCTGTGTGTCCAGTTGTCTATTCATGTGTTGTATATGTGTGGTTTTGTGTGTGTGCCTACTGGGAATCCACGCACAGTTGTGGGGTACAGAGCTGTCACAGCCTCACGTCTGTCAGGCCACTGGATTTCATACACACACACCCAGCAAACAATTTGCATTTGTTTTACTTTAGAAACTGGACTTGAAGTAAGAAACTTCATTTCCTCTCTGCCTTCCTCTTGAACCATTACTGCTCCTGCTGATGGTTTTGACAGCCCAGCTTCTGGAGTGAAGCGTCTGCAGCATCCACTAATAATAATAATAATAACATCAACACAGTGCTTACATTGCAATCTATGTCTTAAAAGCTCTTTGAAAATATCTGCTAATTAACTCAATTAATTAAAACAATTAGTCTGTAAAAACACTACACACTCTTCAAGTCATCCACTTGGGAAGCATTTCCTTTCTAACTTCTAAGAACTAAAAATATAAGTGCATTGAATTCCCTTAATACCTGTCATTCTTACCCTGTGCCAATTAAGAGCTCACATATTCCTACCTAACAACTAGAAATAGAGATGGGAAGATTGTTTCAGGGTATTAAAGGGAATTTAATTAAATATTTGTTCAGGAGTAATTGTGCATAAATTGCGTGAGAATTAAGTTTCATATCATTAGTACATCTTAGTGTGTTTTCATGATCAACGTTTAATTTACTCACAATTGTTTTGCTTTATTTAAAATTAAGTACTACTTTGTAAGCCATTTACTTAAATCCATTACCCATGACTTTTTCACTTGGTACTAGAACTGATGTTTTTGATATTATTAAATGTCTGCAGGCGCCCGCTACAATCCCATTGAGTCATAACATCTCAACTTATTCCTCATATTCATTGAAATTCATTTTAGTATTTTTTTACTTAGCTTATATTATATTTTTATATCTGCATACCTGTATTAAAAAATACATGGACAAAGTAGGCTTGTGCACTTAGCTGGGAGCAGCAGCCTTCTCCTTAACTTTTGGAGATGAAAGGTTAATTACATCATGGTGCTAAAGGGAAGACAGTATTAAATAATAGAACAGGAAGATGTGAATTAAATCAGAGCATCTTTTGATTTGTATGATGGAGCACTGTTAGAACAGGTGCATCAGAGTTATCTTGGCTGCTAGAGGTCATCCAGTCAAATATTGCTGAATTATGCCGGAATAGGCAATTTCATGGATAATAAAAACACTGATAGAGTTTTGCATAAGCATATTGCTTCCAAGGAAGATGACTGACTCACTATCTTCAGAAACATCAAGATTTTGGCAGCTCCTAAAGGCAGATTTTGAATCTGTAACTGAAGTTGCAGTTCAAGACAGAAAAGTCTATGTCTTGGTCACAGAGATGGAGATTAATTCCCACTATAAAATCAGTAGGAAGAGAAGTAATTAAAAAAAAACCAAACACAAAAGGCAAAAAACCCATCCAGGTCAGCGCACTCATCATAGGATTTGGAGGATGCTTCTCTCTCCACATGTAACTTTCCATATGTTAACCGTACATATCCATATCCCCACAGATGATACGTTGCATCTCCATTTCTATTTTTCATCCCTTTAATATGGAAAATGTGTGTAAACTTGGCTCTTTACTGAAAATGGACATGACTGAGACAAGCGCTAATGATTTAGGAATAACTGTATTGACAGCTCTTATTAATATATAGCTTTGTAAATCAATCTGAGAATATAAGACCAGTTCTACTAGATCAGACCACTGGTGCATCTAGCCAAATACTCTCTGATAGCAGAAATAGACATTTAAGAGAGCAAAGGAGCCTGGGCTATTCCTTTAATCCATTCTCTTTCTATTTCCCAGTATCCACACTTGTATTAAGGATATAACACCTGTCTAAGCCATGAGCCACCAGATTCTCTAGGAATATGCTGTGGGAGACAGTGTCAAAATTAATTTGTAACAAAACACCTAATATTAAGATCTGAGAGAAGTACAGCACAGTGGTCTTCATGAACATATCGTTCAGCTAGGGACCCTAAACTGCTGAAAATTGGTCTTTAAATCAGTCTGACTATAACTCATTTAGAAGGCTCAGTTCCACTTTGACAGTCAGCTGGAACTTTAACACTGACTTCAATGGGACCACAATCTGTCATCAAGTCAATATTCAAAAGCAAGTAGCCAAAGCAACATTTTTAACAGGCAATATTGATTTAAAGAAAGGAGAACAGGGTGTGAAAGAAAGTAGAACAGTGGGTACATGAGAAAGTGTAAAAGAGATGGAGATATAATTGCCAATAGGAAAAAAGAAGTAGGTTTCTGAAGGTGATATTAATGCGAGAAATAAAAGGAGGATTTCCATATTTTGCCAGTGGAAAAATACAGTGATTTTCTAATGGTGGATGTTGAAACCTCATCATCACCAAGTGGAGTTAAGATAAAACACCTCCACAAAGAGGATAATCTCACAGTCGTGTCAGGATGGAGGATGGGATAGATAATCTATTCACTACTTCAGCTCCCGCATTCTGCCATTCTGTCTGTCAACTGTGTTCACTTCCCTCTTTTATGAGGTATATAACCATTTCATTGTACTGTGCACTGTTAATCTCTTGCTGCAATTTCTGAAATCTGTGAAATCACTTTTTATGCAGTTTATATTTCAGATCTCTTCAGGGTACATTTGTGGCTCTGTATAATTCTTTTTTACCAGTATGAAGTGTTTCAAAAAACAAGATGCGGTCACAAAATGTTCTTTTTCCTGGATGACTGTACATGTTCATTTGATTTTTATCTTTCCGAAGACAAACGTATCATCACATTCTCCCAGGAACTTGTGAAATACTTGAAGTATTTTCTGTGCATTTTATGAAAATTGTGACAACATTCATATGGCTGAAACATGGCTATGTCTTAATGAAATGAAATACAATGTTCCTCATGCTCAGCAAGATTTATTAGCAGGGCATGAATAATCTCAACAACTTGAGCTAAAGGGTTCATGCAGCAGCTTGTGTCATTGATGGGTCTGTACGCTAAGATACCGCCTACCAAAGGGAAGAGTTAATATAAGCATATTTCTACTGAAGTTTGTTGATTTTACACAAAAGCCTTTCCCCCCTCCCCCCCCCAAAAAAACACCCACTGTTTTCACTTCCACTTAGACACATACCCAAAGCAAAACAGACAAAACACATTCTGAACATGAATTGACTTTTGTGAAGGTGTCCATCAGTGATGGCATTAATGCATTCTTTTGGGATACATCCACATATTTCTCAAATACTTCAGACTCTTCCCCACAATGCCTTGAAGAAAAGCCAGTCCTACTGAGGAAGAGAGAGGCTAAGACCCATTTGCATCTTGGTCTCACTGATTTTACTGAGAAGCAACTGAGTTTTGAGTGTTTGGCTTTGCACAATTTTTCTAAGACAACACTTACTATACATCTGAAGTAGACCCCAGACAGCCTAACTACAACCATGCCTGGGCCAAAACCTCCTCCTCCTCCTCCTCAGGCTCCACAAAGCTTTTGAGTGTTGCCATGTCATAGATACTGTTATAGGGATGGAGAGAAAGTTGATTTATCCCCACATACGATTTCTGTAGATTTAAAGAAATGGATGCTGAAGAGAAGACAAATGTAGACATTCAACAGATTCATCTTTCCAACAATATGCTTATATTACATGATGTGGTATTTTAGGGTTTTTAATATTATATATCAGGTTCCAAATGTATTATTCTAGGTTTTTCTTTCTTTTATGGCTTCTATGGTAGTCTTCTAGCCTTCTTTGGGATCCAAACACTGCCAATATTAACAATTACTTAACATAATATTTGAGTTTGACATTGATCCTTAGGCTACAGCATAAAAAGAATAAATTATCAGTAAAACAAAACCAATCACTGTTTTATCCTTTCTATTTCTGGACCTCAACTGATTAAAAAGCCTAATGTACTATGTCTACATAGTGACCCCTACTGGGTGGGTATAGGGTGCACAATCTCAGAGCTAAGCTAGTGTTTTGAATTGTCTGTAGTGTTCTGCTTTTAAATATAACCAGTCCTCATTATTTGCTCCCAGTGGAAAATGCACTTACACAACCCGCCCACTAGGAGGGACATTCTGAGCCTTTTATCCCCTCCACTCCGCAGGTTAAACTAACCAGCATGACATGGTAGTGACCATCATTGTGTACGTTTTAGCTCTTCTAGTTATTCTTTGACAGAGAATACAAAACTGTTTTTATTCCATAAATATACTTGATACTGGATCATATCCTCTTCAGAGTCTTTGTTAATGAGGGTAGAGACAGGGTTATATGTACAAAGCTTTGTTAATGGGGTCACATATTACTATCAAAATTACTTTAGGGATAGTCAAAGTAGGAGGAGAGAGAAAAGCAAAAAATTCCTCCACAGCTAAGACCAACAAACCACCTCTCCTTATGGCCAGCTAGGAAAAGCAGTGACAGGGCCACACATGAGTAAGTATCCCCATCTTGGGCAGTCTCTCCAGTATTAGCAGGTAAATACAGTAACAAGCCACCGCCATCCTTGTCCCCCAGCACTTTGTACTTCCCACCAGAACCTGCTCCAGATCCTATGGGCTGTTCCCATTGATGATGCTCTCTGTGCTGCCTGGAACACACTTAGGTGGACACAGTCATTGCGCACAGATTGGCTGCTAAACTTTGCTAATCCTGACAAGGTATCTAGATGACCACTGTCTACTTTCTTACATTCTGAATTTTGTGTTTCCTTACCACATGCAGAAAGCCATAAGGCAAGGTTTAGGAAAGGGGCAGGAGAAGTGATTCACTGTGCTGGTGGCAATTGCATCCCATGAGAACCTGCCAAAAGATCAGGATCTGGGCTTCTGGGTGCAAGACCATGAGGAAAACCATGTAGGAACAACAACATGAAACAATAAGGGAAAAATATTGCCCTGGCAGCTCTGGAAAACCCTGCCACAAGAGCCCAGGTGAACAGGTACAGTCAGCTGTCACTGTGCAACACACTCCTGAGCAACGCCTGGCTCCATAGCCTGGGATTAGTGAGTGGAGGCCATGATGCTGAAATACCTTCCTTTGTACTGCATTCACAAGCTAGGACCTGACAGCTCTACAGATGTAATACCAGTCTCAAATCAACAGTTTCCTCCTAACGGATTCTCTAGTACCTCCCTGCAAACTAAATGGCGATTTCCTACAGCAACCCAGTTCACTCATTGCCTACTGATACTGTGCCTCAAGGTCTGTGCATCTCTGCAGAAAACACTGATAAGCAGTTGCACATCATCTTAGTTTTTGCTCAGGTAGCAAAAAAGTAAGAAGATGCACATTACACCTTTCTCCAGTGGAATTTGCTCCTGCCTTTTAATTTTCAGCTTCCTTTTATCAAAAGGAGGCAGGAAATACAAAGTGAAAGTATCCCTTGGGGGGAGATCAATATATTTAAGTTGCTGTCTAAGTAACAGAATATTAATTGTGCATGGAACCTGTGCTATACGGGTATATAATTTTTGCCCTATAAATTCTTCTTTAAAAAAAACCTTAACAAAAACAACCTGCAAAAGTTTCAAAATGGTCATTTCAACACAAAGCTTCTGTAACTAATATGAGAAATTGCAGAAAATTATAGCAATAGTTTAAGGCCCTCAACAATTTTTCACACAAAACCTAGAAGATCAGCTATAATTTAACTGACATATTTGGTATGCTAGCAGTGAATTCTTGCAAAAGGTAGTAACTGATTTATGTTTTTAATCTATATACGAGTGTTTTATGAAAATAGTACAAGTTGTTGGCTACTCCTAAATACATCCCTAGCAATGGTAAACTTAAAAAAATCATATCCATAAAACCCCCGTTTCATCATTTCATGTGAAAATTAGCATAAGAATGAAAACACTGAATGCTGGTGATATGATGATAAGCAATCTTAAATCATCTAAAATTGCAGCAGCAGACAGAAGTTATTTGCTCTTCTTTTTTGCTTGCTTAGTATTCTTTCTCAAGAAGTTTAAGGTGTCCAGTCAGAGTGAAAAACAATATCATGCAAAACAGATGACTGATCCAGAACTATCTTAATGAATGAAAATGAGAGGGTTGAATTACCTATAAGCAAAAAGAAATGTGTTTATTGTTGCAAAGTTCAAGTTTTGCTAAAAGGAACATTCTGGAAAGGCACAGATATCCATGTATATAATTCATGACCAGAAATCAAATGTTTGGTGATAGGTTGTGAACAGAAGGAATTTTTTTCCGCAGGAGTTAGTGGATGTTCCAGTATTTAGTCAGCAGTTACTCTGTAGGTAGAAATATTGTTGTGCTATTTTTGAGTGCATTTCAGGATTATCAGGAATCAATGATAACAATCATGCACTGAAGTTTCCAGAGCAGGTAGATGCTACCAGGACCAGTAAGTACAAAATCACAAAAATATGTCCTAAATCCACAAATATAGAAAGATTTGTCACATGACAGTTACAGCTGCTTTAACTGCAGGTAAGAAAGTGGTGTGTCCCTATTCTTACCTCTCCTAAAGACCTGTGTACCGGGCTGTACCACCACCATCAGCATTTCCAGGTAGCACTCCCTGACTTTCCTCTTAAGTCATTAGCACCCTGGAAAACTTTAAGACTGTAAAACTCTTCCTGGAATCAGCAAAAACCCCAGACACAAAAAAAACCCCAAAAGTCCAGTGCCCCATTCAATCCCAACACACATGAAAAGGAGCATAAGACACCTGGGTAGCCATAGTAATGTTAAATTAAAGTAAAACTAGATGTAAATAATCCTGGTGGTGCTTCTATATAGTGGAAAGGTTTTTCCTGAATCTGCATTCATCAACACGTCTAAATGAGGTGCAAGAAAAGCATTTGTGGGGTATAACTGCTGGAAGGTAAAAGAAGGGTAGTCTATACCAGGTTCCATGATCAGTAACGTGGAATTCTCTTACATTTATGATATACATGATCAATCACTTCTTTGATGTTTGCAGATGGGTACTGCAGCTGATCTCAGAGTACATCATCCTTTGATGGCTCCTGTCATTGGACTACAATGTGGTGCCTAGTATCTACAAGAGGGGTCAAAAACCAAGCTGTCCAGAAATCACATTTAGCTTACTGTGGCCCTAAAGAAGACTGTTGACTGTATGATGCCTCAGTTCTTCCTCACCCATGTATGGAAAAGGAATAAAGGGGATTCTCAGGAAGAAAATAATTAAAGTAAAAAGACTGACTGCTTTGTCCTACACCACAAAATCTGTTTCTCATTTTCCCTTGCAAAGCCTGCTGTAGGCAACACAGCACAGGTTGATTTTAATTGTTCCTGCTGTCCGCCATAAAACACATGATGTCATTCTTCCAGCTGAATAATGGAAGCAGAAGCATGATTGATAAAGAGATAAGCCAGGTTAATTGGCTTTGTTTCAACAAACATCAATTAATTAAATTTAACACCAGAGAGAGGGCATCTGCTCACTGTAGTTCAGCCTGGAGTTCCTCTTTTCCTCACTCTGCCGATCATGAAAATCTGCAGGGTCCCTGGAATACCTCCAGGAGGGGAAACCTAATAACAAAATTATTTCAGAGTTGTCCCATGGTATGTATTCTTAACCTTTTTACAACTCAGTCACTTAAAAGAAGCATTCAACATAGTACTTAATGATTCCTCAGATCTCTCAGCAGGAATCAAAAATTTAAAATCTCCTGGAAGGAGAACTTTGAGCAATCTGTCTCCTGCAACTTGGCTTGCAGGTCTTTTATTAATTTTCTTTTTAATTATGGTCTACAGTCATAGAAGACTTTTATTGTTAAGGTTCATTCCATCCTTTACCTGCCAATGCAAAACAAGATTGGTAATTTTTGATGAAACATTATTTTTCAGAACAACATGTCAGTTAGTCAAAACCAAAACTTTCTTCCTTTTTTCACATAAACTTACTGATGAAAAGCTTTCTCAGAACAAAGAAGAGATATCCTTCCTTCCTTCTTCCTCTTTTTTTTTTTTTTTTTTGCTATGTGTTTCTAAAGGTATTGGTTTTGCCCTGATACATTTAGATAGATAAGTGAGATAGCAAAATGGATAGAATTGCCATTGCTGAATTTTTTGTAGAAGTATGAAGACTCCTGGGTCACAAAAGATATACACACACACACACACACACATCCACCCTGTAAATCTTATATATATTCAATCTGTCACAAATTTAGAATCATAGAAAATGCAGAAGTTATCTACTTGAAACCACTCCCCAAATTAGGATCAAAATACAAGTGCCATCCCAGACACTGACCTACTCTGTTCCTAGTCCAATGTTTACAGCCTTTCCTCCAAGATCATGACTCTTAGATTACCCTTAGATTACTCTTACTCCTAGTCCCTTCTAGTTCTTCTCCAGACAGTCCACAACTCTCCTAATGTGTTATAGATAAAAGTGAACATAGTGTAGTCCGGCCTAGAACTGAGCACATTGAGAGGATTACATTGAATATTTTGTACATTACATTCATAATTATACATCCTTATATTGAATTTGCTATTTTCACCTCGTTAAACTATTTTGGATTACTTTCAATTCAGCATTCCCCTTGCCCCACTCCAGTGCCAGTTATTCCCCAATTCACTTTTGTCTAGCTGGGAATTCTTGCTATGTAACTTTCATATAACTTTCATTCTTGTCTTTATTAAGTTGTACTCTATTTATTTCACGTCCTTAATGCAAATGATCAAGATTTTTTTTTAATTCTAAATCTGCCTTTTAGTGTACTTCCACCATGTCCGTTCTCTAGACTGGAATTAAATACAAGTGAAGTGATTGGTTTGTCTTTCCCTTGTCCAACTAGTTCATGAAAATGAAAGGTAACACCAGATATAAGAAAACCACGGGATCCTGCCTGACAGTATCTTTTCAGTTTATTTGTGACCCCCTAATTATTCCTCCCACTTGTGCAGATATTGTCTCTAACAAAGATTGTCTAGCTTGGTTATCTGAATGCTGTTGAAAACAGTGTCAATAACCTGAAGATATACAGTATCATTTTTTCTCTATCTAAAAGGCCTGTTATTTGTCACAGGATGTAGTGTTACATTATTTGTTCTTAAAAAAGACTTGTTGGTTATTTGTCAACCTGTAAAGGTTTGCCAATAGATTGATGTTCTGGTATTTCTCCAGGCAATAAAATGTAAATATACCAGTAGTTTTCGAGGTCTTTCTTTCCTACCCTGTTTAAGGAAGGCTCTGTCTTTGCCCACTTACAATCTTCTGGAACTTTGATCACTCTCCACAAAATTTCAAAAGTGTTTACTTGGAGACTGCTGTACGTACACTTCACTTGCTCTCCAAAGCTTCTTCCAGTACTAAGGTGTCCTGAGAAGTGGAACTTTCTACATGGAAAGAGGCCTCATGCAATAGGGTTTTGTCTACAGTCCTGTGGAACTCATTAAGGTCTTTCTATCAGCTCCTATGAGTTCTGCTCAGGTCTTATACGTGTCTTAAATACTTACACATATACTATAGAGAATTTGAAAATTATAGTAATTATAGAAGTTAATCTGAACACTTTAATACACAAAACCAAAAAAAATTACAATCTATGATATCTACTGCAGAGTTAACTCAGATGAATTACAAATTTAACTCCTCTAAATACAAATTATTAGCGTAAATATTCAAAGGCTTGTTAACTGTTCTTTGGCCAGTTGTGATGTAAAGTTTGACATTATGTATAAAAATAATATTTCCAGTCATTTGACTCCAAACACTGTTCACAGTGGTTGCAATACGAGATCTATGACACACCCCTGTGTAGTCCTGATTCCACACTCAAAAATATATGTATTGAACATGCACCCACAGATCAGCGTGGCCTTTTTATGTTGCCTAGCTCTAGTTTTACTGTGCTTTTAAAATGCTTGCACTGCAGAGGGGAGACCTGTGTCTGTATGTGAAATATCGGCTCATGTGCAGGCTAGAGCCTCCCATTCTCTCTGTGTCTATGTCATTGATCTCATGAGTTTTGTGTTCCACTATGGTTGGTCTCCAGAATTCTCAAAACACCTCCAGCCCAGGTATAGGAATTACACATGGTACCTCTCCTTTCTTGAAGGGAGACTGGGACTGGTTTGTGTTTCCAGCACTGATCCCATGACATTGCTTTAAGGCCTTAGGGGTGAGATGGTGTTGAACAAGTTTTTTATGTTTAGCCATCTGTGACCTAGCTGCATTACTAGTAGGAATAATTTAATCTGTGCTAGTAAGTAACACAGATACAGTCTTTAATATAGACCTCAGCTATGCCTAAGAGTGGATTGGCAGCCAAGCAAGTGGGTTTGGTCTAAGGCAAGCTTTGGTCCAGGCATCACCAGGCATGGAGTGCAGCCTGCAGCCAGAAAGAACAGGAAGAGAAGAGTGGATTTACTTGTGACATTGTCACTTGGTGTCAGTTCAGCAACAGTTAATCTTGTTAAAGCAGGAAAAATACAGCAGCCCCTTGGTTTACCGCTGATTCAGTAAGTTTTCCTAAGTTTAAAGTGTTTTGAAATCCTGGCTGAAACTCACTCTAGTGAATACAGTTGGGGGAAAAAGATATGAAAGGATCTTTCCCAGTCCCTAAGGTAGGCTGCCACTACACCTAAACAATATTTTTGACCCATAAATATATCACAAGCTTTTCATCAAGTCCATGTGTTTTTGGAGCTTCATCACTAGCCAGACCCAGCATGAGAGAATCAGAAAGCAGATAAGCATGAAAAATGAAAATGAAAACAAAACGACTGTGGCTTTAATATCTCTCTCTCCGTCTCTCTCTCTCATTGTTGTAGGCAGACGCTGGCCTCACAGAGGGACAAATAAATATGGTTCCACATACATTATTAAATGTAATTGTATAGTTAATTATCAGTTTTAATTAAATACCTAGGAAAAAATTATAACAATTCAAGGCATGGTATGAGCAGCAATGACATTAAACTTTAATAATCCTCTTTTCCCTTCCTACTGTGGTAATGACCATATTAATTAATAATTACATTTTTAAATATCAAAAGCATGAACAATGTCATGAATTGCCACACATGAGCACCTGTCAGGACTAGCTGGCATCAAGTCAAGCCCACCTTGAAAGATGCATTCAGGGAGTTTTATTACTGCTGGCTGCAGCCTCTGGGCACTGCAAGGATTCTGCAATCAGGAGGGCTAAGCTAATGGACTGCTGTTTTGGTAAACTGAATGATCTAAAATAAACACAGCTGGACTGTGCTGCCATCCTGGAAAAGGCTATGGCCTTGATAGCCCTGCTCGCAGCTAAACTGTGCTCCTCTGCTCTGTGGAGATCAAAATCTCTTCTAATCCTGAAAATCACAGATCTCAAAGTACAGCTGATCCTCTTGGCAGTCTCTTTAAAGGTGCAAACCTGTAAGTGCAGCTTAGGTGTTGTGAGGGGTACCTCAGACTTAGGACATGCCAGGTGGATGCCCTTCACGCATACCAGCGTGCACATTATGCTGTACTGGACAGGTAAGCAAGAGTGTAAGCTGCAGTATGTTTTTCTCACTCCTCTCACCCAAACATATAGTGTCTTTCACATCTCTCCCTTTCCAAAGGCTACCAGTAAAGATCCTCTTCACTATAATAGTTCTTTTCTAAAGGTCTGCAGTTACTTTGCATGCCTTAATTATTCCCAAGTCTATAAACACTGTCCTCTAACAGAAGTTGTTCTCAGAGGTTTGGTGCCAAAATAAACCACTGTGTGTGTGTGCGCGCGCGCGTACTAGTACAAGGCTGCTGCCTTATTTCCTGACATTTAGGAGGTCTTACAGTCCCATTTTAGAACATTAGAGTATTCATGTGTTGGCACAAGAGACAAGGGTTTGACACAGGCTCAAGGGAAAACCTGCCCCTTTGTAGAAATGGGCAGCTGGAGCCCGGGCTGGTTACTACATATGGTTTGAAATGTTACTAAATGCCTGCTGCAAGGGACATGAATTGCTCCAGACAACTCTGACTCACAGGACAGCTGAGGTTGGAAGGGGTCTCTGGAGGTCATCTTCTCCAGCCCCCCTGCTCAGGCAGGGTCATGTACAGCAGGCTGCTCAGCACCACATCCAGGTGACCAGTTTCCCCTGGGTGATGTGAAGTCAATCCCCTGTCATCAGTAGGATGATGCCAGATTTACACTAAAATGACTGGAAATAAGCTTTGGCATTAGGAAGAGGTTATATAAAAAACTCCCTATTCCAAGACGTGTTTTCCCTCTCTTAGGAATCCCAGGCTATTCAGTGTCACCCGGTGGGGCGGAAGTGCTTACAGAGAGCACAGAGAATTTAGCAATCCCAGTAGTGCTTCCCTGTATTGCACTCTCACATGGGATTGCAACAAATCCCACTGCCTAATGCCCACTGAAAATCAACAGTAAAAACACTTCCCTTTCATTACAGACACAAATGACAGGCTTTTAGAATTATTAGCTGGAAATTGTCTTTTCCATCAGAT
Source organism: Phalacrocorax carbo (assembly GCF_963921805.1). Classification (NCBI taxonomy): domain Eukaryota; kingdom Metazoa; phylum Chordata; class Aves; order Suliformes; family Phalacrocoracidae; genus Phalacrocorax; species Phalacrocorax carbo. The sequence continues at coordinate 17,728,709 of NC_087515.1, read as the reverse complement.
ATAAGCCCAGAGGAAGGAGGGTGCCAGAGAAAGAAGATGCTGATATGAGCTTCTTTGTAATGCAAATGTAGGAACATGCTTTTTATCTTCAGACAAGTGCAAGTGCTTCACAAAGATTTTATTTAAGGCCTGTGTTCTCATGGATTACAAAAGTGAAGCAAAGAGACATGCCAGCATTAATGAACTTCTAGGGCTTGTATTATTAGTTTCGAGGGAAGAGAGGCAAGGAGGGGGAGAGGGGGGCTGGAGCACAATTTATTGTCAGGCTTATTGACAAAGAGGCAAATGTTATTCATGCAATGAAGATGGTGGAATTGAGTCATATCTCTGTTTACTCTGGAGACCTCATATAAACACAAAACCAATTCTATCTCCATCAACATCTAAATCACTCTACTGCATCCTTAAAGGTCCTTTTTTGCTGTTTTTTCTCACATTACCTTATCACAAAGCTTTGAGAGATGTGGTGACAGGAAGATGCAGTTCAAGGGAATTCATCTGCCTACAAGGCACTTGCTCTGTCATGTGCTTGCCTAGCGTTTAACAGTGATGTTGTAAATGTATAATGTCATGGCTTCCTTTCATTCACTTTCATTTCTGCTCAGAAACAAGTGCAGACTGGGCTCTGCAGAATGGGCAGAGCTTCACAGCCGAGTCAGGGGAGATGAAAAGAAGTAAAAAACAAAAAACCCCAAACCAAAACGAACCCCAGAACAAGAGTGAATCCCATTTATAAGATCTTTTTCCCCTCACACTATCAGCTAGGTCTCCAGGAAAACAACAACAAATGCCACATCCCAATATGTTTTTTTTCTTCACTCCTCCATCTCTGCTGTCACAAGCACCCTAAGTCCTCCTAGGCAGTGATCTTCAACTAGGTGAGAAAGAGGAAGGCTGACACAAATTTAAGGGTATCCAGCAGAGGTAGAGTAATACCATTCCCCAGCTGCCCTGTGAAGCCCAAGTCAACTAAGTAACTGCCTCAGCAGATATAGAGTCTCCAGCTGTATAGCTAGTCCAGCACTGGACTCAGAGGAAGGATCAATTGACTTTGCAAGGTCCTTTTCTGTCTTATTTTCTACAAAACAGAGGTTACACGAAATTCAAGCTGGCATTGACCGACTACTGACAGAGGAAGTAGGAAAGCTTAAGATGCCCTATTAAGGTATTTTGAGGATCATGTAGACCACAGCACTTTGGTAAGTAGCTGCTCTATGTATTATTCCAGTTCTCACTTTCCAAAAGTGCCCAGCAAGGCAGAACATCTCCCCACAATGCCCAACATTAGAGGCTGCTGCTCAGCAGGCAGTGCACTTGTCCTCACAGCTGTTTGGCCATCCTTGGGAATAAAAGGATAGGCACAGCTCATTTAAGAAGTTGGCATGAGAACTTGAACTATAGTATATAAAACAAGTTTTAAAAAAATGCTTCATTTCGAGAAATCCTACTGAGGGAACAACTTTAGCCTAAATTAAGGCACGTCTCTGAGAAACTTTGATTTATACATACTGCTATTAAGTCTTTTTGAGAAAAGCAGGGAAGGAAGTAGGGAGAAAGGCCACATTACTGTAGAAAGAACTGCTGAAAAGATTTCTGCAGCCTGAGAACATACTGATTAGGGGTTTTCAAGTGTACTCATAGCACTGCATACCTGTTAGGCCAAAAAAAAAAAAAAATCTCATTCTACTAAAGACGGTGATGAACTAGAAGCTAATAATTCAAATGCTTTCTTGAGCAAGCTGTTTCTTAACAGAGCTTCTATCCCATTTAGACCCACCTACCCCTCCCAAATATATACACGTTAAGAAATGGTTTCCAATTCAGCTGAGCAATACATATAACCATCGTCAAAATCTCCCCTCCTATGCTCAAAAGCAGAATAACATTTTGGCTGTTACACTGTATCTGGTCATAACACTAGATATTCCACTCAGATGAGAAGAAAAAGACAATGTTATTTCCTTTCCACCATGGAAACAGACAGGGATGCATCACACATTAAACTCCTCCTCCCTGAAAGCATATGACTTATGTAGCTCTTATGACATGCAATTCCCAAAAGATGGAGCACCCACACAGTCCTACTCCAGTCCTCAGCAGCTGATAAAGCTCACAAAGAGATGAGATTTGCAGTGCTTATGCTCCTTACTCCTTTGACACCAAGTCACTCATCCTTCAAACTCCACACTTCCCCTCATCCCCCAGCCTGGCTTTCAGCAGTGATGGGACTCAGAATCTTTCTGACTGTGCCACCACATTTCACAGATTGTTAATGGTGAGGCTTAATCTTGCCTTCTGAACTTGCTGGCTGTGCTATGTGAAGCAACTTTTGCCTTCATAGCCTATGTTAAGTAGTATGCTTTTGCTCTTTCTTCAACCTATTTTCCTGCCATGAAAGGTGAGTGTGTTGCAGAAGCAACAGTTTCTTAAAAGGCTGAGCAATGCAAAGAAATCATTCCTCACTTTCCCACCTTTAAAAGGCAATAACTACAAATGAAAAAGTGAGATTTAGAACTCTTGCTGAACTTATCTGCTTGAACACTTGAACATCTCCATTAATCACCAAGGTTTGGTTATTGCCTGGTGGAACACAAGTAAAAAAAAAAAACAACCCCCCAAACTTAAAAATGTACAGAAATGTCAGAAAAATCCCACCTGTACTGAAGAGAACAGATTCATTGCTATTCACTGGGACTCACTCCCCACAGCAGGAAAAACTCTGCAGGTGAGTGGAGATAAAAAGTCCTGGTTTGGTACCAAGTAATGGAGTGAATAGAGAGTAGAGGACTTACTGGGACATCTGACTGGAAATGGAGCCTGTTCTACCCTATCCATTCACTAATTTGTCTAATTCATCCTATCCATTCACCAGTCCCTGCCCATCTCAGCACACACTTTCGAGATTGCCTTCTAACACCTCCACATCACGAAAGATTTTTGCACAAATAGAAGTCTTATTTCCCTCTTTGTTTAGTCCAGTATTTACAAATGTGTATTTTCAACTCACCTAACACCCATTGGTGTTCCCTGGCTTCCTTAAACTCGTGCCTGTGGCACGTCAGGACATCAGTACATCCAGACTTTGAGAAAGTGCAGCAGCTTCTCCTACCAAGACTGCCTGGCAAAGTACCAAGGTATCAGAAATTACCTCTCGATATGAGAGTACCAGCAATTCTTTCATGGGATGAATGTGATGTAAAAGCATGGTGATCAGGTCCAAGAAATCACTGTCCCCAGCTCACCATCATGGGAGATACTGGCATCACTGTCACCAACAGAAGGTTGTTCTTTTGAGCCCTTTCTTGTCTCTTCCCCTTCTGTCCCTCATTCTGACTTCCATATATTGTGTGTGGGGAGTCAGTATATAAAAGTGGGGAGGTTTCACAGTGAATTTTGCCGCCACATTTTCTCAGGTGATTGAACAGCTGCTGACCTAGTGAAGCTAGAAGTGTTCAAATGGCTGCATTAGGGATTTGGGAAAAGGTACTATATTTCATGCCTCAATCTCAAATGACCAACTATGACAATGCACCAGAATATTAAGACAATCACCTCAAATCTTAATCTGGCAAATCTTTTACATCCAAGCAGCTTGCAGAAAGTTTATAGAAGAAGAGAAAATATGTTGAGAAACAACTACATAGAAGTGGATGTGGGGTTTAAGGCAAGAACAGGCATTAGCTGATGACATTCTGGCCAGGTGCTCAGAATGGGACTTCAGGACAACCCAGAAATCTGCAGGACCCCTTCCAGTCACATACTTTCTAAGAGAATAGATTTTGAGAATAGCTCCTCAATACAGTGCATACCTTTTGTCCAACAGGTGCAAAGGACTATCTGTAAAGCTTTAGTATCACATCTGATTTCACTTAGGCATCAGAGTATCCTTAAAAATCTATAACCTAAATCAGGGGCCTAAATACCATTTTTAAATCCCACTTCTGAGATTCTCATTATGTTACCATGGAAGAGAACGCTGTTAATGTTGCAAACTGAAACTCTTAGGAAAAAAATGCAAATTATATGTATGTATTTATTGCCTAAATCAAGCCCCTGTTCAGGATGGGGTGGGAGGAAGGAAGAGTTAGGTAGAAAGAAATTTGTGAGTGATACTTGTTCTTCATTTGCTCAGGGGGCCAGTGCATTTCTTTATCTTTAACCATTTACTTTTATGTGTCTTAAAGCCTCCCTAAAGAGGTTCAGGTTTTCTTGTCTATGAAGATTTAATATGCAATTAAGCAAGAGGTGAGGTTTTTTATTTTATTCCAGTATTTCTCTTTACATTCACTGAAACTGTGAACCATAATTAAATCAGCTGAGAGGCAAATAACGAGATTCTGTAATGTATGGAACTGAATCCCTATCTTGGGTATTTGTTCACAGAAGTGGGAATTGCTTTATTGTCTGTGTCGAAAACACATCCTCAAGAACGTAACTCTCTAAAAGGGTTATAACTGACAATCAGATATATTCTCTAAGGAACACTTTCTCTTATGGTACTTTTCCCTCTTCTATTTTTGTACAAACTCAACAATAGGAACGTGGATTTCACGGCTAAAAGCCATTGAAATGTTTTCATGTCCAAGTAGCATCTCCTGACAGCTCCCTCCTGAAGATTACAGTACACTGTTTATTGTGCTTTGACTGAACAGAGTAGTGAAAACAGCTAGATCAGCAGCATGCAAGGCTGAAGCTTATCGTTGCATTAGGTATTTTTAGGAATGTGGCAAGATGATACTGTCTAACAACCTGGGAGGTGGGTACACTCAAATAGCTATATCTGCCTTTCCTAGAGCTGAAGATCAATCGTTTCCTTCAACCAAAAGCATAGTTATTTTACATGCCCATCTCCGTTGCTACACCTTTTCTCCCACAGGGGAGAAAGAACATCACAACACAATTTATGTGCAGATTTATAGGTGCAGAGACAGCAGTGCTGCTCCTGTCCTCTGCCTTCAGTGTGATTGTCTGCTAGTGATGAAAGGACAATCTATTGAGGCTTATGGGAATAATGAGGAAGACCTTCATGGTTCAGCAAGCTTTTGGCCATTCCTTTCAGCCAGGACTATCCATTAAAGTGCTATAAAGGCACCAATGGAGCACACGCACACAACAGGGCCAACTGTATTGTAACCAGCGTTATGGAATTAACCAACCATGGATGTTGCTATACTCCTTGTACAGCCCTATCCAACTGGACATTAAGTCTGGGGACATGGAGTATACAAATCAGTGTATTTTTTGATCTGTATTTTAGTCTCTAGGTAATCATTAATGCAAACAAAACAACAGACAATGTGTTTCTGTCAGAAAAGGATGACAAAACGTGGTCTGCTAAGATTAAGAACCAAGTAGGTAAAAGGTAATTCTGGCAGGGGGAGATCATGACCACCGACCCAAGTAATACCACCTACTCAAAAGAGAACAATGGGAAAGGACAACTGAGTCTGAGCAATAATTTACATGTGAAGCGAGCAAGTTTGTACCAATCACCAAAAAGAATAATATAGAATATGTATGGATAAAATGAATATGTATATTTTTGGTCTATATAAATCACATGGGAAAGGTGTGTAAGGTAGGCATGTTAGGAGAAGCGATCCCCCTGTGCATCTGGTGCCATAAATAAAGAATGTCTGCCTTTTAACACTACATTGGTGTTACGAGGTTTATTCCCGATTTTGGTGACAGTATCATCAACTAAGAGAATTTCAATCCTTTTTAGCCTAGAATGGTTTAATACTGGACCTGGAGGGAAGAATCTATCAAGATGCTCAGTTCTGAAGAGCTACAGTGTTTTTGAAAGCCCCCAGCTACAAAACTCTGATTTTATCAGCTTCTCTGTGTATGACTGTAACAATACAGGCATAGTCACACATGTAGGAAAACGAAAACTTCCAGTCCAGAACCAAATACTGGCCCTTCCCACCTGACCTCCTCTTCTGGCAGATACTTCAGAGCAATGGTAAAGGCTCCACAGTGCATCTATAGTAGAGCTAATGTCAACTGGTCAAGGAGAATTAGTGTCTCCACCCCTTCTACTGCATTCAGAAGTAGTCAAACTCACTTCATTGACAAAACCACTAGCAGAAGAGAAGGAGATCTCTAGTGCTACTGATGCCAAGCTTATAATGCTACTAGAGCCGAGCCTTATTACTTCAAGCTTCTGACCCCATAAAACTGCAGAAAGCTGTATTGCTAAAAGGGAGTGAGGCAGGCCCTTGAGGGCTGCTTTATTAAGGCAGCAAATTGGTCTTTAAGATAGGTGTCATATCATCAGTGACGATGAAGGGCAAGATCCCATCAGCTGATTACAGTTTTTCTAGCCCATTATTTATTTACACAGATAATTAATTCCTCTGAAGTGCAAACATTTATCAACAATTCCATTACCTAACTCTTCCTTCTTAGTTCTTTGTAGGACTAGGCACACTGACAGCTTCAGTAACAACCATCTAATTAAAGTAATTGTTGGACTGCATTTCTTATTCCGTTTCATGTATAATTATACTCCATGGGAAATCTTGTGGGATTTGAAACAGACTTTTAATCTATTCCACATGAATCAAAAACAACTCCCAAGAAAATAGTTTAATAGTCATGTTTAAGAGTGTGCCATTTCATTTGCACCAGAGATTTTACAGTCTCAGTGCTACTCACAGACCTTTTCAGTCACACAGGGATGACAAAAGGCTCTTTCAAAAGGGAAACACTTTCTAAAATTTTTTGTACATTAATTAAGTTGATTTTAAAGGGAAATCTTTGCTGAATTGTTCGGAAAAACTCTCCTAGAGAGACAGACACATGCTCATCCTGAAGTTTTATGGACATTTGTGCTTTTTTGTTTTTTTCCTTAGATTTACCCCATGACCCATTCACACGTGCATGAACTGTCCTTCCTTATTAACTGGCATGAGAGTACTATCAATTTTTGTTCAGTGATAGTGTGTATTTTCACTATTACGTTGTCTATAGCACCAGTTAGTGTCAAGATGCCTTATTCTGGCACTGATATCATTGCAGATCTTCACTGTAAGTGGTTCTAGTATACAGGATACAATAAATAAATAAATAAATACATAAATAAATAAATAAATAAATAAATAAATAACTTTTCTGAGGCTGTCATTTCTGTGATGACGGAACTTGGGTCCAGATGGGACAGGTGCATTGGAAAAGGACATTTCTGAGGTTACCTGTAGTTACATTTAAATTCAAATGCTGGTATGCACCCTATCAGGACACCAGTCAATGATCTAGTTGAGCATGACACAGTTCCCTTAAAATCCATCACCAGTTTTCTTTTTGTGGAAATGAACACATGAAAGCAGATGACAAGATCTGGGTCTCAGTTGAGTAGGGAGCCAGGTATTACCAGGACCAACACCTTAGTGACCTATGAGTGGGAAAGCATTCCTCTTTCCTGTGTCCCTTACTTTAAACATGTTATGCAGAGAGGATACAAATTGTTATTAATCTTTGTGAACCTTCAGATCTTCTCTTGTCATTTGAACTGAAAATTGCTCAAATTTTCAGGTTCCTAACTCCAAGGTATTTCAAGAAATATTCCCAAATATGTTTTTCTTAGGACGGTGTTCAGAATTGTGCATGCATTGATTATGGATGTCCAGCTTTGCTTTATAGAGACAAGCAAGGTGAGGCTGTCTAATCCTACAGATGTTTCATACACAATACACAACCACTTCAGACTAGGAAGCATTCAGGGATCTTTGTTTCACCTCCCAAAGGACAGAAAGAGTGCCTATAGTTATGCTTCAGAATAACAAACCCTGCTATTCAGATTGAAACACTGTAGTGTGATCACCAGCAGATTTTTATATTGGCTAAAGTTGCCAGATAAGTGGATCTACAATGTTCTTCCTTCATGCTTATCACACTGTCCTTCTGTGATTATAGTATATTAAATCAGGGGTGGTCATTAGAAATAGAGCTTGCCAAGCTATTTATCAGGTTAATTAACTCAACATTTTCCTGTTGCTTTATTGATTTGGCAGCCTGAAGCTGCTGGACAAACAATTTTATGGACATGTTTATTACAATTTTAGGGTTTTATATAGGTATTGACCTTTACTATTGTGTTAATTAGCCAGTACTTATATAAACAACAATTTTCTTATGCAGGTAGATCTCGGCTGGCACACAGGCTTCATACTGACTCATTACAGAAGGAGGAATTTCATCCACCAAAAATACCCAGTGGTTTGTCAGATATTAGCTGATGAGGCATGCAGCTGGTCAAGAAACCATGGTATTTCTTTCCCCTGACTGGAAGCCTGAGCAGGATCATGCAACACGGAGATAGATCTGCAACACTGCAGTCAGAACACACAGCAGGCAGATTCAGCCTACGGACCTGGGATTACTCTTGGGATTATCTACCACCTCACCAGAAGCAGCACCTACCTGATATGCAAAACTACATGTTGTAATACAGGTTGAATGCACGTTTTGTGAATATATCCTTACGTACCTCCTGTAAGGCCCTCTGTGATTACTTTGTGAAGCTTTTCTAACCTTTTGCAACTAAAGTGACACTCACTTTTGCAAAACAAAATAAAAAAATTGCTTTTATCAGCATGATTACAGTACTATGACAAAGAACAAAATGCATTTTTCACAGATATTTTTATATTGTAAACAAAACTTTGCTGACTATCCCCCTGCATCTTTGCACAGCCCAACTGGTAAGCTAATGAATTGTCTGTGAATGAGTTTTTATTCGGACTGACCACTTACAGTTAGTATCACTTGTTAAAGGTTTGGACATCTTGAAGGCAAGAAAATTAGTGTTATACAGGGAACACAACATATTTTAAAATTACAGCAAGCCAAAGGCACTATTTTGCTAATTTCTTGAGACGGTCAGATGCACAAAACCTTTCAAAAACATTCTGTTTTGGAAACACACTGTTCATACAGCAGTATATTTCCACGGGGTTTTCTTACATTTCGTGTTTTTTCTGTCACCATACAGCGTTATTTTGCTTTAGGTCTTTGTTTTAGTTGGGTAAGGATGCCATCTGGGTGCGAGGCATCCTGGGGCGGGGGTCGCTGTGGGGATCCCAGGCTGGCAGGGAGGGAGCAGGGCAGTTGGGGGGCACCCACAAGCACTGGGCTCCTCCCTGTTGGTGCCCCCGGGGGCCTGGCAATTTAATCCTATTCACTTCTAGCAGAGATATCTCTGCTAGAAGTGAACAGACTTTTTTCAGTTTTCTGTTACAGAGCTGAATATTTGATCTCTTTTGTGAACAAAACCCATTCTGTGCATGCTACACAGCCTCACCTGCGGCTCAGATTAGCTCTGCAGTATTTCCATACTAGGTCTCACCTCAGGCTAGCCTTCAGCATGTTGTAACATTATACCACACCCCTCAATACATCTCCCATTAACAGACATTATTTATAAATCAGTAGTCCCCAAGTTTTTAATCCTCTGTTTAAATATTTATCTGAGTAGCAGGATTTTTGAGAATGCCATTTTCTCTTGGTTTCTCTTAGCGTACCTCGCTGTCCAGCTCAACACCTTACAAGGTATGATAGCTAAATATGGCATTAAAATGGAGTACACTTAGTCATCTACTAATTACTATTACTTTCCAACTTGTGAAGAACTTCGGTGGGCTCTGCAGACACTTGATCTTCAGAGCACGAGAACAACTTTGTCAACACAGGCAAAATCAAAAGCGGGTGATCAAACGCACCCCACAGTCTTTTTTATTCTAGCTTGGCTATATATCTACAAGGAATCACTGCGTACTTGCAGATTAACACATCATGCAGTGAAGCTAATGCATTTAAATGTGTTGACACATTGCATGTGATGCAGAACTGTCTTCTGTGACCACTTGCCTGTGATTGCTGGTAATCCTGCAGACCCTGCTGCCTGGCATCAGAAGTGGCAAGATGACAAATTACTGGTAGGCAATCTAAAAGATTACATGAAGGACCCAAATTTCATGAATTCTTGACAAAGGAACTTAGAATTTACATTCACATAACAGTTTTTTTCTTATTACAATTCCAATGCATCCTAAAAGGATCAGATCAGAAATCATGTTTTATGTCACTGAAAGCAATATTTTTTTACATGAATAATAGAATAATCTTTTACAACAATGTCAATTAGGAATCCAAATGTAATCTGACAAGTTGAAAATTCGGGCGAAAATTGAGGAGACAGAACACAGTGGTGGTGAATTCTAATGTATATGCAGAAATGTAGGGTGGGGAATAACTGCAGAAGATGATTACAAATAAAGATTACGGAAGAAAATCCCCACTATGTTTTACTTACTAGGTATAAGCTGCATTTTCTTTTAAGTCATATGAAAAAAAAAAAAACACCACAACTGAAGCTTTAGTGTCTGTCCCCTTCCACCCCGATGGAGTCTGCCCTCATACCTGACTGAAGGAAGAGCACTGCTTCTTTCATTTGTGAGCATCGGCAGATCTGTATACCAACTACAGTAAAATAAATAAGTAAAGCTTTTGTCACATATTCAAACTTCTTTCAATCAACAGTTCTGAAAAACAGCAAACTGTTCTAGTGTCTTTCTGCAAATTTTCAAACACTTGTCATTCCTACCTGACCTCTTGTCATCACTTGCAGAAATGGGGTGTGAATACCAACTTTTTAGTATTTCTCACACTAACAATAGAAATAGAAATTGGTAAAGACAAGGGATTCACTTAAACAATTATTGGATTGTCTGGGCAATAGCACACCTCACCCACCTATAAAGTGATACAATCAAAATGGGTGTTAGGTGGAATTGTACCTGCAACATCTTTAACGCTTGTTAACATTGTCAAGTAGAAAAGATGGAGTCAAACTGAGAGTCTGCACTGTTACTCCTTCTTAATGTTCTTTATTTCATCCATAATTTCTTCCATTTTTTCCAGATAGTGAGGAAGGAGAAGGGACAATGTCAAAGAGTTATTGCTTTCTGAGGATATATTAATGTGTTGGGTTACTTGCTGGAGCAAACATGATAACTCCTAAAGAACCCCATTGATGTTCAATGAATGTGAATACATAACTACCGAGGCATAGTGGTCAAGCGTTGAGGCTCCAGATACAGCACAGGAAAAGTCCTGATCTTCACTGCAGTGCTCTGGTGCATGATCTTGAGAATTCACCTTTGTCATTCTCACTCAAAATTAGAGTCATTAATTGCCACTGGGATGGGATTTTCAGGCTATTCCTCAATCAATATACACAAAAATTAGCACGAAGATGGGATCAAACCTGATCCCATCTGCATCATCTTATCAGTAGTTTCCATTTACATGGAACAAAATGTGATTTTTGCGGATAAAGATAATTGAGGCCTTTCACTAGAACAGGTGATTTACCGAAGAACTGAAAAACCAAGATAGAGCAATGGGAACTAGCTGAAATTTCAATCACACCTTTTAGAAAGGAACAAAAATGGTTCTGTTGTTTTAGTGAAAGACTGACAGAGACACTTGCACTTCTTTTGCAGAATACTTTTTTCAGAATCAAATAGGAGATTTATATGGCCCAAGTACTGGTCTGACAAATCCTGCAGCCTTACCATAACATTGATTCCTGAGGGATTTATCTCTTGGATTTCACAACCACCAAATTAATTATTATCTAATTAGGGATCTCTGTGGGAATTAAATAACAAATAAACAAACAAACGAAAATGCACAAAAAAAAACCCAACCAAAAAAAAATCCAACACAAAAACCCACACAAAAACTGTCCTAAGCTGGGACAGATCCTTTGCCAAATATTTTCATTAATAACTTTCACTGAAAGGCTTTGTACTTACTTCATTTATAGAGCTTCTGTTGTACTTGAGTGCAGGGATGGGAAGGATATGTTAAGTGTAACAATATTGGTGCTACCTCCGACTAGCTGAATTCCAGGAGGAAAAAAGCACTGGGGAAAACAGGGAAACATAAATGGCATGCATGCTTTTCAACTTCCATGTCATGTTCCAAAGATATCATTGTTTATAATTACAAAAAATTCCAAAATAATTTCCATAACCACTTAACCATTTTACTTGTAGCTTTAGCCTCCATCCAAGGTAAATTTCAGTAGACAATATTGAAGATAGGTGGGTTTGAGAGAAGATAGTGAAAGCAGTGTTAAAAACAGAATGTTTAAATCATTTTGCAAAGATCTGGATCTTGTCAGCCTTTTGTTTTGGTTCTAATTTCTACATTAGGTTGTTTGCCCTTGGTTAGACTGGTTTTGGATTTATCTCCTTTAATTTCAGTGTCTGAAAGTCAGGCATCTAAGCCTGCAGATCACCCTAAAATACGTATAGTTGGTGAAGACAAATGTCCAACACCAAAAGAGGAGCCACCTTCATATGCAGGCAACCTAGGGAGACTAGTTCAGGTTTGGACAGTCAAAATTTGGTGAGATACACACTGCCCAGTGCACCTAAATACTGATAATATCAGTATAAGAATATTCAAATGTTCATAATAATGCAAAGTACTAAGCTGCAAAATGAATTCAGGATGATCTCACCTTGGTAAAACCAATAGAATTCTTTAAATTGATTATAAAAAAAGCTAAATCAAGACTATTTCCCCCATTGTAGGCAAGTTAGTGCTAATTTAGGCAGCTGAATATACTGACTATGACAGGATATAATGAATATTATATTATTATATTAAATCTGATTAATTTTGAACAAATAGACTACTGAAATAGCAGGCTTTCATTAGAGAGGGAAATTGATCTTATCACCTTTCAGTTATCATCTGTAGCAAAAAAAAAGAGATATGCTGCTCCACAAACACTTTCTGCTTTAAAAGAAATCCAAGAAAATTCCTGTGTTCTTCATGCTTGACTCCCTACATACTCCTTTACTTAATGTATACCTTTATCTTAAATTGCCAGAAAAGGCAAGGTGCATATGGCCAGACAATGGAAGACCAATACGATGCCAAATCAGAATCAATAAATAAACATGAAAGAACAATCAGGAGGTGTTCATGGACTTGTGCTGGAGGTAGTGGCTGATCTGTCCTTCTTGTATTGCAGAATCAGATTTTTTGCCCTCTCCAAAAAGCTTCTCTCCTTTCCAGTGCCTGATTTCTTGGTTGCCCATCACACTTTTAGACTTGTTACAGATGTTAACATTAACCTTAGATCTTCTACTATAAAAATTGGAAGGGAAATATATATTTGTAGGCCATAGTAACAGAATAACGAGTCCTTTACCATAAAGAGGATCACTTAAAGTATTTTTCATCATAGAAAAGACCAGTAGAAGATTTTAAAGGCCAGGAAAATGCCCTTCTGTTGAAAAAGATGTGAACATTTAGTACATCAGGTGTGTAAAGAGTGTCATTTACTTTACCAAAATTGCAGTCAAATGCTATATTGAAAATTGAAATGCTGTGATGCTTTTTTACTGGTGGCAAATTCTAGTCCTCAGGGATGATTATATTGCATTTCAGAAAACTAGTGCAGATGACAAAAAGAAGCTGGAAAGTATGGGATTTCTACAAGGGTTTTTAGAGCTAAGCCTGTTGAACACCCCTCTGGCAATAAGTGGGTTGAAGACAGAGAAGAAAAACATCTGAGTGGAAGAAAATTGTTTTCAGAATAGCATTTTACCTTGCTAAAAAGGCTTATTTCTTTCACCAACATCAAAGAACAGTTTAACTTAACAAAACTTTACTGCTACTAAAGTAAATGTCAAGTTCCTCAGTGACAAACTGGACTATAGAGAGCATGCATATGAAATAACACATGGGTTGACTTGTTGACCTTCTGTCCTTCTGGTCAGAAATCCTATCTGATATCTCTCCTGACAAAAACATAGTAGAGGAAGGGGTGATCTATGCCACATGCCTGGAAATTGATATGACATAGGGTCATAATTCCTGCATCAGTGACAATCATCTAATGCCACAGACCTTATGTCAGAATCTTCATCAGAGACCACCAAATGGGACAGAAGGGAAAGCCACAGAAGGGAAAAGATCCCAAAAAGGCTACCAAAGCCAACATGAGGCAAGGAAAAACTGGACCCTAAAAAATGCATTTGTTTTTCTCCTTATTCTGGACTGATAAATGATTTGCTTTGAAATGCTCTTAGTTATAGCACTTATAATCTGCCTTTCCAACCCCCGCATATTTTTTCTGTGCAATAGGTAAACTGACTCTCAAAGAGCTGCTAGCCATTTATATGCTCTTTATGTTATTCTCATTACTCTTTCAATGTGCAGCTTTATTGCCCTCAACATGACAGAAACCTACAGTTATTCCCAGAGAGTGAGGAATACCCTGTCCCATGCTTTATCAAGGTCCATATAGACACTTCAGGAAAAAGAGCTATGTGTTTCATCTGCCTCCTCATCCTGGGAAGACTGTTATGCCTTTGCTTGTTAAAAGTGTGCATCTCCATTAATCATGTTCCCTTCACTGTCCCCTAACCCCTAGACGCAGACTCTTCTTCTTAGAATAGACAGCCTGTGAAGAACTACCTGAAATTGTTTTCAACAGCAGTTTCACCTGCAGCCATGATTCTGCATGAGAACTGTGAGCTATCAAGAAAGAAGGCATTTCTAAAAAAGTATGTATATTTCAAATTGTAGGGATAGGAAACAGCATTGAGGTCCTTTGACCTTAGGACTGCAGAATTCAAAATTCTGGGCAGTCTCCTTGTTAAAAGGGACAAAGGCAATGATTATGTAACGCCAGCTCAAGTACTGTATTAGTAGAAGGTGCTGATATAATACAGCTGCCATTAAGAATATATTCAAAGTTGTCTAGAAGAAATTCAGGGTATTATTGGTAGGATTTAAAACAGAGTGTGCAGGTACATGAAGCAATGCCAACCAAGAAAGTTTTATGCGTCTAACTCCGTGGAGCAAACCTTTGATTATGTTCCCCAAGTCCTTCCCTTTAACTTTTCCTTTTGCCTCTAAATTCTGCAGCTCTAGCTGTAAAACTGCTACAAAGAAAGCTGATCTTAGAGCATTTGCAGCTATGCTAACACCTGGACAAAGAAGATATCCCAGGAGATACCTGCAGTTGAATATCCGTATCAAAGGAATCGGAGAAATTTCTGAACTTTGGTTGCTTATTCACATCATATCCTTAGCCTTTCCCAAGATATGACTGTGGAACTGAAAGAAGACCAAAAGAAAACATTATTTTCCTATTATCTTTGCAGTGTCTTTAAACAGGGAGAAAAATCTACTTCTTCATTGGATTGGAGCTGCCATTTTGTGTGTCAGCTGAGACCGTCTTTCAAAGTTAGTCACTGTACTCATACTCTCACTCAAAAAGCCTTTAGTGCTTTTTCCTTCTCATGGAATAAAAGTTAATCAGAACAAGATACATAACAAAATAAACTGCCATGCCACAGAGACAATCAGACAATAGGCTTTTAATTCCCATCTTTATTTGTTTTTGAGGCTTTCAACCTTTAGACTGCAAAATCTTTGAAACTGAACTCTCCTAGGTTCTCTGCATTCCACAGCATTGAGCACTCCACCAAAACAAATCTAGATAACATTTAACAATCCCCATGGAAAAATTGCTGTGAGAATGGCTTGCAAATAAGTTTGTTTACTTCTGGGGTCTAATCCTTCCTGCAACTCTTGGTATATTTTCAATTTCCATGACAGCTGGGACGTCTCCTGCAGCCATTTTAACAGAAATTTTCCTCCAATCATCCATGTCTGTAGCTTTAAGGTAAGCTTCAAATATCAGAAGCACCATCATAAAACTTCAGGAATTGGAAGCACTGTGATGTTGAACAGATAATAGAAAATTATACTGCAAATGACTCCATCACAGAACTCCAATCTGCAGTCTCGAATGGAGCATTAGTTTATTAGTGGTCACAAACTCTATATCAAAGCACTTCTTTTACTCAAAAACCAGGGTGGTGCTTTTGGAACTGTAATGGATGGCTTAGCTATGCCTCTGCCAAGGTATCTTTTTGTGAGTGAGAAGGGATGGTTGGAGAAGGCATCATTCACACTGCCAGCAGGCACCACAAGCTCCACAAGGAAGATTGGTCTTCTCCCCTGCCATTACATACTGGCTTTGTTACATAGAAGTGGTCCCTGAGGACAAACCACCTGGTCTCCCACTCGAGCTGTTTGTAAATCAGATGTCATTTGCTGCACTGTACACTCAGCATGTCACTGGCAGCAAAACACCAAAAGCTTCCCAGGTACAAATATTTACTCGCTGTGGGAAAAGTTTCCTGGATGGATATTAAGAACTTGCTGATTTGCATTAAGTATGTGGTGCACGGTAGTTTTTTCACCATCACCCTGGAGCCCCTCTCCCAGCAGTGATCTCTCCAGACCTCATTTTGAATGGTTGCAAGACCACTGAAAGAATAGAAGGTGCTGTAAGAAATGGGGAGGAGTAATCTGCATTAGAAGTCTTCTGTGGGATCTGGTACCAAACTAAAACTGCAGCATGAGAGCACAGAGCAGCTTGTGTGACATTTTGGAGTAAGACTTACAATTAAGTAAGAGCTGTTGCAGAATTTCAATCATGTCTTCTCTCATTAAAAAAGACCTGGGCTGATTTTTACAGGAAGATGAAGGTTAAGGTCTTCACCTTGGTGAGTTGCTGTACAGTACAATATATGGATCCAGATGGAAGAGCTGTTGTTTCTTGATCAATCCTACATTATTTGCTCCTGCTAAATCCTGTTCAGCCCCATCCTACTGTGACTAAACTACACACATACCAGCAGGCACATGTTTGTTAACCTCTGTCAAAACTTAGTATATGGAACAGTGGACTAAGACAACAAGGCTTCTGAATAGAAGCAAATGCTATATTAGCGTATTAGTGCAGATCAGGTCTTAAGAGGCAAATTCTTTGGACGGGGCAGCATATTTTCATTGGCAACCAGCACCATATACCATGATTCTGTCTAAAGCCAGTGCAAACAAACAAACAAAAAATCCTCAAATAATTCTAGGAATCTTCTCAGCTTTCTGGTAGAAAGTTGTCCTGGTTCCCCCTGTGTCTCAGCTCCCCCATCTGTGACCATGTAACAATCTGACACGACTTCCTCTGAATTAGGGTTAGTTAGCCTGAAGATTTCCAGAGAGATTACCTTCTGATTGCAGACACTAGCACTTTCATAGATAACTTTGATTTGTTTTTACTTTTTAGGGCAGATCTGCTGTCAAGTCAAAGTCCTTTCACTGCATAGCTCAAGGACTGTTATACTACAAAAATGAAAATTTAAAAAAAGTGACACAGGACATAGAATTATTCATTTATGAGTGAGTTATAAAAAACAGGCTGCAAGAGAAGTCAGTGTTCTGATAAAGAATATGAAAACATTAAAATGAATAGAAAACAGGAAAAACTGCTAATTTAGCACTTTTAATTTTCAAAAGAAGATTTTGACATACAGAGAAAAACATTTAATAAAAGCCAATGATTTCTCTCTCCTTAAAAAAGAATGTCTTTACGCTTAATGCCAGCTATAACTGAATGTGATTAATTTAATCTTTTTATGTTAGCAAGAGAAGGGCAAGATATAATTAGTTTACCAGCCTCAGATACTCTGAATGACTCCAGCTTGTGACAAAATGTCAGAATTCATCAGAAGTATAATTTTTAGAGAAGTATATTTCAAAATCTTCAGAACCACTAGAGGTTATTAAAATGGCATTCTTCTGAGGAAAAACAGGGTAAGAATGAATTGCAGTATAAAGTTAGATTTTGTTAACACAGAAATGAGTTTAGGAAACAGGTGAAAATAAACATACATAACATTGTGAGTAGGACACAGAGAGGTAATACATATTCATTCCATTGATTGTGTATTGTAAACATGTTATTAACATGAAGACAGATAAATAACAAGCATAGGAGAGAGTATCCTGGGCCTACACCTTCCCCTATAAAGAGGCTTGGAATTAACAAAAATGTTAATATAGTGTGATCATGCCTTGCATTCAGAGAAAAAATACAAGGATAAGCAGCAAGATCACAGCTGGCTTAGAAATAAAAAGCATGCTGTGTAACATCCATTTAAGAATACGCTTTGCCATTTTACTCCTAATTATATTGAGTACACGTATACCTATATGCAGAAAAATTATTCTTACTCACTGTAGAGATATATAGGGAAGAAATTATAAATTTTCACCATTTAAAATAGACAAGATATGTGAAATTGATCCATGAAGATTTCCAGTGTTAGCCATCTATCTTAAACTAACGGCAAAGAAGATCTATTAGATAAAAAGTGGAGAAAGAGTGAGTCTGAAAGGCGTGTCCTCCTTGATTCTTCAAAGCTCAGCAAAGCAGAAGATCAGAACAATGGGCCTTTTTCACAAGTTAGTTCTGAAATACCAGAATGAGATTTTGCCTATGAATCTAGCTGGAAAATGTGCTAGGTCAGGGTATGTCAAGTGCAGGCAGAGCGTGGCAATCTCATACTTATCAGTTATCATCCAGGTTTGACATCAGAGCCATTTAAAACTAGTAACCTCCACTTTCTTCATTAACAGTGTTAGGACCACCTTGGCAGTGAGGACACCAGAAGTTGGACTTCTCTTCTGGTGGGAAGGGTGATAAAATGAGACCCACTAGACCTAGGACTCAGACAACCATGGATAAGCAAATGAATTTCCCTTTTAATGCAGGTCAAGTCACATAATTTACCTCTACTTCTGTGACTGGAAGACTAATGAATCATACCACATATGTGTCGTAGAAGTTTAATCCAGAAATATTGCCATGTACCTGCCTTGACTCTGTCTTGACTTTAGGTCAGAACAAGACCAGGGTACATGCCTGCCATAATGAGAATACAGATGTTCAGGCTGGAAAATAATTGTATCACGCTCCAGCCAGTTTCTCAATAGAGACATCCGGGAGAAATGGAAAATACTGGGGAACACACCTGTCCTGCAGCTCAGGCTCTGATTCATTTCCCAGGCACAAACTAACATGAATAAAATGGAGATGTCTGGAAGTGCATGGCCTTAGGATGAACCAGGAAATTAATGAAATGCACAATCAAGGCACCTGTTTTCTCATGCAGGCTAGGCTTCCTAGTGAAATACATCATTCCTGATGTCCTTTTCTGGAGATCAGTTATTGTGTGCTTGTAGTTCATTACCTGGCTACCAGTCACAGAGTCCAGAGATCAAGAGCTTGGTACATTCTGCAATCTAAGTAGATAAGCCATGTAATGGGTAGAAGAAAGGAAATATTTTCAGGCAGTTTTGGGTAATGACAGATGATGAAAGCACCATTTTCAAAAGCTGGGAAAATTAGAGCTGAAAATGGAGAAAAGTATCATTTTTTCTCTTAAGGTTCAATGCTCTTTTGTATGTTGGACTCCACACGAATGCAACATGTCTAAGCAATTCTACAACCAAAGATCCCTGTGTTAATAAGAAAGAAGATTTTGGCATCATGACAAGTGCACTTCAAACACTAGATTACCTCCAAATATAATTGAAAATGTACAGCTCTTGATAAATATTATGGATATAAACAGTCTTTCGATTTTAATCCCAAAACTTATAATTAAAAATTGCAGTGTTTAGCCAAAAATCCTTCAGGGTTTTTCCTGAAATTGATATTTCTGATTATATACCAAAGGGTCAAGATTTTCAACAGAAACATCTTTGATGAACATTTTCTTCCTCCCACTCTTATTGCCTTTTTCCTCTAAGGAAAAAGTAAAAAACTAAACACACAAGAAAACATTTGCTCATCCTCACTCTCAGACAAGAAATTAAAGCCAACAGATGTTACAAAACTTGCCTAAGACACCTCTAGAAGGCTAGATTAAATCACAAGCCTAAATTCAAATGGTGGAGAACATAGAACAAATGAGTTTTAGCTCATGACTGCCAATCCAAGGTAAAGCACAAGCAGAGCAGCATTCAGAGAACGCATTGTCTGATAATGCTTAAAAGACATTTGGGATTTTAGACAGACAAATCTTAGTTGTATGACATGTTTGAAATTCAGGGGACATAAACTTCTCCTGGGTTCCGTCAATAGTACCTACAAGATTAATTACCCTTCTCAGATGGTAAAAAGAGCAAAGGCCCAGGAGAGGAAATGTTTAATTAGGATGGATAATCTGTCTGGGAAGAAATCTGCATGATTGTTTGCCTTCTGCATTAGGAACAGGGGCAGTGCTGACTTACTCATTGCTTCATTGCTATGATTTCACTGCACTGAGGGGTATTTAAGAGACCTCTTGGGTCATCAGGAACCCAGAGGCCCTTTATAAGGGATAAGAGACATGGGAACTTTGCACTAGATAACCTGTTGCCAGTACTAATAAATAATTATATGCTAAGGCCTTCAATTCCTTCTCACCAATTGTTACTCTGAATACTGGAATTTGGAGAAAATTCAGGAGAAAGGGCTGTGACTAATGCTCAGCACTTCTTTTTCTTAATGCTTAATATTGGTTCTATCTGTACAATGGCTAAATCTGATTATCAGACAAAAAAAAATTTACTCTTCTAGCTCTCTAATACTAGTTATCATAGTTTTATATCACAAAGTGAAACTCTCGTTTATGGTACGGATATTCTTTAAAAAAAGAAGTTTCTTAAGACTCTCAGCAGCACTTTAAAGCCTTATTCTTGACTTTAGGACTGGGGGAAATTATTTGCCTAAGTTTAAATTGCACATTTGCAGCCAGCCTGTAAAAAGAAGCCAGATCTCCTGAATACTAATCCTGTGATATAATCACAGGTTGTTCCTTGTACTTTATTTTCCTCCTCACTCCTTCCCCACTTCCCCCAACCCTTTCTCTTTAACAGCTGGACTCCACTACCAGTGCAAATTTTGAACTTGCATTGGAGCACTCACAGACACCTAAGGGATCAAGTCTGAACTAAAATATTCCTCTTACTTGTTTAACTTTACAACAATTCCCTTTTTCTCCTGGCCAGGTATGTTTTGCATCTGTACCATTGGTATTTATAATTACTTTACATAAAGTCAATGCAATATCTTTAAAGGAATTTTCCCTATGGAAAAAACTCACCATTCCAAAGGCATTACAATTTATATAGTATTATTATCAATCCTAAACTGAATATACAACCAAGACTCTGACCTTGCTTGTTTGCCGATATCAGGGTTTGAGAACTATTAGACATAGGAGTCACAGTTATTATTATAACAACAAAAGCCATGTATCCCTTAGAGGATCACAGCATTTTAAAGGCTGCTCCCCTTGAGTCATCACAAACTTTGGCTCCATTAAACATAAGAAATATTTATCCTCAGAAAATTTGACAAAACAGAAAAATACACTAACATTTCTAAGCAGCTTAGGCTATATCATGCTGGCATGTTGCAACACGCCAGATGAATGAATCCCGAGAATGACTGAGATGAATAACACATCCACAAGACTTTAAACATTTACTGCTATATGATATGCGAGGAGAAAGAATTCAAGATTTGTACATTGTCTTGGAAATCCTGGCTTCCACTCTCACTTTCATCTCTCTTCCAGTTAATGGAGTGGCAAAAGGGTCTGCATTTTCCCCAGGTTTTAAAACTTCCTTGATAAAAGCAAATTGAATAACTTATTTAGGCTGCCCTATCAATTATGATTTCTGGCATTCTTATTTCTGCCTTCTCAGACTCCAGTCTGATAAAAAATTGATACAAAAAGAGCACCTACAGAAATCTTTAAACACTGCTGGTACGTACTTACACACTTAATGGCATCAGACTTCTTAAACGCAAGCCATCCGAAGCAATAGCATTCACCTCTCACATCCCATCATTATCAATCATTTGATCA
This sequence comes from Phalacrocorax carbo, assembly GCF_963921805.1. Taxonomy (NCBI): domain Eukaryota; kingdom Metazoa; phylum Chordata; class Aves; order Suliformes; family Phalacrocoracidae; genus Phalacrocorax; species Phalacrocorax carbo. Next base: position 17,706,900 of record NC_087515.1, on the reverse strand, counting down.
AGGTAATCCATAATTAAAATGGAATAGATTCAGAGAATGCCTTTGGGGGTGGGGGGAAGCCTCAGGAATTAGAATGAAAAGCAAAATAATCGAAACCAAGTACACATTTTTCACAGGTTGGGATTTCACAAAATAAGACAGAGGAAATGGATTTTTTTTTCCACACACACACAGAAACTAGAGGTAAAATAAAATTTCTGGCTTCCATTCCAGTGCCTTAATTCCCCATTTCTGCCACTGTCTGGTTCTTTGTCTTTTTCTGTATCTTCCTTCGTGACTTACTGGTAGGAAAGGGAGATTGTCCCACCCTAGCCCTAAAGAATGAAGGCAAATCAAAAATCTCCAGACCTTGCAGGCAAGCAGGCAGGGAGCTGTTTCACTGCTTTCCCTGACAGAAAAAGAAAATTCTTGTGACAGAACTGAAGATCTCATGAGAAATTTTGAACTGCATCATGAAGAATTTTCATCCAATATTTGTGTCATAAATTTGGGAAGATTCTGCGTTAATTCTTCTTAAAACTCTTGCTTCATTGCCCTATATTCAACTGTTCCTATCTTCACAATAAAATAAGCACTACAACCTACTTCAAAACTATGTTATTTTTTACCTTTCATAAAAAGGCCCGATAGGACACTTACAGGAAATAAGGCAGAATTAAATTCAAAATACTCTGCTAATCTCAGTTGCTGCTAATTTTGATCAATTTCAATTCAGTTTAGTCTTTGATTTAAAAAAAAATAAAATAAATAAAACCACAGATTATGACATTTAATACACACCACATTACTACAGCTAGTAGATGCGAGGAAGGCTGCCAAGGTGATCAATGGACTTTCATGTGGATACTGTGTAGTCTGTTACAAAAGATGCCTCAAGAATTTTGTCTAAATCCTGCAGAGACCTTTATCCAAATCTCATGTAAAAAGGAAAGATTAAAAGAAGAGATAGATATGCATACACACAAAAAACCAGTCTGTCAGTATTCCTCTGAGTAAAACTCCTGCATTACTAAATCCCTTAAAAATACCTCAGTCACATTTTTGTAAAAATGAATATTTTAAAATTTTTGTCCAACTCCTTAGCCCTATATCTTCTTCCAACCCCTTTATCACTAGTTGAAGGGAGAATACAGAGACTTTTCCCAGCTACTAATTTGCAGTAAATGCAGTCCTTTGCAACACAACTCACATGTTTCCCTGTTACAGTTATGCCTCTACCATTTGTTCATCTGGCGTCAGTGCAGAATCTGAATTATCTGCTAGCAGAAAAAAAAAGCAGGAGTAGAGGCACCTTTATCCCTAGTTTCTTTCAAACTCTTGCAAATCTTGGGCAGTCAGAAATTCAGCTAGGAATAGTACTTGCATGGATCAGCCAACACGTAATTCCAGCATCATCCCCCAAAAAACAGTCAAGTAGTGAAACTAAGACGTAACTTTCCAGTGCCTAAAAGATAGGACTAACACTCTGCAATAAATGTCTTTCTAGCACTAGTTCTTCAGGGTTTTTTTAGGGCTGCTGCTGACACAAGTACAATGTAAGATCAGCCAACACAGATAATCACTGGGAACTGACTTGTGTACAGTAATGCAACAGTCTTATTGCTCATTTTAGTGAGAAAGTAGGTTCCAGGATCTCTCATCTCCTGGTAAGTTCTTCCTGGCATCATCAAAAATGTTTTGGAATCCTGGTTTTCCAACACAACAATCCTTCATTATGTTTCCATCACAGTAATTTCTTTGATCTTCTGTGCTTCAGAATTGCTTTTCAGCCTAGCTTTTTCTCCCTGAAGTTCTGTCAGCTGTAGGGCTACATCTCTGTTTTGCTCCACACTGTTTCCTTCAGCTATTCAAAGACCAACTTCCTGTCCTTCACCACTTATTGGTTCTGAATATCTACTTAATATACCTGGATATCTATTCAATATCCAACCACCACCTCTGTCTTCTTCTACAATTATATTTTCTAGCTCAAAAATTTCACTGTAATTTCTTTTGAAAATCAGCATTTTCCTTAAAGCACTAAAACTCTACTTTGCCCATAGACCAGCATCCGGAATTTTATAGAGCATTTAAGCACATGAAAACTAATAGATCTTTAGCCTTCACTATTGACCAACACTGTGTTGTATTCCCCCTCCAAACCTTGAAAACATGAACTGTCAGATATAGATGAAATTAATCCCCCAAGTTTCGATGCCCAAAGAGTCAATTTTTAAAAACACTCTGGGCAAGACCAACATTTTCCATTCCCTGGAGATCCTCTGTCACTCCCACTTCTCTTCCAGGTTAGAGGGGTCCCTGTTACATTCTCCAGCTGTATCTGGTAGCAGCACTGGAACAGACATACATGTGGCACCTCTGCTTTATTGTTTATACATCACACAGTGATCCAATGGCGGCAAAGCATCCTGGAGCCCAGCTGAACATCTGCAAGTGTGTGCCTTCCCCTAAGGGAGGCTAAACCTTTTCCCAGCCACCAGCTCAAGCCCAGCTGGAGAGAGGTGGGGCGGGTAGGGTAGGGAAGAGAGAGGCTGGCAGCATTTCTTGCTGCCAGTGCTGGCTGTACCTGCTTCAACAAAACCCAGCACTACAGAAGACGTTGTTGTGACATTCTTTGGTAGCAGTAATGGTGCTGTCCTGACCCCTCCCATGCCCACACCACTGCAAGGCACAAACATCTAATGCAGTTTTTCTAGCTTTTTTCCACTTTTTGATGCCACAAGTGTTTGTCTTATACAAGAATCACATGGCAGATTGCAATTTATCATTAGCAGCTCTAGGCTTCTAAGTCTGAAGTTTCTGCTCCTTCAATCTGCAACCCCAGGCTGACTTGCTGACAAGAAGTAACAAGGGAGCATGTGAATTCTTGTCCGTTTTAGCTACAATAAATCCTCAGCAATTCTGATTTCTAGGCACTGCATACAGCACCATGACAACCTCTCTTCACAAAGGCATGTCTTCTTGGGCTGGAAGCCGTGTCCTTAATAAGATATGTTGATGTGGATGTCATTTTTGTCATAAGGGGAAAAGATTCTTTGTCCAGATAAAGACAACTGCATTATCTTTGAGGAAGTCTGTGTCTGAGAAGCAGAGTCAAACTGAACTCTAGTGCTTGTAACAACCTTTGGGAGTTCCTGTTTTCAGCACCAGTGTGGCTGTGATCATTACCTTTGGCTTTTTAAGCCCTTGGCTCCTCGTGCTAAGCTGCTTCTCCTGTGGCCAGGGCTGGAATGCAATTAGACCATCAGTCAGTGGGGAACAAAGCCCAAAGGTTCAGTCACTTGAGACCCTTAACACAAAGTGTCAGTGGAGAAAATAACGAGCAGAAAAGCAGAACTCACTGATGCTTTTTCCACCTTACTACTACTAAGTAACAAATAACATGTAGAGATATCAGCTAGCTTGGACAGATTTGCAAAGCAGGGCTTACATTCTAATCCAGAGGGGAAACACCTAGCTCCAGGTGCAACATGAGAAAGCCAGCAAGGAGCTTCTCACACACCTGTGTTAAGACTGACCAGAATCCCAAACTCTTTCTTCTCCTCACCCACGTCACTGCTACACCAAAGATGAAGGATGAGTTGAAGCATTTTATTTTTCTCACAGGGGTGCCTTGCCTTCCCTTGCATACATGCACCCTATACCAACAATGGAAAGTGCTCTAGTGCTGAAAAAGGAAAGCCCAGCAGCAGTTCTGATTTCATTACTAGAATGATCCCAGTTTTTCTGTGGTGCTTTCATACATCTCCTAGTGCACGTAAGGAACTCAAGGCAGAATCCAGCTGTATGTGAAACCACATGGATTGCATCACAAAAATGCAGCCAGCTCTGGGATGGTACAAAGCAACACTGTATGTCCATTTAGAGTAAATACAAACATGGATTTCACAACTGAAGCTGCTTGAAAAAAATTATGTGGGTACAGTGGATATGCTGTGCCAAATTCATGATTTTGCCAGGACACTCCTCAGTCATGTGTCCTCTTACATCCATAATAGTAAGGAATTAATACCAATGCATCTTTTCTGAAAGATGGCACTGTATTTTTCTGTTCCTCATTCTGTAATGTCATATTTTAGCCTGGTAAGGTATAAACTGAGAATGTCTTCTTTTTAGTCTTCTATCAAGACAATTAGACAGCTGAGAGTAAGAAAAAAAGCTGACTGTGCTTGCCCCTTCTGATGCATTTGTTTTATAATGTTTACAATGTTCTTAATATGAAAAATCTCTGTAGGATTTATGACGGATAAAGTCACTGAAGTTTTATAGAGATTAAAAACAGTTCTGTATTTTTATGGAATCAACAGAGGTATATTCCCTGCCACAGAATTGCATAGCATCAAGGTGAGGATGATATTTCTGTCAGGCTGTTAAGAGAAATATCAACAAGTTTACATTCCCTACCACTTTCTGTAGATACTGCTCTGGGCAGGAACGGGATAAGAGAGATGGCAAAGAAGGAGGGATTTGAGCACAGGGACATGGTTGTTTGGGATTACACACTGAATAAACATATGGGTAAAGGTATATCCTATAAGGTGCCTATGCAGGCTTACCCCTGAAGCTTTTTATTGTCCCCAGTGAACATCTCTGTACAGAGGATCCTATGATGCTGCTCTATGAATGAAATTAAAGAGTCTGTTTGACATGATCCTTTGATTTTGCAGAACCCTTGGTAAGAAAGTATTGTGTGGGTCAATTCTCACCTGAGGCAGCCTGCAGTTATCTTTCAAAATCCTTGAAAAACAAAACTGGTTTTTACATAAAGAATCCAAAGCCATAGGAAATAATCATTGAACAAACATCAGCACATAAACATTCATACACAGACTGGGGTTGTCCACACATTAAATATCCTCCTAAAATCCAGTGTGGACAGATTTTGTCATAAGCTTAACTGGTCTTCAGGTTGTATTAACTGTGCTGAGGTTCCTGCAAAGAAGAGGTGTCTCCTTTCTCTCACACTCTCCTTGCTGATTACAGAAGATTATCAGGCCATGTTTAGGGAGAACAGCTAACTTCTAAGCACTTTCCAACTTAGTCATTGAGGTAAGTCTTGTCTACTGGAAAAAAATCCCTACAGCTACATGCATTTCAATCCACCAGACAGCCACTTGGATCTAGTGTCACAAAGAGAGAGAATTAAGGATGTTGATAGTCAGCATGGTACTGTGTGACTTCTGGAGCCCTGTCTCAGGCAAAACTCTGAAATTCAGACTCTGCTTTACACAAAGAGGAGGAACTGTGAGGAAGCACCAGGACTCAGAGTACCCCACACAAAAGGCTTCTGCAACCCCTCTGGAGGGTTCTGCACTAAAATCCCTATTGGAAAATAGATAGAAGAGGTATATGAACCTGTATCTCACAAACTGCAGGTAAGTGTTCCAACAGATGAGCTTTTGTGTAAGAGACAAGAAGGCATTTCTTCCTGCTGACTGTTCCTTCAGCATGATCAAAGCACATCCATAAGGTCAGTCCCGGAAGCTAAGGTAGGCAAGTGGATACCCAAGCACTTATTAAAATCATAAGTGTAAAGGTATGGATAGCTGCACACACAGTGGAAATGTAGTCAATCAGAAACTTCAGGGTTATGTTGCAATTAAGTGCCCAAAATGGTTAGATTTTAGCAGATGATTCAATTAGGAACATACCTTCCCCTGTCCTCTTTCTTCTTATATGAGGAAGGCTTTTTAATACTTTTTTTTAAATACTGTTGGTTGCAGAAAGTTTCAAATAATACTATAATAAGAATGTCTAATGCTGTAGTGATCATTATAAAATTATGATACATAGCCAGTAAAACTACTAGCTGTGAGCTATGCATAGGTGAACTATTGCTCTTTCATTTCTCAGTTCTGCATAATACAGGTCTTTTTAGGTTTTTCACACTCAAGAAGAAATATAATGATACGGTAGAATCAGAGATCCGTCATAAGAATTTACCTGCAGGATTATGAGGTGGTTACAACATAAGGACAAATAAAATGCCACCAATAGGAAGATAAGTTAATATGCCAACTAAACCATTGCCTACAACAATAGATAGCACTCAGCTTTTTTAAGAATTCCCTCATTTCACTTTCCTTACTTTTTCTTTTCTTTCTCCAGTACAACACAGAAATATTTCAGAACTTGAAATAGAGACAGCTGGTGTTTTGGGGACTTTTTTATTCTCACTTTCAGAAAGTATGTTACTCGGTCTTCAGCTTACATAAACTAGAACTAGATGATCTGCTTTGATCTCCTTCAGAGATCAATGGCCTCACTACAGATAGCCAAATGAGAACAGAAAATGTACCTGAAAACTTCAACATAAGCCCTGATTCTAGCTAAGCACAACTCACCTAAATGCTGCTTGCTCACCAGTTCCTGGGTCATTTTAACCATGGCCACTTTCAAAGTTTTTGGTTTGTTTTGTTTTTAATAGCTGCCCAGTCCAGCTTGTTCCATTCTATTTTCATTCAAGATTCTACCCACAATCAGCCCATAAGACTTTCACACGCACTCAGTAGCTGAGGTCCAAAATTCAGTCCATTTCCCCCCTACTTTTTTAATTTCTGGTCTGTAAGACCATAGTTGACAGATTCCCATTGCTTAATGAGCACTGTTTCTATTCTTATATTTGTGAGTTTTACTGAGCTTTCACTTAAGTGAAAATTTCCACTTCAGAGGAAGCAGTTTAATTAAACTCTAGTATAATTCTCAGCAAGTTTGGAAGAGTAGAACAGATGGTCTAAATACATGGGCTTGTCATGGTTTTAGCTGGGATAGAGTTAATTTTCTTCACTGCAGCTGGCACAGTGCTGTGCTTTGAACGTAGTATGAAAACAATGTTGATAACACACCAATGTTTTGGTTGTTGCGGGGTAGCGCTTGTACTAGTCAAGGACTTCCAGCTTCCCATGCTCTGCTGGGTGCACAAGAAGCCAGGAGGGGAGGGGGCACAGCTAAGAAAGCAGATTCAAACTGGCTGAAGGGATATTCCATATCATGTAATGTCGTGCCCAGTATGTTAACTGGGCGGAGCTGGCCGGGGGAGGGAGGCAGCAGTCGTGGCTAAGGGAACAGCAGCATCGGTCTGCGGGTGGTGAGCAGTTGTATCGTTTGTGTTTCTGTTTTTTTCCCTTTTCCTTTTTATTATATTATCATTATTGTCATTATTATAATAATATAATAATAATAATTATTATTTTATTTTAATTATTAAACTGTTCTTATCTCAACCCACAAGTTTTTTTTGTGCTTTTGCTCTTCTGATTCTCTCCCCCATCCCACAGCGAGCAGCTGAATGGTGTTTAGTTGCCGACTGAGGCTGAACCATGACAGGCTCCAAGGTCCTCATAGGCTAGCTCTGCATTACTGTATAGTCACTGGGTCATGCTGCACTGAGATAAAGTGATGTTCATGAAAAAAAAGGAAGGTTTATTTGTAGAATAATTTCTTAAAAATAGTAACCTTTATCCCCTCATTATTTTCTTAATAATGAACATGAAAAGAATGCAAAATAAAGAAATGGAGAAAAGTGTCCTATGATTTTCCAGATTTGAATGCACCACATTCACCCATCCTGCTGTGCAAACTGACAACAAAGTCCATTAGTACTAGTACATGTTCCTTTCAAAGCACCTGTCTGGTACCCGTATGGCAAAGAACACAAATTGTTTTTCTGCTTTGCTTTCCTCTTGTCCTCACTACAGATATTTGAGAGGATGACATTCACAGCATCATTTAATTATACACAGAATCGTAGAACAGGCCAGGTTAGAAGGGACCTTGAAAGATTATCTGGTACAACCTTTCATGGGAAAGGGAGCCTAAATGAGATTATCTAGCACCCTATCCAGTCACATCTTGAAAACTTGCTGTGATGGGGACTATACCACATCTCTAGGGAGGTTGTTCCAGTGAATGATTGTTCTCACTGTAAAAAATTTCTTTCTTATATCAAGACGAAACCTTTCCTGGTGCAACTTGTACCCATTGCCCCTTGTCTTCTCCATGTGGCATGGTATTAATACTTGTATACCTCCTTTATTACTCAGATCAGAAGAAAACAGAACAAAACAAAAACCAGGAAAATCTGATTCTAATTTCTTATACCAGAGATAATCAGGATTTGCTCTACTGAGGATAGGAAAGTTGCAACAGTATAAATCAATGAAATAAGTACTGACATCTTTCAGGGCATCTGAGAGAGATTATCATTAAAGCTGTGTGTATATTTTGAGACAAGAAATTGACTTTCCTCCACTACATCTTCTGTATTTCCCTTTATACAAAGATTGATATTAGATCAGTAGATTCAGAGGGTGAGCACGATATAGTCAGGAACTCAGTAAGTGTTTTCTTCTGCAGTTGCTCTGTTATATACCTGTGTACAGCAATGCTGTGTACAGGATCTCTGTACACAGTAACTAGTAGATGCAATCTAGTTGTATAACCTGTAAGTATTCAGAAGTGTATTTAAGGCTTTTGTATTTAGATAGACCTTGTTCATAACAGCATTGTTCGATAATGTTCAGAATATTATAGAGATAAACCCTCACATGGAAGAAACCAGATTAGTTTTGATAGGTTACACCAGACAAGGACCCAGGCCAAAATGCAGCAAACCTCCAAAGCTCTGGATGAGTCATTGACATTTCAAACCCTCATTCTCTTAAAAACATATTGGTTTTACAGGAAGTCAGCATTAGCCAGTGGTACTTACCCAGCACAGTAGGAAATATCCAAGCTGCAATGAGTTTTAAAACTTGATAAAGCCGACATGCTTCACCCCACTCTTCTCTGGTACTTAATCTATGCAATATGCATGTTCTCCCAACACAACTGTCTGGATCCATCTACACTGCAGCTGTATTCTCTCTGGGTGGAGCTGCTCTGCAACCCAGTAAAACAGGTGTCTCATGAGTAGCTGTACCTGGTCCATCTGGCTGTAATTTAGCAATCATGCTTTTATTATTAGCGCTCTATAATCAGCTCATTATGTGATTGCCAGTGTGTCGCCCCTGCCATTTTCTTGTGCGTGTGTTTGCGTGTTTTCATATTTTCAGTATGAAACCAATCTTTTGTGCCTTATGACTAGCACACGCAACTGAGACTTAGAGAATGGAAGCAAACACAATAGGCCAAGCAGCTGGCTTTGTGTTGCCTTCGTAGAAAATGTCTAATTACAGCAGAGTACACATGCCACCATTGATGGCAACACATTTGTATTAAAATGCCTTTGTTCTGGGTAGAGTCCTATCATTTATCTAAATAACTATTATTTTCCCTTTCTCCTTGGAGCTTTTATTAAATCTCTGAGCAATTTCAAGCCATTAGCCTACAGATACAGGCTTTATTCAAGAGGAATGCATGACTAGGAGAACGGCTGTCTGCCTAGCTGTGTCTGGCACTAGCTAGTTATGTCAGGAGTCCCAGATCCAAGGGGCATGGCTCTTCTCCTTTTGATTGATGCTCCACTCCCTTAGTGTTGCTGCTAAGTGAGGTTGTAATTCATGCCCAGATGATTATGCTGTCACTTATTTCTGCATACAATGTCTGTCTTTTTCTGGGTGCATTTTAATTCCTGGGGTTTATTTCCATTACTGCCAAAATATGCTTGATGCTGGAGAGACTTCTCCCCAATACACACTAATTGGGAGAAATGTCAAGGTGGAGGAGGATCAGTGTGAAGAAGAAATGGGTGCAGCTGGCCCTTATACATGCCTCTGCTCTTCATCATGCAATTGGTGGTGAACAGGGCACATCTGCAGTCATTTCTTCTCCAGGCTGTGCTCTTGTCAACCTGCCTTGACAGACAAGATCAATCATATCATCTGTGTTCTTCTTGTCTACTTAAATTAAGCTATTTGGGCTAGTGACTGCTTTTACCTGCTTGTATATACTATACCAAATATAGTAGGGCAAGCATAATGACACCACTAAAATGCAAATACTCACTAACATTTTATCTCATTAAAGATCTTCTAGAATATTTTGAAAAACTCTGGCAGCTGGGCTGAATTTCTGCCTTGCAGGGTCAAACATCACTTCCTCCAAGAGAGGTTAGAGTTAGTGTCTTGAGTAAGCTAGGAAAGTCTTTCACACTGGGGACAAAAGATCCTCCAGAATAAAATGAAGAATGTAGCTAGAATTCCTCTTGCTGCAGTGTAGAGTATGGGCACACAGCGAGGACACTTCCAGAACCTAGGATCAAGGTTCACTTCAGGGGAAGTGGGTAGGTGAAGGGAAGGCAAGAATGTGAGGAAAAGGAGTCTCAAAAGGGTGTGCAGAAGTAAACAGGCACTTCAGTAGAGTTATCCTGCTAGCAATAATTTGGAAACATACACAAGCTCAGTGGAAGCTGGGGATAATGTCTCCATATAGGACTAAGGTTTGGGGAATGAGAAAGCTAGATGATATCAACAGGGTTTGAATAGCCGGGAAGGGTAAGATTTAAATAAGGACCATTCGAAGCCTCCGGACTATTTTTTTTTTGCCCTAGGTAGGAAACCTGCCAGTAGCCTCTAGCCTACTGTGGCAGATTGTACTCTCAGTATAGCTCTAGGCTTTTTCCGTGTCAAAACCTCCACTGCTACTTTAAGCCTTCCTGCAAACTGGAGGCATAGCCCAGGACTCCCACCAAACACCTCTACTATTTATTGTTTGGAGGGGAAATGTCATGGTTTCCTAGCTGTAGAGTTAGGTTCAGACTAGGGCCAGCATTCAGCAGAAGTGAAAGCTGTGAGAGCAACCAGGTCTTCTTCCCAGATTAGTGGAGGTCTGATGCCATAATACTGTGCTGTACAGTACTTTGAAGGATTTAGGGGAGACTGCCCTCTCTTAAATATCAGTTTATCTTAGGATTATGCTTCTGAGAAGGCAGGCAGGACCTGTGGTAAAGGGAAACTATAACTTCTTTTAGTTCTGCTGCAATCATCATTCTCTCTGGGGCTTTTAAGATCTGCACACCTCACTCTCAAACAAGGGTGCTGAGAAACACCTTAACAAGAGTCAGAGGAAAAGTAGAGTTCAAAAGGGCCCATCAAGGTGATATTTGGGTCTTGGACTCAGACATCGCTCCCAACTGTGCATTGCCCAGACACTTGGAGACAGTCAGGCCTGAATCCCTGATTCATTTCCAGGTTCAGGTAACAGTGAAGGTTCTAAAAAAAAAAGGAAATCCCTGGGCAACACTAGGAGCACAATTGGTTGAAAATGGGCTGGCAAAGTGAAGGTCTGCAGCAGGAATTCACCTACAAGCAGTATGTGCTCTCAGGACCTAGAGGAATTCCCAGACCTGTTTCAGCCAAGGGCTAAGGTTCACATTAGGATCAGTTCTCCATAGGAGAAACAGAAAAAGCAACATTCAAAAAGTGCCTGCTAACTAAACTAAGAGCTTGTTGATGTCTCTTCTAGCCAGAATACTCAGATATTGTGTCAGGGAGTAGTCTGCCATGTCCCAGTCTCTGTCTTTGGGGGAATTTTTGTCTACACAATGATATTTGACCTATTGCTGTCTAAACCTTCTAGCCTCAGACTACTTCTTTCGTTAGATCCATCTTCCTACTAGGCAGTTACTGAAATTACATTTTCTTTTAACCCCTGCAACTGGCAAGCCACCCTGCTCTTCAAGGGCTTTCACATTTTTCCTCCAGGTTACTTACATACCCTCCTTACCCTCAGCCTTTGCAGAGCTCTCTCACACCTCTGCTACTTCTCCTATGCACCCAAATCTTCTTCCCTTTCCTCAGCTATTTTCCTAGTTTGCAGATACTCTCATCATCCTATCTCTGCTGACTTTCATTCATAACTTCTTACTCCAGAAGACACACCTCCTGTCTAAAGAAACTGCTGGCAACATTTTTCTGGTCCTGAAAGAGTGTGAGGTTTTTATGGTGTGTCAGAGCTGTGATTCAAAGCACTACGCTTGCTCACCATTGCTACTCAGAACAACATGCACCAGAAGAGGATTTACTACCGATATATTCCACTAATTTTTGTTAGTCATATATCTACCTCTGCAAATGCAATGGATAACTTAATTAGATATGCTGTATTTACTTCCCTGCCCCCCCAAATGATAATTTTTTTAAAAGCATGTGCTGAAACATATTGAAAAATGTTTGTACTTAATATTCTGCAAGAGACTTGGATTTATAAACAAAGCCAGTTCCCTTTCTCAGTCCTGCGTTTGTCCTGCCCTTCCTGGACCAGCAAATAGTGGGATGGGCAAGTGGACAAAGATAGTCTGGAGTTCAGAAGTCCAAGCCTGAGATTTGTGCAGTCATAGATGACCTGTGTGATCTTTCATCCAAAGAAATGGAGAAAGCAAGAATGTAGTTCTCTCACAGAGATGGTATGGGACACCCAAGTACAAGTGCAACAGGGGCCACAGAAGCACCTAATAGAATGGTAAATTAAAGAAAAACACACTGACCCATCCTTTCTTTTGGCCTATTTTACAAGATTAAAGAATATAGCTTTCATAAATATAAAGGGAAGATAATACACACATATGAATAAACTTTGCATCTGTAGTGATACTAGCAAGAACAGGATTATAATGGCTGTAAATCATATATACTCCAAAATTAGAGATAAAAAAGACTATTTTATAGGTGATCCAGTCCATCTGATGGCATAATTTCCCATGGAAACTATTCTGTGTTACCTTTACCCAGCCTACTTCTACAGTCTTTGTGGCTTGAAGGAGAAGGTGATCTCCAGATGAGGTCATAAATAAATTTTTCCCTGTGGCACAACACAATTCCCTGAGCATGTCTGAATCAATTTATTAATCTCCAGCAAGAGACTCTGACATTTTTTTCCTACCAATTTGAAGCAGATGGCCTCATCTGAAAGCTAGTGACCTGAAGATATGCATTTTTTCCACTCAAAGGTCAACCACTCATCAGTGACCTTGAAGAGAAAAAAAAAACCAAATGCTGAAAGAATTTGCTTTGCTAAAGGAAAAATGAAAACATTTCAAGTGACTGGTTCAAACTATCATTCTAAAATTACCCTGTGAATGAATTAAGCACTTAACAAAGAAACAATGCTCCATGTTATCATTCGTTACAATGGACTTCAGCCCACAAGCCATCTGTAGCCTTATGTGACAGTTAAATCAGGCTGTAGCCTGCTTCTGGATTCCGTTTCAGAGGTCTCAGTCTGAGCCAACAGCAGTTTGCAAAGGAGGTTGGAATTTTCTGCAGGCAAGAGGCTACTTTCCCTCAACCACCTTTTTCTACAACATGTTAAGTGTCTGTGTGATCATACAATGCAAGAAGAACTGAGGGGACTAAGAGGTAAAAGAGCTCCCAGGCACAGACTGTTCTTGCATGTCATTGTCTACTCCCTGTCCTAGTCCTGAGAGCAATAAAGAAAAGTTGCAACGGTGAGAGGGCTGTATGAATTACTTTACTTATGGCATCCTACACATGGAAACTATCTTTCCAGGTCACTTCTCAAGCCCTACTAGCTATAGACAGGCCTAAATACAGTAGTTGATCTGCACATAGGCAGTACAACTGGCACTTCTCTCAATTTATTTTCTCCAAAACACAAGGCAAGTGTTATAAAAAATCAGGTGCCATTTTCCTCATTCTATTCATAAGGACAATGTTTTTTTCCTTTAATTCCTTGCCTGAAACTCATTTGTGTTGTTTTACCATCTTGTGCTGAATCCCTCTCAAATGCTGATGGACTTCACTTTCATATCTCTATTTTCCATTTGCCATGCATGGAGTTATTGCTGAAGAGCTGGGGGGGTTTTGTTTCTGATTTATTCTGGGCTACTGGTGCAACCTTTCATGACAAACCCAAGAGCACATGACAGTCTCTCACTGCACTACTTAGTTCCAGCAGGTCTGATTTCCAGAGCAGTTTATCCAACTGTTTGTTGGAAGATACATTACCACAGAGCATAAGAAAAGACCTTCTCATGAGAATGCATAAAAGATGGGAAAGAAGAAGTAGATATAAATGGTTAATTTTCACAATGGAAAGACATCAAAAGTGGTCCTAATGTTTTTCAAGGTATTCATATATGATGTGGCACAAAGTTATTCAGAGCAGTGAAAACCAGAATTGACAGCTAAGAGTTGCAGAGAGCTCTTAATGATAAGTAAATGGAGTAATAAAGGATCAGATGAAATTCAGTGTCAATATAGTCAAGCTTAGGCACACAGAGAACAACTTTAATTAGACACATAAAATTTCAACATGTAAGTTAACTCTTACTTCTCAAAAGATGATCCTGGAATTCAATGCAAGCATCGGTTCAGTGCTCAGCATCAGCTAAAGAGAGAATCAGATTATTAGAAAGAGGTGAGAAAAAAATAGTGGGAAAAAGACAAAAGAAAGTGCATTATGCTGTGCTATAATGTCTTGGAGTGGTTAAATGAGGCCAATGAAAAAGAAGGAACAGATTTCAGATGAGGAAAAATAAGAAGATAAGGGATCTTAATACTGGAGATGAAACAGAAGAAAGATGTTACAGGCAACAACAAATACACTATTGACATGGAAAAAGTGAACAGGGAACAATTTTTTTTGCCATTTCACATAACACAAGAGCTAGAGGGAACCCAATATAATGACTGAGCAAGCCTTAAAATAAAGTCAGTATTCTCTTCGCATGTCATTCCTTTGGGACAGTATAGGCATCAAAAGTATAAATAGTTCAAAAAGTGACTAGGTTTATTTATGCAAGAAAATTCTTCAAGAGCTATTAAACACAAAAATTAGGTTCTAGCACCTGTCTCAGGAAATCCTTACACCACAGATTTCCAGCATCTGGGAGTAAGAATGGGACAAAATATCATTTTGTACTGTTTTGTTCATACACTTCTTTCCTATTTAGTGTCTACTGGACACCATGAAGAACAGTGTACTGAGCTAAACGGGCTGTTAAATGACTTGATACGGTTCATTTACCAGTATAGCTATTCTTAGGTCTGAACACCTTAAATCTCATTCACCCCATTATGATTTCATGCTTAGCAGAGGAGATTTACCAGTCAAGGGCTCTCATGCAAAGGCAGAATTCCTTTTTTGTGGTCCATCATGCAGTGTGAGCCAGGAGGTCAGCCTACGTAAATCCGCGGGTGTGAAGTTATACGCTATGTTCTTGAATTAAAGTTTTGTACAGACTAAGTAACATCTCCCCATGGCAAAAAAAAAAAAAAAGAGTTCTGGAATGTATCTATCTTTGACCAGGTCTGATATTTCAGGCTTTATCATTCAATCAACCTGTTTTGTTTAGCAGTTTCACAAAGTAATTGAAGTTCTTGGTTTCCATGGTAACACGTGATGCTCCTCTGAAATCAGTTATATGTTCTTGAAAGAACATTGTCTTCTCCCTGTTTTCTGAAGAGTAACATTATATGCTACTTAATATAAAGTACCACTGTTTAAGCATGTAAAATATACCTTATAGGGGTTTGTAAAATGTCAAGTATTCTTCAGTGTATCAATACATCTCACTGTCACTAAATAACACTCTCCACAAGAGAATTCGTATTGTCTGTTCAAGAAGTGCTATTCCAC
This sequence comes from Phalacrocorax carbo, assembly GCF_963921805.1. Lineage (NCBI taxonomy): Eukaryota > Metazoa > Chordata > Aves > Suliformes > Phalacrocoracidae > Phalacrocorax > Phalacrocorax carbo. The sequence continues at coordinate 17,691,363 of NC_087515.1, read as the reverse complement.
ACCATCAAATGTAGTAAAAAATGACTCAGAGTAAATATTAATGGCATTTTACCAAATAATAGAAAGTAAGGATATAGATCGCTAAGTACTTCAATAAGTACAAATCCAGAGTAGTGTTTCAACAACTAGAGAAATAAAATGCAAGCTGTTTTGCAAACATCAAGAACGGTAAACAGACCTGTTTCAACTGTTTATATATTTAGCTTGTCATGTCTGTTGATTTCAGTATGTGAGTTTGCTGGATTAATGCACACAGCATGGGGAATAAACAAGAGGAGTTAGAGATGTGCGCATGCCTGCAGGGCTATGATCTTATTGCTATCATGGAGACGTGGTGGGATGGCTTCTATGACTGGAGTGTTGGAAAGGAAGGATACAGGCTCTTTAGGCAGGACAGGCAGGGGAGGTGAGGAGGGGGTATTGCCTTCTATGTCAATGACCACCTGGAGTGTTTGGACCTCCACCTGGGGATGGATGAGGAGCCGAGTGAGGGCTTATGGGTGAGGATTAAAAGGAGGGCAGGGACAGGTAACATTATAGTGGGTGTCTGCTACAGGCCACCTGACCAGGAAGACCAAGCAGATGAGGCCCTCTATAGACAGATAGGAGCAGCCTTACATTTGCAAACCCTTTTCCTCATGAGGGACTTCAACCACTCTGATATCTGTTGGAGGGACAACACAATGGGGCATAAGCAACCTGGGAAGTTCCCGGAGCATTGATGATAACTTCCTTCTCCAAGTTTCTACCTGGAACAGGCTGCCCAGAGGGGTGGTGGATTCACAATCCCTGGAGGTGTTCAGAAAACATATAGACATGGCAATTCAGGGCATGGTTTAGGAGACATGGTGGTGTTGGGTTGATGGCTGGACTTGATGATCCTAGAGGTCTTTTCCAACCTTAATGATTCTATGTTTCTATGATTCTATGAGTCAACGAGGAAAGTTGATATGCTGGACCTTGTTCTCACCAAAACGAAGGGGCTGGTGGGAATATCAAGCTCAAGGGCAGCCTTAGCTGCAGTGAACATGAAATGGTGGAGTTCAAGACCCTTAGGGCACTGAGGAGGGCACAGAGTAAGCTCAATACCCTGCACTGCAGGAGAGCAGAATTTGGCCTCTGCAGGCATCTGCTTGGTAGAGTACCATGGGATAAAGCTCTGGAGGGAAGAGGCACCTAAGAAAGATGGTTAATATTCAAGGATCACCTCCTCCAAGCTCAGGAATGATGCATTCCAACAAAGAGAAAGTCAGGCAAAACCACCAGGAGGCCTGCATGGATCAACAAGGAGCTCCTGGACAAACTCAAACACAAAAAGGAAGCCTACAGACGGTGGAAGCATGGACAGGTAGTCTGGGAGGAATACAGATAAATTGTCAGAGCAGCCAGGCATCAGGTTAGGAAAGCTAAAGCCCTCATGCTATTAAATCTGGCCAGGGATATCAAGGGCAACAAGAAAACCTTCTATGGGTATGTCGGTGATAAAAGGAAGACTAGCAAAAATGTGGGCCCCCTCCAGAAGGAAACAGGAGACCTGGTTATGCAGGATATCAAGAAGGCTGAGGTACTCAATGACTTTTTTTGCCTCAGTCTTCATCAGCAAGTGGTCAAGCCACACCGCTCAAGTCACAGAAGGCAAAGGCAGGGACTGGGAGAGCGAAGAACCACCTACTGTAGAAGATCAGGTTTGAGACCATCTAAGGAACCTGAAGGTGCACAAGTTCATGGGATGTGATGAGATGCATCCGTGGGCCCTGAGGGAACTGGCAGATGAAGTTGCTAAACCACTATCCATCATATTTGAGAAGTTGTGGTGGTCCAGTGAAGCTCCCATTAGCTGGAAAAGGGGAAGCATAACCCCCATTTTTAAAAAGGGAAAAACAGAAGACCCAGGGAACTACAGGCCAGTCGTTCTCACCTCTGTGCCTGACAACATCATGGAGTAGATCCTCCTGGAAACTATGCTAAGGCACATAGAAAATAAGGAAGTGATTGACGACAGCCAACATGGCTTCACTGAGGGCAAACAGTGCCTGACAAATTTGGTGGCCTTCTATGACAGGGTTACAGTGTTGGTAGATAAGGGAAGAACAACTGACATCATCTACCTGGACTTCTGCAAAGTGTTTGACACCGTCCCACAAATATCCTTGTCTCTAAATTGGAGAGACATGGATTTGATGATGGATCACTCGGTACATAAGGAATAGGCTCAATGGTTTCACTCAAAGAGTTGCAGTCAACAACTCGGTATCCAAGTGGAGATCAGCAATAAGCGGTGTTCCCCAGGGGTCAGTATTGGGACTGGCATTTTTAATCCCTATGTCAGCAACATGGACAGTGGGATTGAGTGCACCCTCAGCAAGTTTGCTGATGACACCAATTTGTGTGGTGTGGTCAACACACTGGAGGGAAGGGATGTCATCCTGAGGGACCTTCACAGTCTTGAGAGATGGGCCTGTGCAAACCTCATGAAGTTCCACCAGGCAAAGTGAAAGGTCTTGCACATGGGTTGGGGCAATCCCAAGGATGAATACAGGCTGGTCAGAGAATGGATTAAGAGCAGCCCTGAGGAGTAGGACTTGGGAGTGTTGTTTGATGAGAAGCTCAACATGACCCGACAATGTGCTGCTTGCAGTCCAGAAAGCCAACCATATCCTTGGCTGCATCCAAAGTTCTCCTGAGACACACCTGGAGTACTGCATTCAGGTCTGGGGCCCCCTACAGAAGGAGGACATGGACCTGTTGGATTGAGTCCAGAAGAGGGCCACAAAGATAATCTGAGGCCTGGAGCACCTCTCCTGAGATAGGCTTGGAGAAGAGAAGGCTCCAGAGAGACCTTATAGCAGCCTTCCAGTACCTGAAGGGGGCCTACAAGAAAGCTGGAGAGGGACTTTCTACAAGGGCATGTACTGATAGGACAAGGGGTAATGGCTCTAAACTCAAAGAGGGTAGATTTAGATTAGATATAAGGAAGAAATTCTTCACTATGAGGGTGGTGAGGCACTGGAACAGGCTGCGCAGAGAAGTTGTGAACGCCCCATCCCTAGAAGTGTTCAAGGCCAGGTTAGATGGGGATTTGAGAAACCTGGTCTAGTAGAATGTGTCCCTGGCCATGGAAGGGGGATTGGAACTAGATGGTCTTTCAGGTTCATTCCAACCCAAACCATTCTATGATTCAATGATTAAAGAAAAGCTTTAGGTAATGGTTGCAAAATGTTTTCTAGAGTTGATGTTAATTTCGTTAAGACCTAAAGACCAAGGATGGTTGGCCAATAGTGCTTCATGGAAAATTATATCATTACATTTGCTTCTCAGGAGTAGGAAAAAAATATACGTGTCAAGTTACTTTAGATGTTATTTGTTCACTTCTAAAATGTATATAGATAATATGTAACTGAAGGGGAATGTCACTCTGAAATAAAGAACTAATTCTAGATGCAACCTTCAAAAGGTGTAAATCCATACTAGAATCAGTACCCAGATCAGTACTCCAACATAAGTCACATTTCCATTGACATCAACAGGCCAAATTAGCAGCTCACGTAATATGAAGTAGCTCAATAAGGAAGAACACACTTAAAAGGCTTTTTTCTAGCTATGGGTCTCCATAAGTGGAAAAAAGAAAAAAATTTTAAAAAAAGAAAGGGAAAAAAAGAGATGCAAAAAGAAATACTTCACATTTCATTTCACATCAGCCAGAGAACTTCACAGTACCACTTCCTCCATCTGCTATTATCAAACACTAGGGAGAAAAGCAGATTGTGCTGCTGACCTTAGGGGCTGCAATTTACCCACTCACTTTCCTTGCAGCATTCCCCATTACAGGTGGGTCACTGTTTTCCTAAAGCAGTGGTAACTCTCTCACCAGCAGGCACTGTCTTCAAACAAGCTGATTATTCATGAGAGCAATATGCACTCATGCATAAAAACATAGCAGGATGACTCTCAAAACTGGAGTGCTGCAATGGATACCTATAAACTCTTCAGAAGGGATAGGTAAGGAAGAAGAGGCGGTGTGGTAGTCCAGTCCGTTAGGAAGTGTTTGATTGTCTAGAGCTTAATGATGGTGATGATAGGGTTGAGTGTTTATGGGTAAGAATCAAGGGGAAGGTCAGCAAGGCAGACAGCATGGTGGGAGTCTGTATAGAATCCAGGTCCCTCTGTACGGCCTTCCTACCCTCCAGAAGATCAACACTTCCACTCAGCTTGGTGTCATCTGCAAACTTACTGAGGGTGCACTCAATCGTCTCTTCCAGATCATCAGTGAAGATACTGAACAGGACTGTGCCCAACACTGAGCCCCAGGGAATACCACTCATGACCAGCTGCCAACAGGATTTGGCTCCATTCACCACCACTCTCTAGGCTCTGCCGTCCACTCAGTTTTTAACCCAGCGCAGAGTGCACTCGCCCAAGCCGTGAACAGCCATCCTCTGCAGGAGAATGCTGTGGGAGACAGTGTCAAAGGCCTTACTAAAGTCCAATTAGACAACGTCTACAGCCTTCCCCTCATCCACTAAGCAGGTCACCTTGTCATAGAAGGAGACCAGGTTAGTGAGGCAGGACCTCCCTTTCATAAACCCATGCTGGCTGAACCTGATCCCCTGTTTGTCCCACATGTGCCATGTAATGACATTCAAGATGATCTGCTCCATGACTTTTCCCGGCACAAAGGTCAGGCTGACAGGCCTGTAGTTCCCTGGATCTTCCTTCCGACCCTTCTTGTAGAGGGGCATCACATTCAATAGTTTCCAGTCATCTGGGACCTCCCTGGTTGACCAGGACTGCTGGTAAATGATGGAGAGTGGCTTGGAGAGCTCCTCTGCCAGCTCCCTCAGTATCCTCGGGTGGATCCCATCCAGCCCCATGGACTTGTGAACATCCAGGTGAAGGAGCAGGTCGGTGACTGCCACCTCTTCAACAACTGGGATGTCATTCTGCATGCTATCTCCATCTCCCAGCACAGGGCCCTGACAACCTCAGGGATGACCAGTCTGACTATTAAATACTGAGGCAAAGAAAGCATTAAGTACCTCAGCCTTCTCCTCATCTTTCGTGGCAGGGTTACCTTCCTCACCCAACAAAGGAGGGAGATTCTCCCTGGCCCTCCTTTTGTCACAGATATATTTATAAAAACATTTTTTGTTATCTTTAACAGTGGCAGCCAGTTTAAGTTCCAGCTGGACCTTCACCTTTCTAATCTTTTCCCTGCATAACCTCACAATGTCCTTGTAGTCCTCCTGAGTCACTTGCCCCTTCTTCCAAAGGCGGTAAGCTCTCCTTTTTTTCTTGAGTTCCAGCCAAAGCTCCCTATTCAGCCAAGCCGGTCTTCTCCCCCGCCTGCTCGACTTAACGGCACACAGGGACGGCCTGCTCCTGTGCCTTTGAGATTTCCTTCTTTAATAACATCCAGCCTTCCTGGACTCCTTTGCCCTTCAGGACTGCCTCCCAAGGGTCTCTGTTAACCAGACTCCTTAACAATCCAAAGTCTGCCCTTCTGAAGTTCACGGTAGTGGTTTTGCTGACCCTCTTCCTTACTTCTCCAAGAATCAAGAACTCTATCATGTCATGGTCTCTGAGCCCAAGACAGCCTCCAACCACCACATCGCCCACCAGGCCTTCTCTGTTTGAAAACAGCAGGTCCAGTGGGGCACCTCCCCTGGTTGGCTCACTTACCAGCTGCGTCAGGAAGTTATCTCCCACACACTCCAGGAACCTCTGAGACTGCTTTCTCTCTGCTGTGTTGTATTTCCAGCAGATATCTGGTAAGTTGAAGTCTCCCACGAGAACAAGGGCTAGAGACTGTGAGACTTCAGCCAGCTGCTTGTAGAGTACTTCATCTGTCTCCTCATCCTGGTTGGGTGGTCTATAACAGACTCCCACCAGGATTTCTGCCTTATTAGCCTTCCCCCTGACCCTTACCCATAAGCACTCAACCTTATCATTACCGTTGTGGAGTTCTAGACAGTCAAAACACTCTCTAACATACAAGGCTACCCTTCCACCTCTCCTTCCTTGCCTGTCCCTTCTAAAGAGCTTGTAGCCATCCATTGCAGTGCTCCAGTTGTATGTCATCCCACCATGTTTCTGTGATGGCAACCACATCATAACTTCCCTGGTACACAATGGCTTCCAGCTCCTCCTGTTTATTGCCCATGCTGTGTCCATTGGTGTAAATGAACTCCAGTTGATCTATTGATCTCTTCTCCAACACAGGCATGCCACCCCTAGGCGCATCCCTAGCAAGCCTAGTTTTATCCCCTTCCCCCTTCGCATCTAGTTTAAAGCTCTCTCAATGAGGCCTGCTAACTCCTGAGCCAGAATCCTTTTCCCCCTTTGCGACAGGTGAACCCCATCTATCTCCAGCAGGCCTGGTGCCATGTAAACTGCCCCATGATAAAAAAAAAAAAAATTCCACCACTTGCACCGCCTCTGAGCCACGTGTTAATGAGGTGGGACTTCCTGTTCCTTTCCATATGCCTCCCAGCTACTGACAGGATGGAGGAAAACACTACCTGTGCTCCTGATCTTTCAAGTAATCGCCCCAGTTCTCTAAACCCCCTTTTGATTGTCTTTGCACTTCTCTCAGCTACCTCATCACTGCCAACCTGAACAACCACTAGCAGATAATAATCAATGCTTTTACCAGCCTAGGGAGCTTCCTGATAATGTCTCCTATCTTTGCCCCAGGGAGGCAGCAGACTTCCCTATGGGATGGGTTCGGTCAGCATATCGGGCCCTCTGTTCCCCTCAGAAGGGAGTCACCTATGACAATTACCCTTCTATTTTTTCTTACCAGTGGCTGTTGTAATGAGTGGGGCTCACTGGTTCCCCCTAGTCAACCCCTGAGTGGATCACTGTCTGTATCTTCACACTCCTGGCCCTCAGGTTCCAGACCCTCATGCCTATTGCGTAAGACACCTGGGGGGATGAAGTCAGCTGGGAGAGGATTCACCTGCTGTGCCGAGCAGGGATCTGCATCCATTCTCCACCGTCTCTTGGGCCCCCTCCCTCTGCCTGGCTGCACGAAGGCAGGGGACCCACTCGATGCTTCTATCTGGTGTGCTCATCTCAGGGATGGTAGGGAGTGGCTCCAGCAGTCTATCTCCCTCTCTCATTCCCCAATACTCCTCAGTCTTGTGACTTCATCTTTCAGCTCTACCACCATGCTGAGCAGATCGTCCACTTGCTTACACCTCCCGCAGGTGTTGTCTTGGGACAAGACCTCAATGAATTTAAAGGCCTTTTCCAGCCTAAAGGATTCTATGATTCTGTATTGGGTTGGCATGGCAAGGTTTTGGTATCAGGGAGGCTACAGGGGTGTTTTCTGTGAGAAGCTGTTAGAAGCCTCCCCCATCTCCAACAAAGCCAATGCCAGTCAACTCCAAGACGCACATGCCACTGGCCAAGGCAAAGCCAACCAGTGACAGTGGTAGCACCTTTGTGATAACATATTTAAGAAGGGGCAAAAAAACTGCACAACTGCAGCCGGAGAGAAGAGTGAGAATACGTGAGAGGAAAAACTCTGCAGGCACCAAGGTCAGTGAAGAATGATGGGGAGAAGGTGTTCCAGGTGCCAGAGCAGAGATCCCCTGTAGCCCATGGTGAAGACCACAGTGAGGCAGGCTGTTCCCTTGCAGCCCATGGAAGACCCTACACTGGAGCAGGGGATGCCTGAAGGAGGCTGTGACCCCATGGGAAGCCCATGCTGGAGCAGGCTCGTGGCAGGACCTATGGACTCATGGAGAAAGGAGCCCATGTTGGAGCAGATTTGCTGGCAGGACTTGTGACCCCACAGGGGACCCATGCTGGAACAGTCTGTTCCTAAAGGACTGCACCCCATGGAAGGGACCTATGCTGGCATAGTTTGTGAAGAACTGCAGCCTGTGGGAAGAACTCACACTGGAGAATTTCATGGAGGACTGTCTCCTGTGGGAGGGACCCCATGTTGGAGCAGGGGAAGAGTGTGAGGAGTCCTCCCCCTGACAAGGAAGGAGCAGCAGAGACAATGTGTGATGAACTGACTGCAACCCCCACTCCCCATCCCCCTGTGCAACTGCAGGGGAGGAAGTAGAGAAATCAGGAGTAAAGTTAAACCTGGGAAGAAGGGAGGGGTGAGGGGAGGTTGTTTTAAGACTTGTTTTTATTTCTCATTACCTTACTCTGATTTGATTGGTCAAGGTAAATCAAGTTAATTTCCCCAAGTTGAGTGTGTTTTGCCAGTGACAGTATTTGGTGAATGATCTCTCCCTGTCCTTATCTTGACCCACAAGCCTTTTGTTATATTTTCTCTCCCCTACCCAGCTGAGGAGGGGAGTGATAGAGTGGCTTTTATGGGCACTTGGCATCCAGCCAGGTTCAACCGACCACATGATTCTATGCCCCTCAGTGCTAGTACTTGACCTCTTATTTGTTCTTTTCCTCTTCTATCTGGACTAATTTATGCTCATAAAATTACTCTGGGCCTTTTCTATCCTCCAGGCTTGTATTTTTCCATCACATGATTACTTCATTACATAATGGGATACTAATCAGTAATTGATGACTTAATATTTCCCTTTTCTAGCTAATTAGCTTCCTGATCACAGTGCTGCCATAGATTATGATACCAAACAGGGCTCTGAGCCAGGAAATATCTGATGCTTTTACTGGTGGTAGGTGTCATATTTGCTGGAGGTGTCCTTTTCCGGATGTGATAGGAAGCCAAGGTTTGTGCTACACTGAGTTGCTAGAAGATGATGGTGTCTCTCTATATATTATCTTCTAACCCTGATTTACATGCAAAATTTCATTTGCAATTTTGAGTAAATAGACCTGACATCAGAACCTAATACATTATATTCTTCCTTATCTAAGCTGGTATGAAAAATTAGTATGCGGTACAACCTTATATGCTGTGCTATAGAAGGGACTCAATGGAGGCTAAAGAAATTTTTGTTTAGGGAGTTTGCAATATATGCCAAGTATTCTGTGATCTTCTGCTGACAGCTATTTGGTTTTAGGCACTGTTAGTATTATTACACTGTTAGTATATTACAAAATTTAGACAATTAATATGAGTGAAGCAAGAAGGAAACTAGAAAAAGTCTTTGTTCGTGACCCTTGTGGAAGCTGTGCCAGAGAAGACCCATGTTAATGTTACTGGTAGAAACTTTGTAACTTCATCTACCAACTCCAAACTCCGTGTTCCTGAAATGCCCACTCTCTTACATATTTATGTCCATATATCTACACTTAGATTAAGTTAAAGAAAGAAAAAGACAAGAAGTGGCATATTCCAGAAGTGGATTGCTCAACATGGATTTTCCTGAGCAGAGAACATGTTTCTACTGTTAATATTTATGTGCAGGTCTTATGTATCACAAACTTACGTTCTAGTGCAGACAGCTGAAAGATTTTGTCAGGAACACCACTGAGGACAAAAGTAAGAACTTTGTTGACTACTAAAATATTGCTATTGGAATGGCATACACCATATTTCCCAAGTAAATTACTAGATTGATCCAGTTATTCCACAAATTTCCCATTTACCCAGTCTGACTATGATACTGACTCCCTTTGATAGACCACTGATAGTAGAAGAGATGTCTTCAAAATTCAGGATTGAAACTGATCCTTGTAAAACTGTCCCTGTTGGTACAGAGATTGGGTCAGACTTGACATTAACACTAGGCAAAATTCATTTCCTTGAGTATTGCTGCATCACTTATTGTGTGTGTTGGCTTTCATTTAGAAAAGGAACCTGTCATTAATAAAATGTCTACAATCAAATCTGATATAATTATTCTATTTTTGATCCATGGTAATTTTATTTTCCCTAAATATAAAGATCCTACTTCTAAACATCTTAATTCCCATGACAGCTTTGATAACACTAATGTTGATGGATTATCCTGAAAATAATGATCATTTATCTCCAAAAGACACCCTAATACAAATGATTATGGCATTACAAAGAAGTTTTTTTCCCATGAGAGCTGGTCAATATCCTTCATAACCTTCTTTGTAAACTGTTGTTTGGAAAACTTAAAGTGGAATAGCTTGGAAAAGTAGAAGACTGCACAAAGGAGACTGTACTCTAACTTCTACTTGGAAGAATAAAATAGGCACGGTAAGCAGCAATTTATATTTTAGAAATAGCATTTCTTATAATAACCAGTGAATTACTTCATTCATCATAAATCATTTTATTACAAACTCAGGATAAAAACCCTGAAAAAATAACCAGAAAGTCAATCCTGCCCCTGCAAACACAGGGCATCTGTACTTCCAAACACAATGTATTTTAAATTCCTGATTGCATATATTTTCTCTCTCTCTCTCTCTCTCTCTTTTCATAAACAATCTAAAAGATATCAATGGAGGTCAAGATCATGACAACAAAAGGTATTTTTATTTAGGGAAAGGTCACATTTTGTCCATTACTTGCAAACAGAAGTAAATATCAGCCAGGAATGTATTGACTTTCTGAAGGTTCAGCTTCATACAGTGAAAACACATGTAAACTACCTGTAACTCACCAAGCTAAATCTGATGAAACAGAGTTTTTAAATAGAGAATGACAACTGGGAACTGTTTCATATCCTGGAAGTTCCCAAAGGCATGATCAGGCAAGACAGATAAAAATCATTAAAAAGGAAAAAAAAAGCTGGTCATAAACAGTCATAAATAAATAAATTTATGTTTTTGTAAATTAATGTATGTGTGTGCAATAACAGAAGAAAAATGGTAACTAGGCTGTTAAAAGTATGTCTTTAAAGCTAAGATTTGTATTAATAAGCATATATAAATGTCTGTGAATTGTATAAAATATACAAAATTTTATTAGAAGGTGAGCTCAAAAATGAGCAGAGTTTGAAGTGCTTCTTGCCAAATGGCAGAAATTTTTTTCTGAAAACACAGTTTCAACATTTCAGAAACTCAAAACCCAGTTTTCTCAACAGGTGAGAGACGACAGAATAGGGAAACCTCACTTTCACCTAACAAGAGCTAAGTGCTCCTCTTAATTTATCCTTCCATTAAATTTCAGTTGTAGTTATATGTGGGCACTCAATCCAAGCTGATTCTCTAGAACAAGCTCATCTATAAGGTCTTAATTTCTTTCTAATGTAAATCTACAATCTATATTACCTTTCATCTGGGAAAAATTGGAGCTTAATTTTATGAATAGCATTCGCTCTCCACTCTATGCATAAGAACTTGAAACCTCTCACAAGGTCACAACTCCTGTTAGTATGTATTCCCCTCACAACATTAGAGAAGACTCTATTCAAATCCAACCCTTAGTATCTGTAGCAGATAACAGAATGAGCGATGACAGCAGCTGTACTCCAGCTTTAACAACTCAGTGAAATGAAATAAGGAGCTAGTCCAAGACAACCCCATCTAGGTTCAAACACTGTCTCCCAGACTTGTGCTATAGGGTCTCAGTTCATACTTTATATTTTTTCAGGATAAAGCAGTGATCTCTTTCTCTTACATACTTTAGGATTACACACAATCAAGTTTTAAGCTATAGGCTGAGGGGATCTGTGTTCTCCTCAGGGCCATGTAGCCAGAGCACACACTAATATGATTGTGGTAGGAGCCTGGATTTTGTGTGCAGGACCTCATGATTTTGAGGACACGCACGAACCAGACTGTGAAAACTTCAGCTCTTGGACCAACTATCTGTTGCCCAGCTGCCTGTCACACATGGGATGCTGGAGGAGAAGAACAGGTATTAAATTTATACAATTTCACTACAATTGAGATTGTATTACTGCTCTTCCCCAGGGATATTCTTTCACTCACAGGACCACTTGTATAAGGCCTCTAAAACAGAGAGATGACATACAGCTGGTCTACCACAGGAAGCAGCTGCAAGTAGAGCTCACACCTCTGCGTCCTAGCAGTGCACATTTTTTCAGAACATTTTTTGCACATTTTAGCATATTAGCTCAATGCATAGACTTCATATTGCTTTTTTCTGACATGTGAATTTCACATGTCTTTCTTTGTCTAGCTTACTTAAAAAGGAAGTTACTCAGGGCACCTAAACATCACCGTTTGCTGTTGTAAGTACATTTTATCAATAGAAAATAATGGGATCGAGTATTGGCAGAAATAATATTCCAGTCAGTGAATATTAACTTGGTCTAATAGGGGAAGAGTTTACTTACTTAAGAAGAATCTTTCCATCTGTAACTACTGATCTGAATCTGGCTAAAATTAATTACCTTCCAGTATTCTTGTTTCTTTTGTCCTGCTAGCAAATCCTCAGTCATAGCAGAGTTAAGTCATGAGCTCCAAAGCAGCTCAGTCATGGGAGAGGACATGCCACAATAAATATTCAACACACAGGTAGAGGACTGGAGTGTTTCTAGCTGAAACTAGTAGTGCTGACCAACAGTGCCTTTCACCACCACTCTGAAGCAGATCAAACAACGTGGAAAGGGGATATCAGTAGATTTTGTGAATGGAATAATGCTTTTCCCACTTTGGAACTTTATTTAAAGTTATCCAAAAGAGGTTTGAGGCAGAAGACTGCACTCTGAACAAGAGGCTGTTCTGACCTCAGAGCATAGATGAAACAATTCTTGAGAAATATATTATGAAAATAAGATAAAACAGGCTCACCTACCCATAATCCTGGGCAGAGACCATCAGTACAATCTGTTCCATTTTTAAGTTCATTCACCTATGAAAACAGCAGGTGCTACAGTCTTAACTTCTGATCATGCTTTGCACTACTGTCAGCACAGTTTCCTACATTGTCCATCTCTTCAGGTTTGGAGAGGGACAGAGGAAGTTGGAACGACCAGACACCAGCACATTCTGTCATCATGGGAAGGATTGAACAGTTCCAGCCCTCTGTGATCCTGAAATCATGGCCTTGTACCCCAAATCCAGTTTTACAGACTCAGTTGTCTTTTCATAGTAAATCTCAGAGCTCCTTAGTGACATCAGCTCCTCACCCCTGCCTTGGATAGTCCCCTCGAGAAGCTTGATGGCACAAGTAACAAAATCCCTTCTGCTCATCTCAAAATCCCCTTCAGACATAGGAAGATAGGAGAACCCAGATAACAGGAAAACATGAATAACACAAAGCTATGTGTATTAGATCACAAGAACATTTTAAATTGCATTCACCTCTGAAAGCAGATTTCTATAGAAAGCAAGGAGCTACAACAGCAGCCAGCAAAACTGAGTTTGGGATGAGTGGTGTGCCTCACAGCATAGCATCTGGGGGTAGCCAGGCTGGGGAGCGGCTCAGGACCTGATTAATCCACAATCTGAATAAAAAATGATAGAACATGGTTAACAACCTGCGCACCATGGTGCAGGATACAAGACACATAACAAGAGGAACCAGCCGACATACCACTGGCATGAACATATTCTAGCTTCATGTCTTGACGCAAAGAAAAGGAAAAAAAAAGTGATAATACCTGTTGCAAAGCTACTTCTACCAAAAATATACCTACTTTGAACTAAATTTCTTTTGTGACTAGGCTGACTGGGAGCAGCAAAGGTTCCTCAGGATTGTTTATTCCTGTGGAAGGAGCAAAAAGCCTACTACAAAAATGTCTACCCCACTTCCATCCTATCTGTGAAGAACAAGCGATAGACCCCCTTTCTCACTTCCCACTGCAAACCCAAGATAACAGAAGCAGCCTCTTTCAAGTGGCCAAGCCTTGCCATGCCATCATGTATCTGTACATCTCTGAGCTTCCTTTTGTGTACATGTATGAACAAAACCTTACACATACAAATATTTACAGAAAAAAAGGTAGGGAAGACATTTGTCTTCAGCCAACTCAAAGTTGTTTTATTCTTGAATGGACTATTTATGGAATACTTTCCCACTTTGCTCTGAGCTCCAACTTTTCGGCAAAGCAGTGTGCTTTAAAGCACTTTAAATTATATCTATCCACCTGAAATTATATCTATCCATCCAAACATTTCTAGCTGTGTAAGCACTGAATGCCTCCTATGACAGTCAGGATGGACAAGATTAATGAATTCCTCACATCTCAATCATTAATTTCAGTTATTTCAATGCAGCCACACAGCTATTTGCTGGTGGTGGCAGCATCTCCATGATATGCTACTTTCTCTGACTTAATGTTTTTCTTAACAGAAACATTAGAGGAAACTGAGCAGAGATGTGGAGCTGTTAAAGCAGATTGAAATGATGTCTGGGAAAAAGTTTAATCAAAACACCCTTAGTTTGCCCATGAAGAGTTCAAGGATATGGTGTCAAATTCAACCAAAGACCTAAAAAAATACACAAACAAAAGCAAGAACAAAAGAAGAGAGACGCACAGCTTTAGTGCTCTACTTCTCTACTTCCTACAGAGTTTAATTGTTGCACTACTGTCATTCCGACAAGTCAGAGGAGGCTGAAACTACAGATTTTGTCCGAGACATACTTGTGGATAAATTTAGCAAATGTAGTTATTGGCTTTCTAATCAACCCTTTATGATTCCCATGACTTCCTACCCACTGGTGACTGGGAGGAAGGAAATTTGACTGGAAATTTGTCATCTGCAGAAGTGTTTCAATGTAACTAACTAAAAATGTTACAGAGCCAATTTCTACTCTCACTCCAGGTCCACAGACTGAGACTCCAGCGATACCAGTGCAGATATTACTAATCTAAAGTTGTAGAAGCCATAAAGCAGATACCAGTGTATTTACATATTTCTCTCTTGAGTTTTAGCATCCTCTTTTTTTGTTTCATTTTTACTGTCAGTACTATTGTGTGGGTTTTTTCCAATGCTTTTTTTTAATTGAATTATAGTATAATTTATTCTTGGGAAAGCATCATCATCATTTGTAAGATTCCTCCAGATTTCATTTACATTTTTATTCCTTTGTTTCTGAATTCAGAAAAAAATATTCTTCAAGGCAAGATGGTGACTACTTTTCCTCCCAGTCACTGCAGTCATGCAACTACAGTGAAGCGTTACAGCAGTTCAGCTTGAGAAAACACACTTTATGATCTGGAGCCTTGCCAGTGAAGAACAGCGGCATGAGATATCAACATGGGCATTTCAGTGGTTCAGGGAGACGTGGACTGATCACGAATGTACCCAGACAGTAAACATTTCCCTATTTTATATGACAAAAAGGAACATATTGATTCCCATCATTCCGATGAAAAAATTCTAAATGTAGATATTAGCCTGCCAGTACACAAGAGGAAGTTTATCAGGCAGAAAAGGATATCACAGCATAGCAGCATTTGAATATCATTGCATGGAAACTGTAAAGGGTTTTCAACCAGGGAAAAATAAACTGCATTGTTCCACAACTGAGAGAACTAAGAAGATATCAACACTCATGAATTTGTGCTCTCTATTCTAGTGCTCCCTGTCAGCAATTACCCCAGCTCCTTTCTTTACCCCTATGACCTTGAGGAGCTTACCTTTCTCTGAAATACCTCCATGTTCCTCCTTTCCTTCATCCCAGTACAAAGACGGACAGCATCACCACTCTCAGTCTAATCCCTGTGCTAGCTGCCCTCTAATAGACTGACATGTGCTCAAACAGCTTCCAAGCTTTGTGTGCAATATTTTGCCAGAGGCAAGTCAAGCAGAACAGTTAACCATTGAGTTTACGCTGCAGCCTTTCCCTCTGTGGGAGCTTTAATTCAGGTGTCACTCCTCTCCTCACACACTGCTTTTCACAAGGCATATATGAATGCAATTACCTTTCATGCCACTGCTTCCTTGTGAAATGTAGTTGAAACTGGCCAACAGATTTGACAGTTACTTAGGTAAGGATTATGAGAGAAACAGATGAATGAACAGGTGGAAAGCCGACATAATCACGTAATCTTTGCTTTCGCTTTCGGCTAAAAAAATAATTCTGGAAAAATTGCATTTGCTGCTACAGAACGGGTTTTGTGGGAACTCTTCCATGTGAATGTAATCAGTTCCTCTACAAGCACTGGGTACCATCTTAAACTCTTGAAAAACAGCTGTACTGAGCCCACAGCATGCAGGTAGGATTGAAGAACCTGATGCTGCAGTTATGTTCTTGCTGATGAAGCACAGTGAATTAGTGACAGGGTAGCCTAGCAACATGGGCCTAACAGAACTGGTCCCTTCCCAAGGCTAAACTGAGGCACAGTGTTGTGGACAAATGGATGCAATCCTGAATGTACTATAAATCACTCAAAGCTGTTGCTCTTCCAATCCACAACTCCCACATACATCCACATTTATGTTCATTTTCAAGATGGAAAATATGAGGGATATCCTTTCAATTTTAACTTTTATACGTTCCACTGTTAGCAAAATAAAGTGGTAAATGCAGAAGAAAACCAATTAGACAAATATTATTGTGAATTGAAAACTCTGTGGATCAAATTTTCATGATCATTATTCCTTGACCTAGCACTGACATGCGCGGTTTTAAAACAATTGCACTGGATTTTTACTGTCCACCTTTCATCAGTGAGTATGGAAAGCTGATTAAGTGCTCCCCTGAGATTCAGAGAGACTTCAACACGCTGTTCTGCTTTGGCACCAAGACATTCCACAAGTGTTGGGGTTTTAATTGTTTTCTCATGCAATATTTCACCTGCTTTCTTTGACTTTCACTGAAGTTGTCACCAACTTGCAACACTGTTATAACTTCAGAGAAATTCAATCACTTCTGAGAAGTGAGGGTGTTAAACTGCCTCTCTCCCAAGGTAAAATGAGATTCTCAACTTTGTCTTTTGCATTTTCATTAATGTGCTCTGTAGCTCTAAGCAGAATTGGTTTTTCAGTTCTGAATGCTGACATGGAGAACTGAAATAATGGTCATTATTATAGTCACCAGTCACTTTATTCTGAGCTATGCCTTCAGGATGCTTCATACAGTATATGCAACTGTCCCTTGCAGGACATCTGAGTCTGTGCTGAATTCTAATCAGGGTTTCTAATACTTTTTTTCTTTCTTTCTTTTTAATTGCTGCAGATGTATTTCTCCTCACCTCTCCTTCTTTATACATACCCATTCTCCTCGATCATCCTTTCAACTTATTACATATCTCTATAAAGCACCTCCGCTATTTCTTAGAAGACTTTCACATTTGCATATTTCTCTTTTATATGGACTCTGTCCTCTGTTTCCTGTGTGTGTCTCTCCTCTTCTTTGTAATCACAGAAACAAGAAGGGGAGCAGACCATCTATGGAGCACCATTGCCCTAGGTCAAGGGTGGGACTGAGCTTTATGATATATTTTCAAGACTTGTTTCTGGAGGCAAACAGCAGGTAAAGGTTACGCAAGGTGTGTGTTCCATCTGACATGCTCGGAGTTGTACACAGAGCAGGACACGTTTCAGTGCATGCAGATTGCTCTGTCTCTCTTAGCTCCAGTGGGAACCTGCTCATTTACACAAACTGAGAGTTTGGTCCACTTTGGTGCACTGTCCTCCTTCCTCAGCCTGCCTGCTTGCATACTTCAACCACACCTTAGATACTGTCTTCTCAATTGTACATTCACTAGATAATGGATAAATATATGCTTATATATCTCGTACCGGCAAACAGGCCACACAAAATTTGATATTTTCTTCAAAACCCCCATCTCCCAAAATCAGGGGAATATATCACCCCTGTAGCTTGATAATGTAAGGTTTGGTTTTTTTGATGGGAGAATAATGTTGGACTCAGATCCACTCTAATTTCAAAAAATGGAGGTAAAATAATAAAGCCCTAGGGCATGTAATTATTATGGGTTTTAAATTCATTATTTTTAACACTATCTCATGATTTTCAAGGGCGTGACTCATCATACTAGAATGCCTGGAATTAACAATACCTAGTGACAGTAAAAACAAGGCTCCATCATAGCATAAGCCCTTAGGCAATACTGTAGCAATAAAACAAACAGTGTCTTATAGATAGGAAGCTATTTCTAGGTCCCTCTGGGTGTCAGCAGGACTTAAGCAGAGCATTAGAAGAAGTTAACTTCACAATGCATCAGCCTTTGTGATAAAAGAGCACAGCTTCTGTGGAATTAATTCTGCTCACAAGGAGAAGTTTCCACCTCCACAGTACAGCAGAATTATCTAATGAACAGTTTTATTATAAAGCCACTATCAGGTGAGTTTCTATGCACTGTTTATGCCTTTCCTGTCACTATTGTGGCTATAGGCATCCCCTCCCCAAAGAATATGTTAGTGTTTTGTGTATCATGAATGGTGAATTGTAATAGAAAGCAGTTTTGCTGCTTGATAAACTAAGCATCAGTTGAAGCTCTTACAGTTTTACTTAAAAACTCATAAACACGTGTTTGTTTTGCTAGGACAATGAAATGCCATTTAGCTACTGAAATCCCAATTAACTAAAATTCTGTGCTGGTGCTACTGATGTAAATCAGGCTATTAGACAGGCAGTGCAAATAAAGATGTAGAATTGGTTCCAACCATTTAGCTGCTGCTAATTGAGATGAAATGGAAGGCAACACATTGAATTTAACATTGTCTGTATAGACAGTTTAGTAGCATTTTTTCATTGCAAGAATTTATGGACTGTGCAATGATAGCACCAGTGAAAACATGACAATGTAATAGCGTGACGCATTGTAATGCTTTATCCTTTATTGTAAAACAATTGGGAAATATGGAGGTGATGGAACATTACTTCCCACATTTTCCAGTGAACCTTTCTATACTACTGTATCTCATGGGACTGCTGAAGCTAAAAACAATGGAAGACTTGCCAGGGAAATCTGGTCACAGGGGAGGGATCATGTTATAGTCACTGTTATAGTCACTAATATAGTCACTAATAAAAGCAGCTCAAGAGTCCAGGTTTCCACAGGGGAATCTCCATGAAGCAATATTTACCCCTCAAATTTGTAGATGGCTTGCCATTCAGGTGTAGATCAGAGAAAAAAAAAGGCCTAAACAACACATAAGGAAAGAAAAATACCTAAAATTTAATTCAAGGAAGTTGATAGCACAGTTGAGGAAAGGCAGAACTCAACCGAGGAAAACAATTAGGGAAGAAGTTATTTAGGCTCTGCATCTCAAAGAGTTTTTAGCATCTGGGCTGAAAGGCAGTACTTCTACTGACTTATGTTTGAGAGCTGTAAACTGTCTTACAGAGTCCAGGGCCTAAACCCAGTCAGTTCTTAATTTTAAATAGAAATCAACAACACCCACCATTACAGGAAAGTGCCTTATTTGCCACCATGTGCAGTCTGAAGTATAGATTTCTCCTTCCCTCCCACTGAAGCCTTCCCATTTCATACCAACAATATAAAGTTTTGTGTTAATGGCAGCATACAAATGACTGAGCAGACCGTTAGTTAGGATCATAGGTAGTTCAGCTCCTATTTCAGTGAATAGTTAGGTATTTCCAGTAGAAGAGTTTTAACAGGAGAGATTCAGAGCACTTGACATCAGTGTCTAATAACCCATCGCACTTGAGTGCTTTAGGGTTAAAACATTTCTTAGAACAGTAACAGTCCCTCCTTCAAATCAGGGTGAAGAAATTATTGGACACAACCAACTACATAGTCAATGCAAACAGCTGGTCACAAGGGCCTATGCTGATCACGTAAACAGGTTATTATTTTTCTTTTGTTTTATTATTTTCACTAAGAAATTGAAGTATGTTAAGAAAAACTGTTCCTCTAGGATTCTTTGAAAAGGCAAAAAAGTAGATCTCAATGAATATCTAGGTAAGATTAAATTTTAGGCTAGGCAACTTGGTTGACATTTTAGGTGTCCCTGGATGCCTAAACTTAGCCATTCCCTGTCTGAGGTTTTTGAAGTTAGGTCTTTCCACAGCTCAGGAAGTGCCCTATTACTAGACCATGCATTCTTTTTTGAAGTTGGATAAGGGGTCTGAGGACAGGAGAAGGAGCCAAGGAAAGCCCTGACCTCCAAATATCTCTAGCTGAAGCTATACCATTCTGCATAAAAGAGTTGGGTCAGACAAAAAAAGACGGAATAACTTATAAAGCTTAGGAGATTAGTCAGACACTGAAGATAAGAAAAGGAAACCTAAATCTATTATCCATTCCAATAAAGAAAACCTTTTGTCAGAAAATTATTCCAGCAAAAGCTGAGGTGCTTAAAAATTTTAGGTTGTAACTGAGAAGATCTTTGGAGAATCATAATTTTCAATGTAATGCCTCTATGTTCATATGAATGTACTTGTCTTCTGTGATCATTTCCCATAAGCACTTCTATGATCGAGTTTCTCTGAAATGAATATTCATGTAAAATATACTTATTAGTTTGCATAACTGAATGCTGGTGCAAAAAAATGTAATGTACTGTAATGTAATGTAAAATGTACTTTCTGCAAGTATTTGAAATTAATTACAGTCAGCCAATCACAGAATCACAGAATGGTAGGGATTAGAAGGGACCTCTGGAGATCATCTTGTCCAACCCCCCTGCTTGAGCAGGAACACCTAGAGCAGGGGGCACAGGAACGCGTCCAGGCGGGTATTGAATGTCTCCAGGGAAGGAGGCTCCACAACCTCCCTGGGCAGCCTGTGCCACTACTCTGTCACCCTCACATTAAAGTTTTTTCTCATATTGAGGTGGAACTTCCCATATTCCAACTAGTGCCCATTGTCCCTTGTCCTGTGATTGGGCACTACTGAAAAGAACATAGTCCCATCGTCCTGACACCCACCCTTTAGATATTTATAGGTAATAATGAAATGCCCCCTCAGCCTTCTCTTCTCCAGGCTGAACAAACCCAGGTTTCTCAGCCTTTCCTCATAAGGGAGATGCTCCAGTCCCTTGACCATCATGGTATCTCTCTGCCGGACTCGCTCAAGGAGTTCTGTGTCCTTCTTAAACTGGGGGGCCCAAAACTGGACACAGTACTCCAAATGTGGTCTCACTAGGGCAGAGGGGGAGGATAACCTCTCTTGATGTGCTGGCCACACTCCTTCTAATTCATCCCAGGATACCATTGGCCTTCTTGGCCACAAGGGCACATTGTTGGCTCATGGTCACCTTGCTGTCCACTAGCACTCCCAGGTCCTTTTCAACAGAGCTGATTTCCAGCAGGTCAGCCCCCAGCCTGTACTGGTGCATGGGGTTGTTCCTCCCCAGGTGCAGGACCTTGCACTTCCCTTTGTTGATTTTCATCAGGTTCCCCTCAGCCCAACTTTCCAGCCTGTCCAGTCCAGTCATGAAGTGAAAGCCCTATAGCATGACTCGTATGATCAGATACATGAAAGTGACATGGTTCCTTCTGAACTGCAAGCTGGTATAAGTCTAATGGTTGAATTGTAGAAAAACTCAGGACATATATTTAATGTATTTGTATTATTAGTTGAAAAGACGTGATAAACATGCATGTCTCAGATTTTGGGTTGGGTGTGATTGGGGTACCTGAGTAAAGCATAGAAACAGGCAGTAATGCACTTGTAACTCAATGCTATTGACATCAAACTTTGAATATCCCATTGACAGCAGTGGGATTCGAATCCAGTCCTCTGAAGGTTACTGATCTTCTCCTGTACCTAGTATTGAATGCTGCTGAGTGACCCTTCAGAGAAACAATGGCAGGACCTCAGGAGGAGATTATATTTGCCCTTAAAAAAATTTTAGGTTACTTTTGAAGTAAGGAAGAAAGAATGATAAGGCTTTAATGACTCAAAGACCTGTGCATCAAAAGAACTTGTGAAGAAAATATGGCAGACTTCATTTCTGAAACTGTCTTACGGAAAAGCTCTTTGAAAAGTCAAATATTTCATTGTACCTCAACTTCTTTTGTCTTTAATGAAGATGGCACATATGCTGAAAGCACAGGGATAAGGTGTAAGATCCCAAAACAACAATACCAGAGAATCTGAATGTATTTGAAGCTTTCCTTAAAAGGTGACCTGGAATATAAGATAGCATCACAATGATCCAACAGTAAAAACTATTTTTCTAATTGTCTCCTTATTGTCTCTTGAATGATGTCCCTGATGCCTCAGATCAGTTACTGTTGCCTTTACAGGGAAATTCAGGTTTGAGTATAGCTGGAGTTCTATATGAGCCTGGATTTTATGAGACATGAATTCTCTAAATTTTTAACATACGTTATCTTTGTGAGCTGAAGATACTCAGAATATTGACAGGCAGGAATTGGTAGACAGACTAAATGGGCTATTGACACATTTGAACTTTATTACCTGCAGACCTTGCAGAGCCTAGAACAATGAGATAAGAGAATTGTGGTCAACTTTGTTTCAAAAATAGCAGCCTGCTGGTAAAAATTCCCTTGTTTTGTATGTTCTTATCAAGCAGATACAGAAAAGATGATGAACCAGTTGCAAATATATCCTTGCTTTGTTCTGCTCAGCACTCTCTTTTACCCACCTCTCTATCCTGCACTCAAATATCTATACCAGTGCCAGTAATAGGAGCAAGCTGGAGAAAGGGGGAGGAAGGAGGGCTGTGTCCATTTTTGCCAATCATGTGTGGCCTTTTAAAGCGAGGACTCATGCAGTGACTGAAATGGTGAATATAAACTAGATTAACTGTATGCTACATAAAGAAAAAAAAAAGCAAAAGCTTGCCAAGAAACAAAAATTAAGTAGAGGGAACATGGCAGATACATAGAAGAAACTATGTAAAAGCAGAGGACACTTAAAGAAGGTGATGTTAAAGAGGAAGAAGATAAGAGGCAGACTGAAAATGCATAGGTATGTATAACAAAACCTTATTAAGATTTTATGGAGCTTCACGAGACAGCCCTGTTCTTGAACTGTGAAATTCACCACTCTTGCAATCTGCAGGAGCAGCTATCCTGTCTAAGTATGTTTGATATAGCATTGGCCATGAGGATGTCTCTCCTTGCATTTGTGTTTAAAAAAATTTCATTAATTGTCACACAACAGTAGAGTTCTCAGCAAAACAGCTGGAAATAGAGGTATACATAGAATGAAGGAGTCCACCCAAAATACAAACCATTGCAGTACCCACTGAAAACTGGCGTTATCTTATAAGCAGCAAACTGCAATGTGATTTTAATAGGCTGGGAAAGGAATAAGGTTAATGTGTGAGTTTGGGACTCCTTAAGATGTTGAACTTCTATGTTTACTGAGAATAGAGAAGCTTAAGAAGATACCTTCTTAAGGATTGCAGTTAATGTTTGTTCAATGCTTAAGCTTAAAAAATAGCAGGTAAAAATTTTTCTGCACAAAAATAGATTATTAGTTTCAAGAGCAAAAAGCACAATAAAGGTTAGACAGATTCCATTTTAAAATTCAAGAACACCCAGTATTTTAACTTAAAATCTCACCAAGTCAGAGGCTCTTCACCTGTTTGTGGTATGCTTCCCCTTCCCTTTCCACAGTTGGATGCTTAAGTACTGCTATGCTTAAAGTGTCTAAAATAGGATGCGTTGGGATCTCAGGTTTAGTCTTTCTAGAGTGAAAAGTTTTATAATATTTTCAGATGTTTTCAGAAGTTTTTCCAAGCCTGTATGCCGGCTTTGGAAGAAAAATTTGGAAACAAAGAATTTAAGTTCAATTATTCTAGTCCTTGCATACTGGAGAAGCTATTTTCTTAGCACAAATTCCATTTTATAGAAGTTCCTTACCTTTTATTTCCCCAAGGTTGCTTGATCAAGAGCTATCATGCTAACAGATGTGGTTTGTTGTGAGTTGTGAGCATACATAGATGTCATTGGGTTCACTTGGCTACAGAGGAGCTGAGGCTAAGGTGTTGTAAGGAGTTATGTCAGATCCATTCTTTACTTTGGGTCATATATTTCAAGATTTTTTTTAATTTTTCCTCACAATATATTTCTGAAGATGCAGATCAGTTAAAAAAAAGAAGTCAATGCGCTGCATATTAACACACGTTATTTTAATGCTATTATCTTAGGCTATATCTATTTGGAAGGTTGATTCGTTTCTAGTTGAAATGTTAATATAGAAATATTAAGCAAGAGGCTTCAAGGGTGATACTATCATTTCTGATTAATAAAAGTCCTACTAATGTGCCTTAATTAACTAAAATATGTGGTTCCTATAGCTTGAAGGTCTGACTCTTCTAAGCAATTTATTGCCAGTAAGGTCCAAGGCAGTGCCCATTATAAATTTAATTCATTAAATTGCGACACTTAATGAGAAAAAGGTTATTCTGTAGAATTCAGACTGGATGCACATATTAGCTTGAGCAACTGATAGACCTTTTCTAACCTTGCATTGACTGTTTAAATTCTTTGCACTATGTTAGTCCTCACTGTAGTTTCAATCAAATGAAAACACAGAGGTAAATCAGAAGTAAATCACAAAAACAAAAGTGAGTCTCCTTCTGCTAGAGGGCATCTAGGCGGCCTTCTTGAAAGGAGCAATATGTGTGGTTGGGCAGGAGGAAGAAGTGATATTGTCCTCCCATTATTTATTTGATCATCTAGATGATAAAATATTTATGCATATATTTTTCAGTGGGAAAATTAATAATGTTATAGAGCACAAAATAATGTTAGAGAGCATAAAAAAGTCTCTAAAATTTAAAGCTAGGAACTACTGAACTGTATATTCACATCAGACATGACTGACATGATTTTTTCATTCAATTCCGTGCATAATCTATGTCATAGAATTTGACCCAGCAATTTGTGGATGAAACTCACGAGTTTTTCTTCAGTTCTTTGGAGCCAACTGACATCTCTTCTGAATCATAGTCACTCCATGTCATGTCATCACCCTGCATCAGCAGATAGTCAAAGAAAGACTAAAGGATCTCAGCCCGCTCCCTCTCTCTTCCTCCCAGTATGTCAAGAACAGCCACAGTTTTCCTTTTGCTTTTGAAAAGCTTATTTAAAATAAGGCTAATTAGACCAAATAAAAAATAAATCTGGGCCATTTACCAGAGAAGAATCTGAGACTCAAAGAAATTAAACAAATTGTGTTACAGAGGGAATCTCTAACAGAGACAGGATGTGCAAGACGGAAGAGTGCTAAGGGAAAATATAGGGTTCCTTAACTTTTGCTAGCCTGATTATAGGTTTGATACTGTTTTGAGTGCTTGACACACAGGACGACCCTAGTCCTCCGGTACCTGACACCACTACAGTTCTGGCAGAATATAGCCAATATTCTGCCTGCCTTCCCATCTCTAGCATCCCTTTGGGTGGATTTAGGCTTAGCCAGTTGCTTCACAGCCACTTGCTGACTTTAGCCAGACAGTAAGACACCTAGGTAACAAAAAGCTGGGCTCTGCCATAACGGATTTTGACATGGACAGCTAACAGACCCAGGTGGTCAGACACTGAAATGGGCAGCAGAAACTTGTCTCTAGTTCCTCAAACTTGCTGGATTCTGACCAAAGTCACATAAGACCTAGGATGCTATCCGAATGCCTTTCTTACAGTAGCACTGCATATAATTTCTGAAGAAGAAGGTGAAATCCATATGTAGCTAGGTAAATGTAGAAGTTTATGTAACTTGTAAACATATGGCATCTGCTGATCGTCATGCACAGCTCAGTCCCAGCACCCATGAGACTAGCACTGAGGTCATAGGAAACCCAATAGCAGTAGAAGATACACCAAGTAATGCTATAGCCTGTCTCCTTACCCAACTGATTGCAAAAGTAGAGGTTAGCCTTCTATTATTTCCCTTGTGCTATCAACAATATCTTAGTCAATGGCACTCTATTTGCAGCCTTTCAATACTTAAAGGGGGCTTGCAAGAAAGATGGGGACAGAATTTTATTAGGGCCTGTTGTGTTAGGGCAAGGGGCAATATTTTTAAACTAAAAGAGGGTAGATTCAGACTAGATACAAGGATGAAATTTTTTATGATGAGGGTGGTGAAAACACTGGAACAGTTTGCCCAGAGAGGTGGTAGATGCCCCATCCCTGGAAACATTCAAGGACAGGTTGGATGGGCCTCTGAGCAACCTGACCTAGTTGAAGATGTCCCTGCTCACTGCAGGGGGGTTGGACCAAATGGCCTTTAAAAGTCCCTTCGAACCCAAACTCTTCTATGATTCTATGATTCTATTTCTCAGATGTCCTTGCATCAGGTCTAAGTGGAGCATGGGAAGCGGACAAACTTCAAAATAATTACCTTTACAGGAGACATTGATTCAACTGGTAATGCATTTCACATCAGAAAACAGCTTCCTGACACTCCTTACAGAGCAAGTGGTCATGTTTCAAAAATATATTTTGGTGTCCACAGTTGTAATATTTGCACCCCTGTGCACCACTCCTTCTTCCAGTGGAAAATAAAGATCTATTTCTGAAAATCTTACTGGTACATAAATACATTGAGAAACCTGTCTTTTCTGGGGCAACAAACATTATCCTTGTTTCCTCCACTACACAATTAGCAACCTGAAATGCCAGTAGTTGACAAGGAACACAAACTCTGAAACAGATGGCCTGTTTATTGTGTTGTTGCTTTCCTCCTAGTTATGCTAATTTGGGCCAGCTGTCTCTTTAAGAGATCTTTTGAGAGGTGCCTGCCTTCATGTTCAAGCTCCAAGAGTTTTCTAAGGAAGTTAAAAGGCTGGGGCAGAGTGTGAGTCAGGTTTCCTCTGGGGAACAAGTAGAAAGTGGCAAAACTGTTGGTTAGTTAGTCTACAGCTTGGACTTATTGAGTGTGGAGAGAACAACTTCCTGACTCATCAGCTCACTTGATGTTAGGCTCCCCTATCCCTCTTTTTTCCCCTATCACCTTTTCAGCAAGCATTGTACAGGTTGCGAATATTATACTGAAGTACCTAAGAGTAAACAAACCTTGCCACTTGATATGTTGAACAAGTAAATAATGTGAAGGAAAATGAATGACTGTAGGGTTGTGATGAGAGACAACTGTGGGCAGGTAGAGACTTGAGAAAAGATAAGAAGTTTTAAAATAATGTTTAAATTCCTCTTTTCTATAGCACTAGGACAGGGCTAAGAGGAAGGCTCTTTCCTGTGGCCACAGCCCCTTCCTTCCACAGAGTCCTGCAAAGATACTGTACTCTCATGCAGTGGAGAGCTGGGTTGCAACTAATCATTTTTGTGGGTATAAATTCATAAGTAATGAAAAGGAAGACAGATGGTGGCAGAGTGTGTATACAAGAGAGGATGTTTATGCTGGCAGTTTGCTCAGATTACTTAACCTTTGCTGTGGTTTAACCTGGCAGAGAGCTAAACACTACACAGACATTCGTTCACTCCCCCCAGCAGTGGGATGGGGGAGAGAACTGGAGAAAATAAAAATTGTGGGTTGAGATAAATAAAGTTTAGTAGGACAGAAAAGGAATGGAAAATAATAATGATGATAATAATGATGATTTAAAAAATACACAAAATATGTGATGCACAATGTAATTGCTCACTACTCACCAACCGATGCCCAGCCAGTTCCCAAGCAGTGGTCATGGTCCCCCAGCTAATGCCCCCCGGCTTATATACTGAGTATGACACCATATGGTATGGAATATT
Organism: Phalacrocorax carbo; assembly: GCF_963921805.1. NCBI lineage: Eukaryota > Metazoa > Chordata > Aves > Suliformes > Phalacrocoracidae > Phalacrocorax > Phalacrocorax carbo. The sequence continues at coordinate 17,663,963 of NC_087515.1, read as the reverse complement.
CCTTTGGCCAGTTTGGGTCAGCTGTCCTGGCTGTGCTCCCTCCCAGCTTCTCACTAGCAGAGCGTGGGAAGCTGAAAAGTTCTTGACCAGTGTAAGCACTACTTAGCAACAACTAAAACATCAGTGTGCTATCAACATAATTCTCATACTAAATCCAGATACTAGGAAGAAAATTACCTCTATCCCAGCCAAAACCAAGATAATCTTGTAAGGCAGAATTCAGATAGAAAAACGGTGGTAGGTAAGAGAAAATGTGTCCGTGTATTATAGCATTCTCTCAAATCAACCTGAGAACTACAATAAATTAAAAACAAACTTTCCAAAGACCTTCATCAGACACTGAGCAGCATTTTTTAAATGATTGATAAACAATTATAAAGCTGCTGTCAGATCTCTAGCATCATAATTCAAGTTGTGCACCTAGAGTACTGTTTAAATCACTGGTTTGTGTCAGGAAAAATAAATAAGTCTCAATTCTCATGTGGCACTGCGTTTTCCTCCTTTGCTTCATTTCTACCCATAGTACTTTTCCTCAGCTGTTTGAACACTGGCTAATAAGCCAAGAAAGTTTCTCACCTACAAGCTAGAAAGAAATGGTTGGACAACCTCTGGGTATGCTCTCTGGGTGGGCTGCTTAATTGTTGTTCACAGGTGCTGAGTACCCTAGGGAAACCCTTACCACTAAAGAGGATTTAGAACCAGCATCCTGATGAAAATATTGACAACTTCTTCCAAAGAAGTGTGCAATGAAACATGACATTTTGGGACTAATATTTATTGCTCAACAGCAGCTGGCAAATTGTTCTCATCTGACTTGGCTGGCTGCTTCACCTTGGAAATCAATAGCAGATTGGAGATATTTCACTCCATCTATTAGATGCAATAAAAATATTTGTATATAACCACCATTAAAGTCAGAGATCACATAAAAACCTCATCCAAATGTGGGTGGTATTCTATAAGCCAAGTTTCAGACCAAACACTTCATGTCTGTAATGCATGTCTAGCTGCTACAACAGTTGATGAAGTATATTCAGTCATCCAGCTGCGCAGCTGCTGCTGTAATTCTGGAAACTACTGAGGAGTAAATTGTATTAGTTTGTTAACACATTGTCAGATTACAGAACATCTTAGCATAATGACAGCACACAGGCATCGGGGGCAGCACCAATGAAAAGACCACAGCAAGAACATGCCATGGCTGAGCTGTCACCCGTTCCGGGGAAATGCATTATGGAAAAGAAGGGATTGGATCCTAATGTTATTTAAACAAATTTACTCAGAGCTCAGAAAAGCTAGTATCTGAATCTAGTAAAAAAAAATAGAGGCTTTGGGGCTAAATTATGGGGTTCTTTCTAGTTCAAAAAAATATCTGGTAGAGGTGCTTCTTAGAAAAGTTGGGATCTAATCAACAGCCTTAGGGTCTAGCTTCCCAAAGATCAGAAGACCACTGTTTTGATGGTGGCATTACCACAGACAATGGTTATGCATGCATAGTACTCCAGAATGGAAAAGAGGAGGTTTCACAACCAGCTTCTGCTCAAATAGCCAAATAAACTTTTCCTGCCGCTCAGAAGGGAGAAAAGAGTAGGGAAAAAGAAATTTATCCAAAGCAGGTGTATCCGATGCCTTCGTGAAGTTAAATCCCTATGATCTTCTAGTCTAAGCAGGACACTGGGAGTCAGGACTGAAGTTCTCCACAATCTTCATCTACTTTGCTGTTTGATTGATTCCTAGATACCTTGTGCCAAAAGACAGGATTTAAGATTTGTGTCCACTTTTAATGCCACAATTGTCTTGGATGTTCATTAGAGGCAGGGGGATACTTCTGATTTATCTGGATCTTAATTCACTCATTGTGAATTCAGTCAATAAAATTAAAGCCAATCCTTATACCTGCCTTTTGTTTTTTTGTAGAACAATTTTCCTGCAGAAACATCAAACTTAAAAAGGTCTGAGACTTAGATAACAGTAACTCATCCAAGTTATTAGGGAACTCAGACCCATTTATTTCAGGGAACTTTAAGAAGCAGTTCCTCATATCTTAGTAGAGTGAGAACGGTGAATGGCCACTGTGGTGACCAAGGATTAGGCTGGAGAGCAAGAAAACAAGCTAGCGTACTGACAACTGTGAGTTAACTAAATATGCAAACTGCACTCTTCTGGTGCAAAGACTGATTACTTGGAATAGCCTTGTCTTGAGTTCTGTTCACATGTCAATATAAAGTAGATACAGAGTGAGTGCTTTTCAGTGAGTTTGTATAATAGGTCATTTGTCCATTTCCTTCCTCTTGGAGCCTCATATTTTTTTGATGATAAATGTGTTAAATCTTTCCTGAAATAAGCAAAAGAGATATGGAAATGGGAAATAGATCAAAGGCTTGAGTGAAAGAGGCTGTCATTTTACTTTGCATCCAATTACCATAAAGATATACTGGATGTTAGGTTGCCAGTTTTATTTATGTTCTGACCTGCTATTAAAAATAATGATTAAAACCTGAACTGAGTAAAATAATAAGTGGGTATGCCTTTACCATAAATTCAGTAAGTTCAACTAACAAAATAAAAATGGCTAAATAAGCCATATACTGCAGTGGAGAAGTCACCGTAGTTCATAGAATTTTCCTATGCCATCAACTGTCCATTCTGGTCTTTCCCAGTCTAGATTCAAAACAATGAAAAAGTAGCTTTGAAGGAACCTTTATCCCTCCACGTCTTTTGGTCAGTAGTAATACTGAGTCTTAACTCTGTTGTCGAAGCTCATCGATTGCATTCCTTCAGCTGACAAATGAGGTAACCTCCTAGACACTGAATCTGCTTTATTTAGACACTTATCTAATATTTTTGACTGGCACATTCTCCACAGTTCTGCCTTTTAGAGCGCTCTTCTGAGTCTGAGCAGAATGTCAAAGTACAGCTAGCATGCTTGAGCGGAGCCTTTGTGCACTTTGTGCATATTTTGGTAAACACAATTAGACTAGATTTTCAAAATGAGTTTGAAATTATTTATTTTCAGCATAAGAAACCTTAAAAAGTCCCTGTGGGATGTTTTATTGGCTGAAAAGAGACAATTACAAACAATAACTGGAATCTAAATTGGAAAACAAACAAGCTTCCTAGTACTTCCTATTTTTTAAGTGGAGGGAAAGAGAAAACATTTGGGAAGGATGAAACTGATGAGAGGGGATGTCATGAAATTCAGTGAAGAATCTCTAGATTAAATATCTTTTTGCTGCTTGTGTGTCTCTAAAGGATTTAGAACGGTATTACAAATGTCTGTCTTTTCTACCAGATAGTCAAATAACTTATTCAGAAGTCAGATGAATCTGAAGTCGGCTGTCTTGAAAAAGTGTTCAAAGTCATTATGCTGCTTTGCTTTTAAAAAAAAAAAAAGAAATGGAAAACGGGTAGGGAAGGGGTAAAGAAAGGGGAATAGGAACAGGAAGCAGAAGGGGACTTCATGGAGCAACACATCACTGTCCAAAAGACACAGTCACAGACAGGTTCTGAAACTCTGGCATGAGTTGCATTTATTTGCAGTTCATGTTGGTGGATCTATGAAACTGTTGGGTTTTCTCTGAAAGTTGTGAAGTCCTCTTCACTAGCCCGGCTCTTAAAATTCTACTGACAAAATTTTGCTTCTGTTCTGGACTAGTAATAGGGAAAGATTGACTCCAGCTTCTAAGGCCCTGGAAAACTTGGTTTTGCTCTAATGTTAGTCTTCTTACTGCTATTGTGGCAGTAAATCAAGAGTACTCCAGGCAGAAATCAGCAGTACACACAAAGACAGGTGCTAGTCACAGCTCTAAAAAGATTGTGGCTTATTATTGAGATGATTCACAACAGTATATTCACACTTAGCTTGTAAGCATTTTGACATGTACACCATCTGTTCCTGTCCTTGTCCACACTTGAGAAATTACTGTCATAATAATAGTTTTAACAATAATAGATTATTAAATGGGCTAAGCTAGACCTTTCAGCAGTGTCAGTCAAAACAATAAAACCCCAAAGATAAAGCAGCTTTCAGCCCTCTTCATGCCTCAGAGATTTCGGGTTGCTGCTCACAGCAGTTCTCAGAATAAGAATCCTGCCTGTCAACATATTTGTTCCATTAGTTTTAGAACTCTGACAAGGGGTCTTGTCTTACATACAAGTCTAAGAGTGTTTTAAAAATTGAGCCAAGCAAGTAGAGTTATTTTCATTTTCCAGGCCCCTTTGTGTCTTTCATAATTCCAGATCAGGAGGGTTTAGAGCTGCAAAGAAATCGCAGGTTTCAGTTGGGCATTGGGAAAGTACCATACTATCCACCAGAGTCCAGTTTCATTAAGTCTGACAATATTGTGCAAGAGTCACCATTTGTTGTTGTATGGGTCTTCTAGAAACACTTCTCTCTCCCAACAGATCTTGACAGTTTTAGAATTAAAATTTTAATTGGACTGACATTGCCTAGGCAACTGTACTTTGGCAGCCCTTGAGTGTAAACAAAGAACCTAAACCCACAAATACACACAAAAAAGAAATTTGCATTTAGATGGTGAAATTATTTTTTCCTTTTTTTTTTTTTGTTGTTTTGAAGAGAGTAGCAAGCAGCAAACCATGATAACTTTCAATTTTTTGAGATAACACCCACTTGAAATTATGCCAGCCCTGATCAAATTAGGGGTCTGCCTCTTATTTAAATATATTCTTCCATCCCAGGCACAATATGTTCCTTTTTTTCAATTTTATTCTTTGCCTGTAGCATGTGGCAATAGAAACAAATCAAATCAGCTCACTTTGTGCCAAATCCAAAGAATGAATTGCTTTCAGTAATACACCCACACTTCCACACTAAAAACGTAAATTGTTGGCCCCATGACTTTTAAAGCTCTAGAACATTTATTTCATTCATTAAGAAGCAGTCAGCCCTATAAAGCTACTCAAACTGTATATCAAAGAAAAAACGCACCTAGTTGCTAAATGATGCAGCTGTAAGTGAAATGATTAAATAGACTGATGGTTAAGGGCTTCAAATCTGCCTGTCCCAGGAGGTATAGCTGTTGTACAGATTTTGAAAGTCAGGGTAGAATGAACTGGAAACTCCTACCCGCTCTGCAATCACACAGTCACTTGCAGCACAGGCATGACCGAGTTTCACATCCATACCAGACAAGATTCTTGGGGTCTACAGTCCGAACACAATACAAAAGCATTAGGTACAACAGGAAAGAGTTGATAAATATACCTCATATTGGAAAATTCTGGTACACAACATGAGTGACTTTCTGAGCTGGGGCAGTTAGCAAAATTGGGAAGGGGTCAGAAATGCAGATTCTGTGACCTTCAAACCACAGACTATTCTAGCTGATCCCTAAACCAGAAATTAATTTCCTTGACTGGTGATTTCCCTTCCTTGACTAGCTCATGAGTAGGGGAAATGTAAAATATAACAGAATCACCACAGCCTCCCTTCACCCAATTGCACCAAAGAGTAAGTTAGGGTCAGCCTAGCTCAGGCTGTGTTCAGGTCGAGTATGGTAATTTTCAGCTATCAGTGTGTGTGGCACTGATACGTAGATAAAAGGGAGCAAACTGCCTATGGACAGTCACTGACCACGTCAATAGAGGCTACACCTGAAACAACAGCTTTCTCCGTTTCACTGGATGCTTCTGCACAAGCTTCAGTCCTGTGATTTGTTTTGGATTTTTTTCCAAACAGCTAGTTCAGAAGGTAAAGGATTATTACAGTAGATGGCTAAAAAGCATTGTAATTTTTTTTGCTGTACTAAAAGGAGAAAAGATAATACTTTATAGCAACTACTTAATCCTGCAGTTTATTTCAATTTCCTCCACTTATTTATCCTAAAAATAAACCCTACATTTTCTCTAAAAATTCTATCCTTGGCATTACCTGTCTCTTTCCACTCTGCTCTAACCTCAGCTCTAACTTTGACTCAGATCAAATATAATACTTAGCACTTTAGAAATTTATTTCTATTTGATGGCTCCATTTGCTTTGCAAACATTAACAAACTCAGTCCATGCTTTTTTTCCAAAAGTCAGATACTAGTTGAGGAGTTAAGGAAGTTACTGACAGAGCCTGGAAGAGAAAACTGCTGTCCTCAATTCCAGGACCCATATCTTAAACAAGAGACAATCTAGATTTGTTCTTTTTCGTTTGTTTGCTTGTTTGTTTTAAGGGTAGGAGGTATATGTGCTATTGAGCTAAATCACCTTTCATGCTGTTCTTGCAACTGACATGAAACTGCATTTCACTGGTAAAATTATGTCTGTTCTAGAATGTATTGATATTGATTTAATTCTTTCTATAGAAAGAATTTTGAAGTGATTTGATGTCAAAATGTGGTATTTCATTTTGATATTCTCATTTGGTTCTCTTCCAATTTTTTTTCTTTTCTTTTTTTTTTTCTTTACAAAAGTGGATATGTTTGAAATAGATGTCACCTCAGAAATACAAACTATTAAGATTTAGTCGTTAAGCAACTGGCTTTAATACAGATCTTTTGACATTTCAGCGTTAATTAATTTTGGATTTTTTTCTAAATTCTATCACTTCAGAATTCCTGCTTCATGCAAATCAGGGAAAATCATTTCAGAATTGGAATTCCCTTTAAAATACAAATTCTATTTTTGTGCAGACTATGTGTTCATTTAATTTTAAGAGAGTCTTGTAGAGCTGCTTCCAAAATATGGATAGAAACTTCTATTAAAATTAATTATATTTAACAAACATTTGTACACTTGTTACTTGACAGTGTTTCTTTTTATAGAGATTTGTCAAATGCACCTGATTTTAATAAATTTAAAGCATATACAATGAACCAAGCTACTACAGATCTAACCCTAGTTTACAGGTGCTAAAAAAAAAATTGAAATGGGGTTCCATTCGGAAAAAATGTTCAGTCTCCACTACTTTTCCTACCTTAAGTGAGAGTTATGTTGTTCCATTCTCTTACAGTTCCTACAAAACTGAAATACTGTGTACTGTGTCAAAGGCTGTGTCAAAATAACAGTTATTACAAAGGAGGGGAGATCATTCTAATTTCATATTGGAATATAATGGGTTGGTTGGTACAAAAGGAACATTATTCAAAAATAAGTAAATGAACACCAGGGCACACTGACTTAAAAAAGAAAATAGCTTGAGAATGCGACTAGTAAATACCAAAATAAAGAGGGTTGTCAGCCAGTTGAGACATTTCTGGAAGCAAGAGGGTCAGACAGCACCAAAACATATGGGATCAGTCTTAAGCATGAGGTATTTATAATCAAGTAAGAGATGAGCTTCACAGTATCGCTCATGTTCACCAGGGATCATAGTGTGACTGGAACTGACACACTGATTCTTAAGAGTTGCATAATACATGGTGCATCAAAATACAGCAGGTACAAATATGTGTGGGGAGACTGAATGCAAACCTAAATGGTGTGATTTTTTTTTCCAAAATGCTGAATACTCACAGATGTCCTGAGAGTCAACGATGCTGAAAATCTTGGACCAGATAATGAAGGCACCTGGCTTTACAGGCAGAGGAGTGGATGCCAGTTCTCTAAAAATTTCTCTGATACTTCTGCTGACATATTTGGAATAGAAATAATACACAGGGGGTGCTCCCTTGCAGATACCTAAAAAGATTTGCACATGAGAGTATGTCAGAGATTTTCTGACCAAGTCCACTTTTATTACAGTCATCCTTATTTTCTTTTACATCAGCAGCTTTAGAATAGCCTTTTCTCATTCAAATTCTTATCCAGTGTGGAATTATTGCAAAGCTCACTTTTAAAGGTCACGGTTTATCAGATTAGTATCATGTGGACACAGTAGACAGGAGGTCTCCTTAGAGGAAGCATCACTCAGGAAAGGTGAAGTTTTCCTTTTTAATCCTGACCCTGACATATCATATTAATCCCAGCTAGAGACCAACTAATGCACAGGTTGGGAGAAGAAGAAGCCATGAAAGTTCACAGACTTGACAGAACCTATGGCTCAATACAAGACTCATTTTAGTGCTGAAACACTGCTTTTCCTAAATAAAGCAAAGCCTAAGAAAGAAAAGTGAGGAGGCATGGGTGGAGAAGCTAGAAGACCACAAACAGGGGATATGTATTCAGGCAGTAAAAAGGAACAGAAGAAATTCTAAGCAACAAATAAGAAACATGACTATTTCCTTTTTGTGTTGTGCTGTGACGTAGCAACAGGCATATCCACGGAGCTCATCACTTTATGGTGTGATTGGCACCTTGTATGCCAATTTGGAATTTGAGAGCTTAAACTGTCGGTATAAATCCCTGTACATGTGGTCAGTGCTGCTCATAACGCCCTTTAATATCTGGCGGTTTTTGTTCAGACGTTGGGGTAGTGATATGAATATCTCAGGGTCTCTTTTGGGTGCCCTCACTTTGAGAGCAATAAAGCATGGAGTGATAGCACATATCACCCACAGGTATGCCCGAGGTTTTTGCAAACAGACCACTAACACAGCCTGAAAGGAATAGTGCTTCCTTTTGCAGAACATAATACTATGGATGGAGATAAACTTCTGGTTTGTTTTTATCTCTGGAGCAATTCCGTACTCCCAAAGCATTAGTCCTTGTCCTGTCGACACTGTTAATGGTGTTCCCATATAAGAAGAGTAGGAAGATTACCTAAAGGTGAAAAATAGCATTCCCATTCAAGACAATTTTTGAATAGTTTGCTTCTTTCTCTATGGGATCTTAGGCTTTCTCAGAGCAATCTGAATCTGAAGGATGGTATGAATGCTTTGAGAGATATCCAGATAATTTCAGCCTCCAAGAGAAAAATTCCTTGTTATTAACACAGCATGAATAAAAAGTCTGGGGAAGAGGGGGAGCCCCGTTAGAAGAGTTTTAAGAAGAGGATGATGAAGTTAATTAAAGCTCAGTGCCTGTGAGCAAAGAGAAGAAGAGAGCACTTTGGGGTTTTTCCTTTTGCTTTGCTCCAGCTGTTCCTATCTCCAAGCCAAATACATGAGCCAAAATGATACGAGCTGGCAGCTTTTTATAGCAAGGGGATCATCTGTTAAACGGTTAGGTTGGTTTTGTTTTGCCATAAGAAGATGTGGAGCATAGTTTCAAAGTTTTCAGCAGGAATTTAGCCAAGTAGTTCTCATTGCTTTTTTAGCCTCTCTTTTCATTTTCCTCCTCATAAATTATACAGTGAAATCCTTCTCCCTCAGAGCACCTCTCACATCTGAAGTTAGTGACCAGTTTCTCCTTTGCCTATATAAACTTTAACCTTTCTAAGCCTTTTGTGAGTTTTGTGCTTTCATTAATAAGGTGATTATGTATTTAAAAAGTCCTGTTTGTGTCCTAGAAAACAGGCATTTGTGCATGTAAATTAGCTAATAATTGGCCAGGCCCTTAAAGATGCTAAGATCCAAAATTCAGTTGGGGCATAATAAAAATTTCAGTATTTCACCTATTATTAATATTTTCCAGGCTGCTCACTTTCCAAAGTTTCAGACCAGGAGCCTCAAAGGACAGGGTTTGACTCTTGTCTAAATCCTAGACTAGCGAGACTAGTGAATTTGCACTTAGGCCTAAGCTCTCCCAGGCATCCTTAGTAACTGTCTGTTGGTTCTCAAACTTGGCTTGCTTCTGAAATAAGTCCTTTGGAGGACTAGCTTATACTAGGTGCCATTCCTGTGGATAGTGAGAACACAACACATGTGACTCTCTCTAACCGCCAGGTCAGGTAGTCATACCATCCCTTTAACTAAATCATATCACAGACAGGCTGGCATGGCTTGGAAGCTGCAAATTATTCTATATTTAAGACCTGGTTCTCCAATATGATGAGAATTTCTTGAAAAAGGCTGAATGTGCTGAGACTTACTTAAGACAAAGAGAATTGGTATATTTACTCTCATTCTGCATGCATTTGGCCCTATAAACTGATTTAATGCTAAAAGAAATTCCTGATATCAGTGGATTTGCTGCTGTTTCACTTCAAAATATATATGGTAAATCAGGCCTATGGTCTGACCTGCTGTCTCTTCTCCCTTAATTAATATTCCTTTCCATCTATGCTTTGTTTTACCAAGACAGTTCTATCATATGTTGGAATACACAGTCAACACCTCACTTTCCCATGTTTGCCTTTCCTCTGATTCACCTCATTCTCACACACTCAAATCTGAGGAGTTTCAAGTGCTAAGACACTAACCTATAGACTCCAAATACTACTAACACCGCTTCCACCGGGCTGTACCTTCAAATACAAACCATTCAACCAGCAGCTGTGCAACAAACAATTTGTTTACAAGGGCAACATGTCAGAATCGTTAAGGACTGCACAGTGAGGCACCTAATTCAGTCTTGACTAGGAGTATTCCCCAAGTCAATAACAGGAAAGAGGAGAATCAAGAATTCCACTAAAATATGTTCCCAGCTGTCCTCAGCTCCAATAGAAGTCAATAAAGCAGAGAATAAATCTCAGACTAAGAAGCTGGTTGCAGGAATCTAGAGGGATAGGATGATTCCAGAAGGATTGCAACTGAGAAAGACAACTTCTGTACACCCTGCTGTAAACAATCTAGACAGCAGCTTAGTTTGCAGTATGACACATAAAATCAAGCAGTTTCTCAACACCTCTTTAAATATCAGAGTTGCTAACATTTGAAAGCAGTTAATGGTGATATTGTATAGGAAACTAGGCGATACCTCTAACCCCCATAAGCTACACTGGTATCCATTAAGTTTCTGGGAGAGGAATGACTAGTCATCATAGGTAAAATGGCAAAAAGACATCCTGTGCACTAAGTTCTCAAGCAATTTGGAGCTCTAAAGAAAGTCACTGGAAGCAGAAAAAGTACTTTGCAGTGCTGAAATTAAAAAAAAAACAAAAACAACAACAATAACAGTAACAACAACAAAAACAAAATACGCCAAACTGGGAAGTATCCCAACATATGCTTAAACAAAAAGTTGTGAAAAAGTCAAAGCAATGGAAGACAAGGGTATAAATAAGGAAGGCAGAGGTCTTTCCACACAAACTTCCCTCTGAGATTTTAGATACACCTCCTAGTTACCCTGTGTTTTTGTTTCCACATCTGTAAGACAGATAGAGAGATCAATGAGACATGGATTGTGGAAGTCTTCACCTCTGGGACTTAATGAAGAGAGTCTGAACAGTAAGACGTAGTATCAGTGAAAGTGCAATATCTCATCAAAAGCAGACTCAACTTTCAGACAAGCTTCCACTTCACCTCACAAATTGAAAATAACAAAAATTTGCATTCTTTTTCTCTCATTCAGGGCACTGCTGAAAACATCACCCGTTCTGGAAAAGGAAAGGGGGGAGGTTCTGGGTGTTTCTTAGGACCCTTTTTTTTTTTTTGGCTGGTGAATGAAATTTTGAGGCTGTGAGCATAACGCAAGAAGAAATCCCATTGTCAGGAACTCATCGGCCTCCACATAAACATTTACAATGTATTACTAAGGCTATCCCCTTGCTGACTTTACATCAATGCTCAACGTTTTCAGTGATAAATTAATCATCTACCTTGAAGTATTCCAGGCAGTTTTAAATAACTCCCTCCATCAGATTCTCAGATCATACAACATCATCAGGACCAGTAGAGTCATGCCAGTGTTGGATTTGGGTGGTAAGCTCTACCTTGAAGAATACACAGAGTCATTTCTGTGATACAGTCAGTCGACCAAGGATATCAGGACAAAGAAAGTCAGATGAGAGTATAAATAACTGAATTTAAATAAATAGATTGGTTTGTCTCATTTTTCTGTCACAATTATGAATAATTCCTTAATCCTAACATTATGACAATAGAGAGAATTTCACTCCATACCAATTTAACGTGCTATGTAGCCAATAATACTATTTGAGAACTGGTAATCTAAAAGCTTGGAGGCAACATGTGGTAGCATAGCTTGCCATTCTGTGTTACCTGTTCTTACTCTGACAGCTGTATTAGAGAAATTGCAAGCCTCCTTTTCCCCATATCCCCAGATTTAGATAAATTTCTTTCATAGTTCCAAATGTGTAGGGCTGCAATATCAAATGGTGCTGCAATCCCACAACCGACACTCATTTTTTGCAAGGTTGCCCTTGACCTATAATGCAAAAGGTATATTCAGTTTTCTTGAAGGAAGGCAGTTTTATTTCTATGTAGGATTGTATTTACAGATTTTCAGCCATAGATCCTTCAAATGGCTGTCTGTTTCTATACAGAATACAAAATCTCAAAAAAAATCTGTCAGAATGAAGGTTATCAACTCATTGGTTACCAAGAAAACAAAGCAAGATTGACATTGCAATCAACAAGTTGTATTCATACAACTTGATCCCAACAAACGAGGAAGCAGGTACAGCTCTACTTTGTTCCTTACATGCAGCTGAAGCAGCTAGTGACAGTCACCACAGACTGACAGCATCTCCAGCATTTTTGAAGGTCTTACAGTACTCAAAGGCAATAAAAGAGGCAAAAAGCCTGTGTGATGAGCGGGCAGTGCTATCAACCTAAAAACATTCAAGTTCCGAAAATGGAGCGCTAAATGACAAGTGGTTAAAACACTGACCAATGAAACAGAGTAAGTCACAAGGACCCAGAGCCAGTTATAAGGATTCAGACTAGGGTATTTGCTTGTTCTGTGACCTTGAGCTTCCCACCTTTTACTTGTCATTATCTCTTTTGGGATAAGCATTGTCTTCTATCTGTTCACATCAGAGAGCACCAAGCACAGTGGTGTTCCTCTTTCACATGTGGCCTCAAAACACCAAAATAAGGAGTAAGAAGCTTCAAGTCTTCTTGTAGGTCCTGCATCCAAATCAGAATTATATTAGGGGAAGTTATAAGAAAAGTCTACCCTGACATTGTTCACATGGTATGTTTCCTGGAGAAAGAAATAAAGATGTCACTTGAGATTGTTTCTTCAATGTCGAATTCCCTTGCACTAAACTCATAATTTACAACGTATTGTTTCAAGACAGTGTAAGTAACAAGATGGAGATTTTAGATATAAATGAAAGCCTCGTAATTATTTTTATCCTCAGAAAACGTAATAATCATCTCTTTCAAAGATGAAGTGAAATGACTGACCATTCATTGAGAGCAGTGTAATGGATCCCTGTAACGAAAGATGTAGTGGGGGGAAGACTTCAACAGTGATGAAAGAAGGAAGAGTCTAAGCAGCAAATATGAAACCAGCAAAAGAAACACAAGGTCAGAACATTATGCAGATTACTCTGATGCAGCTGGTAACTCAACCTATAAATTTAAAATATGGTGTACACCAATTATTTCCATTTTATACTGCTTTTGAAATGAAACAACTAAGAACTGTAAAGGTGCTAACTCCATCCACTGCTGGTTGCTGAAGAATTTAATCAATGTTTTACTAATATTCCCACCACTACCTGAACTCAGTTTGACTTTTCACAGTAAAATCAATGAAACACTTCTAACCTTTAATACTGACTCTCTTCCTGGAGTGAAATATGTGGAGATATAGTTATGGTTGGCATTTCACTTTTCAAATTATGATTCCTCTTTAAGGACTAGAAGATTTAAAGTTTGTACTAGTGGCCAAAGTCAAGGGCAGGACAAAACCACATAACAGAATACTTTATCTGGAACCTGGGATGTCTGTGAGTGTTGTCCCATGATCTTGACTTATAACAATATTATAAAATCCGTCAAAATCTTTGGAGTTCAATTAGACTCACCTCTGTCTTGCCATATGTGAAGAGCCTTTCTGCTTAATATTCTCCAGTGAAAGGCAGATATTCTTTCTCCTTACATTTCTGCATTAGAGGAATGTTGGTTTGGGTTTTTTTAATACTTTGACTAAATGTTTTGGAGCTCTGTACAAGTGATCCCAAACCCAGAGATAAAAAGCTCCAGAGCCAGCAGGGCGGAATGCACTGGTTGAAGGCAATTTGCTTTCAAATAATTATTAACTCTGGACAAATGCAAATAATGGAAATTGAAAGCTCTTTTTGGTCTTCCCACCTCCCTTTCCCTCAGGGTATTGACTGGCTGAATCACTTTCCAGGTACCATCTCTTGTACTTGACTAAAATATTACCAAATCTTTTCATCCTTTGGATGTTTAAGTTCCTTCCCAATGCTATTACAACATGCAAGTCCCAGACTGGTTTTCCTGTTACACTAGAACTTGCATTTCAGATCAAACTGTCAGCTGATCTCATGAGTTAATAAAAGGGTATGAAATGAATAGATTATTTTCATTTATTATGAATTCTTGATTAAGACTTGCCTTACTGAGTTTGGGGTGACTGAAAATTGCTATCACTTTGAAAACTACCATGCTGTTTTCCATGTGAAGGCAAAGCCTACAAGAACCTTCAAGGCAAAGTTTATCAAGTTGGGCTTATTACATTTCATCAAAAAATCCTTCATCAGGGAAGTCCTCTGACCAAGCAGACTGGGAGACTTGCAGGAGTATCCTTGCTGCCTTTCTTCCCACACAAAGTAATTTTTTTTTCCCAAAATAAGGATGTTAAGACAGAGGCCCTGAACCTAGGAGCTAGGAAGTATTCCTGCACCCCAGAGTTTAGGTGTAAACTGTCTAAGCCAGTTTGATATGTAATAGGAACCCCAGCAGCGAGTCATCAGCTAGTTTTGAAACAAAACTGTGACCAAGATTATATGGCTCGGAATACGAAATAAAGGTCAGTGTTATTCCTGTTGACCAGATTTACATTAGAGTGTATACGACCTCTATGAAGGGATACTGAGGTCATCAATGAGATACAAAGTCTAGCATGAAAGGCAAAATCCTCACTACTTGACCTGAAGGAGCAACTCTTTTGGATGCACTAGTAGCAGGCTTTTATAATTCACTAGGCCAGCCTTTGGAAGCAAAAAAAAAATCACATACACTGAATTGGAGAAACAATCTAGCAAGCTCTGCTGAGGCATTCGCACTAGGCACTGCAGACTCACAGGCGTTGTTCTGAAGATTCAGATTTAAGGCAGAATTAACCAGGCCCGCTCTAAGGGACAGAACTTGAATCTTCATGGTCCCTTCAACATTGAGGTCCTTTAGGAAACACTTGCTCTCCCTGGTCAGAAAAGCACCCCACAGGAACTGTTTTTTTCACTATATATGAGGTTTTCAGAACTTGCATGAAGAACAGCAGCAGGTGCTCTGCTTTTACAGCATTCTTCAGCACTTTTCTCATTTGGGACTAAATCTGTTGTTAATCAGAAGTCAATTTTTTTTGGCAGAAGTAATGGATTCTGCCCATTGAACCACTTTGCCAGAATGCAGAGCTCCTGTGGAACATGCGGAGTCCATTTGCAGTAATGCCGATGCAGCCATGATAAATAGGCAATTCTTGATCAACACAGACAGGCATCTGAAGATTTCCCTCCACAAATCTTCAGCGTTGGCCACTCCATCAATTAACCTGAAAGAGTTAACATAGTGTCCTCTCTGAAGGAGTGAGAATGCAAAATAGCTGTTACCTTTTTTCTCAAAATGCACATCTGCTCAACATAATGTTCTTGGAAGAACATGCTTTAGTCTCTTGGTGGGTTTTACAGTCTTATTACAGACTGAGCTATAACACCCTGGGCTATAAATTTTATGTCCTCCACTGGCAAAAAACACTGCTTCAGCAGTCAAACCTATGGTTTTTTTCCCATTGCACATGTTTTGTGTCAATGCATGGTAGAGATCAGACGCTAATCCTGCAAGTTCAAGAGACTTGAATTCCATTCTCCACTCTGCCACCTGTTTACCTCATGTGAGTTATGCTTCTTCCTAGTCACACTCAACACTACTCCCATTAAAGTCAGCTTCTGTGTCACAAAGCTGACAGCAAGCCTGCCCATCACTCTAAGCCCACACAGACAGACTGCGAATAACTGGAAAAATGACACTTTGTGTTCATTAAATGTTGGTCCAAGCTATTTAGCTCCCACCTTCTATATCTATGACCAAGGACAGATTTAAACTGACATAAACAGTTCTCCTATTTTCTAGTATCATTCAACTTGTGACACATTAATATGTGCTTTACATGCATGGTCCGCCCTTAGCATTAATAATTCCATCAGCTTAATGACAGAGGGAAGAGGAAGATGTCCACATGCAACCTGCTGCTTGCTTTCTGACAGTCACACATACCTAATGTTACAGGAAGTCAACTGATTTCACATCCTTATTCTAGAAAAGATCTGTCTGTGTTTATTTATCAGTGCCATAAGTATTGTGCTGCTTTTCAGTCCAAATCCTACTTATGCAGGCATGAAAAACAGACATACATAAAGAAAGATTAGAAGTTCACATTTTTAAGTTATCTGAAGGTCTTATTACTACTGACAAAAAGCCAGGAAATTGAAAACTAAGAGCCAACACTCCATTTATCATGTTCTGTCAGGTTTTATTTCGTGTGTGTGTGCGTGTGTGTGGGAGTCCGACTTTTCCTTTCCAGGCTTCTTTAACATTAAGTTTAAAAAGGGACTTGTATGCTGGAACAAATGAGATACAAGAACATGAGCACAGACAGTGTCCTTATAAACAATAAAGGCAGTACCACCAGGCACCATCGGCTGTAATTATCTTTATCTTGATGTAGAATCATAGAATCATTAAGGTTGGAAAAGACCTCTAGGACCATCAAGTCCAACCGTCAACCCAACACTACCATGTCTCCTAAACATGGTGCTGTGCATCTGTCTCCTGGGACTACTTAACATGACCTTTTTAACCACAGTGCCAGAGGCTTTCTCTTGCACTTCCCTGCTCCATCAGTGTGATGCCATTCTGCCTCCACCGCACCCCACTTTGGGTGATGCAGCTATTTCAGAACAGACTGGTCACAGACCACAAGAGACAACAGAAGATTATTTGGTACATCATAAGACTGAGACAGTACAGAACAATCTTCATTACTTCCTGGGAAGATCCCCACCCAAAGGCCTCAGAATGCTTCATAAATATTCATTAAACATCAGAGGAATCTCTAATAATAAAGGGACTATTTTGTACAGGTCCACAGTGCTGACATACAAGTATACTTCCTCCCACAATGGGAGACTGTGCCCTAGAGGTAAGGAAGACTTCCCACCAGCAGGGTGGGAGCTGTGAGAGCCAGGGACAAGACCATCATTGCCTCCTCTGGCAAGAGGACACCCTTTCTAAGTGTGGATGACTTACAGTCTTACAGCTTCCCGAGCAAAGTCCCAGCGGCCAAGGGCTTACACACCCCATTAATGGTAAAACAGCCAGCAAACAATGAAGAAATTACTGTTTAAGAACACCCTTACTACCAAGGGTGATACAGCCTCCTAGCAAGGACCCTCTTTTGTGTGTCATGTTAGGCACTTAATGTCAGGTTGCCTGGATATCTGCAGGTAGGAAGATTTAACTAAAGCATAGATTTAAGAGTGAATAAAGCAGAAGAGGATTGACAGACTTGAAGTGATTAAATGTCTCCACTTATTCTTTCTTTTTTTTTTTTTTTTTTTCCAGTCTGCTGGTCTTTTTTTGATATTCCCAGGTTTCAAATTGAAAACAAGGTGGGACTTAACTGTTTCACAAGTGCTGTATGGCAAACAGCAGGCAAGGATTGATCTGCAAATTCAGCTTACCCTTTCCTAGTCCCTTTTCCTGCAAACACATTGATTCTTAATGCCATTGTGTTTCATTATAAAGTAATTTAATTTGTTTTCTGTGGCCACCTCTAGGAGTCTTTCAGCTTTGCTTCTTTTTGACTTATCTGTCTTCACCTGAATAGCGAGGATTTGAAACGTTATTCTCCAGATAGTTTAGCTCACGTTATTTTCTGCCTATGTTTTAACCTGTAGATCCTTTTTTATTATATCTGAGCTCTGACTGGCATTTATAATATTTCCCAATACACTTTCACATATTAATTAAGATGTGAGGGATTTCTTTTCACTTTTTCTAGGCAGCACAGAACTGGCCCTGGAATTAGATATAATGAATGGCACAAAGGAATATGACCTCAGGAAGCTAAAGGTGCCAGTAAAAAAGATGCTGTTTTCAGATAATACTCCTACATCTGTAAATATCTGCATCTTCTTTCATTTTTCCAAGGAGCAATGTCCACTTTTTGAAGGACACTGTGATACTTTACACGTGCTTAGGTTCATTCTTGTCAGCATTCATTACAAAGTTCTTTACATTCTTTACCTTTTCATCCTCACAGCTTTCCTGAAGTCTGGCCAAAGCTACCTGGATCCTAACTCCCAGAGACTATTTAAAGGCATGGCAATTGCCTTACAATCCATCTGATAGACTTCTTCCTCCATCACGCTACAGGAAGCAAGAAAAGTGCCTGAAGTCCTGCCAGAGGACCTAATAACTCTAGCTCTGACTCTCATGATGTTATAGTGGAACTAGCAACTTCCAGCATAAGGTATGCAAGTAATCTGTATGCAGGGGCTATAGTCAATTAGGCAGCTACCTGATGAATATGGAGCTTGGGTGTAAAGGAGACATAAATGACTACCATATATAAACATCTTCAAACCAAGATACAAAACTAGCTTTTCCACATGGGTTTCCCCTTCTATCTAAAAAAAAAATCCCAAAGAAAATTCCAAAAAAGAACAATGCAAAAGAGACTTGTAGAATAAAATCTACTTTTGACTAGAAAGAAAGTGATAAAAATATCATTATATGTACTTTTCAGGATTGCAAAAGGTAACTGAAAAACAAATTAATAGAGGTTTCTAATATATCAAAGACTGAAGTAGCTGAGTGATTTCAGTAATGTATTTTCAACTCATTTTTCCTCTTTCTCTGTGCATTATCCTTGAGGAAATTACTGTTTTCTGGAGTATGTTGTTCATTTAAAATTACTGCTCCATTGTACTCCTTGCATGTATCCCATATTATGTTTTTGTTCTTGCACTGGATGAATATCAGTCTTGGAATCATATAATTTCCACAAAAACTTCATTAATGTTTATTTAATAAATGGACATCTTCAGAAATATTCCTTCTTCTCTGCTATCTATTTTTTAAGAGGAAAGCAAATCCAAATAAACTACCTGAAAAAATTCACTTAAAATACTAATTTGTTTTCTTGGAATTCACACTTTGTCAGCGTTTTCAAAAATATTTTATTGCACTAAAAGGAGGAAGCAGTGCATTTTTTAATATTTCATGGGTGAAACACTGATGTTAAATGATTTCACTGAAATTGGTGTTATTCAGTGACGTTGAATATTTGTTAGTCTAGCATACAGTGTACAGTGTAGTGCACCCTATACCTGAAGATGGTTTCAAGTGATACCTATATGATTTTGTGAAGATGCCTGAAATCATCTCATGTAGGTTACAAAAGCAGTCAGGGTGAACTATTGTTTCCTTATCTGCTATCTTTAATCCAGGAACAGAAATGTGATTGCAACAGAGTGGCTTATTTCTTTCAGTTTGATCCTTTTAGCATCTTCCTTGTTAACTACATCTTGCTCATGGTCAGTGGCATTTGTTCACTGTGTAAAGCTGGTCTGAGTGATATTTAGATCAAGTGGCATCTCTATGCAGTGACAAAGCTGTTGGTGAGAATTCTTATTTGTGAAAAGATTTTGTATTTTTGAGCGAGTCCTTGTTCATACCTGAAACAAAAATTAAACCTTTCGTAGGTCATTGGTTGCTGTTTGTTTTCTTTTTAAAAACAAGGAAGTGGTATTGAAGTTTCTAGTTCCAAACAGAAAGCTTCAGGTCTGAGTAAAGAAGGGCTGTCAAAATAGGTCACCTAGTAGCTAACATGCCCTGCTGAGGATGTGAGATCAATTCACAGACCTTCTTCCTCCTGAATCAAAGCAGCATTAAATCAAGTTAACATTTGAAACTGGGTCCCTTGTATCTCGTAAACATTTTTAACTAGCAGATGCAGAGCAGGCAATTCAGTTTCTAACAACAATAATTTTACTGAAGTTTATTCAGGAAAAAGCAAAAAAACGAGGCCAACCAGACCCTGCACTCAAGCAGAGCACCTAGGAACTACAGTACTGCATGGCTTTCATTCCCTGAGTAAAGATAGATATATGGCATCTTCTACAAGATGCTGGAGAAGTCACACATTTGGGAGCCGTGTAAAACACAGCCAAAATCTACTTGTCATTTTCAGAGTGATGGATCTGGATCAGACAGGATGAGAATTCATTATTTTCAGAGGTCTTGTGTGAAGATATGAACAACTGTCTTTTTCTTGCTCACTCTCTCCTAAAAAAGGGCAAAAAGGCTTTGATACTTGGCTTCAAAATGGAAGTAAAACTTCAGAAATAGCTAAGAAAGAGAACTTAAACTGTAGGTCACTCTATGGACCTTCTTTTAGTGAAAACGAAAATAGAAAGCTCAAAAAGGAACATATTTACCCTTTTGGCACTAGTGGGATGTATGTTTTGGGGCTAGCAAAGAATACTGTTTTCTTCTAGAGATCAGTTTTGAGCCTTGGCATAAATCATCCAATTTACCTAAGTTTGAGTTAACGATTGCTTTGGGGTTTTTTTGTCTTAAGTGAACAGCAATGTTAATGTGCAGATCTTCATTTGGAGAGCAAAATTCCACTTTTTCCCTCATTGCTTTAATAGTTCTCCCCCTGCTGGCCTCTCTCAGCTTTCAGCAGTATCTTCTCTTTTTATTTTGTGGGCACCAGCCATTGGAAGAGGTGCTTTCTATCTGGGGAGAACTGTTAAAGGCATGAACTTCTTTGCACAGCTCTGTGGTCACAGGTGCAAGATGGTTCATAAATTCCCAGAGCAGACACACGCAGGCTATTGCTTTAGTACAAACTCCTGTAAAAAAAAAAAAAGCACGTGGCAAAACAGCCACAGGGAGGCACAAACAGTATCCAGAGGATGTGCAGCATAACAAGTTTAAGTAAAAAAGGCCATGCCAATTCAAGTAAGATGCATAAACCTCTCTTACAAAGTAATAAGCTGGGCTTTTGAGTGACCTGGGGTTTCATGATGATTTGACTGGTAACGGTCAGAAACATTTCCAGAAAATCAACTTCTGTCAGAGAAATGCCAGTCCATTAAAAGTGAAACACTTCGCAGAAATGTACCGATTTGAACAAGTCTGCTAACAAAACTCACCAGTCCTCTGCCTCTTCTTTGCTTATCCACCCAGCTTCTCAGATGCTCACTGAAGGACTTCCACACAGCTCAGATCCCCAGGCTTTTAAACTTCTGGGATATCTGCTTCCTGGAATTGCTACCCACCTTTTATGCTCAGAAAACTTATTTTCATCAGCAATGAGAAGAATTTATTGGACAGAGTTTCCAGTCTTGCTGCCAGTGTTCAGAGCCCAAGTCTGGGATGGTCTTCCGGCAACCCTGCAAGCCACCATCCAGAATAAAGTATGAGGAATACACTGTTTCCATTGCTTAGCCTGGTTACCGGCCTAGGGCTAGTCACCTCACGTGGCCCTGGGTCTGTGACCAGTGCAGCTCGGGGACACAATTATTACCCTGAACGTACAGCAGTCATCTGTAACTTTACGTTGGAGCACTATGAAACTGGCCAGAAAAAGCACCACTTTGAGTAAGTAGGTTTCAAGAATTTGAAGAAGCAGATTTTATTTTAGGAATATCAATTTGCGGTATATCTGAAACAAAACACTTTGGAATTTGATTTTAACTAACATCTTTAAATTTTGGTGCAAAAATTTTAAATGTCAAAATTATGAAGAACAGGAATGTAGTTTTCAGACCTACTATAGTCTTTTCTAAAGGGATAGCTCAATAGATTGTAGAAATAATGAGTTACTTCACTGCTTTATTGCTGCCTCCCAGCCCATTGCCAGTTGCTAAGGGAATGAAAACTCACATCAGCCTTAAAGAGACTGAACAAATGCAAATAAATACTTCTACTACAAACAGAAGACTTGGTTCTTTTCCCCTTACATCAGTGAGACTGTCCTAGGCCAGTCCTCAGCCATTGACGAAGCAAGATGAAGATGTGACTTGTACCCACTCCCAGAGAAATACAGTGGTGGTAACAGACAGGAATTTCAAGAAGGGGAAGTTTGTAGCTTTTAATTATGAAATCTCCTCTCCTCCTGAACAAGCCTTCTGCAGTAAAAGTTGAAAGTGGACAGGAAACATGATCTTCAACCCTGCCACAGACCACTCACCCTTTTAAAACTGCATGCATGCTTCACAGTAGCCACTGCATCATACATATTGCAAAGTTTGCTTTTCCAATGAGAAGGCAAGACAAAGAGCAGTCAAGTGTTCACAGGAAGCCACTTGGAGTGATTTGGGAAGTGTCTGGACTAGACCAAACACTTGGAGAGTTTCTGGTTTAATTTCTGACATTATTTTACTTCTATAAATGCTAACCCTTGAGGAAAAGGCATACTGATTCTACAACAATGCATATATATCACTGCTGAATCCCCTTTCTTCCCCCACCAATAATTAGTCCCCAAAGTGTCGGAATCATTCACTATGTGTGAATTTCAGATTTAAGTTTCAGGACATGGAATAGAGTGTGAGCCATTTCTAAGTTCTGAGGGAAGGCAGTGCAGGTATTGATTATCTGTTATGGTTCTGCAACATTCTGCTGGATGCAAATCAAGGACAGAGAAATGAGTTTGGCTGAAATAAGGTTTCTTACTTTTCCATTTTACCTTTATCCTAGCCAGCAAAGCTTTGCTCCCCAAATTACTTTGCATTAGCTGCTTCCCTCACAGTCTTTCATTGTGCTCAACTTCAGCATAGCCTTGATATTTTCAGCTTTAATTTGCAAAAATACAGGGGAAACTCTGCCAGGAAGAACTGCATTAGGTAAAAGATGAGTAGAAAACGCATGTGAAAAGAATCTGTCAAAAAGTGCTTAAAACGTCAATGACATTTTTGTCAACATTGTGAATTGCTGTCTCCAGAAAATGATTATTTCTTTCCAGAAGATAGGATTTTTTTTCACCAGATAAACTTCTGACATTTGGAGTAGCTATATTTGAGTACACCATCCACATGTTATTTGAATAGAGGTTCTTTCTATCCCTGGAACCTCTTCAGACCTAGAGTGTGGCTCTGAATGCCATAGCTTGAACCTCTCTCCACTCACCTGAAAAACTGACATCATTCTCATCATCATTATACAACGTTTTGTAGCTGATAGGCAACAGCTCTGTTTAATTTTAAAGCACATTATTATTACTTGAAACTTGGAGCCTTCCCAATTTTGTCACTTGTGAGAGATGCCAAAGGATATTGTAACAGTTATTGGCTGATAACTATAATTCAAATGTTCAACAACAACTAAGCCCATTATGGCAATATGTGGGAACACAGTCTCTGCCTAGGTGTACAGTCCATATAAGAAAGACAAACAGAACCAGAGACTTCAATTGTGCATTCCCTACATAAAAAGATCTGAAATAAATCAAGCAGCTCCTTCCCACAAACAGAATACAAATATTTCACCAGCATTTTTGAGGGATTTTTAAGCAAAGTTTACAGTGCCACAGAGCAGTAAACACAACGATGGTGATATACATATTTTACATATGGTCTTAATGCTAGCAGTTTCATTATTTATTAATTTTTCATATAGTCATACAGCAGAACACCATATAATTTCTTCTTCTCCCTTGTCTCTAAAGGTGAAGGTGCCCTAATGGAATTGACTTGGTCAGTCAGGTGGCAAATTGTTAATTAGTTTTCATAAAAGATTAATCCATTGAATTCCAAGTGAGTGAATTTATTCCAGGGTGCTGAAAAAACTCACTGTGATATACATTGAATTAGCAAGCCATGTCTATGGAAAATCTCCACAAAGTAATATTATGGTTTCCTGGGCATACTGTTCCACATGTCTCCTGGTAGTTAAAAGGCTAAAACACAAGGAAGTATCACAGGGTAAAAAGGATGTGATGCTACTGCTTTGGTGCATTTTGAGCAGAATGCACATTTGTACAGCTAATTGTCATAAAAATCTAATCCAACAGTTTTTCTGAACTCCTAGTCTCTGTCATGGTGGTGTTTCTGCTGACCACATCTTAAAAGAAATTAAAAACAATCTGATTTAGAGAAAGGGGCTACAAAGATGAAACATACAGAAAAAGAAAAAAAGAAGGTTGGTAGCAGTTAAGACTCAGATATTAGCACTTACAGAAAATTGATAGGGGGAGGAAAAGGATATCAAGGGAATAATCTGTAGCTTGAGAAACTTAGACAAGAAAGAGCTTTTAGCAATAAAAAGAGCATGAATGTGGTCCTGGCTTATTTGAACCCAGAAAAAATAAAACTGTTGATAAAAAGGTGCAAGGGGCATATGCGTTAAGTAAATATTTCTGTTCCCTGCTTGGAAAATACAGGTAACGTACTCTCAGCAGCTGATGGTCTTTCAATACCTTCCTTTCTACCAGCAATGCAAAAGGATGTAAAGAGAGCTACTACTACTAAATATATTTAAATCAGCAGACCTGTATAGTTAGTATGCATAGGTTTTGAAAAACTAAGAAGATCTCTTTGAGATAAACATTGATTTTCAATTAATCTTGGAACACCAACCTACAAGGAAAATGGCTTTCAGCATTCCCATTTCTGGAAGTAAAGGAGATGTTAGTCTTGCCCCTTTTTAGCTTTTCCCATTAGGCCTCACTTCTGCTCTGGGTTCTTTACACAACCTGGAAGAATAGGATGAGTTCCCACTCTCTCCAGCAGATCCCTGTTCACCAAGCCCGAATTCCTATCCAGAATTCAATCTGTCTTTAGGATGGAGAGGCAAGATGCAAGTCACTTCTTTTTCCTCTGGAAGCAGAGCAACTGGTTGTATCATCCCTGGCTCAGATCCACCTGTTTAATAGTAAAGTGAGGCAGTATCTCTTCCAGGTGCAGCGCCTCATACTGAACACAGACCTAACATCAAACATTCACTTGTACATACTGCTGCTGTAAAGGCACTTCACAGGTTGAGAAAAGCCCTCTGAAGGGATCTGGCCAGATGCAAGACAAATTGCAGAGCAAGTCACTTCCTATACTAGAGGGGGTTTGAAGTCTCACTAGCCATCAGTACCTGCACTAATAAAATTATAATAAAGGAATACTGATGGAGTGTGATCCACCCTGGGAGTGAACAGACCAGGCTATGCCTGCTGGAGATGTGTGCTAAAATTCTGGCTAGCATGCTACCCACTTCCAAAGGGGTGGTTTCAAATGACACTTCCCACCACCACCACCCCTGTATCTTCCTCAGTATGTTTATTCACCAGCTTTTGAAGTCTATGGAGAATTTTGCCCCCAGCTGGTGGAGGTCAGGTTAAGAGCTTTGCCTGGATGATCCTTGGGAGCAAGAACCTCACCTCCCTGTCTGCCTATAAAAGCTCATGCACATGGTGTTACCCACAGAAGTGATAGACCTGAATTCAGTTTTGGTTTTCACTATTATTATAGAATCTGATGTTTTCCAAATGCAAGGCTCTGTACTTGTAGGCTTATTTTTAGAAACAAAAGAACAGTAAGCACAGTATGCTTTACTATGGGTGTCCTTTTATAAATACGTGATCATCACAAGCTTCTTACTGAGCTGTTACTTCTTCTTTACCTCATTTAATCTGAGTAGAGCTTACCACCACCACCACCCCTCACACAAAAATAATTTGCCATTGCACTTGAGTAAAATCATGGTTATGCTGTGGTAATTCTGCAATTATTTATCATTCTATAGACACCCCTTGTCCTGCAACCATCATAAAATCAGATGAAAATAAAAAAAGGAAATATTCCAATCAATAGGACAGATCAAGAAGGATTTAATCACATCTGAAACAACCAGTTTGGTTAAGGTAAACAGCATGCTGGAATGTGTAGAATTTAGTGTGCTTCTCCTTTTTGGTCTTATTTCTTATGTTTTTAAATCACTGACATAATTTGGTATTAAAAATCTATTTCGAAAATAGGAACATAAAATTTTGTTTTGAGGTTAATATTACTCTATTAGAAAAAAGGAGAGAAAAAATATAAAATGTCTCCTGACCAGATTTAAACTTTTCAAACTTTCCAAATTGAAATAGAGAAGCACATAGACCAGATCCTCCTTGGATAATCCTATGACTCTTCTTTTCTCTTGCATGTGGATTTATTATCATGCAGCAGTGACTTTTATGGGATGGTAATGTTATTGCTTTGATTTAGATTCTTTCCAAATACCACAGTCTATTAAAAGCATCAGTTCATCAAAGTCCACAGTATTAATTTACCAGGAATATCCCCATAGGTTTTTTTAAAATAATTTGGTATTATGAAATCGTGCTTCCAACTGAACTAACAGAAATCTAATTATAAATGGGAGCACAGTGCTAATTAAACCACCCACTCCAGCGTTAAGGCCCACTTGGGGGTATTCACATTGGTAAATTGCCAATTTAAGCTAAACTGCAGAATATAATATCCAAGTGTTGGCTAGCCCTACCTTTCTGTTCCTCTCTCTCCTTTGGCCTGCTCCATAATAATAAAGTGTAGAAGGCAAGAAACCCAACAATTTTTCAACCCTTGAAATAATTTTCTGTGAATAACAGTAACTACTGTAGTAGCAAGGGTCAATCTAAAACACGAGAGTTCCCAAGCCTGGCTCTTCACGTGATTAAAAGTAACCCAACATGCTCTCTAACGTGCCTGGCCTGTTCCAGATGCTGTCCCAGATCATCTCATTTGCCCAAGCCATGACAAAGGACTGAGGAAGGCAGCTCTGTGCTAATCCATGCCCCAAGCTTTGCCATTTCCCAGCAGAGTCTCATTTCAGGAGGAAGGGGTCATCAATGCACAGTGGCCCCAGCCACAGCACTGATATGGCCCATCTAGCTTCTCTGCGTTGAGTCTTCATGATAGAGGGTAGGTTCTCCAGCAGAACAGCCGTAACAAACCTCTGGTCAATCCTGTCTGATTTACAGGGTCTGATAATACAAAAAGCCAAGTGCCACCTGGGCCTTGATCTTGTTTTCTGTCATTTAGACTGAAGGTCACTTACATGACAAGCAACCTGTGTATGACAAAATCACCTGCTCCGCTCTGACACTTTGTTCAAAGAGAGAGAAAGTGATATATTAAAATGAATACAAAAAGCATTCATTTTAATAAAAGGAAGATTATTTGATTCCTAGTAAGCCAGTATTCTGCTGAGAGATACCAAGAAAGCAACATGACTTACTCAGGGATTTGATTTCAGAATAAGGATAGTGGCGCATATCTTTTGCTCTGAGAGAAAGGGAACTAGGTCATAGATGCCTTACCACTCTGATTAGACAGAGGGAAGGAAGGATGGAGAAATGCCATGGCAACCAGCCTTTATTAAGTAGTCATAACCTGGGGTCTAGGACAAAATAAGGATAAAAGGAGAAATCTTAACGGGTTTCGTCTAGGACTATATATGCACAATATCTGTTATCATTCCAGTAAAACTTGATTTTCTATTTATTACACTGAAGTGTTTGGCCTCTTAGATACCACCTAGATTTTACCATCAAACACTAATGGGAATTTCACCATTTTAGTGGGCAGATCCATAGTCAAGCTGGGACCTTTCTGACCCATTAGCAATGTTTCTGGACATATATGTCCAGAGATATCCCATGGGTAACTTTGAAAGGCTTGTGTGATGTATCAGCAGAAAGACACATGGGACTACGATTTCATAAAATAACTTACCATCTAAATGGTGTCAAGCTTGTTCACAATTTGGCTGAAAAACCTCCGAATATAGCCTAGGGAAGGAAGTACAATTAGCACTTTGCAGGTAGAAGTGTTCAATACACAGAGAGTAGAAGCACTGCTTAGCATAACAGGGCTCTAACCCAGCAAGAGGAAGGCTGTGTGACTGATTACTTGTGGTCATTAAGATACCAAAGTGTTGATCAGAGCAAACGTATTTCCCCAACAGGAAAAAGAATCCTGTATGGGAAAATAAAAGTTATTCTGTATATAATATTATTTTTTTATTTTCTGTTAGATGTGGTAGTCATCACTTTTTCCTATGTATTGGTGTACCCTTTTTATCTCCTATGCCACTCTATGTTATTAACTGCCATAATTCATACCTTATTTCTGTCTAGCATAGAAAAAATCCCATTTCTTCTTTGTGAAGTTCTATTGTTTTGAAAGATGCTATGATTTCACATGCCTGCAATGGAATTCCTAGGTGACATGAAGCAAAAATAGGCATGTCTGCCCATACCTTATAGAATTAGATCTGCGTGATGCTAAAATCCAGTTCTCCATTTCTTACATTTTTTCTGAACTTTGACAGCCCTGAGATTTGTTAGCCTGAATATTTTTGCTAAGCTTTGTCAGTGACCTGGAGGAGATGGGGAGCACACCATCATGAATTTTGCAGGTGACACCAAGTTGGTGGGAACAGTCAATATGCATGAGGGCAGGACTGCCATTCAGAGGGGCCTAGAGAGTCTGGAGGAATGGCCAGACAGGAAATTCAATAAGGGCAAATGTAAACTATTGCAATGGGGAAGGAAAGGCCTCTGTAGTGGTACAGGCTGGGGTCTGATGGGCTGGGGAGCAGCTCTGCAGAAAAGGATCTGGGTATCCAGGCAGAGAGTAAGCTGGGCATGAGCCAGCAGTGTGCCTTGCCAGCAAAGGCAGCCAACAGTATCCTGGGCTGTATTAACAGAACAGCCAGAAGGTTGGAGAAAGTGATTTTTCTGCCTTACTTGTCAATTATTACATTGCATCTAGACTACTGCATCCAATTTGGGATCCCAAATACAGGACATATATCAACAAGTTCACTGGGGCCACCAAGATGTTCAGGAGGAGCACTTGCGCTGTGAGGAGAGGCTGAGGGAAGGGGGCTTGTTCAGCCTGGAGAAGAGATGGTTTTGTGGACAGGAAACAGCAGCTTCCTAGTACATATGAGGAAATTATCAAGAAGAGATCCAACCTTTTCACAGTGGTGCATGGTGAGAGCATGAGAGACAATAGGTCCAGACTGAAACAAGAGAGATCCAGATGATATAAAGAAAAGCTTTTTCACCACGAGGACAGACTAACAGAGAAGAGGTCATGCAGTCTCTGTCCTTGGAGATGTTGAAGACCACATTGAATAAAACCCTGAGAAAATCAGTGTGATCTAACGGCCTACTCTCCTTTGAGCAGAAAGTCAGACTAGAGATCTCCATAAGTCCCTTCTAACCTGAATTACATGATTATAATTACATGATTACATTATTTAAAGTTTCAATCAGGAGAGTTCAACTACTTCCAAGAAGGCATTTTTAGACACATTAGAATACTCCTCATAGAATTTTGTTTTAGAAACTCTGGTTCCCCAGGGTCTAGAAAGGATATTTTTTTCATCTTTTCATTTGATGTTACTTCTGTGTTGGGGATGTTCCTTTTGCTGTTCCATTAAAACCCATTCAAGCAGGAAACTTTGTAAACCTCTCCTCAGTAACAAAGCAGTGGGGACAGGTTAGAAGTTGCCAGGAAGGCTACCTGAAAATGTCCTTCTCTCTTTGCACTGACTGCATAGGAAGACTAGCGTTGAGATTCACCTCATCTACCTTTAGAAGTCTACAGTGTAGGTGTTCACTTCTGAGTGAGTCAGCCCATGCTCCTTTTATAGCACAATGTAGGAGTTAACAGCTGGTTAGCTGAGTCCTGCCTTCGATGACTAGCCTAGACACAGAACTCTTAGATTTAAATTGAGATTAATCTTGTGACTAACAAACAGTAATAGTCTGGATTTGCTCTTTTCCTCATTTCCCACCCTCCCTCCCCATTACATGACCAGAAAGCTGTATTATATTAATTCACCAGGTGTTTTTTTTTGTAGTTGCCAAATGCTCAATCACAGGCAATGTTAATCTAGTCTTGGTTTGAGTCTATTATCATTCCTGCTTTATATGTGGAGGACTGTACCATCTTCAGTAACAGATACCCACAGACATATTTGTCTAAAGATATTTCATCTCCAAGTCAATGTCCTTAGTCTGGTTGGTTTGATGTGACCTTCACGTGCTCTGAAATATGGTTTCCACAAATTTTCACTAAAGCGGTGCTTCACACATATAATGCATTGCAATTCTCTCTTTAACTTTATTTGCACACTGATCACAAAATGTTCCACAAACAATGGTCAGCAGGGTTATCCCCACTTACCAATAGATAAACTGAGACCCTAAGAGTTTAAAGTGTGACTTGTAGAAGGGTTCAAATTGTCATGTTAATACTCCCAGCATCACAGTTTAAAGACTTCCTGAGCCAGAGGTTGTAACCTAACCCTCGTGTTGTGTAGCTACCAACACAGTTCTGGTCTCTCCAGTTTCCAGGCAGTGTAAAAAGAAAAAAGCGTAAGTACAAATCACATCAGCCATCTTTCAAGCAGTATAGTATGTCCAGAAACCTGCCTGGAGTAGTTCTTTTTCATTCCTACATGTAATCTGCAGTGGAGACACAGCATAATTCTAAAGGCAGCTGCTGCTATTCCCCAGGCTCTGGCAGAAGATGGTCTCACTTTTGGTTCATTGTAGGCTGAAGGTGTGTCACAGACTCCCACACACAAATTAAAAACTCATTCCCTGAGGAATTCCAGCAATTCAAAAAGGGGTGGGTGGGTGTATATGTAAGGGTATCTTTCTTCCCTGAGTAACATGTATAATCTTTTTATTCAGAATTAGTTGTATCAATGCTGAACGGGGACATTTTTTTCAACCTGCTGTAAATATGCAAAATTTACTAGTTGCCAGTCAGAAACACATGCTGTTTAGAGATAATAGATGTTATATAAGGTTTATAGGAATGATCCCAATTTATAGATCGTGAACAGAGGCACATAGAAGAAGGGAAAAGCAGCCTCAAAGTATGTTTTGTGTCCTTTGAAAAACTCTCAGCCCTAAGGACTGTATTTTCCCAATACAGTGTACAAGGAAAATCACTAGATCCATGACCTGAACCTCTGTACCCTCATAAATCACTCACATAATGGTCTGTAGAATTAGGTGTTGTTACTTTCAGCCCCAGCAAATATTTAATGACTTATGCAAAGTACAGCCTCTCCATACATGTAGAGACATACAGATATGTTCATATGTCTAAATGGACATATAGAAAGATAAGAACATAGCAAATAGTCAGTAACCCATTACTAATGGCCAGGATGTGAGTTCAAGATCCTGCTTTTAATCAAGCAGTTCTGTAATTTAAACACTTTATAGGTGGGTACAAGACTTCAACAGAACAGCAGCTAGGGATGTCTCAGTTGATCCAGCTGAAGATTATGAAGCACCGTGGAACAGCAATCTCTTTTACTGTCTGTATAGGAAGGGGCTGTCTTGTCCAAGATGTCTGATCCTTCACATGAACATGACATCCAAAGAACCCAACAGATTCTGTTTTGTTTTGGTTTTTAAATAAGCACTCTGTTCACAGGTGTCTGTGCAACAGTTTATCTAAAAAGCTCCTTAACAGATCATCCTCTGCCATGAGTAGTATATCCCACCAAACACTGCTATTATGTACTACTACCGCTTATGAATGCTCTTTTCTAAACTGAGTTGGAGCTTTGATTTTGACTTGCTTTGGTTGGGGGGAGGGGAGCATAAGGTGGCGAACAAGTGACTGAACAAGAAGAATGTAGAAGGTAAAAAAAATTTGTTCTGTTCCTGCAGATTTTCATCTTGCAATTTCTTTATCTCCTCATTACTTTTTGCATATGCATGTGTGTGTGTAATGTAGGCTTCATTGCTTATATAAGTTTCTGGTTAATATATTTTAAAAGCTTCATGAAGAACATCACCATTTGAATTATTTATCATTACAGATGCTTTTAAGGCACTTATCACCATGATATCTGGATCCACTTTTTATAGTTTGTGTTAGGTCATTAGTAGCTAAAAAGAGAGAGAAAAAATCCACCATCCTGCTCTGCAGTACCCTATAGCTGAAAGGCAAAGGAGGTGTTTTTGGCCAGACAGCTAAAAAAGCAGAAGCTTATTGCTTTAGATCAGCCCACACATAGAGGTCCAATTGCAGTCCTTGATCACACCCAGATATGCTCCAAAGTATTTCTGACAGAAGCTATTTGCAGAGAAAGGCCACTTTTCCAGAATGCGCTCCCTCCAGATCCCAGAACCCTTATCCTGGTCCTACAGATCTCAGCATTTTATATGAGTAGAGGCCACGTAATCAGGATAACTGGATCCCATTCCTTGACCAACAAATTGATGGGAATGGTAGAGCTCCCAATAACTGTGTCTCTGTTCTTGTGAGACCTATTGCCCAGCTCCAGGCTGTGAGTGGAATATGTGGGTGTTATGGGTGGAATATAGAACAGGCTTTCTGCACGATGCTGTCTTCTGGTGTTGGATGGAGTTATTTTAGCTATATTTTACTGAGACCTCAGCTAAGTTGAATTATTTTGCATCTGCTTCAGGGTAAGAAGATGCATAGAGACAATTACTGCAGACTAGTTGATGCATAATAACCTGTTAGCTATGCTACTTTGTCCATACATCTAAACCATTAGACAACTCTAATAGGAAGCAAGATAACCTGAGGTAATCTCAACTCCCATTGACTAAAAATAAAAACACAAGTGTCTTCCACAGCTCCACTGCCATGCTTTTCTTGCATGTTACCCTAGAATGACATGTCCATGTATCTAAACCATAAGCAAGATTTTCTTAACCATTAGAGAAATCAGTCTTTTAGGAGCAAGTAGAGCTGTGTTCAAACCCCACACCTTCTTGTACAAAATGTATGTGTTCCCTTGCCCTATCTGATTCTGAATTTTGGCAACAGACCTTCAAAGCTGCTGCTGAGTAGACTCTATGTTTTTCATCAAGAGTCAGACTGTTCAATACAGCACTTTCCCTGTATCTCCCATCTGATATACTGTACTTATATTCACATCATGAAGCTTCTCCTGCAACATGCTGGACTTGCTGCTGTTTCTTGTGTTGTATTTCAGTCTTTTTTTTTTAACTTATTTTAAAAAAAAAAGCTTTCACTAGTTTTATCTTGTAGACAAACTTGTCAATCCTGTTTACTGTTCAGGAAAGATTACAGTATTTCCTGTTATTAAACTACAGCAGAGCATTACGTCAGCTAGACTGAATGAGCCTGTAAAAAAATCACATTTCTTGTATTGTTTCAGAAAATAAAAATACCAGAATATTCATACTGAACCAGAACCTATCACTGGCCAATAGTACAAATGTGAGAAAAATGTAAGAACAGGCTAAGTTTACAGTGATACTTCCTTATTATAACACCCAAGATCTTAGCAAACACTAGTTTACAGATAGTTTTCTGAGCCAGAGATTGTACCTGCATCTTCACACTTCATAGCCTCTAGTGGACTTGTCTTCCATGAATATGTTTATTTTTTTCTGAAACCACTTATACTTTGGGGTCCTGCAACAATCTAATGTAGCAAATTTTTCAATTTCATTGTATGAAAAAGTCTCTCCTTTTCATTTCTTAATTTAAAAACATCCACCTTATTCTTTCACTTGTACAGTAATTCCTCTACACTCTTTGAGAACGTATATAGCTCTATCAAATACCTCTTTGACCATCTCTTCTGCAAGCTTAAAAACCTACTATGTTTAACCTTTCTTTATGCAGAAGCTTCTATTTCAGCTTCTTTTTTACTACAACTCAGCTGACTTTTGCTTAGACTACACCCAGACTTGACACGGCATCTTTACCTCAGTTGGAGGCCAAATTTAGTTCTCTCAGCACTCACAAAACTTGACATGTTGATGTAAGACAAATGTCTTAGACCTCATAGTTTGCTGAGAAAGACTCAAAGAAGAAAACCACAAATATTTCATAATATCCTGGCTAAGTGTGCCATGTTCCACTGCAGCAGTTGGTTTGCATGAAAAAGAAACTTCTGCCAGTGGTTCCAGATTTTATCCCCTGAGATAAAGCAGTGAAGTCTTTTTTTTTTTTAAATGTAGAAATCCCTTGTTCAAAGGAATACTTAAAATTAGCACAGAATTTGTTTCTCAAAATTACAGATAGCGATTCCACGACAGCATAAACTAAAGGGACTAAAAGAAAAAACTCCCTTGCAGTCAGTGCTCTTCTACCATGTTTTAGAGCCGCAGCTGGAGTACCTATGATGTAAATAAACTTAATTTACTTGGAAGATAATAATTACAATGAGGTAAGGCGTTGGCGTACCTCTCTGGCTCTGGACCAGAGAAGAAAGAGCTGCAGTACATATTCTTGTGCAAGGATATCTGATGAAGAAGCAGAAATACTGAATTCTCTGATTTATTAATATCTTTGTTCACCTTCAGATGTCAAATCAGGACACCACGTTCCAGGAGTGACTCAACTGTGGTTAAATGCAGGCATAAACTACTTATCTAGTTAACCCCTCCTGATACCTCTGTTAGGTTATTTAAGCAGTTAATATCCTTATGTGTTACGATTGATGAGACATTATTTCAGGAGCATCCTATATGATTATACATATAATCCTTGTAAATGGAAATTTTCTCCAAACACCAAACAGAAATATTTGAAAACATTTGTGTTTTCCTGTATTACTGGAAATTGTTTCCATCTATTGAAATCTACCACTTTTCTCTATTCAGCTGTAGTAAATTGATAAGGTAAGCCAAAGTGTATGAAGTACCATACCTGGTCAACAGAGTTAAATTAAGTACTTTATGGGGAAAAAAAATCCTAACCATGCATCAATCCATGACAAAATTGTCGATAGCAATATAAAAAAGTTTAGTGTGCAATGAACACTATATTCTATTTGGGAAAAGAGAATATGAGGCTTTGACATGAGGGCTGAAGATTTATTTTTTCCCAGATTCAAATTGTGCAAAATTAACAGATTGAAGACAGAATATGAGTACTTCAGAACTTGGAAACTTAGCATAATGCAGCAATCCAACAGAGAAAAGGCAAACTTTAAGCTCAAGTGCATTGCCAGATAAAGCTCTATCGGGGGGAAGAGGAGGAAAACTGACACCAAGCAAAGTGTGATTTCTTTCTTTTTAATTTAAAATTAGTACAGAATATCTCTCTATTCTAGGCAGCTTGGGCATTTATCCTGCTGTCTATCAAATCATGTAAAATCTTTTGCAATTGGCATCCAATGTGCTAAACCTTGTTGCTGAGTCTTCAGACAAAATTAAAAGCCAGGAAATGTCATTCCATCAGAGATTCTTAAAATCTAAAAATTTGCATTTCCTTACTGAAAGTTGTTTCAGTAGAACCAGAGAAGTTGTTGAAGGGTGGTACCTTTAACATCTATGATGCCTGTGTTGAGAGCATCCGGGTGCAGCACCAACACTGGAGGAAACTTAGAAATAATTTAAGTGTGCACTAAGAGGAAAAAACAAATGTAACTGCTCACCAAATAAAGCATAAGTATTTCTGAAGAAGCCTCACTGTGAGGTCATGGAGACAGTCCAAGTCTGGAAAGTTTATATCCATAAAGCCAAATCAGACAAAGCAAAGGATACACATTTCCTGTTTCCATTTACAAGCTATCAGCTCTCACATTGCAGAAAACAACAAACTATTGTATGGATGTGCAACTGGCAGGTTTTATACTGGGTTTTGGCTAAAGTTTAACCCATAGAGGAGTTAATAGTTTGATCCATTTTGAAAGAAAGCCTACTTAATAATTTGTGAGTCATTACCAAATTATTCAAACACAAAATACAGGAAGCTTGTGTAGACTAGAAACAAGAGGGACAGTCAGAGAAGAAGCCAGAGAAGACCTTCTTTACCATCAGGCCTTCAAAAGCATCATCTTTGTCATGAGACTTTAAGCAATTGAGTTCTTGCAAACCAGAGAATGTAGCCAATGGAGGAATAGTGTAAACAGAGAAAACAAATAGAGCACATTTGTGCATCAGTCATAACCAGGAAAATGGCTGCAAGAAACGCAAAACTATGAGTAAGGAGAAAAGTCATAAGAACTGAGAGGTGGGACACGCGTGACAATGATACTGCACATCATTGATTTAGCAGGAAATCCATCTGTCTCTTCTTTGTGATGACAGCCCTGACTTCTGAGTCATGGATGAATCCTGTCCCCACCTTCAATGGTATTTCTAAAATTATATTGCACCAATGAAATATTTTATATCTCAAGCAGGAGTTACAGAATTGATACAGAATTTAACTAGTGAATCGTATGGACCTAGCAATAATCCCTTCCAGCTTTAATATCCTCAAGTCTGTATAGATCAGCTTCTCCAATGACCTTATCTTAAAATAGGAAAGTGAAGTTGATTTTACATTAGATGATGGCTGAGATCCAGGCCCAGACTCCTGATGTACTGATCCCATAGAACTCCAGGTTATGCAGTCTCACAGGATTGGGGAAACCTATCAGTCTGTGGTACGGACCATTGAATCTTTAAAAAACATGTAGTGCAGCTGCAGGTTCAGATTTTACACTTGACACACTGAGTACTTAGTTTTCTTGTCTTAAATTGTCTTTACACTTCATTGGGATTGGGGAGCAGGGGTTGGAGGATTTTCACCTGCTAAAGTCTGTAGGTGTGAGGGCTATCCATTCCATCAACTTCCTTCTCTTGATGCTCTTAACAGCTTAAAAATGGCACTTTGATCTGTTTAGGTAATTCATAAACACAGGGAAGTTCAAATCACAGATATCTCTATTGGTAAATACAAATTGCCAGAGGGAAAAAGGTAACTTCAAACTTAGTTTACATGGGGCAAATGATCCTGCAATACATCCCTGATCTTAAGGGAAAGCAGCTGGAAAGGGATTTGAAGGACAAAATTGCCTCTCCTGTTATCTGTTTGCATTTGATGCAGACAATATTGACCAAGCTTGTGTATTTAAGAAATAAAGCCAGGTTGCTCAAAAGAGGGCAACAGCTTTATAAAGCGGTTGTATCAGCATCTTGCATTTTCTCTGAATTACAGGGAAAAATCCCCACAGATAAAGACATCTGAGGACATTGCATATTGTACTTTCCATAATCAAGCTTATATGACCACTCCTCTATAGTATTTTTCAGTAGCCAACATGCTTTCCATCAATCTCTCCTTAATCATTTGAGAGTGCAAGCATTCATGGCTCTGAAGAAGGCATATACAGACTGATGTCTCTTTAGCTGTACTATTTCTTTTCTAGATTATATAAATTTGTCTCCTTGTGTCTC
The DNA here is from genome assembly GCF_963921805.1 of Phalacrocorax carbo. Lineage (NCBI taxonomy): Eukaryota > Metazoa > Chordata > Aves > Suliformes > Phalacrocoracidae > Phalacrocorax > Phalacrocorax carbo. The sequence continues at coordinate 17,626,835 of NC_087515.1, read as the reverse complement.
ATCCTTCAATCCCTGAATCATGTTGTGCTTTTCTTAATATTTTTTCCTTCTTACTAGTAGTTCACTTATTACCACAGCAATCTCTTCCTTCTGTCTGCACTTCTTTCTTCCTGACAAGCCACCTAAATCTCTGGGTCTCAATATGCTGCTCGGTTTGACCACTCAGACATAACTTTGTCTTTTGCTGCCCTGCCAACATGCCTGGACCCAGACCCACTGCGATCATCGCAAAGGCTGGGAGTTAATCATTCATGACCACTTAATCATCAGCTTCACTGCTGAAACTGATGACAGGGGGGACAGTGTGAATTACAGTGGACACTTGCTTGGAAAAAAGAAAAAAAGTATCTAGAAGATCTGAGAAGAAATTTTCAATCAACATGACTTGGGGACAAAAAAAGCAGCATCTGAAAAACTGCAACGTGTCTAGCCCGTGAGAACAAATAGATGTGCAAGACAGACATTCTCTTCCCACTCTAGAAAGTATCTTCATCACTACAGCACCCAAAGGAAATACAATTTAATGAAGGACACATTTGAGTCATTGCAACAAAGTGTCTGGGTTTAGAAATATTGAAGCATCTTGTTCCTAGAGAGAACTGAAAATGAAACACTACACTGCATCTGAATTAAAAATGCAATGAAGTTTTGATCATGTGGAAAAAGTTCAGTATTTCATCTTTTTATAAGTCCAGGAACACAAGAAGTACCAGAATTTACTACAGGACCAAAGTCCCTGATTTTTGCTCAGAGCTCTCCTGCCTTGACTATGAGCCTCCCAGGAACTCATTTCACAGAATAATTGCACAGGCGTTAGATCAGCATGCCAGCGCTCTGCTAGCCTAAACTGAGAATCTATGATGGAGAAGGATTCTGCAAATTTGCTCTTGTACTGGTAGTTCCTGGAAGATGCTCTGGATTTTCGATTAATACAGGGAAACATTCTTATCAAAAAATATACATGCGATGCAGTAAAGGCAACAACTTCTTGTTGAAAAAGGTTTTAAAACAAACTCAAGTTAATCTGTGAAATCTGCTACACCAGGAAAACCCAAGAAACCTAAGATTTTATCAGCACTGAGGAAAGAACTGGATATTTACAAAGATAATGAGGAGATCCATAGGCTGATTTGATAGCCTACATAAATTAAGAGACATAGGAGCCTTTATGGCTTTATTACTCGTTCTGAATATGGAATAATACTGTCCTGAAAGACAAGTTGTCCATCATTCAGACACTTACAGTACTGCAGATTTCTGTTACACAGATAACACAGACTGTTAAATGGACTGCCAAAATGACCGGGCAGTGGTCTTCCTCCATTCAGGGAGATCATCTGGCTGGCAGGCCCCTGGATGGGTAGATTTGGTACCCCTGTAGAGTCACCTAACAGATGACTGTTAAGGTCTGTTAATGAAGACCAGACTCAGCCATCTGTACAGTCAGGTAGCACAGAGTGGCTTTAAAAATTGCTGTGCTTTCCTGGCAATTCCTTACATCCACAGCTGCACTCTTCCTTTTCTGCTACTGACTGGGACATTAAAGAGAAGGTATCTAGAAACAATATATAATTAAGCCAGAGAAATGGCTTCAAACCAGGCATGCTGGGTCCTGCTATGCCTCGCTGCAGTGCAGCATGGATGCACCCTGCTGCAGAGCAGTAGACACACAAGCTTTCCGCCTGGCTGACACCTCTGGTTAATGCAGAAGTCTGCTCATGTCTATTCAACAGAACGATTTAAAGCTTCCAGGAGGATCATTGTAACCAACCCACTGGAAGCTGCTACCTAGAGCTTTACCCTGCGGAGTGCTATACCTCTCTGACAATGACTCTCTGGAAGGATTCCTGCAGCTGTGAAATATAGATACATAATTATCACTGTCAGGAAAACCGTTGAGAGTGCACTCCTGTAAACACTACAATGAAGTTCCCTTGTATTCATCACTTGGGCACAGAACTCAGTTTTATGAAGTTCTCAAAAAGGCAAAAAGTAGCCAATGCTTCTGCTCTTCCATTGGGGCTGATCTTGCGAGGGCTGTGCAGAGTTGAGACATTCAGTTCCCTGCAGTCTTAGGACCCAAGATGTGCCTGGAGACTCTGCTGAATCCACAGTTCACCAGACAGAGGATATTTCTGGTGCTCAGACTAAATTTTCCTTGTCTAAATGTTTCCTAGGTGCTACCCAAACTGTGTCTTTCCCTCTTGCCTACCGCTTACTGCAGCCTGCAGATCCGTTTTACAGGATTATCTCAGGGAAGGAAGAGAAAGCAAGAAAGGAAAGATATGGCAAAATTAATGTAGTTTCAGGCAGGAGCAGCACATACTGCACATTGTATAGCACGGTTATTCCTCCACAGAACTGCTTGGATACCATTGTGAAGGACTAGCATAATAAGCCAGATCATACACATTAGGATATGTAGACAGAGAGATGAAAGCATCCTTTTAGATCAGCTCAGACAGTCCCTTAATTCACAGTGACTGAATTCTAAAGCTCTGTATCACCTACTGACATTTTTTTAAAAAAACTAAGAACCATTGTCCTTAGTAGAAGCTCTTATTAAATCTGTTTAGTAAACAAGCTGTACCATTTTCAGTGCCCCATGTTGCAAGGGGAACTAGGTTGTAGCAGGAGCTGCCAAGATAGATTTAGGCTGTAACAAAATGAAATTGACTGGTTTTCATGATATTTAAAGTGCATAGCAAGCCATCATAAACCCTGCTCTCTGTGTATATATATTGCCATACAAGGCACCAGCAGCCCATATTTTAAATAGCTCAGAAATTGGCCTATTTGTAATGTTTTTAGTTTATTGGCTGTATTGCAGATTATTTTTTTTGTACCATGCAGGTGGGAAGTAGCATTCCTTAGTCCACAAGGAGCTTAAGACCATATATTTTAAGAGGAGTTGTGCAGCAGAGCGGGTATGTGCCAACGGCGGGGGTCCTTAAAGCTGTAGTGTCAGGTGCAGTGGATTTATGTAAAACCAAAACTACTTTTCACAGAGAAGCAAGTGTTTAGTTAGGTGCTTTCTACCTCCAGCTCTCCTCCTTTTTCCTTGCCACTCAAGCAAATTAAAAGGAAATTAAAAATGGAGGTTCAAGAGGGACAGTGGTTAAGGGAGGAGAAAAGGGTAGGAAAAAATCTGACAAATTAAAAATTAACCTGCACACTGGAAAATAATTTTCCCTGTAAAACATAATTGCAGCTTCCCCTGTTGCTCTAGTAAATGAAATTTAAATATTTAACTAGAGTACTGGCATCACAACGCCTGCAGCGTGTGCCATCCCCTGCCCAGGAGAGACAGAGCAAATCTTGCAGAACTAAAGTAGCCCTGCTTCTCTCCGCTCCATCGGGCTGCTTGGCTCTGCAACACACCCACCTCTTCCACTCATGGCAGCTCTGCTAGCCCCAGGCAGCTGCAGATGGCGGCTCAAATGCCATATGGATGAGGCAGGTGGTACCAGGTGCTTCTGCTGGTGCACTTTATTTTACCTCAGATATAAGCAAAAGCCAGTGGGACATCAGCCCTTCAGAAAGAGTGCCATGATCTACTGCAGCCAGAAAAAGACATGAATCTCCTGCATGTTGCATGACTAAAAAACATCCAACACAGCTTTCATGGCCACAAAAATGGGAATGAGGTCATTGATGATCAATAACTTGTTATTTTCTTGAAGAATTCAACACCCAGAAGTCTTGCTAAAGTCAGTGTTAGAAATAGTCACATGATACAGTCAGAAAGTCAGGCCATTAACTAGGTAACAGTCAGGCTCCCTGCAGAGCCAGGATGGTTCCTTGGAGTATATTCAATAGTGCTCTGCCTAGTCTTCTTTTTCAGATGGCCTATGTAACAGAGCCTCCATCACATCCCTTGGTAACTACCCCATAGCCTAACCGCTCTCACTTCTTGCTGTTCTGCTAAAGTGTTCCCTCTTAATGTATTTACCTCATCCTTCCCTCTTGTACTCACTTTAAAATCACTCCTTTGTGAGACTCTTTGGGATCCCCACTTCCAGATACTCCAGGATTGCTTTTCCTACACTCCTTTCAATGTCAGTATTGCTTGCTTCCCTTTTGTAATGGCCAGATAGAGGGGCAGCATTGTTCTCTCCTCTGTGCTTTTGCTATCCAGAAGGGATCAGGGTTGTGCTATGCTCTCTGACTCCCAACTAGCATTGAAGTTTAGACTCTGTCCTATTATTTATCGATAGTGGACTTCCCAATGCATCCTAAAGGAAACATAGAGACACATTAAAAAATGCAGCTATTTGTAGCTGAGAAAAGCTTCTGCCTAAGCAGACCTTGATCAGGGAACACAAATCAGAATGCTCTAGAATGAGTTAAATGCCAATGGAAAAGGGCTTTTTCTGAAGCCTGAGTGAAGCCTTTGAGAAGAAAATCAGGTCACAGGATGACAAAGTTTACTCCAATTCTGGCATTGTCTCACATTGGAGCAGAAGTCTAAACCCTCTGGGGTTTGAGACATAAAAAGCCACACAGAGTAACTATTACGGTCCATTCTGGTATTAAAACCTATGACAGTATAAGGTCTGAGGTTCCATCTCCTTCTCTGGAAGTGAAAATCTATAAACATTGATTGCTCATTTCACAAGAAAGAGCTACAGTAAAAAAACCTACCCTTTCCTTCCTAACAGTAAAGGATATTGAACAAGATTTGCCTTACTTTTGCTTCTAGTATCTCTGCCTTTTTAATGCAGAAAGCACTCTCTAACTCTGCTTTTACTCTTATAAAATCAGGTGTCCATAGTCAAATGAAATCCCAAAGGGGGAACACCTGAGTTAACAGGGCCTCTGCTCATCAGAGCCATTAAATATGTTATGTGGTCCTCTATAAGCAGTAACAGATTTTACAAAGTGGTTTACGTAAGGATGGTAACATGATTTTCTACAGTGATATATTTGTGAGGGGGCCTGGAAAAAGGTAAGTCATTATTTGCTTTTTCTTGATTGGAACTGCTAAGACTTTACTGCAGTGGTTATGAATGGAGGTAATCCTTTAGCTAAAAGGCAGCATGTGTTTGGGGCTTAAGACCCTATCTGTTGTTCTTTCTGATGGTTCCACTTACAGAGCAGTAACTTCTGCATGGAGTTACTATTTGAGTACAAAACTGCCACTGCCTTGTAGCCTCCTTAAGCTCCTATGGGAGGTCAGTAATTCAGAAAGAAAAAAAAGGACCATGCTAGTAAAGCCGGAGGAAAAAGTTGGGGGGAGGAGGGGAAGGGTTGCAAACAGTTTTGTTTTAAATCCCTAAGTGTGTATGAGGACATGAGTGGGTCTAAGGAAGAGCAACAAAGCTGGTGAAGGGTCTAGAGCACAAGTCTTATGAGGAGTGGCTGAGGGAACAGGGGTTGTTTACCCTGGAGAAAAGGAGGCTGAAAAGTGACCTTATTGTTCTCTACAACTACTTGACAGGAGGTTGTAGTGAAGTGGGTGTTGGTCTCTTTTCCCAAGTAACAAGTGATAAGACAAGATGAAATGGTTTCAAGTTACACCAGGGGAGGTTTAGGTCAGATATTAGAAAAAATTTCTCTGCCAAAAGGGGTTGTCAAGCATTAGAACAGGCTGCCCAGGGAAGTGGTTGGGTTACCATCCCTGGAGGTATTTAAAAGACTTGTAGATGTGGTGCTTAGGGACACAGTTTAGTGGTGGACTTGGCAGTGTTAGGTTAGTGGTTGGACTTGATGATCTTAAAAGCTTTTTTCCAACCTAAAGGATTCCATGACTCCATGAAATAGAGTTTATCCAGTCTCTGTATGTGACAAGGATAAGGCTTCAACTTAGGAAGATTTTTAGTGCATTTGTATTCAGGACTGAAGAACTCTTTAGGAAATAGACAACATCTGTGCATCCAAAGCAACTTCTAAATTAGTTAATCACTCTCTGTCAAGTCCAATTTCAATATAACACTTCTCAAAGAGACAGTACCTTCTGAGTCATGCTGAAAAAAATACAGTCTTCAGGCCACTAAGCCACTTCCACCACTCACACTTAGAAAGGTAAGACTTTAAGAGGAATCCAGGTGGGTGGACGCATAATGTATAAACTCACAAGTATAAGCTTGATTACAGTGATTATACAACAACATTGTGCCTGGCTGAGTTCTGTCTCTGTGTTAACTAATTCTGAGAATCACTTGCCTAGTGATTTATTGTTGGAGTTCCCTAGAAAAGTGAGGTTTTACAAGCCCTTGAAGCTGCAGCCTAGAGCAAATGCATTCTAATATCAGAAAAAAAACAGGAGGAGAGGTGGTACCTTAAAACTTGGCACAGGTAAGTCTGTCTCAGCATCCTTTTTTGCAATAGGAGACAAAGCTGCTTCCTATAATATGATAACAGCTTCTGTAGAAATGAGGGACAACTGTTCAGTTGAGAGTCGTTTTACCTATTTTATCTGAAGACTTTTCTTCTTTAGTGGGGATCCCCCAGGCTGTTTCACAGAGCTCTTCAGAGAACCCAGAGAATAAAGCAAGGTGATCTCTTGCAGGTGTACTCATGTAGCACTTAAAGCAAAAAGGTAGGAGTTCAGATAGCTTTGTTATTTTCCACCTCTAGTACTAATTGGCTGGGCATCTTTGAGCAGCACAGCTGATCACTGCAAGCCCCACTTTTTTTAAAAAACAGGCCTCCCAATATTTTGTTACTACGTGCAAACTGCTGAAATGCTTGGGTAGAAGCACCTATACTATGAGAGATGAATGCTCCTTTATTCAACAGAGTGCCTAGATCATGAGAAAGCTAAGGGAAGTCAAGGAAGCTGTCAGCTTACACTAGTTCAGACAGAACCCTCTAACCTGAGATGAAGGTGCATATAACAAATATTTATCTAAAATCTTTAAATATCTTGAGAAATTGTTGATGTCTGATCTTTGCCTTACTAAAATCTACCCCAAGGTGCTTGTTGAGTAGATCGAGGGTGAATTAATGCTTAAGAAAAAGCAGATATATAACTCAGTTATGTCTCAGCTGCAGGACAAGCATGCTGCATGTTAGCTACTGATCATCTTCATCTGACAGTTTGGCAAGGCAGGGCCTGCACGCTGAATCACAGCCCCTTCACAATCTGTGCTGCTGTGTGCTCCAGGGCTTGGTTGTGCCAGAGCAAAGCCCAGGCATGCGTAAGTAGAAGGGTACTCCTGCCATAGTCAGCAAGGGCCTCCCTGCAAGGAGTTAAAGGCTAGCATGTACTTAAGAGCTTTGCTGTATCTGGGTTAAAGTGCCCCATGCCTTGAGGGCTTGAGCTCTGATCCAGCACCAGTCTAGGACTCAAGGAGTCATATTCTGCTTTCATTTATCACTGATGTAAACTAGAATAACTCCATTGAGATTAGTGGCATTAACTTATACCACTGTGCAATAATACCAGAACTTGACTGTATTAACTGTCTTTTATTATGCTCTGCACTTCTGAGGATACCTTTGCCAGAAATGCTAAATTTCTGCAAAACTGTCTATTATTTGGGACAATTGAGAGATTTCCATCTCTGTAATATTAATTTCTTGGCTTATATAAACATGGCCCTGAGGAACTATCTTTCAACCTCTTTCAACAGAGATATTGATAAATTCCCTAATATGTATACTGCTTTCCTTTTCAGTGTCTGAACTGAATAAATTTATAAAGCAGATATTACTTTAATCTGGAAAATATTCCCCACCAGTGAACATGCTATTGTTCTCATGGCTTAGCTGGGACGATGTTCCTTTTTTCTCCCTAGTAACAGTGTTGGTTGTGGAAAGAAACGTTGAACCGAAGAGATCTCAGGGCATCTAGTGGTTCACAGCGAAAACTGTACCTTCATGCTAGCAGTTTGGGGATGAACTGACAGCATTAACATGTGAGGAGGTGATAAGGAGTGCTAGAGGGGAAGAGTGTCACCTATTCCTACCCCTGTCAGCAGCGAGCCTTTGGCCTAAGCCACCAAAGTTCAGTCTCTTAAGAGCTCTGCATGTGTCACTGCCCAACCTTCATCATCACCACCAAATGACAGTGACAGGTACTAGGTGGGTTGGAAGAACCCAGGAATGTGATTGTTTGCCCTCTGCCTCCGTTCAGACTGTGGTAGAAAAGAACCATCCTAACAGGGCAGTAAAAATGGAAGACTAGCCTTGTGATTAATGGGGTACAAAGCCAAACATGTATTTCTGCCTCAGTTTTCCTTGCATGATTAATGGCATATATTAAAAATTGAGTGCTTACAATATGGAAATGCTGCTTACTGCCACAAGAACTGTCTCTCAGTACAGAAGCACAGGAGATGGAGTGTAGCTGCCATAGCCACATATGTATCATTCAAATACTTATTCTTGTCCATGAAGTGCAAATAGCCTGGCTAACAGTGATCATTTTGCAGACTATTAAGCACTTTTCTAAGGTTATATTTTGTATGGCCTGAAGCTGGACTACAAGGGGCTTCTTTCTAAACTCTGCATCTTGCAGGCACCAGTTAAAATTTAAGTTTCCAGAGAGCCCAGCTGAGATCAGAGCTTTGCTGTGCCAAGCACTGAGTAAATATATAGAAGAGAGCCCCAGGTCCAAATTAAAGTTCTGAAAGAAACTGAGGTGAGAGGAAAGACGATTCCTGTGTAGAAACAGATGTTTTAGTACAAGGAAATAACACAGGACAAAAAAATAAATGGAAATCAATTGTCACTTCTATGTCCATCACTTTCCCCAAAGGCCTCTCCGGACCTTCCCATGCTTGAACTTGTGTGTTCACACTTGCTGTGTGTTTTTTGTAGTACAAGATAAAGCACAGCCTCTGATTTAAATGCCATAGCTGGGAAACCAACAAGTACACTTCTCTCTTGATTGTAAATTAGATCTATACACTATAAGAAGTGAAAAGCATTTTATTAAGGTTGCAACTTTGCAGTGCAAAGTGAGAAAATGGCAGAATGATGGCAGTACACAGAATTCCAGTTCAGTCCTCTTGTGTCTCTATTATGGCACACTTCAGTTCCTTGATTGCATGCTATTTTTCTCAGCAGCCCCCTGACATACATTGCACACCTGGGCTGAACTGATCATCAAAATTATGCATGGTAACTAGCAGGGAAGCTGTCAGCTACTCACAATGAATTCAGTAACACCAGCAAAAATTAGATGCCTGTAGTTCACCTGACTGAGCTTAGAGTTATGATCAGTGCATATGCACAATTTTCCAAAACTGCATTTGTGTGTTGGAAGTCCTCGAAAGCTAACAGGGAAGACCTATGCCAAATATATGATCAATGAGCTTATCAGGTGGTGGATAGTCTAATATGTGAACAAGTTTGGAGCCTCTTAGCAAATGCATCGTGCCGTGACAGAACATATGTTTCTGCGTAAAGGAAGCCATGGCCACTGTACATTGGATTGTAGCTACTGGATGAAATGCTGTTGGTCATTGTTTGGCCAGGAACTTACAAATGCTCCGCTGCTTGGTGTTTGCCATTGCCAAAGTAAAAATGTCTAAATGGTGGTTCTGATGCTAATTCAAATCTTTGGCAAGGAAGATCAAAGATGCATAGGCTGAAAAATCTAGGCAGAGTAAAGGTGAGTAGCAATGGCTAATTTGGCCAGAGCTGCATTTTTGCCAGCAATTAGTACAACTTCTTTTAAGGACTATCTGTTCTTGGAGCATAGGTCAAAGGTGTGTTTCTTCCCTGTCATAACATACAACAACAAGGTATCCTTGAATTCCCAAGTGATCATAGATTTGCATTTCCAGCAAGTAATTTTAACAAATGTTACTCCATTTAAATTTCCCTATCAGTAAATTGCTATTCACTATGTTAAAAAACAGCATGATATGTGAGAGATGGAACATATCTATCTTATTCAGACTACAGAGTCCAGGCTGATGGCAAATGATAATACTCTTAACGGTAAATACCTCAGAGAGGTACAGGTGGGCTGTGCAAACCAGAGTGCTTGACTTAACTTCAAAGTGAACGTATTCTGGGTAGTAGGAATGTTTAAAAGGACTGTAAAAGACACATCATGACATAGACCTAAAAGAAACAATGATTGTAGCTTTGTAGCGTTTAGTGATTTAGTTACAGGAAAGCTACTAGAGGAAGATAGAGATTTAAAATAATGTTAGATATAATAAAAGATAGGATTATTCAGAATTATTGCAAAGAATAACATTATTAAGAGGTGTGGTTTAATGCTGAATGTCCTTGCTAGAACGAAAACTGAGAAGAGGGAGTAATCTGCTCACATGGGTAGGAGTACTCCTGCCCATTCTACCCATAACTATCCATGCACATTCATGGATTATATGAGGAAGACTTGTGGATATCCTTATTGGGGTGGGGGGGGTGGGGGGGGGAGGAAGTGCCTAGTATTTAGGGAAATCAGGTAGATACTGCTTTTTTCTTTTTTCTTTATTAAACCCACAGGCTTAATGACATTCAGGGCAACAGTCTGACCATTGATTCGTGGGGCAAAGATTCTATCCAGTTCTTCTATGGTGTAGCCTCATCCCAAAATCTAACCAGTTCATCCCCTTACTAAAACTTCCCTGCTTGCCCTCTTTTTTTTTTTTTTAAAGACATAAAAATTATCAAAAACACTGAAAGGGAGGGAGCTTGGTAGCAGAGATTGGTGTCAAAACTCTTTGGTTGTCTCCCTGATTGTGCCCTGTTTTGTTGTGTTACCTTACAAATAAGGTAGCTAGATCTCCCTTTGTCTTGCTTGCATGTGCTCTGTAAAATGGAGGTAATTAAAAACACCTGCCTCATGGGAATGCCTTACACTGATACTTAATGGCTTAACATTTGTAAAGCTCTTTGAAAGCTTTAGATGTGGGTCTGTATAGAAATTCAAAGCATTGTTATCTTGCAGGATAAACAGGCATTTCTCAAGGCCAATCCTGCTTTATTCATGATATGTGAAAGATGAAAAAATGTGGGGATAGATATATTACTGTAATGCAGATAAAGCAAAGCCTGCTGGCTTGCTTGTGCTTCTAATAATATCATCCTGTCTTCACCATCTTCTGCTTATAACTTTGCCTGAGAGCAAAAGTCCCAGCACATGTAAGGGTAACCTAGGACCTAATGACACAAATGCATGTTTTTCGAAAGTCTGTGATAGGTGTCACAGAAAACGCATATTCTGTTCAGAATCCAGAATAAATATGTGTTTCCTTCACGCAGTGGACAGGCTAAGAGAAAACAAGTTTAGCAGACTTTCTCCCCATGGCTGTGGAACGATGTCATCTTTCTAACTACAAGGAAGATCTCCTCCTAGCCCCTGGAACAAAGAACACTTTTAACTCTGGCCATCAAAGTTGTGCCTCAGTACTGACAGTAAGGGCTTGTACACTTTAGAGATAAGGTTTTTGTCCTCATTTTGGCTGGGATAAAGTTAATTTTCTTCCCAGTAGCTGGTATAGTGCTGTGTTTTGGATTTAGGATGAGAAAAATGTTGATAACACACTGATGTTTTAGCTGTTGCTGAGCAGTGCTTACACTGGTCAAAAACTTTTCAGCTTCCCTTGCTCTGTCAGGCACACAAGAAGCTGGGAGGGGGCACAGCCGGGACAGCTGATCCCAACTGGCCAAAGGGGTGTTCCATACCATATGACATCATGCGCAGTATATAAACTGGGGGGAGTTGGCTGGGGGGCAGTGATTGCTGCTCAGGGACTGGCTGGGTGTCAGTCAGCAGGTGGTGAGTGGTTGCATCATGTGGGTTCGTTTGGGGGTTTTGTTTTGTTTTGTTTTTCCTGGGTTTTGTTTCTCTGGATTTTCCTTTTCATTGCAATTTATCATTATTCTTTTAATTATTAAACCGTTCTTATCCCAGTGTCCTGGTTTCAGCTAGGATAGAGTTAAATCTCTTTGTAGTAGCTAGTGTGGGACTATGTTTTGGATTTTTGCTAGAAACAGTGGTGATAATGCGGAGATGTTTTAGTTGTTGTTAAGTAGCTCTTACACTGGTCAAAGACTTTTTCAGCTCCCCGTGCTCTGCAGGGTGCACAAGAAGCTGGGAGGGGACACAGCCAGGACAGCTGACCCCAACTGACCAACAGGATATTCCATACCATATGACGTCATGCTCAGCATATAAAGCTGGGGGAAGAAGAAGGAAGGGGGGGGAACGTTTGGAATGATGGTGTTTGTCTTCCCAAGTAACCGTTACGCGTGATGGAGCCCTGCTTTCCTGGAGATGGCTGAACACCTGCCTGCCCGTGGGAAGCAGTGATTGAATTCCTTGTTTTGCTTTGCTTCCACAAGCAGCTTTTCCTTTACCTATTAAACTGTCTTTATCTCAACCCATGAGTTGCCTCACTTTTACTCTTCCAATTCTCTCCTCTGTCCCACCAGGGTCTTGTGGCTCTTGGCAATAGTACGATTTTGGAATACAGCTTTTAAGTATAGGAAGCTTTTTTCATCCCTGTTCCAATTCTGCTGCTGCCTCCTTCCTTCCTTCCTTCCTTACAAAAATAAGTCCATTCTGTTTGTAATCCTACCTAACACAGGCAGATGAAGTGAGTCAACTCCTTTTTTGTTGTTTATGACAAACATTCAGTTAAAACGTTACAAGCAATCACAAAACCACTGATAATCTTAAAACAAATAAGATGCTTGTGGTGAAGAGCCTAAAGGAGGCAAAATAGAACAATCTCAGGCTGAGAAAATAATTATGAGGAAATCTTCAAAGGTTTTGTTTTCATCCTTTAAAAAAATGTAAAGAGATATGAGCTTTCTAGTGAATAAAAGATTCTATATACATACCATGGGAAATTGAGAAGAGTTGACTTTATTTTTAGCATACTATGAGGCAGACTAACGAAGCGCTAGACCAGGCAGTCTAGAAATATGGAATCTGCTTTATCAGCAGCTTAAAGGAGAAGCTAAACAATCTGACGATGTTTTCCAGCTAAGTGGTTTTGTATGAGAGTTGGAGGTTGGAATGTTTTTGGTTTGTTTCCACCCCATCCCCCATGTGATATACTAAAAAGAATCCCATGGGTTCTTTTCAACAACAATAAGCAGTACAGTCTGATGTAAGAGGTGTGATATTTGATAAAGTACATCAATCTCAAGATATGAGCAAAGACGCAAGACACTTCAAGATACACTTAAATTCTTATTGAAATCACCTCAACCATTTCAATAACATATAAATAAGGGGAGACTGTCTTTGCAATTTTGTCTGGTTTTAATTTGGAATAAAGTAATACTGCTAAAGATGGGTTTGGGTTGATTTTTTGAAGGATGTGCCATGAACATGTAGCTGTGATCTTGACTTTATTATAGGAGAGAAGAACATGCATTCAAATGTTTTATTGAATACATTGCTTTTAGTAACTTATCACATACAAGCACACTCAAGAGTACAATGCAAAAAGCAAATACATGTTGTGAGTAAAATAGATCTGATTAGGGAATACCTAATCGACATGCCTATAGTTTTAAGTATTATGGCAAGGCCATTGGCTTCAGTGAAGAAACTTAAATCCTTAGCTTTCATTAAATGTCTATCTGATTGGTGCCTATAATAGGAATTCTAGGCAATGCTTTCTTTTGTTTTTGGAAAAGGGGTTCTGTGAGTTCTCCTGATTCAAATGTATGTGGCCAGTGAAACCTTTGCAAACTATCTTTTGAACTCTCCCAATGGTCTCTTACTCAGTTTTGCAAATAGGAAGAGTGTGTTCCTACCATTACAACTTAAGTTAAATCCTGCCGACATAACTGGACTTACCCTGAAGTGGAATCTGGACCAAGAGGTCAGCAAACAGCAGTGCAGTGTACTCTGGGACTTTGATCTGATGGGGAAATAATCAGTTAGTACTCTGGGGTCCTGTTCTGGTTGCACGCTGGTTTTGTACAGGAGTCATTCTGTTGACTTCATTGAATTTGCACCAGAATCCAGCTTGTTCCCTTTCTTACTGCCTATTTGGATACATTAGTGTTTATTTTAGGGGGAGAACATTGTTGAGTTTCAGTCGCTTCTAAACTGTGGGATTCAATGACTAACACAAGCTAGATCCTGGTCACACAGAGCATTAAGTAGCACGCGTTTAACAACACAGCGTTAAAAATGAGTCACTTAATTAACAAAGGCAGGGAGTGATTAGTATAGAACAGAATAAATGGTACCTAGCTAAAAATATTTTCTCTGCTTCATTCTTTCAATTTATTTTTCACTTTAAATTACATGGATCAGGGACACCAAGCTGATATATTTCATCAGAATCACAGCCTGACAGATAACAGCGTAAGTTAAATCTGCAACAAGTGACTCTACAGATACTGATCTAGAATTGTGTTAGGTGAGAGTGTGCTTTAGCAAGGGGACTTTAAGTCAGCTAATGGTAACTCCTAGAATACTCAAAGGTAAAATATATTCTTTGTGTATCTTTCTAAATGTCTGCCATTTATCTGGAGATGAACAATATGGAAAACATCAGGCATATTAACACAGAAATAAAGAAATACTCTGAACTTAAAAATTTATGTAAGAAACTACCGTACATCCCACTTTTGACTATCAAAGCTGAGAGTTTTCTCTTCCTTCTAATTATTAACTTACGGATTGCATTTATTCAAACTATTGTACTCTGCCTTGCACTTCTTGTTTCCTGTCTAAATCTGGATTACACCCAACCCATTCTATCATGTCAGCTAGTCATTTCTTGTGCTGTTCTTCTGCTGAACCAAAAAACCTGGCCATTAGCAGGCTTTTCCTTTCCCTTATTTGCAGTTTTCATTTCTGCTGCCTCTTTTGCTGATCATCTCATTACTGGCAGCAGCTCACTGAAAACAATTTCTTGTAAATGTCAGCAAATTCTGTGTACTACCTTCTTGATGGTCCCTGTTTCTATTATGAAGAAAACAGGACCATGATCAAGGCATTTGGTCAGGAGTCTGCTTTTTTCCTTGGGGGGAGGGGGGAGTTTGGTTTGGTGTGTGTGTTTGTTTTATTCATTCCCTGGGCTTATAGGGACATTCCTCTGCTCTTCCCACTGCCTCTGTTCTCCAGCTCTAAAATGGAGGTGATAACTGTGATCTACAAGAGGGGAAGGTTAAAACAGCTTATGGATTGTTTCAGTCAGATGACAGGAGCTGTAAAAGTACTACATATGGAACAGAAAAATACAAATCATAACTATGGTATGGTAGACAACCAATACAGAAATTACTGGATTCAAATAATAAAATGCTGCAAGGCAAAGATGGAAAATGCAGCGTAGGGTAACTTGCAGATTTCCCCAAGCTGTAAAGCTGAAGCTCACTGACCAGTCCCATTTTTTAAAAAGTAAAATGCCATCAGTAGATGAATGATAATAGGAACATAAACCACTGCTTCTGATAAGCTTATTATGGACTCCTATGTACCCACAGGAGAATTACAGCAAAAGAGAATGTGATTAGAGGCAGCTGCCAAAATTGGAGGGTGGAAGCAAAACTTCAGAGTTACATAGGAAATGAGGTGAAATGAAATGAACTAGCCCAGCTGAGATAATATAATAGTATATGCATTTGCCACACTTATAAATAAAACATTGACTTATTGCTCTTGCAGGGTGTACAGATCCCAGGGGATTTAACATAGCATGATGCACATGTGGGGGCAGAAGAGAAGGTCATAGAAAAATGTGATGCTGGAAATGGCTTTCATGTAATCTGTAGAGGAGGGAAGAAAGGGGTCGGGGGGGAAGGCAAGTAGCATTCAAAACCTGACTATTGTTTTTCTCTTTAAAACAAAACTCTAATCAGGGCTTGGAGACAGAAAATATGTTAGACTTCTAGCACAGTAATTCAAATGATCAGAGAAGTGTCACTTCATTTATTACTGTCTTTGAAAGGTTTCTGTATCTCTTTCAATTTTTGTCACCATCTCAATCCATTGGAGCTTGATGTTGTTTTTCCATCTCCAGTTGATGCAAACCTTCCTCATAAACAGGAGAAACCATCCAAATAATGTGAAGTGTCTTGTTGAAAACACACAAACATTTGGGATTTAAAAAGCAAGTTCTCTTTCTTTAACTCCTGGTGTTTTGAAAGGAGAAACTCAATAGTGTATGTTCCAAATGGAGTGGGCGAGTATTTGATGAATGAACACAAACACAATACAGAGGTATCCTGTGGAGTGTCTTTGATGTAAATGTGATCTCAAAGTGCTTTATGAATTTTAATTGGGTAGAAGGATGGAGAAATTAAAAGCCAGACGGGTGAGGAAATTAGGAATTTTTTTTCAGTTAATGAGATGGAAAGATACAGACAAGTTTTCAGTTCTCATATGACAGTAGAGAAAGGCCTTGCGCTGAGGTAGTAGACAGAAAGTTGAAATTAATAAAATATATATGGAGGGAACTTCTGATTGCATTTACAAAATGCATATACAAAATTCCCTGAAGGTTTTGCACAGTTCACTGGAAACCCGGGGTTCTAGTCGGAAGGAAAATACAAAAGATTTATTTAAGAGAAATAACTTCATAGCCTTTCAAAAGGTGTGCCAGAAAGGCAGAAGAGCATTTGCTGCTGCTCCTCCAGAAAGATTTGAGCAGAGGCAGAAAATCTGGCTGTCCGTACAAATGAAACAGCTATCATTTCTATGATTCCTACCATGCAAGCAACTATTTTTCCATATCTGTTTCTTTGGGGTAGTTTTTTGGTTTGCTTTTGTGTGTTTGCACACCCTCCTTCAGGCAGAAACTTTGGTCTTTTGAAGGACTATTGACACACAATTGATTCACCTGTGTCTACCTGCTTAGCAGTCATCCGTTACTGCTCACTTCAAATATTTGTCCTTGTAGGCAAAGGAGGACACGACAGACATGGCATGTGCTATACCTGGATGCTGTCTATTCTCACAGTCTGTGGGGTTTTACCTTCAGTTAGTTTACCTTTTTGTAACAGTTCCTCGGTCATCTTGACAGCCGCCTCTGTGTTGCAGCAGACAAGATGTGATACAAAGAAACCCTCAAGTCTGAATTCCACTTAGGCTGCGCAGCATGCAGTAGTCCCAAATGCTGGATGGAGCAAGGCAAGTTACATCTGTCATGTCTTGAAGTTCTTACAGTGGGAAAAACAAGTCTCTAGCATTCAGTTATATGTTTTATTTAAGGGATCTACTTTCCTGTTAGCCTTTGGATTATTAACTACAGCAACAGCATACTCCATGTTAGGAATCTGCGTGGTAGCTCTGAAAGCTTCCTAATATTTACAGATATCCCAACCATTCACACTGCAGCAGGGAAATGGGTGTTGCCTATTCTTATGCTGAAATGGTTTGATGCATTTGGCCATCTCCACTAAAAATGAGTTAAAATTAATCTAATATCGTATTAAGAACAGCAAGGAAGGTCATTAACAGGGCATATTGCCAGCTGACTTCCCTGATCTTTTTTCTTTTTTCTTTAAAGAAGAAAAAGAACATAATAACCATCATAGTCCACTTGTTCTTGAGCACCTTGAACTGACTTACTCTGTATTGACAGC
Organism: Phalacrocorax carbo; assembly: GCF_963921805.1. Taxonomy (NCBI): domain Eukaryota; kingdom Metazoa; phylum Chordata; class Aves; order Suliformes; family Phalacrocoracidae; genus Phalacrocorax; species Phalacrocorax carbo. The sequence continues at coordinate 17,609,366 of NC_087515.1, read as the reverse complement.
TGCACATGTACAATTAACTCTTTCAAACTAGCTGGCAAAAGCCTGTGCAAAGTGCGCTGCATTGTGAAAGACCAGGTGGAACCAATGACCCAGCCATCTGACCAACACCTGGCTGTATGATGATCGTGGAAAAACAGTTCTGCTGAAAACCAGAGCATCATTGTCTGATGAATAACTGGCTACACAGTGACAAAGAAGCGCTGAGAAGGGCTCAATACATGCTCTGACACCTCATCAGTCTGCCACGTCAAGGATGGATGCTTGCGTAAGTGGGCCCCGCAGGATCCTAGCACACTGCTGAAGTGTGTGTTCTGGCTGTGGTTGAGGCCATTCTTGCATAGCTACTACAGAAAAGAGAGGCAGGGCAGCCTGTCACAGCCCACAGATGTGTACCCCATCCTACTGCGACATGTGAAGGGCTGCATTCTCAGGTTTGTATGCACAACATTTCCAGAGGCTGATTTGGCCTTCACTGAGTAAGGCATCAAGGTTTGTCACACATTAGCTTGCAGGTGTGATCAGGAGAAGCACTAATGGAAACCTTCCTGATTTCTATTGCTAGCCTGTCTGCCTCGGGTTCCCTGTGATAATAATAACGGACTTGCTAATGGCATTATTCATTCCTTTACATTCAGGGAGGTTTGACTGGTAAAGGCATAAAAATAAACAAGACACAGTACAGATAAGTAGTAGGTAATAATTTTCCATAAATTCCTCTGTACACATTTTCACAGCAAATGTCACTATAAGAAAGAACTATATAATCAAGGCACAAATAAGCAAAGAGCACAGAATAAACACAACAACCCTCTTAATGCAAGATATACAACTTGTACTTATTGAAGTGTAAAGAGTGTACTGAACACTAAGCAATGGATCACCTGCAATAAGATAAACTGTTCTTCTAATGATATGGTTCCACATGGTGTTTGTGACTCAAGAGGAGGGAGGGAGGGAGGAAGGCAGAAGTAGAAAGAGGAGGAAAGAACGTGGATCTCCATCATAAGAAGAGAATGACATGTGTAAACCAGCAGAAAGGCAGCCTAGCTAAGAAATTCATTTGTGAGACATGTCTAGTGCATGTGGAAGTCCCAGGTTTTAATCCACTGGGTGATTTCAAGGTTAGACACTAAGGGACCTTCCTCTGGCCCAACACAAGGACTTAATTTTTAGGTAGCACTTGAAGACAGATGGTCTTAATTGCTCATTGAACCTTTTGGCACCTAAATTTCAGGCAAGTCTCAATTCAGATAGAGTCCCATTCCCAGTCTGTTGGTGCACAACTTCCAAAAGGACTGTGACCACACTAACTGCAGTAAGCTCCAGAGCAGCAGCCAAAATGAACCTGACTTCTAGAGATGCATGAGTTATATGCAAAGACATTAAAGAAAACCACATCACCTACTTTACTGAACTCTGCCTTCTAATAGTTGTGTTGCTCCTCTTCAGATTGTGCTGTTGGGTTTGAGCTGGTGAGCCACAGACTTTGAATGCTGTCACATGCATTTGTGTAGCAATGATGCAGTTGCACTCGGTGTCACTTATACTGTGTTATAGAGTAATGTAAAAATTAGAAGTGATTTTAAAATCTAAATTGTTAGGAAGCACAGAAAAGATTCAGCTAAAATAGTCCTGTGAACCCTACGACCTGTATAAAAGTACACAATCCGGAAAACAAACCTTATCCATATACTTAGATTGCTGTTTCCATCAGCTATGTAAGATTGCTGTGGGGAGTTTCTTAACAAAATACTTGCTATTTTTGAGGGATTAGGGGAGTCAAGGAAAAGTACCTGAAAGAACTGGATAATTATTAAGGGTAAAGAATAAAATTTGAGTATAATATCCAGGAGGGGATCACTAGAGCATGTACTTCAATGTGCACAACTAGCTAAGACCCCTAGTGTTAAAGCAAACAGTCAGTGTTTGTAATCTCTCATAGGATTTCCTATTGTTCAACTCCAGTGCAAGCAGGATAATCTGCCACATGTTTTCAGCAGATCTTATTTCATGTCTAGCACTTGTGTGCATGAATGTGATGCAGAGCTCATACAGATTTTCAGTATTTGTCAGGAAACACATCTCTTCCTCTGTCACTTGAGTTCCCTGCTATTACCTCAATTCTGCTGCCCCACAGAGGGGTCTTATTGTAATTTCTAACTCTGAAGTGACTACTACTCCTGCAATACTAGAGACAGCAAAACAGACCGTCTGAAGCAGTTTCTGACTACTAAGATCACAGCCTGCTTTCATACAATATCATGTTTAGTATGGAAGTCCTCTCATAAAGTATCACTAATTCGGTTGGGATTCCATAAGCCTATGGCACCACCTAGCTGCAAACACTTGTGGTTTTTTTTTTTTCACTTCAGAAAACACCTTTTTAATTCAGCTTTCAGCTGTTATTCAGCTAGCACTGAATTAAGAAGTGGGCTCAATATTTACTATAAATCTACGTATTGTCTGATCTGAGGTTTCCCAGCCTGTTCCGAGTCTTGTTCCTGTGCTGGCTTATCTTACTGATCTGTTATAGGATGGTGCATTAGTGCTTAGTTATGTGCACTGACTTGGTGGAGAGAATTCAGCTGTCTAGGGCTCACCTCTCAGTATAAGACTGCTCGCCTCATCCAAGGTCTTAACTCACATTTCTTCCTTCTGAACACATGCTGAAGTTATTTGTCTGTTAAATGACAAAATTGTGTTATCACCCCAAACAGAAAAAAAGAATTAGGAATCTAAAACCAACTGGGGGAAAAAAAAAAAGATACTTACTTTACAGTGGGAATTACAGCTGCACTTCAAAAAAACAAAGGTGACAAATAAGTGTACCAAATTGTGGTGTTTTGTGGAAACTAGAAGTGTTTGCTTCTTTAGATCAAGTTTGGCAGTTTCAAATTCCCAGAAAGGGGTAAGAAATATCAAGCTTCCCCAATGGTCTTTTCTGCAACTTCTTAAAAATATGACAAATATATTTTCGTTTAGAAACAAAAACATCCATATTTTTCAAGTTTAAATGAAAAAGTAGACACGTAAATGAAACACTTCCCTTAACAGGGGGCGTCAAAAGAAACATTCTCTATATAAAATGGTATTTTGTCCATTTTCTTTAAATAGGTACTCATTTCTATGTTAATATAAACCAATGTGCCTTCCTTTTCTTTTCTGGGACATTTCTTACAGCCATTGAACAAAATCAAATACCCTGTTATTTAGCCAAATCCACAGAGCAGGCTGGAAACACATCAAGATGTATTAATATCTTCCTTGCTCTTGATATGTTTCCCAGAAATCTTGGCATAAAAGAAGTAGAGTTTGACATTTACAAAATGGGTCTTTTATGAACTTGGTGGCCTTGGATACACTTACAGTCAGAAAAGATGCTTGAGTTGTAATGGAAAGGTCTTCATGACTGAGTGATCATTATACCATTAATAGTTATTATATTTGGTGGAAGAACAGAAAGCTGATCTTTTTCTTTGTCAATGTTAATCTCAGGCAGAGTTCAGAAAAATGCCTTCGAGGAAGATGCAGTACATGCTTTAGAGAACAGAATAGTCTGGGTGTTTTCTTTTTCTTAGAGATGGCATTTTAGACATGTCAGCTTCCTCGACTCTCTGCAATATGGATGCAACATTCACTTATGCCATTGTGCAAAATTACTTGGAGAGACTTCTAAAGTGCACAGACACTGCTTTCTGTGTCATTATTGAAGGTCCTGCAGTAAAGTCAAAATGACAGCTAGCTCCTTCATGCATGTCCTCTGATTAGTGCTTCAGAAGATTTATTTTGGAAGCTCAAGGAAGAAAAAGCAGGCAAAAAAGAGATCACGGTACCAGCACCTCAAATCTCATGCTCCAGTCCTCAAAGAATGTAGCCACTGACACAAGGAAGGATGCAAACTTTCTCCCCAAGCAAGTTTTCTATTATCAGTTAACCAGAGAGTTATAATATTTTTATTAATCACACTGAAAGGCTGTTTTTGCAGTATGGCAAGGTGAGCTGTTTGAACCAGAGAGGTAACACTACTCTGCACTTCATAATTTCCACTGGCTTGGAAACTTAGATGCTGACTTCTGAATTCCCTTAACTGCACTATACACAAAGGCTTTTCCAAAGTTTAGTGAAATTATTGCATCCTTCTCAATGTAAGATTGCATCCTGACAGCTCTGGTCTCCCAAGCCCTGCTGTTGAAGTTTCCCAGAAATGAAGTGAAAAGATTAAAAGAAGTCATGAGTTCTTCCTGATCTTCAGGAAGGATTTGGATTAATTTCAGGGCAAAGGCTTGGGACTGAATTCACTGTTCTTAATGGCTCATACTTCCCGACTAAAGAAGTGAGGGTAACTACTAATAAGCAAACAATCTATTGCAAAACCTTCAGGATTAGAGAGAAATAGGAAATTATTACCTGGGTTGTTACTTGTCATTCATAGCTTTTCTGCCCTACCCTCCTTTCTGATGCATATCAAAGAATCTGCATATAATGCTTTTGCTGCCCTTTACTATCCATTACTCAGTACAGCTGAGCAGGGCATGGACACTTGGAAAGCACCAGGAAAAATTCTTGTTAATATTGTACTCATTCATTCTGAAATAAGTCTCCTGGTTGTGCCAGCAGGGTTCTTTGTGGACAACATGGTGAGGTGAATTGGAGAACAGGTCTATGATAAAAACAACCTTGCACAAAAGGAAGAAAAGTCCTTGGTTTAATGGACCTGAGTGGTATTTCTCATATAAGTCTGAGTAAAAATTTGGATGCACGAACAAAGAACTACAGCCAAGCAAAACAGAAAGGGAAAAGAGTCTCAAGGGGAATTTAAACACTTAAACATTTAGTGAAGGTGCCTGAAAAGTTATTTACATGTTTCTGGCATTCAGACCCCCTTTTCCACACACATTCCTCGCCGCTATCCAGAACATACACAGCTGTTGCTGCTGTATGGCTGAAGGTTGCTGCATGATTCTTATATGTTTTGTCATCTCACACCAGAGATACAGAATTCACGAAAGAGCAATTTTACTTCCAGAATCTGATTCAGTAAGCCTAATAGAATGTTGCCTATCTTTTCCCAAAAGAAAACTGGGGGACAGGGAAAATCTGGTAAATGTACACAGCTCACAACCAACCCCATCCAGTGGACAGGTCATTATATAACTATACATAAAATAAAATTTTATGTGTGAGTTTCATGCATTGGGCCTCTGCTTGGACTCAGGTGTCATTGCCTACTGAACATAATAATTATAGTTTTTAAATGTTCACTAGAGTGGCAAATGGCAGTCATGGTCCTCTGGTCACAGAAGGAAATAACTTGGGTGTAAGACTGAAGAGTCTTTTTTTTCCTCTGGCTCAAAAGCTACTTCTTCCATGCCATGCACAGTACCTTCAACAGAGATGGACTGATGGTGCTCCACTCAGGAGTATTCTGACTAGAGAGGTGGACTCCTGTCTCCTCAGGCAGGAGAAGCAATGTGCCAGAGCACCCTAAAAAACAGTACACTGTTGAAGAAAATGGTAAGGGGAAATGTGTCATGGCCCTCCCTCCTTTTCATTGCAATCTGTGTTGTCAGAAAGTACTTGGCATTTCATTCCTGCCACACTGCTTTACCAGCATCTCCATTAAATAAATAAAACCAAATGGAAAAACAAATTTAAAAACCCCACCCCAAAAAAAAAGAAACCAAACATAAAAGAGATACTTGGCCATGAGAGTCCAGAAGAGGTTCTGTAGTTTTGAAGAATCCTGGTCAGAGGTAGAGACTACCCAGAAAGAGTAAATTCCCCAGGAGAAATAGCAACAGGACTTAAATATTAGTTTGTTGTAGACATTTATTGATCCAATGAACAAGAGGGTTGGTTTGTTTTGTTTTGTTTTGTTTCCAGAAGTCCCTAAACAAAAAAAAAAATTGCTGCTGTTCAGACTTGGGTTTGGTATGACAGAGGTTATTACAAAATAAACCAATAACTGCATGTACTGATCATTAGTGGATTAATTAAAAATCAAAGTCCTTAGTTATTTAGTTTAACAGGACAAACTTTGAAAGCTAAAAGAAATTTGCTGCAGCACTGCAGCACGGGCATATAAAATACTGAAAAGGAATAGAATTTCTTCCTATTCTAAAAAAAGGAGGAAGGGATTTCCTCAGTGAATTAAGATAGCTATTATCTCTCTTTTGTACCTACTTTGCAGTACCTTACAGAACACAATCTCTTCTTATGAGTTGGATAACCCTTATCCAGACCACAGTGGGATCTGGGCTGGTAAATCCTCTCCGTTATTTACACCCCACTCAAGGGGAAAAATCAGTAAGAATGAGCTTCAAAGATAGGAATCACTTCCAGAAGAATATTGGGAATGAGAACAGGGTGAGGAAGAAAGCCTTGACCAGAAAACAAAGCTATGCTTTGTAGATCCAAAAGTGGAAGTACAAAACTAGTGGGAAACCCTCAACATGTGTCAGAGCTTGCAGTGTTTACAAAAATAAATGGCAAAATGTTGCTTAGTTGTAGAAATAAAAACTAATAAATTAAGGAAACTGTGTTGCTATGTACTGAGGCGATTTGGACTAAAAATAACTGATATATGAGCAAACAGTAAATAATACCTCTGTTTCACATACAAATTCTTATTGAAAGTGCAGTAAGGGCAAGACTACTAATATAAATGAGTGCATAGGTATAGAAAGTACACAGTCAACAGGGAAATAACTGACCCAAGTCTGGTGGCAAGGTTCTTTAAAAAGCTATTTCTTCTAGTCTTAAATGATTCCATGAGATTTGAGGATAGGATAGGATAGGATATTACATTTTCTATTTAAGAAAAGAGTAGAGGTGTGATTCAGACAACAACCCGTCTATTACTTTGACCTCAGCTGGTTAGGCGCTTTCTAAAAATGACAAAGAACATTCTGCTGAAAGAGAAGGCCTAGAAAGAAATGGCTAATGGAGCTCTTCAGGATCTGCCTTCAGACTTCTCTTGTCAAATATTTTCACTAATGATGTTGGCTCAGAAATCTGGTGCTCAGATGAAATTTGTTGCATACATTTTGCAGTCATTAGCAAATCAGGGGAGGTATGTAATATCAGACAGGAAAAACTGGATTAGCATGGCACCCTCACTAATAGAAATGAGATGAAATTAAATCACACAAAACAGAAGGTCATGCATTTCCATCATACATTATTGCTCATTCCTTAATGGTGAAGAGGCAAAAGATGCTATGTTTACTAGTTAGTCAGAGCTTGTCTATTACCACCAGCATGATATGGTCTTCAAAAAAACATATACATCTTGGGATCATATTAGGAAAGAGATTTCCAGCAGCAAATGTATTGAGAAAGGATTAATTTTAATCTATAAGGCGCAGAGTTTGGACTTAAGCTGCTTAGAATGTATCTCTAGCCAGCCACCCAGGTGAAGAAAAGGATTTTCTCCTTTCTTAACACTGGAAAGGTGCAAGGAGAATGTTGAGTCATGTAGAAAAAGATCAACATACGTGCCATGTCTAATGGCACTGAGAGTTTATAGCACTGTTCTGCAGCTGAGGGCCTCCAGGAATGACTTTGCCAAAAAGTAGCAACACTTAGCTAGCTCACAACACCTAAACAATAGTAAGAACAGATTTAATTGCCCAAGAGCAAAATGAATTACAGCAGAACAAGTGCAGAGGAAGGCTTTCCATGTCCCTGCTGTCATGGTTCAGGCCCAGTTGCCAACTAAACACCACGCAGCCGCTCACTCACTTCCCCCGTTCCTGTGGGATGGGGGAGAGAATTGGAAGAGCAAAAGCAAAAAAACAAAAAAACACAAAAAACTTGTGGGTTGAGATAAGAACAGTGTAATAATTAAAATAAAATGATGATGATTATTATAATAACAACAATAATGATAATATAATAAAAAGAAAAAGGGAAAAAGGGAAAAAAGTCAAAACCACAAACGATACAACTGCTCACCACCCGCCGACCAACGCTGCCAGTCCCAAGCCACGACTGCTGCCTCCCTCCCCCAGCCAGCTCCGCCCAGGTAACATACTGGGCATGACGTTACATGATATGGAATATCCCTTCGGCCAGTTTGAATCTGCTCTCTTAGCTGTGCCACCTCCCCTCCTGGCTTCTTGTGCTCCCAGCAGAGCATGGGAAGCTGGAAGTCCTTGACTAGTACAAGCACTACCCACCAACGTCTAAAACATCGGTGTGTTATCAACGTTGTTTTCATACTAAGTCCAAAGCACAGCACTGTGCCAGCTGCAGTGGAAGAAAATTAACTCTATCCCAGCTAAAACCATGACACCTGCTTACCCTAAAAACACATCTAATAGAGAAATCTAAATGAGGTGTGCTTCATCTGCTCTCAGAAGGGGTACACATGAATGGAAAGCCTGGGAAAGAGGTATATAAGGCAGAGGCCAACTTGTGCATAAACTACTGATAATTTTATTTAGGTTGAAACTTAGATGAAGGTTTACAGCCATCAGAGCTCCTTGGCTCTAAACTGGCTTTTCAGCAACAGTAAAGGTGCATGTTTGTGACATGGCCATCTGCACAGCAATGGAGTCATCTCGATGATATTCCAAGTCCCTTCCTGTCCTACTAAATTTCTTAGGGAAAATTTCCAGCCAGCTTTCCCCCTCCCTGCTTCATTTTTTTCCTTCTGACGAGTACCCCTGTGACGGAGGTCATAGCAGTCTGAAAAAGAGACAAAGAGGTGCTAGCAGGCAGTGAAACACAGTTATAGAACTCTAGTAATCCCAATCAGTTGGAGTCACCTGGGAAGATAAGCAGAGTCTGAAATGCTGATGCCTCTTGTTTTGTTCTTACTCCTGTTGCAATCTGTCTGTTCTTAGAATTAACTTTTGCACATTCTCATTCTCCAGACTCTCAGTCTGCATGTGAATTGAATAAAGTCTTTGTAAACGTCCTAGAGGCTGAGTTAATATCCTAATCATAAACAAATTAGGAGGAATAGGGCCATAGCCTTTCTATTAATCCAAGAACAAACTTCTTTCTTCATTTGAGCTGGAGCAAAATTGGATCAAAGGGCTCAGTACTCTATAGACTTGTTCACTCATGCAGTCATTTACCCATGCAAGATAATTGCAAATTATTGTACAAGGCAGAAGTCAATGATGAAACAACTGCTTGGATTATTATTTAGCTCCTAGGGGTGGTGAAGGATGTTGAGGAGAAACTGCCACTGCACTGTCACAGAGCCAAGGTGTATCCTAACGCCTCATTGCTCCAACAGCTAGATGCATGTGAGTCCTGGGTACAGAACAGAAATTTAAGGAAAAACAATAAATCAGATATCTCAGACCCACTTCTCTGCTATGTCCTTGTTTCATCCTTCTTTTTCTCTCCATTTTATGCCATGCTGTGTTCAACCAAAGTGCTAAGCCTTCTTCACGGGTATCACAAGTGCTGCGTGCGCAGATAAAGGACTTACACAACAGCAAGATGCAGAGTGACAGGCAGGTACTGCCAAAAGCTGTTTGATACCTTTCGGAACTGGAAGATATCATCAAGATAAAGTTATTTTCTCTTGTCAGTGGAAGAAACAAACTTGTAAACAGCATTGACACAAAACCTCTTGACTCTAATTGCCAAGCTTAAAAAAAATAAGGAAAAAGGAAAAAAGTAAAGGCATTCCACTGGCTAAGATGGAAAGCCTTTCTAGCAGACAAGAGCCCATTCAGGTCAGCTTCACATCAGCCTGTTCCACTTTTGTGTTTTATTTTACAATTAATTTTCTTTATACCCACAGCATCTGAAGTTGAAATAACTGTGTCAGGACACCAGGTTTCCAAGGCTGGGATCCTAATGAATACATCACTATCTGCAAGGAAATACAAGGCCGACAGAGTGTCCTACATACCTTTTTCCTGTTAAATAAATAACGTATTCTCATTTCCCCACACAGAGTATTTCAGGTGCCCAGTGGCTAGCCAGTCACAAGGTCTGAGCAATTACCACCATAGTGAGTGAAAAGCTTTAGAAGAACAGCCACTACAGAAAATACAGGCTCTGACCTCTCAAATGTAGGGGGCATAATTGTCATAACTTTTGAAACCTCAGGCCTGATGACTTCTCTGAGGTTAGACTGAGTGCCACTGTTAACAGAGAGCTGCTTCTCAAGGGCTTGATTTTCTGTTACATTACAGGCTATTTATAATCATTGACGTGAAGGTGAGCGGCAGGAACCAGGAAAGCAGAATTCTCTTCTCTGAAATAGCATCTCAGGCCCACTTTTCCATCACCTATGTGACTAAAGAATGCACAACAAGGTAACAATCCTCTGTCTGAAATCTCAGAAAAGTTTTTCCAACACATTCTCACATCTTCATCTTTTTTGGAAATGCAGCTTAGAAACTGGCAATACAGAAGACATTGGGAAGAGATGAGAGAATAGAGTGAATACGCAAACAGCTCCTTTCTGTCTGTATTTCACAAGATGATAGCCAAAGATGTGAAAGAGGAAAATATTCAATGAGATTCAGTTTGCTTAATCATAGTTCTTCACTGTGATTTGCAAGAACTTCACAGTAGTGCCTAGGGGATCTGAAATGACAGAGAGAGAAATATCTGTGGGATGCTAAATCTGGAACTTAACAGTATATGAAAAAATACAGTCTTTGATATAAGCATCTACAGAAAAAAATGCCAATGGCCCACAAAGATGCCCTGATGTTTTTATTATTTTGTTTTATTTTGTTTTATTCCATTTTCTGCCTTGTGACTTTCCAACTTGATAAAGCTCTTTGGATACAAAGTAACTTTCTCAGAGTACTGTTTGTTACAGTTTCACTTACCTTGAGGGGATGCTTAACAGACTGGAAGTTGGCTTGTTTCAGATAATAAGCCAAGAAATAAGCAGAAAATAAATCCTATCCTAGGTAGACTAAGGACCTGGCTATAAACGCTACCACCTAGTTTTGAAAGGGACAAGACAGGTATACCAAGAACTGGATCTACACTTCAAGGAAAAAGGGAAATTTTGTCTAAAATACAGCTGAGTTCTCAGGTCTGAGAATCATCCCACTGACCCAGTGCCTTAAACCTGGAGTGTTGGTGGTGCTGATGCATAAGATACTATCACATACCACCAACACAGTTAACTTTACTTCACAAAATTAAGCAGGATTACTTTAACATGGAAAGGAGAAATGGGAGTTATTCATGGGAGGAGAGGGAAGGGTATTGGGAATCCAGGTCATCTGTGGGAAAGGAAAAAGAAGTCTCTCAGTGTTTCCTAACACTCAACTACCTCCTTGTACCATGTCCTTGAATTCAGTCAAATACAAAAAAAATGTAGGCATGTTAACAGATTAACCACAAACCTGCAACCAGAGCTGCGTGGGGCAGAACAAGCCCACAGAGAGTTGAGCTGAGACAATGTATGACTTTAAACTTTCCTTGGGTCGTGTATGTGTCAACCCTATTAGATGGGGTTGTTCTGTGTTAGTATACTAATTTTTCTCACAGTTCTCAGGAATTACACGCAATAAGCACCCAGTTAGGTTAGCCCATAAAGAGCCTGTTTACCAGGAATGTTGCATAAAGGGTGGAACAGTGCAGTCCTGCTCCAGATAAACAAAAGCACAGCAGCTGTCCTGCACAGAATTTGTAGATAAAAACCAGAAGGGCACAAAGTGCTACTGTTTCTCATTTGTGTAATGCTGAAGGTGATATGATGATATTTCATGTAAAGGAAGCAAGCCAAGAAAGAAGGGTATGGTTGTACATAAATGATAGTGTCAAGCTCACAGCAACGCCTGCCTTCCCTCCCCCTTTTTCTCCCTTCCTTCCCTTCCTTTCCTCCTTTTTCTCCCCTTTTCTACCTACATCAACCTCTGTTTTTTATGCATATCTTGATGTTCTTTCTGTAGTGCGGGTGTGCAAAAGTATGGAAAAATAAATGTAGACTTAGCTTTAATGTGTAGGATCAGTTGGAGTCCTTGATATCCTACAGCCCATCACCCTAGATTCTGCTAGATACTGCTCAAATAACGAATGCCAAAAACTATCACTATGAGTTTAGTAGCAAAATGACTATTTTTTTCTTTTCTTGTTGTTGTGAGCAGAAAAACTGGACAACATCAAAGAAAATACAAAAAAGGAGGATGGTTAAGATGAGGGAGGAGAGGTTTTCTCCTGCACACACAAGATAAGGAGGGTTAGAGGAAGACAGCATTGACACCTGTCTTCTAACCAGCCTGGCTGGTTCCATGCCAATGATCTTTTGATAAGAATGGCTGGTCTATCCTGATTTCTTCTGCATCTGTGAGAGGCTGTTGTTTTTGTGGCAGTCTTAGCATGGATATTTACAAAATCCCTATTTGTAACTCTGTGATGCTTTTTTACTTCCATGGGAGGGGAGAGGTACGTCCTAGAGAACTGTGGATGTTATTTTTGTGCCAGCTACCAGGAAGAAACACCAGGAAGGCTCTCATGCCTCTTTCTAATGAGGAAAGGAGACTAACAGAAGTCTCTGCTGTATCAGCTCTTTAGGATTCCTCAAGCACAGATAAGCATAATTTTGCAGTTGTGTGCTTTGAACTGAAAAATGCTATGATGCTCATGAGCAACTGTGAAATGTCCTAAGCTAGTCATTCATACCTCACATACGCCCTGAAGTTTAACAGTGAATCTCTGTCCTCATGGTAGTTTTTTTTAAGGAGTGCCTATGTTGCTCACTAGTAACAAATGCAGAGAGTGATGATGCTCTGCTTTTGCAGGAAATAGACAAAAAAATTACCGTGTCGTTGCAAAGTCTGACAGTTATTCCGTGTCCAGTTTGCAGGAAGCTGGACATGGAGGCTTTTCCTTGCTTGCCCCACATTAGGCACTCCTGCAGTCTTTCCTAACTGCAGTCCCAACAAAAGCCCTGGCTGTGTTCCAGCCCCAGGTCTTCCACTTTGCCCTGGTTTTTGTTCAGTCATGTAGCACAGAGTTACAGAACGATGTTGAGAAACTCTTAACACATGCCTAGGTTGGACAATGAGGCAATCATGATTTAGTGTGGCAGATCCATCCAGCTCACATGCGGTGCTCTCTCCTAAGACTTTTTAATTATTATAAATTTTTTTTGTTATTAACTTATCTTTAAAACTTTGTTCAGCGCTTATTTGAAGCACGGATTGCACCTGAAGTAGTCCATCACTTTGTATTTTCATATTGTTCTGGGATAGGCTGACCGAGGACGCTGGTATGGGGACTGGACTCTGCCCTTCAATTGCCCGTGTGGGTGTAATGCTCCGTGGCCAGCACACAGACTTTTATGTATGGCACAGTGCAGAGTTGCTTGAGGAAAGCTGTTTAATCTCTGAACATGCAAGAGTGTTGAATGAGACCTGTAAGGCATTAAGCATGAATTCAGCAAAATCTTGAAACAAATAAGCAGCTAAATAAGACATGGCTAATCTAGGCTCCCTGTAAGTCAGAAAGGAAGGCAGCAGCAGGAAGGGCAGGAAATTCCTTTCCTTGGAATTTGGACTACAGCATTACTCTGTGCCAAACACAAGTGAATGTCTGCATAATGTCTGGAAGACAACTGAAAGACCAGTGGCAAGCGTTTCTGTGGATCCTAAAATTGTCTTGAGTTACTGTCTTGAGCTTCACTAGCATGACAGTGGTCTCTGCAGCTAGATGTAGATAAGTATTATTTGCCATGGTAGAATATCACACACAACTTCAGTCACAATGCAACGGTATGACACTGCACAGCACCTTGACCTAAATGTATGAACCTCAAACCTTTAATTTTTCACTGAATACTACTTCTTCTGACAGCTGCTGAGAAAATCAAAGAAATCAAACCTTCAGCTTCTCTTCATGACCTACAACATGACATGACATTACATGACAGTATTCCAGTAAGGTTAAAATGGAATAATTCCTTATGCAGATGCTCTTATTCCATTACAGTTATTTTATGATTTAATTTAATTCCGGACAAGTGTTTCTATCAACCAGCAGCAGCTACTTCTGAGAGTAAGAGGTAGCCTTTGGAGGTATAAAAGCTGATTTTATGCTGGTTTAACGAGATATGCCTATATTAGTACAATCTGATAAAACTGGAAAAATACAAGGCTTCAAGTATGCAAAGACATTTCATTTCTTAACTTTCCTGATATGCTCATCCCTGCCATATTCAATTAGATTACAGATGTAAGTCAAGCTTAACATAGTCTTTAAGTAAAATAAAATAACTTTAGAACCATAGAACCAAACCCTTCACTGTAGGTAAGAACATTTTTCTGGAGAAAGATATTAGAAAGCCTGTGTATTTTTTAATGCTGATTAAGCAAATGATAATTTTTGTCTCTCTCTGAGCTTGTAACAAATTTTGATCTTTACTTACTTTAAGTCTAATTAAACTTTTTTTTTTGCCACTGAAAGGCTCACTTAATTGAACAATTACTACATTTAATATGCAGCTAAAATGCTTCCTGTATTTCAGCCCTCATTACCACTTGCTGTTCAATTAAATTCAGGAAATCCTTTAATTACAGTTATTCCAGTTTCACAAGGAGAAGTGATGCATCAAAAAGCTACTGTAAATGTAAACATCAAGCTTGCTTCTGCATCATTTGAAAACTGTAATTTTAAATTGTATTTTAAAAACAGTATTTTGCCGCCTTCTCTACTGTTTTGATCTGTGTATATGTTACCCTGACATCATACTGATGGGAATGGTTTCAGAATAGATATTTGGCCACATCACAGGTCATTCAAGTCTGTACTTCTTTTCAGATGGCTTCAGCTTTGGGAAGAAAAAAAAAAGCAATGTGGCATTAAGTTTTCCTGTTAGTTTCTATCCAGCCTAAAGACTATAAATAAAGCCTAAAGTCTAAATGCGTAAGACTGAACTGGACAGAAGAAGGTGTTTTGCTACAGAACAAAGATTTAATTATAACCTGACTAAACATCTGAATCTGTACCAGCACATATAACTATGTCTTGAAATAGTGGCTGACACAAGCATTTATAAGGCCCAGTTACTCAACACCAAGTACTGCACAGATCAAACGCTAAAGGATTAAGACTGTGCAGCTGTGCAGAGAATTGTTAATGTTTTTGCAACCACTAGTTGCAAATGCAAATACCCCTGACACCACAATTTGGTAATGGAAAATAAAATTAAACTGGAAGAGTTATCATAGAAGGAGCATGGCGTATCAAGGTGTGAGTTTTACTCGTAACAGCTACAGCAATACAACAGCTGCGTGGTCCTAAGGATGAGAGCAATAAGACATTTAGGGAAATGTGTGTCTCTTGGAAGAGTAGCTGACATGATTCGGGGAAGGGGATCCAGGGAAATGTTGGGCACCTGAGTCCTCCTTTCATGTGTGAAACAGGTTGAGAACATGAGCGTCACATGCAGGTGGACAGTGGGCCACTGGACATTTTGCCATAAGGCCCCTTGTCTTTGAAACACTGGGAGTGTACTGGGGGAAAGTATAATAGGCTGGAAAACTGGAATATTGTCTTCTTATGCCCTATAAGACTAGAATATTTAGTTCCTGTGCCCATCTTTCTGCAATGTTTTACAGACTTTACTTGAGACTTGGGCAGGACTGAGGTTGAATCATAGAATCATTCAATCGTTAAGGTTGGAAAAGACCCTTAAGATCATCGAGTCCAACCGCTAACCAATCACTGCCAAGTCCACCACTAAACCATATCCTCAAGCAGCACATCTACCCTTCTTTTAAATACCTCCAGGGATGGAGACTCCACCACCTCCCTGGGCAGCCTGTTCCAAGGTTTGACAACAGAAGTTGCTGTTTCCACCAGAAATGTTCCCCAGCTGAGGATATCCGTGTTTCCTGGTGCTCTGCCTGTCCTCCCGTGTGCGAGTCCTTCAGCGCCCGCCTTTCCCAACAAGGCAGCCGGCAGGCAGGGCCGGCCAGCCGGCCTTATGCTCGACACCTTTTTTTTTTTGGAAGGCCGAGGTGAGGGCAGGGGAAGGCGGACAATAAAGGGTGTCAGCGCAGGTTTTGCCCTTGCTGCTGAGGGACGCGGGGCTCGGCAGCGGCTGCCCGGAGCCGCTGTCCCAAGAAGGAGGGCAGGGCGGGGGCGAGGGACCCGGCCGGGACCGCCGCTGGCAGCGCCTCCCTCCCCACTCCCGCCCTCTCGGCTGAGGGGCGCGGACTACAACTCCCGGCGTGCATCGCGGCACCTGCGCCCGCTCTGATTGGCTGCCTGGCCCCCCGCCCTCCCCCGCCTGACGGTGGGAAGCTAACGGCGGCGCCGGAGCCCCCCGCGTGCTGGGGGTCGGCGAACCGCATGGCGGCGGCGGCGGCGGCGCGGGCGTGGGGGCGGCGGCGGCGCGGCGGCACCGCGTTCCTGCGTGGGGCCCTCGGGGCAGCCCCGGGCCGCGCCTGCAGCACCGGAGCGCCGGTGAGGGCTCCCTCCGCCGCGACTCAGGTGAGGCGGGGCGCGGGGTTGCCCGGCGGGGGAGGGGGGGATCAGCGGGGAGGGTTTGGGGCCGAGGGTGGTCTCCGGTGCCGCTGCCCGGGGACGCCCCTTCCCCGGGGACGTTTGGGAGGCGGGCGGCCGCCGGAGGTCGTGGTTGGGATTTTGAGTCCTGGGCCGGTGCTTTAAGAAGACGCAGCCTGGGAAGGGGTGCTCATGGTGTCCCGGTGGCGTTCCCCGGGGGAGTGGGGGGCTGGAGCCCGCTGGGGTGGGCGGCACCGACCCTCTGCCTCCCGCTTTCTGATAGAAACACTTAATTTTGCCACCTTCCCCAGAGCGATGGGTAACTTCTGTGGCGAACGTGACTCGATTCTGTGTCGGGGGGGGAGAGTCAACAAAACGCGTAGTAATGTATAATTCTGCGTCCTTAGTTTGTTGAAATGATGCCATAAAGTCTCTTGGACTGAACCAGTTCAGTGCTCCTTCCCAGTCCAAGAAGAGATTGCACAACGGCATGTGATCTGCCCAGGTCAAAATCGAGTGCTTTGGCAGCTTTGAGTGGTTGTGCTCTAAGAGGTCACGGGAGCTTTGCAATGAAGCTGTTTGTTCCTCTGCTCATGTGAAATCAACACAGGTGTCGTCCAGATCCTCCTAGCTCAACTTCCAGTCCCCCAGATGCGTTGGGTCTCCTGGTGTTCAAATGCAGGAGAAAAAGCTGCAGGGAAAGGCCAAGGTTCTGTAACTGTCTAGCAGAAATAGGGTACGACATGTAGAGTAATTCCAGCTGGGACGTGATTTATTGATTTACTTGCAATTGCATGGCTTGCTTTAACAAGCAGAAAATAAGCTAAAGCTACTAGTGACAGTCTTTGCGTCACCAGAATTGAATGCATTCACTACCACTTATTTACAGGAAGTCAAATGGTTTTGTGCGTTGCATTATTGAATGCTTGCTTGGCTCGGGAATCTAGAAAGATTGAGTTTCTTTTGGTTTTTGTTTGGGTTTTTTTCTCTAAACTGTGTACTTTTTTCTAAATTCTGATGAGAATTACTTTTAACTACTTCCTATAAATTGAGTATTCTAACATACATTCAGGAATACTTTTGAGAGAGCTTGATTACAACATCCACCTCTGAAAGGCATACTCCCTTAGGGGACGAAAGCCATAGTGGTTGGAAGAATGGGATGGGTGATTTGTGTGTGTGGCGTAGTAACTGTGACAAGTGTGCTGGGGCACTGGCTGATACCCTGCAGGGCCTGAGAAGCAAGCTAATGCAAAAAGAAAGACAGCGCAAACTTGGCAACTGCACGGTGATAATATACTCATTGTTCCTTTCTGTTCTCTCTCTCTCCTGGGATCATCTGCAGAGAGGAGCAATTAGCGTCACAGCCATAGGGGACAGTGAAATGTGCTTTCAGATGACAGGATGTTCAAGCATGTGAAACAATTGTGAATACGGCTGGACTGTCTTGTGGGTTGGATCTGAAAATGTTCATGGGTTCTGTTTAATTTCATGAGATTTCAGTTGGGTGCGGGGGTTGCAAAGGGGAGAAGAGAACACTAGACTCTGTGTTTCATCCACTTTTAAAATGGTCCTTTCAGCTGTGGAAGGAAGAACTATGTAACTTGGGAGCTTCAGGAGACAACTGAAAGGCTGTGTCCAAGGCTACCCATTGTAAGCCTTTAGATTGGGTTACAAACATTAGGGTCAGTATGGCTGCTGTATTGCTATTGTGTGGTGACCTTATGTTCAACTTACAGCCTTTTTAGCCTGCTCGTACATTTTGTTTTTTGAGACAGAGGGAGAATGTTTGTGTACGTGCCATCCATTCTGTATCCTGCAGTGCTGTCTAATAACACTTTCTATGAATGCTTGGTAAGTGACTCCCTCCAGCAGAAACACTTAATCACTTCTATTTGTGTTTTGAGTGTTTATTAAGTCCTTATAATATTCTCTATATGAAATACGTGGTGAAAATGAATGTATTTATAGAAGTGAAATTATATTGACCAGATAACCGACTGGGTAAATCTGAGGCTGTGAAAATTTATGTCAGTTTTGAAGGTGAAATCAGATATACCTGGGAAGCTGATCCTAAACTGTTTACAAATAAAACCCAGAACTTGATCAGCTTATTATTGGGCTGGTTAGTCCAAATGTTTGAGCCTGTTTTTATTTTAATATTTAAGATACGGTTGCCAGTCTCGGAGATGTGCGCAGGGCCTTTTTCTAAGGCAAGATAAGGGCAGGTAGCAACAGGCACTCTGAAAGCAGTGTTTTCAATGTTCTTTGGTTGTGTACAAGCATTTCTTGACTAATTTGCAGTTAACAAAGGAAAGGCTGATGCCGTCCTGTCATCTTGTACACATGATACACGTCCAAATTGCATACTTGAATAAAAAAATTATATAGGATTACATATTTCTACTACAAAACTGTGTATTTTCCAGTACAATAGCAAAAGTAATTTGTACTTTTTTGTGTGTGTAAGCTGGAAGTTTACATGTGAAAACCCCAGCTTTTTGAAACAAAGGAGCAATATGACAGGACTCTTAATGATGTTTGAGAGCAATAACGTTAAGGAAATTAGCGTTCTTTTTCTTTTTTTTTATCCTGCTCTAGATGTATTATTTCCAGTAAAGGTCTTTGGCATCCTGACACAAAGTTTTATTTTGTCTTCCTCCATCCGTTCATGTAGATCCTGTAATTCAAACATAACCACCTGAAATTTTCTGTGGCCTCGTTGGAGTCTCTGTCACTGGGATAAAGGAGAGAGCCCAACTTGTCTAGAAAGACCTCATACGGCCGTTATTCTTGGCCAGTCATGTCTGAAACTCTGTGTGTCCTGGAGCTCTGTTTTGTGGGTAGCTGGTCAAAGTCCCTGAGCAATGTCTCTGTGCCAATAACCAGAACTGTAAGCATGCTGTTTGGGGTCAGCTGTTGGGCGGCAGCTGCTGAGTCCTCAGAAAAACATTTGTCTTGGACTTCTCAGCTCAGACCTCATTCTGGTGTTTGGCCTACTTAGACCTGTTTCAGCCTCTGTGGTTGTCTAATTTCCAGGTTGAGTAAGGACACTGTGTCACTGCTTCCCTACAGGCTAAGATATTAAAGGTGAGGCATGAAACAGAAGAGCTTTTGCTGAGTTGTGTCCATGATGCTGGCACAGCAGCATTAGGTACTACGGTGAGGTGGCAGCATGGATGCATAGTCCTACCAGCATTGCAGGAGCCAAAGGAGCCGGGGGTGCTGGAGTAATGCTGACGCTGTCATAAGTACACAGGTTGTGGTGGTCCCTGAGGCCTGTCCAGAAGTGTTTGCAATCATAGTGCACAAATGTCACTGGGGGTAAGGTAGAAGGCTGGAGCAAGTATAATACTTGATCTTCAGCTTGATAAGTAGGTAAGAGCTCTGTTTTCTTCCCCCTTGTGTTTAACTGAGCCTTTCCAGTACCTGTCAGTTTGTGGTGTTCCTGGTGGTTATTAGTACCTCTGGTGATGACTTCCAATTTTGCTGCATTGTTACAAGAGTTCTCCTGGAAATCACAGGTGAATTGGCAGGTCTGAAGGGTTGACAGGTTGTAAAAATATAGCTGATAGGTGCAGTGTCATGGTTTTAGCTGGGATAGAGTTAATTTTCTTCCACTGCAGCTGGCACAGTGCTGTGCTTTGGACTTAGTATGAAAACAACGTTGATAACACACCGATGTTTTAGATATTGGTGGGTAGTGCTTGTACTAGTCAAGGACTTCCAGCTTCCCATGCTCTGCCAGGTGCACAAGAAGCCGGGAGGGGAGGGGACACAGCTAAGAGAGCAGATTCAAACTGGCCGAAGGGATATTCCATATCATGTAACGTCATGCCCAGTATGTTACCTGGGCGGAGCTGGCTGGGGGAGGGAGGCAGCACTCGTGGCTTGGGACTGGCAGCGTTGGTCGGCGGGTGGTGAGCAGTTGTATCGTTTGTTGTTTTGACTTTTTTCCCTTTTTCCCTTTTTCTTTTTATTATATTATCATTATTGTTGTTATTATAATAATCATCATTATTTTATTTTAATTATTACACTGTTCTTAACCCACAAGTTTTTTGTTGTGTTTTTTTTTTTTTCTTTTGCTCTTCCAATTCTCTCCCCCATCCCACAGGAACGGGGGAAGTGAGCGAGCGGCTGCGTGGTGTTTAGTTGCCAACTGGGCCTGAACCATGACAGTCATTTTTGGCACCCAACGTGGGGCTCGAAGGGTTGAGATAATAACGGTTGCTGGTCACAGCATAGACTCTGTTCTCAATATTAGTTTATCTGATCTGTACCATGCTCTTGTATTTGCTGTGTCTGTTAAAGTTTGGTGTTGTTTTTTGTGGTCTGCTGTGCTCTGCAGTGATTAGTACTGTTTTGCCTGGGAGAGTTGTTTTTAAAACATTGGTTTTGAGTTTTATTTGCTATTTGAAGTTTATATTGAAGCCATTACTGTATGTCAGGTAGCACCTCATGGATACAATTAGCAATTATACATCCTCTTCCTCCATAAAAAACAACTCTCAGAGGAAATACAGAATGGCACCTTAGTTACCATCTTCTATAATGCCTCCTCTTTCATTACAACTTTTCAGTATCTTGAACATCCTTGGGTAGTTAAAATATATCTGTTGATATTGCTTTGGCAGAGAAGAGAAAGTCAGCTCGTTGACTTTCCTGGAAGAGAAAGTCAACTCACTTAGAAAGAGATGATGAAAAGCAGGGCCGTCACGAGGAGAGGAGGAGGAGGAAGAACAACTTGTAAAAGAAATGGGAACTACCCAATCCCTATCCTTGAGTGAGCTGCGAGATATACAAAAAGATTTCAGCTGTCATGAACCATGACATTATCTAAGCTCTCATTCTTTCAGTACTAGTATAGAATATAGGATTGACAGCCCAGAGACTGAAACTGTTTTTTCATGGTTCGGATAAAGCACACTGTGTGACAGGGCGTACTCTGACATACAGAAGTGTCTCCTTTTAACTATGCGGAGAGGGGACTTGGGGATTATAGCCATCCCTTTTCAGTGGAAAAAGTTATATGGTTGGGCATTGATACACTAAAATACTAACAAACACCTATCTCTTTCCAACCACAGGGAACTGACTAACTGTTTCCATGTAGACTGGGAACTGTAGCAGGCAGCTTTTGCTTTCTCCCTGTTCTAATAGCACTTTCACAGGCTGCAAGTGACTAGGTCCAACCTCACCCTATTCTTGCCTTACTTACATGACTACTTTAGAGAGTGCTTCATCCTTGCCTGGAGTTACCAGGAAGGCAGCTGACTTTGTCTCTGGTATTTGGCCTTTCCTGTGGAATTTATAAAAATATGAGTCAGTGCTGGGTGCAGTGGCAGTTTTGGTAATACAGGATCCACTCCCTGTGGAGCTCAAGCTGGTGCTACTGAACTCCTCATGGGTGTCTCCTAATTCCTCCTTGCTGACATCAAACTGGACAGAAACTGAACTAACAGCTTAAAAAATCCATCTCCAATCACTGTTTCCTCCCAGACAAACCCATCTCTGTACATGACAAGTAGCTTATGGAAAGAAGCTCTAGTAGGTCTGGAAAACTTTTTTTTTCCCCCATTCGAGCACCCACTATTTTGCAGCAAGAGAGCAAAAGTTAGTTATTTCCATCAGGGACTTTAAAGTATATTGACACCAACTGCCCGCTGAGTGCCTGTTCTTTAAATGCTGTTTCCTAACAGTATTATTCCTCCACTAAGGCCTCTTACTTTTGTTCCCTTGCCTGTAACAGCCTGGATGGAAGACTAGGAACAGAACCGCTGTCTCCTGCATCCCACTCCAGTGGTGGCTCCTTCCTGAAAATAGGAAATTACTTTAAGCTTGTTATTGTTCTTGAAAAGAAAGTGTACAGTTTTGGCATCCATTAGATACAATCATTAAAGCATCCTTGTCTTGCGTCCCTTCCGTCAGGGAGGCCAGCTTTTCACTTCTTTTCCTCCCTGTAATGTGCACTCTAAAATGGGGACACAGGAGGTTCATCCTGTTCTGTCTTCAGGTGGAGTGGGGAAGGAAGCCTGGTCATGAAAAAGATGCAAAAATGAGTTACTGAGAAAGAAACAGGAGAGGGGTGCTCCTACAAGGAGGGCTAAAATGATTTTGATAAGCATGGGAGTGCTTTCCCTCTCAAAGGTGAACACCTTTCCAAAATAATAGGAAGGAAAATGTCAGAAATCCAGCCAGGCCAGAAAGCAGTGCAGTTTTCAGGAAAAACTACTTGTGGGGGTTTTTTGAGGGTGGCAGTATTTAAAATATACTTCAGATGTAGTCTGTTCAGGGTGAGTTTCCTAAATGGGGAAGAAGTAGAAATTAAATCTGAATATTTAGTTGGGCTCTCTGACTTCACCCTGCTTGTATTCTGGGAAACTCTCACAGTAAGGGCAACAGAGCCGGCATTTCTAACAAAGCAAGCTCCCAGCTTGGGATTTCCTGGTGAAATGAAAGCTGCAAACCACCCGCATGTGCCCAGGCCAGAGTGTTTCCAGGCCGGGGGGATTAAAAACCAGATGACTTGTTCTGCCTGTGCACATTGAAGAAGAGGGAGGCAGAAGAATGTGTGTGAGCAGCGCATGTGGCTGCGGAGCGGTTGGTTTTTACAGCTCCTGTCACTGTCATGTTTGGTGCCACAGGGAGGGAAGGCCAGGCCTGGGGAGCGCTGGCCTTGTGCCCCCTTGTCCCTCTGCTGTTGTGGCTGTTTCAAAACAAAAACTGAAAGAGATTTCTTTCTTCTGGCACAAAAGTAGTTTTGTGGAAACTAGTACTGCTCTTTTATCGGGGTAAACAGATGCTGTCTGCGCTTTGAAATCAGCCATTTTGTGTCTTCTCTATCTTCTCTAACCACACACCACCCCACCACCCCCACTGCTAGGGCTGTTCTTAGATCTTGTATAACCACACAGCTGTTTGGATCAGGAAGTGTAGCAGATTGTTTAAAGGCTGGTGGAAAGGTGGTGCTGCCAAGAAAGACTGCCCCTGCTTATAAGTTTAGCAGCAGCCATGGTGTTAGCCCAGCTGGAATCAAAATTGCTGCAGATGCTAATGGCTGAAGTTGGGCCTCTCCCCAGATAACCTTTGCTGTCTGGCTGATCTGGTCACTTGAAGGAATCCTCTCCATCCACTCCCAAATCTTTCTTACAAATGCTTTCAGAATGAAATGTTTTGAGGAAGCATACCTGGGTTTGTCAACATTTTAGCTGACCCTTTCCAGGCTTCTTGCTAGGGCTGTTTGGAAATACTGTGCAGGATTAACTCCTATGGTTACTACTAGCAATGACCAGAGCCAGGGAGATGACGGCACGACGGCACAGCTATGCGTGTTTCTGTCCAGTCCCTTGGCATCATCCCATATGTACCAATTTTATTTTGTCTGGAGATTTCACAGGTCTGTTTTTCACTAGATGGAAATAATGGCTTTTGCTCAGTTAGGCAATTTGAATACTAGCTAATGTGTCATTTTGTCCAGCTCCTCGTTCTACGTTCTAAATTTATGTCAAAACTTTGTTTAATCCTTTGCCTACTGCAGCCTATCAAGACCAGCCAGCATGATTTTTACTTGAGGCACAATTCTGCAGCTGATTATTTCCCCTCTTCCTCTTTTAACTTTGTGAACACCATGTATCCAGAAATGGCTTTGTATGTGCTCTTTGACTGGAGATGAAGTAGCAGAGTAGTTTCAGCTGTGCTTTACAGGTATAGAAAAATAGAGATAGAACATGGTAATTTGAAAGTCATGGGCTAAAGGCAGTGGAAATCTCCGTGTTTAGATCATGCTATAACCAAGAGTGTTCTGGTGCTGGCAGTAGCAATCTTTTAAAGATGCTTGGTATAAACTTGAACTTTATTTGTTTCCAGTAACAGCTACTGATTTGTGCTATTTCATTTGATGCCTAAATTGATCAGCCCTTATTCTGGAGAGCAAATACTCAGTACTTCCTGAAAACTGTGTTGTTCTGGTATTCATATGTTACACTGTGGTTTAAAAAATGCAAAAAAATTGTGAATAGAAATAACTTCTAATATTCACTTTGTGACAGTTACTAAAGACATTATTAAAATTCTGAATTTTTTTAATGCAGGCTTGAACAGGTGGAATGTTGAGGATCATACATTTCTCTTCTGGTCCCATTGTGTCCTGTTTTATCAGCTTTAAACTGAGACAAGCTTTTTGGAAGTATTCTATTGTATGGATTTGGGCAAGAAGACCTTATTGGAAACATTCTTGAAACAGACATCATGAAACAAAATTGTACACAGAAAGAATTTGGATTTGCTATTAACAAGATGTTATGTCATGCACGTGAAAGTTGGTAGGGACATAAGCAGAGATGCAGTGTTTCATCAACTTTTAATTCTTTTGCGCTGAAGTGCGGGGGGGACCCTTCTGTACGATGTCATTTATCTGGGGGCTGTAGTGAGATTGGGTCGTCCTGGATCAATGATTCTGGAAAGTTGAGGAGACGCACAATTGAAAAAAGCTGCCTCCTATTCTGCACAAAAAAGCCTGAAGTACCTGTGGCAAAGAGGCTGTATCTTAAAATGCACAGGGCGATTTTAGTACAGTTCCATGGAATTAAGTGGGGTGTGAAACTTAATAAATGGCCTGTTTTGACCATTAAGGCAAGTCATGTTTTTTTCTTGTGCAGCGGTCCCTGTGGGGAAAAATGGAATAATAATTACCAGTTGGGTTTGAAGTTAATATTTATACAGCAAGTTGATAGGATAAGTATTCAAATATTTAGCACTTACTTGTTTTCATTACAGGAATTACAAAGCTCAGGAAGAGGACGCTTTCTGCTGGAACATGCTGCTCCTTTCTCTGTTTTTTTGACAGACAGCTTTGGGCGCCAGCACAACTACTTGCGAATTTCTTTGACTGAGAAATGCAACCTCAGGTGTAAGTGTCTGCTTCCTTTCTTGCACAAAGCTCTTGTGCACCGTATTGTGCAAAGGCCAAGAGTTGAGTTAGGGTACTTATTGCTGTGTTGGCCCTGGGCTGTTTCTTGTCTTCACAAAGTAATGGTAAAGGATAGATAGGGACTGATTTGGGGTTGAGCTGCTGGTGGGATGAGGAAGCAGGAGCAGCAAGCTGAGGGATCTGCAAGTGGCAGGTCTTTCATCAGGCTTGGTGTGGTTTGGATGGTGGTGCTTGTGGATGTTTGTATGCCATACCCAAAGTGTGCGATAAGCATGAGGGCTTGTACCTAGGTATTCCCACAATTACGCCTGCAAAGTCTGTAGCAATGTTTCAGTGCTTGCCAGTTCAGTTTGGTATCTCTGTTTGAAGGCGTGTTAGATAGAAATAAGATCAGCTTCTGCTTCAAATGGAGCCATTGTAATTTTGACACCCATCAAATGAGTCTTGGGTTTTCTTCTGAAGGAAACCAGGAAATTGTTAGGAGATTGCTTGTAAGATTTGGTGTATGATCTTCTCTGTATTCAGAAAAGCAGAGACGTTTGACATCCATTAAAGACAGTTGCACTTGGTGCATTTTGCCCATAACATTCGATTAATTGCTGCTTGTTATTTTTTCCCCCATGTATTTCTGTATTTTTTGGTTTAGGTCAGTATTGTATGCCAGAGGAAGGTGTTCAGCTGACCCCTAAATCAGAGCTACTTACTGCTCAGGAGGTAATTACCCTAGCCAGACTATTTGTGAAAGAAGGCGTAGAGAAGATCCGACTGACAGGAGGAGAGCCACTTATCCGTCCCGATGTGGTTGATATTGTGGGTGAGTTCCCAATAAACAAAGTGAATTTCAAAGTAACTTGCTGTATGTTGATTCGAGAACTATGCTTATAACTAATACAGTCCAGCAACAACCTGAAGAATAATTATATGTTAAATGACGGTGCTTTTTTCCAGTATTGTGAAATGAAAGAGTTTCTTTCAGAAAACTTCCAGTTCTGCTGTCCTGCTTGGATGGAACTTGTCTTTTTGTATTTAACAGCAGAACTTATTGTTGTATTCATATTCAACATCTAGTAGCATAGCTTGCAGCCTTGGGGTGAAAAATGAAGAATTGATATGACCAGGTCCTCAGTGGGGAGGAACAGTTGATACATGCTTACAAACAAAACAGGTTTTCTTTTGGATTGGGGGTGTGTGTGTGTGTTTGTGATTTTTGTTTTTTGTTTCCTTGATAACAGATGTCACTTGCTTGTCTGTGTTTAATAAGGAATGGTGGAAATGCCTATGTTTTTACAGTTATTGATGAAGACTGTTAGTTCAGTGGAAGATAAATTACTGGGTAATTTTTAGAAGTCTATCTCCTTAGATTGGTATTGTGTTGACTGGCTGTGCCTGTTGTTTTCTTGAGCCAGGTGCTCTCTTCCCTGTCCAAAGTCTCATATGTTATAGACATGGCAATATCTGTGTGTAGTGGCAATGTGTTAGATTAAGGCTATGTATGTGGATGCACTTTGGTGTATTGTAGGCAACTGGACCTGTCAGTTTCTGCATGTGTACTCTAAGAAGTACTCAAGATAGGAATGCGTTAATACGGAAGACGAAGGCCTTGAAAGTAGAGCAGCTGCCTACTGATAAACTGAGCTTTGGTGCAGAAAACAGATGGTCTCTGCTCCTGCTCTGTTTTCATCAGGATTTGGAGGACCTTTATGGTCTTTTCCAAAGGAAGCAGCAGAGCAGTGGTAAAACTGACCTGTTTATAGCTGGAAAAGACACAGCTAGAGTGAGCTGGCTTGGGTCTCCTTGAATCTTGATTGTGAGGAGTCCTGAAACCTAAATTAAATTAAACTTCTTGGAACTCTGGAATACCATTCTCTAGGACATTTCAACGATGTGTGATAGGTTATTTTTTATTTAGGATTGAGAGAGCTTTGTGCCTTTCAAATGACCTGCTTTCAAGAGGGCGTTCCCCATTTCTAGTAATAATAGGTATAGTTACTTTTAGCTGGCTTTCACCAATCAAAAGGGAGGCAGATTTAGAAAATAGGTTGTATTTTAAAATACAACAAACCTTTACAGTTCCGCATATAGTATTGGCACAAAAATGAGTTGAAATAAACAATATTGTCAGTTCAGTGCAGAAATTTCTTTCCTAGTGTATGTACCTTTCTGATTTATCAGTGGTAGCTGATGGCTTTTTATGCTCAAGACAGCCACTTTGAGGGCGTAAGTTCAGTAGCCAGGTCACTGCAAAATAATTATTGCATTGCTGCAATTCTGAAATATTGATATTGGGAGGATAGAAAGCTTTTGTTTGTTTTGCTGCAGTGATAAAATTCTCAGAGGTTTATTTCCGTGGCTGAAAGAGGGAGATGGGTCTTCTTGAACCACTGGGCTTTCATTACTCTGCCTGTATTCTTGTTCACAGCTGAACTTTGACAGGTTCATAGTTGTCATTTTCATGGATGACAAGAGTAGTGATCTTGGGGTAAAGACAGTGGACGTTAAGATGATTGAACTAATGCTACAGGACATTCTGTCATGAATTTTTATTAGCCTGGCTAGTTTTTTTATTTTCTAAGGCTTATTGAAAATTGGCAAATTAAGTCTATAAATGCTTTTTGCCTTCTCAGACTTCGGTGTTACTCTGTGGTGCACAAGTTTAGGATCAAGACAAAAGTCTCAAAACTAAATAGATCGCATGTATCAACTGTGGGAAAACTCACTGAAGAGAAAACAAGCCCAAAAATGTCTTCTGCAGAATTTGAGTTAGACACCTTTATTGAATCCATCTTTGCACAATGTACTAGTTTGGGCTGGGTTGGAGTTAATTTTGGATTTCTAGAAGGTTTATAGAAGCTGGTGACAATATCTCAGGTGCAGAATACAGTGAAGATTTAAGTTAGGTTTCCCTTCAGTAAACCTTCCCCTTACCCATAAATGGTCTGTGAAATACCAATAAAGCTCAAATATTAATGCTGGATTACTATTACTGTATTTTTCTGATACTTCAAACTTTTTTGTTGTGACAATGAACTAATGTGATTTTAAGCTACTGTAGGAGACCATGTTATTCAGAGACCTGCTACAGTTCTTTAGATTACTTCGAATCTTCTTTTAATGGATTTAAAGTCTCCTTTTAACACATGCACATAAATAAACTATGACTTAGCGACTAATACTTGCTGAGAGCTAAATTATGTCTTGGGGACTGCTGAAAATATATGATTGAGACTTTTCTGAGGCAGCTGATAGTGGAATATAGAATCCATCTCCTTTTGCGGTACTCAAAGTTTAAATTAGCACCAGATATAAACTGTGTCATAGCTGTTTGTTATTAATAGTCTGAGAAGTACACATCTCCACTGACAAAATAGTTTTCCATGGGGTGAGGGATGGACAGTTGAATGGCTTTCTATAGCAACATACATGTTTCAAGAGTAAAGTGGTGCAGAAGTAGACTTGTTAATTCATGTATTAGGAGATACACATACCTTTTTTGGACTCGGGGAAAGTGCAGTTGAGGAATTGATTGGAGGAGAATATGTAAGAAACGTTCTATTTAAGAAGATGCTCCTGATCCTGAAGAAAAAACTAAAAGCAACAGTGTTTACCTGATGGCTTGAGCCTGACATAAAATCTTTTAGCTTCATGCTATTGAGTTCTAGCATCTGTTCTGTTTCCTTTTCTACTTGACAGCTTTATCAGTTGCCTTTGCTTGTGTTGATTGTTGCTAAAGCAGGGACCAAAGGTCAGCAAACAGACTTAATACGGGTCCAAGGTGAGTTACAACGTTATGAAATCTCTTTAATCCCTTTTGAATTTAGAGGTAAACAAGCCAAGGAACCAAGCAACCGCAAATGTTCTACTTCTTAGCTTGCACAAATAAGGTAGAGTGTAACTTGTTGGTCGTAGTGTTAAGTCTCCATCTCTAATCTCTCACAGTTGGCTTACATCCAATTTATTATTGCAGGTGGTTCCACATATTAGTGTATTTCCAGTGCCTCATCCTGTATCTCTTCCTGTCTGATGAGGAAGAATATGCATTGATACCAGCTGCTCTCTGTACTAAATGACCTAATCAGCTTGTGCTACTTTTAAATTTTTTTTTATTTTAGGCTGCAGCATGGCTTTGGTTTTATTCAATGTCTTTATGCTTTTTACATTTCTGTCAATGAAGCCTGTAGAGCAGGTAGTTGTTTTCCTCTGTTGTTAGGAGGTTAAGCTTTTTGTGTTCTGAGGCTGTAAATAAAAGTAGTGGTGTTGCTATGATATCTTCTGGGTGCAGTGTGTATCCTATGCTCTCACAAAGACTAGGCTGCTCGCGGTGGCTAGTTTAAATAATTTTTGACAAACTTGAGCTAATAGACCTCATGTTCTAAGAAAAGGTTATTCCTGGTCAGGAATTTTGAAAGGTGAATGCCAGAAAAATCTGGTTCTTGGTAAAGATTGCTCTTTTGTTACAGTCTCAGGTTCCAAATGCCTTTACATGTGCAAAATATTGCTGCTGTAAGCTTCAGCATTTTTGGTGTGACCTGGCTTATCAAGAGTTTTGGGCCCAGCTTAGGGTGAATATTTTGAGAATATCTGGGAGATGAGAAAAAGCCGAAGTAAGCCCTTATCAACATGAACAAATAGAGGTAAATAGGGAGGGAAGAAGGGACTATGAAATACTTGCGCTGTAATTAAAGTTGCCTCAAGAGTAAGGGTTCTTTAAATATTT
Source organism: Phalacrocorax carbo (assembly GCF_963921805.1). Classification (NCBI taxonomy): domain Eukaryota; kingdom Metazoa; phylum Chordata; class Aves; order Suliformes; family Phalacrocoracidae; genus Phalacrocorax; species Phalacrocorax carbo. The sequence goes on along the minus strand of NC_087515.1, from coordinate 17,579,277 downwards.
AATATTTAATAGAGGCTATGAGAGGGGAGGAAGGAAAATATGAAAAGAAAATTATTTTGCCATGGCTCTATTTCTGTAAGTGGTTTATAAGGGTGTTTTCCGATTTGTTTTTGTACTGAAAACTGGAGGTTTGAAAAGCCTGCCCTCTGGAGATCTGCTATGCAGAGCATTTCTGCTTTTGGCTTATGAGGAGGCAGCAACTTTCTAAATCATAGTCTCATGATATTAACTATTTCTGTTGTGGTTTTCTTTTGTTAGCCGTTTTTTAATGGCTTGCATAAGCCCTCTCCAATTGGCTGGGCTACCACTGTGGTGGTGATGTTGCCTTGGGTTCTCTGTAGTTATCTAAAACGTTGGCCTTTTCTGTTTAGGTAGGTGTATATGTGGTATTTCTTTCAGCAGTTTAAAGTCAATACTGCTGGCAGCTTCCTCTGCGTTAGAACTAGTTTTTGGTAAAGCATAGCAGGATAAGCATTGCTAGATAAACACAGCTAGTTCAGGTGTCAGGTGTGAAAGGAATGGCTTGCTGCTTAATGTTGCAGAACACAGAAATCAGTTTGCAAAGCTAGACTGAGGAAGAGAAGGTAAACAAAATCAGAGGTCATCTTCCAACAGTAAAGTAGCTATTTACTCTAAAATATGGAGAACAACATTAGTGTGCACTTTGTGTTCTTTATAACTAATTTTGCTTGCAATAAACTACTGTCTCTCATACCTTTTGAAATGGATTTGATCTAAAATGGGTATCTTAAACCAATACAGCTCATAGAAGGCTGAATCACTGAAGCATCCATGTTTTCTTCACCCTCAGTGATATTTTTTTTGTTTGTTTCACAATTTGTCTTTTGGTTTTCTGAGTAACTTAGAGTTGAATTGCTTCTTTTTAAATGTGGTGGTTTTTTTTTACTTTTCCTAGGTCAACTCTACAAGCTAGAAGGGCTGAAAACCATTGCTGTCACAACCAATGGGATCAACTTAGCCAGATTGTTGCCCCGACTGAAGGAGGCAGGACTGAATGCCATTAACATTAGCCTGGATACCTTGGTCCCAGCTAAATTTGAGTTTATCGTCCGGAGAAAAGGTACAGGCTTGTCTTCTAAGGCAGCTGTGTTAGTACTTTCAGTAATGTTGTGAGTTGTTTGGTATGTCTTTCACACTCAGTTATTTTGGGAAGGTAATGAATTGCTATCCTTCTGAGGCTAGGAAGACTAGTCTATACTACCTTATTTGATAGTGACTCTTTCTCCTTCTTTCTACGACCCTTAGGCAGGTAGAGCCCCTTTAGTTGGAGCTGGTGGAGTAGATGCTCAACTCACCAGAGTCAGTGGGACTGTGAATACAGCTGCCAGTAACTGGCCGATTACTGGTTAGTCATGGATATCAAGGGGACTCTGCAAATCTTGTGCTGGTCTCATGTGCTGCTATTCTTTAATACTGTTCAAAAAACAGATCTTCCCACTATAGCAGCTGGGAACTAAGATGCCTCAGGAACTGAACCTCTTCTCACAAATAGTGGCAGTTTCTGGAAGTTATATTTGGGGCATGCTGGCAGTGGTCTCACTTCTGATTAGTGATGTTTCCTAGCTCTACTCCTTTTTAATAGAAATAAACATGAACTGTGGCTGAGGTCATTTGAGGAGGGGTGCTAGCTTTGTAACTTTGCTCCAATTGAGCTAGTAATATCAAATGAAGTTTCCAAAATGCTTGGATGTGCCCAATGTTCTTGCTTAACAAATCCTAAAGGTCATCATGAAGTTCAACTTCATGGTCGGGCTTCCTTCCAACCTAAAACTGATTTAATCTTGTATCATTCTATTTCTGTCCAGTGATGTAACTTTGGCAGTCTGAATTTCTAATTCAAACAAAACTGCCAAGTAGCCACTAGATGGTGTGACAATGTAAGATACATGTAGGGCGAGGGATGTAGAAATCTGGGATGCTGTTAGAAGTAATTTGAACGTTTGAATCACTCCTCTATCAAATCAAAGTTCTGCTGACAGGTGTAGAAAGGTGTTCTTGTCTACAGTCTCCCTGGGAGCACTTCTTCATGTTTCTACATCATGGTGCAGAAATCTGTTCCTGTCATAAACCTGACTGCAGCATTATCCTTCCAGCATAGGCTGTTGCATTAATCTGGTTGTGTCATGGCACAGTTGGCTCCCAGAGAAGTATCTGGGAGTATCTGATCACAAGCAGGTGTTGACTGTGCTCTTTCTTTCTGCTCTCTGCATTTGAATATTACCTGGTTTGTGACATCCACTGGAAACAAGCCCTTCCTTTGCTACTGAAGGGGCAAACCTGATCCTCCAGCTTCCTGAATTATGTGACCACAACTCTTCATATCTGTTTGGAAGCTGTGAGGAATGTGCTGCTTATAAAGTAAACTAAAAGTTATTGGGGGCTGAGGGTAATTTTTACTGATATACATGTTCTCTTCCTCCTTTAAAGAAAAAGAGATCTTTAACCACAAAGAGAGAAATTCCTCAGCTGAATAGCATCGATAATGAACAGGGAAGTTTTTATGACTCAGTGTTTTTTAAGGAGTATAAAGTCTCCAAATCATAGATAATTTTTTAAGTGGAGATCAGGTAAAAATAGTAATGCTGAGTTGGGTTTTATCTTTTGTTAAGGGCTGAAATTATGTAAAAATACTTCTTTATTGTTTTTGAGGGTTTTTTATTTAATAGGAGGTTTCCAAGTATGGAATGAGCAGAGAATAAAGTGCCTACCCTACTGTGCTACCCTGTCTCCTGTGTCAGTTCCAGAGGCGACAAGATATAGCTCTATTAAGGTGAGAGGGATTCCTGGTCTTAGACTCCTACAGACTGGTAACTTCTGTGGAAAGTAAAGGTGGCATCTGACTATGGAGCTAACCAGGAACTCAAGAAACTTGGAATCACTTTTTTTGCTCCTCTGGAAACTCATTCTAGGGTTTTAAGAAAAGGCTGGAATTTTGTATCTGTGATGCAGGTGACCTGCATTACACCTGCTTTTATTCCCAAACGGTTGGGATAGATGCTCAGAGATTTCATTGATGTATGAAAGCACAATAGAGGACTGTAATATTTCTACTTCTCCCCATCTACCACGTTCTAAGGGATGAACAAATGAAAAGTGCTTTCTTGCAGGTAACCAGTCTAACCTGTTTCACAGCCTGTCCCTTCTTTTTTGTTCAGTACAGGGAAAAATGAGATAATATTGTACTGTATTTGAATTATTAAACATTGGCTTGAAGCCTTTCTTCTTGTAAGGATTAAATGTTGGGAGTTATTGACCCACATAGGAATTGTGATGGGTGTGTCTAAGGTTCTCTGTGCTTTAAAGTTGGCTAAAGTTCTGATTTCAGAAGAAATCTAAGTAGATGAAAAAAACCTGAAATTTCTCATTGGGTGGAAGAGAATAGTTGTAATTTAGAAATGTCAAACCAAAACTTAGAGAACCTCTCTGGCTTGAAAAAATTTCATGAGACAATGACACAATGACAATATTCATTTCTGCTCTAATATTTTGAAATGCCTTGGGTTTATTCTTTTTGTTGTTCTATGACCCCACAAGAACTTTGATCTAGAGGGGATGTTTCAAAAAATATGGCAATACAAATAAACTCTTTAACAGCTTTCCATAAAGAAAAAACAGTAAACAGTTAACATCAAAATATGAAATGCAGTTACAGATTTTTTTTCATTTTTAATGTAACAAACTTTATTTTAAATTATCACCCTGCCCCCAAAATCTTTTAGTGGAAACAAGCTCATAGTTGTTGTTAATCAGAATAGTTTGCTTTTGTTTGAGGAGATTTTTGATAGCTGTTCTAAAACACATTCTTGTGATAGTGTGGCAGGAGATAAGAGGCAGAATTGGGAAGGACATTGAGTTAGATGCATTGCAAGCAATAATCCTGTTTCATACCTCTACAGCGAGCTGAGCCTAAGCATGCAAGTATTCAGATATGCAGAGTTTTTGATCTGTGGCTTGCTAGTGATTGCTTCTTGGCCTTTTTAGTTAAGTTCAGTTTCATCTTTCTGAAGTCCTGAAGTCACACATAAGGTTGTCTGAACTGTTGCAAGGCTTTTTGATCCCATTTGTGGCTCTGGATGTGCTTGCAGCAGTGTATCATTATCTCTGTTGCCACATTCAGCCTGTGAATTTGCTTAATTGGAATGAAAGCTACCACCAGTGCTGCAGACTTCCTGGGCACACGTAAAAGAAGTAGGTGGTGAAGAAGGGTGGCAAGTTACAACTTCAGTTGCTTGCAAGAGTTAGTTTACTGTCTTCACCTCTCTTTACAGCCAGGAGGAGTAGCATTAGGACCTGCTTATGAAGTGGTTAGCACCTTCTGCTTTCCTGTGTTCATGCTTTATAATGCATCTACAAGCTAGAAAGCAGTTAAGCTTAAGTTTTGGGTCTGTTCTGTTTTTTTTTTTTTTCCCCCCTCCTGATCTTGAACACATCCAATATTAAGTATGCACAAAATAGAGTTATTGCTTATTTCTGGTAAAGCACTTATAGATTAATGAAGGTATGATCTCTTTACTAGAGAAACTGGGTTTCCAGTAGATAAGAGATAGGGAAAGAGAAGGGTGATGGACCTACACAGAAAAACATATTATTAGGAACAGCACAGAGATGATCAGCATAAACTTCTGGAAGATATTGCCCTTTTGCTAGCATGTGTAAAGTATTTGCTGTTGAAGACTGCAGCTTTGGAAGATGGAGCTCGATCTTATACAGTATTTGGTCTCTCACACCTGAGTTTAGAGTACAGAACAGGAAGGGAACTTAGTCTCTTATCTGACAGGGCAGGAGACACATTCACAAATAGAGCTAGCAGCTGAGCATGCCCACTCACCAGAAATGCATACCCAGAGCTCAGTAGCTTGTGGTCTCATTCTTGCTACTGTCCCCTTGCTTCCTGACACGCTCACCAACTGGCAGAGGAAGGAATAATATGTCAAATGTAAAACTGATATAATGATCAAAGGTCTTAACTTTGTTTAAAGTTGGCAGAAGGTGTAGTTTGAATGAGATGAGGCTCATTAAAAGGCTTTCCTAAAGGCCTTTGGAATTCCAAAATTGCATTGTTGCTTTATTTTTCTTCCAGATTTAGGAGTTATGTGTAGGGGTGAAGATACTTACCCTAAATTAACTGTGTATTTGTGCCTGGGAGCAGCTGAGAAGTGTAGGCCACATTTAAATGAATGGTAGGGTGAGGCTGGGCGCTTCATTCCCTGAAGTCACTGCAGTGTCTGACATCTTTCATTTGTTTTCAAGGGTCAAAGGCCAACTGAATTGCTTTCCTAATCCCCCCCACCATGTTGTGCTCACCAATTTTACATGTTTAAAGTAGTCATAAAAATGACAATCTGGTAAAATGCTGTCTGCAATCTTCAAACTAATGGATAGTCAGTAGCTTTGGGAAGTCAGTTACATCTGTGGCCATGGATGAACAGGGAATCAAAGAGCTTTTGTTTGTTCCTAACTCCATTCCCCTCCATATGCACTTTAGAAAGATCCTTTTAAAATTCACTTAGCGATACTGCTGTCTGACTCGGAACAGTGAGATTCTGCCATTTTGGCAAAGACACATGTGCCATTATTATCAAATAAACGTGAATTTAGTATTCTTTCTTCACTGTGTCTGGAGGCAGTTCACAAATGCTTGCCACTCCCTCTAAGAACAACATAACAAAAGGCAAAGCTGAAGTATGGGAGGTGGAGAATCATATGCTAATGGTACTTGGATGTCCAAAGATGCAGAAAAGCATACCAGTATTTTTGACTACTCATACACCAGTTAAAAAATTATCTCAGTAACTTGACCACAGTAACACTGGCAGCCCTTGGGGAGGGCGTGGAGGGAGATGTGTGTAGCATTGAAGTCTGTTTATTTGCAGCCCTGTCTACTGAATCAGATTGGGTTTTTGTCATCTTTTTCTCTTGTACTTAATAACCTTCTTTTGCATTCTGGTTTTAAATGAGAAGAATAAATTGTTATTCTTTTTCTGTCTTAGGCTTTCACAAGGTAATGGAAGGGATCCACAAAGCCACTGAACTTGGCTACCATCCTGTTAAGGTAAAGCCAGTGTTTATTTACTCTGGAGCTGTTGTGTTTTACCATAAAGGTGATAAAAGATACAGCTCACCTGACGATGAATTTATTATTTTTCCCTCCTCAGTGAATAGTTTTTGGTGAGACTGAAAAACATTGTAGTAGATTGAATTTCCTCCATCACTTCTTGATGTGATCTTCATATTATCTCCTCATGCAGCTGAGGGTACTGGTTCACTCTGCCACAAAGCCTGTTGATTGTCTAGCTGCAGGCTACAGGGTGGTCCTGCTCTGTACTTGCCTCTTCCTACCCCGGCTGTTGACTTGGCATTTGTCTGACCCAGCTGTGAACTTGCCCAAGGGAGTTAACAGGCAGACAACTACCCTGCAGAAAGACATTCATTTTCTCCTGGTTTATCTCCTTCAGCTGCCTACAGCAGATTCTGATGAATGCCAGTGTGGGGTGGGCGTGGGGGAAGGGAGTCGTCCTTTGGGGGTACAGGTAGATCAGCTTAGCTGTAACATGAAACTTCACCCTAACTCAGCTGTTTGCAGCTCTGCAGCTGTGGTTCCCTTCAGTTTCACCAGTGCTTTGGAAGTTGTTGAAGTGTTTCAGGCTACAGAGCTATGAAGAACACTTAAAATTAAACTAGGTTTTAGGCTTTCCTGAAGGATCTTGAGAATCATGATGCACAGTGCTTGAACATACCTTGCTAACAGGGAGTGCTTTAGCAACTGCAGATCTATCTGTTCTTCAGCTAAACAGAGAGGACCTGTGGCTCCAATTTAAATATTTTTTTATTAGGAATACACGGAAAACTCTGTTTTAATCTCTTTTTGGAGGAAGGCAGAGCTAGTCATCCTGCAGCCTGTGGTTATGGAGAGTGCTGTGGACACTTCCTGGTCTGTGGCATTTGCCTGTCATGTGCCAAAAAGAGTGCTGTAGAAGGTACCCCGCCAGTACTTTTACAGAAGCCATACAATATGGGACTGGAGTTGTTGTATGGCAGTTTTTACTGTCTAAAACGTTAGGTGGGTAAGATGATGCCTTTGTTACCCAGCTTTTATTAGTTTTCCATTCAGCAAGGCAACTTTAACAAGTTCAGGTAGATGGGATGCAAAATCTTACAGGCAAGTTTGGCAGAAGTGATCATCTATACCATTTCAATCCTGCCAACTTTTCTCATCATCTTTTCTTTCAAAAAAAAAAAAAAATTCTATCTTCATAGTCCTTGCAGAAGGCAAGGCAACCTTGTATACGAGAGAAGAAAGTCATGCACTGCACTAATTTGAAGTGTCTGCCTTTCCTGCAGGTAAACTGTGTGGTGATGCGAGGCTTCAATGAGGATGAACTGCTGGACTTTGTGGATTTCACAAAGGATCTGCCCCTTGACGTGCGGTTCATAGAATACATGCCCTTTGATGGTAAGCAGTCCTGCTTTGAGATTCTTCATGGCATGGAGTGTACCTTGGACATAGATGAATCTGGTTGGTGGTTATTCACCCTGTGGGCTTGTCACTGGAAGTTTTGGTGAGCTCTTTTTGGGAAATAGGAATTGGCTTAAGGTTTATGTTGTATCTTTTGCAGCTTATCTTTTCCCTGGATAAGCTGGAAAAGGATTAGTAGCAGGATTAGATGGGGCTGGGACATGTACAAGGAAAACTGAGATTTGTGGAGAATGTAAAGGTGGTTCTCTGCTAATTAAAAAAAATAAAATCCACAGTTTAAAGTTATCCTGGTTTTGTTAATTCTAGGCAATAAATGGAACTTCAAGAAGATGGTGAGCTACAAAGAAATGCTTGATACAATTAAACAGCAATGGCCTGAACTGGAGAAATTGCCCTGTGAAGCTTCCAGCACAGCCAAGGTGGGGTTAGACAAAGAACATGTAAAAATGTGTCCCCATTCTTTTGCAACCCTAACTCCCCAAAATCTCCCAAATTCAGCATTTGTATTTGACAAGCTGTCCTCGTTTCGGCTGGGATAGAGTTAATTTTCTTCCTAGTAGCTGGTACAGTGCTGTGTTTTGGATTTAGTGTGAGAATAATGTTGATAACATACTCGTGTTTTAGCTGTTAAGTAGTGCTTACACTAGTCAAAGATTTTTCAGCTTCCCATGCTCTGCCAGGTGCACAAGAAGCGGGGAGGCGCATGGCCAGGACAGCCAACCCTAGCTGACCAAAGGGATATTCCATACCATATGATGTCATGCTCAGCAAATGAAATGGAAGGGGAGGGGGTGGGGCAGGGATCATAGCTCAGGGACTGGCGGTGTCAGTCGATGGGTGGTGAGCAGTTGCATCACTTGTTTTTTCCCTGGATTTCACTTCTCTCTCTCCCTCTCTTGTTGTTTTCCTTTTCATTACAGTCTCATCATCACCATTATTATTATTATTAAACTGTTCTTATCTCAACCCATGAAATCTTTTTTTCTTTTGCCCTTCCAATTCTCTCCCCCTTCCACTGGGATGGGAGGAGTGAGCCAGCGGCTGTGTGGTGCTTGGTTGCTGGCCAGGGTTAAACCACAACACAAGCAAAGTAAGAAATGCTCAGTGTAGTGAGTCTGGGATTTTGGTCAAAGTGGCTGCAGGTAGTTTGACTCTTACTAAACAGTGGTCATAGTCTTTACATTTAGAAATACAATGTGTTTACTAGATGCCTCGGTCAGATACAAAGAATGGCGGGCTTGTATCCTGTATTTACACCTTTTGAAACTTGTCAGTCTATGTCTGTCTATGACTGCACATTAATGAGCCTGGTGAAACAGTTGTTCAGTGAAATAACAGTATTGCTTTAGAGCACGCAGTGTCGCACTGTGGGATTTCTAGACTACATGAATCTATGGCTCATGGCTGCCTGGGTAAGTACATGCCTACTGGCATCACCTGTTGGTTGATAACTACAAGAGCAAACATTTAACAGTTTCGTGAATTTCCAGGAACAGGGCAGAATAGACTGGAACCCCTAGCAAAACTGACTTGTTTTTTTTCTCTCATGTGACCTTAGAATTGAAGAAAATCTGTGTTAAAATGTCTTCTGGTCTTTGGGCGAGTGGAGCTTTGAAAATGAGGAGTCTATAATTGGCTCTTTTTTTTTTCTCTCCTCTGCATTTCTTTAGAGTTATAAGGTGCCACATTTCCAGGGACGAATCAGCTTTATCACCTCCATGTCAGAGCACTTCTGCGGATCCTGCAATCGGCTGAGGATAACAGCAGATGGGAATCTAAAAGTTGGTAGTGAAACATGATTCTCTTTCCTTTTATGCAGCAAAAGTAGTGTTGAAATTCTTCCCTTAAAAGTAGCTGGGATGTAAAGTGGGATGGAAAGATGCATAATTATTACTGACTAATTCCAGTTTATCTATCCTGTATGTACTCTTGTTCAAGCTTGTTGGACTGTTAGGAAGATGTTACATCACCTTTTTTTGGTTTCTCTGTTTTGCTAACATAGTTAACTTCAGCTGTAAAACATGGTTGCAAGGCCAGTAAACATAAACATTTATTTTAATCTTTGATTCAAAATCATCTTGAACATGTGACAAGCAGATGATTTCCCATTAAAAAAGGCTCCAAGCAGCTGTGAGGCCTTGGCTTTTGTGTTCCACATGGATCCTGTCTTGTTTCACCAAACATCTTGCAACTCTTCTCCTTCAAGAGCAGCCTGTACATTTGCTCAATGGCTGTACAAAAGGGAGGGATAACCATTTCCTGCCACGTCGAAACTGGCAGTTTCTGGGGGAAAATTGAAGTTTTCAATTAAAAATTGGCACTTACACGTTGTCACCTGATACTGACAACAGCTGTGCTGCTGTGTAATGTCAGATGACGGAGGCAGCCCAAAGGCCTAATGAGCTTAGGTTACATAAATGTCCCAGGCTGTCTCTGTGTGTACATGAAGAGAGATAAAGAAAACAATCTCCATAAACATTCTCTTTCTTCAGTAGGATAGGCCTCTTCAAAATTCTTTACTCTGAGATTAGTACGAAACACTTGTAAAAGCCATTTATTTTATTCTTTCTCATTTCTCCATTTTTGTTTCATTGGGTTCACTGTAGGTGTGCCTTTTTGGGAATTCAGAAGTGTCCTTGAGAGATCACCTACGGTCAGGTGCCACAGAGGAAGAGTTGGTTCAAATCATTGGAGCAGCAGTGGGCAGAAAAAAGAAACAGCATGCTGGTATGTTTGTTGTACCTGAGAAATAACAGCAGAGACTAAGGAAAATAATGTCCTGGTACTGCTGTGGGATGCATTGACTTGCAGGAGAAAAAAGAAGGAAAAGCTGCATTAACTAAGGAAAGAAATTTCCCATCTGATAGTATTGTCTGGTAGAAAGCTGGTAACATACCAGTCCTGCAGTTACTCCAAAATTTGGATGTCAGTTTTGAGTCTTCTAACCTTGCACAAGAGCAAGAATCCAGACTTTTTTTAAGACTGACTCTTGTCTTCGCAGAGATGCGAATACCACTGCTCACTATAACAACAGCAGAGTGTAAAGCTAAGCAAAAATCGATGGAGTTCTCTCTTGTTCTGTTGCAGATTCTGCCATATTACTAGCAGCTGGTTTTGCCTTCTTTTCGTGATGTGTAAAACAATTTTAAAGGAAGCTTTTAAGTCTGAGCGTAGACTGCCTTGCAAAGTACATTGGTCTGACCCAGATAAAGTAGAGCCTTGTAAACATAAGGGAAGGGGTGGAGGGACTGGTTCCTTTTCTTTTAGACCATTCATTTCTGAATTTCTGATTTTGGAAAGTGGGGGTGGGGAGAAGAGTGTTTTTCCTTCTAGTAAAGGCATTTTGCCATCAGCAGTATTTACCTGACTGTCTGTCTGTCTTCCAATTTGTGTTAATCCCAGTATTGACCTTGGGGCCTTCTGTGATTGGACTGCTTTGAACTGCAATACTGTTAACAGCATATCCATAGTTAAATGCTATTGTTAAGAAACAAGATAGTCCCAAGGTGTTTGAATTCTGTAGTAGGTATGATGTAATTAAGATTATGGAAAGCTTTCTGGGAAAGGGCTCTTCATTGTGATAGACCCATAGTGGCTGGATGCTTGGAGACTGTGGCAGCTCAGGTTTTAAATATACCATATTAGATTCCCCCTCCTCCAGCTCTTTCGGTCTTTATTGAGCTTTGGTTTTCCTAGCATACAGGTTGCACTGTGAAGAGCAGAAAACTAAATATATAAACCAGATGCATTACTTCAAATGTAAAAAAGCTAGGATTTTTATGTGTTCCTTATTCTATTTCTAGGCATGTTTAACATTTCCCAGATGAAAAACCGGCCAATGATCCTGATTGGTGGGTGACAAATCAGTACGTAATAAACATACCATGATTTTGTTTGGGTTTTGTCTGTGGGGGAGCAGAGTGGACTGGGCTTTTAAGTCTAACCTGTGTTTGGTTCTGGCATAGGTTTAAGCAAAGAAATGGGTTTCTTAAAAGGCAGTTGTGGTTAAAATTATGCTGAAGTGGAAGAGGAGGAAAGGTTTAATGTCCCTATCAAGCCTTACCCAGTCTTCTGATTGGCAGCACTGGCTTTATTTTCTCTAATTTTGAAAGTTCATTACATTTTCCAAAGGGATCGCTAGCATTTTTATCTTACTTCCTGTCTGCTTCCTTTCGTACTTAACAAGAATTGTGTAGTAACTAATAAGGCATTTTCGAGTGAGTTTTATGGGGTTTATGCCATATAAATATAAAAGATGTGGGATGGGCTTTTATTTCTCAAATAAGAAATTCAACTTTGATTATAATATATAGAGCCAGTAACGTGACAGAAATGCAAGCTCTTCCATCTCACTACTACTTCACTTCAGAATCTGAAACTTGGCGTTTCATTCTTTTGAAATATCCTGTTACTGCTGCAAAGTCTCAGAACTTAACTGTGAAGACTGTAGTATCTGGCCAGCCCTATGGGCAAGAATCCTTGTTCTTCTTGAGTCTATTGAAGATGGTTGCTAACTCGCTCTCCTGCTTGAAGCGCTGTCCATGAGCGGTGTGGCAGTGCTGGGGTTCTCTTACTGCTTTTTCACGCCTCCTTCAGTGTGGTTTTACCTCCTCCATGCCTACGTTTCCCTGTTTTGTAAGGTAGCTGTCTTCCCAAATACCTTTTTTCTTCCTTCGACTTAAGAAATGCTGCAAGAGTTAGCATTGTGAGATTAATTGAAGGCTGTTCTGTTGTATCAAGAAGGGGGGGAAAAATGCAGCAAGGGTGGAAGAGAGAAACATTGTTTCAAATCCAAACTCTCACCCTCCCATTGATTCTCTGGAGCAGGTCAGCTGCTGTGCAGCTTAAAACATGTTTTTTTTAAAACAGGTACCCTCAGGGAGGGGGAGAGTGACATGCATTAATTTGCTACAGGTGATGTAATAACTGCTCCTTTATACCAAGACCCTAGTGCTTGTACTTCTGTTGCCTTTATTAGGAAATAGGATCTACAGAGGTCTTTTAACACATGTTTTCACTAGGCATATTTTTCACTTGATGTCCCCCTTTAAATGGGGGGAGGGCCATCATTTGATGGTGATCAACATTTTCCATGTTAAGTTGTAAAGTGAATGGATTCAGTGGTGCAAGATTATCTCCCATTTTTTTTCTCTTTTCTATTTGGCTACTGCTGCATCGTATTGTGGGGAAAGAAGACCCTTTGTTTAACGTGTGTATTGACTTGCACAAGGAAAATTATTTTTTTAAACATGAAAAATACTATATTAAACTCCTGAGAGCTCACTGGGACCTACATAATTCTTCAAGATGCCTTTGAAAGAATCCCCACACTCCAAAGTTAGCATTCATAGTAATGTTTGCATGTCTACAGATCAGATCCATCCAATTTCTTTCTGAAAAGTGCTTAACCATTGTCTGACATATAGTAAAAGAGGCAGCCTGTCCAGGTCCTCCCCAGCTGTTCCTTGTCCGATTAAGTGCTGTCAGTCACCACACCAGTGGAGAGACTGGAGATGAGTGGAGAATATCCCACTGTGACACACAGGGAATCATTAGGAGATTTCCTAATTGTGTTTTGAATGACTTACAAACTTCAAAAAAATGCTGGCATGCAAGCGGTCAGTGGGGGTGTGTGTGTATGGAATTAATTTAATGAAACTTAATGAACACTGGAAATCACTGATTGGTTTTACTAGTCCCAGTAAGCTAAACCTGGCTTCTTCCCTGCACTGCTGTTGTCTGATCCTTTACTATATGGTTTGTATCCTATTTCCCATAATCAGAATATTCCTTTTGGCAGGTTGTTCTCCTAACAGGTTCATTTCAGTTATTTTCTCCTTAACTTAACTACCTCTTGCTGCCTTTCCCTCCCTGAGATCGTGCTAGTTGGAAGCTAACACAAACTTCAGGTGCAGTAATAGAATATAAGGAGATGCAGTTTGTCAGATGTTTTCGCTTGTGTTATATCTACTGCTGTAGAAAACCAATATCTTTTTTTTTTTAGGTATATGAGATGACTAGGTACAACTTGAAGAAAGTGTAGGTTGTTAGGAAAAGCAAAGATGCCTTGTGTGCATTACTGTCTCTTGCTGTCTTTTTACTTGCCACTCTACTTGAGCAAACAGTACATCTCTTCCTTGCACCCACCCATGTGTGTTTACCCTGTGGAAATAAATACTTGTCTGCCTTTGCAGTCTAGCTTCTCCTGAAGACAAGACACCTTGCCAGGGGTTTAGTTTAAGCTTTGAAACTAATCAGGGAATCCAGAAGAAAAGAGTACTTTGAGTTCCTGGATTCTAAAAGGAATACTCAGGCCCCACTGTATAAAGAGAAGGAAAAAAAGGAAAAAATAAGGACAATCTTTTCTGTGCTCTTCTAAAGCACAGCAGGGCTACACTCAAAACATTTATGTCCATTTAATCCCATTCCTCCTAGTGTAAACATATTACCACTAAACTTGCAGGAATCTCAGTGGACAGGCTATCAGCTGTAGATCAAAAAGGGCCTTTGCCTGAATTTTCATTATTGCAGTGATTTAAAAAAAATCATGCTTGATTTAACCTTCAGTAATGGGCACTTTCAGATCAATGTTTGGAGGGTGTACCCTGGCTGAAAAGGGTGCTAAGTGCATCAGTCTTGTTATAGCAGAGGCTGGGACTAAGAAGAAGGAAGAGATTAGTTGGTTTGTTTTTAAAGAAAGGGAACAAGGGAGCACAACCAATGCCTTGTCCACACTGTGTCTGTTATTGTTATGTGGACAGTCCAAGATGATACCCGTAGGTCTGGGCAGCAGAGGTAGCTCAGCAAGGTGCAGAGGGGCCAGGAAGCTGCTTTGATTCAACTGTGGGCAGTCTGAAAACTCATGAAAAAGGGTGTTCCTGAATACCAGAGCTACTAAAGGAGGTTACTGAGCAAAACCCAATTCCAAGTTTCTCAAAGCAGATCAAAGAGAGCAGGAGCTCCAGAAAAAGAGAAACATGGTTATCAATGAGCCTGTTAAACTAGGGCTTAGCCACTTACCTCTATAGTGCTTTCTCTTTACTTACTTACAAAAATAATCACTACTTTCATGTGCAAAAGACTCCTCCTGTCTTGACACTTGGCATCTAGCCCTGTGCAAATGCCAAAACCAAGGGATTAAACGGTGAAAAGGGGCAGGGGGGCTTACTACCTCTCTGCCAGCTGGGAGCTCTGCCAGCTTGGCTTGGAACATACTTCTGAGTAAAATTAAAATCTATCTGTCAATGAAGGGAGCGTGGTTTTTCCAGTGCTTAAACCTCAGCTGTCATTAATGTGGTAAGAGCTGGCAGTAATAAGTGAGGTTCCCATCACAGAACCACCCTCTGAGCTTGTAGACAGTACAGTTGCAGATGCAGTGCTTCTAGTCCCTGCTGTCCTCAAGTGCTGGCATGACCCTTCCGTGCCGAAGGAGATGAAAGCAGGAAGTGCAGCCGCCTGTGCTGGGTGGATGGTGTTTGGAAAGGCAGAGTTGAGAATCCGAGAGCAAGAATTTCCTATTAACTCTGCCAGGCTTTTGAAAGACTGGTGCTGGGACAATCTCAGATGGTTGCTGAGATGCTGTGACTCGCTTTTTTTCAGAACTGATGTTCCTATAAGTTTTCTTGGCTGCTGTTTCTCAATAAGTGTTGATACTTTTTGAAAGCAAGTTGTTTCTTCTTGTCAAGGACCTTGGCATAAGTGTTTTGAGTCTTGGGGTTTGTAATAACAAACCAGCAAATGCAAGGAACTGATGAGAGAAGAGAAAGAACTTGAGGAAAAAAAAAAAAGGGATGTTCACAGGCTTATTGAGGTTTTTGTAATACAGAAAATCCTGAGCAGTGCTCTGACAGGGTTCTCAGCTACTGCAGCCTTAGCTTAGCTTTCCAGTTAGTAAGATGTATTCTCATGTTACTCTTTTTGCCCCCCCCCAGAGCCTGCATTGATGTCATTCCCACTATGCCAAGACACCCTACAGATTCCCGCAAATTCAAAACAGCGGGGCCACGCATTTAGCCACTGGCTGACTTTGAGAGCAAGTCTACCCAAACAAATGAGAAAAGCATTAATGAAAAATAAGCTTACAGGACAACTTTTCCTGCCAGGATCTCACCCAGAGCAACAGTGGCACATAACAACAGGAATTCCACAAACCCAGCTCAGAGGCTACTGTGTCTTCCAGAAGGACCCAAGCTCCACATTTGACACAAAGTGCCTTGAGATACCTCAAGTTTCTGTGGACTGTCAGTACAAAGAGGCAAGTTCGGGATATGAATTCTGTACCAGGGATTTGGGATCTTGCACTGAGGCACCTCGTTCCTCTGACAACTTGACTCACACTGATGAGGAAGGACGGGCCACAATGGTGGATGTTGGATGGAAGCCAGATTCAAGAAGATGTGCTGTTGCTGGTGCTGTGGTCCGCCTGGGTGAGAAGGCATTTGGGATGGTGAGGCAGAACCAGGTGAAAAAAGGGGATGTGCTGGCTGTAGCCCAAATTGCAGGAATTCAGGGAGCCAAGCTGACCAGCCAGTTGATCCCATTGTGTCACAACATCCCCCTCAACCATGTTGAAGTGTCTCTGAGCCTGGATGAGGCCAGACATGCAGTGGTGATTCGCAGCTCCTGTCAGACCTGGGGGAGGACAGGTGTGGAGATGGAAGCTCTAACAGCTGCCAGCCTCGCTGCCCTGGCTGTGTATGACATGTGCAAAGCAGTTACTCATGACATTGTGATAGAAGAGGTAAAACTGCTTAGTAAGACAGGTGGGCAGAGGGGAGACTTCTCAAGGGTCTAGATCATATCCAGACACCTCCAGCCCTCCAGGTGACCACTGTTCATGTTCAGCCTCTTAGAGAAATATGTTTGCTCAGCTGGTAGGGTTGGAAAACCCAGCAGGCATATCATACAGCAACCCTATGACTCCAGTTTTGCCTTACCCTGTCAGCTTACTGCTGGGTGAACAGTGGAGCCACTTTTCCCTCTTGCTAAGCATGTGTGTTTTTTCAGAGGACAGGCTTCTCAGTGTCCTCACTATAAGCTTGAGCAAAACTCCCTAGTTAACCACAAAAAACCTCTGTGGCTTTTTTTATCTTGCTGTGAAATATCCACAGCTGCTGTCATCACACCATGCAACTGTGAGCTCTGGAAAGTGCTGTTATTTCGCAACTATTTAAGTCAAGCATTAATATTTCAGAATTGTGTCTGTCTCCCTGACCCTCTTAGTTAGTGACAGTGTGAAGAGCATAGCTTGGGAACCTTACCATACAGCAGAGATTACAACGGTGGAACAGCCAGTGTCAGAAGGGCAGCTACCATCCCTTTGCATTGCCTCTGTTTCCCTTGCCTGCAAGTGGGAAATATCCACATATTGGTTTCAAAAGAAAAAAGGCAGCTGCCCAGTTCCCCATAAAACATGATGTAGAAACAGAGGATTTCTGGGTTTACAAGAATTACTTTGCTGATATGAAAGATGCCTTTTACAGTGTTAGAAGCATGTTCCAATATTTTGATCTTAGCACTCAAATACATTGAGGCCTTGTATCTTCATGCTTAAGGGCTTAATTATGCCATGCAGAGAAGTAGGTGTCAGCTCTCCCTGACTTCAGAAATAGTCGTCACGCCAAGCCCCAGAAGACTCCCAATTTTTTAATCCTACAGTGCAGCCTCCTAGTGACCAGCAGCCTGCATAGTCCTGACAGACAAACTTTAACACTAGTAGCCACTTGGAAGAGTAAGGTAGTTGCTGTTGCCTTGGCCAGAGTGTTTTCCTGCATGTTTCTCTAATTTGCTTCTATGAAGTCTTCTGGCCTCAGAGCACTTAAGTGTCCCCATAAATGTACCAGTGACCACTGTCATGTAGCATTAAATAGCTTTGATAATTGACTATCCTAGACAAGAAAATACTCAACTGTGTTTTGTTAATACTGATAGATCCTTTTCAAATGTTAACTTAAATGCTGTAAACAGGGTATTTTCAACTTTGGTTTACTTGTTTTCTAGTGGTTAGGGCTAGTGAGAAGTCACATATGATTCAGGGTGCTCCCTCTCCATATGCACAGAGAGTAATAGGCAGCTCTAACAACAAAGAAGCTACTGAAAGAGTGTCTTAAGCTTTGCAAGTAGCCACTTCCCATGAATAAGGCTAAACTACTGTGTCTATCAGTAAAGCACACACCAGTCATGTACATCCTGCTCACTTAAAGCCTAAGATGAGGAAGCAATAGGTTTTATTACAACTGTCCTTGCTTATCTTTTATAAATCTCATACACTAGTTACCACAGAAGGCACTTTTTCCATTGAAGGTGAATTAATTTAATTCTTTATTCATGGTCACTGTGAGATAAGGCATATACAATGCTCCACATAGCAGCTACAGCTGAAAGGGGAAGGAGTCTAGAAAGCTTGATCCCCAAACTCCATAAACATTTTTATACCTACATTCAGTGTTGCAGTCCTGATTCCCTTGATACAGATAGATTGGTAATAAGTTAATAATAGGAGCACTCCTGCTCCTTCCCAGGAGTGTACCTAGTACTGCCCTACTGTGCACCAAACCCAGCTGACCCTGCAAATACAGGAGATCTTGTTCATGTGTGGAGCTGCTGTGCCCATAGCACAAACATTTCCCTAGCTCAGCATGGAAACAAATTGTCAGGAAAAGTAAACATGTGTGTAACCTGCTAAGTTAACTGATTTACACAAGCACTTAACTCCCACCACCACGCACAACACGCCCAGCCCTCCCTGCCTTCACCCAGCCACTAGATAGTTTTCAAAACTAAAAGGAAACTAGACATATGCAGTACTAATGAAGTGATGCTTTGGGGTATGTGGTTCTTTGGCTTCTGAGAAGTTCGTTGTCATGCTGTAAAGCTCACACAAAGGACTCGTGACCATGCAAGGGACTACAGAGCATATGCCTGACTACCACGCACATCTTACTACTTACGCACATTTCACTACTTTCTTGGGTTGAGAGTGAGTGGCTGGAGGCTTTGGGCAAACAGCCTTTGGTGTCATTTTATGCTCGTGTTACAACAGCAAGTGTTGAAACGACACACAATTATAGATAATGAACCAAGCATGAGTCAACAGAACTTTTTGCAAGAGAAATGAGCTGACAGCGCTGTGTGGTGCTGGGTGGGCCACAGGGTAATGTATGTTGATGAACTGACTACTTTTTGGAGGCTTGCTGGTTTTTTGTCCGCAGGATTTTTAATAAATACTAGTTGTAATGGAGTATGTTTTGTATTACACTGAATACCCTTTTTATTCATTCAGAGGAACATCTATGTTTTAATCCACAAGCTTCTATGAATAATTAACTCAGGACAAGCAACAAGACATACTTTATAAGTTGCAATGATTAGTTAGTTAGCAATTAGCAAGGGCTCAATCACAGTAACTTATTACTATAAGGACTCTAGTATTTCTCTTTTGTTGAGTGAACCTCATCTCTATCTGCCTGCTCTTAAACTGAGTAATCCTGTAGGTTTAGCATCATCATTATCATTATGCCGGCTTCTCACATGTGCCTGTTCTGAGTCAGTGGATGTGTATAACAGCACTGCTTTGTGTTGCAGAGTAACATAAGGAACTGGTGCCTCCAGAGCTCTCCGTCTTAGTCTGAGGGACCAAGCGCTGAAACTGAGGTCTGGTGAAATGCCTGTATAGAAGGCCGTCCCTCTTGAATCACTAATATGTCAAAGGGAAATTCCCTTCTGATCCATCTGAACTTCCAGGAAAGCTCTCATTTCTTCTACTATCCAGAAGGCCTGTTCCTACCTGAGGAAGTTTAGTTGGTTGAGCTGTTCACTGATCAGCCACACTCTGCAGCTGCACAGAAAGCCAAGGGCCTCAGTGCAGGGGCAGAGCAGCAGGTGCTCTGCAAGAGGGCTGAGGCAGCAGCTGTACTGCCAGAGGGTCTCTCTTTTTTTTCCCCAGGTGCAGCCTCCAACTGCTGCTGATCCTGGGATGATAGCACAAAGCTTTACATCCTTTTTCTAGGAGCTGTTTCTTTATTTGGAACTAGGTTTTTGAAGATTTAACCAAAAGAAACAGTGTAAAGCACCGAGCCCACCACCTCCTTCTCCTGAAGGGTGCCTTAAGTGCACAAGTCACACCTCTAACACTGCATGTGCCAAACACAACACGAATGCAAATATTGCAGCTCATGGCAGCCCTCAATAGTCGTGCAGTATAGCTTTTGCCTGCGGGGAACTCTCACTTGTTCCAGCTAATGTCCCCTTTGTGTGTTACTGGCTGTTCACTGCTAATCCAGCCTGCATCTTTTGTGGCAGCTTGGCCTGCCTTTCCTTCATGGCCACATCCTGAGGCTAGTTACCCCACCCTCAGGCTGCCCTGGAAAAAGTTGGATGCGGCATATACAGGAGAAGCCAGTAGAAGCTAGTCACTAAGTATTCTTAAAAAGAGAGTAAATGTATGTCAAAGAGTGCAGTGCTTTGAGAAAGTGCTAGGGGAAGAAGAGTGGGGTGTAGAGGGCATATGCAGCTTGAAATACCTTAGGAAGGGACTTCTGAATGGGAAGTACTCAAAATCAGACTCTAAAAGCAACAACAGCTGAGTACTAAAAAAGGGAATGAATACTTTAGCTATTCTAAGCCACTGGTGACCTGCAGTAATTCTCCTTAAGTCACTGATGTTACTCAGCTTTATGTGGGATTTGACTGAACAGAATCTGGCCCTTCATCCCACCCTTTCCTTGGCCCTTAGTTCACAGCTCCTTCTGGCTGGCTCAGCAGCAGTTATGCAGGCATGTTAACAGCTTAAAAAAAGGCTGTAACATCGTGTGTGCTTTGGCCAGGACACAGGACTGCTAATTAGTTAAATGGAAACACAGTTCACTTTCCTCCACTTACTAAAGTCTTACTCCAAGAGCAGCTTAGCATTTGAGGGAACCCAAAAACAGTTGGAGGAGTTGCTGGTTGCAGTGGGCTGAGTAGGCTTTTACTTTTTTTGAGACTTCAGGTTAAAGCCTCAGCTTGGGTCTCAAAAGCCAGTGGATCTGAGGAGCACTGCAAAGCTATGGCAATGGCAGGCAAACCCCAACAATGTCTGGCACGCTCCCCAGAAAGGCACAGGGTGGAGCGGCCAAATTGTTTTTCATAGGCTGGGCCTGAAGGGCCTTGGGTGAACTAAGTAAGTGCACCCTGTCATAAGAGCAGATTCTCATTTTGGTCACAAGAAGTGTATACAGCAGTAGCTGAGACACAACTCCAGCTCTCTCTACTCTTCGCTGTCCCTCCACACTGTCAGTGCCATGTTTAGAAAGCTTTCAGTTTAGCATCTCTATTTTTGAACTTACCCTGTTTGCTCCTTTGAGGAGTCAAGGGTGCTCAAAGTAACAATGGTGGAGTGCAGCTGAGTGCAAGTTACCCAAAGGCCCAGGCACCCCGAGGCACTGCTGAGCCTTGCTCTGAGCAGAGCTGTGCGACAAACTGGGCATTGCTCAGCTTCACGTTCACAGCCTGACTGCAACGGCATGGCTACGGCCATCAGGCAAGCTGCCTAGTGGCCATGGCTGTCCAAGCTGCCATCCACACAACACTTGCTCCATGGGACAAAGCTTCACACTTCACTATTGGTTAAGTGGTGCTTCCAGAACCCCAAATTAGCAACAGGATTACAGAGACAATTGCTTCATCAACAGAGAGAACGTGGATCTTATCCTCAAATTCTGGAGAACCAGCTCAAAACCAGAAACTCTCAGTACTATGTAGCCATTCCTGCAGGGATTTAGTCTTTAAGTAAATGCAACAGAAGCACTCCCTTCTATGCCCATGATACTTCCAGGGTGCACAGCTGAAAGGACACAAGGCCAGCAAAATCAAAGTTTCTAGTTCCAGTGTCAAGGGCAGCTTGGCTGCAGTGTGACAGGAGTGACAGGAGGCAGGGAGGATGGGGAGGAGACAGCAGACGGGTCAGGCAACTGTAAAGTTGTGTTAATATTATGCTTGGGAAAATAACACATGCTATCAGTTACACAGCCGCTCCATTAGTCATGCCCTAGGCCAGTTACCAGCTGATGCACGTTGTGGCACAGCTCCATCAACATCAGCTGAGCCATGCAGCATGGCATCAGGCAGAGACCTGGCCTGTAGCATCCACTCCTGTGGGCCTGGGAGAGAGGGGTTTCAGCTACGCAGCTCTGACCTGCCATTGCTGCCACTTGCCAAGGCCCTAACGAACTCCCATTTCATTTATGGGGTCATTTCGGCACTCAAGCCTCCCCGCACAGAGAGTTCCAGCAAGGCTGGGATTGCTGCTGTCTTGAGGCAGCACATCCTCCCTCCAGCCCCACCCCCTCCCCAGCTGCCACCCACAGTCTCTGCTCTTCAGAGAGCTGTGCTTCCCCACCCTGGGCCTGATGCTGAATGGAAACGTTTTAGCTCCGTGTGGCTCATTTGGCTTCTGCAGATCAACTCCTGGGGC
The DNA here is from genome assembly GCF_963921805.1 of Phalacrocorax carbo. Lineage (NCBI taxonomy): Eukaryota > Metazoa > Chordata > Aves > Suliformes > Phalacrocoracidae > Phalacrocorax > Phalacrocorax carbo. Next base: position 17,557,327 of record NC_087515.1, on the reverse strand, counting down.
CATCCTCAGCCCAGATCCAAGAAATTAGCTGAGCTGAGGGAAGGGAACAATTTCTGCTGCCCCTGAAGCCTCATCTCTCCTATTGCAGCTGGCAGCTTGAAAGGCTCCATCCTGCCAAGACTGAATCTTAATTGGGATCAGTGGAAAAGACAAGCTGCTGCCAGGTCCGACCTGATCGCAGGCTTATAGAGAACATGGGCAGAGCTTGCCCAGCCCCACAGGAGAGGGCTTCATGAAGATTTACAAAAAATAAAATTCCCTCCAGACCTTGGTATCACTGGAAGCAGCAGGCTGAGGCCAAGGAGGAGAGGAGACAGCTTAGCCAGGTAGTTTGCAGAGGAGGAGCCAGCAGAACCACACCACATGGAAAATCCTCCCACCCTCACAGCCCGTGGGGAAGAGAAGCTACCGGCAAAGGCAAGGGGCAGCAGGCAATCCCCAGGCCCCACAGTGAATCCAAATACTACAACCAGCCCTGAACAAACATGCAAAACTATCAGAGTGTTGCCCAGAAACGGTCCTGCCAAAGGCCATGGGAAAAAGGACGAGATAAGCTTGTGTTCCTGTGAGAGAAAGACCAGAGCAAAACTTCTTCAAGGATCCTGTGTGCATGTGGCACCAGGATGCTACACAATGCTTTTTCTAAGTCACAGATACTGATTTCAAGCCCACTTGCTACAAAGACCATTGCCAGACCTCACTCATAACTCTGCGATTAGGCACAGTCTAGCAACCCCTTTGGCTTGGAGGAGACACCCAGAAATGTTACTGCTAAGTCCTAATGCACCCAAGATGGATGCTCCTGACCTGATTTCCTTGTAAGCACACTGTCCTGTGATCTCAGCCACTGTCTTGTCCCAGCAGTGGAAATGTGCAGTGGGAATGGAACAAAACAGGTAGCCAGTCTGGGTGATTTTGACATAATTTGTTTCGTCTTGCAGATTTAGGTGCATCTCTGAAGTTACTACATCAGAAAAGGCCACCATGGTAAGGTCTTGCTCAGGCTGTGAGCTTTAGAAGAGCTTGCCTTGCTGACTCAGGGGGACAGTGTTACCAGCAGCTTATGCAACAGATGCCATGCAGGCATCTCAGAGCTGCTGGACCTGAACAGTGAAAACAGGCTTTTGCTCTGGTAAAATGGTTTTAATGGGATTTTCCAGCCAGCAAACAAGCTTTGACGGACACACCCAGGACATTCAGCCATAAGCAACACAACTGCGTGCAGAAGGCTCTTGGCCAGCCAGACTGGGAGGGGTATTTAAACACAAGTTTCTTGTATTCATCTTCATAGCCTGCTATTTCCCTCCCAGCTTGCTGAGGATGCCTCAGAGCACATCCCATTGGGACGTCCCAGATGCAGCAAAGGCATGGCCAGTAACACTTAGCCCATTGCCTGTAAACCATAGCTTTTGCAAACCTACGCCAGAGAACTCTAGCTGAACCCCAGCAGCTGGGGGGGGTGTTCATTTCCACTTCTCTGAGGCTGGTATTTCAAGGTGTTTTTATTTCTTTTTAATCAATCCACATGGCCAGCTCCGGAGGGGGCTGAAGGAGGGGAGGGAGGCAGTTCAGCCACTGTATCCATACAAAGTAGTTCCACATGCACGCCAAACAGGGCTCAACTCTCGGTGTGTGTTTTGCAGTGCGGTTAGAGGCCGTCATTCCACCTCCACAAAGCTGTTATTTATTTACTTAAAGACTTGCATTCCGTGGAAAAAGATGCCCCAAGATAGCACTGTGTTTCTAAAATTAAACCCAGCTGGCTGGAGTGGGGAGCAAGAAAGCAAGCAATCCTGTGCTCCCACCAACAGCAGGAACAGGGGTCCCCGTGTCCTGGACTCCCCCACCTTCACCAAGCTGCAGGAGAGCCTGCAAAATGCCTCCTCTGTCCTCAGCCAAGAGGGAGGCATTTCTCTGGGAAGCCGGGCTTGGACCAAGCACCCTACCCAAAAACCAGAGTGCCACCCCCTTCCTATGATGTAGGATGAGGGTTTAACAGCAGGTATTGCATTTCCTTCCCCAGCAGCCCTGGGAAAGCCTTCCCCTCGCTGCAGGAGGGTGGACATCCCATCAGGCAGCTGACACAAATTTGAGTGTGGCCAGAAGTCCTTTGACGTAGTTTGTGGGGACAGGCTGCATTCCTGAGCCTCATCTCCTATCTAACTTACCTAAGATTTTCTTCCAGTTCACGTGTCACAGAGCTTCCTCCTTACAGTGAAGCTCATTCAGCCTTCGCTGTTGTAACCTAAGAAACCTGATTTCACAAAAAACATTTATAGAAGGGAAGGGGAAAACCCCAGTGTTCCTCCAACCTCACACGGCACCAGCAAGAATTTCACCACAAGACATGCTGTTGGCACCTGTTTCCCTGCCCGACGCACATGCACAGGGGCTGCCTCTACATCAGCAAGTACCTCAGCTCAGAAATGAGTCCATCAGCTTGTCAGAGCACCTGGTGCTGGAGCTGTTCAGGGGTTTTACACTGGCCTAGATTTAGCCCCATGCCTCAGACAAAATGTCTCCACACTCATGTAGCTGAAGTTCTCCAAAGGACTGGTTGGACACTGGTGGAACCCCCAGTGCCTGTTGGGGCTGGGAGCTCCTTGGAGGCACTTGGGAAGCAAAACTTCCAGGAATGGTGGAGGTGGCTCCATGGAGGGGATGGCAGGATGCTCTGCACCAGAAGGCTATGCAGGTGTGGGACAAGGAAAGACAGCAAAGAAAAGTGTACCAGACCCAGAACCAGCAGTGGAAGAAATGGGGACAGCTGATCAACAGGAAAAATTATGAAGCCACAGGTCAGGGGTGCCTGTGCAGCTGCTGCCCACAGGTGCACGTGCCAGCTTGCCCATGGCCTGAGGACCATGCCCTTGTCCTAAGCAAGGGCAGGGCAGGAGCTGCTGCTCTCTCAGCTACAAGCAGAGATAGTCCCTGACATCCCGTGAAGCCTGTTGCAACCAAGGCAGGAAGAAGAGGACAGTCCCACCACTACAGGCCTGGACTGTGACCCAGGAGGGCCTGACCACAGGGAAGTGGGCCAGGCCAACGTGTCATGCACAGTAAGTCACTCCAGTTGGTGTTTGCAGGTGGGGACACTAAACAGCTTTACCATCGTTCTATGCACTCAACAGTGACTGCCTGGAGACAGATTTGCAAGCCTGACGTGCATCTGGAGAAGGTAATATTCGCCACCAGATCGATGAGGTTGCTTTTAACAGATAGGCCTTTTGCCCCTCCGTTTCTCCCAACTGTTGGGTGAAGAATTTACTTCCCTGCCTCCCAAGGGAAAACCTCCACTTGCATTGGTGACGCCCCAGATCCTGTTCCAACAACTATGAGAGGTCCAGACGTTCAGGATGGCAAAGCTCATTGCAGAGCTGAGGGAAAGCACAGGCAGGAGTAAGAAGGGAAGAAGCTGGCCACCACTCCTGCAAGAAGCCCTCAGGAAAGAGCCTGCCCCTCATCAGAGCACAGCTATTTCTGTGATTATGTCCATTTGCCCATAATTATACTGGTTCTGCTCTGTGCAGCAGAAAGTCAGGTCTACTGATCCCTGTCCAAACTCCTGCTGCCTTCCTGTTTGGATGAGGGTGCCAGCATGGGTTAAAAATTAGAGAGTAAGATTGGCTCAATATCTGATTTATCCCCTTCCTCCTCCCATCCTGCTTTGGGATGTGCTGGTCAGCATCCCCTGGGAGAGGATTAATCAGGAACAGACAGAGAACTGGCAGCTTCCTGACAAGGAGAAGATCGTGACTGTGGGACAAGCTGCAATTTGTAGTCTCTTTGACCTTGGTGCAAGTCCAAGACATCCTTGTTGATGCATCCCAGCACTGACACCCCAGGAGTTGGCACAAGATCAGCATCCCCAAGGCCACAGCTAGCTTTGGTCCTGATGTCATATTGCCTCAGTGCTGGAGCTGCTTCTGTGGTGAAAGGCTGCCCATCCTCACTGGCTCCAGAGGTAGCTTCAGCTCTCCAGCTGCAGAAAGGGCCTCCTCTCCACTGAGGGAGAACTTTCACTTCAGGGACCAGAGCAAGGGTAGACATTACCACCATTCTAAAAGGGCAACACTGCATGTTTAACATTCACTCCTGGTGTGAGCAACAGCAGATCAGACAAGGAAAACAGGAAGGTATGAAGTGCCATCAGAACTGCCCACCAACTCCCACCCTGTTACATGAGTGCCTGTGTGCAAAGCCAGGCTAAGGGCAGAGCAAGAGGGTTCGTACCGGGGACAATCCTCTGCAAGGGGCTTCACCTGGAGCCTGGGGTGCCCAAGCTCCAGCAGCTGTTACTGCCATGGAGAAAGGGCAGCAGATCCCCCCCAAGGCAGGCAAGCAAAGGGTCATGGCAGCAGAAATGACTTGAGAGGCCACAAGTGGGAGGTGAACGCTGCTCAGATGTTGAAGCAAGCCAGGAGCAGAAGCAAGGGGTAGTTTACAGCAGAATGGGGCATTGCTTTGAAGAGTTATTTTCCTGTTTGGGAACACAAAAGGAAGGAAAATGCTGGAGTAGACAACCCTGGGAAAAGCCTGCCTTTTGGGGTTAACCAGCTCCTTCTACAAAGTAAGAGTGAATCCAGACTTGCCTGGGGACACGAACATGGTCTGTGTTACCTGAGAAAATTCTTGGCCTGTTATAATACCTTACTGTGAGCCCAAGGGTGGGCAAGCACTTGGCTGATTCCTACTTCTCCCCCTGGAAGCACCTCAGGACTCTGCAGGAGCTTAGGTTCCCATCTGTTGCAGGAGCAACAGTTCCCATCACAAACAAAGGCCATTGCACACAAACAGCAACCAGCAGCGCATGCCCTGCATCAGGCCTGCTCAGAGGCAAGGGTGGAGGGGTGGGGGGAAAATCAGTCTTTTTTCTTTTACAGTATTGCCACAATGAAACGAGATCTAGCTTAAACTTTAAGTAGACAGACTCATTTTCTTCATATTTTGTTTGCCTTGTGTGGGCAATGGAGCGCACAAAAGTGTGTGATCTTCTTACCCTTCCTCAGGCACTGTCCACAGACCACCTTCTGATACTTATACAGACCGCTGGCTTTTCAGGAACCACAAACTGCAAAACACTGGTGTGCTGGTTTTGGCTGAGAAGGGGTTAATTCTCTTCACTGTGGTGCCTGTGGGGGTCGGGGACCTTTCCAGCTTCCCGCGGGGCCTGGAAGGGGCGGGGCCACAGCCGGGGCGGCTGACCCCGACTGGCCAATGGCATGGTCATTCCTTACCATGTGACACCACGACCAGTATATGAAGGGGGGGCGGTTGCGGCTCGGGGCGGCGTGCGGCTGTGTCGCGTGTGGTTTGTTTCAGTGGTTCATCCGCCTCCCCCCCCCCCCCCCCAGGGTTTCACGCTGCTCGTTGTTTTCCTTTCCATTGCATTTTTTTTTTTTTATTTTATTTTAATTATTAAACTGTTCTTATCCCAACCCACGAGCGTTACCCTTCTGATTCTCCCCCCCCATCTCACCGGCGGGGGAGTGAGCGAGCGGCTGTGTGGGGCTGAGCTGCCGCTAAAACACGACAACTGGCAAAGTACGATAATCAGAGCATGAGCTGTGGGTTTGCCACAGGCAAGTACTCAGGTGGTTTCTCCTGGGGCGTCCAAGCCAATTCTTAGAATACTCCAGATATTTTAGAGGATGATAAAACACAAGCTTTGCCCCTGCAGACCCACTGGCAAGGCAGATCCTTTACTTACAAATAGAGATGTAGCGTGTGTCCCTATTTCCCAAGACCCTGTTGTCTCAAGAAATCTGACAATCACGGTTCTCCCCCAGTCTTTTAAAACCTCCACAAGGAACACGGGGGGAGGAGAGCCCTCCTCTCACAGGGACAGGCACCAACATCACATAGTTCACAACACACTGGCCTCCCTGTCCACCCCATGGGGAGGGTTGCCCAAGGCAGACAAAGGGGGGAAGAGGGGGAGGGAGGGAGGAAGAAGGGTCTACAGATACTAATAGCTACCTGACACGGTATCTTTAGGAAGAGGCTAGTATGTGTGGCAGACAAATGAGGGCATATGTCAGCAAAAGGTTCATAGTTACCCAAGCATCTTCTAAGCTCTGGCCCTGCAGGAGCATACAGCAGCCCTGGTCAAGAGAGCTGCTGACAGATCACCTGGAGGAGGGACTGCAGAGAATGGCGATGAGACCAGACATTAAGGTGGTCACTCCTAGCCAGCATCCAGCCCAGCAGCAGAAGCAGTAAATGAACTGGAACTCCTCAATACATTCATGATATTTTTCATGCTTTGGTCATGGCTGCAAAGGGTTTTTTTAGCCAGACAACTCCTCCTCATTAACCAACCATCGGAAGGAAAAGGGGAGCTCAACTTTGGAAGAGGGCAGATACTTGTCCCTAAACTCAAAAGTTAACCCTTTGGAAGAATCATAGTTGTGTTTCCTTTCAAAGACGCTTTAAAAAAAATTTTTTTTAAGCAACCAAAACATACCTTGCCAGGAAACAAAAAGATTAAAACCAGGTACCTGAAAACTGACATCCTACCCCAGTTTATTTCTCTTCTGCTTCATTCCCTCTCCAAGGCACATATGAGTAAGGCATTTTGCCTTCTTAATGCATCTTTATATCACTATCTTATGTGAAAATTCTTTCTGCCAGGCTGGTGCTTGTACAGAACAGCAGACCTCCAAAAATATATAAAAAGCAGCATTTTAGCAGAGTTACATGGCTCCAAAAGCAGCAGCACCACCCTCATCTTCCCTAAGCAATCTGTGCTGAGTCTGGGGGGCAAGGGTTAGGGAAGGGACAGGAAGAAAAAAAGAAAAGAGAAGAAAAGGAGTTAAAAAAACCAGTGAGAGTCTGATCAAAGTAGAGATGAACAGCAGCCATGTCTCAGAGAAAACAGCAAGAAGCCCATTAGCTACAGAAACATCAAACAAACAAACAAAATCTAGCACAATGCTGAAAACCAAAGTTTGGGGGGGGGAGGAGGGGGGAAGAAAATTCTTTAATTATTTTGTTTCCTAGCAGTAGAAATCTGTTCCCAAAGAGCCAACCAGATTTTTCTCCCAGAAAGCTCCATGGCTGCTATGGCAGAGATAAAAGTCATCTTTGTTTAAACAGAAGCCAAAGGTTAAAGAAAGGAAAAACAAAACAAAAAAAAATAGGTCCTCAGCCCTTCCCAGCAAGAGCAAAGAGTTCCCCTTACCCTCCTCCTCACTCCCAGTCATTCAGGGCAGCTAAACCCCAATACTAGTTTTGCTCCGAAAAAGCCATGAGGCACTCACCTTACTTCCCTACAGTGATGACAAGGACAGGGAGATCCATGGCCACAGAGGAGACATCAAATGGGAAGACAAATGGAGGCTCCTGTGCTAGACCCATCTTGCAGGGCAGAAAACTACCCCTTTACTACATGCTCCAACTCCAGTCAAAACATTGAAGAAAGAAAAACCTTGATAGAATTCAAGCAGGATGCCTCTCAGGTAGTTCAAAGCACGCAGAATTCAAATGCTGCTGATTTTCTCCTTTAACGAGAAAAAGCAATGGTTTAGCCTCCTCTACTAAAACCCAGCTGCTAGAGAAGATAAGGCAGGGAGGTTCATGCATTTTCATCCTGCCCCTGCCGCTTGCGTGCTACATGGATTTCAGAAACATCCCTTTGCCTCTGCCCTTGTACCGGTAAAGCAAGAACTTCACAGCCAGACTTTTAGCCAGCTCTGAACCAAACAGATCAAAATAGAGAAAGGAGAGCCCTTTTAATAAATATAAACCAAGAGCCTTCCCACACAACTCTCAGACTCCCATCTGCTGCCTGCTGGTCCTCAGCCTGTGCAAGCAATTATCCCCTGATTGCTTTTGCTCGTTGCCACAGCCCTTCCCACCTGAGAGCCAGAACCAACAGCTGGAGCACTGTTTGGGGTCCCTGGGAATCCAGGTACTGCAGGCTTGTGCTGCACAGCCAGCAAGGCTCCTGCTTGAAGCTAGGCATGAGCTTCTCAGGAGCTCACAGTTAAAACATCACCCTTTGATAGGCTGAAGATAAACATGAAAAGCTGTGGCTTAAGGATTAATTTTGTCAGCAGGCTATCTCCATTAACAGAGACAGGGAGATCCATGTGTAAGTGAAACAGCCGGACACATTGTGTCTAAGATGAAAACAAGATTCAGCCCCTGAGCTCCAAGGAATTCCTCAGTATGTCCCTTCATTCACCCACAAATTAGCCCTAGCCCTTGTGTGCCTCCTGCTCACCCTGCAGCTCTGTGTCTAACTTCTCTCCCCTCCCACATCCCTGAAGGCTTCACTCCTGATGTTGGCTTTTCTGGCTTCTTTTCAGCTGGCTTTATTTAACTCCTTCCTTTTAAGCAATCCTCTCCTGCCCCCTTCTCCTCTGAGTCACACTCTTGCCGTCAGGACGTTGCTCAGTTAAGTAAGGGAGCTTATGGCCAGTGCTACAGCCCCGCACTCCCTTCCTTTCTTGGACTAGTTATGTCCACATGTGGATTATAAGCTTTTGATAGCAGAACCGTCTTACCTTTTTTTTTTTTGTTCCCTTAAGTGAACTCCTGTGTTCCCTGTGTTGTTCTGAAAGAGCAATGAAAGAGTGTTTTAGTTTAAGAGGACGCTTGGATGTGGTAACCTGGTGGTTTCATGGTCAGCTCTTTATTATCACGATCTGTGAGGAGGACGTGCTTGTTCCCCCAGAACAACCTGTGAAGTTTCTCACCAGCTCTGCAGTGATGGCATCACCTAGAGTTGCATGCTCGTGACCAAAGAGAAAGACTCAGAGCTTAGCAAAAAATGCACCCAGACTCCAACTCACCTTTCGGACTTTCCAGCACAATGCACAGAAAATGCAACTACAAAGAAATATACTGAGACGCAGTGGGGGCAATATATCTTTAATTTTTTTTGCTTTTTTTAGTATTACAGTATATTCTTATAAAAAGATACAGATAAAAAGGACACTATAGGATTTGTACATTTAATTCACTTAAAGTCTTAAACTGACTAAGAAATGAGGATACGCCAAGGCATTACAGCAGCACACAACCTCCCACTTCAGTAAGCAGCACTGTACTTTCCAGCCTCGGGGGCAGGGGCACCTCCCAAAGTGACCTGTGACTTTCAAGCTGAGCAGGCTTGCAGGGGAGGAGAATGGCTGAAGATGGGGATGGTTTGAAGGGGAGTTGTTAAGCACAGAGTGGCTCAGGTACCTGACATCCCTTTACAATTCTCCTAAAAGTGGCAAAGGTTTTTAAGGAGCCTCTTTAAGGGCAAGCATGAAGGGCAGGAAATGGCTTGTCATAAAGGCTTTTCTAGATCACTTGGGTGAGAGCTCTTAGTGGTGGACAGCTGAAAGGACCAAGCCCTTCATGAGCCCTGTGGAACATCTTGTAAACAGCCAGAACTACCTAAGGGGGAGTTTTGATCCAGATGCTGCTTTGAATTACACTGGTGTAAACCCAGAGCAACTTGTATTATACACTACCTATTCTATTCTACACTATCACCAGTAAGAAAAGATTCTGGTTTGGAAGATCTGGTTGGTGACAGCCAACAGGGCTTCACTAAGGGCAAATAGTGCCTGACAAATTTAGTGGCCTTCTACAACAGGGCTACAGCATTGGTGGATAAGGGAAAAACAACTGACATCATCTACCTGGACTTGTGCAAAGTGTTTGACACTGTCCCACAAGATGTCCTTGTCTCTAAATTGGAGAGACATGGATTTGACAGATGGACCACTCGGTGGATAAGGAACTGGCTGGGTGGTCGCACTCAGAGAGTTGTGGTCAACATCTTGATTTCCAAGTGGAGACCAGTGATGAGTAGCGCTCCTCAGGGGTTGGTATTGGGACAGGTGCTATTTAACATCTTTGTTGGTGACATGGATAATGGGATAGAGTGCACCCTCAGCAAGTTTGCCAATGACACCAATTTGTGTGGTGTGGTCAACACACTGGAGGGAAGGGATGTCATCCTGAGGGACCTTGACAGGCTTGAGAGGTGGTCCTGTGCGAACCTCATGAAGTTCAACAAGGCCAAGTGCAAGGTCCTGCACATGGGTTGGGGCAATCCTAAGCATGAATACAGGCTGGTCAGAGAATGGATTGAGAGCAGCCCTGAGGAGAAGGACTTGGGGGTATTGGTTGATGACCCAACAACATGCGCTTACAGCCTAGAAAGCCAAGGTATCCTTGGCTGCACCAAAAGAAACGTGACCAGCAGGTTAAGCGAGGTAATTTTTCCCCGCTACTCCACTCATTAGAGTGGAGACCCCACCTGGAGTACTGCATTCAGGTCTGGGGCCCCCTACAGAAGGAGGACATGGACCTGTTGGATTGAGTCCAGAAGAGGGCCACAAAGATAATCTGAGGCCTGGAGCACCTCTCCTGAGATAGGCCTGGAGAAGAGAAGGCTCCAGAGAGACCTTATAGCAGCCTTCCAGTACCTGAAGGGGGCCTACAAGAAAGCTGGAGAGGGACTTTCTACAAGGGCATGTACTGATAGGACAAGGAGTAATGGCTTTAAACTGAAAGTGGGTAGATTTAGATTAGATATAAGGAAGAAATTCTTCACTATGAGGGTGGTGAGGCACTGGAACAGGCTGCCCAGAGAAGTTGTGAACACCCCATCCCTGGAAGTGTTCAAGGCCAGGTTGGATAGGGCTTTGAGCAACCTAGTCTAGTGGAAGGTGTTCCGGCCCATGGAAGGGGGATTGGAACTAGATGGTCTTTCAGGTTCATTCCAACCCAAACCATTCTATGATTCTATGATCTATTAAGGATCCAGACTCTCTTACGAAATGAGGTGCCAAAACACCATGCTAGACTAATGGCATCCTTCCCAGCAGGCACAGTGAGCAAAATCTGGCCAACTTCAGGGGACTCTGGTCATCAAAACTACTACTTAGAGTAGTAGATAGTTTTATATATACATAGAGATCTAGAAATTCCATCTTTTCAGTTGGCGAAATTGTGTTACCCAGGTTGGCCTTTTCCACCTTTCATGACAGAAGCTAAGGTGGCCAGTGGAGGCTACTCATTTGAATGGTAGGCAACCAGAAATCTCCTATGTCAAGTACAGAAGCCAAGGAGCCATGGCCAAACACCTGGTGATTGCTAGAGACTCCATGGGTAGAAAACCAACCAGGAGAAAAATTTTGTTTACCCTGGATAATCTGGGGAGGTAGGATGGAGGAGGAGGAAGGGGAATTAGGGGAAATCCTTCTTCCTTGGCCTTGAAGATAGGAAGGAGTATTAGCTCTGAGGAAGGAGAACTGTCCCAGTTTGTCCCACCAGCATGTTTACTCTGGTGAGAAGTTACAAGGCATGAACTACTTTTGCCCATCTATCTAATTCTCTGCCATTGTAGCCAGAATGTGTGTGGAAGAGTGAAGTTTGAGCAAGCAACTGTGCAGCTTAACTCTTCTCAATCTTCCCACTGCAGGTTTTATAGAAAGTGTTCTAAAATAACCAACCTTCATCAGTTTACCACATGCTTTAAAATGAATGCTTTCACAGGACCAGAGTAGCTATGACAAAAGCAAAAGGCAAGTTTTATTTCTTCCCTCCCCTCCCACACCAAGACTGCTCACACACATCTCCTTGACTACCTCAGCTTGCTGCACAATAGCCAAGCCAGATGTCTAGCCGGTGTAATGCCCTGGCACGGTCTCAATAGTCTTTGCTGTAATGCAGTGTATACATACAAACATAGCAAACTAAAATAAGGCAAAATAAATAGAGGTGTCAGATTTACAGGTTCTCCTTAGAGATTCCTAAAACCTTTTTTTTTAAAATCATTTAACCCCCAAACAAACAGACAAACAAACAAACAAAAAAAGCCCCAAACAACCAACCCAGAAACGAAACTGCATATATCATATACATCATCAACTGTACAACTGATCTCCTTTCCCCTCACGGAAACTCCTGACTCAAACTTCTCCCATGCAACCCAGCTCAGAGTGTGAGCTTTCCAAAAGAAGAGGAAAGATTCAGCCAGTGGGGCTAACCATCCCAGAAACACCTGCCCCACAGTCTCCCACCAGGGCCCCTCACAATTCCTTTTCCTTCCTCAGACATTGTGAACACATTACAGAAATGCTTCTGAAGGACACCCGGGTCACCTCCCTAGTGGGGAGTCTCTCACCCCCGAACACTAGTCCTACTTCAGCTCTTGTAGGGAACCGGTGCTTGGATGAATGCTGTGCTGCAGGGCATGGAAGGGCCACGCTGCCCTGAAGTCACTTTACCTTGTAGCACTTCCAGAGACTTATGACCAACTGAGAAGAGTGACACAGACCAAAGGGATTGGGAAAGGGAGGGAGTTCTTCAGTCTCTTCTGGGGTCATCCTAATGCAACCTGCTTATAAACAATGCAGAGTCAGGTAAGTGAGTGAGCACTAGACCTCTAGGGACAAGGTCTGGAGAGTTAGAAAGTACCTCCTCTTCTAGGTGTGAAGAACTTCACCTAAAGTTAGCAATGACTGTACATTTCTGCAGGAAGTAGAACAAGCCTCTTTCTCACATCTCCCCCTCCTCCACTTATTTCCAAAGACAGTGATTTCACTTAAAATGCTGGTGCTAGGCACAGGTGCAAGGACAACAGCAGACCCTAGCTCTTCTCCAGCTCTCAGTGTGATAAAGAGGTTATGCCTCAATGTTATACCTCATGAATGCTTGCTATACCTGCTCCTGCTCTGATAGCACTAAAGGACAAGGAATAAGATTTTCCTTTCTCCTTCAATGTTCAGCAACTCTACCACAACTGCACTCAAGTGATGACAAACAAGGACAAACTTGGCTTCAGCAAGAATCTGACATCACATCCTAGAGCAGAGCCAACATTTTTCCTTATCTTCTATGTGACAGCCTCATCTTATACAGTAGATCTATTAATGGACCTCTCTGCTTCTCACCACTTATATGAAGTCACTGCTTGCCTCAGTGTGTAACTGAGCTTTTCCAAAACCCTCTTTATGAACATTCACCATGGAGTCTAGAGCCAGGGGGGACTGTCCAGCATGCTGAACAAAGCCTTCAGCCACCATCACAGATTCAAAACAAGTGTTTGGGGCACTGGAGTGCTGAGAAAGTTGAGCTGCAGTGAATCAGGGCCACGACTCTGAGCTTTCTGTCCATCCCAGTAATAAGTATCCCACAGCTGATTTATAGGAGTTGCACAATCTCTCATTATTTCTGTATGAGTCAAGGAGGTGGCAAAACTACAGCAGCTTTCTTTAACTCTGTCAGTGTGGCCGAAGCACCACGTACCATTTTATAGGACCTCTTTAAATTGGGGTTGAACTGTGTACAAAAATGGACAGAGGGCTTATCACTCTCTCTGCTTTTGCTACATTTGTGGCCTGGCAAAGTGACTTCAGTTTCAAGCACAGCATAAACCTGGTTTGACAAATACTGGGGCGGGGGGGAATGCTGTATGTATATTCAAGGGTTTTGCCCTGAGGTGTTTCTTCCCTGACAGCACTGCCATGCTGACAGTCTGCCTTATCAAACAAGTACCTGGGGAGCAAGCAAGCAGCCGTAAATTGGACAGAGCCATGAGTCGCATCGTCCTGCACCATGGCTGACCTTGGCACTACACCTGAATTTCTGGGTGAGTCCTAAACCCAGGGGGAACAAAGAGAGGGAAAAACCTACAGTGTTCTAATCCCTAAAAGCATCATCTTTGGAATTCAGGGATTATCCACATCTAAACTCCACTGTATACCAATTTGGCACGTATTACCACCTCTCATACGACTTACATGGCATAGGTTATATGGCATGCTTTAAACCAAGTCAAACAAAAGGGCTGGGATATAGCATGTCTACTTCAGGGAGCAGCAAGGAGCTTGTTAATATAATTTACAAGAGACATTTCTAAAAATCCACTTTGTCATTTAAAATAAAAATGCTTAAAAAAGTGAGAGTTTTTCTTAAACTTTCAAAAACCTTTATGAAATACAGTCTTTGTTCTACAAGGTGCTTGTGTCCACTGCAACGGCCATTGCTGTTAATAGCTAATCCCAGAAGGGGAGTGGGATGGTAAGGGAGGAGAATGCACCCAGCTCTTGTAAGATACCAGCTCTTTACGATGAGTATTATACAGAGGCGCGTCAGTCTGGAATGTTGTAAATAGGGAAATAGTGGGGTGGGAGACTTAAAATTAAGTAAACAATGAAACATTAAACAATGCTGACTTTTTTGCTTCTTTCCATAGTTTACATAATTATTTTACTCTCAAAATGTTCAGAAAACCACCACAGTTTGCTTCTCCAATATTGGTAGTGTGTAATACTGATCAGGCAGCGTGCATGGCAGAGGAAGTTCTGTTCTGCAGACCTGGTGCAGAGCCTGAGGTTGAGTGACATTCAGAGAAAAATCGAACCAAATTATTAAAGTGACAAATAGAGATTTTTTCACTTCCCTGGGATTCCTTGACATTTTGTGCTGTTGACTCTTGATGCATAGTTTGTAGATGGTGGGTCCCTCTTCTCAAGTGTTCTCTCTTTTCTTCCCATCTAGGAGGAAGAATCCATCACCATTTCTTTCTTTTCTCCTTTTTCTTCTCCAGGGAAGATAATAAAAAAGGAAGACAAGATATTTTTTTTTTTTTAAAAAAAGCCCATGACAGCCTACACAATCCAATCCTTGTCTTAGAGCCATGAAGACACACAGAATTCAGAATTCAGGCCTCTTCCTGGGATTCTTTGCTTTTTGTCTGTGTGCTTCATACATGTAGCTTAAATACAATTTTTTTTCTTATTAATTATCCCATCTCCAAAGCCCACTTGGCTTACATAATTCCGTGTCCTCCTGGAAAAATTCTCACTTTTCATTATGGGTCCCTCTGTTGGTTCATCCCAAGTGATCCCTTCAAAAAGGCTGTGGGCTCTAAGGCTCTCCTTCAACACCATCCATATCCTACTGAGTTATGTGACTCCCCTAGGCAGGAGTGCGGGGTGTGCAGTGAAGGTCAGCCTGTTAGAAAGATCAGTCCATGACAACAGCAATCACAGCTAGTATAGCATCAAGTGGAAGAGAAACCTCATTTCTTGCAGCCAGTGACCCCATTTGCTTTTTGCTACTTGTGACTTGTGGATGATACGAGGGAGCTCCTGATTTCTATTGGGCTGTGCTAAGAAATCTTGCGCAAACAGGTAAGAAACATTCTGCTGTTTCCCACCCACCCTCCAGCAATGACAACAGGCTCCACATTCATCTACTTGTAATCCCACCCTGGCAGTGGCTTAGTTTTCTAAAGAAAAGCCACAGCTTCTTTCCTAGAAGATGCATTTCATAACTTCGAGGCTCAACCGTCAACAAGTTCCAGAACACTCCTTCTAGAAAAGCAGAATCCGAAAGACTTTTGCAAAGTATTTTATGTTGATCCTGATTCTTGAATTTCAATTTGTTCCAGTACCTGATGCTTCCATCTAAGCATTAATTGCTTTGGACAGTGTAGGCCACACAAAAATACTATACAGAACACGAGATCAAAAGCATTTTCCAGGTGCTAATCAATGGCTTATAAAATCCAATTCTGGAAGGGAATTGGAAACCTCGAGAACCGCATCTTGGCAAGCTCCTGGAGGCCAGTCTAGATCTTGAAGAAGCAACAGGTTCTTACAGAGCTGCTCTGAAATTAGTCTTGCTTATTATCAGCAAGATGGAGAGTGTGACTAGTTTTTACTTTGGCACACAGAAAATTATCTTTCTCCAGCAGTGAGGCAGTCTGCAAGGCCCAAGTACGTTCTGTCATCACCATGAGGCCTTTGATGACACAACAAACTCCCAGAAGCAAATCTGTCAGCTCTGCATGGCCCAGTCGCAGACCCTGCTGGCTCCTCAGAGGCACTTTTATAATGGTTCAAATTAGGAGCACAGAAGAGGGATGAAAGGAAAGCTGATCATGGAAAGGTAACATCTCTACGTCTCTAGCCACAGACCAAAGAAATCCTTTGGAGCAGCTGTCAGAAAGGCGCCATCGCACACATTCTTCTTCCTTGTTTTGCACTTTTTCATCACCTTCTTTTGGTTTATTATTTTTCTTCCTCTTGTAATTAATAATTTAGCTTTGTCACCACCCGCTCCCGGCTTGTCTCTAGGCCTTGGTTCCCCGAACGCTTGCGGTTACGCTTGAGCTTGGATATGTCTTTGTCAAAGACTTCACCCGACCTTAATGCTGACACCAGGTCATCAAACTCCCCACTCTCTTCAGAGATGCTTCCAGCTTTTGCTTTCTTTTGTCGCCTCTCTTTTTCCCTCTGCTCTTTTAGCTGTGGAGAAAGACACAAAACTTCAGGATTAGCTAACCAAGGTGCCAGATCACTAGGTACACTGCCAAGAAGCAGCTAAGATGCATCAGTACAGTTTAGCGAAAAAAAGAGATCAGGATCCTATCCACAAGGCCGTTACCTGTGCCAAGAGCAACAGGCAACCACGCTGGGCTTCCCTTCTGCATAGGTAAGCAGAGGGCAGGAGAGATGAACAATGAGTACCATTGTATGTTTGCCTCACAAAGCACTACCACCCTGGAGCAAAGAGGACACATGGTATCTGTCTATGCTGCTGCTGTTTTGCACTAATTTTACAGTAGGATAGTGCCAGTAAAGTAGCTGTGCCAAATGACAGTCTACAAGTGATGCTGGCACAGAGCCTGCAGCCCGAGAGCAGGAGAGTCTGGCACTGGGCAGGAGCAGCACCATCCTCAAAGTGCTGGGGCAGAACAAGCAGGGCTAGGTTTGGTATCTGAATCCAAAAAAGGGCAATTTAGGACCCAAACAGTAGGCCCTTGAGAGCTGACAGGACACCAAGCAGGAAAAGTGTCATCATTTGTGAAAAGAATGATGCCAATGAGAGGTGGCAGGGAGAAAGACATAAAACAGTGACAGTGACAGGACATGAGCATTGGAATTGGTACTCTCAACCTTTCTCTCTTGAGACATGAAAAGGTGATGGAAGGAAACACCTTCCTGTGCCCAGGTCCTCACCATTGCCTCCATGCGTGCCCTGCGCTCCTCCTCTTCTTTTTTCTTCCTCATATTCTCCAGATCTTGCTTGGCCTCTGCAAACGACTGTAAGAAAGTGTCGAAGATGCCAAAAAATTCATCTGGCTGCATCTTGCCCTCACTCTCTCCAAAATGCTTCAGTGCCTTGGCATACTGTCAAGGGGGCAGAAAACACAAGAGCAATAATTAGGCAGGCAGTTTGGTGAAAACAGTGAGGAAAGCTTATGAGTAACCACACATGTAATTCAATACCCTCTGAGCATTCATGCGGCAAGAGTAGAAACTACCCGCTGGCAACAGAAGTGCCTCTCCTTAAGGCAGGTGCCTCTGTCCCTGAAGAATCTGCTCTCCTGAATATCCTTTGGGCAGCATCGAGCAATGGTGCTGGAGAGAACTAGCTGTCCATATATAAAAAAAAACATGTTCAGTGCCTGAGGGTGATGGAGTAGTTTCAGAGGACGGCTGTCTGGCCACTTCTCAGCTGAAGCTGTGGGACCACAGGGGCACAGAAGAACAGTGAGCTAGCTGAGGAAACAAGTAGTTTTAGTCCATCCTAACTATCAAACAAGTAGTTTTAGCCCATCCTTTCCCCTTCCACCTTCCCCTCAAACTCACTTTTAAAATGGCTGGAGTTAGAGGGTTTTTTTGCAATAACATTACAGTCTGTCCTCTCAGGAGTCTTTTGCCATGTCATCCATCACTCTGGAGTCCTCTGAGTCAGGGTGTTGCCTGGGAGAGAGGCGACTATGGACAGACACGGCATAAAAGAGGGGCAAGGAAAGCAGCCAGGGCTCCCGGGCAGACTTAAAAGAGAGTGAATACATCACAACTGGCTTTTATTTTAAAACACCAATGTTGAGGCTGCAGGACACATGTGGAGACAGCCAACTGGCAGGACTTCAGTCACAGGGCAGTCATGATTGGGATATGGTAAATTCACAGCAACGCCTGGCTCCTGGACACCAGTCCTGCAGTAGTTGTACTCACTTCTTTGCTCTCTCACACTCACAAACATGCCTCTCTACTCACCAAAATGCACTCAAACACATGCACATATAGTCTGTCAAGAGCATGTATGCATGTGCCCACTAATTCCTACATAAGTGTACAGATTTAAAAGCTGTATCATTGTCCAACCACCTTCACTCACAAACCTCTGTATCACAACAGGCAGCACCAGGAAGACACTCCTGACAGCACTAGTGCCCTGATGCACAGCTCCCCTAGCATTCCCTGCTTGCACTTTAACATACCACCACTGAGCAGCAGAGCGTCCTTACAGACCTCAACATTTACCAAACCAAACCCAGACTCTCGCAGGTTATAGGCTGCCTTCAGACTCTCTTGTGTGTGTCTTCAGCTCATACTAACACAGCCCAGCCTCCCTTTCCTTAGGTGGGTGCTCTTGCAGAATGGAAAAGAGCAAAAACGGTTCAGGCTCTGATCCCAAGGGCAAAATTAGTTTGGAAGCAGGTCTTATAAACCCCTTTGGCCCTGTACCAGGTAAAGCATAAAGAACATCTCCCAGTCAACTGCAGGGGATAGAAATCTCCAAGGAAAGCAGCTTCCTTCTGGCACACACTGAGACACTCGGCATCTCCCCTCCTCTGCTTTCCGTGCCAGGCCCACAAAGCAGTTTGAAGCAATAGCTTCTTTTTTCTTTAAAAAGGCTCTGTTCTCAGCCAGAAACAAACAAAGAAACCCAAAGTATCTGGGGAAAAAAAACCCGCTGGAAGAAATGCAAGTTGCTTTGAGCTACCAAACATGGCAGGAGTTGAAGGAAGCGCTACAGCAGAAAGTCATGGAGGGAATTCAGAGTATGGAAACAGCAATAGATTACTTCTCTGTTTTAACACCATTTCTCTGAAACCTCTGAAGACACATACATACATGTATGCACACCTTTTCTCTCTCCCCACCCCTCTCTGCATATGTGTATTTTCTCTGTATATAATGTAGGCATAGTGTGCTTCAATATTAGGAAAGTGCAGCAGTCTTACAGTAATCCACACTGACCAGCACCAGCTCTTCATCAGAGAGAATATAGGCTGTCAATACTGCAGAGGGAGATAATGCATCTCCATGCACTGTATTTTCTTGGCTTGCCTGCTCCAGCGTGCCAATCAGCCAGGGGTGCGGCAGTGCCAGAGAAAGACTTCAGCACAAGCATTGCCACTGCTGCTTGAACACAGAGAGTGCCTAAAGCTCATTGGTCACTGGAGATGTGCTACCTGGAATCTCTTCCCACTTAACTTGTGGTTAACTCCTGTGAAAATTGAAAATAATGCACAAATTAGGAGCAGTGACTAGAGCTGCCAGTTAGAAGGATGGCTTGTCCACCTCCTGCGAAGCTTGAAGTTCAGCGGTAGCCCACAGGAGATGGCTGTTGTACCTAGTGATGCACTGCCTCTGTCCCCTGCATTCCTCCTGTGCACAGCAAACATGAGTGTGGTGCTACACAGGAACCAAGCTGGTTTGAGCCCATGAATGGCCATAAGGGTTTCCCAGCCTTTTAGGGAGGATAAGGGTTGAAAAGGAGGGAGTCCTTGCCTGGGGCTTTTGGATCCTACGTACATGGAAGTCTCCATTAGAGGGGGGTGTTGTCTGCAAATGTTCTGAACACGGCCTGTCACCCAGCTACCAGCACAAGCTAGTTGGGCACACTGTCTTTTCACTGTTTAAATTGAAACAAACCCCTCTGTTTTTATTACTTCTTCTGTTTCCCCATAGCTCTGGTTCTATGATTACACGTACTTTTTCAAAGCACCGGTGCTGGGATGAAGGGCAGTGAGCTGCTGGAGGCAGCCTCCCCAACCCAGGTAGGAGGCTTAGGCTCCTACCTGCACACAGGGACTAAAACCACACTGCCTGCCTCGCTCAAGGCATAAGAGGCAACACGGTGCAGATGGAGGTGCTCTGGACCCCAGCCCTCTCTTCTGCTCTCCACTACAGGATTTGTGTCACCCTATACAAATCAAACAGTACCTGCTCTTGTGCACACTTGTGAAATATGTAGCTGAGTCCTCATGCATGCGGAATGCTCCCAGAATTCTGTGACATGCTATAATACTGCGGAACAAGGGCTGAAACTTGCTTTTTCTTGAAGTCATCTGGGGACAGATGACATGGGCAAAAGCAAGATGGAAAACTGTGTTTCAGTAGGTTTTCCACTGTAACACAGGATGGCATATATTTTTTTCATTAAAAAATTCATTTCCACACCATAAGGGCCCCCAAGCTCCATGATATAACAGGTCCATGAGCTCAGTGCCAGCACTGCTTCCTCTGCCAAACTTTCCACTGAATTCATCCTCTTGCCAAAGCAAATCGTTTAGACAGTTGTTTATTTTAAAAAGCCATTTTAGCAAGGAGAGGGAAAGCGGGACAGCAGCACACACACTCTCTGCTGTGCTTGCCAATGAAATGTTAAACAGTGGCAGAAGAGCTCTGCAAACTGCAGGAACGGGGCTCTATGAGGAGGAAGAAAAACAGCCATGATAAAAATTTCCTGCTGTCTGTGCTGTCTGCTATTGCAGGAGGAGCCAATGTACAAATAAATCATACCATGTAGCCATGCAACATGAACTGTCTTCCCCAGAGAAGTAATCCTGAGTTTGCTGTTATGAAGACTCCAATGCTGCACTGAGGCAGTTAAAAGAAATGTCTGTTCTCTTTATGGGACAGATTCAGATCAGTTAATAGAAAGAGCCCAGCTGATTTCAGTCAGCGCTGGGACCATCTCTCCTTGCACCTAAATGCTCTTAAAGGATTCTCCCAGGAGTTCAGCAGTGACTCTGGCAGCCCCAAAATCAAGACACAGGTGCCATAAACATTTCTGATATGTTAGATGCCAACCTGCCCTGAAGTGTCTGTGGTTCTAAGTCACTGTACAACAGCTACGTAATTTATTTATCAAATGGCTGTTTCTGACAGCAGGCTGTGGTGACTGCTCATGCCCTTTGTAACATACCTTGTCTTGACTTCCTCAATCTCCGTCCTGATTCATTTCTTGTTCATTAGCCCCAGCAGCTGACAGAAAATACCAGTCCCCCAAAATGAATGACTAAAGTGCCAACCGGCACTTGGACTACAGTATTTCTGTGTGCTTCATAGCATTCTGCCATTAACGACTATTTTCTTAAATGGATTTTGGCTTTCACTGCCTTGCTGTTCTTCAAAACGGTATAAGTGCTAAGCTTATTAAATGCCTGGGCAGAGTCTGAACTCCTCTCTCCATGATGATAAATGCCCTGCTCAAGAGGAGCTGTCATGAGAAAGACTGAGGATGCACATTTTTCCTACCCGCCTCATCAGCCTTGCCCAGGCAGTGGCCTCCATTGTGCCTCTGTAGAGAGGCTTAAGTTTCATATTCATCGTAGGAATGGCAATACCTGACTAAGCAGACTTTGTTCTTCTAGGAAGATCCAAAATGTTTTAAAAACAGGCTTGTTATAAACCAAGCACAAGGTAGAACAGCTATGAAGCAGTCTAGTGACCTAAGTTCATACCTGTCAACATTTAAGTATGTTGTAAAGCTTCATACAGGGCAAATGTCACCTTTTTCAAGTAGGAAAATAAAATTCATACCATGGGAGGTCACCATTCCTCTGCCTGGGCATTTTCATTGCTTCCCCACAGAAACACATGGAAAAATTTTCACAAACAAAATTCAACCCCATTCTGTTATTTTTTTATGTAAAAAGTCAATTTTTCATCTGTTCAAACACTTAAAAACTGGTGAAGGGTTCCAGGGCAGCATTTAACTTTCTCCTGCCCCCACCATCCAGTTTATGGGAAATGTCAGAAAACATTATCCCTTGATCTAATCTATATATTCCCTTATAAAGTGGTATTGAAAGTGAGAAAAACACAAGAAGAACAAGAACCAGCTGTGCTAGGGAGCCCATTTAAAGAGTTGGTCTAAGTTTTCAATCAGTTCTTAACCAAGCCATCTGTTTACTGCATGAAGATAAGCACAGTTACAAGGCTTCGTTTGCAAACAGATGCCTGCATCTGACAACCTGGCCCTTTAAATTTAAAATATCACTTCCTCCCCATGGCCACTAGTTGTAAATGGTCCTTTTTAAGCAAAAAGGCCAAAAGTAGTACTGCATGGGTTTGTGAAAAATATCCTCTACAGAGAAGGTCAGCACCACACCTTGGTAATGGATTGTTTCCATAACTTAAAGGAATAAAGAAATTGTTTTTGCTAATACTAAAGACACTTAAAAAAACCCCCAAAACTTCCCAGGTTTGAAAAGATAATTTGTATTGTTTTAAATCCCAGCTGAGAAAACATGGCTCTGATTAACTTATGACAATCAATTAGCCACATCTATATTTAGAAGGATATCCAACTCCAGCTGTTAAAACTAGGGTTTCATTATTATTAATAAATCTGTGAACCAGACCAATTCTTCCTGGGCTCATTAGGATATTTTTAAAATTCTTCCCTCTCCCACTACCTTTTTTTTTTTCAATTTGCTTTGCTTTGAGAAATCAAAAAAGAACAGGATAATCAGATGTCTTGGTCCTTCTCTTCCTTTAATTGGCTGTTATAGTAGGTTTCCATGGTAAGAAAAAAGCTTGTGATTCAACAAACACAGAGAGCCCACTGAGGTTGGAAGATGTTACAGGCTTTGCAAAGCACATCTGGTTTGTTGAAAACTTCCAGCTTTCTTTTTCCCTTTTTTAAGAAAAAATGAGGAAAAAGAGGAAGAAGAGAACGGGAAAATAGTATGAGGTGAACATGAGAAATAGCTCAGCATTGGTAAGGACAGACAGTTCCCTTTTAAGAGTCCAAAAGCAGCTTTTTGCAAGTGGAAGAACCAAAGCCATAGGTTGAGCAGAAGTTGGAATGGCATGTGTTCAAACATAGTAAGGGTGTGTGAGGAGAAGGTAGAGAAACATTTCCTAAGCATGTTATAGTCATTAAAATAAAACATCTCTTTATGTCGAGTCCTTTATGTTGGCTATGTCTAAAAACACGTGCAACAACTTCCAGACATATTGGTCTGTCTGTAGGGAGATCCCCTGGTTATTCTTAAAGCAAGAGAATGGCATTTTTCCTGCAAGTGCCTGATCAAGAAAAGTTGCATTGCTGTGCTGTAAATGTACCACTTGCTGGTTTTTAACCCCTGACAAGAATCTGTATTGAGCTTTTGTCCTAGTGTGACAAATGAAAGGACCACCGCCATCTATAACACCAAACCAAAAGCGGGCAGTCTAAGGCAAGGATAGAGTGAATTTGCTTCCAGAAATGTGCACCTAACTGTAATAAAGTTGAAAAATCTACCCAGTTGTAAAAGAGAAGCCCCCAAACCATAGAAAACTGAACTTTTTTCAGTAAATTTAAGGGAGGCAAAGAATGTAAAATATTGTTTTTGTGATTATAAAGCCAATATGGTGTGAACATTATTGTCGGAACTGCTTTGAATCTTCTAAAGCAACATGAGAGCGATGAAAAAAATAGGCACATTATTCTGCACAAAATTTCTTTACAATATTAACAGTGTTAGACAGCCCAGCTTCGCCTTCAGAGTGCTGTAATAACTACTGCCCCACTGGCATTTGCCAGGGCAGCTAGCTCTACCTGACAGCCAGTAGCTCCTGGTGTTTGCAGCTGCAAGTCAGTATTACCAACATCATCTCCACAGCAAGGAAATGCTTTTGAATTACAGAATGACATTACTGCAGAGCAACTGGATGAGTGAGGAATCGTTCTGTTCAGATCCTCAGCCTGTATTTTGCCTATCCTTCAAAATGTAGGGGCTACCAATCCAACCATACAGGTTTCATTAATAATGCAATAGTTCCCTTAACACTACAAGGACTGACACCAGCGGTGGAAAAAAATCAATCCAAAAGGAATAACACACTTCCTTCATAAAGCCAAACACTTTTAACGTGCCAGCCAGCAAAGGCAGATTTGCCATTACATATAGTTTACTTTAGAACTTGCTCTTCTCTAAACATTTTCATATGCTTATGATCTTTTTGTATAAATTCTTCCTCATTCAGCTGAAAGACAGGGGGATTAGTGCCAGATTCCAATCACCAGCAAAGAACAAGCGCCTCCTTAGTTGTATAAATCTGGTAATGGAGATGCAGACAGTGAGAGGACAAAATGATCACAGCAGCACCTGATGAGTAAAACGCACGTAGTGCTGGCTGTGTAAGAAGGATCCAAGGATGTTGGACAAACCACCCATGTTTGGGATTTCTATCCTTGCAATGAAATACAAACAGTAACAGAGAAGCATAAGTGGAAAAGATCAGGTATTCAGGGTTACCAAACTACCCAGAGGTGCATTTTTAAAGGAAAGAAATGAAGAACAAATGTCCCCAGCTGAATGAGCAGAGTGGGATGAAGTCAGAAGCAGAAGGTAAAAGGTATGAGGTCACTATCGCTAATCACCAAAGAACCTCTTTTTAAGAGATTCCTGAAAAGGCAGTCCCTTCAACACTAAGGCATGGTGTGGTATCCTGGTACAGACATTACCATGGCAATTCTATGCCACACATGGATAATATTAAGGAAGATTACCAAGCAGTGGGCAAGAGCACTGAACCTTCTTTTAATCCCAAAATATATTCTAAATGACTACAGACCAGACTGGGAAAAGAAATAAATTTCAGCCTAAAACACTTTCAGTGTCTATCATAGTTTCCACTACAGTCCCAGCATCGGAAATTGCTGCTTCCATTTTGGTTCAGGCTTTTGACTGAGACAGTGAAACCCCAAACACTTCAAAAGGTGCTCTTACCTTGTCTCTAGCCTCATTGAGAAGGTCTTCTAACTCCGAGAAGCTGAAACTGGCCACAGTGATGAAATCGCTCATGACGGGAACGAACCTGTCCCCTGATTCCCGTATGCGTCTCTTCTGATAATCCAGTTCCTGAAAGAGATGAAGTAAGAGATATAGACAGGCAAGCATCAAAGATTCCTTCCTGACAAGGAAGGGAGCAAGGAAGCCCATCTATTTCACTCAACGTAGTGCATGCTCACTCCTCATGCATTCATCCGGAGCTGTATCTCAGAACCCATTTTCTCACTAAATCAAAGGTTTTGCCTTTTCAGCATGAGAAGGAAGGTTAAGGTGGGATGAAGACTGGTTTTAGTAACAGTTCCCTTTACCATCAAACAACAAACACTCCCAAGAAAGCCATCAACATGTTGAATTTCTAATACAACTTTATAAATTAAGCATCAAGTATGTGATATGTTGCATTTTTTTCCTGTGCAAAATGACAAATAATAGAGAACTCAGATTGTGTAGCAAATGAATTTGAAATGTTTAATAGTGAGTTTCCCTCCATCTTCTCTTCCCACGGTGACTCAAAAGGCTGTACACTTGGGGAAATGTGTACATGTGTGAATATATAGTTCCTAGCTCTGTATCTCCCCTTTAGTTCTCTGAAAAGCATTAGGTGGGCAGCAAAAAGATATCAAAATTGGTTCTCCCATTGAAGAACAATCAGAAAGTTGTCAGATGCAACATCTGCTAGCACCCTGCTAACCAGTAAGCATTAGCTTGGATGTCATAAAAATCATAGTGTTATAAACTGCGGGCATTGCAATAAGAAGATTCATGGCGGGGGGGGGGCGGGGGGAGACAAGACATAAACCCATAGGAAACTAAGCTCTATTTGTCTGCTACCTATAGAAAGACAAAAAAAATATTGTTAAGATTCTTTCTTTCTGGCTGAAGTTGTTTAGTCTTAAGCCAAGATTACCCTTACTCTGTTCACCATGCTTGTGTTATGGAAAGAGCTACAGAGCTCCTCAAAATGCCTAAGTTATAGTGAGACTGGCAGTCTCCCATGCCTGTGCTTGGCTTGTGCGCTGTTGACAGTCTCATGGGGACAATGAAATTGTAATCTGGGCCTCATCTTTATTCTCTGCTGAATAATCAGTGGGAAAGAAAGCCTTACTTTCTCTGTAGGGAAAGCAGCATGAAACAGCAGGTCAGGTTGCAATCTGACCCTCTGTTCCCTTTGGAAGAAAATATTTTTGTGCTGGCTGCAACTCCAGCTACATGCTTGTTTGTTGCTCTCTGTTACTGGTCATCAAAATACTGGTTCACAGAGCCAAATGGGTAAGTACATAAGCACCTATATGGAGAGACTGCTTGGGATTTGCTCCACGGTGCTGCTGAATGCAAAGAATGGCTTTGGCCATCAACAATCTAAAACCAGATGTGATATATCTTCTGGTCCGATGTGAGTTGGAAAGAGAATGTAACCACTACAAGGAAAGACCACAAGGCAGAAAAGGGGCAGGAAAAGCAATGAGCAGGTGGCCGGAGAAAAGTCCACATTAAAGAAGTGCTACTTCCCCTGCTTTATATTATATCCACTTCTCCACTGGTTTTCCTAACACATCACAAGGAACGGTCCCGGGGGCACTACTCAGTTACATCACTTTGCAATGAATTGTCTCTATGTTACAATCACTTTGAATTGGACCTTACAAGTACAGGAAATGAAATGTCACTTCACTTGCTTCTAAGAATTATGCAGGTTTTTTCAGCCACACTCTCCCATTCTAACTTTTAAGTTAATTTTAGCTGAAAGTTGTTCTACTCTCCCCCCTCTCGCCACCCACCCTCTGCCCCCAAGCAGGTGTGTATAACAGTTCTGTCATCTTACTCACTGTTGACAGCTATGGCATTTGGGACCGTTACTGGAGAGCAATGTTTTTCAAAGTAGAAGTAATGTTAGGTGGTCTGCGCTTCAATTTCAAATTCAGTCCTTCCCTTCAGAATAATTCTTCCAAAATAAAAAAAAAAACCCACACAAGTAACCCACTTGACTATGTAATCAGCCAGAGAATAAGGAACTCCTCTGTATCTTCTAGAAATGGTCTATACTAGTCATAACAGCAAAATGGCAGAAGCAAGTACTGCCTCTTGTGGGCTGGGATGGTGGTTCTCTAGAGAGATGAAATGAGTCAGCCATGGCAGTAGTTTCTCAAGCGGTGGTTATGATCTCCTTGCTGTGTGAGAGAAGGGCTTTGCTGTCAGAATTCACTTCCTGATTTGGAGAAGACCAAGAACTACTTAGCTGTCCTTCTGGGAGCACCCTACACAAAGGCAACAGCTGCATTCATGTCTTGAAAATGAGTATGTCTTATTTCTACAAAGAAGCTGCAAGTCTAGGAAGGCAAAGTGTTAGTAGTACCTTTAAGAACATCTGACTATGAAACTATTTTTAGCTTTCTATTCTTAAGGGGCCTTGAAGAAACTTCTCAGTCACTGGAGCCAAGGCTGTGGTGAGAACACACTGGAATGGAATCAAGAATCACACCTTCCCCTCCTCCCCCTTCCACCTGACAGTGATCTTCTATTGTTGCTATAGTGCTGCTTTTTACACGCCAGAAAACCACAAATTGAGCAAGCAGACTGGGAGGTGCTGGCAGCCCCAGAAGAAAAATACCATGGCAGGGAGAAGACCGAGGAGGGAAGATGGTGATTGAATGGGAAGGAGAGGTTGCCCACGGAATCCATGTATGTGAAAGAGAAGAAAAATTGGCTGTAAAGGCAAAAGGACAAATGCCCAATCACAGAAAGCAAAATAGAAGTATGTACTCACATTTCAAAGGGGGGGAATTGTCTCTCCCAGTCAAAACTGGGCCTCTCTTCATGTCATGAACTCCACGTCAGCCTTCCCTTTACAGGTGCTTTTAATTCCCAAACACTGCACTCCATGTATGCAGCAGTATCTCTCCTCATTGCAGCATTCTCCCTTACCCCAACAATCCAGAAATAAGGTTTGGAAAGTTTGTTTTTTCATAAGAGGATCACTGGCTAATTACATGATGAACTGCTGGAGACAGCCAGGCAGGCAGCCTGGGGACCACTGACAGAACAAAGGTCCTTTCCTCTACCCCCAGAGCCAAATCAAGCTCAGGCCAGGTGAAAGGAAAATGAAGGCATCACTGTCTACCTCAGTGGATGAGAACAACTGGAGGGTCCTGTGTTAGTTCCTTATAGATAGGTAATCCTTGCACAGAAACCACACAATGCAATTCCTAATAGCTGGTCCCTTTGCCAGCAGTCCCAGTGCAGGATGCTCCCCATCTGGAATGCTCCAGTAGCATTAAGCTGACATGAGTTGACAAAGACAGGTGAAACACCCTAGAGACAGAGGGACACTCAGAAGTGTGACTAATAAAACCCTGTTTGAAAGGGCAAAGAACAGCTAAACTTGGCAGGGACCTTCTTGAGTTCCAAAGACCTTGTCTCTCAGCACTACCCTTGCCTTAGTATATCCAACAGGCAAGAGATGCCAGCAGCAACCTGAACACAGGATTTTGTTCCTATACTTGCAGAAAGAGACAATGATGTTCTTAGGGTCAGCATATGCTTATCTGTGCAGATGATTGGTGTTGTGATTTAACCCGGCAGGCAGCTAAACACCACACACCTGTTTGCTCACTCCAGAACATAGCCCCACACTAGCTACTATGAAGAAAATCAACTTTATCCCAGCCAAAACCAGCACAATGGGAGACGTTAAGGGACAGAGACAACAGAGTGACTTTAGCCTTTAATCTTTACTTTTTCAACTGCCGTGCAAACACTAACTTGCTGCTCCTCGTATCAGCCCTTGTGTGAGGTAGGTATCCGTAGCTGCCATTTCACAAAGATGAGGCAAACACATGGGGTTGTTCAAAGCCAGACACATATGTCAGTGGCATAAGCAAGAGGCAAATATGAGAGTTCCTACCTCCTGCCACCAAACACAGTGTCCCACTTTGTGCTCTCCTGCCCTGGGAAGGCTGGAGTTTTCCACAGGAGCAAACCCAACACGTTAACTAAAGAAGGCTTCCAGGTTGGGGAACTGCAGCTGACACATGAAGTTGAGACTCCAGGGAGCATTTAGGCCCATCCCTCATCTTCCAGTCTTATAATTCAGTACACACAACAGCATCAATGCACCACTTGTACTGTTCTCTGTTGAGATGGAAGGCTCTGCACTACCTAAGTACAAATTGAACACAGGCAACCTAAGTCTGGTTTAAAAGGCTTTCATTAATAGCAGGAAAAAATGCCATTGTTGCTTTGCTTGCCAGCTCAGTTCTTTTATTTTTAACTAGTCTGTCTTTTCCTTTGCCTTCCCAAGGAATGCTTAGGATAGGTTAGGGTTGCATATAAACTACCTGTTTACTACTACTCCAAGAACCATGTGAAACACCAGCCAGCCATCCCTCAGTAAGAAAGAGCATGAATTTTTTTTCTTCTTTTAGTCCATGCCATTTGTCAAACTGTCCTTTTACTTTTCAGGCTAAGATCAAACCAGCTTTTCATTAGTTTTAAGTCTGCTAAGATCATCAGCGGGATCTCCACATGAGAAGCTTTTATTTGTTTTTTCTTGGTTAATGCATTCTGGCATGGAATGGAAAGGAATGGAAAAAGAAAGCCCACTTTCTCTTATCATAAAATATATAGTGCCCCTGATTCTGAGTGAGATATTTTAAGTACGGCGCTTTGGAAACCTTCAGATACTTACAGCTTCAACAGCTTTCAATCCGGTCTTTATGTTGTTGACTTCCTTCTCCAGCTCTACTAGGCTGCACAGGAGACAGATGCAGAGCAGATAAGACAAAAAGGGCAGTGTTACACAGGGATACAGGAACTGTGCAGCAGAACAGACCATTGGCCCATCAAGCCTGGTATCTGGCCTCTGGCACCAGCCACACCAGATGACTAGAAACGAGGGGAAGGGGGTCTGTTAATGCTCTGTGCTGTTTTCTGTATGAGATGTAAGATGAGGCGGACCCTGCTTGCCTGTGGTCACATTGACGATTGGGATTTTCCTGGGAAGAAGAGGGGGGTTGACCTCAGAACATCTGCCCTGTGAGCTGAGCCTGACCCTCCAGCAAGGAGCATATGCCACATGGCCAGCTTGCAGTAATCAGCTGACACATAAGCAAGGACCCCAGCTTTGGCACACACATTTCTGGGTCTCAGACTAACTCTACATATGATTCTTGAAACACTTAACTACTGAATCCCATTAGCAATTCATTTACATGTACATGTGATTTTTGTCTTCCTCACAGTCCAAACACTGTTTTTTTCCATCTGCATTTTTACAATATGGTAGTCCTTGCAAGCTTACATTGTAACTGAGCATATAACCCTACAGTTAATGTTAATATGTGCTTCTGTAGACACAAGTGTACTGAATTTCTGCTCATCATATACAAACAAGAGTTTTGTTTCTAGGACTTGTATGAAAAAAAGGACTTTTCATTTCCAGGTAACTAATTAGTACTTATTTGTGAGTCAGCAGGAATATGCTCCAACTATTCGGTGAGTAATAGTTTACATCTCAAAAATACCACTAAAGCCTTAGTAAATGCCTTTAAGTGTGAATCTACTTTTTTTTTTTTACTTGTCTTTCATTAGCTGGAGTACTTCCCTATACAAAGAATCATGGGTGGGCAAATAATATGCAAAAGTGTTTTTGAGCAGTGCTTTGGAAAGAAAAAATTCTAGTATTTTGGGGGGATGGCCTGTGTATTCATTTTCCACAAACACCTACAGAAATGGAAAAAAAAAATCATTGAAATTTGTGCAGAAAGCGTGATGCTTTCCACATTTCTGCGCAAGACTGATCTGTGCAAAAGTTTGAATGATCTTGCTGAAAGGGGATTACTATAGCCTCTGTGCTTGATTGACTCTGCCTTAGAAACAAACATTCAGTTATCCAGAAAAAATAGCACGCGACTTAGATGAACAACCACAGAACATGGTGAGTGAATTACAAAAACAACCAGTCTAGTTACAATGTCTGACTCAGAAATAAAGTAGATATAGGCATATCTGAGTAAAGCTGTCAATTTAGTTATCTATAAATGTTTTTGGACCAAAATTCTCTATTGATGTACATCATCAATGTCAGCAAAGGCATTTTAGCTGTAAGGCTGGCCATGAGGTTAGAATATAGCAATGAAAAAACAGATGATCACTAAGTTCACAGAAATCACTGGGAACTCCAGCTCTGGGAACAAGTAATAGCACTGGACTTACTTGACTTTTGCTGCTTCTGGAAGATGCTGCAACTCAGACTGAATATCTAGGATATCTGGATAATTCTTTTCAAAGATCATAATTAAGTAGTGTAACAGTGTAATATTCCTAGGAAGAAAAAAAAAAAGAGAGAAGGGAGAAATGAGAAGGAAGGTGGTGGTGAGAAGGAAAAGGATGGAAGAAGGATGGTGAGAAACCAGTGAAAAATATCTGGGTGGAAATGTGCTTGAATAACAAAACAATATATCAGTAGTTGGCAGCTCTGTTATTGAAAGAAAAGTATCACAGACTGAAATGGAATGTCCTTTTATAAACCACCCTTCTGAAAACCTCAAGCAATATATTGTGCCTTGATTCATTCTGGAAGTACCAGCATGCTTCCATCCATCCGTGTAGATGGTGTAACAGAAAAGAAAATCATGTAACACAGTATACTATTTGTCCCCAGGTACCTCACAGAATAAACAACTAATAGTGCTAAAGTGACATTAACTCATAATAGAGAAATTAGTTGTTCTCAGAGGCAATGTGGAAAAAACCTAAGAGTTCACTAAGAGAGGAAAAGGTCCTTGAAGATTGAAGAGGTTGCAAAGAAAACTCCTACACAGTAATGAAACAGCTATGCTTATGAGTAGTGGTCAGGCTCACCACTACAAAAGAAATGGCAGCTCAAGTAGGAGTGGATAGAAAAGAGATGTATGAGATATCAGGAGAAGGTTTAAGAAAATTTGTAAAGTAAATGATGAATTTTGCATCAGTGAATTTTGCATGTAGAGAGAACAGCCAGCCATAACAGCTACTTGAGGTGGGTGTTATGTCGTTAACTGACAGGCAAGACAGCAGATGGCCACTGCTTCACACAGACAAGAGCCTGGGAGCTGGGAACTGTGAGAGAACAGAATATGCACAGGACATTGAATATATGGAAAATTAAGCCAAGCTACATTAAGCAAAAAAATGTTCAACACTAGGTACACAGTGTTAGCCTCGGAATACAGAAAGGACATCATGGTAGTCAAAACAGAACATTGTTAATTCAAACTCTTTTAGGTAGGGATGAATTCCCTATGGCTTTTTTTTCATTCTGTCGCAGCCTTAAGTCCTTTCACCACAACTATGGTCTGGACAGGTCTCACAAGTCAAGCAAGGTGCGAGTTAGTAAGAACCAGTATAGGAGATCTCCAAGGAAAACCTTAGTGCTGCTGGAGCCCAGAAGTGGTATTCCCTTCCTAGTCAGAGCTGATTAATTTCCAGAACAAGTATTGGGATATGGGGCAAAACATGGGGTAGCACTATAGACCTGCAGCACATGTCCGTAAAGAGTAAGTTCCACCTTCCCAAACCCAGCTATTTTCCTTAGCTGCTCTAGATGCAACCAGGCTCAGTCTCTCTGAGCTATGTCTTGTTGTTCCATTACTGGTAGAGGTAGAGGGCCAATTTATGGCAGTCCTACAACAAAACATATGCCATGTTTCACAGGAAGCATAAAACTGTGCTCAGAGTTTTTTGTGTTTTCTTTTTTTTGCAAACCATGGCCTTAAAACTTTGGTATAAAGGGCAAATTCCATAGAAATCCTCCTCCCCCCCAGCTTATTTCAGTTATTTGTGAAATACTACATTTTGTCATCTTTGCATAGTGTTGCAGAAACACAGTCCAAGAACAGATGTGTGTTATCCAAAGAAGCAACAGAATTTGAGTGCTATGTTCATAGCTGGTCTTAACTGCTGCAGGATATTTTAGAGTAAAAAGCACTACTTAAATGCCAAATAAGGCATCATTTTAAATGGTCTACAGAGCTAAAACCAAACAAAGCCCACTTTCATCACTATGATAAGAGATGCAGCAGCACAGTAACTTAACTAGCTCATTTACGGCCTTCTAGCCTACCTGTCTATGCTGGATTTGGTGTCTGCAATTTTGTTCAGGCTGGAGACTTTGAAGCCATATGCACTTCCCCTTTGGCCCTTGTTCATATAATTCCCAAAGGCCAGAACTACCTCCAGTAGTTGCCTCAAACGCTTGCTTCGGATGAGTTCTTTGGATGCCAGAAGAATGGCTTGAAAAGAGAAAAAAAATGAACACGTTATTGCACAGCAGCTGGTTTTAGTCTGCTTGGGCCCAAAATTTGAAGCACCCTAAAATGCCCAACTAACTACTGCCTAGCAAATGCTGCAACGCTGTCTATGTGTGCACTGTCCTTCCCACACCTACATTTCCAGAACCAGGACAACTGGAAGGAAGCTGCACTATATCTAGCCTGTAGGATGCTCTTCCGAACCCAGAAGCAAGGCTGTTCTCCTGGATCTCACGCTCTAAAAACATAGCCAGTGAGATCGGGGGAAGGCTTGAGCTCATCTGAAAATACAGAGTACAATACACCCTTCTCTGCAATAACCACGGACGTGGCACAGAAGCCATACACCACGCCCTCCTTGTAAGTTACACATTCCCAGAATACCACTGTCCTGAGGCATCTATTCTAACTGCCCCCTGGAGAGAGAAGATGCAAGGACTTGGGGGTGAGAAGGAAAGGGTGACCTGCACAGAAAGGCCATGAAAGCTTTTTGCAGCTCAGCACAGCCTGGTAGCACACTGTCACATCTTTTAGGACATATTTACAGTGTAACAATCATGAAACTGACTCTTTTAAGTCAATAGGTGCAAGAAGAATGTCAGACAGAACTAATTTCTTAGCACATGACTTGCCTTGGGCTTACTGGCTCTAGAACCATAGCACACATGTAACAGCACCTCCTTTGAAGAGAAGCCTCTCTTGACCATCCCTGCCCCTCTATCCAACTCTCAGAAGAAGCTTTAACCATACCTTCCACTTTTGGTTTTGCTTCTGCCAGTCTCTCTGGAAACTTCTTCTTAAAGAACAATGCTTGCAGTCGCTGCTGATAGTGGTCAATCCTGCATGAAGGGTAGAGCAAAGCCAACACTGAACTGGAACTGTATTTTGAAGCCCGGGGTCAGTATGCTGCCTACATAATCTAATGGTTGGATGTTGAGTGTCACAAGGCCTATGCATGGGATTATGGACATCGTTCAATTATCTAGTACTACATAATCAACCTTGTTATGAAAATGGAGGACCTCAAGGCGTGGTTTGATCACAACAGAAAAGGAGCTGGAAGGGTTACCATTATTCTCAAAATACGAGAGTCACGGGAGATGCCAGCTGCATCTCAAGTAGCAGAACAAAATGTTAATCCTGACTAGGGTTTAGCAAAGTTGGAACAAGAAAGAAGGTCAGAGGATGAGGAGGTGGGATAGCGGAATGGAAAAAGGGATCTGTATGAAATCCTGACCCCTGGCTACACTACATCTGATAGTTGGATCTGAATTCCTTTTTGTGTGAACAAGTTGACGCAGACGAGGCAGACTTCTGCTTGTCATCAGGGGACTGGTCCTTAAATGACAGCACGAAGGGTGCTTATCGTCAATAAAAAGTTTGTGTAATGAACTGAAACATTTGTAACATTTGTGGGTTTCTGGCAAATATAGGCTATAATGCTGGCCCACAATCTCTTGCACGTTCCCCCTCAGTGCCACATGACCCATTTTCAATAACAATTACAGCTGCTTCCAAGAAGCCCTCCTTGCACTTTCCCATAATGTATCAAACAGACCTGCTCATTTCAAAGAGGAAACGATCCGCCCGGGCCATGCGCTCAATTTCGTGTTTATGCTCCTCCAACAGGTCGGTATCACTCTTTTCAGGAACGAACTTCAGCAGCTAGAGTGACAGACACAAACCAAACACCGAGATGAGAGATCCCGGGGAAATGAGAGAGGGACGGAGAGGCACAAACAAACCCTGGGGGAGAGACAGGGCCCTCAGATTTCTCTACCATGGGGAAGCATTACATTGACTCAGTCGTGTGACCGTAACTTCAAAAACCATGGCTACAAAACTGACCTTTTTTAATCCTTTGCTTGCTGTTCTGTCTTTATCCCTCACTGACCTCATTAGATTAATATTTAATTCCAAGAGGGAATTTCCCATTTCTAAATCCTAAAGGACAAGTGCTACTGCAACTTACTCAAGGGGAAGTACAGAGAGAACTTTGATTCCCACAGCATTACTCGGAGTTTAGACTGGTGCAAACAAGAGCAGGATGTGTCCCACTCAGTGTGAAGTACTCATCGTGCCTACACAAAGCCTTATCTATCTCTGTCTTGGGTCTACCCCACTCTGCTGAAACAATAAACAAAAACCAAGCGACTGGATATGTGTCTGACACTGGCTGCTATTCATATGCTGACCTTAAAGCTCATACTTTGACAGATTTTTGACATATCCCGTGGTAGTTATGCTTTAGTATGGTTATAAATATTGCCATGCACACAGCCTCAGCGTACACCCACAAAAACTACTCACAAGGCGTATTTTGCCTTAAATAATGCTTGCCAAATAAACTTTTTAATACTTTTCATACTTTAATACTTTATCCCACTCCCCCAAAATGCAATATTCAAAGGTGTGGAGCATCAGAAGCTTGCAGTGACTTCTAGAGCTACTGTGAGCATTCAGATAACATGACAAGTAGGGTATAAATTTCCAAAACAGAAAAGTTTTTTGTACACAATTAAATACTGTGACTATGCACAAAGAAGGAATTACATTTGTCAGGCAGTTCAGAATTATAACATTTTGTGCACTCCTAAGAAAGTTTAGCATATGCATCTTTGGTCAAAGTATCATCTTTCACCCTCTATAAATGGGGGAAATTGTGTAGTTTAATTGTTTGTTTGGGGCTCTTTTTTCTTTCCCCACAGGCTACACAGTGAACAACTGCAGGGGACAGAAGACCCTGACTGCCTTTCTAACCATTTCAGTTAGAATGCAAGATCCCTTCTAGTCCTAGCTCTAACCGTTGACCTACATGATCTAATTCATGGCATTTCCCAATGGAAGAGCTGCAGGCAGAGAAGGGAGATTAAGAAAAAGAAAAGAAAAACAGAAAAAACAACAACAAAATATCATCAGCAGTATAAAGAAGAGATGGGAAAAATTATTGGAAAGTCACAGGTGAGAAGAGAGGGCATGGAAGGAAACCTCATACCAACTGTAATCATGCATATTTTGCATTAAGAAGAGAAAACTTATGAAATCAACCTGATACAAACAGAGGTGCATGAGGGAGGTATATTTGACAACATTGCGAAAAATACTTTTCTCATGTTTCCACGTGCATCTTGTCTGACATGATAGGGCCAAGTTCAGATCTGTAGACATACCAGCAGAGCCAGTACATACATCCACTTACTTTAGGTGAAAAAAGGCAGTGAAGGACTTAGGAATAAGATGCATCTGACTGTAACCCTTCTCACCTGCTCGAGCATATCTTTCGCTAGGTCTTCTTGTTCATCCATCTTCAAGATTGCTTGTCTGATTTCTTCATTAGTCAGCTTCAGCCTTTCAACAAGATCAACATTGTACCATTAGTGCAAAGGTTAAGTGACTCTGACAATTCAGAAAGTAGGAAGCCTGAAAAGCTGCACTAAAAAGGCACAAAAGAACCATGAGAAGCTCCACTATGAAGCTGCTATTCTAGAGTATTCAGTAAGATGAATGAATCAGTTCCAAAGGCAGAGATTATCTAGATCATAGATTTTTATCCTCTTCAACTAATCAAA
This sequence comes from Phalacrocorax carbo, assembly GCF_963921805.1. Classification (NCBI taxonomy): domain Eukaryota; kingdom Metazoa; phylum Chordata; class Aves; order Suliformes; family Phalacrocoracidae; genus Phalacrocorax; species Phalacrocorax carbo. Next base: position 17,520,647 of record NC_087515.1, on the reverse strand, counting down.
CACACATTAAATTAGATGGTGATTAAGAACAATCAGGACCTCATAGATCAAAAGTATTTCCAACCTCCCCCATATCAGATACCTCCCTCACCAAGTTCTTTTGCTATAGTAAAACCCCTCAAATCCATGTGACTTCTGACTGTGAGCCCATGTTACACTTCTGCTTGTGCTTATTAAAGAATCTCCCAGAGTAACAAGCCGTCGGACTGATCTTTCTCTTACAGATCTGAGAAAGGTCTCCACTTGAAATCTAGGGCAGACCTGAAGCAGTCAAAATTTGTGATTATTGAGAGACTGTTTGATAGGTTACATGAAATTAACTTGGTGGTTCTCAGCACAGATGTCAATGAACAAATGTGCAGGTGATGAATTCTACCCCACCACCCCCAACCCATGACACCCTCATCAGTCATTTCAGTAGAGTAGGGGAGGACCAAATGAACCATAAAAGAAAGGCTATCCACAAGAAAATCTCAATTTTGGGACTGAAACAGGGAAGTGTGAAAAGAAATACTTGAGGAGTGAAGTCTGCAGTGTCCATGGAGCTTCTACAATCAATATAATTAATTAACAGCAGAAAGAGAAAATGCAAATATAAATAAAAGACAGGCTGATGCATGAGGCAGAATATTTTTGTCTCCAGTGCTAAGAAATTCCATGTTGAAATTTCACATTGCTATTGCCATTTGGATAGAATCATATTTTTGGAACTGTGTAAAAGCAAAAGAGCAAGCTTTATTTTTACAGACAGGAAATATTACTAAAACTAAGAAACTTAAAACATTTTAATATTGCCCAATATAACCAACAGCTGGAAACTCAAATACGAATCAGCAGACATTCAAAAGCTTTTAAATATTACACCTCTGAACTAATTGCACTCACTCTGTTCCTAGCTTGTCATTGTGTCTGCTTTTGACAAGGAGGGCAAACTGATACCAGCCAAGTAAGATAAGGCTACTGAATTTCCAGAAAAGCTACATATTTGGGCCATGCTTGGATGAGATAGCAGGATTACAAGTTTTACAATGAAAAGGCTGGAAACTTTTTACTTTAGGTCATCAGTTTCACTTGGGATCAAAATAACAAACCTCAATACATGGGCTTGTGCAAAAAGCTCTACAGTCTCAGTCAGAAAACTGAAGGGTTTCTTTTGGCTTTAATAATCATAAATTATAAAGTCCATGGTTGTGTGACCCTGAACTGATCAAACCCTGCGACCGCATGACGGCTGAGCAGCATATTGATGGGCGTGGGCCTGGTTCCTAGCAGACACGTATACACATGCCCAGAAAATTTGGTGCCTGCAGTTTTTGAAGTGCTACATTTTGTTGGTTGTTTTTCCTTTAGAAAGCACCTTTACATTTTCCAGAATCTGGAGTGTGCAGATTAGCTGTGTCTTGTGACACAAACACACAATCTGTCAGAGGGGACACAATAAACCAATGCATGAATACCAAGGTGGGGGGTTTTGTTGCTACTTTCACTGAAGATAAAAAGAATGAGGGTGAGGTTTCATGTTTTTTCCACACAAATACCTCGAGCAACTACTACACTGACTACCCCATTACACAGTGCAAGTCCCTTTCCGTGCATTTGGGGATGCAGTAAACAAGACCAAATAGTCAGGTTTGAGGCACGTCAACCCAACAGAAGGCATAGCGCATATTATTGCTGATCTTGCTGTTCTGTCCAGGAGCCCGAGGACTTCAGACTCTAAGCTCCACTGTTTGCTGCCATTCATGAGCACTAAATACACTTGAAAACATCTTCTGTGCAAAAATAATTGAGAGCCCCTAGGACAGATAGTTATACAAACACTTTGATTTCTTGGATGATTCCATGCCCTGCCATCGGCAGAAAAACATCTGGTTTGAATGGTTTAGCCCACAGTAGAGAGAAGCGGAAAGTTTGCCAGCCCCCTGCTGAGAAGCAGTTTAGCTTAGTCACATACAGGCCTGTAACGAGGTCACAGTGCCTGCAGGTGTGCATTCTAGATTATTACCAATCCAATTACAAGTACAGAAGGATTTACAGCGAAACAATCTTACTCTTCCAAAGTGGGCTTGTTCATCTCCTGGGGCAGGACTCATTTCAAGAGCTGTAAGCATCAACAGCACAAAATGGGGATCTTCCCACTTAAAAACTGGCTGAATAACTGGCCAAAGAATTGTTAATCAAGTGATTCTTGTATTTTCAAAACTCATGCCCAGCCATGCAGTAGATCTTAAAGATGGCCAGCAGTAATGTGAAACAGATGTGCTGCTTCTAAACAGAAACAGGTGAACTGATTAAAGAGGAACCTAAAGCAGATGCGTAAAATCTTTCCATTTAGAACTCAATAGAGGCATCCCTCAGAGCCCAAAACTCACATGGGACAGGCAGCAAATTAAAGTGGAATTATGGACCAAAAATTTACACTAAAGAAATTACATTTCAGCATCCATTGGAAAGTCTGTAATGACTTTCTTACAAGCTTTACAGATCTAGGCACTCTTCCTTCAGCTGCTGGAGACAACTCAATTCGGAACAGCATATAATTCAAGCCGTATTCTCTCTGCCGTACGCTTCACCAAATCACGGATCCTGGCATCAGGACTCAGGAAGTAAATGTGACCAGAAGGAAACACAGTGCCCCTTTCCTCAGCTGCAGCACATTCATTCATAGCACAGATATTGACTGTTTAAAGAGAATACTCCCTCCTCCTTCCTTCACCCGTACATCTGGTGGCAGCATATGGAAGTCCAACTGCTTGAGTCATCTTCAAGCAATGTTAAAGCTCAACAAGTACCAAATAACTTCTGATATGGTACTTAGCCTGCCTCCCTCTATCCCCTCCGGCTTCATAAATAATCTCTATTGACTCTACAGAGTAATTAATCACTAATCTCCCCAGGACACCTCGGCTGATTTAACACCAGCTTCACTTGCAGACATCAAGTGGTTTATTGTTCCGTCCACTCGGAGAAAGCCGGCAGCCTGACTCTGAACATGCCTGGGAGACATGTTGCAGTTTTACATCAACTTCCCTTACAGACATCCAGTGCTCGCTCATTTTTCCTCCTTAAATATAGCCATTGATTTAACTCACAGTAATCTCCCCCCTTCATTCCTCCGTCCCATGGATCAAAGCAGAATACTTGTTGCTCATTAACCATCTACCCCTCAGAGGAAAAAGTGAGTTACTTCATGGGCTTGTTCCTCGGATCTTGCTTAGCTTTTGAGAAAGAAGCATGCTTGCCTACTACCAGAGAACCCAGAATTCCATTGCAGCTACATTAAGCTCCCATATCACAGGGATCACATTCCCACTCTTCCTTTTACTTGGAGAAGAGTCACTCCCAAACTTTGTGACTGGGACATAAGCCTTCTCTAACTCCTGCAGTCTCCTAAGCCTCTGTACAACTGCCAAGCTGCAAGCTGTTAAATAGCTACTTTTTGGGAATACCAATTGTCACCACCCTATGAAGGCAGGAAAAGGAGACGTCCCCCCACTCTCAGAAGCAGTGTTCAAGAGTCAGGCTGATGTAACTGCACATTCACCCAGAAGACAGAAAGATGTAGCCACTCTTTTTGCATCCTCTTATCTTAGCTGCCAACTCATCTTGTCAGTGAAGATGACACTGCCTTAACCTTAACCTTTTGGGGACAACAGTTGGGACATTTTATCAGATACGTTGTACAACATTATATCAACATGTTAAAAAAAAAATCCACCGATGCCTTTTCAGGACTTCACTGTGCAAGTATTCTGCCAAGTGCATAAAGAAACAGGCTTTTGTTTTCTTTTCCTCCTTCAGCAAAAGCTCACGAGTGACCAAGCTACTTTGCATCCAAATACGCTCAGTTTCCTATGATGAAGGGTCTGTGGGTGGCCATCTTTCCAAACCAAGCAGAGCAAAGCAGGGCGAAACTTGGGAATCCCGAAATTACAGTAACATATTGGTGAGGTAGTGGTTCACCTTTTATCACAACCCTATCAACTGGTTCCTAGTTGTGATCTAAGATAGGGTGGCACCAATTGACACGTTCAGTTTAACCTGGGGTTTACCATACTTGGAATAGCAGGTAAAGCCATAATTAACTTAACTTAAAAGCTTAACTTAAAACCAGAAAATCTCTCCAGGAACCCAGGAGGCACTGTTTATTGCCTAGTGTTTTTCAAGACAGCACACTGGGGAACTGAACTGCTGAGTCCAATGAGCTGTTTCTGTATCAAGATATGATCTGTACCCCAAAATATCATACTGCTTGGAATCTACCTTGAAATAAGGGTGAACACTGTATTGTCACATGGGAGAAAGGCACACAGGGACTGGGGGCACAGCAGAGGCAGTACACAGAGACTGACATTGGCTCAATAGCTTGTCCTCAATGTCTGATCTGAAAGGGTTTAGAAGCACCGAGGAGGCACAGCTATGGGAGAGAAATACTCAGTCTCGTTAGTGTTCTGGTTGGAAATGCTGCACATGTCCCTTTTCTTCTCCCTTATTGATAAACATTTGAATTGAAAATCATGAAAGCCACAAACATTTGGTAAAGCTGCCTGCTAGTATCTATGTACTGTCATGTTCACATTTAAAACTATTTTTGTGTAGTCAGATTCTGTCTTCTGCTACTACTGGTTTTATGACATTTGGCTAGCACTCCTACTGTTTCCAGCCTCTTGAGAGGGTTACTGCTGACTAGCTGGGCCACAGGTATAACAAACATCTCAGAAGAACACTGACATAATGATTTTGCTGGAATTCCTGCAAAATAACTTGCACAAAAGAGTTCCATAAGGCAACATTCAGCCTTCTTTTGAGCAACATGTCTCATAGAACTGGACCTCTCCAGAGCATTTCACAGAGCAAGACAATAAGGTAGACATGTCTTAGGCATGTTTGGCAAGGACCATTTAATGTTCTGCAAGAACATTTAAAGATATGGTACAACAAAACACTAGAGTAGCGGAAATACTACCCTTTACTAAAGTAATGGAGGCACAGAGAAGCCATACTGGTGAGAGAGGTCAGAGAAATTTTGGAGGAATTTCCAGCTGCTAGGTGAAAGCAGGGAAACGCAGGGATCTGGGATGACTCTTCCAGACCACACAAGTCTGACAGTAAATCTCCAGCCTAGTAGAAACTGAAGACATCAGGAAATTCATGAGGGATAGCAGATTTCCAGTGTGACAGAAATAAGTGTATGTTGGAAACACCATTGAGAAAGCCAGATTTGAAGCTGGTGGGTGCCTGGACTCACCACAGACAGATGGTTCCATGTCCTGGTTGAATTATGGCCTACTGGAAATAGTGTGAGATAAACTGATCTTGTGCCTATACAAACCTTTACAGTTGGCCTATGGGACAGAACTTTGTTCTGGATCCATCAGACTCCATTAAACAAGGGCAATCACATCCTTCCACTGCAGGAAAACGGAAAGATGCTGCTACCAAGTAGTTGAAATAGAACTTCTTTTAATGAAAACAGAGATGAGAATGGGGAGGAAGGCTTATGAATCTCTTAACTGTCAGCAACAATCAGCTAGCAATTCAATTTTCATCTCTTTTCAGCCTCCCATGCTCCGGACTCTGGGCGAAAGAAAGCAAGAGACATCTATTTCTCACTCTATCTAGGTTTTGGCTTGTTGGACCAAATGAAATATGAGCTCTGCCTGACCCCTTCTAACACAGTGTTAGTAAAACAAAAACACTTGAGTAGTGGAGGGAAAGAAAACCCAACCCATGCAGCTATTTTACTTTAAAGGACATGACAGTTTAGTGTAAACAAAGGGGGAATAAACTACAGGGATATATGCACAGTAAGAGTCAATTGGAAACAGCTGCTGTCAGATACTGTGGCAACCTGAAAGCTGGGGCTGCAGCTCAGGGTTGCACAAACTCTCTTTGTTTGTCACCAATTTAAAATCCCCTCTCATTGCACATGTGTGCATACCCACATGCACACATGTGTAAGGTGTGCTGCTGGACCAGCAAGGGCATGGCAGCAGCCAGGGATGATTTGACTGAGAGTGTCTCTCCTTCAGGGTTTAACCTAAAGAAGGAAGAATTGAGGTAACAAAAAAAACTGCAGAGGGGTCGTAAAACCCTTTCAGTTACTGTCTGCAGCCAATCCTCCCAACTGCTCTCTTTAATAATAGAACCATATAAGCACAAACAGCAGAAAAAGGCATGAATGTAGAGGTCCCATTTTAGTTCCCAAAGATTTTTGTGTTTCTAGTTGCCTTTTAAAGGGAAGTTTGGGGAGGAATAGCAATCCTGGGCCAAGCTGCAAGATATTTCTGATATCCTGGGTGTATCACTGTCTATTACAAAATAATCTAAGCCATCGATAGCCCTGGTGACTGGCATTTCCCATAGCACAGCATAGCAAGGTTAGCAAGGCACAATGCAAACTGGCCGGCTCCTCCAGACAGGACAGTGAGCTCAGTCTCCAAATCTCTATCATCCAGGTTAGGCCTGCTAACAATAAGATCAGGATATTTCCTATGACTGGCAGTCACAAAACACAGCTTCTCACCTCTCTGGTTTGAGTCCAGACTAGCGACTTGACCTGGACTGGCTTCATGGCACACCTGGAGCGAATACATACGGTGTACCCTGAAGTGCAAGGTTCATGCTTCAGTGCCTTTGCTGGAGGCAGCAGAATGGAAGACAAACCACAGAGACTGTCCTTTCTCTCTCTCAGGTAAGAATGGGACTTCACCTCATGGCAGAAGAGGTGAATGGTGTTGTCCACACTGCTTTTTTGGGGGGATAGAAAGTGTTTACAAATAAACATCTAGTATCATACCAAGTCATGGACAACCTTCCTGGATCCTCCTCAGCCCAGCCACCTGCACACGTTATGTTACCACTTCCAGGAAATGTTCCATGTGCTTACATGAGTTAATCTGAACCCCAGACACACTTTAGAAGGTCGGTCAAACAGCATGAAAATCCTGTTGCCCCTATGCCTCCCCACTCCTCTGCCCTAGCCTGCAGTCAGCTGCCAACACCAGCAAAGACATGTGTTGGCAACTGCTGCAGAGAGAGAAATGTAAGCCTTCCTTCACTGATGGTTTAGATGGGCAGGGGAAGGGTCCTGCTGACATACAGGCTAATGCCACATAAGTAGCATAATGAGAGCCTCCGTGGGTTTTGCTAAGCAATGGAAAGAACTCACTCCAGTCCTGGTGGTCTGACTGCAACTTTGCTTTTAACTGTTAGTTTGCTAGAGCAGACAAGCAATCACATCCATATGGACCCGCATTTTCTACTGATCACTGAAACAGTTTTGTTGCTCAGTACTGCCACAGCTTTCCCAGGATCTGTCTCCAGCCCTGCCGTTCCTCCTCTGGCAGGAAAGGCAACTTTCTCAGCTGGATCAGTGTCTGCACAAATTTGATGTTTAGTGACAGACATCCAGCCCAGTACACATGTTGGTAGAAAGGCATGAAAAAACATATAGAGGGACCTGATGTCACAGGGTCTGAAGCCATTAGTGTCAATGCAGGAGCATGCAAAGGCAACTCCTGGCTTCCAAAAGCTAATTTACAAACACAAGACTTAATTCTTGAATATCTATTTTTACATTTACCACTCTTCTCACCAAGAGTCAAAAATGACAAAGATGAACACCACTCTCAGCTCTGCTGTATTGCAGGGAAATGCTCAGAACAACATTTAGAAAGAACCGTACAGAACAGAGACAAATGACATACGCAGAGCATGGAGGACACATCACGTACAGTGAAGTGCAAGCACTGCCAATGAGCTGCTTTCATCTACCTATGAGTACAGATAGCTTTCTGGTGAAAGGTCTTCAGATACACCTTGGTCTCTATGTCTGTTTAATGCACAAAATGAGTGTATGCATATGTTTATTAAGTGAGCTAACACTTCAGGCAGACACGTACTTTTACGATACTGCAAGATAGGTTTCTCTGAAACTCTGCAGGTATTAGACAGCAGGTCTACGTGAGAAAAGAAACATGCCAGTTTGTTTAATTCCATCCCCTCTTGCCTCTACATTGACCACAGGATACCCTGTGAGCTAAGGCTTAGCACACTTACTTGGAAAGGAGAATGACACAATTCTGGGCCCTCCGGCCGTCAATCACAGAGAGCTCTTTCACCTTTCGTGTGGAGAGGTAAAGGTCTTCTGTTGAACCCATCTCTTTCTGCATGTAATTCAAAAGAGGGGGAGGAGGGGGGGAGAATAATCAGTATCATGTTTCTCACCCAAGACTGACAGACTTAGCTGAGTGTAAGGAGCAAACCCCATCCCAACCTGGGAAAATCCACCCACATGGTGAGAAAAGGAGACAGAAAGGGCAGAAAACATGTAGGTAGATCCTGTATTACCAGACAAACAGAGGTCATTCATTAGCACCTATATGATCATCTTTGATTACAAATACTGGACTTGATGCTGACCTATTGGACTCACTCTACCAACAGTTATATTATTACGTTATTGTGCAAAACTGGCATGTCAGGGAAATTGGGCACATTATGGTAAAGTCCACTGGTGTCACAGCATATCCTTCAGGAAGTGCCTCCTGCTAGGGTTACATAGCATTCTTGAAAGGCTGCAGTCCAATCAGGAAAAATCCTTCCATCATCACTTAAGGTTGACACCGGACCAGTCCAACACATATTATATGAGAGATAAAAACAATAGGGCAAGATGGCATTTATGTTACTAAATATATCATCAACATCTCCATCTGAACTAGCCTCTCTTTTTAAAATTAATAAATACCTTTAATCATACAGAAAACACCCTTTTTCAAAGTTTTCTTTATATGCCCATTGCCAAAATCATCACTTGGAAAAAAAACTGGAAAATCCCTGTCCAAAATGTTTGTCACAGCACACAGAGAAAAACTATGTGCAAACCGAGTCTGACCATCCAGAAGTCTCTGTCTCCTTGTCCTGCCTACACACCAGATACATGGAATTTGTTTCCCTTCCAGAGCCTGGTTTTCTGTAGTTACTTTGAGTTTCTTTTAACACCATTCCTTAAAGGGAAGTAGAGATAATGATAAAATGTATTAATCCTGGATAACAGCTCTCTAGTTACCAACAGAGAATAAGGAATTGGAAACAGGACAGTTTCTATTTTCCCAGCTAACTGCTGCTGGAACCTCTTCAAAAATGCCTTTCCATGATATCCATATTGTCATGCCTTGAGATTTTGAGACTTACCAGTATAATCTAGCATTGAACGTACCCATCAAATTAGCAATGTGATTTCCTTCTTTGGACATAACAGCAAGCATGTTGAGTCAGATCAAAAGGTTTGCCTACCCCAGTATCCTGCCCCTGAGAGTGGTCAACAGCAGATATCCAGGGAAAGATGTAAGATCATGGCAAGCATACAGTGGCACTGCCCAGAATTCATTCCCAGGATTCAAGGTTCTGTAGCTCAGGGCTTACTTATATCAATACAACTAATCCACCCCAAGAGATTTTGGCACCTAAATATTCGAGAGTTAAGTGTAAATCACAGATTCGTACTGCTAGTTGTCATTTGAGTTCTTGGTACAATCAGCTACAATGAGCCTGTGTTGCTCCTGGATATACAAAGTATTCCTACAATCATGACCAAATGTGCTGCAGTGAGCCACCACCAATACTAAGTGGCATTAACAAGTAGGTACAATGTACCAGCGGAAGATGTGAATGCAGTAGTTCTGTTGGATGTCCCCAAAGTGTATAGCCCGGTAGAAAAAAACTGCAATGTTACTTGATACATCAAATAGTCTTCCCCCCCCCCCCAAAAAAAAAAAAAAAAAAAAGGAAAAACTGAGCATTGGGCAAGTTTATTATTTCTGAGAGAATAACTAACAATACCAAATAGCAGGGCACCCCAGTCTAATCTGGCATGTAGAGATGTCAAAGTTTTCCTGAGTTTCCTCAGTGTGTGTGGAGGAAGATGGGGCAACAGGGAGATAGGCAGCTGTTGAAGGTAAGAAAGGTACTTGTTGTTCTGTGTTCTGGGTTTAAAAGCTTCATTGTCCCTCACTAGCTAATGTCTGCAGAAAAGCACACCCAGTTATTGTTAACCAGCACCCATGTCAAGGTTAAAAACAAGTTGTTTCAGGATTTGGCTGGGGGCGGGGTGGGATGTTGGGCTTCCTCTAAAGCTGTGCAGCAGGGATTGGTATAATAGTCTCCATCCCATTTCCAATTCCTCAACCCACAGGGTTCAACACAGATGAATAACTTGAACTATTCAGACGTGGCCTACTCCTTGGTCAAAAGGAGCAGGCTAGTCTCATCTAAAAATATATTCTCTTCAACCCATACTGAGAAGAGAGATATTTATAGATACTTGGAGTTGTGTGTAAGCAAAAGCAGATGAAGCCTCAGGTTCTACTGAAGACAGATTGCAAGCTTAGCTGAAGTAAAACAGATTGCATATGGACTAGCTGCGTTTTCTTAGACACCAAAAAAGAGGAGCAAGGGGGCAGTAGCAACCAGCTGTTGTGACATAGGCCAAGCACACAAAGCAAGAATAGTTAGAGCTCTTGTCAGCCTGGCAGACCAGATCTGTACATCTTATCCAATCATTCTTTACCAACTTTCCATCTGGAATAACATTATGTTATGGGCTCCAAAGCGTATCTCAGATTTGAGATTTTAATGGCTAATTCAAAAATCAACTAAAATTTCAGTACTGGGCTGACTAGGCATGTGGAATATGTTCATCATAGTGAATATGAACAGATCAGAACAGCCATTCTCTTTTTCAAATACAGTTTGATTTTGGTTAGCTGTAGACCTTGTGATCTGGTACCGTGGCAGCACCCTAGGTTCCAGTAATTATCAATACTTTTGGAACTATTTCTACCATATTGACTTGTTTCATGGCTCACGTTGCCATGATGAAAGACAGTAAATGGGTCAGAGCCATGTATTAACCTCACCCAGTGGTAGGGGTCCTGACCAGACTTTCCAAATACAATTCCCTGAGCACTCATGGTAAGGACTACTTTCTTCTGAAGCCACCAGAGACACTCATGATGACACCTGAACAACTGTCTTCTGAAAGCATTGCTCTTCCCAAAAGTGTTGGCAAGAATTTTACTTAGGATGATGAATAAATAGAGAGGTAGCCAGTCTGAAGACATGGGGGCAGTCTGCTATCTCTACTTCATCCAAACACCATTTCAGTCTTTCACTGAACTTTCTGAGGCTTTCAGCAGTCTGAAATTAAGTAGGCTTTCCTCCAGACCAACCCTTCTGCTCCTCAGCTGGCACAAATCCTTCTACCCAACCAAAGTGCCTTCCAGTTCTTCAGAAAGAAAGGTTTTCTTTAATCAGGAAGTCTGTAGCTGGTGAGACATCTGGAGACTTTAGTACTGTCCAAAGCAGATGGACAACAGATGGGAACAGTGGGAGTAAAGGCTCTCTTAGACTCACTTTTGTTCTCCGCTAGAGCAACTGTTAGTTTGGTTAAGGAAGAACTCACATTTACATTTTACTTTGTGCCTGGTCTTTTTCCTCAGGATAGTCTAAAAGGGGACTGCAGGCATCAGCAGAAACCACAGTGAGGTTGTAGCTAAGTGAAAGAACAGGAACTACTTCCTATCACAGAGCTAATACCACTAAAGGAATATTTTGTACCTCCTTCCCCACCCAGAAAGCAGAGGTGCAAAGGCATATGAAAGAGTAGCATGAGATGAGTCATGTCCCCATAATGGCATTGTGCAGGACTTCACCTCTCCACACACTGCAAGATGATCAGGAGGCAGACAATGATACTCACCTGCTTACAGGAGGAGGGGTTAGTTAGCAGGTCCTATGCAGGCAGCAGCCGCAAATAACGAAGAAGGAAACATGCCAAAATTAGTCACAGAGAAAGATATCAAATGTAACAAGGCAGCTGAATTTAGACACTCACTGTTTTCTAAAAGAATAAAATGCTTAGCAAGTAATACTGGCCCAGATGGTTCGAAGGTATTTCAGCATGTATTTGCATATTTTAAATCATCAGAAGTTGGGGAAACTGAGAGTTCTAGTTTTTCTCTGAAAAGAATAAATTCAGTCTCCAAAGCATAAATCTCTTAGGTCTTGAAATATTAACCAGGATAATGCTTAAATACCTTTACAAATCTAGTCTGGAGCCTTACTGAAAGAACTGCTGAGGTTAAAACTTGAGGGTCAGTTCTCCTCTCCTGATGCACAGGTTCAGTTTGCCATTACTAGTAACAACTTGTTTCAATGGCATGTTATACCTGTTAACAACTTCTAGACAAGTATTTTGAAAACACTCTGTAACCGCCAAAGAAGCCTTACAGCACTACTGGGTGACAGACACCAACTATTTCACAACATGTTCCACATCCCAGGAAAACACCAGATACACTGAATCAAAAGGTCAGTATTACACAGTAAGATAGGCGCAAGGTTAAAAGACAAGTTTAAGAACTCTTGGTCCAGCATTTGTCCAGTGTACAGATTTTTCTTTCCCTCATAGCCACCAAAAACGATACATGGGGCTTGAGAGAGGAGAAGAGACCCTTTGTCATAAAAAAAAAGAAGAATAAAGAAAAGCTGTTTAACGTAAATGAAACTGGAAAAAATATGAAGATCATGTTAATAACAGCAAAGAAAGAAATGTCTTATCTGTACTCATTCAACATTTCAGATGCACAAGAGCAGGGCTTTGCATTGACATTTTTCTTTACAGACATTTGGATGAAGTTTAAAAGTCACAAACCGAGGGTAAATACATACTTGGCCAGAGTGGAGTATTTCCAAAAACAAAAGAGGAGAAAAGACTAAGTGTGAATCAACTGGAAAATTTCTTATATGATTTTGATTCAAAAGAAATTTTGGTGGCCTGGTCTTTAAAAAAATTGATGAGGACTTTTTGACTGGAATCCAGTTCACACTGGAGTAAGTATGGATGAAAAAGAAAACTGTCACATAAAGTTATAGCAATGGAATTTTTAAAGGGGAAAAAATGCCAACAAAACCCTCAATGAAAGCTGGAAGGGCAGAAATGTGTCTAAATACACAAAACTACGAGTAGCTTACATAAGTGATACTCTAGTGTCTGGAGCCACTGTCATAAAGTGCATTGAATGAGGATGGAAGAGAACCGTTCTGAGACCCATGAAGGTCACTCCAAGAGGATGGCTCCATTCCAGTGGGCAGGGGTAAGGGTCAGGTTAGTTTATGGTTGAACAGGCCAGGCTGCTTTGCAGTGGTTGGTAACACAGTCATAAATATTATGATTCTAACTGAGAGTAGGCAGAACAGGACAGCTTTGGCTTTGGATTTTGGGGCCCAAAGTAAGCAAGGCTTTTCAAAGTAATTTCTAGTGAGGCAGTTGCAGTATTTGCACCCGAAACACTGGAATGGCATCTTGATGCTGCAATGGCTACTCATGTGCACAGGTGACAGTCTGGCTACTTGCAAGACGAATGGGAACTAACCACCGTAGCTAAACTGTTGGCATAGGGTGTAAATCCAGTCTTGTAACAGCACTGAAGTTCCATGTGCCTTTCTTCCCCTCAGTGAACTATGTTCTGCTTCAGGGAATGGGATTCACAAAAAGAGGGACCCACTGAAACAGCAACCGCTATTCGCAGGAGCAGAACGAGAAATGAAATCTCATCATGCAACAGGTAACATCACATTCTTCACATTTCAAGTTGGGATGCTTATCTAGGTGGCTGTGAGCTAGTAAATCAGAGCAGTTATTCATTATGTTTAGATAGAAAAATAAGAGAGAGAACAGATGGAAAAGTCCAAAGACAAAGAGATTGGTTGTTAATTTTAAGGTACTGAGTAAGTTAATCATAATGACAATAAAGTAATCATCATCACTGCAAAGCTTAACCATAAAGGCTGCTTATGGCAATCACATATCTCTCTCTCTTCCTAAAGTGATCCAATCCTGCAGAGTACAGAAGATTGGATTTCTTCAAACATATTCCAAAAGCAAAGGAAAGCTGGGGAAGTTCAGGGAGTGCAAGTACAATTCCTCTCTTGCTAAATCTCATTCAGCTGAGATAGACAGAATGAAGGCGACTTGCTTTCAAAGAAAAAGGAGGGGGAAAAAAGACATTCTAATAAATGGCTGCTTTTAAAGTACATTGTTTGTGTTATAATCTGTAGTTCAGACAGTTTCTGTCACCTAGCCAGTTGGGTCAGTTGGCCGTTTAAGAAAAAATAGACAACGTGAAAGACACCTTGCTTTGTACTCAGGCAACTACAGACTTTTTCTCTGGATGAATGGGAGAAATAGAAGACGGATATCAAGCATGAACATAAAGCTCAGGAGCTTTTGGAAGTCAGTGGCTGCTGAGATCAAATACAGCATTACTTGTTAGGAGCTGTAGTCTCTCAGAGCTGCCCATTAGTATGAATTATGTTGATAAGAGAAGGCTATACTCTGCCCTATATGTCCTCCCCACTTCTTTTGGTCTTGTGATTTTTTTTTTGACAAGTGGCAGAGCAGCAAATGATGCAGCTTGACTGCAGGTGGACAAGGGCCCAGATCACTGTCAGGTGTTCATTCCTCCTCCAGAAATTCAAGGAAGACAAGGCGTGGAAGAGTTCACCCCTACCTGGTGTCTCTGATATGCGGAGAACATCTTTTCAAAATCTTCCAGATCCAGCACCTTGAATGCCTTCAAATCATCAATCTCATTCCAGATAGTGCCATGGATCCTCTCCTGAAAGAAAAGGTCATATTTTAATGAGATAGCAAAAGCTTTTAGCTAAGAACATCCAATCCCATTTGGACAGATCATTCTCTCCTGCTCACTGGCCATATTCCTATGCACTGCTACTGTCATTTTAGAGAGTGTGCTTTGTTTCAGGAGTCAAAGGAGAAAAAACAAGTGGTGTGTTTTTTGGGGTCTTTTACACATACTGAGTATTTTGTATTTTTCATCACAGCAAGCCTCTGATGAAAGGGCACATTCCAAGACTAGTAGACCACATCTCAAGCAATATCCATGATCCTACAGTATGTTTCCTTTCAAGAGTGGCCATCTAACACGGTGATTGTGGTCATGCTGAAAGAAGTGTTACCATCATGAGGAAAAAGCTTAGGAAGGGCACTGATGCATGACAAACCCCAGACACATCTTCCCTCTGCAAATTTTGCCAGGTTCTGTTGTAAACCCCAAAGGGTATGTGGTTTTCATTCTGCCTGCCTGTGAAAGTAGTTTAAGATTTTATTTTATTTTACTTTTAAGGCTCCGAGTCTTTGAAGTCTAATTGTTTCCTATTACGTGATCTCCTCTGTCTACATGAGTTCTTTGTTGACTCAGATAGAGACAAACTATACCCAGAACTCTGGATCTCCACACTAGCTGGAAATGTTCACAACTCATGTGATACATTATGCTGAATGCCAGGGAATCCTAGCTGTCTGGTGGATCATTAGCATGGACGGAGCCAGGCACAGACTCCTCCAACTTTGCTGTCCACCAGCCCTGGACCAAATAAGGTCTTGTAGTACATAAATCAGCTAATCAGCAGTCATCCTAAACTAGAAGGCCTTGGGGTGATCTTCTGACTTTCTCGGGACTTTCTGGGAAGCAAAACATCCTTGCTGGCAAAGAGGACATGAAGATTGAACTACCTTCTCATTCCTACTGACTGTTAAGGTGCATGTTGTCTGTGACAAGCTTTGGGCAATTACCCATTCAGAAAAGGAAAAATTGCTTTTCACACCTGACAACACTGTCTTTCAGTTCATTTAGTTAATGAAGTGTGCATTTATTGTACTTCATTTACTGGGAAAATAAGGAAGGTGTTGATTAAAAGAAAAACAAAACAGACAGAAGGGATTGAAAAGAGACCTAAGCAAATCCCAGGAGAAGAGCCAGCTGAACACTGATGCAGCGAAAGCCAGGAACAGCAAGCAATAGCAATGAAACCCTCACACAGGCTCAAGCTCTGAAGTACCTGACTTGTACCTACACAGCAAAGTGCATTAACACTTCATTATCAGAACTAATTAGGAACAGGCTCTACTTCCCATTCACAGTCATCAAAGGAATGAGGGAAAATGTGCGAAGCCACAAGGCTCAAGGAGCAAGGAAAAACACCTGATGGGAGGATGAAATGAGGGGGAAATAAAAGTGTGAAGTGATCTGGAGGAAATTCCTGGCAGGGCAGACACTGTGGAGGAAAACCAAGACCTTCCCTCCAGAGGCAGCCTGTGAGTGCCTGAGGGCAAGGAGGGGTGTCTGTAGTGCTATTTACAGTGAAAGCATATACTAGATGGAAGCAGCAACCATCCCTGAACAGGCTCACTAATATCATTGTATCATTCCTTGCAATCAGTGTGGCTCTTCTTTCCATAGTAGGAAAAACATCGTGACCTTGTTACTGTCACATGACAAACAAGTTTGGGAGGCTCATCTCAGCCAAAGGAATAGGAGACAAAGTTAATTTTAATTTTATCCTAACCCTGGATTCTACTGCCAATCTAAGCCAGAAGCATCCAGGCAGAGCGTTCATTCTCATTTAATTTCTAGGATGGCTTTATAAATCTTGAATTATAAATCCTGAGGGATGTATTTGAACAGCAGAGCAATTCTCCAAGTTCCTCACTGTTTCAGATTGTTCCATCACTGAAATGGAAGAATATTTCTTGATAGGAGCCAGTGGACATGACTTTGGTAGCAGTCCTTAGAATCGCCATCGGGATAGAGTCCTGAGGATGCCAAAAAGCTATATGATGAGTTTGGCAGAAGGCTGGATGTTACTCAAGAGACAGCTACTCCTGGGAGTCTTGCCCATCTACCTGTCTGGCTGCAAAACTCTCACAGGAGGTGAAGTTTCCCCACAGATGGCAAGAACAGTGAAAATGCGCTACAGAACAGACTAGTCTGAATGAATTGCAGAGGTGCCAGAACAGGCAATTCTGAGACTCACAAGGACATTGCAGAGAGTAGTTCTCGTCCATACTTTCCCAGAAAAACAAGCCAAGGAAGTGAAAGTGATTCTTATTTCAATTCAGATTCATTTTAAGACCTAGGTTGGATCTGGGCCTGTACAGGATGGTTTGTATGCTAATTGTAGCAGAAAGACAATTCCAAAGCAGTGCCCGTCTCAATGATGTGCACAAACAGAACTTTGACCCAAGCAACCCAATTTAAGTGCTTAAAAAAAACAACCGGGCTAATCCTGTCAAAGAGAAAACGAGGCAGGCAGAGGTATAAACAACCTTTGTTACACAAAACACTTGCAATAGGGCTCTCCCTCCTATTTCTACCCTAAAGCTCTGCCCTTGAAAACTTTCATGTTGCTGCCAGATAATTTCCTACACTGAGCTCTTGCTACTCAGTTATGGATTAACTGGCTGATAGTTCCTTGTCATCAGCCAGAGAGACTGAGCGTTTTAAGAGAAACAGACTGCATAATGTGGTTGCTATGATAAATGATTCCCTCAGCACCATAAAAAATATTTATGGTCCCTAAATAACAATTTAAAAACAGAGTAAATTCTTTATTTCTTCTTTCCTTTTTTCTCTCTTTTTAAAAAATAAAAGAAAACAAAGAGACAGAGGTCACTTAATATGTAATATGCTTTTCTCCCCATATTTTTTAATTTATTCTTGTGCTCATTCATTCATTTATTCTACAAGTCTTCCAATATCTGTGGTTCCTCTGTTTTGCAGTGTCTTGTCCCCCTCTGAGAAGCAAATCCTATGAACTTTATTTCCCAGCACCTTCTAGCAAAATGGTAGTACATACTAGGTAAGGAAACATCTTACTATCCAAACAAATATTGAGAAGCATTTGCTCCATCAGGCTGAGGTTTTGGTATGTTATATTTAACGATTTGCTTGCTGTAGCTGCTACAGTTATGTGATTCCACCTTTGTATTGAAGCCAAATTTGCCGAGAGACCTACCAAGATTAGAGAATGACAATGTTTCATGGAGCTACAAATCATATCAAGCTATCCTTTGCTACATCTAACAGACGATTTTATTTACCCTGAAAGATAAATAGTGATACTCTGCAAGTCACCAAAGTCCCTCATGCCTCAATAACCTCACAGCATGAGTGAAAACTTAACAGTACTTTGGGAAAGCCTTTCATTTGTCCTGCAGGTCCAGAGAAAGCATAGGAACTATGAGTGTCCTGCGAATACAGGAGCAGGCAAACCTGGAACTTAAAATTTTAATTAATAATTCCATTATGAATCTGAAAAACGGATGCGAACAGACTGCATTTTTCAAATTTCTCTCTTGATACCAGATTCTTTCCTCAGTGTAAGAAAAATCCACTTTGAGCAAAAATTGTATTTCTGGCATGTTTGTTAATTGAGACAGATGTTTTATCTCACTGTAGGACTAGGCACCACCAAGGCTATTATGAGTAGCTTCACACTGAGATTTTGTAGAAGTCTTTCCATTAATTCTGAATTTCTGGCAGCAGTCCTGCATCATTTTTTGCCATGATACTCAGGCTGCTTTTAGGAAGAAAGTTCCAGAAATCAGAATCATCAATAACATTACAGAAACATTTTTTTTAAAATAGCATCAAAATGAACATTTTCTTTTTATGTGATTGGTTTTTTGGGGGTTTGGTGGTGGACTTTTTGTTTGTTTGTTTTTAAAACCTCTGTAGTATGTAGAACAAGTACCTTTCTTCTGATATGGTTTCACCCAGGTCTATTTAGGGCTGGCTAAGGAAAGCCCCTTTCAAATCATGGACTAGAGTCATTATCAGTCTGACTCTTACTGGGAAGCTGCTCTCCAGCCATGAGATAACAAGCAGTGCAGTTGAAGGTTGACTTGATTTACTCTGATAACTTCAAATCGATATATTTATATTTACTTTATATTTATATTTACTGAAGAGGTAGTTATACTCAGCCATACTTGTGTGCTTGAAACCAGTCCATCATTTGGATTAACCATAAATGTCTGGTCCCTGTTTGACCTTGAGTGTTGTGTAAAATTCAGAGTGGGAGAGAAAACTCCATTTGCTGCCCAGAAACAAAGGAAGGAATCTTTCCAGGACATTACAGTGGTTACACTGCAATATCTTTTTCTTAAAAAACAGAGATCCTTGGCACCAGCACTACTATAGTGCTGTATGAATGGAATTCACAGACGATGCTACAGTGTTGTATGAATGGAGCTGTGGTGTGGAAGAGCATAACCAGAACTAAGCCCATCCATGCATCTAAATGGCTTTGCCACCGATCATAAGCTCACATCAAAGCTAGTACAAAATCTTTAATTCTCAATGGAAATTAGCGGCTTGTTGGAGTTTCCTTATTAGAAGCACAAATACTTTCCAGCCAAACCTTTTTTCACGGTGCCCATGGGAACTGTGGACAATCTGTTATTGTCAACTGTCTAAAGTATGAATATTCTGATCATTCTCCTAACACCCAACAGCTCAGTCCTTTCCTTCCAAAGACAATATCAGCATTGGGAAAAAAGGTGTCATATGAATTGCCCTGGAGAACAGCCTTGATTCTACTACTGAGAAAGTGTATTGCAGACAAATCCCTCTTGTCCAGCACCATCCACACTCCTTTTGGGCTCTGTTGGCTTTCTCTCATTCCTTTGAGGCAGGCTGCATGGACAGAAAGGGGTTTGCTCTCATGTGGGTTGCCTCAGTCCTGGCAACATCTTCATGCTTAAGAAAGCTTAGGAGAGAGACTCTGTACTAACTGCTTTGAGAAAGACGGTCTAAACAGTATGCAGAGATACCTAAGAGCTGAATAAGATATTTTACCTGGCTGCAGCCCTGAGTTTGAGTACAAGTCTATTTCCAACACTGTGTCACCACACCTGGCTGTGTTGCATGGTGCAGACATGCCCGTGCTCTTTGCTAACTAGACCGGTCTTTTCAAAAAGAAAAAACATATATTCATGGTGTCAGATGTTTTTTTTGTCAAAATGATTTTGTGGGGAAAACTTGTCTTCATGTGAACTGGAAGTTAAACACTACCACAAACCACAATAATACTATGCACACTTCCCGGCCTCAGTTTCCCATGCTCAGAAACTGAAGATACGCTGCTCCCAGCCGGTGTGCTTGTTGTGAGTCTTCATTCATCTGTGTATGGCTACTTTGACAGTTCAGGACAACACCACAGAAGTGTCGCAATGGACAAAAGGCAAGATGATGAGGCCATTCGAACTACCTGTGACTTTGCATTCAGAGGGTTCATATCCATGTGAACAGAGAGAAAGCATGTGGTACTGAGGCAGGGAATCTAGAATAACTGATGAAGATGGCCAAAACGTATTGCCTCTTCCAGCAGTCAGTGGAATTAAATTATTCTGTAACAAAGTGCACCCCAAATAACAAGGCAAGCCACCTGTGTCTGCACTACAACCTCTGTAGTTTTGCCAAGACCTTACTAGGTCAAAACACTAATACTGGCAAACACCCCAAAATGAAGCCCTGACCCTCTTATGCCCCTTTTCCCAACTATTCTGCCTTCCTCAAAACAGCATCTTTTACCCACCTCACCACCCAGGTCTTCAATTTTATTAGCACAGCTGCCTTCACTCCTAACCAGAGGGCAGGATAAGCCTACAGTTACTGTACACTAAGCAGAAACACCTGTGACTCTCTCTTTTTCATATACATTCATATATATACATATATTAGTTATTATTTCTTTTCTTCAGAGCACTAAGTCCCATGTTCTGCAAAGGAAAATAAATCCCCATCCTTACATTCTCTCCCACACCCCCCACGTGGCCTTGACAGACAAGAACAGACGGTGCAGCAAATATTTCACTTCACTTTATTTTAAAGAAAAGGAGAGAGGGGGAGAGAGAATTCTTGTGGCATTCCAGAGGTCCCTGGACACTCATTCCAAATGCCGGAGTTGGGCCCTGGGTGAGTTTCAGTCTAAAAGAGACCCTGGGTTTCTAGGCAGCCATCCAAACTCAACACAGACACTTTTTTTCTTTCTAAATCAGTTAAAAAAAAATTAAGACCTAAAGAAAAGTGGAGGGGGAAAGAAAAAAAAGATGGAAGGAAGAGAGAGGAGGGGAAGGAGAGGGGAGGGGGAGGAAAGGCAACGAAGGTAGCAGAAAATGAGTGCAACAGGAAGAATCCAAGTCCTCTCTTTTTACTGCCAATTTGGAGTTTTATCGCCAAGAGACAGAGTTGCATGCAAGAAGGGCAGCTTCCCTCGTGGCCATGAGAAAATGGTGAGGAGGATCAGGCCATCTTTCTCTCCTTGGTGACGACTCCTGCCAGGGTAGAGGAGGCTGGTTTTGGAGCTGGTTCTCACCATGTTTTGCCCACATAGGCTCTGGCCACCCTTTCCCCTGACGCACAAGCGAGGGCAGCTCTGGCGCACCAGTCCTGGAGATGTCCAGATCTGGCTGACATACTCAGTCCCACTACAGCTTTGCCTAACTGATAGCATGCCCAGATCTACTGCAGCTCAATCTAACCAGCACCTTGTCCATCACAGGAGATATGCTGCACTGATGGAGAACTGTGGAGACTCCCTCAAGACAGTTACAGGCTCCTACTGACCTCAGCCCAAGGAAAGCCACAATATCTGGTTGGCTTCTGTCACTTGGGTTTCATGGCA
Source organism: Phalacrocorax carbo (assembly GCF_963921805.1). NCBI lineage: Eukaryota > Metazoa > Chordata > Aves > Suliformes > Phalacrocoracidae > Phalacrocorax > Phalacrocorax carbo. The sequence goes on along the minus strand of NC_087515.1, from coordinate 17,499,092 downwards.
TTAATCAACATGGAATTATAATTAGAAGGTAAAGTAATTCCTGAGAGTACGGCAATTTCTTACCTCACTCAGCTTAGCCCAGTTGAAGGATTTCAGTGGGTGTGAAGGCTGTGGGATAGATTTCTTCTTCAGGCTGGTGCTGCTGCTGCTGAAAGTGGTTGTTGAAGGGGGTGGCATCCCCATGCTGAAGAAAGGTGGTGCTCCTGGTGGGGGAGGAGGTCCTCCTGGTGGAGGTGGTGGAGCAGGAGGAGGGGGACAGCTGGAGAAAGGCAGAGGAGGTGGCAGTGGGGGCAAATTCTCAGACATGTGAGAAGAGGACAAAGCTAACGGGCCACCTGGAGGTGGGGGTGGTGGGGGTGGGAAGGAAATGCTGCCCCCTTGCTGGAAAATAAAAAACACACAGAAAAAGAAAGCAAACAGTTTAAAAGGCACGATAACTCCATATTGCCAGCTGATGTGATTTTATTACAAGTCTCAAAATATTTGATGTTTTCTTTAAAGCCTCCTGCACTCAAAGCCATGCAATAAAGGGAGGAATCTCAGCTTTCATTTAAGAGAAAGTTTCAAGCCCTTGAAGTTGTGGAGAAGAGCTTGAAAAAAGGAACCATAAATGGCTCAGAATAACAGAATGCTAGTAAAAGAAGCCAGAATGTATTATTTTCTCCTTATGTATGAAAAAAGAGAAAAGTTCAATCTTATGAACTTTTGAACTCCTGGGTTTTAAACCTTAGGGTTTGAAATAACTGAATACCTGTCATTAGGCCCCACTAATGCAAAGTGGGAGATGGGAGGAGGGAATGAATCTGCTTTCTGTAGTGTCTAACACCTGAGGGATGTGTCCTGGTGAGTTGAGGCTCAGGCACACTGCTGGGACAGAAGGAGCACGAAGCAGGAAGGAGCAGCTGCAAGTGTCACTTCTGCAGAGTTCCAAAGCAGTACAGACGCTCTTGAAGCATGACAGAAATCCTGTTTCTTCACTAAATTTACTTTCATATCTGGGAGATTTCTCTCTATTCCACTGAAACAACAAGGGCCACCCAACTCAGTGGTAAAAATTATGGTTTGAGGAGGACACATGTGACTCAGCAGCTCCTGTAAGGAAAGTGGCTGAGGAGAAGGAATGGAACAGCACATGCATTATCCATTCTATACCATTAGCTCAGCTAAAAGCTGAGAAGCTTCTGAGTATTAATCTTTCTAGCTGACTAGACAGACTCTTTTGGTACTGACCATAGAAAGTGTCTCACTCATAATGTGCTTTTGTTCATCATTCACTAGTTAGCAGGCTTTAAACAAGGATGGGAAGAGTCCCAGTCTCATACCGAGAACTCATTAAGTTGAGCCACCAGGTCGTTCATCTGGTCCCGGGTCTGGCGCAGCTCCAAGGATTCCTTCTGCAGCTTGTCCTTCATTTTGTTCAGTGTCTTCATCATTTCATCTTTCTCCTGGGTCTTTGTCTCACATTCCCGCTCCTTCTTCTCTAGCCTGCTCATCAGCTCAGCATGATCTAGGGGGAACAGGCAAGTGGGGCTGATGAAATAAAGCTCATGAACAGTCCCTGAGGGATACAGGTTAGGCTGAAATAAAGCTGACAAATCTGGCAGTTTAACTGGGAATGTATAACGAGAGTAGGAAAAAAAAAAACCCAGAGTCTGAATGTCTCGACAGTGATCTTCAGTGGTCAAGACAGCAATGCCCAAGTTTCACTGAAACTGAAAAATCACTTTATGTGAGGATTGAGGGAAGCCCCATCCTATGAAACACATACACTGATCACCACGAGACAAAATGTACTGGAGGAAACAAAGCAGGGTTTGTCCATAAAAGGAAAAGTTGAGCCCAGCTCTGCTGCCTGCTGCTTTGTTAATGAATTGGCATCAGTTTTGCCTCCTCTTTAGCCTCCCCAAGCACAGAGGACACACTCACCTTTCCTAAACTTCTCTGCCTGGTCCCTCCACTGCTTGACTTCATTTTCATTCACCAGCCTAAAAGATGAAATCAGACCATTTAAACTTGTTCTGAGCTGCACAGGCTGAAAGGCAAGTGGCTGTTATGTGTAGTGATCAGCAAAAGGCAACCTGGTGATTTTACATGTTTATTCAGGATCATACCAGTGGTCAGTCTGGTTCCAGATCCTCATCCTTATTGTAGCCAACAGCTAATATAAATGTGATGGCTTGTTGCTCAAAGTCCTGAAAAGCGATAAAGGAATGCCTGGGGAAAAAAACCTGATATGTTCCCATCTTCAGGTAACGCCCTCAAAGTTCTAAGTTTACTTACTGTGAAAGAGAGAAGTAATCACTAAAATAATCATAGCTGCTGTGGGTTACAAATTACCCCACTCTTAATACGAGACCAGATTGCCATCTTTTTTTCTACTTTCTGTGGTTCTATTTTTTCTTTCTTACAAGGAGGGAGGATGCTTATCTATTGGGTAATATATCAGTAACAAGGCAATGCTCATATCTCATACTGGCACAGCTATTTCCTATTACTGACAGAAAATATGCAGGGCATGCTGGGGCTTGATTAGATATGCAGAATGAGGAGTAGCTATGAAAGTAGAAAGGAAAGATCAGGCACAAGGTCTACAATGAAGTCTGATATCCAGACAGACAGAAAGACATCAACACTAGTGTATTTTTCCATGATGAGAAATCAGTTTTGATTTTGGCTCATGCCTGTAACAGGAGGGACTGTAAGATTTTTAGTACAGGAGAATTTTATTTCATATGAGGCTTATGTTCTATAAAATGCTCTTTTCAGTGGATAATTCAGAAGGGTAATGGGCCATGAATTACCTGCAGAGGCAGATGGATGGGATGAAGAGTCCAAAAGTTTGGCTAAAAAAGGACTGAGAACAGGGAAGTTGAGATGAGAGCCAGCTCATGTAGCTAGACTTCTCAAATGATGCATCCTATGGGAAAAAATAATGGTAGTGCCCTCAGCCAAGTCTGTGGGTGAGAGCATGCAGACATTTTATGAAGAGGTAAAAGGTTTTGTGTGCTGGGGAGGGTTGCTTTCCACTATTTGAAATCTTTCTAAACTATGTGCTCATTAGTGAGGAATGAGATCTAAGTAGAGATGACCACATTTTTTTCTTTATATCAGTGAAAGCTTTCATCAACATTCTGAATGAAAAAAAGGCACTTGAGGGAGCCTTCTTATAATATCAAAGGGGTTTTTTTTTTGTTTTTCTTTTCTTCTTCTAACCAGCTTACTATTTAATAGAAATTAGAAGCCAAAGGCAAAGACTTTGCTAGAAAATACCATCTGGTTAAGATGTCATTAGAAGGAAATTATTTAGAAGACTAAGAAGAAAATGAGAAGCTGTAAGTTAAAATAAGAAACTCCTCAGATATGATATTTTATTTCCTAAGCACCTCCATACTGATCATATACTTGTACTTGCATAAAAGAAATAAACACTAATAATATAGCTTACATTTTAATGATATTTTTGACATTGAAGTTTTCCAGTGGAGCTATATCTGGATCATCTCCTCGTTCATCCTGAAGAACAATTTGTTGGAGTATTCTGTCCAACAGCTGCCACTGCTGGAAGTTTCCTCCATTCCTCTTATCTGTATGGAAAAAGACCAACCCATGAGAACTTCCATTTCCATGCTAAAGGGCACAGACCTCCCAACAGGTTGGCATTCCTTCCTTTCCACCTTCCATCTCAATGCTGTATGTAGTAAATTATAGACCACAAAGCCTAACACCAAACTGATGCTAGCAGATTATTTACAAACATCTGGCATATTGGAACAGCACATAACAGGCAAGAGCAACTCTGCACCCAATTTGCACAGTCAGGCTGTGCAACCCTTTTGACAGATTAACTTGCACTTTAAATGACTACAGAAATTATTTCTTTGTGATAGCTGTTACTCAGTATTTTCTGGGGCTTGGTGTTGGGGGTTTTTTTGGTACCTAGGTAACGTGACTAAACGCTGTGAAAACAATGACATGTTCTATCTGCATGCTCAGTTATCTGGAGGTCAGTGAAAGTCAACTGACATGAAAAATTCATAAAAACATGTCCAAAAAGTGTGGAGAGAAAGCATAGAAATTGAACCAGAGGGACTGATCCCATGGATATCAACCAGAAGAGCCAGAGCAACATAAAGTTCACTTCAGCTCCCTCAGTTACGTAACCTAGACTTTTAGATTCTTCAAAACTGCTCCAGTACAATCCTGTCCTGGACTAGCAGGATTTAGCCATTCTGCCACCAGAAGGTCCATACCTTCAGAGTAATATCAAGGAGACCACTGGGACAAGCAACTGCTTGAATCTGTGCATGGCAGTACTTGAATCTAACAAGTGCCTGAGAACGTACCACATTACTTTCTGAAAAGGCACACCACAGTACATCTCTCTCATGTTTCCTTCTCAGTTTGCTCAAGTATGGCTGAAAATAATGAAGACCAGGACCTGATAACTAACAGGACCAAGGCACGCAGTTCTTTAGTGATCTTGCTATGCCTTTGCTCAGCTGCTACACTATGAAAGCATAACTGAATGATTTTATTACAGTTAACAAGAAGATTCAGTTAACACGAATCACTTCTCTAGAAAACAACTACCAACATTATTTTTCAGTTTGAGTTCAGGAGCTCTCAACTGATGCACTGCCATGACATAGCAGCCTGAAGACTTACTGTGGAATTTTCCAGTGACAGAACAGTTTTCAGTACTGTATTGTTTCACCAGAAAAACTCCTCACTGCATTTTGTTAATATTCAAAATGGTATCTATTTCTGAGAATTCCCTGATCTAGAGCACAAGGGCTCTTTCTTTTTTAAAACTTCTAATTTAAAATCATTACAAGCTCTGTCAGTGACTAACTGGAATGTCTCATCTACTTAATTTTAATTGCAAGTGCAGAGAGGTCAACCTGCTGCTCTAAGTACTGTGACAAAAATCTGCTGGATGGAGTCAGTGTAAGAGACCAAGTCCCTCAGCCACTGCCAACTTCTGAATGGAATACAGTGTGCATCCTGGTATCTGTGACCCTGTACCTACACCAAAGCTTCAACCAGTTCTTCAATACACCTTGCTCGGGGAAAACTATGATGTACTCACATGGCATCTGCAAGCAGTGCTGGAGGATGGATAACAAATAGGGATAGGCATCTGTGTGCTTCAATCTCTTCTTGATCAATTCAAACATCTGAGAGGCACTTTTTGTATCAATGTGGATCTGAAGTGAGAGAAGGTAGTGAAAAAACAAGTGAGAGGAGAAACCATGCACAGTGAAAGATCTGACCAACACAGAGACAGGCAAATTTCCAGCAACTGGACCTCTGCAGTCTTCTGCAATGTCCAGCTGCAAGTTCCAGTGAGGAGCAGGCACATGGGTCTTTGAAATCAGCATTGCCATCCCTACTCCAGTATCCCCAAAGTAAAGGGCTGGAGCAAGGAAAACATTGCTGTTCTAGAGCAAGGAAAACATTTGAGTCATAGAAAGTGGTGGCACAAATAGCAGAAACTAAGCAGGAAAGGGCTAGTGGTTCTTTATATGTGTGCAGCAAGAGCTGGTCATGAAGAAAGAGGAAACTAACTATTCTGGACCCTACAGCCTCTTAGTATTGCTAGACGTTGTGGAAACTGTCTTTGTTTTATACTCATGTTTAAAATCCACCCAATATAACATACTGATCCTCTCCACAGGCTCTGAGGTCACAGTCTTCAGGAAAGTTTCCTGTAATCTTGGGAAAAGTATCAGAGAGGAGCCCACACTTCACCCATAGTCCTGTAAAGGGAATGTCTGAAACTGGAATGCATCTGGATCATCAGCACTGACAACATGAGGGAAGGGTTGAGAACCTCCTCCACTCCTGAACCTTCAGCCAAACAAAAGAAAGAAGTCTTTGTCAAAGAAACTTGGCAGAAGCCCTGCCTGTGATCATTGTTTTCATTGTTCACATATCACAGACCCCCTACTTGCTAAATGAGAAACAGTGAAAACAAGAGCACCAGCCACTCTCAGCACCCAAGTCAACCATTGTTTTTAGGGAACTCAAAGGGAAGTTGCACCAAGCATCTGATGTGGATGTTCAGCTTTGGCAAGTTCAGGTACTCCAGAGGGAAACTTACGAGGTCAAACCGCTTGGCAAGTTCCAGGTCATCTTCATTTCTGACCATCTCAAAGAAATCTAAGTGCCTAAGAGAAAACAGAAAAACAAAACAAACAATACCTGCCAATGTTCATGGTGTAATTCAGATTTAAACTAAGCATGTCACTACAGAAGCAGCAACACCTCATTTCCAGCTAGAACACTTGGAAATTGGCAAGCATTTCTTACATGAAGTGCTGGGATAGGTATGCAAGGCAACTCATGGGGGTCAGTGACAGGCCAAAAGGAATGGCTGGCTGAGGTATAGGTGCTCTTTAATCCTTGTGCTAAGTCACTGTGTTGAAGTAAGGCTGCTAAAAAGAAATATAAAATGGGAAAGGGTTATTCTATTTGTGCTGAATGCAATGCCTGCAAGGATAATACCTTCCTAAAAGGTCCATGCCGTACTTGTTAACCAGATATTAGACCATTAACAAGTAGTTTCTTTTACACAGTGGAGCAGAGATGTGTTCAGTGGATTAGTTAAATAGCAGGGCTCACAGCTGCCTTTACATTTGCCTATTGATGACCACAGCAGCATGCCTCTATTGCGATCTGTGGGACTTGATGAGAGACACATTTGACCATGGCATTTGGACTTCTCTGGCATGGAGACCAGAGTGCAGCAGATGATGTGGAGAAAGGCTGTGGCACATCCCTCTGTATAGACCTGGCATATAGTGTATGTAATACAGGCATCTGGGATCCTCTCAAACCTCTGTTATGATTCTCATCACCATAACTTGTAAGATCCCAAAGTGCCCCGTAGCCCCTTCTAAACACTCCTGGTTACTGCCGAAGGAACAGGGTAGTCCTATTGCCTACAGGACAGATTGTCTTCTTGGATATAATGTTGTAGATCAAAAGTAACATTATTGGTTCCAGCTCTGTGACATTAATACTCAGGTATAATCCTCTACCTGCTCAAAGATGTGAGGCCACTCTTTATGACAGGCAGCTGGTGCTAACCTGGTGTTTATGTAGAATCTCAGGCACATCACTTTTGCCCCCAGGGATAGCTCTGTCACTCTATAGCAGCTACTGACAGTGGATGTTTGAGAAAATGGTCCCTTGAAAGCTGCAGGCACAGGCAGATCCATAGGTTTTTCACCATGTGCTTTGGCAAACTTGACACTTCTATCTAGGAAATCCCAGACACCTACAGATCAGCCCTGCTCTGTAGGAAGGGGCTTGGAGTAGCAGACAATAAAGGACAGCAGCATGGCAGCAGGCCAATGCCTCTCAAAAAGCTAAATGGTGACACAGGAGAAAGTAGACTCCTGCGGCTGCCTGCTCTTACACCTTAAAATGCTTAATTTTGTTAAGCAAATGGATTTTACCAGGCTCCTCATTGGTTCATCAGTCTTTTAGCTTCTTGAAGTGTCTCAGTCAAATTGTTTACTCCAAGTTTATTTCACCATGTGGCTTTGTGAAGGGTTTAATTTAAGGTCACTAGCAGCTTCAATTACTGTGGCAAAGTACAGAATTGCTAGTGCAGAAAGCATTTATTATCCATTTAATTTTTAACACAGTAATTTCAAGGTGCCATTCAGTGTTATATTTTGTGCAGTAGCAGGTCAGTTTGAAGATGCTCCTCATTATTCTCTTTTGCCCCCTTGGCATCTTTACACCTTCACCCACCACAGGTCCCCCTTCTCTCACAGTTGTGCCAGTGCCACTGTTTGGGAGGTTCTGGTACAAGATAGAACACAAAAAAGACTGAGTTTAAAGAAAAACCTTGGAAACTCAGAACCTGTGCTTTGACCACACATACTCAGTCTCAATGAAGTCAACGTGAAGTCAGGTGAAGTCCCTGGGGACTGGAAGAAGGGAAACATCGTGTCCATCTTTAAAAAGGGTAGGAAGGAGGATCCAGGGAACTACCTGTTAGCCTCACTTCTGTGCCTGGGAAGATCATGAAACAGATCCTCCTAGAACCTATGCTAAGGCACATGGAGGACAGGGCGGTGATTTGAGGCATCCAGCATGGCTTTACCAAGGGCAAGTCCTGCCTCACCAACCTAGTGGCCTTCTATGACAGAGTGACTACATCAATGGACAAGGGAAAAGCAATGGATGTCATCTAGCTGGACTTCTGTAAAGCCTCTGACAGGTCCCCCACAGCATCCTTCTCTCTAAATTGGGGAGGTATGGATTTGATGGTTGGACTCTTCAGTGGATAAGGACATGGTTGGATGGTCACATCCAGAGGTAGTGGTCAACAGCTTGATGTCCAGATGGAGACTGACGACAAGTGATGTCCTCCAGGTGTCTGTACTGGGACCAGTGCAGTTTAATATTTTCATCAGAGACTTAGACAACGAGATCGTGTGTACCTTCAGCAAGTTTGCAGATGACACCAAGCTGAGCAGTGCAGTTGACATGCCCGAAGGATGGGATGTCATCCAAAGAGACCTAGACAAGCTGGACAGGTGGGTCTGTGAGAAACTCATGAAGTTCAACAAGGCCAAGTGCAAGGTCCTGCACCTGGGTCAGGGCAACCTGTGTATCAATACAGGCTGGGGGATGAAGGGATTGAGAGCAGCCCTGCCAAGAAGGACTTGGGGGTATTGGTGGATGAAAAGCTGGACATGAGCCAACAGTGTGCACTTGCAGCCCAAAAAGCCAACCGTATCCTGGGCTACACAAAAAGAAGCATGGCCAGCAAGTCGAGGGAGGTGATTCTGCCCCTCTGCTCTGCTCTGGTGAGACCCCACCTGGAGTGCTGCGTCCAGCTCTGGAGCCCCCAGCACAGTAAGGACATGGACCTGTTGGAGCAGGTCCAGAGGAGGGCCACAAAAATGATCTGAGGGCTGGAGCACCTCTCCTATGAGGACAGGCTGAGAGAGTTGGGGTTGTTCAGCCTGGAGAAGAGAAGGCTGTGGGGAGACCTTATTGCAGCCTTTCAGTACTTGAAGGGGGACAGTCTTTTTAGTAACACCTGTTGTGACACAAGGGGTAATGGCTTTAAATTAAAGGAGAATAGATTTAGACTGGATATAAAGAAAACATTTTTTACAATGAGGGTAGTGAAGCGCTGGAACGGGTTGCCTAGAGAGGTAGTGGAGGGCCCATCCCTAGAAACATTCAAGGTCAGGTTGGATGGGGCTCTGAGCAACATGATCTAGTTAAAGATGTCCCTGCTAACTGCAGGTGGGTTGGACTAGATGGCCTCTAAAGGTCCCTTCCAACACAAAGCATTCTATGATTCTATGATTCAATTAACTACTGGCTTCCCTCTCTCCTATCAAGACAGGATTTTGTTCCAGTTTTGATACAAAAGAAGAAGAATTAGAACACATTTTTTTTCATTCTGATTACCATCCATCCCCAGGTTAGAAGAAAAGCAATTCAGGAACTCCTTATCACAGCCACCTCCAATTTAGTATGTACATTTCCTACTTCATCCGCTGATTTTAATTTTAAGGACATATCTCCCTTCTGTCTTTAAAGGAAGTTAGTTTTAGGGAAAGACAGAGCAGCTTTGTGCTCTAAATCTGAAATCCAGATGGAGAAAAGTTTCTGAGAACTCTTTCTGTTGATCAATAACTATTCTCAGAAAACATGTCTTACCTGTCCAGTGTGGCGTTCTCATGCCCTCTTAGCTTGTCAATGACGGGCTGAATTCCCAGCATTAAAAACTCATATCGTAGGTGTAATCGGAACTCCAAATTGTCCTTGAAAAGTGAGGGAAACGCAAGGTATTAGGTTCCAAAAGCTTTTAATCACATTAAAAAAAAAAAACCACAAAAAAAAACCACAAAAAATAATTACTTACAACCTCAGTTCTTCCTTTTTTAATTTCCTCTATCCTGACACCAAATTCACAGGATGATTAATTCCAGTAAAGTAAGTAAAATAAAATTAATGCCTTTGCCTCTGTTTCACTTAAAAATAGTCATTTACCTACAATGAGATCTGCACACCCAGTCAGAAGGACAGCACACTCCATGGTTAGCGGTTGGACTCGATGATCTTAAGGGTCTTTTCCAACCTTAATGATTCTATGATTCTATGTTTTTCCACAAAGAACAAAAAGTATTAGTGGTTGTCCTGCTACTAGTCCATTACAGGTCCGCCTCCTGCTTACAGATGAAGAGTACTGCAGTCTTCCTCCTAGTTTTTATGTTTATTTGTCATAAAATCAGCATATACTCTGGCAAACTTGACACCTATTCAGTGGGATGTTACAGGACTGCCACATATAGAGACAAACACAGCATAAGACAGAGCTCTTACGAGCTTGCTGTCTGTTGTGGTTTAACCAAAAAAAGAAGAGACAGTGTAACAAAAGTAACACTTGTAATCAAACAAAATCAGTTTAAACTATCCTCCAGATTCAAAAGAAAGTCTTGTTAATGAAAGAAAAACAACAAACTGTCTTTTCTGAAATGTCTCACATTTTTCAATTAAAACGTTTTGAGTTTGGCTTTGAGTCAAAACAACTTAACATTTCAAAACATTTCTGAAGATAAACCAAAATGTTTTCTAAAAGGCTGAAATCAAGAGGTAAATGCTTTGCAGTTCTTAAAAAAAAAAAAAAAACAAACAAGAAAGAAAGAAAGCAATCATTGCAGTGCAAGTAGTCTGTGTGATATTAGAAGAGGCTGTGAATGAAATAATATGGAAGATATTATAAGACTGATACTAACAATTAAGAATTACTTTCCACAAACCATATCTATCCAATAACACAAGATCTGTGACTTAATCTACTAGCCATTTCCAAGGTAAATTAATTCAAGCATAACCTTTTAGAAGGAATTTCCAGGGTAGTGACTCACCTCACCAGCACCAGCATTCAGAACAGCATTGATAAATGACATGATGGCTGTTTTGAGATTTACTTCATCACGGTATCGCCCCATGCTTCGGTCTAGCTCATTCAACAATGTCTGAAACAGAACAGCAGGCTGGGTTAGAGGATATAATCTAATTTCTTGCACCATTTTACATACTGTTCATGGGTTATGCATACAGTCTTCTTTTGATTTGCTATATATTTGCTTAAAGAAATTTTTTTTTCAGATAAGGTTGTTTTAGAAATTTTGAGCATGTCACAATAAACAAATGAAGAATAATGTTAGGAATAAAATGCCCACCTGATCCTAATGAAAAAAAGTTTTGTTTTTTGTAAACCATTAAGTAGATTAAAGCTAAAAGTTAACTAAATAAACCTATTATTTGAGAAAAAGCAGATGCCCTTTATAGTTTCTGCCAACATGATCTAAGAAAGCAGCGGAATGATGTCCTCCCTAGTCAGTTAACTCCGTATGGTGAATATTACAGGGACTTTATACACATAGAAAAAATAGCATCAGATACATACACCCTTTCTACTCACATTACTCAAGTAATTTTCATTATTTTCTTGGACCTCAGCAGGATAGATTGTACTTACGTATATAGTGGGAGAGAATTCTAAAGAGAAGCTGTCTTAAGAAAGAAAAGGTGGACCTTAGAAGATTTCTCCTTGCTCCTTCCCTTACAACCATTTCACATGAAGCAGATAATTACCTCCCTCTTTGTAAGCTCCTATTAGGGATTTGCAAATAACAGGATTATCTCCCTGTGCATACAGCTCGAAGGTGAATTACACAGCTCCACTGGAAGTGCAGTTAAGCTCCAGTTTCCTTGTAACAGAATCATAGAACGGTTTGGGTTGAAAGTGACCTTTAAAGATCATCTAGTCCAACCCTCCTGCAATGGGCAGTGACATCTTTCAACTAGATCAGGTTGCTCAAAGCCCCGTCCAGCCTGACCTTGAACACCTCCAGTGATGGGGCATACACAACTTCCCTGGGCAACCTGTTCCAGTGTTTCACCACCCTCATCGTAAAAAACTCTTCCTTTTACCCAATCTAAATCCATCCTCTTTTAGATAAAAACCATTATCCCTTGTCCCCTCAATACAGGCCCTGGTAAAGCCTTCCTCTGTCTTCTTACAAGCTCCCTTTGTATATTGAAAGGCTGCTATAACGTCACCCCAGAGACTGTGTTGTCTCCCTATTAACCAAATAGAAGGGATATTTAGCATTCAGGGGTATTTAGCACAGAATCACAGAATCACACGTTGGAAGGGACCTCAGGGATCATCTAGTCCAACCTTTCTGAGAAGAGCACGGTCTAGACAAGGTGGCCCAGCTCCCTGTCCAGACGACTCTTAAAAGTGTCCAACGTGGCCGAGTCAACCACTTCCCTGGGGAGATTATTCCAGTGGTTGACTGTCCTCACTGTGAAGAATTTTCCTTTCATGTCCAATTGGAATCTCCCCAAAAGCAACTTCTGTCCATTCCCCCTTGTCCTCTCCATGTGACTCCGTGTAAAAAGGGAGTCTCCGTCTTCTTTGTAGCTACCCCTTAAGTCCTGGTACATGGTGATGAGATCCCCTCTGAGCCTCCTTTTCTCAAGGCTGAACAAGCCCAGCTCTCCCAGCCTACCCTCGTATGGCAGGCTTCCCAGTCCTTTGATCATCTTGGTGGCCTTTCTCTGGACCCCTTCCAGCCTGTCCACATCTTTTTTGTAGAGCGGGGACCAGAACTGTACCCAGTACTCCAGGTGTGGCCTGACAAGCGCTGAGTAGAGTGGGATAATGACTTCTTTCTCTCTGCTGGTGATGCCCTTTTTGATGCAACCCAGCATCCTGTTGGCCTTCTTGGCCGCAGCAGCACACTGTTCGCTCATGTTGAGCTTCCTGTCCACCAGGACCCCCAGGTCCCTTTCCACAGAGCTGCTCTCCAGCCAGGTGGATCCCAGTCTGTGCTGCACTCCCGCATTATATTTTCCCAGGTGCATGACCTTACACTTGTCCTTGTTGAACTTCATAAGGTTCTTGCTGGCCCACTCCTCCAGCCTATCCAGATCTCCCTGCAGAGCAGCTCTCCCTTCTGGAGTGTCTACTTCCCCACTCAATTTGGTGTCATCTGCAAACTTCATCAGGCTACACTTGATGCCGTTACCCAGATCACTTATGAAGATATTGAATACCATTGGGCCCAATATCGATCCCTGGGGGACTCCACTTGTGACAGGTTGACAGTTTGAGAAAGAGCTATTTATCACCACCCTGCTTTTGATCTAATCTCTACATACTTATAGGTAGTTCACCATAATCTTGTGCACATCAGGAGACAAAGGAGAAAAAAGACTAGACAAATAATGTTGATAGCCTGTGCCTTATATCGTCTATTTAGGATTAATACCACTTGACTATTTACCAAAGAGGTTCTATGTAGAAACTAATCAGCCATGAAAGCAAGTCTATTTTTAGCTTTCTGTTGATGACGATGAACCTTCTCTTCAGGATCTTCTCTGATTAGTTCATAATTCCAAGGATGATTTTCCTTACTGGAAGAGTAACAATTTCCACTTAAGATCTGCCTGTTCAATTGTATGCATCTCACTCCAGTGTTAATAAAATATGCCCCACACTCATATATTTGTGCTGATGCACCAGAAAAGACAGAATTCTTTTTACTTTTCCCAAGAAGTTTTGGCCATAAAGGGAGAATGAAGACAAAAATAATTTTTTAGTATTCAGCTCAGCAGATCATCTATACAATATTTTGAAGCTATGATGCTGACTAAGGAAGTTCATTTTCCTTTAGTCAGTCTTCTGTCCCTGGCTACTGAGAGTGTTCATTCATAGCAAAATCTTTCCTGTGCTAGTCATCAGTTTCATAGGTCTAACTTGCTTCCTGTAGAAAATGGACATCATCATGGAGATATGCCTCAAGAAATGGGGGGAATATCCTGCTGTGCATTGCCCAGGGGAAAGAATACCCTCCTGGCTTCATGCAAACCCTTTGCTTGTTTTTCTGTAAAAATCTTTTTATCAATCATACACTGCTACTGACAGCTGTTCTTATATCTAAGCATAGTATGTTCACTGTCAAGCAAGCTTGATTTCATAAACTCCTTTATCTTGCATCTTCTAATCATCATATCCATCACGTCCATGATTTCCAGTAGTTATATCATGGCCAAATACCAACCCTTCCCCCAGTTTGTTAGAAATGGGAATGATTCTTACATAAAAATACATGAAATGCCCTACTGAGTCAGACTGATGGTCAGTCCAGTCCAGCATCCTATCTCTGACAATGACAACAGGAGACTATTTAAGAGGTCTTCAAATTCACCAGCAAACCCAACTCTTCACCTTGACAAATAAGCAGTTGTGAAATAAATGAGAGAATTTAGTTCTGTTACTGTCAGGTTTGACACTGAAATCCAAAGCACATGTGTCTTTTTGGAATAATTTAAGCAGCCATTACTAGAGAAGCATTAAAACCAAGGATGGTTTTGCTGGTTTTCTTCAGAGGCCTCATTCTTACAGTATATTCTCACAGACTTTTACGAACATGCTAGAGTCTATGCAACAATATATCAGATACAGCATCCAGACAGGTTGAAGTATGTTAAAAAAGTTTTCTATCCCCCATTTCAGAAGGCCGGACTAGGAGCAGAATGCAGTGGAGAACAAGCCAAATTCAGGGCAAGAAAAACAAAAACTCTGGGTTGCACTAAGCTAATTGAAGAGCAGCACATCTTCATGTGATTGTTCAGCGCTAGAAGGAAACACTATAAGTTCATGCAATTCCTAAAGATCAGAGTCTACACCCACACACTGTGGCCGAACTCCAATATCTCCAACCCTTCACAAATGGCTGCAGTTCAAGTCTTTACTTGAACATTTCCTGTGAAAAAGATTTCACCACACCTCTTGGCAGCCAGCTCTGTGGCTCAACTGATCTTATGGTTGTAAAGGTTTTTCCTACTATTTAAGCAAAACTTTCCTCACTTAATCCCATTATTCCTCATCACTGACATCCAGTAGGGTTTCATTCAATCTGCAGCAAACCTCAGAAGGCTTTGGATGAGCCCTGAGGGGAAGAAGGAAATCAAGTGGGAATACAGCATTTTAATTTGTTCCTTGTTAGCTCCTCTACTACAATTCCAAATTGATCAGATTTCTCCCTACAGATTATGGTCTGTACTGAAAGTGTTTACACAAACCAGGCAAGGATACTCTGGAAGGGATGCTCATAATCTCCACCTTTTCAATATTTCAATATTGTCACCTGACAATATTGAGCTTCCTTTATTCCTTCACCTCAAGCTTCAAAATTTCTAGCCACAGTAAGAAGGAAGAATGTTCTGCCCAAAGCAGCCCAGTTAATATTTTCATCAGCAAGTGAAATCGGCTCCTTTCAGAAAATATCTAACACCTAGGTTCTCTCAAGACTAAACGGAAAATTCTTTCTCCCCACAGGGGTCCCCACCTGGGTGGGTGTTTCAGATAGCAAATTAGGCAGGAAGGGCATTGGAACGTCTTGATATACTTTTCTTGGCCAGTACAGCATTATGACTTTGCAACATTAGTTTGATTCAAAATATGGCATGTTAAAATGTACACGTTACAACGTCATAACATGATTCATTCACTCCATGAGTCCATTTATGACAAGCTTGTGTCATAAATAGGATAATGCAGACATAAAGGACACTGAAATCAGAAACTCTTCTTTCTCAGTTTCCATAGCATTTTACAAACCTCCATCTTCACAAAAAAAGCACCTAAGAAATTCAAGACAAAGCAATATTTTCCTGGTCACAGTGAGACAGAATTACACTAGTACTGATTTTGAATACATCAGATGGAATAGAATCCCGGCAAGGACACCAAGGGCTCATCTTCTTAATTGCACATTTCTGCTTTGAGGGTTTATTGTCTGGCTTTCCAACATTTTCTTTCATCTCCCTTCTTTAAGAGGCAGAGTAGAATTTGTAGGCAAAGAAGCATATTTCAAACAAAAATTGGATGAAGAAAAGGCAGAGATTTTCCAGATCGCCTCAGGAAGGAGATTGAAGGCATGTCTTTATATTATTGTGGCATTAGCATAAAGATGGAATTCTGCTCTGAAGAGGACAGTTTTCAAGGAATATCTTAAAAAAGGAACTGCAGATTGCCTGTTGGACATTAAAGGGAGAGTTATACCAGACAGAAGGGCAGCATGGAAGAAGGGTCAAGGATTAAAGCAGGCAAAGAAGCTGCAGCAAATGTGAGAAAATAGGAACCGCCAAAATATAATTTCAGACATAAAGTATTAGAATTTTGTTGCAAATGCCAAGACAATGCTGATCCTGATAGACCTGTGAGCATACTGAACAGCAGAGATACAGGGAGAAGATGTAGTACTAAAAGGCATTCAACAGAAGACTGAAGTCTCAACAAAGATGAGTAAGTTCTGGAGAATCTCCCATAGCTTTAAAGGGACTCCTTTCTGAAGCTAAGGATTAGATCGATACTTGCACTCAGTAGATGAAATGCTGGCAATTTAGAAAGAAGAAATATTTTACATCAGATTTTCCACTCTAGAGCAAAATAGGAAATTTTGTTAAGGAGATAGTCCTTCATATTCATAAGAGGTCTATCTATATTTTCCATTAACTTCAATTAAAAAAAAAATATGAAAAAGCAAGGACATCATTTCCAAAATATTTCAGCACAGTTTGATTAGTGGTCTTCAGCTGGTATGACCTGGTGGAACTTAGTTAAGTTAATCAGGATTGCAAGTGTTTATATCACTTAGGCATCTCACTGTAATTTGGATTTTGACTTTAGATACTGTAGTATAAAACTGTAAGTTTCCTATTCAAATAGTAGGAGTTACAGCAGGTCAGAGCCAATGCAAGTTTGGTAAGAACCATATCTTCTTAAGTCACAGCTTTTCTTCTGTACTAATTCACCAGTTGCTGGGTCTTCTACTTTTGGCCAGCTGTGGCAGGTAACAAGAGTTGTGCTTAGAGCACTGACCAGAAATAACTCTAACATTCAATGAAACATGTCCTGTTTTATGTTACCGTGTTAAATACATAATCTCTATATCATTCTACTACACTTGAGCACGCGCAAATTGGAAATAATCAGCGTTCCAATCTAAAACTGTCAGCAGCAAGTTATGCAAAAACTCAAGTTTTAGATGGTTGCCAGTAATAATTCTGAACCTCTCTTCCTCCTTCTTACAAAGAGGAGTGGAAGCACCACACAGCACCACAAGCTTTGTCAGGACTGTGAGTTACCACTGCTTTTTGCTGAGCATCTAAGGCTACCCCTACCTGTCTCCAAGGTATAGAAGAATGTAAAATTATTTCAGGAAGGATTCTCCATTTCAACTAATTACTAGAGAGCAAGCTGGATGGGGCAGTGCATGTAGAGGGGTGGGCTTGCCAATGCCACATAGAGTAGAATAGAATAGAATAGAATAGAATAGAATAGAATAGAATAGAATAGAATAGAATAGAATAGAATAGAATAGAATAGAATAGAATAGAATAGAATAGAATAGAATGGAATAACAGACTATTTCAGTTGCAAGGGACCTGCAGTGATAACCTAGTCTAACTGCCTGACCACTTCAGGGTTGACCAAAACCTAAAGCATGCTATTAAGGGCATTGACCAAATGCCTCTTAAACACTGACAGGCTTGGGGCATTGACCACCTCTCTAGGAAGCCTGTTCCAGTGTCTGACCACTCTCTCCTAATGTCCAGTCTGAGCCTCCCCAGTGCAGCTTTGAACCATTCCCATGCATCCTGTCACTGGATACCAGGGAGAAGAGATCCGCACCTCCCTCTCCACTTGCCCTCCTCAGGAAGCTGCAGAGAGCAATGAAATTGCTCCTTTTCTCCAAACTAGTCAAGCCCAAACTCCTCAGCCACTCCTCAGAGGACATTCCTTCCAGGCTTTTCACGAGCTTTGTTGCCCTTCT
Organism: Phalacrocorax carbo; assembly: GCF_963921805.1. Lineage (NCBI taxonomy): Eukaryota > Metazoa > Chordata > Aves > Suliformes > Phalacrocoracidae > Phalacrocorax > Phalacrocorax carbo. The sequence goes on along the minus strand of NC_087515.1, from coordinate 17,481,195 downwards.
CTGGATGCATTCCAGGACCTACACATCCTTCTCAAGTTGTGGGCCTCAGAACTGCACACAATATTCAAGCTGAGGCTGCACCAACGCTGAATTCAGCAGGATAATCACCTCTTTTGACCGGCCGGTTATACTGTGTTTGATGTACCCCAGGATGTGGTTTGCCCTCTTGGCTACCAGGATCCTGGCTGCCAGGACTAAGCCAAGACCTCCTGTGTCCCAGTCTCAGGTCTGAGTCACAGTGAGTGAATCCCATAGTGCATTTAGTCCTAACCACAAACGTTGGCAGCTACTGTTCATGCGCACGGACTGTTTCCCCATTCACTTTTACAGTCATAGCTCATTGTAGTCCAAAATCCACTGATACATTCATTAGCTGAGGAGGAGGTAGGAGATAATGGCTGACAGGATCCAGGGCCTGCTGGCCCAACACCACCCTTACCATTTCACCTAAGAACAAACAGTAAATGGCAGAACAGATTATTACCACCCCAGAAATGCCATCAGGTTAGAGTATGAGCAGATTAACAGATTTCATTTAACGTAGCAAACCCTCATTTTAAGGTAAAATATAGGAAATTTTAAGTTAGAATTAATGACAAGCAATCAGGTCTTGAAAAAAATACACATATGCTGATAATCTATTTGAGCAAGAGCCCTTGCTAAAACAAAATGAGAAATATTGCCTTTTTACTACCTAGCAAATTTTCAATACATGCAATTGTAAACCTGAATTCCTGCAGAGATTCATCATTCTGGGTATTTCTGGGAAAGTATCCTCCTTGTACCTGGAATCTTGTTCTTTCGGCAGCATAGACTTGATAGTGAAGCATGGCTTGCAAGACTTTCTTGTGACCATCTGGTACCAAGCAGACAGCCCCTAGGATCTCCAGCACAGCAATCTTGGTCTTAATGTTCTCAGTCCGTAAGCTCTGGGAGATGATGTTGATACTCTCCGGATGAGCCAGGACATGAGCCCGTCCCTGGGAGTTGTTCATCAGTGCCTTGATACACCCTATAACGGATGTGTGTATACGGCTCTCTGAGGTCTCATAGTCCATGCTCTTCAGGAAGTTCAGCAAACAGCTCAGGCCATCCAGCTCAATAAACCTGGTCACAAACCTGAAAAAAAGAAAACCAGATAGGGAAAAGGCAGACCAAAGGCAATTTATTCAAAAGATACCATATTATTCAACCCTGCATCTGGCTAGTTTTTAGCCTGAAGTTCACAGAATAATTCCCAGGTATTTAAGAAAAAAACAAAACAAAACAGATAAAAGAGAGAAAACAGACTAGCTAATAATGGTGCCTCACATGGTTTCAGGGCAATTATATTCTATCACCTTATGACCCTACTGTTCAGTCGTTGTGTTCCTTGTTGTGGTTACCACCAAACACCTGCTGTGGTCTACCCCAATAGCTGCTGCATTTTCAAGGCTGAACACATTCTTCGAAACTCTACATCTTACATACATGCTAATACGCACAGGATACATTTTCGTACAGACTCATCACCACAATTTTAATTATGAGTTCAGATTATCTTGAAAAACATTTTTAGACTTAGGTCAAACTTTTAGCCAATACTACTTACAGACTTCCACCTCAAGGGGTGGGTACACTGACAGAGGAAAATTCATTACCACTGCGTCTGTCAGCTGTACTGACTTTACACTCTGATCCTGTGATGTATGTAAAGGAGCACATAAAGTTAAAGAGTGTAGCCTGATGAAGTATGCTGATGACACCAAATTGAGTGGGGAAGTAGACACTCCAGAAGGGAGAGCTGCTCTGCAGGGAGATCTGGATAGGCTGGAGGAGTGGGCCAGCAAGAACCTTATGAAGTTCAACAAGGACAAGCGTAAGGTCATGCACCTGGGAAAACATAATGCGGGAGTGCAGCACAGACTGGGATCCACCTGGCTGGAGAGCAGCTCTGTGGAAAGGGACCTGGGGGTCCTGGTGGACAGGAAGCTCAACATGAGCGAACAGTGTGCTGCTGCGGCCAAGAAGGCCAACAGGATGCTGGGTTGCATCAAAAAGGGCATCACCAGCAGAGAGAAAGAAGTCATTATCCCACTCTACTCAGCGCTTGTCAGGCCACACCTGGAGTACTGGGTACAGTTCTGGTCCCCGCTCTACAAAAAAGATGTGGACAGGCTGGAAGGGGTCCAGGGAAGGGCCACCAAGACGATCAAAGGACTGGGAAGCCTGCCATATGAGGATAGGCTGGGAGAACTGGGCTTGTTCAGCCTTGAGAAAAGGAGGCTCAGAGGGGATCTCATCACCATGTACCAGGACTTAAGGGGTAGCTACAAAGAAGACGGAGACTCCCTTTTTACACGGAGTCACATGGAGAGGACAAGGGGGAATGGACAGAAGTTGCTTTTGGGGAGATTCCAATTGGACATGAAAGGAAAATTCTTCACAGTGAGGACAGTCAACCACTGGAATAATCTCCCCAGGGAAGTGGTTGACTCGGCCACGTTGGACACTTTTAAGAGTCATCTGGACAGGATGCTGGGCCACCTTGTCTAGACCGTGCTCTTCTCAGAAAGGTTGGACTAGATGATCCCTGAGGTCCCTTCCAACATGTGATTCTGTGATTCTGTGATATTCTTCAGTAAAAGGCAGAGGTCCTATAATGGCCTTGGTTGCAATTTTTTAATTGTTTTTAGTCTGAGGAGGTATATTAAAGATGAAGCAGGTCCATTGTTAACCTGCAGTAGCAAAATGTACAGTAAAAACATCATAAATAGAGGAAATACAGAATTAATCAGTTACCAAATGACACACTGAAAACTGAATCTGTAGTAGAATACGCTTATTTTGACTACTGACATCACTAGAGTTCTGTTGCTACTGTATTCTGCCATAAAATTTGCCTTTCTTCAAGTTAGGATTATGGCAACTTATAATGAAAACAATATAGAAGAAAGTCCTTAGAAAAGTTTAAGATTTTATTGAAAAACAGGATTAAAAAAATCCAGATGGGTCAAATTAGACCGTGCAGACAGCTTCCTAGACAATGGAAATGAATGAATTATGTAAGTCAGTTCAAACCAATCATTCTAGCAATGCTTCATTTAAAGTTCCCAGGCTTAAAAATGGTCTGAAAAAAGATCTGAAAAGTGTTGCAAACAATTTCTCTGAATTGGTTTGTTTACCTCCTGCCTCCTCTAACAGGTCATTCAGGTAGGTCCACTTTTTTAGAATGTCTGAATGCAAAACCATGTGAATTACATTTGACTTTTCAGTCTACCAACAATAACATGAAACAAGCAAGTGGAGCTAGAAGCCTTGGCCCAGTCCCAGAGATATGACTTCACTGGCATAAGTGAAACCTGGTGGGATGAGTCCTGCGACTGGTGTGCCATGATGGATTGTTATAGGCTCTTCAGGAGGGATAGGCAGGGCAGGCAAGGTGGGGAGTGACATCATATGTAGTAGAGGAGTTGGAATGCATGGAGCTTGCAGCTGATGATAGCACAGCTGAGAGTCTCTGAGTAAGGATTAAGGGACAGACAAATAAAGTGGATGTTGTTGTGGGAGTCTACTATAGGCCACCCAGCCAGGAGGATGACACTGATGAGTTAGTCATTAAGGAAATAAGGGATGCCTCTAAGTCATCTGCCCTTGTCCTTATGGAGGACTTCAGCTTGCCACATGTCAACTAGGAATACCACACAGCTGGTACAAACAGGCCAGAAGATTCCTAAACCATCTTGATGACAACTTCTTAGTACAGATACAAAGGGAACTGACCATGAAAGGTGCCTTCCTCAGTCTGTTGCTTATTAAAAGAGAAGGTCTCATGGGAGAAGTGGCGATTGGTGGCTACCTTGGTCCCAGTGACCATGAAGCAGTCAAGTTTAAAATCTATGGTAACAGGAGGAAAATTGTCATCAAGGCCTCAACTCTAGATATGAGGAGAGCAGACTTCAGGTTGCTCGGGGGACTTAGTAAGGCCCCTGGGGAAAAAGCTTTTGAAGGTGCTGGGGTTCATCAGTGCTGGTCACTTTTTCAGTACCACCTCCTAAGAGCACAGGAGCAGGCAATTCCAAAATGTAGGAAGTCAAGCAGGTGAGGCAGAAGGCCAGGTTGGCTGACATGGGGTCGTCTTCAAGAAATAAGGCAAAAAATGAAAGTATATGGCCAGTGGAAGCAAGGTCAGGCGACATGGGAGGACTACAGAGATGCTGCTCGCCACTGCAGGGAGGAAACACGGGCAGCCAAAGCTCAGTTGGAATTGAAGCTGGCCAGCACTATGAAGGACAACAAAAAGGGCTTTTAAAAATACATTAATGGCAAAAGGCAAGCCAGAAATAACATTGGCTCGTTGCTTGATAAGAATGGTCACCTCATAAACAAAGACATAGACAAAGCAGAGATGTTTAATGCTTTCTTCACCTCAGCCTTCAACACCAATGGTGAGCTCTGGGACCCCCAGAGAACCATGGCTAGAGAACTACGACTGTGGGAATGGTAAACTCCTAATAAACCCTGAACTTGTGCAGGACTTGCTGCTCCAGCTAGGTCCCTAAAAGTCAATGGGGCCTGATGGGATTCATCTGAGGGTACTTAAAGAGCTGGCTGATGTCATAGCAAGGCCTCTCTTAATGATTTTTCAATACTTTTGGGAATCTGGAGAGGTGCCAGTTGACTGGAGCTGGCAAACATTGCCCCAGTCTTCAAGAAGGGCGACAGGGATGACCCTGGTAACTACAGGCCTGTCAGTCTCACTTCTGTGCCTGGCAAAATTATGGAAAATATTATTCTGGGAGTTACTGAAAAACACCTTAAAGACAATGTGGTCATCGGTCCCTGCCAGCACAAGTTCACAAGGGGAATGTTCTGCTTAACAAACTTGATTTCCTTCTATGACAAGGTTACCCACCTAGTTGACCAAGGGAAGCCAGTCAATGTCATCTTTCTGGATTTCAGTAAAGCTTTTGATACTGTCTCTCATGGTATCCTCCTGCACAAAATGTCCAGCATACAGCTGCATAAACATGTAATGCAGTGGGTGAGCAACTGGCTGATGGGTCAAGCCAGTTATAGTGAATGGGGTTACACTGGGCTGGTGACCAGTCACTGGTGGGGTTCCACAGGGATCCATCATAGGGCCGGTACTCTTTAATCTCTTTGTAAATGACTTGGATGCAGGACTGCAAGGCATACTAATTCAGTTTGTTCATGACACAAAACTGGGAGGAGCTCCTGACACTCTAGAGAGATCTAGACAAACTAGACAGCTGAGCAATCACCAACCATATGAAGTTTAACAAGGGCAAGTGCTGGATTTTACACCTGGGGCATGGCAATCCTGGATGTACACACACACTGGGGAATGAGAGGCTGGAGAGCAGCTCTGCAGAGAGGGATCTGGGCGTTCTGGTTGACACCAAGTTGACCATGAGCCAACAGTGTGCCTTGGCAGCCAAGACGGCCAGCTGAGTCCTGGGGTGCATCAAGCACTGCATTGCAGCCAGTTGAGGGAGGTGATTGTCCCGTTTTACTCTGCACTGGTGCGGCCTCACCTCGAGTGCTGTGTGCAGTTTTGGGCACCACAGTCCATTAAGGATACAAAGCTACTGGAGAGTGTCCAGAGGAGGGCCATGAAGTTGGTGGAGGGTTTAGAGGAGAAACCGTAGGAGGAGTGGCTAAAGTCCAAACACAGGTTTGTTCAGCCTAGAGAAGAGGAGGCTGAGGGGAGACCTCATCGTGGTCTGCAGCTTCCTCACAAAGGGAGGAGGAGGGGCAGGCGCTGATCTCTTTTCTCTGGTGACCAATGACAGGACCCAAGGGAATGGCAGGGAGATGTGCCAGGGGAGGTTTAGGTTGGATATTAGGAAAAGGTTCTTCACCCAGAGGGTGGTGGAGCACTGGAACAGGCTCCCCAGGGAGGCAGTCACGGCACCAAGCCTGACGCTAATCAAGAAGCACTTGGACAACGCCCTCAGAGATATGGTGTAAATTTGGGGTTGTCCTGTGCAGGGAGAGGAGTTGGACTTGATGATCCTTGTGGGTCCCTTCCAACTCAGGACGTTCTGTGATTGTATGATCCTATGTCCATGACCATGATCTAAACAGCATAATGTAGAAAGACACCTCAAACAAATGAAGAGGTTAACAATTGCAATCTGTGTAAGAAATTAAAAGTTCCAAAAATCTGTATTATTTCACTTTTACCCAGCCTCTCTTCCTCTCTGCTGGATACTTCCTAATGTGCTGTCTTTCTGTTTTTTGTCCTTAAGCGAGATGCTGTTCCTTATATGCATCAGTAATTGAAGCATCATACTGAAAGACTGAATTTCCCTGGTCTCTGTTTATCTCACTACACCAGCAAGACAAACCTGAGCCATACGCATATATGTCCTGGATAATATGGACTTGACATATGTATGGTCTTCTGGCAGTTACACCCTATACCACACAGGAATTTTCAGGGCCTACCTGAAAGTTATGCTTACTATGCTGATAGGTTTGCCAACTTTCAGCTTATTTGGGCCAGCAGTTTGACCAGAAACATGGCAAAGCCTGGTGCTTTCAACAAAGTTTCAGTCTGAGGTTTGGGGTTTGTTCAAAATTGAATTTCAAAGTGAATATCAGAGTAAGGGCAAGCACACACAGGAACACGTGCGCACCAAAAATGAAAACAAGGTTTAGTTAAACCCTGCTAGGACAATCTGCCAAGTTTCACACCAGTCTGATTGCACATTCTTTGGATGCATCATCTTGTCTACCCTAACAAATCATAGGAGCAAAAGCTCCTCTGCCTTCAGGCCAAAGAGTGGGATCAACACTGTGCACCAGGAATTCGGTAAGTCACTCAAAGCGGTTTGTTATTTAAACTGATCATAGAAAGATTAAAAATTAGCTCAGTTTTTGTAATGCATTTACCTGCTAGCGTGCCTAAGAAGACCGAAATAAGCACATTCATGGCTAAAAGAATTACTGCTAAGGGTGTATTTGGAACCAAAACGAGCACAAACTCAACTTGTTACCAAACAATGTGATGCCAATTACTTCTGAGCATTTCTCTCACCTGGGCCTAAACTATGCCTTTACTATGGAGAGACTAGTTTAAATTCTCCTTCTCCTCCTCACTGCCAAAGATCAGTTCTAAGAATCCATCCTGTGCCTTAGCTATTCCTTCCATCTTTTAGGGGAGAAAAAACAAGGCTGATGTTTTGCTGTTCTTTCAGTTCCAGGACTGAGGGAAGACTTAAGATGGATATCCTTCTGAACATACAGAGCTCTACTGACAAAAGAAAACATGCTGAAGAAGCAGCTGAACAAAGGGTCCCTTAAACATACTTTCAGATGGAACACCTAGTCTGACAGACATACAAGGCAATACAACCTTCACGTATTTTAGCCTGCTCTGATGACCACGTGAAAAAAGTGGTAAATGCAAAAAGTCACATTGTCCCAATTAAGTACAATCCCTTACTAAACTCACTGGCAGAACAATTTTTCTAGGACTGTTTGGATGAGGTCATTCCAAAAAGGATGTGTGCGCAGCAAAGTGGTGTGTGTCACAGACCTTGATTAATGACATAATTTAAAACAATATCGGGATTTTCCTGTACTCTTCCTAGTCCAGAGAGTAAACAGTAAGCTGCATTACTCAGTAGGAAGCAAAACCAAGTACCTTCTTATTTCAGCTAACATCAGAAGCAGGAATCAAATGATGATTTTTATCTTCCTTTTCCAAAACAATTAGTTCACTATTCTCTGGAAAAGCCAGAAATCATGCAGGAGGAAGATAAAGAAATGGCAATAGCAGTTTCTGAGCCAACAGACACTCTCAGTATGAGAATTTGCATAGTGTGAGCATGTATGTGGGGACATATGTATGTAAGTGACTGTACAGGAGAGAAAAAGAAGTGGGAGTTTAGCTGACAGCCTGAGAGCCATAATCCTCACACTGTTTGGTGTATGTGTATCTGTATGTCTGTAAGCAGGGATGTGTGTGTATGTGCAAAGACAAACCCAACTCATACAAAGTACCTTCTTCCTCACAATATACATGTAGGTAAGTAACTGCCATCCTATACATCCTGTATTCTGCAAAATAAGGTCTTGTTCTAGACTGAAAGGTGTAAAGTTAAGCATATTTGCCAATGCATTCCAGCTAACACGTTCAAAAAGTCAAGTGTAAATAAAGCAGGGTGTGTTTTAATAGGTGCTAAACAAGCAAATTAAAGCATAACCTCACCTCAGACTCTCACTTGACCAGTTTAGCACACTTTAAAAGGCAGGGTGCCTCTTAGCCTTTCAAGTTTTAGAGAGTGCTGATCAGAATAAGTTAGCTAGCTCTAATAACAAACCTTTCATCCTAATACAGATGCAGCTCAGCCTAAGAGGTAATGACCTACTGATGGATTCCAAGTGTAGGGGGGACAGCCTCCCTGTGAGACTTGATCCAGTTCAGGAAAGACAGAAAGATCATATGCTGTGGGTGTGCCAAAAGCAGGATGTTCCCACCCTGTTAACAGCCAAGGCTACACTTCCCTGCAGCATCAGTTTTTTAATCAGGGGCACACATAATCCTGACAACTACTGAACTGCTGAAAAAATCAGCATAATGGGTTTTGCTTGCTGAGTGCATAAATGATCATCTCCAGTGTGCTCTTGAATGCAACATGGCTAAATCAAACAAAAATAACAGGAGGTAAATCTGAGTTAAAAGGAGAAAAGCAGACAGCAATGGGAGTTAGTGATGATTCAGACTAAAGCAGGTATTTTTCTGGGGTTCCAAAAAGTATTTCCTTTTCCAGTCCCTTTTAAGCATTTACTTTTGCTGCACTTCTGAACCTCCATTTTTGGGCACTAAAATACCAAAACAAAAGCTCTTCTCTCACTGCTTCTGTCCAACAGTTTGTCCTCACACTTGTTTATAGTCATAAGTTCTTACAAACCTAATAGAAAATGTGTTTCCTTACAAGATGCAGATGTGGGTTTTTTGTTCTCTAAGGCTGGGGTTGTTCCTGTGTGCTGGGACGTAACCTGGCTTTATTATTTCAGGGCAGCTCCTAAATACAAGAACAAAATGCACTTGCTCAATGGGCCAACTACCTGCCCAGGGATGCTTCTATTATCTTTTCTCCAAAGAGGAGAGGAACTTGAGTTTGGGTAGGTCTGCGTCAGTTTTTGTTGCTGTTAGAACTGGTAGGCTGGAATAGAGGCACAGATTAGTGCCATTACTCTGCATTTTCTATGAGAAGAGACACAGTTCTACAGTAAAACAAAACACAGATTCAAACACATTAAGTTTTCTTCTTTAGATTCCTCTAGATCAGAGAATTCAAGCAGAGAAGCCTATTGGTAAGCTCTCAGAACCCCTGCGTATCCTACCATCACAAATGGATTCCAGAGAGTTCATCCTGTGTGAATTTAGGTCTCTATTTTCTTCAGAGGCCTGATGAACAGAAGTGGCAAGATAAATAGGATTTGATGTCCAAAATCAACTAGAAAGACTAGTATTTTGAAGGCTTGGGTATCGTACTGCTTATGAGAGGGATTTGATGGAGCTGAGGGCCTCTCTACTGCAACCTTTCCATCAAGAAGAAATTGGCTTGTTGATCAGGCATTGGCATGCAGCCTATTTGGCAGCTAACGAATTGAGTCGCTGGAAATTAGTTGAGACATAGGACTTAACTCAAAATTTGGCTTGGCTTAACTATTTAAAAAAAAAAAAAAAGCCCCATAACCATCGCCAACGATTCAGAAGAGAACACTTTATAGGGCAGCTCAAAGATGCTTGTTCTGAAGCTTGTTAGGGTTATTATAAACAGATGAAGCAACACACTGTTGTCAAGGGGATCCAGCAGATGCAATATAGGTCTGAGAAGGAAAACCTTGCAAGGATTTGAGCAAAAGACATTTCTCTTTCTTCTTCTCTATTGCCTTGCTCTCAACAAGGAGGCTGGGCTGTCCTATTAAGAATGACAGAGCTGGCCACCGAAGTGTTTCAGCTGGACGTAGCAGAGAGGCCTTGCTGCTGTGGCTATGCTCAATGAAAGCTATCACATGCACAGACGAAGTATCAAACCGGCTCCACATTAAGGTACTAGAGTTGCTACATCAAGCCTCAACAGCACAGGACTTTGGTTTAAAATCCTTGTGAGAGTTGGGAGTTTGGCGGTTGTCTTAGCTTCCATCTTAACATGAAGTCCAGCTGCATTTTACTATGTTCTCCTGTTACTTTAAGACAGTGATAGACAGGATCAAACAGTCACTTCTCCCCTCGGGCTACATCTCAATATAGGCCGCTGTTTCTCCACTTCCATGATAAAAGCACTCAACTTACCCACATGCTAAAGTTACCAAAGCCTGATGAATATGTCTCAGAGGAGCATTAGAATCTGGTTTTGCGCTCTCTTACAGCCTGTCTTACAGGAGGTAAAACACTGAGGTTTAAGCTGTTGCACTCTACCTCATAGTTGCCATAAGGTGAGAAGCTGCATGCAGTCAGCTTTTTAAATTTCATGAAGGGGAGAAGCACAATCAGCTCTTAGCTCTGCAAGAAGTCCCAGAAATATCTTCACTTCAAGTCAACGTAACTGCAATGCAAGTTCTTTGAGATAATTTTTTGGGTTGTTTGTATTTATTTATTTATTTGGTTGGTTTGGTTTGGTTCACCCCCCCAAAAAACCCTCCTCTTTGATTAGGCATTATTTAAGCTCTCTGAAACTGTGATTTCAGGATAGCATGGATGCAAACACATTTGGCCTATTTTGGGCCCAATACAAAGACAAGCAGAAACTCTTTGACAGAGTGTTTCCTGAGATTATATCAACTATAGCTTTGCTTCTGCACAATGGTCTTCAAAGCATTAAATGGAAAAGGTTTCTGTGCTAGTTTGTTTGCTATTGTTCAGAGCTTTGTTCCCAGAAAAACAAAGATGATCTTACCTTCAAAGACACAGTACACAATAAAGTCTCCTAACATTTCTCTACTCCACAGTTACAGATAGAATAGGAAGAATGCCAAACCAGGTGATGTCAGATGGATTAGCTGCCTTGTACCAAACAGTTCACATTACCAAAGATAAGGGGAAACCTGAATTCAAATTTCAGAGTAGGCGCTGAGATTTTACCCAACATGAATGAAATTGCATAGGATGTTCAGGGGACTATGAAGTCTAGAATCTGATCTTCACAGTTATTACTTGTGTTTGCACGTATCTGCCGCAGGTTTTTCACAGCAGACTTTGTCTTTTCTTTTCCTGAAGTTACATGCTTCAGCGTTAGTGTGCCCTCCCAACTAGGCAGGTTCAGACCAGGGACTATAGGGCTCTCTGTGGATTGTCTGAAATATCAGAGAGGCTTGTGTGAGGTAAGACAATGAGGTTTCTGTTCTTGCCACTCTTTTCTGTGCCACATCTGACCAAAGGGAGGCAGTGAATTGTGATGAAAGACGAACAACATTACCTCATGGGCTGAGTCCGCAGAGCTGTCTTCAAGTCTTCAACTATTTTATTTTTCATTTCTGTTTCTTCTTCATCGAAAGCATACAGAGTCTGCATCTGTTCAGAAAAGAAGATGACAATCAGGAAAGCTCAGGCTGCCTGGAAGCTAAGAGACAGGACGGGAATTATGAAAAACAACTATTCCAGGAACCCATGCAGAGGTGCCTGCCGACCTCTCACCAGGAAAGCAGTGCCTCAGCTACAAAACTGAATCCAGATGAGGATGCTCATGTGGACTGGCAGCAGCACACTGCTTTGCCACACTGGCTAAACTAGAGTTCTCAGATTACCCCCCAAAAATCATACTTCCAATATGCCCTCAGAAAACTGTACCTAATTTGGAACAGTGATCTGCTGTGGTGATCTATGGATATGTGAGGCAAAGTTTGTAGGGAGAGGTAATATCTTTTATTAGACTGACATGGCTGGAGGGATTGGGGGGGTGGGGGGCAAGAGAAAAAAATAATCCCCAGACTTGTGTGTCAGGTTTCAAAGCATAAAAGCATTTTCTTCAAATGACTAAACAGCCTGCCAGTACCCTGAATTACAGTTCGTGTACCTTCTCTTCCGCACGCCAAGTATATCACCTGTTTTAAGATACTGATTTTCCCTATACACTTTGCCCTTGCTAATTAGGAACATTTACTGCAAAAAGCTGGAGCATCATAATATCCCTTTCCTTGTTTTTAACAAGTAAACTGAAGCACAGGAAACGCGGATTTTCCCTCAGTATGCAGCTTGAGATAACTAGAGCTTGCAGTCAACTGGAACTGATGCTGTGCATCACTGTAAATTATGGTGAGAGATTATGTTTGGAATACAGGAAAAAAATAAGGTTCTCAAAGTCAGACCATGACATTAGAAAAAGTGCTATATCAGTTAAATCAGGGCTCCAGCACTCAGCACCACTGTGAGCTTGTGATGTGAAACAAGACTCTGTAGTGCCCACCGCATATACCATTCAAGCTCACAACTTCAATGTGTGACTTTTTAAAAAGTCAAGACTCAGTACTGGAAATTCTCAGCCTATAGCTATGTCTTCGTCACCACTTTAATTGTAAAACAGAGAGGATGAATGCCTCTCTTATTGGCAGGACTTCTGGGAGATATCACTCAGTGGTATCTGGGGAGCAGCTTTGAACCCCTTCTCATATGAATAACCTGATTAAACCAGTATCATCTATCAGGGATCTGATATGATACCTCTGTGTGGTGGAATCTGAGTAGCTACAATTGTGGCCCATTATGGCAAAATATTTAAGTCTTTGTTTTACTATTTAGCAAGCACTGAAGAAAACCTTCCTCTCACTGGAACTTCCTTTAACCCTCTCCCATGTCCCCCAACACCTTACTTCCCTTGGAAGTGCTCCCATGTTGCTTGCTTTTGCAAACCATGTGGTGCCAACACATGTCGGATCCTGAGGGTGGTCATTTGGCTACATGCCGCTGCTGTCTTATGCTGAACAGCTGGCACAGGGAGATGTGTTTAACTCTAGAGGTCCTCCCTCTGATCCACGCTGAAGTCAAATTCACTCAGTAACAGAGCAAGCTATTTCCTGCCCTAATGGAATGACAGAGCGCTACTGATGGAAAATGAGCTGATGATGTTTTATCTTTTGCCAGCATCCCCCGACAGCCAGAAACATAAATTGAAATGCTTAAGCCAAGCCATATATGATCCCTCTCTCCGAAAAATAAACAGAAATCCTGAACAGGCATTATGGAATCTCAATGGCAGAATCCTGGGGTGCGATCTGGGGCTTGATTTATGTTTTCTTGGGTGACAGCCCATCTGGTCATCTTTCCTTTGGCCCATAAATGCTCCTTTGAAAGGCTCCCATTCCTCCAACAGCTTAATTTCTCCTGTGAGCCATTGTGGGGGGATAGCAAATGGATGGTAGGAAGGTGCTCAACAGTATTTCGTTCAGAGTAAAAAAGGCCCATTTCCAAATGAAACAAATACAAATAATCCTGCCTTTACAACAGAGAGTGATTATAGAAAACCCCTTTTCTAAAGCTGCAGGCAGCCAAAAGCCTGTCATTTCTCACTCCTGTGCATAGCCAGGAACTCAAATCCTCATGCCCTCTCTAAAGACAGACTGGTCACGCGTTTGCATTATGAAATAGCTTTCTCGGCAAGAGTTATAGAAAGCATAACTGTCCCTGGGAGACAGAGGGGAGGGAACTGTCATTATTTGAGGCTGGATTTCATTAATGTGGCTGACTGATGAATTGCTTTCCTGAACTACAAATTGCACTCGAGGACTAACGTCTGCTGTGCTGAGGACGCAGCTAGTTACTATCAGTTAACCAAACATACTAGGAAGAGGAAGCAAAATAGTGCCAGGTCCTTACGTGGTCCCTAAAAAGTAGTATACATAAGGCTCTTTTTTATAAGCACATTTTGCGTAAAGTTTTCCAGACTAAGTGCATCACCAGGAAAGTACAGCATCTAGTTACTTGATTTGGCAATTGGCGAAAATTCATGGATTTGTGAAAAAATCATTCACATGTAATTTTCTGTGTAAAACTTCAGGTAGTCCAAGAAATTACTTTTGAAAACTTGGGTCCACTTAAAATGAAATATTTTTGTTTTATTAAAAGCACAGATTAATTCCCACACCTTATCCTAATGGCTAATCATTCCCCTAAAGTGCTGGGAAGGAAAATACAGGAGGATGATGACAGTACCTATGAGAAAGAGAGAGAAAAAAGGGAGAAAAAAGGGCATGAACTACCATCAGCAACACACCGAATGGTGGACCTAGTTTTACTTAAGTGTTTCACACAAATAAAATGAAAAAAGAATGAAGCCAATAGAAAAAATAGTGAAAAAGCAACCCGGATGTTCTGATTTTTCATTATAGTCCAAGTTCTTTCTTTAGATCTTCTCTAAAATCATAACTAACAAAGTGTGATTATTGAAATCACTTCCAGTTCATAAACAAATACAAGTAAAATTAAAATCATAATTTGATAAAAAAATATTGTATTGCATGCCTCCCGTGACATACCTGGACAATGCTGCTTTAAAACACTTCTTCAAAGAAAAGAAGTCAGTTGAAATTCAAGGTGCACCACATCTCTAAATACATTAAGGCTGAACTAAGAGAAGAAACTATGAATCATAAACTATGAATAGATGTAATTTGAAAAACCTGAACTTCTAAGCATGTAAGTTTAAAGTAACATAGATGTCACCTAACCCAGATGGAGGAGAGAGTTATCATCCACCTAGTAAATTCTGCTGAAAGATATATATTTTTAACATCCTGTGAAGCTGCTCTGCACTGAACGAATGCTTTCTGAGTCAAGGAAAAGGGATCGGTTACAGCTGTATGTATTAATCTTGACCCCTGTCTCATACTCTTGACCAAGCCACCTCTCCAGAAAAGCTAGATCTGCAACTACTGTTCACCTGGACATCTCTGTGGAAATGCACACACAGCCAAGCTCATAACAGCAATGCAGTGCTGTCAGAAGTGTTCCTCCTCAGTAAAGTGAGGGCTGTTTATCTGTGCTGCCGAGCAGACAGTATCATGGGGTGAGGAGGGCAGGAGGAGCACAGGGAGGTTTCTTCACATGTGATATTAACACAGCAGCTGCTGCATTTTTAAGAAAAGAAGTTTTGTGTGTTGATGAATCAGGAGAAGATGACAATGACCTTGACAACGGAAATGGTCTGTAATTGTGGGTGTGCAACCTGTCCACAATCACCAATATTATTTACAGCATGTAGACATCAAGAGAACTGGGCAAATTTGGAGGGTCCTCTTTCTAAATCAGACATTAGCTGCCATCCGTTTCTCTTAATGATCAGTCCACAAGACTGTCTTTCCAACGATCTCCTTGGCCCCTTCCTTTCAGTCAGGCTAGCTGAAGGATGGGATAGTCCCTCCACAGAAATTGCACACTACAGACTAGCAAAGAGATCCAGTTTTACTGTCACATGCTCTTATGAGAATTGGGTTTAAAAACTACTAGAATCTAAAAAGTCACAGCAACAGAAACAATTGTGGGAACAGAATTCTACCCAAAATGCATGGCTTTTTGAACTGGATCAGGAATCTGTGACCTAAAGTTCTTCCTAACATAGTGGCCTAAGGTTGCAAGTAGGGAATGTCAAACATGTCAGGAATCACCACATTGCTCTCAAGCACAATCTATGAGGGGCAGATACAATGGGTAACACTGCAGCGAGTCTTCTGAGAAAATGATCCTTAAGCACAGGGGCCTTGGCTTGCTGAAATCCACAGAAAGATAATGATATCATCAGTATAAAGGTGCCATTTTTGTTTTATCAGTGGGTAGGGAAAACTTTTTTGCCAAGCTAATATATAAAAAAGAACCTCATAATTAAACAAAAGGATATAGAAAAAGATGTGAAAGCTGCATGTAAAAAGATTCTTACGCAGTTAACTCACAGGAGATGCAAATATTAAATTTGATTAAAAAAACCCAGAACTTAAGGCATTTTAAACTAACACTTCTGTGGTTTTTGTTACCATTTCAATTCTAATACTTCTTGCAGTATTTCTAATTAAAATATTGCAATACCTGATAGTGCCCAAGAGACACAAACTGCAATAGACTAGACAGTGTCAGGAAGCAACATGAAAAGTTTTTCTTTCACCACTTCTGAGCCAGCTCCACTTGGATGCAGTTTGAAAAAAAAAATTAAAAAAAAAAACAACAAAACCCCACCACTAAATTTAGGACTGAAATTATAAGGGACCCAAAATAACCGTTTGGAAGTTATGAATCTCAGAGGTCTAAATAATAATGAATAGAACATGTCTTTTAAAGCATGTTGGAGCTAGTTCTCAGCTGTATTACTCCAGTTTTCCGCTGATACAACTCCTGTGAAATCAAGTCAAATAAGTTTCACCTGCCTAAAAGAGAAGCAACTAAGTGGTAAATCAGAAGCAGGGGTTTTAACCCCAGTGTGTCTTCTTAACACTTCAAGCATCAAAGTAAATCATGAGGCTTGAAGCCAAATAAAAGTTTATCAATCATTCAGTGCTGAGGCATGCAAACAACATTACTGGGGCTGGTGTTTATTGGTGCTCTTAAAACATGTTTAAAATTAGAAACATAGGCCAAAATATAGTCTCATTCCATGGAACTGCTCCAGATTTACAATAGTGTCGTGTACATATTCACTCCAGGTTTACATCAAGATCATTTAAAGACTAATCCAAAAGTCACTGAAATCAATGGAAAAACTTTCAGTAGATTCAAGAGGCCTTGGATCAAATCTTACCAGAAGTATTTGGCTCAGTGACATTGCAAGGTTTCATACTTATTTTTATTCCTTAATGGCCCTTGTAGAGCAAATTTGTTCAGTCAGGAAATCAAAGCACAGTACCATGCCAGTCACAAAAGCTCAATCTCTTTTCTCAATACAAGTCCATATTCTTTTTATTCCATTACTCTGCCACAAGAAAATCTGGCATGAAGGAAGGTGATCATTTTGGTTATTCATGAGTCACAGCAGAAAGCAGTTTTTCTTTTATCCTCTTACAGTGAGTTATAATAACTTGTAAATCTTGATCTTTTTTTTCTACAGAGCAAGACATATTTCACCATGAGAAATGCATCAGTATTGACACATTTAGCATCCATTAAGGCATTATTTTTATGAAATTATTTTATAGCTCATAATCCAATACAAAAGGTGCAGAGAAGCCTTTAGAAATTAAACATAAAAGTATAAGTAAACAAACAAGGTGTGCTACCTAAGACGCTAGGAAAGGAATTCTACCATCACTTCTGCACAACTGCCAAACAAAGCTGAGTAGACATTGCACATGAATAACTGGAGGCAGAATTTGACTATAAAATCAGTAGAAGGATCAAATTTCGAAGTATAAGATCTGCCATATCAAAAGAGATCAGTGGACACTATATGCAGGTGTTCTGCTTCTGCTGGTGACCAGCTCTGCTGGATACTTCAGAGGAAGAGACATATTATACAGCTATTGAACAAGGACAAATAAAGAAGATTTTCTCAAATATCTTGTTGGCTTGCATTTGATGTCTAAGGTGTTACAGCCGTATGTTCCTCTATTTATCTGCTCTTATAAAAGTGGAATTATCTTACATGAACAGCTACCATTTCTTTAATTCTTCTGAAGTAATAACCCTGATGTTATTTTGTCTATTAGTTAGAAATCAGTTTGAAACCACACAACAAAACAAAACTTCACCTAGTTTTCAGAGAGTTGTTTTTCTGATTCATCATATATTCTCTTGTTCTATTCTGAAGGGAAAAATAGGGGTCTTGGTTCCCTCTTGTCCATGTTTTCATACAATCTTCACTTACAGGCTGCACTTAAGACTCCTCTTGATGCACCAAATTATTTCACCTTTACTTGCCCCAAACAACACACAGGTCTCCAAAAACGCTAACTGTGTAAAAAAAGTATAGTTTTGGAAAAAGATGCTTTCAATTGTCACCGTTTCAGACTGGCTAGCCCTGCCAAGACACAAGTACAAGTGTGTGCCTGTGCTGAAATCTAGCTTTACATTAATATTCCTCAAAATTTCCAAAAAAGGGGTCACAGCTGAACTACTTTTGTGCTCTAACAACACTCAAGAGCACGACAATCTCTTCAAGACCATTATGGTCTACTACACTTTAAAGCCACCTGAATTGTACAGGAATTCAAAAAAGGCATACAGACATTTTTGTCCCCTCTTTTCAGGACCAGTGCCAATGAGCTGAGTTCTAAGGATAAGGGCCAAACTTTGGGAATGACTTCACAGCTGTCATGTAAATAATTTTAAATTATCAATCTCATTACTCCAGCACTGAATTTTCATTCCAGAATCTACAATACTGAGCACTGAAGGTAATCAAATTAGAAATAAAAACTGGAAATTCTTATGGTGCTTTCTAATCTATTCTTTTGCTAGAGTAGGGCTCTTTCTTAGTACAGATATTTGTCTTTTTTCAGAAGTACTATTTTAAATCAGTCATGCAATTGGGCTAACATTCTTCTCCTTCGGGGACTTCTTCCTAAAGAAACACATTTCTATGGTAGGAAATCTTCCTTGCTTTGCAGGAGAGGTAACTTACCGCTGCCATGGAATTGATGCGGTCAATGTAGTAATCTGGCCAGCTGGTAGCAAGCTTATTAGGATCTTCTTGTTCCTGAAACAGTAAGTTAAAGAAGGTTACACAAGAAGCCTCTACAGGATGAAATGCCACTGTAGAACCACCTGGGATTCTTTAATGCACTGTTCTTTATTGTGGTATCTCCCTCCATGTTCTTGTATAATGTACATAGATGTGTGGCATGTATTACAAACATTTCTGAAAATGCACTGTCACCGTGGTGTGCCAGATAAAAAGAATCCCCTTCAGCTAAGGTTATTAAACACAGAATAAAAAAAGTTTGACAGTGACACGGTTATCTTCAGCATCTAAGCAGCAAACCTCATTCCCTTAAATATACTATGTTTCCAAGTAGAAGGATAGCCCATTTACAGATAACAGGTTTACATTTTGTAGCTTTACCTTGACAGATCTTATAAATTGTTTTGCCTCTCTACTGCTAGAGTGATGGTGGGATTCACCAACAAAGGGGTTTAACATCTGCCATGGAGGGAAAAAAAAAATCAATTCAAGTAAAAAGAAGCCAAAAGACTGTCTCATTTTGACATGATAAACCAAAACGAAGCTTAGACTGGACATTAGGAAGCATTTCTTTACCAAGAGAGTGGTCAGACACTGGAACAGGCTTCCTAGAGAGGTGATCGATGCCCCAAGCCTGACCGTGTTTAAGAGGCATTTGGACAATGCCCTTAATAACATGCTTTAGCTTTTGGTCAGCCCTGAAGCTGTCAGCCAGTTGGACTAGATGATCATTGCATGACCCTTGCAGCTGAAACAGTCCTATTCTATTCTATTCTATTCTATTCTATTCTATTCTATTCTATTCTATTCTATTCTATTCTATTCTATTCTATTCTATTCTATTCTATTCTATTCTATTCTATTCTAAAGTTAAGCACAGCTTCAGAACATCTGAAGGAACAGAACATCATTCCCTCAATTACAGTAGGAGCAGTATTAATCCTTCTATCTCTACCTCCCAAATAATCCACCTGAAATCATCTTTACTAGACTAAGCTCACCCAAGCTCAAGTTCTAAAAGAAGACCTACTCCTACTCAGGCACCAATTCTTCCTTATTCCTTGGCTCCTCAATGGAAATGACATTTCATTCTAATTGGTCTATTTATTTCAAGATAGGTGTAACAGCCATCGGCAAAATGACGGTTGGTTTCTAGGATCCTAATCTCCCATTATAAAGTACAAATAACTCATAGTAAGACTCCTAGAGAATGATAAGAGATTGGACCACTTGACTTATCCTAAGGATGTCCAAAGATGTATGAAGACTGTGGATCTCACCAATGTTGCCTGTGTATGAATGCTTACTCAAACTAGAAAAGTTATGCTAGAAGATATACAGAAAAATATTAAATGTGTAGGTCTATCAGAGTACCTCAGCTATTCCATAACTGTTTCATTTGTAGATGAGAAATAGCTCTACATGCTCCCTGCTGAGCATGAATTCAGAAAATACCTTGCTACCTGACAAGTTCCTGTCAGGCTACATACCAACACATGGCAACAAATCTGCACAAATGAAAATCTTCATATTTAGAATTAAATATAAAATCACAACTGAGACTTGGATTCCTTCATTCCTTCCCCTCTCTTTGTTCCACTGGCCTTTCAACATAAAGGAGTATCTCCATTCATGATAATGACAAAACAGCTTTGCTCCCATCTAGCAAAGGACTGCAGTACAGACACATGCTAGAGAGATGACAACCCTTTATTCAGCCTTTGCATGCAACTGAACAATTAAGAACAGAAGATTTAAACAAAGCGTTGTATAGTAGACTACCACTGTATGAAAAATATGGGAGGCTGGAAAAGTGTCAAGAGATACCAGTTACGTCCACAGTTGCTGTGCACCCACCACCCCATAATAATAAATGGTGCCATTAAGAAAAAGGTGACCTTCCTCAAATTAAGTGAGGAGTTCCGAGCTTTTCCTTCATTCCCTTTCCTGGCCACAATCAGCAGCAGTCTGATGGACCCAAACCCCTGCCAAACGGCACATTAGAGAAATATGCAACTCCCTACCAATAGCCAGTTAGAATTGCCACACCGCATGTTATTGGTAGACTGCCTTCTGCTGCTCCTTTTCTGTGGAGAATGCGTGGTGGCATTCACAACCCTGACAATGGTTTCACACTCGGCAGACCTTAACCACCCGTGCAAAAGTCAAAATATGACCTTGCTGACGGAAACATAAATTAAAACATACAAGAGATAAATACAGCATTATTTTTATAAGATAATCTTATCATCCTCAAAGAGAACAATAGAGATGGAGAGCTAATCCAGAGGCAGTGAAGTCAGGTCATTCTGCAGGGAACCAGGTTGAACCACCAGTCTGTAGTGCCGGGTATGCTCATATGCCCTTCTGAAATTTTTCTCTGCATAGAATCATGAAAGCACAAGCGACATCTATAATTGTTTGCAGAGTACAAGTGACAAGAACGTTGTCAGAACAGGGCATACATATGTTCCCTATACTTCTTCTGCCTCTATTCTGAACTCCAAGAAAAAAGCACATGTAAATTAAGGACTGCCTGGATCCATCCTTTATATGCTGAAATAAGCTGCAATACCTTTTCTCCTTAAAATTCTTTAGGGAAAAAAATAATATATAAAAGCTGGAATGCAACAACTAACCTTTCTAGATGTCTAGTTTAGACATGCAGGCTGAAGAGTATTAGGATAGATACACCAAAAAAATAAATCAGAATTCTGAATAATTTCCTACCTGAACCCAAATGATTAGAAATTTCACATTCAGAACCAAGGATAAGAGAACTCTGACGTGCTAAAGTATATTTGTATATGTGGTTAGCTTGGCAAATGAGATAAGGTCCTTGGTGTAGCCTGCTTTTGACCATTCTCTGTCAATTACAAATTGGTCTGAACTCCGAGTCTGAGTCTTATGTTTTGGTTTTGTTTTTAGTTAGAACTGGGAGAAAACAGGTTTCATTAGAAGACAGCAAGTGTGAGCTTTCTTCCTGAACTGAAGCTGTACATTGCTGAGGTCAAAAACATTTTAGCAGATATTCCACTATGGAATCCCCACTTTCTGAAGTTGGTTTGGCCCAGAAGCATATTAAGCAGAACAGTCCATCTAATTTCAGTTGTCCTTCACACTCCCTGTTCGGACCAGAATTTTATGGCTGTCAATGTGTGTTTTACTTCACTAGAATAAATGTGATTATATACTTAAAACTTGGCACTCCTTTTCTAATATGAAGCCCCAGAAAGCTACTTATACTTGGGATGAACATACAGATTTTTATCTAGCCCCATGAAATCATTAGGTGGCACAATGTTATTTATAGCAATCACCTGGGCAACGTTTTCAAAAGAGAGACAAGTTCACACCTGAAGCATCAGACCCATT
This sequence comes from Phalacrocorax carbo, assembly GCF_963921805.1. Lineage (NCBI taxonomy): Eukaryota > Metazoa > Chordata > Aves > Suliformes > Phalacrocoracidae > Phalacrocorax > Phalacrocorax carbo. Next base: position 17,459,203 of record NC_087515.1, on the reverse strand, counting down.
GGAAAAAAAAAAGACATCATTATCCAAATCATGCAGGTTCTGCCCAAGATACAAAATTGCTGTATCATGCTTCCTCTCAGAGAGGGGAAGATAAGTCGAAAAATGGAAAGCAATTCAGGGTGTGGGGTGTGTGTATGTGTGTTTGTTTTGCTTTTTAATGTCTTCAAGGTTTTGACTCTTAAATAAAACATACGAGAAAACTGCAAGGCAACTTGATGATAATGGCAAAACCCTTCCAGGAGACACAGAGAAGGGGGGGGAAAAAAAAAAGCCAGACCAAGAAATGAGGCCCTAATGTACAAAGCCACATAGGTATCAAAAGCTGGAAACAATAACCCATCTGTATAAGGGAAAACATTAGCTGAAGGAATCTATTAAAGCAAAGCCTTCTTTTAGCTCCTTGAATAGTGTAAATATTACATTAAAAAACAGACGTCAGCTTGTGGACTTTATAAGGGGCCATATCATTCTTCACTGGAGTAACCACTATGTAACTGCTGTGAAAACAGGATCTTGATACTATACAAGCCTGCAATATAGCCAAGGTATTATATAGGCTTTGACACTAATTTGGACGGGCTCCATGCCTTGATGGAAAGTGGAACGTATGATTTCATCCCAAATAGGACTAAATGGAGTTCTGCAAATATTTGGACCATCTGAACCAATCAAAATGAAACAAAATAAAATGAAGTATTGTGTGCACAGCTCAGCTGATCCTGAAAGCCTTTTTGCGAATCCTGGGAGACCTGGTCTGCTGGGCAAGCTGTTCTCTAGAGTCCAGAGACCATTAGCGGCTGCCATGTCAATGGCACAAACATTTGCAATACAAAGACTGCCATCATAACAGACGTAATCAAGAATTATAGACCACCGCCTTTGTTGAGAGACTTTCTACAAAGAAGTACCAAACACCAGTGTTACAGAAATCTTGTGGAAATGCCAGATGTTCATGGCTGAGTGGATCATGAAAACAAAAGACAGCATTTATATGGTGGGTGCTTCTTTCAAGATGGTTTCAGTCTTGAAAGAAACAGCACAGGGAAAACCTGAACAGCAACTGCCTGCACTGAAGTTCTTTTGTGGCAAGCACTGGGTTTTGGTTTCCAGTGATGACATATTGGTATTTTACTCTGCACCAAATGGACCCCAAACAATGTTGAGCAGTTCTCTAGAGCGTGTCCTGAAAATCTGAGTATGCCAAAGCATTAATAAATGCATCAACAAAATCAGCAACTTTACAAGGCTTCTTTCATGCAGATGAAAACAGGGAGACATATATGGTGACGTGACAATTAAAACTCATCCAGGAAATCACTGGCAGAGTTAGGAACAGACAGTGATCTGACACTGAATCCAGCACTCTCTTATTTCTACCATCATTTATATCAGGTTGTTTTTATGCAATGTAGACAAATCCTAACTCCCTGGGACCAGCAGGTGCTTGGCATCCCTGGGTATCCAACCATTTCACAGACTTTGCCACTAACTGCACACACACCCCTGTGATAAATTGCCAGGGCTGATGATTCATGAAACCTTCTAACATGTAAACAAAAATAACACTTCCTCCTTGAACAGATGCATCGAGAAACACACCATATGTTACGGATGTCATGCCACAAGCATGGGTACTATTGGGATGACATCTATTCATTGGCAACAAGACTTCCTTCTCAAACTCATCTCCTCAGAACTACAGACAGCTGACCTTCCTGCTTTGCACTGTTCAGAACGGAATGGGAACAAGCCACGTAGCTAACGCTGCAAAGCATGGGTTTAAAATCTTTCTTGGGCAAGGAACCGTGATACCATTTACTGAGCTCCTCTCTATATCAACAAAAACAGCGTGCAAACACAGATGAAGAACATGAGACGAGGCTACTGTAATATAAATTCCTGTTCCAGCTTGTTCACTAATCGTGTCCAGACACTGCATGCTCAAGTTTATACTTGGGTCAAAAAGAATTGCATTTGCTTGCAAAAGCCACATTAAGGTTAGTGAGGTTCCTCCTCACAACAGCCTGCACACATCATTCTAGTACCTCACAGAGCTGAAAGACAGGTTATTTTACCTGGTGTGAAGGGTCAGCATCATAACACACAGTTCAGAAAATATAAATCACAGATTTCAAGTCATTATAAGAAGCTGATACCTTTTTAGAAAAAGTTAAATACTTTATTTGTCATACTAAGTCCCTGTAGCTATTTTTATCATACTTCCTATTAAAAGTCAATGGGAACTGAGATCCTGATTACAAATAAGCGGGCATTTTTCAGTGTAGGGGTTTCTTTTTGTTTGTTTGGTTGGTTGGTTGGTTAGTTGGTTTGGTTTGTTTTCTCCAAGGCCAATTCACTGAAACTTTAACTTTTAACATAACTTACACCAATTGAGAGGAAAGCTCAGAGATAAAGTTTCTCTGCTTCTGGATGAAGTCCTCCCACACTCTTCAGAACAACACCTTAGCTGGTAAAATGTTCATGACCCTTGATTTCCACATGAATATTCTGGCCACTACAAACAAGGTGGGTTTTTTGTTTGCTTGGAGGGTGGAAGATGGTTACCACTTGCACTTCATTTCCCAAAAGCGCTACGCTTCTCCCTTCAGGTGCTTTTAAAAAAGATGCAGCTTATCACAACATCTGCTATTAATGCTGAATACAACACAATCTTGTAACACCTTGCACTCTACACTGTCAAAGGTCCTTAAAGAAATTCACATATTAGGTTTTTCAGCCTCTCTTTCAGTAAGATCAGCAGAAACAGGGAAAATGGGATGCAGACAATTACACAGTTCCCAGTTACACAGGCAATCTGTAGCACAGCCAAGAATCAATCCACGCTCAAGTACTGCACCCTCATCGAAATCACTGTTCTCTTTTTTTTCCACAACTGACTTACTGACTTTTCTTCACTTTAAGGGGAAGTTTGGCTTTCAAGGAAACTTTTACCTGTTCATTAACACACTGTCCATCCTAACGGCTGTGTCTCAGTTCAGAGCAGCCAAAGTTGCATAAATAAAAAGCACTTTCATTAGAAGACACAAAATGTGTTTGATCTGCTGTGGGTTGAAATACTAATTCAGAAGTGGAACTAAAATACACCTAAACTTTTCAGACAGTTTACACCTCCAGAAAGCCAACCATGTCCCAAGAGATGCTAATTTTGAAACAGGACAGACCATAGGACTGAGCCGTTCACTAGACAGATGTGGTCACTGCCCCATTTCTCAGACTCCATGACTAGCATTTACACAAATATTCTCAGGGTTTCAGGGAGGGAGCTATATCCAAGCTTTTTAAGCACAATTTATACAGAGTGAGAAAAACAGACGTTAGTTCTATCCCTGGAATTAAGCTATTGATGTGCAGATAATAATCCTTCTCCCACAAAAGCAGTCTACAGTATAACTTATTAAAAGGGAATATTAATTACCAGTTGGAGCATGCAATTGCCTCTCATAAAGGTCAGGTATAGCCATATATGCTTCCAGTTCCCTGGATTATGACACAAGAATATTTTACCTAACAGACTATAGGATTTTTTTTTTGTTGTTGTTTTTTGTTTTTCTTAATTTAGCCTGATCTTTGTCCTTCTGCCAGTAACTTGACAAACCTAATAATGACCTCTGATGCTGGTTACTAACCAGCCTTTCAAAGGAAGAATCAAAGGCTTTGTATTATTATTTATATGACAAAACGACTTATAATGCCAAACTGTGGAACTCACTGTTACAAAATATAATAAAGTCTAAAAGCATAAAAGTGAAAAAGGGATATATTTATGAAGGATGAGGATTTGTCCTTAGAAATCTTTTCATAATACTGAGAGAAGCTTCTGAATTTCTGCTTCTGCTGCTGAAATTCACCAGCCTTTAGAAATTAAAATGAATGCTACCACAGGCTGAAAAACTTTCCAGTAAAGTTAAATATATGCTTTGTTTTGAACTGCTTATTCCATTCATCACCTCTTTTGTTTCCCAAGCACCCATTGACATTGACATAGCAACTCTAGAAGTTGTACATTGTATACACGTGATGTGTCATTTCCAACCTCATCGAACACTCAAAAACACTTCAAATAAATTACTGCTAACTGGTATCAATCTAATGGAGATGAAGGCCATGCTTTTATTTCTTATCTTCCAGAAAACATGCCAGATCCATTGTGTACACACACACAGAGATTTATAATGTCTCATGGAAAGTGGACTGGAATGCCATACCTGGCAGGTGGAAAGGTTATTGGTGCAGTGTTATGAGCTGAAGATAAGAATTAATTTTTTTCTGAAATCTCAGTAGTCTTAACCACTGACTTTAATTAATTGTGTAATTGTAGTGTTTAAACCAAGATTAAGTTTTACAATAACCATGTCTGGCACAAGACTTACTATAGATTACTGATGGAGAGAATCCCACTTTAAAGAACTTTAAATTACAGCACGGTTTTAAACTTTTTACACTTCTGGTTTTAAGAACCTTTCATCTTTTTTTCTGTTGGCTTTTTATCATTCTCTCCAATAAAGACAGATGTAAACTTGCTGCCAGCACTGACTTGCATCAGCCTCCTCTTATAGTTTACAGATTGTACAAGTGTGTTTGTCCCTCTTAAAGCATATTTAACCCTGCTGTAGGATGGGGATCCCACCATCACCAGGCGTTGATTTATGGGTACAGTGTAGTGACCAAAAGGACAACTTGTCTCTATATTTACAGAGCTACTTAAATGTACGGCTGAGGCCACACTGAATTATGCAGTACCTTCAGCCCTCAGGACAAAGCTTTCTTGCCAAATTGATGACTACTGACATCACACATTGTTACTCCACTGAACATTTTACCTTTGTCATGGAAGTTGATCTCATGTTGGATATGTTCTCCTGACTCTGTTGCTGTCTAAAGGTTATTCTGTCCTATTAACTAAAGTTCATGCTCATGTTTAAAACCTCTTACATGCTCTACTTTTCACAACTGGTATTTTGCAGTTGATAAGTGTATAATCTGAATAATGAGCTGCCAATTAAAACAATTAATGAATTCCCTGGTCTTCCAATGAAGAAGATCTCAGGAGTCTACCTTCCCCCAGCCCGTTCTTTATACTTCTTTTGGAGGTGAAGGGAAATATCCACTATGGAGGATCCTACCAGTCAGGAGGTCATTTCATTATCATTCTAGTCAGATGGTCTTCAGGAGAAGACAAAAAGTTTCTCATGGTCACAGCCTGCTCTCCAGGCGTGTGGCTGTGGACTTAGATTGTACTCCTGAACCACAGCTCTGTCCCCACAAACCCGCGGCAAGCCTGAGGTCAGGGTCAAGGTTCTGCAGTGATTCCTGTGGCAGATGAAGCCAAAAATTTGTCACTACCCCAACAAATCCTAAGCAGTAGCAGTGGGCCATAGTCTATCTTTTCATTCACATCCATGCTCTGCATTGTCCCTACTCCTTTTTACTCTGTGTTATGTAAGAGTATTGTTTGTACATCTCCATTCCAGCGTTAACCCTGTTCAGCTTGCAGTCAACATGCTGTGGACACAGCTTACCTTGGTCCCTTTCCAACAGTACTGTTTCCAACTGTATCCTTACCCAGCTAGTATTTACGTCATTTGGACCGTCTCCTTCCTCACTTCCTTTCCTCCTCCTGGCATTCTTTAGGCAAAGTGAAAAGCCACAAAAGAGCCCAGCCTGCGTAACTGAGCCTCCTGTCTGCCACATGCCAGCACTGAAAGTTTATATTTTTGTCCTACTCTGTTTATCTCCAGCAAGCAACCACTTACAATCTTTTCTAAATAAAATGAAGTCACTTATCATTCATGGCAATCACCCTACATGTTGCCTGATGATGGGAATGATATGTCACTGACTGTGCTCAAAGACACAAGGAACTACCCTAGGACACACCTACCTAGAGCCAGCACAGCTACCTAGGACAGGACAAGTCCCTCTGGGAGCACACAAAGAATCTGTAAATGCCAAAGTCTAAAAGGTTTCTCTTCACTGTCCCTCTGCCGGCGACAATGTGGACAACATGTCCACTATCTGTTTTTCCAGTGACACTGCTGCTTGCTGCAGTTCACGTCTGCGCCTTTACTAAGAGGGGTGACAGATGATGTTAGTTGGTGAGAGCAGCCACGTATTTTCTATTTGTCTCCCTCCTTTAACATCCTTCACTGCTGAAGAAACAGTAAAGTTAGGAGCTGTTGGACAGGTGAACAAAGGGATAAATTCAGACTGAGACACCCATGGCTTTTAAGTTGCTAATGCAATATGTGAGTGTACCATTTGGTTGCTTTGTCTGTCTCTCCCCTTTCCATAAACTCAGGTAAAACTGTTTCCTTTCTCCCGGCCTTCATTTCTCTCGCCTATTACGTCTGCAAAATGCAGATGACTCAATATCACGGAAGACTGTGATTTTCACTTCGATTCAGGTGCATAGCTGAAACTGTCACATCTGACTGAATAGAACTGAAACAATCCTCCAGAACAGTAGAAATAATTTTTTTTCTTTCTCTTCATGGCTGTCACTAGATCTTGGCAACAATTATTTACTGTGCCTGTTTATGAACTTTTCTCTGAAAAGATAGGGAATTCAGTAACTCTTCCTGCTCAGTATTCACTGGCTTTTGAAAGGCTGGTGAGCATTCAATGAAATTCAGAATACAGAGAAGAGTGAGCCCTAGTCTGAGCGAACTCTGCTTCTCACATACCAGAGAAATATACTAGTTATTTACATATTCTTTGCTCTCGCTTATCCACCTGAGACTAATCTGAATGGTGAGAACTACACAGTACACAGCATTTATTATTATTATTATTATCATTATACACTATCAGCAGGACTGACTCATATTTGGTTTGTGAAGACCCAGAACTTTTGCAAGAGGACAGACGAGGACAGAACATAATTCAGCGGCAGCAACCAAATCACACAATCAGCATTTACATGTATTTCCCATACAGCAGAATTGGATTGCTCACCATTATTTTTCTTCTTAATACAGCAAGTTACACCGTCTTAGTAGGATGACAGCTGGATAAATGTTTTCTTTTTTTTTTTTTTTTTAACTCTCTTCCCTCCCTCCCCCTTCTTCTTTTTTTCCACTGTAGGGTCAAATCTGCTCCCACTGAGCTCTCCGAAACTCCCACAGAATGCAAGCCAAATGCAAAACACAGCATTAGGCATGATGATGACAATTTTCCAACTATCACTGTATAAACTCAGGACTATTTTGGGTCTGATTTTTGAGAAGTGTTGAGTGCTAACTTCAACTGGAGCACTAGTAGCACACCTGAAAAATGCAGAACTGCAAGGTGGACACCCTAATTTTACATACTCAGAATATCTATAGCAAATATCATGGCAATTTCATGGAGTTTATGTCTTCAGCAGTGTGAACAAAAGAGCTGGGAGGGCATTTTCTAAGCAACAGCTAAGCTTTCTTGTTGGTAAGAGAGAGGGAGAGGGAGGAAGAAACTAAAAATATTCCATGCTGTTCCCATGGGGGGTGGGGAAGAGAAGACTTTTTGATTATACATAAATAAATATATAATTTCAGGGCCCTGACCCAAAATAACCTCTTATACCAGGATAAATAAATAAGCCTGTAATTGTTAGCATTGCAGCATGGAAAATATAAACCAAGTAAAATGAACGATTTGGAAAAACTCCTTATCTCCTGTTACGTCTGCTACAATGTGGTCTTTTAGGTATCACGATTCCAAGCTGTAATAATGGTATATCAGCTGAATTGTGCAAGCATTTTTGCTTCCTTGACACCAAATTCATCCTTTAAATCACTACAAGAGTGACTCCAAGAAAAAAAAATCTTATTTTTAAGAGGTGTCTCACATCATTAAGCCTACTAGCCTACTGTACTGTTTCTCAGACTAACCACTTGCTGTAGAAGGGAAAATATCAAGGAAAATAACATCAAGACACAATTTCAGGAACCTAATGATAACCCATACAAAATGGCCAATATTTTCTCAGGTATGCTGACCTACACAAGGATTAATAGGGTCAACATCCACAAATCTATACTCATGTGAGATGAGAAAAAAGCCTAAATTCGTTATATGGAACTATAAAAGAATGAGGTGGTGTCTTATATGAATCTTAAGTCTTATTCTTCCAGCAAGAACACATTCTCTGCATTAAATTATGTAGAAGGAAATGTATGTCATTTTAGGCTTTATTCTACAGTGTATTAACCATGGTACCCAACTTTGGGAGCTACTACTTCAGCCTGCAGTACATGTTAAGAGGTGCCATTAATCAAACAGCTCTTTCACACTGAAAAGACCCAAGTACACCACTAATCAGGAAACGCGTGCATTTGCTGCACTAGTGACACTCTCGCTGCATTGTGTTGTTTCCCATTATGTCCTGTGCTTGTCATAGGCCAGAGTTTCTGAATTTAGTGCTCTAAAGCCTACTTGCGTTTATAACAGAGTAAGTTTTGAAGCCATGTGCCTGTCTTCCATACCTACACTAAAGATACTGGAATGACCCAATGTCAGCATCAAGCTAACAAATCATCCTAAACATCTGAGCATGAAGTCATTCTGTTAACAGAAAAAGGAACAGATGGTGGTGGGAAAAAAGCAAGTTAACTCCACAATTGCTGGCATTTTCCAAACATCCAGCTGAAGGAATGTCGCGGTTTGTAAAGGGCAACATCCTCCCACTGTGACTTACCAGTATTATGAGATTTCCACTGAGCCACAGACTAACAGAAAGCAAGTCTATTTTCAGAGAATTCATTTGAAAAATTCCACGTTTCAGACTGTTTCACCAGTGGTCTGCTAAGCTAAGGAAGTCATGCAATCACTCAGATCAAAAGCAGCCATGGATCCCAGGCACTGGGAGGGAACCAAATAACACCTTCTGCTACACCCTGTTTCAAGGAGTTGGTCTCATAGCAATAATACAGGAGACAGTAGATTGTGCAGAGCCTTACTGTTGACCTCTTTCTTTATAGGGCCATACAGCTGCTTTCCTAGTTTGATTTATGGTCAGTGCAGAGAATCACAGAACAATTTAGGATAGAGGGCCTTGGGCAGAAGGGACCTGCTCAAAGAGAGCTAAGTTCAAAGTTAGATCAGGTTGTTCAGGTCATTGTCAAGGTTTGAATACTGAGTTAAATTAAATTGGTAACCGAAGAGCTGAACTCCTGCCACAAACTTCTAAAGCACTGGTAGGAAGATAAATAATTTTCTGATGCACCAAAGATTTCAGATAAAGTCTAATTCTCCGGCTCCAATGTACAGGGTGGGCTTTGCCCTGTGGTCATCAGATATCCTCATCATTTAGCCAGCAATACACTTGCACTAAGCACTCCACGTCCCACACAACTTCTTCAGCCTCCTACTATCTACCAGCTGCCTTTGCTTTTAGGTTATCACACATGTTGTGAGAGTTACCATGCATTTTTCAGACTTCCCAGGGTAAGAGAGAATGGAAGCACCCACCACACTCCCCCTAAACACTTCATGAAAAGCTGGGAGAAAAACTGTCATGAAGTCACATCCCAGCCTCATCAAACTGGGATTCTTTACAAATGGCTTCTCAAATACTGCAGCAAATCATCTTGTGTGTTCATGTCTGCTGCTCCCAGATACAGCGTGTGGAATAACAACTCTAAAGGAAGGAACTTGTAAGGGACACATTAAATGCTTCTTACAGCTATAAATCCATAACCAAAACAGTTTAATATTCCAAATCAATAACAGACTCTAAGAGTATTTGAAAGAGGAAAAAATACTGCAAAAAGATAGACTTGAAAACAATACAGCTTCAAACCACCCACTTCATTTATTATGAGACAAGCACGTGCTTGGCACTCTTCACACAGAAAGGATGAACCCCAAAGGGCTTTCATAGCTCAGATCAGACAATACAAAACCAAAACCCCATACTCAGACAACACAATGGTGTGATCTTCATCTGGTATATTGTATCACTAAATGAGACCAGATGAAGATCCATTTTCTCTCTTCTTTAGGGAATATCTATCTTCCTCTGAACACCTCCATGTGTATCTCCTACTTTAAAGTAGGAACCTGAAGAAATGAATGCTTTCCTACACCCAGAACTGCAGAACTCCTATCTAAATACAACAGATGTAATGCAGCCTCCTGCTCTTAGAGCCTCCATATGAAGGTTTAAATGCACAGAAAAGACCTCAGGGCTTTGGAAGAAAAGGCTTGTCTCTTCACTTTAGCTGAGAAATAACTGCCTCTCCATCTTAACCAAACTGAAACTGCACTTTACAGAATAGAGCAACCCAAGAACAAAGAGTAGGTGCAGAAACTTTCACTCAATTCAGAAAGTTTTTCCCAAAGGCAAGGAGAACTCCAGGTTTTGTATTTGCATTCATCTCCTGCTTCATCCCTGGTAGGCTAAGGTAATTATATCAAAAGCTGCAAAAGCAGCTTAGATTCCTCCAGCAGATTTCATATATATATATATATGTATTTTATATATACACACATATATACATGAATTTATATTATACATATGAATTAATTTTTATATTTACAGTTTTATCAGGAAGATGAATCCAAGATATAGGGTGAATTGCACTCTCTGGAAGCTGGAACTGTAGCTGATTTCAAGCAGGGTTATAGCAGTAATACAGCCTGGTTTTGGATTGGAAATTTTGCTTAGAGCTCTGCAGGAGTCTGAAGGCAGGCGTGGGCATGGGGGTGGAGGACAGAAGTATCTGACTCTGTATCCAGCTGCACAATATCAAGCTATACTTTATATGGTGACATTTTGCTGACAACGCATACCTCAAGGGCAAAGCTCAAAGAAAAATTCTCAAAAAAAGAAAAAAACCCGAACCTGACATGTAGACATTATCTTCATTAATGTTAAACAGCCAGCATGGGACCAAAGTGGGAGTTTGTGAAATTGAGCTGCAAATGGTATAAAAAGACTGCAGTAAAACTACTAGAAGTTAAAGTCTGACTAAGGCTAGGATTCCCCAGGGCATTCTGAAGGCTAATGTATGCTCAATGCAGCCCTCATGTTGGGAAAAGGAAAGGGAACACGAGGTGATGCAGCAGTATTTGCTGCTTCTTTGTGGGAGAGGTGTAAACCTTCTGTAGAAGGGCATCTGTGGCACTCTGCACCTGGACTGCAGCTTCACTGGTTTCAGCACTGATCTGTGACCTCAGTCCAAAGGGCTTGGACTCCTTAGTGACTGCATAACGCACACAAGTGCCTTCCACTCCATCTTTCCTGCTCCTTGCAGTGAGCTCTCCCAAGTTTGGAGACTTCACCACAAATTCAAATCCAACAAGAATACCTTAGAAGACAGATAGGTGCAGCAAAGAAAAAGTATGAACAGTGCTTAAACTGAGAATATATTCAGATTTTTAAGATTGTATCTGAAAAAAAGGGAGACAAATGGAAAAACAAAGGGAAAAACAAAGGAAAAGGAATACTGTATGCAGCTCAGACGTGTATGTTAGCGCAGGGAAAAGGTGTGAGATGATGGCAGGGCCAGAACATTGCCACAAAGTTTCCTAACTTTGCTACTCTTTCTTTCAGGTAGAGAAAAATGCATTTATATATAAACATAATAATGACAAGTTCTTTGAAATTATACAATTTAGATCAAGGACTTTTAGAACCAAGCAGAACCTGACTCCTATTCTCATATTCAATTTACTAGGGTTTTTTACTCACCAGGTAGATGAAAAAAGTAATTGATAGATATTTTAAAAATAATTGCAGGGATTGGAATCATAAAGAATTCCTCTTTTCTGCATATTGGCTGTTACAGAGTATGTTTTGGCTAAATTTTCGTCAGAATTTTTAAAGCCTATTTTGCTATTGTGGAGAAGCCTTTCTCTAGATCTGTTTCCCGTAATAGAAAAAGTATAATCAATTTAAACATTATAGCATGCATTATTTTGTCATAAATGCCATAAATGCCTCTTTCTGGAAAGTTGCAGTGTGCTGGTTATTGCTTCACTACTTGAGTTTGAATAATTACACTTGAGTAGGGAAAGTACAATCAACTCAAAGCAGCTCTTCTAGGGTACAACTAAAATCAGAAGAGTACAAAATAACCCCAAAATATCTAGGACAGCTCTTTGTAGTTATTAGGATTGAGATTTTTGTTGGCTATGTTTCCCTGTCCAGAGCAAAGCCGTACAATACAACTAGTCCAGTTTGACTGTGCTTTGGAAAGGCATATGCTACCAATTTTTCCCTCAGAGAAACACTGAATTAAAAGAAAACGAACTTGTTTAGCTCTGCAAAGTGTGTGTGCTTCCTACTAAAATCTGCTCAACTGAAGGCTTACAAATTAGTCTCTGGAGTCAGGAAAGGCCATAAAAAGAAAACTACTTGCTTTCCAATAGTAATAAGTCTAAGCGCTTGTAGGATTGTACAGAAGGCAATAAGCTATTGCCTGCACAATGAGGCCTCATTCTTTGCAATGCAGACTGCATCCAAAGCAATGGGTGCCAAAGCAGTGCAATACCTGCATTTTCTACCCTTTTTGGGATCCCAATACAAGCTCATTTACAGGTGAAATTATTGAGCTGACAACTTTTTCTTTCCATATCATTATTTTATCAGTATTTAATGACATTATGTACTTTTGTATTAGCTTCTGGTAAAACAGCACTGAATAACAGCAGTTTTCTAAACCTTGACATGAGAAATTTTACCATTTATAAATAAATACATCCAAAAGCATTGTCTAGTGCAAATTCCTGCAAAAGATATAACTAGTAGGAAATCTAGAGATAATTTTACAGGAAGGAATTACAGAAGTGGATTATATGTTTTATGTAAGTCTAAATTTCAGCTCCTGATGCCTCTTGAAGATTATCCTAAACAAAACCAGGATAAAGTACCTGAACTGGCGGAGGATGTCATAATTTGCATTCTGTCTACATATGGCTTTACTTATAACTCAATGTGGAGTCAGGGGAAGTTCATACTGCAGAGAAAGAGGCAGTCTAAAACATGTAGTACTGGTATTTTGGGTAGATGGTCAAGGTGCCATCAGTGGTGACTGATTAATGATTCTTCTCATGCAAATTAGGACAACTGCATCTCTCATTGTCCACTCTGTACTGATTAATGGTAAGGTAGAGGACAGCTGAGACTAAGAACACATTAACATTTTCCAACAGAGCAGCCTTCATTCTTTGCAAATACCTACTCCACAAATGAGTGTGAAACATTCACTATAGCTGCGAGCTGAAGCTACTCCTTTAGATCAAATCATTGGCCGTTTGTTTTTTATGTGGAGTGTGCTCTGGAAATAATGTGCCATTTTTCCAAATCTGCTATTACTTCAGAAATTCCAGTTCATGCTGCAGCAGAAGCCAGATACTGTGGGACATAGTGATTTCTGAGTCGGGGACTACAGGGGCTGCAGGGAGTACATGTACTGGAGCCTCCCAGTTTTTACTGGGAGATCTGGATAGGCTGGAGGAGTGGGCCAGCAAGAACCTTATGAAGTTCAACAAGGACAAGTGTAAGGTCCTGCACCTGGGAAAACATAATCCAGGAGTGCAGCACAGACTGGGATTCACCTGGTTGGAGAGCAGCTCTGTGGAAAGGGACCTGGGGTTCCTGGTGGACAGAAAGCTCAACATGAGCGAACAGCGTGCTGCTGCATCCAAGAAGGCCAACAGGATGCTGGGTTGCATCAAAAAGGGCATCACCAGCAGAGAGAAAGAAGTCATTATCCCACTCTACTCAGCACTTCTCAGTCCACACCTGGAGTACTGGGTACAGTTCTGGTCCCCGCTCTACAAAAAGGATATGGACAGGCTGGAAGGGGTCCAGGGAAGGGCCACCAAGACGATCAAAAGACTGGGAAGCCTGCCGTACGAGGATAGCCTGGGAGAGCTGGGTTTGTTCAGCCTTGAGAAAAGGAGGCTCAGAGGGGATCTCATCACCGTGTACCAGTACTGAAGGGGTAGCTACAAAGAAGACAGAGACTCCTTTTTTACATGGAGTCACATGGAGAGGACAAGGGGGAATGGACACAAGTTGCTCTTGGGGAGATTCCAATTGGACATGAGAGGAAAATTTTTCACAGTGAGGACAGTCAACCATTGTAATAATCTCCCCAGGGAAGTGGTTGACTCGGCCACATTGGACACTTTTAAGAGTCGTCGGACAGGGAGCTGGGCCACCTTGTCTAGACCGTGCTCTTCCTAGAAAGGTTGGACTAGATGATCCCTGAGGTCCCTTCCAACGTGTGATTCTGTGATTCTGTAACTTTGATTTTGTCTTGGTAACTTTGATTTGTGACTTAGTAGTTTTGAATCATTGTTCCAATGATTGTGCCATACAGTAATAGAGTGAACCTTACCATTGAACTTTGTTAAGTCGCACTTCTACAACAATATATGAGAACCACTTTTGCTAATACATTTGACAGTGGTTCTTTAAGTGATCTAAATCCCACTTTCATGACAGGTTTTAGTACTAATAGTTTCAGATACAAATCTAGAACAGCCAAAAGTGACCAAAGCAAGCATGGCTGTATAATACTGTGTGAATGCTCCTCTGTAAATATCATCCACAATTATGAAATTTCAATCCAGAACTGAATCTCCTCTGAGTGCCATGGAATGTTGGCTGGCAAGCTATGCCCTAGCATAAAACTTTAAATGCAGACATACATGTCTTGCCCCATGTCTTCAGAAAGGCTTGGTATCAGAAACAGGTGGAATGAGTTCTTTGATACAGTAGTGACTTTCTGCTATCAAACTGGAAACAAGTACCATAGATTACATCTGAAGTCTAATTGCCAAGATGATGGACAATGACTGATCTTCATTTTTGCAAGTGGCATTTGTTTACTTAAGACAGTCTACTAATCTCACCACCTTTGGAACAAATCAGGAAGTCCTGACCTTCCATTACTTTTAGATGAGGAAAGGCATCTGAGATTAATAATTGCCTCAGTTAGCTCAACCTGCACTTCTTGACCTAACAGCTCATAGTTTTTTGACTTGCCATGTTGCAAAGCGCAGAGACCTTACTTCCCAGGAAGCTCGAAGGACCCAACATCAGCAAGACAGATGTCGCCAGGGGCTTGTCCTAGATGGCTGACAGCATTCTGCCAACTGGGCCCTCTATGGCTAATATTAGATTATAAATTCTTCAGGGAAAAGACAGCTTTCCTCTAACGGAAAGCCTGCAAGAAGCTTTTCTGTCTCTGTAAAACAATGATGATAGGAAGATTAGGTAGTAGCCTAGAGAGAGAGAGAGAGATATGGCATCACTGATCATCCAGCTGCCTGTAAGGGGAACAATGAATAACATTGGACAGTTAAGGTTTCAAGTAACTGAAAATATGTACAATGTAATGAATAGACATCTGGCAAGAGTATCCTCTTCCAGTTAGCACACCATTTTGGATAGCTGGAGTTCAGCTAACTGAGGTTGCACTACAAATGCATTATAAAGATTTTTCCAGTATGCAGCTCCTTTAACTCCAGAGGTCTTTCTTCAGGATTCTTACATCAAATCCACTGCCTTTTTCTTTTTCTTTTTTTTTTTTTTTTTTTTTTTAAAAAGTGTCATGTAGTGAATCCAACCAACATATTAAATACATTAAAGCCTGAATCTTCCTGCCAAGGCTGACTGGTCCGGGAGGTGGAATGTGCGGTTCTCTAAGTCGGCTACAAATAGATCTTCTCCCCTCAGAGCTGAAAAAGCCTGCTGAGCCAGCCAGCAAAAATGTAAAGCAGACATTAATCACAGCAGCCTACACCTTCCTTCCACTTGCAAGCTCTGTGTACCAGCAGAAAGTATGGAGAGAGCACCAAAACAACTGAGCCTAGACTGCTCTTACGCACTTCCTGAACTATTGCTAGCTCAGAGGCACTGTAACTAATTTATTGCTATTAACTTCCCTGTGTGATGTATTTCAACCAAAAGCAACACAAATATAAAGCACCCATCTGATTGGTTTGACTGAGGTTTTCTTTAGTTACATGGTAAGAAAGTGAATTTTTCCCTCCCCTGAGGAAACAAAGGCAGCAAACACAACATCTGAAAGAGCATCATCAGTGTTGCAATCTGCCATCTTCAGTATTGAAACCTAAACATCCTCTTTCAGATTCTGTTATGCAGACTTACATAGAAAGATACATTCTCTCATAGAATCACTTGTACATTTAAGAAACAAAACTAACCAACAAACTAACACGCTTTTTTATCCTAACATTTATTGTTAATGAATACATGCTGTTGGGTCTGTCTTTGTTTCTGACTGTTTGTTTCCTTCCTAGAGCTGCAAAATTTTTCTACCACACCACTCCTGCAGGAATTCCTCTTTTACAAGTTTCACAGCAATGATACAATTTGTCAATTCACTTGGCCATCATTCTGCCAGTGACAAAATACCCAGTGTGATACATCATCCTCTGATTTACTGCCTCTCTCACTGGTTTGTCAGAAATTTGAAGACCTTGAATGGAGAAGTGTTATACAGAAATTGATAGAGCAGGTCTTCTTCACTTTCCAGTGCAATATGGAGCATTTCCTACAAGCTCTGGAAGACCTTGAGCGACCAAGTTTTAAGCCATCACTATTACTATGTACTTCATAGGTATTTGAAGACATCCTGAAAGATTTCAGTAACACTTTCTATTCTAAGCAACCTACAAAAGTTTTTAAAAATACCTTAAAACATTTCCATTATAGTTTTTCTTCCAGCTCAAAGGAAAAAAAAAACAAAACAAACCCAAAACCAAACATGTAAAAGATTCAAAATGGGACAACGTATGATTTTAACTCATTAACATTCTCTTCAGAAATCACACATACATACACTACTTATAAGAAAGTCGTGCCATGTTCATGCTGATAAAAATCCTTATATCGCTTAATCATGTTCTTGAGTAAATAGTAAACACCTAATTCAAAACTAGATGTCTATCAGTAATTATGTACATGCACACAGAATTTATTGGTAGGCTACTTCAGTCAGGACAACAGTAGTACCTTCTTTTTGCTGCAGTAAATCTGCCATTTCTTCTCTGGAGGGAGTGCAAACATAGCCTCTCTGTTCTTGTCTGTGAGATCCAATTCATCCTGGAGATCATGAAGAAGAAAAACAGAAAAAAAAACCCAGTCAACAGCTGCATTGGTAACTTATAATAGGTTGAGAGGAATCTGGACCAGGTATGTTGACTAGCCTTCAATCAAAAGGCAGAGGACTTAGTGGCTCCCAAAGGCTTGAAAGATTATTGGTTTTGTAATTTTTACCTCACTACTGTGAGTTCTCCCTGTCAGAGCAGAACCTATCAAGAGAGGAAATCTGAACCACTGCCATGTCAAACTTCCATTAGTAATGATAAGTCAAGGATGGGAAAGACCACATGAAAGGCATGAAGTGAAAAACTCAAAGCCCTGGCTTATGTGACACAGACACTCCATACAATTCTTAGAGGAAGCCTAAAAATTCAACGCACCTTTTTCCTGGCCTGCAGTACTAGCTTGGTCTTCCATAGAAGGAGAATAGTGAAATTGCTGATCTTTTAAACAACGGTCATGAGTTGTCTAGTGGCAGTAATGTCAAAAGCAACCTACAGGTTGAAATGTTTGTCCAGATGTTTGTCCTCTAAACCACACAGTTCCCAGCATAAGACAACCAGGATTTCAGACATAAAGGCCATATCTCCACAGTGTCACATCAGGCTGAACAGACCAGCAAAATCAGTCTCCGATATGAAAAGTGAGTTCAGTGGAACACACCCTTTTAGAGTCTAGCCAACCTTACATTTACAAAATTAAATACAATGCTCTGATCTGGAACTGACTCCCAACTCTGTCACAAAAGCTCCCTCTGGATACACCACTAAATTCCTCAGGTTTGGTTTCTCTTCTGTAAATGGTGGATATGAGGATAGCCTGGGAGAACTGGTTTTGTTCAGCCTTGAGAAAAGGAGGCTTAGAGGGGATCTCATCACCGTGTACCAGTACTTAAGGGGTAGCTACAAAGAAGATGGAGACTCCCTTTTTACACGGAGTCACATGGAGAGGACAAGTTGCTTTTGGGGAGATTCCAATTGGACATGAGAGGAAAATTCTTCACAGTGAGGACAGTCAACCACTGGAATAATCTCCCCAGGGAAGTGGTTGACTCGGCCATGTTGGACACTTTTGAGCTGTCTGGACAGGGAGCTGGGCCACCTTGTCTAGACCGGGCTCTTCCTAGAAAGGTTGGACTAGATGATCCCTGAGGTCCCTTCCAACGTGTGATTCTGTGATAACAATAGGCTCTCTTCCTATGCAACATTGACTCTGAAACCATCAAAGCAGAGACTGCTACTTGCACTGTGTTATTTAGCGCTGATCGGAACAGGGCTCCAATCACAGCTGCCAGTTTCAGGTGCTAATGGGAATTAAACAAATAAGAATGGTCTTCATAGCAAGCAGCCTGTATGAGCAGGGACAAAGATGTCTAAATGAGAGTTTCAGCAATATAAAGACAAGCTTCCAATAACTTTTCAATGAATCAGTTTTGGCAGGGATTTCTTTTTCCTATATATTTGAAAGTGTTTGGAGAAGGAAGTGTCCAGGGGTCCAATATCAAGATGACATTGCAGCACTAGGAACACTGCACATGCAGATTCTGGCACCCACAATAGCCTAGCCCAAGCAGAGACAATACCTCTTTAACTCAGCCCAACAATGGCTCATTTGGAAAGTGTTCAGGGCTGGGAAACTTGTGAAAACAGTGAGCTAAATTGCACACTGAGCCTGGTAGCGGCTGCTGACAGATTTAAAGGCCCATAGAGGTTTCAGCTGCAAAAAGGTACAAAAGAAATGCAAACAGTAACAAGGCGAGGTCAGTGCCAGCAGCCCAAGGTAGAAGAAGCTGGAGGGTTTTTCTAAAAAAGAAAGAGTTTAAAGGCAAAAAAGCCCAAAAATTTTAGCTGTGCAAAAATAGTGCAAACCATGTGGAAATGTTTAGGGTGAGTTTCCAAACAAGGGGGCAGCCAAGCAAGGCAAGGAGTTTTATCCTTGCTACACACAACTAGAAAGCTCAGGCCAGGATCACATTCTTGGGGGGAGAGGGAGAGTGAAACGACATGTAAGGTCTTAAGGCAAGCAAAGGAATGCTGTTGGAGGTCAAGCATGTGGGAGTGAAAGGAGGGGCAGACAGGGAATCAGAAATGCCAGGTTTGGAAGAACTACCAAAGAGGCCAGAATACACATCTGAAATGAGCTGGCTGGGCTCAGCTAAATTCTTAGAAAAATCATGATTGTTTTATTGAACTGCCTAATGATCTTAGCCTTTTTTTAAAATTTTATTTAATAAAACCAGCTAACTTGTTTTTCTAATCCATGCTACTCTTTCTGCAGTCTTGTGGCAGATCAGACAAGTAGCAAAAGCTCTTCTCAGAAGCTGTGCACAAAACTGAACGATGACCTCAACCAATATTGTTCAACACAACCATTTCATCAAAAAAAAATGCTCCTATTGACTAAAACCACCCGGGGGGCAGGATGCTGACACTAAGCAGCTTCTAGACACTGCCCTGGACACTAGCAATATCAGGGACATAAAAAGCACTCTGCTTTCAATGGCCCAGTAAGAATATGCAACTTCCAGTCACGTAATTTTGCATCCTGATAGCATGACATTCTTTTCAGGACAGAAGCCTAGAAGGATGGTTTGAAAGGAGGGAAGATCCAGTGGGAACAAAGTGCACCCACACCCTACTTTGTTGTGACTCAGGATGGTAGACTCAGTCAGAAGAACATTAGAAGTCATCACATTTGCTCAGGTAACATAGTAACAGGGAAGATGCTCAGGGTTCCAGGCATAACTCCACCACAAGAGGCAGACCCAAACACACCTGACTGGTAAATAGCACACGGTGGATGGATTACCCTTCCTTTTGAAACAGCCAGTGTTTCTCTTCGTTAGGAGGCAAAATGCTGGGTTCTAACCCCCAGGTCAGAATGGCAGGTAGCAAGCATGAATATTCATCAGGGAAAGAGACACCTCCAGAACGCATAGCAGCAGTCAAGCTCTTCAACACCCTTTCCTGAAGTTACTCTTCAGCAAGTGTGCTTCTTCACTTAGAGGAAGAAAGGAGAGGGAAGAACTGAAGAGGCCTACATGCTCCCCTCTACCTATACCATTAATCAAATCCCACCCTATAAAGAACCAAGAAATCCCTGTAAAATATGAGACATATGAATCCTTCTTCTGGAACCCTCCAAATCATCTTACCTCTCCCACCCCCATCCCATTTCTACAGAAAAAGATCAGAAGACCACCATGACTACACAGGAAACCCCTGGATCAAGATAAGAAAGAAGATCCTGGATCAGGCAGATATTTTCCTATTCTGACTCAGGAACCTAACAGATGGCACATAAGGAAACTTGCTGCCTTGGAGGGAAGCAGGAGGAACAACAGAAAGAATAAATTCCAGAAGGCTAATTTGGTCCACGAATAGGTCATTCTGACCCAAAGACAGAAGCAGGTCTGTCAGCATGTAGAACTTCAGACCCTAGAGTTAGCTCAGTGACAGCAAGCAGCTATTGAAGGAGAAAGGAATTGCAAAGGTTGGCAGGAAAGGGGAAGAACTACAAACTCTGAATGCAGTCATGCAGACTGGGGTTGGAGCCAGGCTAAGGAAGTTGACATGACCAAATACCCAGGGAGCAAATGTAAAGGGCAAGAAAAAAGGGTCGATCAGAACAAAGTGGAGTACACACCCTCCTCTATCACCTGTGCCAGTTTCCCAAGCGACATGCAGTAACTCCTCTTCTATAACTTGGATAGGCAGCTTGGTTCCAGCAATTCATGCCAGCATGACCCTGCACAATGGAGCTCAGCCTTCAGTCTCTTAAAAATACTTGAAGCTGCAAGTGTTCTCATGAAACACTGCTTAAAAAGGCATTTGCCAGGCTGGCCTGAGAGAGATGTAAAGTACCTCCAGTTAGTATTCCTTATAGTTCTGTCCTTTATTTCCTATTTTCTTTTTTTTACTGAGAGAGGGATACATTCAGTTAATTTCACTTTCATGTGGGCGTTTTTTAAATTTATTTACTCAGACTGAATTTCAGTGATAATACATTTAAAAGGTACTGGAGCTGGATTTGAGGTTCAAATATTTCCAGTCCAGTTCTCAGGCCAAAAGGGAAGACAGCCTCCATTCAAAATGGCTACAACCCAAGGAAATAAGAGACAGAGAGAAAGAAAGGGAACAAGAAGGAGGAATGGGTAGGAAACGTAAAACCAGTATGTTGTGGTTTTATGTCCCTTGTTTTGGGGAATATTCATCAAAGAATGAAAGCTGGATTTGATGCTGGGTAGCCTTCAGCTCGATAATGATACCAATCACAGCCCCAGAAGAGCTAAAGAGAAAAGCATTTCTCACCTAGACTGGGTAGCACTTTTCTTAGTGATGCAAAATGAAATTAATATAGAGAAAAAGTAATATTTTGGGAATGTAGAAGAGTGGTTCACCTGGAGAGAGAACCACTAAAGGAGAACTTTTAATACCTGCCAACATCTCTGTACTGAAATGTGTATTGCACCTCCACCATTCAGTCTGTGGAAAGGTGGGACAGTCACAAGATAGGTGCTCCTTCATCAGCTTACTTCACCTGGCCTTGCAAGAAGACATATACAGTCCATAGGAATTTTGGAATTTAAATGGCAAAAACTTGAAATAGTTTGAAAGGCAAACCTTGTAAGATACTCAAAAACACAACTGAGGTTTCCCATTTCCAACATATTGATGCTGAAGTCACAGCAGGGGTAGGATGGAGACCCGAAGTCTATACAGAGAGTAATAGGGCTTCAGGGCTCCAAATCAGAATACTGGAGACAAAGATCCCCAACCTTGGTTCTCCGGGGATATGTGAACACTGATGGGAGATTTCCTTAGTTCCAGTTTCTCATTCTACTTGTCTCAGTTCCACTGGCTGCTGGACTTCATAGCCACCAGGGAGCTTCCCACTGACTTAAGGTCAGACAGCTGCTTCATTTTGTAAAAGACAAAAAACAACAACCCAAAACAACCATCCAACCAGCCTTCAGAGGCTGGTGGGGTTGGTTCAGGGCTTTTTTGTTGTTGTTGCTTATTTTTTTGTTTTGTCTTCATAAAAGTTTAATGAATCGTGCATAGCATTTCCAGATTGATGAAGCACAGAATTATGACGTGATATGTTCTGTTTACTGCAAGCAATAACTTACTTAATATGGGCATAACATATATTTTGCCAGGAGGGAGAGGAGATTTTGCTTATTTTCTTATGTTTAGTTGGATACCTGTCTTCTTTCATCAATTTCTTATAATTTCAGCTATAGATAGCTGAGTGACACTTTTAATTTTTGTCTGTAGGTCATAGTATCTTTTACTTACAGTGTTCTTGAAAGCACATCCTTTCTGTAAGCATCCACCCCAGGCCTGCGTTTCACATTTACTGGCGCTTTTTTAATGACTGAGAGAGTTAATGGCATCTAAAAGCATATTCTCATTCTTAAAATGTTTCTATCTCCATACAAACATATTCAGGCAATTATTAACGAATTATTAAAGAATTAAATCCTTTTACCATCCCCAGAGGGAGTAGCTTTGGCATGAAATCAATATTTTACTCCACAGAATCCAACACTAAGACGTAATACACTGGCAAATAGGCCTCATCACTTCAGCTGTTCAGAGATGGTTATTTTGACTGTCTGAATATAGCTCTACTGCACCGTTTGGTTCTTTAGCAGCAGATGCCTACTCGAGCAAAAGCACAGCCCAGTCTTGGCATCCACAGGCACCATGGGAACCAAATCTTCAGAGGGCACAAACTGGCAAAGCTCCTCAGAAAGGTTAATCTTTACTTTCCCTTGTTAAATGCAAAATGGAAACTTAAGAACTTCCAGAACAGATGAGATGGGCAGTTAGCTGACCTGTGACCAGCACCAAAAGCTTCAAAGGGCTCTGCAAAAGCCCTGCAAGTACAACGCCACAGAGAAAACTCTGTAGATGGCCGAACGCTTCCTGCCTCCCTGCCTCAAAAAACTGGCTGATCCTGTGATGCAGGTGAGTTAATATCCCTTTGAAGATGGGGATAGCACTGGTATTTGCAAATATTTTTTTGTGCAGCTCCAAAGTTTTCCTTTCACTCAGTCACACCAGAATTATCCTTAATGGTTGAGTCATCCTATAGGGAACAAAAGTGAGAAAGTAGGAATTATATGACAATACCTTTACACACGCTGGAAAACCTTCAATATTTGAAGACTTTTTGTTTTACTAGCTTGCTTGCATACTCACCTAAAAAATTTAGGTTCCAAGGGTATGTTCATTTTTACATTATGACCTAGCACTGTATGAATTTTAGTTAAATGCACCGCTCTTACCTTGCTTCCTGTTCACACCCCCATTCCTTCCTTTCTCTTACACACACCTACCCTTTCTTTTTTTTCTCCTCTCTGATCTTTTTCTCATTCCCCTTGACCTTTTTTCCTGTCATACTCAAATGCCCTCTCCCTTATCCACCTTCATTCTTTCTCAGTCTCTTAACAGCATCCACTGATGCTCCTAAGTGTCATAGCACAGCTGACAGCCTTATGCCCTCGATGAATTTATTTAAATCTTGTACAAAGTAAACAGTGATTATGACACACCATGGGAGCCCATCCAGCATCCACTAGCAGGCCCCAGAGAAAGTTCATGTTCATGTGCAATCACTTTGAGGGAACTGTTAATGGTGGGTTAATCAATGCTGAAGTACTACTGAAGCTGACATGAGAAAAATGGCACCGACATGTCTGGAACTGTAGAGGAAGGGGAAGCAGTGGAAAGAGAGCAGGGACGAGGTTGTCAGCAGCATGCTACAAGCATTTGTAATAGAGAATCCAATCCAGCATAACTATTATAGCTTTAGCAAGTGAACTGAGTAGGACCACATTGTTAACCCGATTTATATTGTCTTTTACATTAACAACAGTCCCAGGAACCTTTATTTTTCAGGTCATGCTGCCTATGCGAGGTTCTGTTAGCAAATAACAAACAGGTTAGTCTGGTGGATCACATTTGAGCTGTGTCTCTGCCCACCAGGGAGGGCGGCTGGGGAAGAGTGGAGATACTCTGATCACAGGTCCAGAGGCTGCTGTCCAAAAAGCTGCTTCAGAGATAACTGCTGTGAGTGAATAAACAAAACAATAAAAACAACAACAAAAAACCCCTGATCTTCTTCAGATCTCAGTCTCTTAGCAAAAAGCTTATTAATCCTTCAAGGAGAAGAGATAAACCTTCTCTATTTAATCACCGTGTCCACCTCCAGGGGACAGTATAGGATTGTTCCCCTACAGTTTTCCTTCCATTGCTTTGTTCAATACAGCTCACCAGGCTGACATGTAAGAGGCAGCCTGCTGGAAGAGTATGCATTTCCAATACTGAGGAGGTCGATAAGGCATTCTGAAAGACTGCCAGCCCAAACTGTCAGTGAATGAGGTTCATTCAACTGCACAAACTTCCTACTCTCATGTACAAACTGAAGCAATGAGCAGTGTAAAAAAAGTACTGCCAGCAAAGCTCCCTAAAAAAAGAGACACATTTCACAGGCTTTACCTAATATGCAACTGCAAACACTGGAGTGTGATTGAGACAGGCATCGAGAGGAGTGAAACAGAGCCTCCTTCTCTAGACGACCAGTTCCCATCCCTCCCTTCTCATGGCTGTGTCTGGCACAATGGCATGGCTGTAACTACAGCAAAACTTGATGGCAGATGCTCCTTCAGTAGGCAAGAACACTACCACCCACACAGCTACCACATCTCCAGATGCAGCACACTGGTTAAAAGTTCCCACTTGGGCACCTGATATATGTCCCGAGTCCATTGATAACCCACAAATAAAAAGAAAAACAACCCCCAAAACAAACTCTTCCCTCCCCTCAAGCTCTTCCACCTCATCCTAACCCTTGGAATTAAAAGCAGCCTTTGTAAAGCACACAGAAACAACACACCATATGAGGCTGGGGAGTAACATTTTGATCAGTTTCCCAATTGATAAGAATTAGGTGAATCACTGCAAAACATCATTGGATTCCATGCATTTGCATACACATAGTATGTATATGTGCAGATATGCATGCCACTTGCACCTCACAGACAAAAGAACTATATACATAAGACATCATGTAACATCTGCCTATACCTACAGTGTTGCATCGTTATATTTCTGCATGATGAAACCACTGCGCACGCACGAGTTGCTCACACAGCCTGCTGGTATAGGAAGCAATGTTTACATTTCAGCTACTGCCACATATCCAACTGTAAAGCAGAAAAGCAGACAAACAAAAGGTTGTGATTCCCCATATACTCTTTTTCCTTCTTGCTTTTTCAAAAAGTTGCAACTTTACAACCCCTTCAGTACCAGGGGCCCAAATCTCTTGATTCTCTCATAACAGTACAAGGCAGAACGCACCTTTTGTTTAAGTACTAGATGATGTGTTTCTCTTCTACCCTGCCAACACAGAAGTTACTCATTCTTAAGCAGACTGAGAATTTCATCCATCAAGGGCACTGCTTTTTGGCAGAGAAATTTATCTCGCAGAAAGTCAATTAACATTCCCCCTATCTCCAAACAGCCCCCTGCTGTACTGCTTTTTTTCTTTCTTAATCATTGCTTAATTGCTTCTTTGCTTCCTGGAGAAGAGCTAAATCCTGTCTCTCTCTTACCTCTCAAAAGTTCTCTGTGGCTTGACAGCATACAAGTACATGTAACCAGCAAGGCTTATTGTGGCAGTCCCCTTTTACAGGCCACTAGAAGCATCTGCTGTTCATTTTTCTGCCCTTCACAGGCAAACCACATGCATGAGACAACAATCTGCTGGGCCAAATAGAAAGAATGAGGAAAACCAGTACCTGTTTATGCAACAATACACACAGATTTTTAGAGAGACAGATCATGGCTTAGATATGCATTCTCCTGTATGCAGGGCTACAACATGGGTTGAGCAAGAGGGACAGTCCATGGATATGGGTGGGCATATGAGGACAATAATGCAAACAGTTGACCATCATCAATGCTTTTTCTGTTAAGATGGGCCGCATGTCCCCATCAGTGAATTGGAATGAGCCCAATGAGAGGGATAGGGATGAAAACTGAATAGTCAGGCTCATGTCTAATCTAAATCCCTGCTGCTGCAATTTAAGCCTATTACTTCCGGCCCTATCAACTAGAGACATGGTAAGCAGATTTTTTTCCTTCCTCTTGATAATTTTTCTTTCCTCTTGGTAGTTTTCAAGCCTGTTAAAGGCTCTTGTAATGTTGTCTTTCTTGAGGCTAAACAAGCCCAGCTCTTTCAGTCTTTCTTAGAGGTCATGTCCTCTGGACCTCTCATTCCTCTTCTAATTGACTTCCGGGCTCTCCCCAGTCAAAGTACATCTTTCCTGAAGTGCACTGTTCAAAAGTGGGGACAATGTTCCAGCTGAGACCTTACCAATGCTGAGTGCAAAGATTACTTCATGCATCTTCCAGACCGCATTCCCGGTTATATATACCATTAAGACAATGACTTTTTTTTTTTTATGAAATCCCTCAAAACCTGCATGATTTACATTCATTTGTGATCCACTATAATCCCTAGCTTCTTCTCTGAAGAAGTGTACCCACATATCTGCTTCCCATCCTGAGTTACCAGACTTGCTCCTAAAAGGAACATGTTTTAACTGTCCCCATCCTTTTTCACACAATTTCTCCATCTACTTTTAAGCTTGTCTTTTAACATATCCACAGTGTTTACAGCCTAGTGACATTTGGAAAGTTAATAGTTATGCTCTGTATTCCACTGTCCAGTCAACTAAATGAAAACACCAAACAGAACTGAAGCTTGATACATCTTTTCACTGTGACAAGTTGCAAGTCCTCTAGGGCTAGCACCACATTTACCTCCACATTCTGATTATGCACAGTATATCAAATACCTCCCTCAAAGCTTCTAGTATCACCATACATATAACACTAAATAACAATAGAATCTGCTGTTTCAGCACAGTGCCCATTCCCCGCCCCTCATTTAATTTCCTTTCCTTTTCCCCATATTTCCCCCTCCCTTCCCCCTCCCTGTGCCAGGGCTTGTTTTTCATGCCAAGGTCCTTTAGATGAGACCCTGTATGGGAAGGTAGGTGTGGGAAAGGTTATTAGGAAACTGCCATCTAAACTGCTACCTTTCCGGCTTCCCCACCCTCTCCCTCCCTCTCCCTTCTACAAAGTCTCCTCTGTTCTGTTTTAATACTAATGAGTTCAGAGGAGATTCCTAGGCTGGAGCAATTCACAGCTTCGACTGTGCCAAAGCACACAGGCACACACCTCTCTGATCGCTTCCTGCCCAAACACAGTCCTGCTGGCTCAACCCTCAAAATGCGGGCTGGGAATGACTGCTGCAGCCCTGTGCCAAAGGCAGGCTGAATTTCCAGGGGCGTCGGTGCCACCTACTCCTCTCCTCCCAGCTTTATCCTCTTGTGTGCATCCTATTTGCCATATGTCCCTATGGAGGAAAACAAGGGCAAGTCAGAGCTTGGCTGACCTTTAAATCTCTGATAAAGTATTACATAAAAGGGCAGGAGGAACTGAAAGGTCAGTTAAGAATTTAATGAGCAAAATTAACTTCTTATTGAGCTTTGGTTGTGCAGCTCAGACATACACGCTCAAACTTATATCCAGGGTAAGCTCAAAGGACTCCCATAAATCAACAATATTTTTGGCATGAGTTCAGATTTACACAGATAGAAGTGAAACCAGAAGCTGGCTTTATTTCTTCTCTTGCTCTCTGAATAATTACTCCAGATTTAGTAGTGCAAACCAGAGATCAGAATGTCCCTAACTCCATTAAACTAGGTGGGCTTACTCTGGATTTACACCAGTGCAAAATATTAACCAAATTACCTGCCTTAAATGTAACAGAGACTAAACCTCTCGGCTAGACATCCTCTATAACACAGGCTTGTTCTACAGTCTGCAGCACAGACTTCAGGCATAGAATGGACTGAGCAGTCTACCAGCCCCATTTTCACTAATGGTTAACTTCTACTTCAGTAGATGGACATGAGTTGTATCTACTACTAATCAGTCCAGACCAGCTAGAAGAACACCCATAAATGAGGCTTCTTTTATCTCCTCTGGGGTGAGGTGGAAGGCAATTCCACAATGCTTTTCACTCACATAAACTGAGTATTTCCATAGTCAAACACTGATTGAAGGCATGACAGTGTATTTGCTTATTCACTCACCCCCTGTCCTGTCTCATTGCTCAAGTATTCTGATAATCAGAACAGCAACCACTGTGCTGACATCACTGGGCTTAAGAAAACACTAGCCAAGATGTTTTTCTCTAAATATTTCTAAGAAAGGAATTATCATAAACTTTCACAAAATACAGCAAAAAGAATAAGAGAAGGATAAGCATTTGCCTTGCGGAACAAACTCATCTCCTAACAACAAATCATAATTGCATTTATTATCTGGTTAAGCATTTGTAATCCAAAAGTTCTCTCACATCATTAATGTGGAAGCCAACAACTTTACACCAACTGACAAACTCATCCAGCTGTTGTTCTCTGTACAAGATGTAATGCTGAAACACAGCCACTAAAGCAATCCCAATGGATTTTCCATGACTTGGGGATCTCCCTGGACACCTTCCAAACTGGGAAACTGCAATCTGCTTTCCCCTTGTAATTTCCTTTGGAGAAGTTATTTGTCAAATCTCCACCTAGTAAAGCATTGCATAACATTATCGTGCGTGCTGCTGAATTTTTTTCAGAAGGTGTTTGTGTTATTAGTCTGGGAAGCCTTTCCCTTTATGTGGTCAACAAATGATGGGAAACTGCAAAATTAAAAGATGGCCTTAGGTGTTTTTAATATAGAAGTGCACAGAATATACAGATGTTGATTAGGGTCCTTTTCCATGCAGCACTGGGTCCACATGTGAAAGAAAGGAGAGTCTGCCCAGGAAGGCTGTACATTATTGTATCAGATACTCCCTAAAAAGAGCAAGTAGGTAAGAGCTAGGCAATGTCTGTGACAGGAGGCAATAGTAGAGATTTCCTCCTGAGATCTTCAAATACAATACATTTTGCCACTGGGAGACTCCTGTACTGCCTATGACCTACACATGCTGCAAGTTTTCAGCACCTTTTCAATCTGGCTACAATTCTGTACTAAAACTGGTTTAAGAAGCATTACTTTTCCCTGTTTCATACCAGGGAAAGAAACTCACAAATGCACAAAATGAGCTGTATAAGCTTGCAGAGGTACCTAGGAAAAAGATGTAATGGCTCTTTAAATATTTTCG
This sequence comes from Phalacrocorax carbo, assembly GCF_963921805.1. Taxonomy (NCBI): domain Eukaryota; kingdom Metazoa; phylum Chordata; class Aves; order Suliformes; family Phalacrocoracidae; genus Phalacrocorax; species Phalacrocorax carbo. Next base: position 17,429,880 of record NC_087515.1, on the reverse strand, counting down.
TCCCAGCAAGCTTACAGACTGTTTCATTTACAGAAAACGAGGTACCTAGCATTAAAAGCTCTGGGTCAGTGGTGTTCCAGTGCCAGGTGGAAGACATCTGTCTGTAATTCCTCCAGACAAAACATGCTGAAGACAGAGAAGTTGTGGAGGCAGCCCAGTGTGATGAGCGACAGAAAAAGCACCTTCTGATGCTTGCCTTCCATGTGCTCCTCCCACCCAGTGCTGAAGGGATGAGCAGAAGGGCCACTCATCTCCTCTGTTTAGTAACACCAAAAGTTTCCCTTTACCCAGTGCAGAGGAAGGTGCCAGGAAACTGCTGACCTGAAAACCTTGTACTCTAAAAAGGTGCTACTCCACCCACCCAGCCTCACCTGTGGTACCTTGTGCTCCCCACTTTGGAGTCTTGCAGACCAGACACATGACAAGAAAAGGCCATTTCTCTCCAAAACTTCAAGAGCCATCCCAGATTACCTTAACAGTTTCCCTGAATGATAAACAACCTTGAGCACTGTTTGAAGACACTATCCACCTATAGAAGGACACAGAGGCATGACATAATTATAAACCCTTTTCCCACTCTCCTTCAGGCTATATGATACGCTATAAGAGCAATGATAATATCTGATATAAATTGCTACTAGATGAGCAAATGCAGTCAATTTGAGTCAACACGTTAAACGATGATCCTTTATGATTGTTATCTGCTTCTCCATTCAATTATCTTAATTTGTTAACAGTTCCTCCTAAACCCCAGCTACACTCTACCTCAGTAGTGATAACTCCTATCCTGCAAAACACTTGCATCCCACCCTCTTTCACTACCATTCCTCTTCACTGGAAAATTTCACTGACTCCTCAGCATCAGCTGGTTACTTTTACATTGCTATTTTATAAGGTCTTCATTGTCACAGAGACCTGGCTCCCCCTTTCTTGCTCAAATCAGGCTAAACGACAAATCATACGTCCTACAACATCTCAGATCTGGCCCTTCTTCTATGAGCTGCAGAAGAAAGAGACGCCTGTAATTCAAGCTCCCTTCATCAATGTGCAAGCTCTCTCTCACCAAAAGGAAAAGATCATCTTGGCCTACCATTCACCCCATGTCACCTCCATCTTTGCACCCTGTCTTTGCTCTCCCTTCAGCACCACAGCTACTTCATTCAGTGTGTCTTTTTCTTCAGTGCTTTGGAAAACTTTGTCCCTCCTTATCGCAATCTCCTGTCCAGTTATAATCTGGCCATCACAGTCTTCGCATGATGTAGTACTTTCCTTTGCCATTTCTCCAAGATGCATCTCCAGGTGGCATCTTCTTCTCACAAATGACCTTTCTGACCTGAGTCATAACAGTCTCCCATCTCTCCTCAGCAGACCAAACCTAGATTCAATTATTCTCTCTAGAAGGTGAGGAATAAGGTCTTAGTAGATTTGTAAGTCATCTAATACAGCTCTGATCAATGTAAAACAATAATAAAGAGAAATAAGAAAAGGAAAGAAAGTGCAGAAGGGCAGGAATCATACTTGTAGATGCCATTTCAAAGCAGTGGAGCAATAGGACATCCCTGTACTGCTGCTGCTGGCTCCTTTTCTACTGGAGAGGGCAGTGCCTGTTACGTGTAGTCAGTAGGCATCAAAGTGGCAGGAACTATGGGAGAATGATGTTTCAATTCTAAAAGGAATGTAGGAAATTGTATGTTCTTTATCCACCCAAGTGGATCTGGAAGAGCTCCAGAAAGTTGAAATAAAGATAAATTATTATGATCCTCCAGCTAGCAAGTATGACTCCTACTATCAATACCTTCTCAGTCTTTTATCACTTCAGCAGCCTTCAGACTCAATCCAGAAAGCTCCTGACTCTTCATTATAGCCATAATGCAACAGAAAAAACATTCAAATATTAATGATATCTTACTAAGGGAAAAGGCTACAGTAGAGCTTTACGTTATTTTTTTTCTTTTCATGTAATGCTGCCTAACACTTGCAGCTGTGCCAAAACAAGATAGTATTATCAAATCATCTGATAAGGTACTTCTGAACAGTAAGGATATCTACCCTATCCATGGCTTAGTGGATAGGATGTCATGACAGCTTCCAAGCATTCAGTAGAGGGAAGACTCATAGAATCACAGAATGTCCTGAGTTGGAAGGCACCCACAAGGATCATCAAGTCCAACTCCTCTCCCTGCACAGGACAACCCCAAATTTACACCATATCTCTGAGGGCGTTGTCCAAGTGCTTCTTGATTAGCGTCAGGCTTGGTGCCGTGACTGCCTCACTGGGGAGCCTGTTCCAGTGCTCCACCACCCTCTGGGTGAAGAACCTTTTCCTAATATCCAACCTAAACCTCCCGTGGCACATCTCCCTGCCGTTCCCTTGGGTCCTGTCATTGGTCACCAGAGAAAAGAGATCAGCACCTGCCCCTCCTCCTCCCCTTGTGAGGAAGCTGCAGACCACGATGAGGTCTCCCCTCAGCCTCCTCTTCTCTAGGCTGAACAAACCAAGTGACTTTAGCCACTCCTCCTACGGTTTCTCCTCTAAACCCTCCACCAACTTCATGGCCCTCCTCTGGACACTCTCCAGTAGCTTTGTATCCTTAATGGACTGTGGTGCCCAAAACTGCACACAGCACTCAAGGTGAGGCCGCACCAGCACAGAGTAAAGCGGGACAATCACCTCCCTCAACTGGCTGCAATGCAGTGCTTGATGCACCCCAGGACTCAGCTGGCCGTCTTGGCTGCCAAGGCACACTGTTGGCTCATGGTCAACTTGGTGTCAACCAGAACGCCCAGATCCCTCTCTGCAGAGCTGCTCTCCAGCCTCTCATTCCCCAGTGTGTATGTACATCCAGGATTGCCATGCCCCAGGTGTAAAATCCAGCACTTGCCCTTGTTAAACTTCATATGGTTGGTGATTGCTCAGCTGTCTAGTTTGTCTAGATCTCTCTAGAGTGTCAGGAGCTCCTCCCAGTTTTGTGTCATGAACAAACTGAATTAGTATGCCTTGCAGTCCTGCATCCAAGTCATTTACAAAGAGATTAAAGAGTACCGGCCCTATGATGGATCCCTGTGGAACCCCACCAGTGACTGGTCACCAGCCCAGTGTAACCCCATTGACTATAACTGGCTCGACCCATCAGCCAGTTGCTCACCCACTGCATTACATGTTTATGCAGCTGTATGCTGGACATTTTGTGCAGGAGGATACTGTGAGAGACAGTATCAAAAGCTTTACTGAAATCCAGAAAGATGACATTGACTGGCTTCCCTTGGTCAACTAGGTGGGTAACCTTGTCATAGAAGGAAATCAGATCTGTCGATCAGACACAAGATCGACATATTAGCACATGCATTCTCTCATGGTCTCATCTGAAAGATCTGTTCTTTCACCTCTTTTTGCATTCTAAGCTACATATCTGCTGTGCTTCCAAAATCCAGTACTTCCTTTATGTCCTAGATGGACTACATGCATTTCCTCAGTCAGGGAACATTGGGATTACCCTGTTAAATACATGTAGTCTAGTAAGTAGGTCTTTCTGAGGTGTTTCATGTCTACTGTAAGTATAGAATACTCAGAACACACTCAACCATTGTCTTCAGGTATTCCAACCATGACTACAACCTTCCCCACCTTTCAGAAAGGCAGCCAGTACGCTCTGCTTGGGATATTCAGAAGCTAACAACCTCCGCAGACACAGGATGCACCATACAGGCCAAATTTCAGGCAACATGTAACTCCAGTACTGCCTTCAGTGGAACTGAATTGCTTTACATCAGATAACTATCTGTCCATACATGTTATAGTAGAGAAACAAGGTCTACAAAACAGCGTGTCCCTGCACAAAAGCCTTATAACTACACAGGTACTTTGGTAACACTGCCAGCTTCTTCACACCCAGAATCTGGCACGTAAGCCCAGATCTGGATTTACATTTGTTTACACAACCCTATTGATTCCCAGACATAGAGCGTGAGGCCTGGCTTCCATCTCATGCTCTTCTCACGGCATCCAGGTCTCACATATTTGCAGCATAGTGACTGCTGCTCCTTACACAGCTGGTCAGGGAGCTGGGAGCTGCCAACCAGCTGCACCTACCGGAAAGGAGCCTAAAGACAGAAAGTGCTGATGCTGCACTTAGTGCCACAAGCCTGTCCCTATCACAGGACTCCACACGTAGGTGAGTGTCTGACGGGGGAGCTGTCTCTGCCATGAAGCCTAAAATATAATATCTCTTATGTATTAGGACTTGAGTAACTATAGAAAGCTGCTTGTAGTGATATGTGCATTAAAAGCAGGGACTTGTACACATGTATTGCACATGGGACATATACAGCAGACATGACATTATGAAAAAATCTCTCTTTAAAGACCAGGAAGAAAAAGAAAAAAGGCATCCTAGATATGGACAATTAAATACAAAAAAATGGTATCCTGGGTATGTAAAATCTTGGACTGAAGAACTGTGCTGGGCATAAAGGAACATCTGCACATAACTAGACAGACTATGATACCATGAAGAGCTTTTGCCTCCCAAGCCTCAGTTCCCTAATTGCTTCAGAAATCTTAAACCACCCAGTACTTTTGCCATTATTATAATAGAAGACAAGTGCATCTGAGTGCATGAAAAATGTTAATCTGACAACTCTAAACTAACCCAAGAGAAAGGAAAGTTTTTGAGGCCTGGCCCCAATAAGCAAGGAAAGCAATCTGCTGCCTCAAAGCTTTGTTTTTTCTGCCTTCAGAGGCAGTGTCTTCCACTCACATGGTGATGCTAAGCCTTCTTCCTGGATATGAGCCTCTGGTCATGAAAAATCCAGCTTAGTCTCATAATCAGTATTTTCTTACAGCCTCCACTGGTGCATTCTTATTAAGTGCAAGAAAGGAAGCAATAATTGGTGTGGGGAGTCTCCACTGAGCCAAGGCCAGCAAAGCCTCCTAGTTTGCTGGAGTCAGAGCTCATCATATGCATATTAAAATGAAGGACCTCTCCAGATCTTGATTGCATTTGGCACTAGCCAACCTTCCTGACTGATTAGGTACAATCATTCATTTCAGAAAAGCACAGAGGGGATAGGAACAGGGAATAAAAGAACTTCCTCGTATGGGGAAAACAGCATAGAGGCACTTTTAAATTATGGTTGTGGAGAAATTTGCATTGATCAACAACACAAAGCCACAGGCCTGTCAGAGGTGCAGTCTGAAACTATGATTTACATGCAGGGCAAGTGACACAGAAATTAAATCCCTGTATTCAAAAGAATCCAGCAGGAGGATAGAATGACTCAAAAGACTGATAATTTGAAACTGAAATACTCAAATGTTGGTAACATGCCTGAATTTAAATGTGATTAAATACTGTTATCAATACACATGACATGTGTTTGGGGTTTGACTTGAGGACCTAAAATGCCTGTCTGTTTAAGCCACAAACTTGCAGTGAGAAACTAAGGACTGAAACTAAGTTTCAGACATGGAGGATACTTTTCTGGGAAGGTGGTGCTCCAGACTGGGAGCCAAGAGACAGAAAGGGCAACTCCACGTATCTGTTCCCCAGTACTATTACAAGGGAGATGGGGAAGAAATAGAGAAATTTGTTCTCCAAGCTCGTCAACACAGAGGAACACAGGTGATGCCCTCTTGTGCCTACATACATAGGCTAATGTTTAAGGCAGTCCATATTCACATGAAAGCCCACAATGGAGGCATTTCTTGTACTTTTTACCCTATAAATATTCTTGCAGGTTGCAGAGCCAAAGAGGGGCCTCACAAACACTGCCACAGCTAGGACTTGGCAAGCTTGAGTGGGACTGGTGATATATGGGAGTACTTATTCAATGTGGTGAAGCCTAGTTTTCATCTGAGGTTTATGTTGTATCCATTACATTAAATGGCCTGCAAAGGAGAACTAAGCATGAAGGAAACTTGCTACTTCCAAGTCAGCTGCAGTGGGAACCACTACTACGGTTATTTAGGTTTGGATCTCATCTCCCTGTGGCTCTTGACAAAGGTGTGTTATCCAGTGTGTGTGCCAAAATGATGCCTTGCTCAGAAATTGTTTTGCTTCCTCTGATGAAATAAATAAATGAATTCTCAGATACTTCTATGATGTACCTTATTCTCTTTCAACATAAAACTCCTTTTTCATTCCTTTCTCTACTCTGCAAAGAGAGACTATAATCACTGAATTTTATTCTCTGTGAAGGTAGAGAAGGAACAGATGTGGAAACATGTCACAGAGAAAGCAAAGAGCAGTTTTCCCAAACCTTCTGGTATTGATCACTTCATCCACTGCTACCAGAAATATGTCCCTGGTGACCCCACTGTTCCTTTGTCTCTGCCCTGAGAGGACTAGCAAAGATATCAGTCATGTGGACGGCTCATGCGCTCAGAGTACACTAACCAACTCCCTTCACATTCTTCAGCATTCTGGCTCTAAAGTGCTGGCAACTACTAGCCTGGAGGGTTGAGAACTCAAGAGAGTACAGAAAATATCACAATAATTCCACAGTTCCATTTCAGGACAAGATGAAGACACTGATTTACATAGGAAGGGATTAGCTAAATGGGCAGAAAAACCAAGTGAGATCCATGTGGTGGGAGAGGACAGAACAAAAAGGCAAGAGCAAAAGGTACAGTAAATCAACAGGCATCTTGCTCTAGATATTCTCCTTCCTCAGGTGGCACAAGGCATTAGAAGTTCTGGTCACAGTTACAGAAATCAGAGTATTCAGAGGTTACCAAGTTGCGACCTCAGCTGCTTGGACTCTTCACCACATCTCTTATTTTTCACCCTCATGGGAGTTCCTCTGTACAGCTTTTAGTCCAAGGAGACTGAAGGAGAAGGAATTAACATGACCATCATTTTCTCTCTTCTCTTCACTGTCACAGTCACAGCCGTTCCTTCCAGCTATATTCATGGGCTAGCTCATCTTTAATTCAGAAACTGAGCCAACTGTGATGCAGTGGAAGACATTACTAAACATTATGGGATGAGAGGTGACAAGGTGAGAAGCTAAGAGTTGAATTTAGGGTTATGTCAGGAAGGGACATAGTTCTATGTTCTTCTGGTTGGTGTTACAGAGCACTGCAGACAGAAACCAAGGTTAAGGTTTCAATCATGGTTCCTAGCATGGACTGAACACACTGAAGGTACTTGATCCTGAGGGAAGGACAGAGCCCTTGATTCAGCACTTGGTTCCATCTTCATTTCATTGCACTCAGGCAATACTACAAGGGGAAATACAATTTTGATTTCCAGGGGCCTCATTGGTCAGGAATACATAGCAGTTCCCTGTGCGTCTTCTCTACAACAAAAGCTGGGGTTTTACAGTAGGGTCAGAAAACTAGATCACTTCAGAGAGAGAAAGAGAGAGAAGGGAGTATGTTGCCTTACCCAAGCAGCAACCTACCTCTTTCAGCAACTAAACAATGATGGGACCTCATATGGAACTGCTCTTTCAATGGATGAGAAGAAGCATAAAGGCAGGGCAAAAGAGGTGCTGGGTAAGTCTAAAGTTTTCAAATACAGAGAGTTCACAAGTATTTATGCTGCTCCTTACCTGTAAATAATGTAACTTAATAGGTACTTTTGGTGGCATAAGGTCTAAAGTTTTGCTCTGGAAATGCCTGGGAGGATGGTAAATAGTAATATGGATAAAAAGCTTCTGTGAATCTATAAAGTCAACAAAACCCCTTATTTAGGGACTCTGAGGAAAAAGAAGAAAAACCCAAACCAAAATTAAAAAAGAAACACGTTCATATGCCACGTAAGAGAAACAAACCTTGACAGGAGAGTCCAGTCAATGTCCTGCCTGATCTAAATACCAGAATGCCTCAAAGGCAGCCAAGACTAAGAACAGATAACAGTAAGCATTTCTCAAGTCTTTCCCAGTGTAAGAGTCTAATGTGGTGCAGGTAACTCAGACAAGGGTATTATCATTCAAGCTTGGAGGCTGTAATAATATCCTCAACTTTGAAAATGGCAACTCAGAAGACAGCTTTGCTTCTTCCCCACGGACCTGCCATCCTAAAATAGATAAACTTGAACTCCACCTTCTCAAATACCACGACCCTCTCAACAGAGCCACTAACAAAAGAAATAAGATGAGAAACAAAAAAAGCATAAGCTCTTTACACTGCTCTTTCTTGTGCTAACATTCTTTAAATTTTTCTGCTTTCCCTGGATTGCCAGCATTTAAGTTACCCTTCTTGGCATGGTCTGTGTTCACATCTGGGATCAGGTTGCTGGTATAAGAGAGATCTATATGGCAAAATATTTAGTGTTAAGCAGCACACCATCCTTAACCAACAAGAAGAGTCCAGGACTGTAATATTTAGCAAAAGGAATCAGAATCCACTGTTACAAGAACACACCACTGCTAACAAATATGAACAAGGACACGGAGGAGCTGTTTCATGAAAAAAAATTATTTCCCTTTGCCTTGTAATAGTTCTTCCAGATTCTTCTGCAGTTCCTGTTCAGTCAATAAATCTGTACAAGGAAAAACACATGTGCTTAGCACAGCCATCTTTGCCAGCAGGCACAAAACCAGTTGGCACCTGCCAATAGACCACCAAATGCAGCAGCACTTTACTACATAGTAGTATGTACAGTGCCAGCTGAGAAGAGAGACAGGAAAAAAGCAGAAGTGATGCTGGCTAGAACAGTCCTGATGGTCAGGTATGGCCAGTTTTACAATTTATGAGCTACAGGACCACTCCACACACCCTACTCTCTAAAGCTTCTCTTCCTTGCCTGTTCATTGCAGGAGTGATGCTAAAGCCAGCTGTTCTGCCCTCCTTCAGCTGGGTGCACAAAAGCGGCCCTTTGAGGGGCAAAGCTTGTGGTCACAAGTATGTTTGTTTGCTTAGTGTTTTGTGCATCTAGACTCCTGATAAGGACTTACCTGTGCTGTCACCACTGCATTAGTTCCAAGGCAATCACCGCCAGCAAGCAGCCTGAGAGCTAGCACCTCATCTCCTGTTTTAGCCCCAAAAAAATCAGACCAAATCACCCTGAGCCATAGTCTTCATTCAGACCTACTCTATGCACATGTTCCCAATGAAATAAATCAAGATTGAATTTGGTCCATATCAGGAGTAACCCTTTCTGTTTTAATTTTCCAATTGAGGAGATAAGGCCTAAACACAGCAGCCAGCTTCAAGCAACACAAAAGCTTGGGATCCCTCCTAGAACTATTTTTCTGGTTAAGCGACTTTGAGAGCAGACATTTTAGTTGAAATCAGCATCAACTTGTCATTTGACAACCACTGCCTTAGTCAGAGTCCTGTTAGGCAGCTGCTGTTACTCAGTTGGTTGGTCTGGGCGCATCCCCCAAACAGAGTAGCCCATACTTGTATATTTGCCTCAGCCTGGAATCTACATCAGCAAGTTTGCAAGCTCTGGAGAGATCTTGTGACTCCATCACAAATAAAGGATCCCAATATTTTCCTAATTCCTGCCCTTGCAAAACGGACATCTCCAAGTTCACTTTTCGTGATATTAATTTAAGGACCACAAGATCAAGAGAAGACATGTTTCTGGCCCTCATAATATCCATTTTCTTCAGAAAGGCAGGTAGAAACATACTGAAAATTTACTAGATTGGAAAACTGATCACAAGGGAGGCTTTTCCAGCATAGCCAGGCCTAAGTCTTCTTGTCATTAAGTCTTACGTGGGAAAATGCCCCAGATTTTAACTGCAACAAGGGGAAAAATAAGGCTTTTAAAAATTCATTCAAGCACACCAGTGTTTCATTATACCCTTTGTAGAGCAGATGGCAAGATGAGGGTATATCCCCTGGGCCTGCTTCAGGGAGCGAACACAAATGTTCTTCTCACTACAAACCTCAGATGATGTTGGTGTCATCATTTCACTTGGGGATTTGGGTCAAAAGGCTTTACACTCAAATCTGGTTTTTATATAGTACAAGTGCACCCAGACTAGACCCTAACAGATAAGCAGCAGGGAGGCTAGTACACAGCACAGAGCCCTCTTAGGTACTTCCAGGTCGCTGATTTACATTGCTGTATTTACAGACTGAATCTTTCTAATCCAATTAAAATCTCATCCAAGCTGTCAATACAGATGTAGCCTGTTTTATTTTGGTGTCTCATAGAACATGCATTAATCTGGACCTGTGGACAAACTGGCCCTTCTAGGCAAATTCTGCATTCTGCCAGCCCCATTTTGAGCCCAGGTTCTCTTACTCATAAAGCCCTTACTGCTGTCATGTTACCTGCCTACCCAGGAACTCCTATGGACATGCATCACCATCCTATCTGAGTGCTTTATAAAAATGTGTGATATATACCATTAACCTTCTGAAAAATAGCACTTTTCTCTCCCGGCTCACTTCTCATGTAATGATAGCTAGGATACTATCACTAAATATAAGAACATGAGTATGATCTATTTTCACTTCATTGGCTTCGTTTGTTTGAAATGTGTATGCCAGTTACAGGCTGTCAGCACATTTAATAAGTTATAGCATAGACCAACAACTCACATACTTCTGGGGCCAAAAATTTTTACAGATCATCACGTATACTTGTCATTAAATTTTGCACTGAAAACATTATAAATTATACTGTTTAATCAACTTCCATAAGGCAGCTGTGAGCTGTTTTGCCACAAGCACATGAAACACCGGTATTTGCCAGGCATAAACCAAAAAGCTAAAAGCACCCTTAATACCACCACAAACTCTCAAACCCCTCATAGAAACTGATACCCTTCTCAGTAAGCAAAAGCCCAGCAGCAACTAAAATAGGTCTTTCACTATGACCTGAAGGTAAACAAGTTCAAGTTTTAGCAAGCCAAGTTCAGGAGCAAAGCACATCTGCTGGTGACATCTTCAGGAAGGCTGGATTGAATGCTTCAGTGAATCTTAGTATTGAAGTGAGGTAAACTTTGATACAGCAATTAAAGCTTTGCATGTGAAAACCAATACTTAAGCAGCATCCAGAAATAAACTAACAGCAGACCAGATTACAGATTACGCTCTTACTCATGAGAGATCCTTGTCACCAAGCAGAATTCTCCAAAGTCAGTCACCTGCACTTTCTGAGAGGAAGTAGTCTCACATAAAAGGTGAACTGACTTAAATATAGACCACGACTTTGTGAGATATGTCCATAAGAGGACATTCCTCATTCGCCACTTAGAAGCAAGTAGACACTTTCCTGCTGCACATCCTATTCTTCCTGAAATCGCTGCAAGACCTATTGACTCCTTCCCACACCCCTGCCATAGCATACTGCAAATGCTAGAAAATTATCATGGGTGCTAAGGAAGGTGGAAACAGTCAATGGAAAAGAAATCCATACCAATTTACTATGTACACAGAAAGCAACTTTGCCTGAGGAAGTCCTTCAGCTGAAAATTGTTAGAGGGTTGGAGAGTATCCTGGAAAAGACCACCCTATGGCCACATCTTTTACTCTTCCCTAGGCATCTGCTTTGGGCCTTATCTTGAAATAGGAGCCTGGGCTAGGTTGTCAGACCTAGCTGTCCCTATGTTCAGTATGACATACTGTAGTTGCCCACATGGTAACCTCCACTTGCACAGCCAAATTATACGGTTATTTCCATTGCCTTAGCATTCCGAAGCCGTGGTAATGGACAAGAACTTACTGGGCTAATGTTATAGGTGTCATGTAGAAAGATTACTGGCAAATTCCTCTAATTCTGAAATCCAATATTTTCTGTTCTATTTCTCATCTCAGTAGCACCGCTGAGGCATATATACACTTACAGATACCACGCTTTACATAACCTCCGATCTCAGAATGGTAATGAGATAGCTAATCAACTGCATCAAATGAGCATCATCTTTATGATGCAGATTGCAAAACACCACTGTCCTATGACCTCTGCCTATGTTTTGCATGCGGGCTGAACAAGAGGGCAAAGACAGCAAAGCAATTCGATGCCACGCATGAATAGCAAGTGCCTGCTACTGGAATCTGCAACATTTACCACAAAAGCAAACGACAAAGTTCATGTGAAATAACAGCTTCCCATCCTGTTTATGTCTGTTGCTGCAACAGTACTATTTCATGGTTCAAAGGCACCTGACTGATGAAATATAATTAGCATGGTCACCTGATTCTTATACCTCACCAGCATTATGTTACCAATCAACTGAACTGTATAGTCCTTATTTTATAGACTCGCAAACCTTAAGATTTTCCACTGTACTATATTATATAGCAGATTCTATCCCAAAATTGTTAACAAGAAATTAACTGTCAGGGATTTGTCCTCTAGAGAACTTAGGAGGTTCCTTCTAATATGCCCAGTCCTACTCCTGGAGAACTGCATAGTGCTGAGGGAATAAATAAGCATATTTAAGCATTTTTCTGTGCTTATACCCAGTGCCACTGTCATCCATCCTTTCATTTGTCACCTTTCTCCCACCAAAAAAATTTGGTCATAAAAGAACGGGGGGGGGAAAGAAAAAGCTTCAACAGAAGTTTTTTTCTATCCCTAATAAGTCCTGTAAGTCCCTTTAGTCCTCCTTTGAAGGAAGGAGTTCATCCATGCCCCGAAATATATCAATCTGCCAGCAGAAACTTACCACAAGTTCGGAGAATCTGGCATTGAGCTCTTCTGCTGGTGGGATTGGGACAGAAAACTCAAGGAATTGGAGGGGGTTATTGTCCTTGAGGTTGATTTCAGGGAGGTCACTACCCCCAAAACAACAAAGAAACCCCAACGCATGACGATTCCTCTTCCGGGGTGCCATGATCATGGTGTATGATGCTATCTTCTGATCATGTTCTGCAGGAAGAAAAAAAAGACAAAACCAACAGACATTAAATGATAAACAAAACAATATTGGATCTGTGCAACTCCCTGCAGTTACAATGGTTATCACTGGTGTAACAGCTGGAAGAGGACAGAAGGATCTGAGGCACAAAAGAGCAAAATAAACATGCAAGCTAGGCAAGGTATATAAGCTTTAATGTGGTATTAACATGCTCTTGTATGACAGTGTAGAATCAATTCTCCCAAAGTTTCTGAAAAGGTTTTACAAACCCAGTGTGGGATTTCTCAGCAGGTAGATTTATCAGTAGTGCTCAGCAGCCAAGGCTGAAAGCTACTGCTGAATGTCGCTGTTGGCCTTTCTCTCACTACTATGGTAAAGGAGCCAAAGTATCAGAAGCAAAAAGCATATACTGGAGAATTTACCCAGAATAAATGGAAGAATCCTATAAAGGTATCCCATTCAATCAAAATAAAATGAACAATGAAACAATGAACTCGTCCCTTTATGGCCCGGACTATCACAGTAGGACCATTTTGTCTATCCCATTTTCAAACACATATAACTAGTTTGGGCTGCTTTATGTATTCAGGGGAGAAACTGCACAGTGCTAATGCATGCTTTCAGATTTACATTCAAGCAGCCAGATCCCATCTTGACAGGACCCAGGCTTGAGGGGCTTTGGTATCAGGAGTATAAAGGGAGGCAAAAGAAGGCCTGAAAGAGGAGCTGGGAAGTGACTGATTTCACCACACAACACCGTTTGTGAGTGGCCCATCCAAACAGGAAGCCTCCTGCCAGCAGTTTGAAAGGAGGGATCTGTGCAGTCCACAGAGAGCAGCATATTTTGCCCTTTTAAGGGACTTGTTGTTTGACAGCTAAGGGGCTTATTTGTGTTATATTTTTTAAGGACTTCACTTTTTCACTTAATCTGCAGAATAAGCCATATCCTTAGAGAGCAAATAATTAAAGCCTGTTGTGGAGCTCAGCTCCCTGGGCACAGGAGCAGGGAGGGAGGTGGCAGGTGAAGCGAACTGCTGGATGCTGTATCAGCAGCAACACAGCTGAGTTTTGTCATCAGAGCAGCTGTTGCCCTAACCTGCCCCACAATGCTTTGGTCTGTTTGCTTGCCAGAACAAGGCTGCTTTGAGCTCTTACAGAGACTAAGTAGCTGTGCTAGGAAAGGCACCTTTAGGACAGCAGTTGCATAGTGGGACTTAACATACTGCACAGAGCCAGAAGCTCTCCAGGGACTTTTTGTGTAGAAATTGGCATGCTCGCTTAAGAAAAAAAGTAAGCAACAAACAACAACAAAAACCCCAAACCTCCACCCTTGTGGCACTATGTGCTTGGCAGGAATCACCTGCCCTACTTTATGCTGGGATTACTTTATCTAGCACCTTCTCTTATGCGCTGGAGGGGCGTCAGCTGCAACTGTCATGCAGCTGAAAGGAAAGTGAGCTGGTACCAAGCTCTGTCTTCCAGCATGCCCACTTCCCTTTGCTCTCCATGCCAGCTCCACAAGAGGTGGTATGTTGCAGCAGGACTGACTAGGGCAGAGTGACGCTGGCTTACAAAAGCACATTTATAAGAACATTGGATTCTCACTAGGAGATGCCAAAGGTCAACTTAACCCTGGAACTGGTCTCTGACAGTCATTCAGTCAGAAAACAAAAATGGCCTCAAATCTAGTACAATGATGTGCAGGGCAACTTCTGTTTCCTCTCAGTGGTGTTGGCTTAAGAGATTTAGTTCTTAAAAGATTTTACAAGACAGCCCCAGGAGAAGTTGAGCTTGTCCATCACAGACCATCTTCTCAGGGACTACTCTGAGTGTAATGTCCTTTACGGTAATCTGGTCATGGATGGGGTTAGGACCCTTTTGTTTGAAAAAACTTTGTTTTCAGAGGAACTCAAATCAATGAGGCAAACATGGTTTACATACAGTATAACTACATTTGCATCAATTCAGTTGTAAGCAAGTTCTGGCCTGCTGTCTAGAGGCTTCCTCACCAACTACCAAAGGACCAGCATTCTCTGGGGCATAGGCAATGAATCCTCCCCAGAAAAACTGGCTGAGACATTGAACTGTTAGGACCATAACATCTTCCTTTATGAGCTCAGGTCAAGACTTTAGCGAGCACTCCTCTATAAGAGGTACCTTACCAGGAAATGAGTACTATGTGAATGGATATGAAGGCCAACAGTTTTCTACAGGGCAAGTACTGCCCTGGTCAGGGCACCACAGGTTGTCCTGCACTGAAGTTTCAGCACTCAGCTTTCATCTTAGGCAGGTTCACCTAAGAGGTGAACATTCTGCAGGCCTTCTTCACCCATAATGCTGAAAAATACACAAGCTAGGTCTTGTACCTGTGGTGTTTTTTCAAAATTGGCATCTGTTCCTTGGGATCCATGCTTGACAAACTCAGCAAAGCTACTTAGCATTTACTACTCTGCAAAAGCACGCAGAGCTCACATGAACGGTAAACTTGTATTGCCTCACTTTCATAAAGCAGCATTCCATTGCACAACTCATACTCTTAATGCTGGCATTTTCCAGGCCTATCTATAAGAAGCATGTGGGAAATTCATACTGACACAGAGGGGTAAAATGGTACTTTTGTATTGCTACAACACTGTAACTGTAGATAGGTGACATGTCTAGATACTTTTAAAACAAGAATAATTGAGGACTGCTAAAATCCAGCACAGGTCTTTTAGAACGGAATCATGAATGAATGAATGAATTATATTTCTAAATGGGAGCACTGTCTTTCTAAAGATTAAGCCTGCCAGTCACAGGATGCTGAGGGGCATTTACTTAAGTTGCATTGTTCATGCTATTTAAGAACTAATTACAACTCCTTGATCTCTGTTGGTGAACACAGTTTTAAACAAAATAAACATTTTCTAATAGGGTCCAAATTAATAATCTTTTCCTTTTCTTTCCCTCTCTCTTGCCTTTTCTTTGACAAGAACCAAATCTGGGATTCTTGTGCTTCCAAAGGATGGGCAGGGGAAAGCGGGGGAAGCAACAAAAAATAATTAAGAAGAGAACATCTTTCATTTTTTCTGAGGGGTAACTGATAACAAAGCTGTCATAAAATTTTACGGAAATAACAAAAGGTGGGGGGTTTATTGTAATAGAAGCCCTATTGCCTTTGAACCTCTCGTAAGTAAAGTGACTGTAAGAATGAAACACATACAATTATCTATTTCTATATATACCTCCAGTGAGAATCAATGGGAAATCTCTCTCTGGAGAGAATCCCACTATTACACATAACTCCCTCCCACAGCTCTCCTCAGTTGTACTGTTTTACCCTTTTGCACAACACAAACAAGTTGCTGTCATTTCAACAGCTAACCGCACACCCGCTCCTCATAGCAATCCCCCTTCTGCTTCCCAGCCCCATCTGTGGTTCGGCTCAGGTCAGGAGTCACAGCCTGGAACTTTGCCCAAGGTCTAATTATAACTATGTCCTCTTCCTCTGACAGGGCGTACGTGTTCATTTCTAAACCATTTGGCCCAGTGACCAAACATAATTAAGCTAATGAAATTTTTCCAAGTCTTATCAGAAGGTTTAGCCGCATTGGAGGGATCCATGCTAACTGCACACAAGGATCCTCTTTCAATTGCAGGTTCAAAACCCAGTCTCACTCTTATCTTCATTGTCATCTGAGAAATTATAATTTTCTTGCAAATAGATCCTAAATAAGCAACGTTCCACAAACAGTAAGACACCTGCAACAACTGCTGTGCCAGCAGCTCTCCTGTGCAAGACAGCTTATTATCGTAGTCTTTACCTCACAGTCCCGTCCTTCACCACAGCGAACAGCGAGAGCACAACTATAACTAGAGAACATTACTTTTGTATCATCACCTGTAGAAAAACAGAAGGGCAGGACTCTGTGTGTTAACTAAACACACGCAGTCCTGTAAAACCAGTTTGCAACATAAGGAAGCATTAACGGAAAACACTGGTGCGCTCACTTCCAGAGCTTAACCTCCACTGACCATCAACAGACACACAACGTCAGTGAATGTAGCCACAGCTCTTACCTGAGTGGGAAGCATGGGACTAAATGTACGATGCAGAATCATTGTCCACATTGGTTTATGCTAACAGGAGAGCTAACAAAGTAAATCACTTGCATTTCCCCGTAAATCTGTATTTTTCTCTATGCCAGGATGAAACATAGCAATGTGACGTATTATCACAGAAGTAGAAAGAAACCTGAATTTGGACTCCCCCCTAACCCCCCACCCCCCACCCCCCCAAATCCAAGTTAAATCTCTAAGTTATTCAACTATTAAATAATAAACCACCAGAGCTTCATGGTATGACAATAGCTACCTTCATTGTTGCTTACTGATGATGAAATGGGGAAAACAAGCACCATGCTTAAAATTGTCAAAATATATATGTTCGTTAAAGCTATAGAGCTCCATACTGATCCTATGCTCAGCTCCCTGGACCACATTGCTTCTCCAGCACACAGATGGTGAAACTATGAGCTTCATAGCATGTTCTAATTTCCATGGGAATTTTCCATGTATGTTACATATAACGTGACAGATGTCAGATGCAATATAAGGCAATTGCAGCATGGGGCATGTGGACAGGGGACAAGCAAGCAATCCAATTGTTGCAGCTGCAGTAGTAACCCAACTCCTTTGGTTTGGATTTGTCACCATACCAAGGAGCTTCCTTGTCTCCAGGGCACAAAGCAGCAACAAAATAACCAACTATTTAAAATCCACAAAGTTAAAACCTTTATTTCAGGAAGGAGGGTAGTCCTCCCTGAAGAGTGCACCTGCCTGCTTACTGTGTTGGACCTGAAGGCATCAGATCCATCAACTGATCAAAGGAAAGAAATTCCTGGAAAATGACTGGGGCCTTGTGCAGCGACAGCTATGCAGTTCCGGTGAGCCACGGCCCACACTTAACAGTTCCACCAGAGGAGAGAGCTTATTTCAAAACACACTGTACGTTTTGAGTCCTGTTCAGAGATTTGCCCTCCCACAACACATCAAAACAAGGCTGCAGATCTCAGCGTGGTATAAGGACTTCGCAAGCTAGCCCAGGCACTCAGCACCAGTCTGGTTTACACACCATCCCATCAAAACTGAGATGGTTGAGAGTTTCAAAGTTTTCCACAGACCTAAAGATTGTCTCCTGCTATATACATAGTACTATATATTATTAATACTTTATTTAATTCTAAAATTTTATTAATTTATTTGCCTGGGAAATATGTCCTGAGATAAGAGAAAAGGCAAGGGCTATTTGAAGACCGTCAGGTGTAACTATACCCATGAACCTACTTAATGCAATGTGTCTGTCAAAAATCTGCTTATTTTTAATACTTTAAGGATGTGCTGGATGACTAATGACCACTAAAGTTAGCCTGCTAATGCCCACAAATCCAACACCTCTCACCTGTTAACAGCTTATCAACACCAAATAAAAAGCTAAAGAACTGACAGGCCTTTCCCTTCTGAAAGATTCATTTGCAACACTTTCTTTACCTGGGAATGAGGGGAAAAAAACTACAAAAAAAGCCCCAAACAAAAACAAACAAATAAACAAAACAAAAAAAAACCCAAAACCCCAAAGAAAACAGGAAAAGAGATACCAGCAGGCTCCCAATCCATTTATCTACCTAAATTGTATTCATAGAAAAATAATTTTTAAAGAACAGTTAAATCAAGATTCAAAATACAAAGAGGAGAGAACAGTAAAGCAGTTAGAATCAGTATAATAAATCCAGAGAGTAATAATTTGTTATTTCTTTACACCTTTTTTTCCATGTTTTAATCAAGACTAATAACCTTCTATACCTGAGCTGACTGAACAATCCATTCATTTTTTTACCTGCTAAGAAATTATTTTATTTTCACAAATGTATTAGTTTACTATAACTCTGATTCCACAGAAAAATTTGCAGGATCAAAACTAATCTGTCCTAGACACCAAAAGCTGAGTCTTAATTATAATCTTGCATCTTATTTAGATGCAAGTAAATCTACACATCTTTAACATTTCTGAATGGCAATGTGACCACTGCAGCTTACACTGCAAACAAAACAAGTAAAATTCACAACTTTAGTGTTTATCCAGAATACTTACGTCCTCAAGCTCCTCAGTGTCTAAGGATACAATATATTTAGCTAAGATGGGAGGCAGAGATGCCCTATTAAACAGCAACTTTGGAGGCAGTAATACATTTTGCTTGGTGGTTGTTGTACCACAGGTTCCTGTCCTAATTTATCAATTCCACATTTAGGCAAACTTGCCAACAATTCAAAACACCATGGCAGTGGATCCAACAGGATTGCATATCCCCTAAATATAAGTAACTTCTCTGGTTTGAGTGCAGTAGTCTGGAGTCCCATCTTTCTTTCCTTGCCCCCTCCCTGTTATTATCTTTAAGCTTTCTAAAGTTGCAGCACTGCAGACTCAGTAACATCGGTACCCTCCACCTCCTTCCCAATCAGAAAGTGTGGACTCTTGCTAAGATTAATTTTCCTGTCTTCCTCACCATGAGCCACATTTGTTCTATTCATATACCTCAGTAAAGACCACGCCATTCCCTTCTATTAAAAAAAAAAAAAAACCAAACAAAACCAACAAAACACCCAACCCCAAAAAAGCATGCTTTTCCTTCAGCCAGGGAAGAACTACACTTTCCAGCTCTAACTTTTATTCTCTGCTGGTTTTTCCACTATTCCGTTGTAATATCCTCACTATGTTTCATGACAACATGACAGCTCTTAGGCTTGGAATGGATTCTCGTAACCACTGCCTACACATCAAACTGCAAAACTCCTCTCTTTATTTAAACAGATAGTAAAGAAGTCTCCTGCTGAAGAAATTAATGTGTTATGGCCTAGACAAGTGGTCTGTGCAGTGGGTGGGGAACTGGCTGACAGGCCGCACCCAGAGGGTGGTGGTAAATAGCTCCTTTTCCAAGTGGCAACCTGTCACTAGTGGAGTCCCCCAGGGATCGATATTGGGCCCAATGGTATTAAATATCTTCATAAGTGATCTGGGTAACGGCATCAAGTGTAGCCTGATGAAGTTTGCAGATGACACCAAATTGAGTGGGGAAGTAGACACTCCAGAAGGGAGAGCTGCTCTGCAGGGAGATCTGGATAGGCTGGAGGAGTGGGCCAGCAAGAACCTTATGAAGTTCAACAAGGACAAGTGTAAGGTCATGCACCTGGGAAAACATAATCCAGGAGTGCAGCACAGACTGGGATCCACCTGGCTGGAGAGCAGCTCTGTGGAAAGGGACCTGGGGTTCCTGGTGGACAGAAAGCTCAACATGAGCGAACAGTGTGCTGCTGCGGCCAAGAAGGCCAACAGGATGCTGGGTTGCATCAAAAAGGGCATCACCAGCAGAGAGAAAGAAGTCATTATCCCACTCTACTCAGTGCTTGTCAGTCCACACCTGGAGTACTGGGTACAGTTCTAGTCCCCGCTCTACAAAAAGGATATGGACAGGCTGGAAGGGGTCCAGGGAAGAGCCACCAAGACAATCAAAGGACTGGGAAGCCTGCCATATGAGGATAGGCTGGGAGAGCTGGGTTTGTTCAGCCTTGAGAAAAGGAGGCTTAGAGGGTGATCTCATCACCGTGTACCAGGACTTAAGGGGTAGCTACAAAGAAGATGGAGATTCCTTTTTACACAGAGTCACATGGAGAGGACATGGGGGAATGGACAGAAGTTGCTCTTGGGGAGATTCCAATTGGACATGAGAGGAAAATTCTTCACAGTGAGGACAGTCAACCATTGGAATAATCTCCCCAGGGAAGTGGTTGACTCGGCCACGTTGGACACTTTTAAGAGTCGTCTGGACAGGGAGCTGGGCCACCTTGTCTAGACCGTGCTCTTCCCAGAAAGGTTGGACTAGATGATCCCTGAGGTCCCTTCCAACCTGGGATTCTGGGATTCTGTGAAAAAAAAAACCAAACGAACTCTGAAGAGACACCTACTGCTGCAAAGCCTGCACCACATTTTGTGTATGTTTTATTTCTGTTGCATTATACTCCACCAGTGCGTTTTATTTTTGTTGTATCATACTGCATCATCCCAGCTGTGGCACTGAGGTTGTAGGTTCTCCACAGTCCTACTTACCTGCTTAAATCAGTTAATGTACAGTGCCAAGTAGACTTATGGTACTATAAAAATAGTAATAAAAAACAGTAGGTCAGCAAAAAGTAATCACCCAGCTGAAATCTGGCCAGGACATGATGGTTCACACCCCAGTAATGATGCTGCCGTAGAGGCAGCATTTAGCTGTGTCCACAAATCCAGTGTGGATAAACTTATGCTTTATGAAATAATGGAATTTATGCAATGATTTCCCCTACCACAGCGTTAGCTTCACTAGATGGGTTGGTTTGTTATGTCATTGTTCTTCTTCAAATCACCGTGATTGTAAGAGCCTGTGGGAAATATGCTACATAAAAGCAAACATGGGGAAAGAATCCCATAAACCCCACAGATGCCACCCCAGGACCCAGTCATAACTGAGGATAAGACTATCCAGCAGTAAGTCTTTTCAAACACTCTCTATGATCCCCAGATTTTACTCTTGAAAGAATTCAGGTGCTAAAAATGTTATTTTTAGGACTTGCCAAAAATCTCAGGTCCATGAATTCAGGACAAGACTACAGTCCAGGCTGTGTCTGTGCTACCCAACAGAGCAGGTCTGAACTGCCTTTTCTGTAAGCTATGGTTCTAGACAGCAGAGGCCAGGTTAGCCTCTACATTCTTTTGGTGGTGGGTACAACACTGATGCAGTTTCACAGAAGAGAGCGCCTTGGAAGCTGGAGTGTGAGATGAAGCCTTTATTCGGTATAAGAATTCATAGACTGAAGATGAAATAGATCATGGAAACATCAGTCAAGCATACATACACATTGACAGCCATAATCGGCACATTGCCCCTTCAGTTCCAATGCAGAAGACTATTTTCTGGTACAGAAGGATAAAGTCCCATGTCTTTTACAGGTCTTATGGTATGAAACGCCTTTTTTGTCATTGGTTTTAAACTGTCCCTAATCAGTAATGTCTAATAGTTCTATCCATAAGGCCAGCTCCCAAGGATGAGACATCACCTCAAGAAAGAAGTCAAAGATAGAGTGATCTGGAGAACAAGCCGTCCCACTCATTCCTCTACACCAAAACACCAGGAACACTGGTATGGCAGATTAGTACTAAAGCTTGGTCTAGGGACTTGAAATCTGTGCAATATTTCTATTGGGAAGAGTAGAGCTTAGTTACAAGTGATGTCAATCCTGAGTTTCCCAGTAGCACTAAGAACTGCCACCTTCAGAAGAATGAACACACAAAACCGCATTACTAAAAGCGTCCCTGTCTTGCTTGAGTCATTGTAATTTTTCCATTCTGTCATGGCCCAATTATTTCCAGACATGATGTAACTATTTTGCCAGGGGATTTGGGAGTCAAAGTGTTGCTGATGTTGTCATCATCATCCTGGGTGCCTGAATTTTCCAGACAAAATAAGCAGCTGAGGGCATTAGAGTGCCTCTGCTGAGAGACAAATAATCTGTAAGAACTGCCAGTGTTGTCCAATAAAAACAAACAAACAGTAAAGGTCCAGTTACATCTTCCCGAACTCCAGCTCATTTCCATGTGAAATGCTGTTTTCTTATTTAAACAATTAGTAGAAGAATGTTTCATCTGTGGTCCAATGTCATCTCAGCAGACAAAAATTGATTTCCATTCTAACACCGGGTTCAGGGCCACTACAGGACATTAAAGCTCAGCTTGACTGGAAATATGCTTTATTTATAACCACGAGGAACTAGCCACAGATGTAGGTCTACAAGTGCTGTCTTTGCTATTGACAGGCAAATCAATTACCTGCACTGCTAAAATTTTCGCAAAGTTCTCTCACTGGAAAAAGCAACTCAGTCTTTATAGCAAATGGGTATAACTGGTGAAAAACCTGACACGGACAACATTTGGTCTTTTACATGTTTTTCATGGATGGCACTGATTCTCTTCAAAACTAGTGTTCATCAATGCCACCTGGGAAAGCCAGGTTCCAGGCTGCATATCTGCCACATTCCTACTTAGTGCCCCAGCCAAAGTACAGTATATTTCTACATGTCACTGCAAACCTGTAAATAATAAAAATGGTGGTCCTCACCTCAGTTTCATATACTGAAAAGCCACTGATGAAGACAATAGTTAACAGGCTTCTTTAGTGATACACTAAATGGAAGAAACAGTCAATAGATGCATAACAAAGGGAACAGGTCTTGGGATCTTGATGCTGTCTCCATCTTAGAGATGGTTTCCACAGGCCAAGGCACAGACAGAGTCAAGGTGTCATTGATTTTATATACCCATTTTTTTAAGCTACCCAGGTTCCTGTGTTGTCAATTTGGCACCAACAATAAATTCACTCTAGAAAATAAAGCTAAGAAAAGGTCATATGTGGCATTTTACTCTAGCATTTTTATTTTTGTTCAACATTCTGACAAGGATACTCTGGGTTCGATGCCCTGAAACCTCATTACGCAAGTAGGTTTGAACTCCAAGCCAGAAGCTTGGTGAAATTGTTGAACTTTTACCCTAATGTGTCTTCAGGAAGAATGGATATTTGGAAAGAGTTCTGCTCAAGGATTTTGGGTTGTTTTCTGTGTGTATTTTTAAGTGGCATCCAGATAAAATATATTTTCTGGCTGCTGTAATATTTACAGGAGGAGACTACATCAACAGTGAAAGCTGGTTTCAGAGCCATGACTTACTGCTTTAGGTTTTGGGGCTGTTAAGTGTTTCATGACATTAGGGTGAACAAGGACTTATCTATACTTAGGTCAGATTCCACAGAGCTGATGCTCTGAGTGACACAAGTAGCGATCAATTATGAGGGTCTGAAAAGAAAGCGCTACCTAAAACCAGCCACCCTCCTTGCACAGTCACTGGGTGCTTTGGGCCAACAGCAGTATGTTGCAGAGAGTGCAGCAAAAAGAGGGTCAGGGAGAACCCCCCCTAAAATACACAAACATGAGGATCTTCTCTACGAAACAATGCATATCCACATGGACTAAAGCATATGGTACATGGGGGTGTGGTGCCTGTGCCAGTCACTACCAACTCTATTCTACTACCTTCTCTGGGCTGCCAATAGCAAATTCTAGTCTCCTGGATTCTCATGGCAAGAGGACATGTCCACATCCAGGCCCTTTACTGTACATGATTAAGAAAAGTCTAAGTACTGAAGTATATCTAGGGAAGATTTCCCAGAACTGTAACTGACCAACACAATGTTATCCCCCAAGGTTAGGTCATTTGCTTAAATGTATGCTCAGATACCCAAAGAAAATTGCAGAGAAGTTGCATACAGCGGATGTTTGGGTAGTCATCTCCGGACTTCTAAGTATCTACAGCAAGTCAACTGCCTGCCTGAAGGTACAGCAAGTTCTGTCAGCTTCTGAGCCCAAGCTACTTGCATCTAGTTGACAAAAATTTGAGCATATTCCACAGAAAAACAGACTGCAGAATAAAATTCCCTCAGCTCCCCAACACAGCTGCACACTACAGGGGAGGAAAAAAAAAAAAAAAACAACCAAAAAACCACCAAACCCACAAACGACAAAATAACCAACCCTGCTTCTAAACAGCCACTTGATTTGGGTACACAGTCCTTAGACATGTTTCAAAAAGAAGGCCCATTGTATACAAATAGAACAGAAGTCTACCCTCTATTAGAGAAGGAACATAATCTTTACCCCCTTAGGGCTGCAAACATTATGATATCCAGCGATGTATGTCTTTGCAGAACATGTACCAATATCACTGCTTGTCTCTAGTTCTGTACAGCACTGATTTATTTGATAGATTGTACAGGGTTTTATCCAAATCATGACCTGTTTGTTTTGTCTTACCCTTTGGAAGCGTATTTAAAACTTACTTAAATCATTAATTTTCTTGCATCTTATATCTTAAATTTATGGATGGAATACAGACAAATAAAGACAGTAAGCAGTCATACGTTGCCTCCTACAAGTAGTCCAGGTATTGACTCTGCTGCCCTACTCAGGCAGGGACAATTATAAGATAGATACAAATTATGAAAGAATATCTCCCACTGCAAAGACTGAAATTGCTATTAGCTCCATTTTCCACTGCTGTAGAAAAGACTCAGCCAACCAGTACCAAAATCTTTCCAGTAACAAGAAGTAGCAGCAGTATTTGACCCTCCCCCTGCCCAGAAACCCATTCGAACAAGGAATCACTCTCAATTTTCACACAACACTTTGCAGATACCTCCCAGCAAAATAACTAGGAACTGTAAAATATCAGAAGTTCTGAAACATCAAGACCAACTATGTATTTGGACTGGATAGCAAATCCAAGCAGAAATACATTATACGTAACCCAACAATTTGCATGCGAGCTGCCAGCCTATCACTAATTTTTAACTATTGGCTCTTGGGCCAGTAAATACGAGATGAAAATAACACTAACACTACTGAATTCCCATGTTACTCCTCTCCTACCCCTCCCGTAGTCATTCATATTACAAGCAAAGGGCCCACCACACTACAGTGGTGCCTGGCAATTCTTAAAACAGAGAAAATTGTAAAGAGTAGCGGCTACATCTCCAAATCTCTGAAAGAAGATAAACTGGCAGATGTATAATGCAAACACTGAGCCCACACCACTGAGATGCACTTCAGGGTGACCTCTCCCCTAGTGCTTGTTCTGTCCATGCCCTAACAGCAGTCAAACACAGTCTGTAAGAAGCAAGGTTACCGCCCAGAAAATGTTCTTAGTGTGGGGTTTACAGTGTTATCAGCTATTAATCACAAAAAGGTCCACTGGGATAACTCCAGAATTAAACACATTAAGCAATGCAAGCCTAGAGAGGGGAGTCAGTGTGGGAAGAAGTTTTAAGGAACGTTATTTTGTTTCCAAGAAAAAAAAAAGGTTCTTTAGACAGAAGCAAGTCCACAAGGTCTTAGAATATCCTGTTCATGCTGAGATTTCAAACACAGGCAAAAATTTTCTACATTTTTAAGAGGTCATGCATGATAAGGAAACAATTCATCTCCTACAGGGCCTACTAATAGCAACACTAACTCTCCTTAGGTCCCAGAGCACATTTCATATCCATTTTGATATTGCAGGACACATTTCCAGCATCTGCTGGAATACTCCTACAGTAAGAGTTTCTCTCCATTTAAATTTCAATAGTATGACTATGTGGCAAACTGTTCTCCATCATCAAATCCCAGCATGATGACCACCAAGTCACCTGTTTCCCAGAAAGCTGCTCATAGGAGAAGTGCTGTCCAAGGAAGTGGTTTTCACAGCACCTCAGAAACCCCTGTGCAAAAAAGAATGAGACATAGCATTGCCCAAATTAAAAAAAACACCACACAAACAAACAAAACAAAAACAAACAAACAAAAAAAGACTTTAGCACTGGGACTGGATTCACCCTGAGAAGAAGTTTTGTCTCCTTCATTTAATAGAGAGAAACCAACACTGACAATATCTTGGAAATGAGATCTCTCTGCCCCTTCTAACTAACCACTCAGGACCAAAAAAAGCATTTCTCTAAGTTGGAAGGAGTGTCTCTAAGGACCAAAATTTAAGCTTGAGTTACTAAATAACTGAATAGAGGAAAACCACTTATCGCAGGAAACAGAGCAAGGGGCAAAAGGAAAGATCAGTTTTCTAGTTGGAAGGATGCTGTGCTCTGTGGGAGTACTATAGCAAGTCTCATGCTGTGGAAGGACCTTGGTGTGGAGGTAATGCCAGTGGGTCAAGCAGCCAATAGTTCAGTCAAATAAATAAATTTATGCCTTTGTATTCAGTTATTTAAATATTTAGGCTGAGGTCACTCCAGAGAAAACCTTTTTCTTATCAGCAACTAAGGGTCTTATATTCTGTAAAAGTGAATTATTTCAGACCTTTGACAGGGAATCCCCCAAAAATCATATTTATGTAGGCAAAGTCATCAGGAAAAGAAAAAAAAAAGTGGGGGGGGCAGACAGGGAGAAGAAAAAAGGAGAAGCATTGTATTCTTCTCTTCAGAAATATATTGGAAGGTATAGTCAAAATTCTGTTCATCTTATCAAGGCATCAATTTCAGAATGAACATACTATTGGAATTAGATTATAGGACTTTACAAGAGCCTTTCTTTCCTCAGATGAGCGAACAACATACATTCCCCATATAGTTTTCTCTTCATGGGTATAACAAATTCCTATTAATTCTGATGGAAACACATAACATTGTAGAACAAGAGAGCGACTCTTCCAAACAGAATTCAGACTCAGTTCATTTCTAGTGAATGTCCCTCACTGGAATTGTCCCAGGTGGGCACCTGAGATCTTTTTTTGTAGTCCCCAAAATATTTCATTTGCTCCAAAGGCCTTTTGAACTGATTTTAGCAAAGTCAAAGGAGAGCATCCTAATCACCATTTCCTGACTCCTGGGGAATGTATTCTAAGGCATATATGAACTTCAGTAGGGGTCAGTATGAACACCTCTTTTTGACTTCATTCACTCATGCAATTTCTATCATTAAAAAAGGGAAAGAAAATCCGATGGTTCTTGGAGCAGAGTTGATGGAGAAACTTTTTTCTTTTAATAATTGGGATTTAAAATGAATAGTTAGATTGAAGATAAAACACCTTTTCATTTGGGCTTTAAAACTGTTTTCCTCTCTCCATTTCAAGAAGCGGGCAATGCAGTACAGCAGAAAGCTAAATCTAAATTGGAGGTAATACCTCACACTGGAACAAGAAAGCACACATGCACTTGGTTAGTGTTGCACAGACCTCCTGCCAGGCTGGATGTACTCAAAAAAAGGTTTTGTTTTCAACCTTAATCTTAACGCTGTGAAAGTGTCTGACTATAGATTCAGAAAACCAACATATGCCATATGTCAGTAGTAGTTTTATGCTTCAGCTTTTCTTCCACGCTTCCCCTTAAACCTTCTTTGCCCAGGAATACTCTTCCACGCTGCTTATAACAGCTCAATCAGCTTGCCTCAAATTAAGAAGAAAGTGAGGGCAGAGTCATCATTGCTTCTGACACCACTAAGGAGAAGCTGCTCTCAAGCTGTGCAGAAAGTCAAAGCTTCCCTTTCTCTCCATACCCTGAGCAGCCAGTACCAGAGTGCAGAATTGTACATCATGGACTGCACTGCAAAAACCTTCAGCTGTCTCCAACCTGTGCCTCCATCACCGCTGCCAGCAACGACCTACATGTAGTTTGCACACTGTTCCTCCTCACCCATAGATTTTCAATATGTCACAGAGCAGCAGCAGGTAAGTGGCACTCTCTCTGGAAAGGATAACTAACATAAGACGTACAGGAGCAAGTGACGTTAGATGCGGACTTTTCCCCCCCAGACTGAAGAACTTGTCAGGAAATGCCAGTGTTCTGCATGTCTCTTAGCTGGTTTCAAGGGAACATTTTATGTTCTTTTCTTACCTCTATTTGCAGATTCTCTTCACCAACTATAGCTTTGGAGCCCATCAAACCAAATGCTTCTCACCTGCCTACCACTTCTAAGACAACTGATATTCAGGAGCTGCTCAACAACCACATAAGCTGTTCAGCATGAGTCATCCACAAATAACATATGTACATTCATAACCCATGGCACTGTCATACAGTTATATGAAGAGTAAAACAATGTCCTGTTCTGCTGGTCGTTAAGCTTCCACAAGCAACTTATGAATAGACGGGTTAAAAATTAATAACATGTTTCGCTGGTAGATCATATACTTTAAGTTCAACTATTGAAATATGAGTCAAAATTCTAGCCTTCTTTCACTGCTTTGGTCATATATCCCTGGCTTTCAGTGCAAGGTATTTCTACACAGTAGATGTTTCCAGGCTCACAAAACCAAACACACACACTCTAATGCAGTTCTGAAAGAGAAAACCAAGGAACTTTCATGCAAGCCTTCCTTCCTTCCCTATCTGAAAATAATGAAACAGCCTCATTCCAGACTTCTGCCTCTTCTTTCAAACTCCACTAACTGCCACTGTAGCAAATACTCCACCTTAGTTCAAGCTCTCTGTCCACACTAGATAAAGCAAAAGTAAAAGGATTTGCAATCCATCTCAGAAATAATCTGCTAGAAGGAATTCCTTTCCACCAGCTTTATTAGAACATTGAGAGCACAGGATTTTGGAACACCTCTTCCTATCTTTTTCCAGCCAAGGAATTACTTCAGTAAGGAGATTTAAAGGTAGAGGGCCTAAAACAAAGCTTTCCTATGGGGGGTGTGTATGTGTAATTTCCTTGTCCTCACTCCCACTGCCAGGCAGACCCAAGAGCCCACAGTGCTTTCATAAACACACCAAAAGTAGCTGGGGACGTAAGTATGAAAACATGTACAGTAAGTTTATTTTATGCCTGTTTGTTTTATGGCTCTCCTCCAGCCCTTTGGATGTACAGCCCCACTAGGACCACAGTGCTAAAATTTTCCTTAAATGAGTCCCAGGTGAAGGTCCAGGCCTCTTTTTCTCTCTCCATACCACCTGCACCCCAACACTTCTGAAAGAAAATTGAATTTATCCAGTGTAGAAGAGAATACTGATGTGTATGTACATCCCTCTGTACTAAGTCCTCTCCTAGCCTGGCCATGCTACACCATGCCTTCCTTCATCAATGCACTTTCCCAAGCACTGTGTGGGGAAGGGATCTATACAAAACTGCAAAGGTGACTACCCACTTTGGCTCATCAGATCCAAAAGTTGGTGGGGACACAGCTTGAGAGTTTTGAAGCAAGTTCAGCAGAATAGCTGGAGCATCATGGTCCCCTCAAAGCCCAAGTGAGATGATACAAAGGTCAGGGTTCCCTCAGGTATTCCATCCTACAATGGCTTTACACACACAGAGCCCTAGCTCACAAGGCTCCAAGGCCCCATTTTATCCTTCAATCCATATTCTTCCATTAAGAGGACATCAGAACCCCAAAACACACATTTTATTCTGTCCATCTCTGAAAGGCAGAGGAAGTTACAAGCCCACATTATTTTACCTGGCAGTAGAGGCTAATCTATATGAAATATCTGGAGGAAAAGGAAACAAACAAAAAAAAAAAACGGTTGAAGGGATGAGAAAAAATGAAATCATTGCCTTCAGCCTCACTGAAAAAAAACTTTATATGTCTTTCTCAAGGAATGATGCTTCTTTCATGCACTTATAAAGAGTGTTTTCTCTCTTTGCAAGCACTGCCATGTAAAACTGAAAACAGTCTCCAGATTAACAAGAAAGATCTGACAGGTTTTCTTTAAGAGGCAGACAAAACAATTCTTGGAGCAGGTAGTAGTGGGGTGAGCCATGACGCACCTTTCATTCAGAAGTTGATAAACAAGTCTGAGCAACTGACAGAGGGAGAGAAAAAGAGAGAGAGAAGGAAAAGGAAAGTGTGAAATGACGAGTCAAAATATGCCCTTTAAGAAAAAGCATATAGTTTTGGAATGCAAGGGGGATTAAAGAGGACATTTAGAGACAACCTGTACTAACAAGAATCTTTTCCAGGGAAGGCCGAACTTCCTGGCCCCAAAAGCCACATGCCAAAAACTTTCACATGGTCAAGAGCCAAAAGACACATGCCACACACCTTGTAAAGCTGAGGAAAGGGAAAGCACTAGAAAGTGGTTCACAGGGTGGATGTGACAATAAATCCTCATGACTCCTGCTGCTGCTTTTGAGATAAGGCTGGACCAGGGACCTCATAAGGAAATGCTGCAATATTGATCTCAGCAGTTGAGGTTGGAAGGGGCCTCTCAAGACTGTCTAGTCTAACCCTCCTGCTCAAGCAGGGTCAGCTAAAGCAGGTTGCCCAGGACTGTGTCCATTTAGGTTTTGGATATTTCCAAGAGTGGAGTCACAACCTCTCTGGGCAACCTGTGCCAGTGCTTGGCCACCCTCCCTGTGAAAAAGTATCCTGTCTTCAGACGGAATTCCCTGTGCTTCAGTTTATGCTCATTGCCTCTTGTCCTGTCACTGGGCACCAATGAAAAGAGTACACCTTTCTTAAGCACAGTCAAATTTCTCAGAAGTCCTCTTACCACAAAGGCCCTGCTCTATATAAGTGTTCAGGGAACTTACTTCTGTGTACAGATCTAGATTAGTTGCATGATAAGAGTATATTGCAGAAATTCTCTTGAGCCAACATCTGCTAATTACAGACAAGAACAAGCTGCAGAACAAAGATTGTCAAGGTATGTCAGAAATAAAAACACCAGCACATTTTTCCATAAATCAAACTCATTACCGGTTCTCACACCACAAGAACTCACAGACATGGAGTCAATCAGCCAAAAAAAAAAAAAAAGACTCCTTATATTTGTAGAAGGTTAGTCTTCACAGATTTTTACTCTACTATATTAGGCATCTGCCCCATCTTTTCTCAAAACCAAATGTCAACAACAACAAAATTTTGTCTTTAATATTAAAAGTTGTGATTCCCCAGACAATTCAATACTAACAGAAGCAGCCTCAAAGAAACGCTCTTGACTGGTGATGCTTGTCAAACTTTGTTAATGACAAAACTGTCACTAACATTAAAAGCTGTGGGTCCCCAGAAGTTTTAAAAAATGGAGAAAGGCTTAAAGAAAAGCTCTTGACTGGTTACACTGTTCCCCAGTTCCAGTACCATCCACAGTATAGTCACTGTCCCTGCTTTAACACAGGCAGTGGCAGCAGCAAACACAATGGACTACTGGTTCCCATACCAGGTAAAGTCAGACCATTGCTGTTGCTCTGGCTTGCTCCAAGACATTCCCTAGACATGCTAGTCTACAGTCTCATTACTTCATTGCTTGGGAATAAGTCTTCGTAACTGGAGATGATCCAAACAAAAAAAAAAACCAAACCAAAACAAAAAGATACAAAAAAACCCAAACCCTTGGGTTTGGATTTGAATTCTCTACAAGTTTAGGGCTTTGCAGAATTGTTCCCTTTGTATGCCTCAGCTGCCTGCACTGAAGTCAGTGGATGTTTGACCACTGATTTCTGTGGGAACAGGATGGGATTTTAGCCACAGCAGGACTGCTAACCACGACCATCTAGTATTTGCCCTTCAGAAGCTTTTCAGGGCAAATGCTTAGAAAGTAGTTGAATTCAGTTTTTGTAAGCAAAACCTCAGGAAAACCCTTTCTCAGAGGTCAAGCCCTGTTCCCTGAGGCCTGGGTGCAAGCTTTCTGGCAGGAGTTCTCCTGAGCCTGTTGTGTGGAAGATAAGGAATTTGAATAATTTCCTGCTCAGCAGCATGTAGCTCCCCAAACATCCAACAGTTTATGTACTAGGGACTGTCTCCACAGAAACCTGGCTAGCAAGACCATGATGCTGAAAATGACAGTTTCCAGTAGCAAGCAGCTCGTCTCCATTCCTCACACTCTCCATCCTGTATTACTTTCTGACTTTATCCTCTTGCCTGCAGGTCTCCCAAAGCACACCATGTACTGCACATCTCTTCCCAACCAGGTCTGAAGGAAATGGTATTAACTGCCACACCAATACTCCTGCGCTGCAGATAAAGCCACTCCTCATGGGATCCGGAAATTAAACAGTCTCCTGTTCACCAAAAATCATATGCCAAGTAAGTGTACACTTGGCCCTGACTTGCCACTCTCCCACCCTGCATACATTACCTATCAGACAAGCCTCCAATAGATCCCTCAGGTGATGTCTTTTTCATAACCATTTCAAAATCAGAAGGGCTTCCCCTCAAGAAAGCTTGATTTTTATCTCTGAAGACATAAAAGACAGGGAAAAAACCAAAAGCAACACTTGTATTTCAGGTTATACTAAAACAGGGCTGCATGCACCCCTATACCAGAAAAACAACATAGCCCCCAAGGACTATGAGCCAGGTGTTCTCTCTCTTCAGGCAATCCTTTTCCATGCAGCTTCTTGGTCTCTTCAGGACACTCGCCTGCTAGACTACACCTAGGAGATGCTGTGAGTAAGATTCCTTCCAGCAAAATTATCCAAAGTCGCTTGGGGCCAGGCCTATCACTTGCAGTAGCTGAGCTTATCCAGCCATGTCCAAGTTGTAGCCTCATGGAATTAGTCCCTGAAGAGTAAGAAGGATTTGGTACACCACAGTTCTAAAGGCTTACCTGAAACCATGCCTGCAAAGACAGCTAGCCTGGCCTCTCCAAGCTGTATGTGGCCTTTCAGGGAATTCATTCAAAATGGGGATTAATTGAAGAGAACATCTCAATTAGTTGATGCTTTTCCTGTTCAACTACATGCCATAAAAAGAACACTTTACTAGTTAAAGGAAATGCAGGAAATCCTTTCTCTAAATGCAGTGATCTTATCAGTCTGCTCCGCAGCCTAGCCTTCTTCACCACTGTCACTTACAAGAGGATTGTACACATAATCTGCAAACTTCACTTATGTGTGTCTAAGATGCACTTGTATTTCAATAATTAGAATTTAATTTTAAAGAGAATTTCGCCCTTTCCATCAAGCTCAAATTTTCACAAAGTTATCCAGCTTCCATTTCAGTGCAAAACAGGAGGCAAATTTCCAAAAAGTGTGCAGCTTACTGAACAGAGCTTGTCAAAAGGGGAAAGAACTGTCTTGAAAAGAAAAAAAATCATTTGGAAAAGCAGTGAGCTATTTTAGTGTTGGGAATACTACAGATGCCTTTTGAGATTTTATTTTTGCTTTCAAAAAGGAAAAGAAAAACAAAGACTTTTCCCCTTTCACCAATATCTTTTCCCTTTCTACTGAACCCAAAAGAAATAAATAGAATAAAGAAAAGAATTTAGAAAAATCTATCACCGTTGATTGCACAGCATTCAGCAGCATAAAAAAAAAAAAAAAGGAAGAAGAAAATAGTTACAAATAAATACATGTTTCTGGTGTGATTTATCACAAATTTTGAAATACCCAGCTCTCATAAGAATGTGGAAACATTCGGGAAACTGTTTTCTTCAACATTTGGCAATTCTGAGAAAAGACCTTTTCATGGGAAAATCCTAATGGAAAAATTTGCATGAGACACTAGGCTCTTTCAAAAGTCTAACCACCAGTGTCAGTAAGGGAGATGAATGCTTACCAAGATCTAGTCTCTCTTCTCAGAACAGTCACTCAAAGAGCCAAGTGATTATCCTTTCCAACTTTAACACCTGTTGGCTATTACAAGTTGCGGTCCTTCAGCAATCATTTAACTGCTAGTTTGGTCAGGAATATGGAGTTCTTCTCTACCCCGGAGCTGCCTTATCCACTCTGAACAGGTAGTATAGCACAACAGTAGGAGACAGAATAAACAAGACCCATGGGGCTAGTTGCCTTGTGCAATAACGTACAGGGGGAAAAGTAAGAGCGGATCTCCGTCTGACTTGCTGGACAAGTGCATGAAGCATAGATAGCAACTCAGCAGTCAAGAATCCCTTCTTTTGCTGAGCAATTTTGAATGGTACAAAGCTTGAGGAAAAAGAAAATTAAAAAATCATAAATACAAACACATATGAATGCCCTATCTCAATCATTGCCAAAGGGACAGCAGACCACAACCTGATACGTTCCCTCTTAGATCTGCTTAAGCCTTCTCACTTTTCAATTCCCAATTCAAAAAAACAAGCCAAACAAAAAAGAAACATCCCACAATTTTAAGGCACATGTGGAGGGTACTGCAGATTGGAATATGGCAAGCTAAGCGGCACCGTGCAGTGGTAAGAAGCTAAAAGCAACGCAGGAGGATATTTCCACGTGTTAGCTGGGCAACAAGTGAATACAGGCTGGAAGCATGAAGGACATGAAAGAAGGCAGTGTAAAAGTCTGGACTTAGGTTTATTTGGCTTCCACTGGCCTCAGTGAGACTTATTTAGAAGTAAGACAATAGACAATCTTAAGAACTATAAAGCTGAAAGGGTTGTACCAATCGGCTTGTCTGACCTCATGCATAGCACAGGCCACGGGATTGCCATAAATTAATTCCTGCCTGAGGTAGAATAGAACTTTTCAATAGGCATCTCATTTGATTTAAAGATTTCCAGCAGTAGAAAATCTACCACAGCCCTCAGTAAACTGTCTCTCACTTTAGAAATCTGTGCTTCATCTGCCAAGTTTCAATTTCCAGAGCCTGGGCCCTCACTTACTTTTCTTAGACTAAAGAACGCTATTGCCAAATGTTCTCTGTATAGCTAGTTATAATTGGTGATCAACGACTCACCTTTTAAGCACCACTATAAATAATTACAAGATCAGCTTTTGAGCCTTATACATCAATACCTGGCATTAATCAATGTTAAATTCTGTAACCTTCCAATCACTACCTTTGCAGCAGTCTGTCACATGTACAATAGTCACCTGAAAAACAGCTAGCTCTTGGGTTGAAGGAGTTATTAAAGTTTAAAACAGAAGAAGTTAAGCCTCATGGCAACCTGGCAAGACACAGGGTATCACAGTACAGGTATGAAGAGAATGATGGTCTGCTTAAGGTCATACAGCAAGTAAGCAGCAGAGCCCAGAGTAATGCCAGTTAATTCTGATTTTAAATCCTGGTCCTTGCTCACAATGCCATCTTTCTGCACGACACAAGACAGAAGCTATTCTAAAAACAAAAC
Source organism: Phalacrocorax carbo (assembly GCF_963921805.1). Lineage (NCBI taxonomy): Eukaryota > Metazoa > Chordata > Aves > Suliformes > Phalacrocoracidae > Phalacrocorax > Phalacrocorax carbo. Next base: position 17,394,505 of record NC_087515.1, on the reverse strand, counting down.
AAAAAAACCACACCCTGGAATCTCTCCAGATTTAGAGCGAGGTTTTTGAGCTATTTGCATGCAACTGAAAGTAATATAGAAAAAATCTTGGGATCTGCATAATAGTATCCTTCCTGATTATTTTGAGGCATATAAAACATACCAAGCAAATGAAACTTTCAGGCCTGCACCCACAGCAGGCCCACTCACAAATTCTTGGTCTTTTTCAACTTCAGAGGTGCTTGGCAAGACCGCTTTCAGCAGCCTGCTGAGGCTTTACTATCGATTTGATTTCTAAGAACTAAGTAGTCAACAAATTCTCTTAGTTCCAATTGTAAGTCTGTCCCACAAATTCCAGTTTGCTAATGTAAACACAATAAAAAAATCAACTTTCAAAACAAAATATTTGAAAGTCAGTTTCTCTTCTTTACTAGCTGCCAAAAGCAGAGTTCAGGCCTTTGTGCTTCTTGAGTTGATGAAATCATTAACACCTACAGCAGCGTCAGGAATGTAACTCTGCCCTCAGGACCTGGTAAGTAATAAGACACTGATCTCAGTTTCACCTTTAAAAAACAGTTCCAAGTAATAAATTTCCAATTTCAAACCCGGATGGAAGCCCAGCCCAAGCAGCAGAGCAGAGGCACAATTCAGAGCACTTTGTTCAAAATGTATCAACACTGGCAACTGTGCCAGCAAGATGCCTGCGAAAACAGTCAGAAGATGCCTACCATAAAACTGTCTTGCTGCAAAATGCATCCTGCAGAGTATGTGGACAGTTACTACAAAAAACAGCACACAACACTCACAGCACAGAAAACTTGATTCATCTTCTCTTTAGCCAGTGCTTTTCTTGCTACAGACGCCTGACAAGGCTTACGGAGACCTTGTGTGGCAACATCAGGCAGCAGTCAGACAGACTGGAAGCTAGAGAGCCAGTGTGAATTACAGGGTCTGGATGCATTTAGCAACTTCAATAAAGGACCCCCTTTATATTCATTACAACACAGTTCTGTCTTTGCTGCTACAAGGGGTACTACAGAGGAGGCAATAGCAGCTCCTCCTTTTAAGAGTCAAGGTCTTCTAGTCCGATAAAAGTGGGGTGCAACCCTCTTTCCAGCAATGTGTGTCTCAAGTGCCCATAGCACGTGGTGATAGCTTTGTTGTGGCTCATCTCCCTCGTCCCTGAACACAGCACAGCACGCACCATCCTATGCAAGTTGTACGTGCCTCTTTCCATTTCAGGGGAGAGGGAGCCATGATTGGAAGTTCAATACTGTCCACGTGCCATAAAATTTATTTAGGCCTGCCTAAGAGATGCAAAGCTGGCTTCCTGGTGCATCAAACCACTTAAACCAACACTTCCCTGACTGTCCTACCTCCCAACCACACCCTCTGGGCTTTAGTGCCCGAACAAGAGGTGGATGCTGCACAGGCCCCTCTCTGCTACTTTTATATTCCTCAGCTGAATTCACTCTTGTATTATAAGGCACAGAACAAAATAAATACCACAGTGATAAGCTGCCATTTACTCTGTATACATTTCAAGCTCAAGGCAAATTCTATCTATATCTTTCATACCGTTAGGATGGGATGCTCAGAGCATCCTAACATGCCAAATGTCCTGTAAGTTGCTGTATATCTTGATTCACTTCTTTTTACACTAGTGCTATGTTTTGTTCCTCCTCATAAACATACGTCAGATACCCTTCCTGAAAACACCCACTCTGACGCATGGTCCAGTGCACTACAGGTACCATTTGCCAACCCTCCTGTAAAATTCACTTCCTTCTGTCTTACCAATAGCCCAAAAGTCCAGGATTCTCAGTCATTTCCTGTCCCTTGGATTAGCATCCAACGATGTCCTGTTTACATTTCAGGGCTGTGGTGGAAATAAACACCATAATGTCAGGACATTCCATCAGCAGGATTCCAGCACAACCATGCTGGGCTGCGAGCAGGATGCTGAACCAAGTATGGTCTGACTTTTCATTTTATCTTCTTTCCTCTTCCTTATACTTCCATTAGCTAACCAAAATACTAGAGGGTGCCTTCTAGGGAGTCAGTCCATGCAATTAGTGAACACACTCTGGAAGGGTTATTATAACTGCAAAGCTACTAATTCAAGCAAATTAGCAAGTAAGCAAATAAACACAACAAGCAAGAAAGGGGTACTGGATGACAAAAAGGATTTTATTTCTCTAATAAACAGAATTTCAAAGCAAAATAATCATCCCTCCATTCAGCAGACAATGAAATTGAGACATGAACAAGGCAAAGCCATTTCCTGCTTAGATGGCTGTAAAGACTAAACTCTGATGTCAAGTACAGTAGCAGTAAAACTAAAGATAGGTCGAAATTAATTTATTTCAATTATTCTTAATTATATTTCACCTACTTAAATAGCAATACTTGAATAATCAGAGGAGACATCACAAATGCATATGCTATTAAATCTCGGACACAAGAGACTTCTTTTTATTTAAGCAGGTTATAAAATTTCCAGACTAGAAAACAGCCTGTTAGCAAATAGGCTGTCCTGTGGTACAAGTAGAAACTCTCTATTTCTCACCCCGGCAATGTACAAACACAAGCTGTCTTCTCCAATCCAATCAGAATATTAAATGTAAATATTATGAAGAAGGATCTCTCCAGAAACACAGAGTAGATGACCACCAAGGACAGGCTGAATGGTCTGAAAGTAATATTTTCTATGATGCACTGGGTGTCTCAGAATCAGAGAAAGCAAAGAAGGTGTCATGGTTTTAGCTGGGAGAGTTAATTTTCTTCACTGCAGCTGGCACAGTGCTGTGCTTTGGACTTAGTATGAAAACAATGTTGATAACACACCGATGTTTTGGTTGTTGCTGGGTAGTGCTTTTACTAGTCAAGGACTTTTCCAGCTTCCCATGCTCTGCTGGGTGCACAAGAAGCCGGGAGGGGAGGTGGCACAGCTAAGAGAGTGGATTCAAACTGGCCAAAGGGATATTCCATATCATGTAATGTCATGTAATGTCATGTAACGTCATGACCAGTATGTTAACTTGGAGGAGCTGGCTGGGGGAGGGAAGCAGCAATCGCGGCTTGGGGACAGGCAGCATGGGTCAGCAGGTGGTAAGCGGTTGTATTGTTTGTAGTTTTGACTTTTTTGCATTTTCCCTTTTCCTTTTTATTATTTTATCATTATTATTGTTATTATTATCATCATCAATATTATTGTCATTATTATTTTAATTATTAAACTGTTCTTATCTCAACCCACAAGAATTTTTGTGCTTTTGCTCTTCTGATTTTCTCCCCCATCCCACAGGAACGGGGGGAGTGAGTGAGCGGCTGTGTGGTGTTTAGTTGCCGACTGGGGCTGAACCACGACAGAAAGGAAAGATGTACCAAGCTTGTATACTTTATTTGTTCCACAGCAAAATCACTGTGCTGGACAATATTTTGTTGAGCAGTCCGTTCAATCTAGATTTCAAGTCTTGCCATTCTATTCACAATAGAGCTACTGTACAGGTATTGATCCTTGAGGGAATATAACTGGAAACCAGAAGACTGTGCCTATGTTGGAATGAATGATTGCAGTTTGGGATTGAATTAGCATGGTAATGGCTCCCTAGCACTTGCGTAAAATTCTCATTTCCAAGTTGCAACCCAGGCTAGAGCTGTTTTTAAGACAATTTTGTACAATGCTTTAGGCCCACAGGTATCTCATTTACTAAGAGCGATAGCTCTGAGGACTACCTGGAAACTCCAGCAAGTGTGATGAGAGCTGCAATCTATCCCCTGAATGAAGTGAGGGAGATAAGACCTGTGCCCCAGGCTTGCAATGATCTCCTTCCCTACTTCTAGGTGTCAGTTATTAGCTACCATTCATCAAGTGGACTAGACCTGCCAGATGCCTCGATTTGGCAAGGACAGATTCGAGAATCTGTCTCAGGTGCCACAATGCCACACAGAACATTTTCTGTCCTGTGAAATTTGTTCCAGAAGGAATGTATGGAAGCCTAAGCCTCACCACATTTAGACCATGATACAAGACTCACCTCTTTGTCCAAAGCATAGTGTGAACTGTAGACTCCAAACCCCCTGGCACTTTTCCATAAATTGCATTTTACTTTCTCCCTGTCCCCAAATTTTACAAGCACATTATCAGAGGCTGGTAGAGGGCAGTGGTGCTTTTGCTCCCCCTATTTGGGAAGCCGTTGATTTAAACCATGTGCACACAGTGAAGTCTCAACAAGAACATTATAAATGCATGTAACGATGTGATGGCTGCTGGCAATCAATGGAAAAAAAGGGGGGGAGGGGAGTTTACTGGGTCTTGGGCCAGCTCCTAATGGACAAGCTTCCACATCACAAAACCAAATACTGCAGCTGCCACTAATCACATCAATCAGCCATCTCCTCAGAACAACCAAGCAGCAAATGGACAGACACTGACCAAGCTGCTCTCTCCCAACGTGCTTCCATAGGACTCCAGAGTGCACTGGCAAGACAGGGTGTGAGCAAATTTGATGTATATTGCCTACACTTTGTCTGCCACTTTAGCCACTTCAACAAATAGTACACTAACTTTAAAAATAATCACTGGGCCCAAGTTAAAAATAAAGTGCAAGTTGGCTTCCATGAGAAAGCAACCGAGCCAATGCCATTTATAGTAATTCGACGTGTCACTGAATAGCATCATTTTTATAAATACACTGAAAGCCGGACATGAAATAACTGGTTAACAGCTCCCTAATCACAAGGGCTTCCTCTGCTACACATTTTTCCTATTTATCCAATGGCTTCTGTTTTATATCTAGTTTGCTAATGGAAAGAGGGGAAGGGGAGGGGGGGAAATTGGCCTAAACTGATCCAGCAGATGCACTGAGCTGGGGCCTCAAACACTGGCTTCTTTTCTGCAGCCACCAAAGGGCGGTGGGGGAGAGACATTTCAGCAAAATTCTTTCTCTGCAGCAACTACCACAGAAACACATTTCCCTCTGTTTGGAGCCACTCAAAATAACTGCAGCTCAAATGCCAGAAGAATATTTTGTGCTTCCTGCATTCATAAGGAGAAAGAAATGGGAAAATACTGAAGAAAGTTCCTAGTACGGTGGTCTCAAAACAGCAGTAGAAGGCTTCAAAATAAGTGCACTCTCATAAAGAAAGCAAAACAAAACTAGCACCAAAATATTTGTCCTTTAATGATCCCAAAGTGTTTTACAACCACGCATAGGAAATACATTTTTTTATAAGACTGCTCATCATTTAGACCATTCAGATTTTTAGGACAACTCTTTATATTAAATTTCCCACAACTGCCAGGAATCCATTTGTGAGTATGAGTAAACAAAGATTCCTCAGGTATGTTGACTTCTGTGTCTGTACTGCTTAGAATGTAGGATACCAAAGCACACTGGAGCCTGCGTGCTTCCTTGGTGGACACCCTGTCTTGTGTCACCAAACAGAAGGTGGCAGAGGATGGGAGAAGGCTTCACACTATCACAAGGCCACAAGGAGAGGAAAAAGGTGAGGGATTCACCATGTACTCACAACTGCATCCACCTTCACTCTGTTCACTTTAATTTTAAGCTGCTTCATAATACTCAATGCTTTTAAACCAACAAAGGTGGAGGAGGGCGACACTGTACAAGTAAGAAGAATGTGATTGGGAGAGTTGTCCAAACTCAAGTCAGTAGCAGAGGCAAGAAGAAAACACCTGCCTTGTGCTCTTTGTCCACGAGGCCCTTAGCTCCAAGTGAATTGTTTCACTGTCTCCCTTATTTCTGTACTGCAGTATTAGCTCCAGAAATAGGCATGTAATCCTTCTATGCTAACCAAGCTGCAAGCACCTTCACATCAAATCTATGCATATGTTACTGTGTCCTTGTAGTCCACCACCAGCATCTAAAGGGATGCAGTTTTCTGTGTTGAGATGACTTATACTCATTTTCTAGCCAAGTGTCAAAAATTTGTCTGTCAGAGGGGACAGAAACAGACTGGTGATAAACATGGGAGGGGTAGTGGCACTGAAACAGTCTTACCTCTGTATTTACTACAGTGTGGGCAGATTCTAGCCTCCAACCTATACTTCAAACTGCTTAGGGTAGCCTTTGCTTAAAGCACCTCCAGGTCTGGGTCAAAGGATTTTAATCTTTGTGAATAGTATGAGTGAATTGGGGAAAAACTTAGGAATGTATCAGAGGAAACCAGGCTCTGAAGATCACTTCAGACTTAAACAAACAAACAAAAAAGTTTATTCACCTGGTAGCTTTGATCCACTTTATGAAGCAGGCCATTTATGGCTGAGTTTCATGTTACCCCCATAAGGAATCCTGATATAATAGGAGACAACCAAACTAGCCACAGATTCAGGAATGACTGACTGCAATGCAGGGCTTTTTCCACCAGTACAGCAAGCAAAGGAGAAAGAAAAGCAAGAAAAAATTTTCACTGGAACCATGGACACATGCAAGCCAGGGACACCATGAGATCTGTTCCTTCCCATTTTCCCCTTTGTCTCTCTAACTCCTTTCACCACTTGCAGTCAGGGCTTAGTGTTCACAGAAACAACCCAGAAGTTTTTTCTCTAATAAATAATGCAGTACTTCAAAGAGTAGTCCCTCTCCTCTTGCTAAAGGGTGAGGGGGGGAAATGTTACCCAAAGTGGTTTGTATTGCTGGTCCAAACGCAGATGCCTTGCCTCGTGCTACATAAAGTCAGGGAAGATGATGGCCCAGCAGCAAATGCCTTGAGGTGCTGAGTGGGATTACAAACCAGGGCCTGCACTTTGTACGAAAAAGCAGCAAGCAGACTGCCAAGACCCCTCTTTAAATACATTTCAAAGTGGGTTATTGTGAGGAGTGTGAGCACTATGATCTCAGCTGCCAACAAGTACTTCTGTGGGAAGCAGTTTGCAAGCAGGAACTCATTCTCCCAACAATCCAGGCTTTGACCCATATTCATGCTGTGCAGTTAATCTAAGTGGAATTAGTGCTGGTGAAAGGGGCCATATGGACAGCCCTTGAGACAGAAATCTTATTTACCCACAGAAATTCCCCTGTGGCCAGCAGCATTGTAAGATACATCTTACATGTATGTGCCAAAGCCATGTGCACTTCCCTCTAGCTCCCTAAACAACTAATCCTGGACTATCCAACCCCAACTTTCTGTAAGACTGAAGGAAAAGATTTTTGCAATTCCTAGATTCATTCAAAGTAAATAAAGAGTGACAGAAAAGCATTTTTATATAGCACACAGAATGCCTATCAGTGTTCTCTGATTAGTGCCATGTTTGTCTGGGCCTGAACAGAGGACATCCAAGAACACATCTGTTGGTATTCGGGTCCAATTACAAAATAAACACATTGTATTATAACCAAAACGTGTTTTGCCATACTTGCTGGATACTATTTTCCACCGTCTCTTCTCAGGCTACAGCTCCTTTAGCTCTACCCCAGAATTGCTTAATAATGACAGACCAAAACTTCCAGTTTAGTTATTATGAGGATGAAAGCCACGAGAGGAACACAAAAGCCAGCAAGGCAGAAGTTAACCCTGGACTTAGATCCTACTTTTCCTGGAAAGTGAGCCTTATAACATAATTCCCCTGCGTCTTCACAAAGCACATGGATTGTGTCTACACAAACTTCGGAGGACTCCATACATATTCCTCGCATGCAAGATAGCAGCATATCACACAGCTGTCAGAGAAACATCCCTTGTTAAAATTCTTCAGCTTGTTTTATGAACTGAGACTTTGCTGAGGAGAAAAGGAAATAGAATAAGCTGTCCAAAACCAGCACTATATTATGGTACATGAGTAGAGACACAGGCAAAGATAGGTGCACAAGAGGTCCCTGCAAAGACTGAGTAAACCAGAATATTTTTTCCTCTTGGTTAGATTATATGTGCTGGAACAACTATAGTAGCTCAGGACCCTTTCATTTCTGAAAATGCAACAGCAGATGGGGTTAAAAAACCTACAGCTGTTGTTCAGCAAGTGTTAGCAGAAACAACATCTGGCTCCCGTACTTGTATTTCTGTAAGTTTTTGAATGGAAATATTCATTATTTAATTACTTTCTAGCCACCCTACACAGGCATCCCACACACTCCCCTGGTAAACCCTTCTACAGGAGTGCAGGCTGAAATATTACAGCAGTTCATTGCCTCTCAGTATCATATGCTTTCACGCTAAACACTAAAATTCTGGATTGGCCACCACAGACAGGTACGGAAACAATTCAAAAGCTCATTGCTGCAGATGTCCTAAAACTACCAGGAAAGCACAGAGCAAGTGCATAATGTCACCAGCAGAACAGGTACAGCTTCAAAGACAAGCAGAAAGCCTCACTGCTTTCCAGTATCCTGTCATACCTGACCACCATATTTGCCTGATGAGAAGACATTAGTCTTTCAAAAGAGCATGAGGAGAGAGCAGAGGCAACATTATATCTTGAGTCTAGCCCTGAATGAAGATATGCTTATGTTTGCATGCCATTGCCCTGTTGCACATTCCAGAGTGAGAGTATTCAGGCTTCATTTGTTCCTGGCTTCTACAGTCAGAGGGCTGTATGTTTGAGGAGATAGGGTAGGGATTCATTTCTGGCATGTCTGCCTTCAGCCCTGGGAAATGAGACTGGCACAATATTCACTTCCACCTGCCTACTGAACTTAGGGATAAATTGCAATCCAGTACTGAATGAAAAACATTTTCCCCAGGAAACTGGAAGCCAGCAAGTATTTTCCTTGGAGCTAAACCCTCTGTTCCACCAAAGCAGTGTGTTGGAACAGTTATGCATCAGGACAGGCTTCTTAGACAGAAAGTGTTTGGGGAACACACAATAATGCCTTGTCCAGCCTGAAATCCCACTTGGACAAAGTTCATGAAAGACTAGTCCTTTCCCCATCCAAGCCATAAAAGAGTGTTAATGTCTCTTGCATAGAGGACAACCCCAGTCCTGCTTTTGCTTCTTAAACTAGTTCTGTTCCCACAAATTCTTCTGTATCAGATCCTTAGCTCGTTTATACTGAAAGTTCCTTGGAGCAGTGGCAGCTTCTCCTTTTGCTTCTCATTGGAGCTTAGCTACAAAGAATAGTCAAATCTGCATTGACAACAACTTCTATGGCCAGGCATCAAGCCCAGAGAAAGCATCAGAAATTCTCTGACCTTAAATATATTCTCATATGCTTGCTCTGCCTTCTCAGTTACAGCCAGAGTTCACCTCAGAGGGATGAGTTTGTCTTTGAACCCATTGATTATGATCACATAGTGATAGCAATGACTTCCCAGAACACTGCTAATACTGGACCACTCAGAATGGTATCACAATGAACTGGACAATGGGATGAACAAATTCAATTCATACGAAGTACTAGGCACCAAGTTCACCAAACCAGACTAGCACTGCTACTTATTGATTACAATATCTACACACACAAGTGTTTATGCCACGAGGTCCTCCATTCCAAGAATCTAAACACTGTAATACAGATGGCAGAGAAAAGCCAGGCACAGGAAAATGGCTATACTTCTTCCTTTTGGATTAGACCCCCTTGCAAAAGTCCATTCTCCCTCCTCAAGTGTAGCCTAAAGGCCCCCTGCAGGTGTTGTTTTGATTAATTTTCAGGAGACGATTTGTTTCATACACTAACTCAGCTCTAAGCTTCATGCTTTACGCATAAATGCACAGCCCAGACTCCTCAGCACCTGATGGGAAGATATTCCTGTAAAACAAAGGTCAGAATAGACCATTATGATCATCAAACGTGACCTCCTGCAGAGCACAAACTACAGAATCTCACCTAATAACTTCTCATCCACTATGTCTCATAGAGGTGGAAATAGAGCTGTCACTTCATGGTATCTTTTTTTTTTTTTCTGACTCCCATCTAAAAAAGGCCAGAAGATGTCTCTTAACAGCCAAAAACACTTCTTCAAATCATGTTTGATAACCATTCAAACTCTGGACCAAGCTTTCCACTTTACCCTCCTTACCCAAGGATCAGTAAATGCTTTACTAGCATCAGTGAATTTAGTCTCAGGTCATGGCTTAAAGGAGTTCTGTTTTCCCTATTTCACAGATAAAGAAACAGAATTAGAAATCAGAAAACTACAACTAAGCAGAGCACGATTTGTAAAGCTACAAACAGAACCTAAGTCTTCTATTTTCAAGATCAGCCGCATTTTTGGAACAGCTGTTTCCTTTAAATTAACCAGGTAAAGCAGAAAACTAGTCTTTTTTTTTTCCATTGTTTTTCATAGGAGGGTCCAGAAGGGACAACAATAATCACATTCAGTGACCTACACTATACTGAACAGCAGCAATGAAAGTTTGCCCTTGCAAGTGTCCTCTCAAGTCCTTTCCCAAAACCCAGAATTTGTCCACCACTGAAACAGTTTATAGAATTCCACCCAGTAATACATATAATGGTGTGGTAAGACTGCTCAGTTATAGATATAGTAGCACGTCTTTTAGCATGGGGCACTACAGCCTCTAAATGTGAAAGAAGAAACAAGATCCATGCAGTCAAGTCAGGGTTGCTTGTTTTTTTTCTTTCAAAGGCAGGGGACTGGGGTGCAGTGAGCTGAAAGAAAAAAAAAACAACAAAACTAAAACAAAACCAAACCCCACACCCAAACAAACAACCCACCCACCAGACTACTGAAATTTCATTGTACTTGAGTGCTTCTAAAATGTCTCCTACCTTTGTGTAAATGTAACACAACCATAAACCTGCAGGATACAGGCTTCAGCACAAGAATTCTACAACTTAGCAAACATCCACTGGTAGATCACCAAATTGCAGTTCATCAGGTTCAGATAGCTGTGACTCTCAAATGTTGCATGGAAAACGTTTAGGAATCCTGCTCAAATACCATTTTCTTCCCTGCCCAGTAAGTATTTGTGACTGAAGCAATGAGAAAACATCTACACTACCACAAAGCTAAGAAATACCTACAAGTTTGATGTCTCTGGCCACATTCTTTGTTCAGTCATAGAAGAGCAAACACATCTGCCTTCAGCAGGATTTTCCTAGTATTTCAAAGATGCCCTTGGCCTCCAGTGGGATGAAAGATGTAAACAGGTCAAAAATTTGTCTCAAAATTGCCTACAGTCATTAAGACTAACAGTTACAATTCCCACTAGTTTTTATGATGGCATTATTTTGTTGCCATCAACACCACTTGAACAGAGTGGCTTTGCTTTTGACCAGTTTGGGCAATTCTTCTCATTTTCCAGGCTGAAATTCAGTGTTCTGAGAACAAGACACAGTCACTTCCTCTACTTTGCTTTTGAACAAATCTAAGCCCTCTGGTACTATCTTTCTGAATCCCATTAAGTTTCACTTAGTAATGATGTAGCTTCTTCTCTAAGAGCAAGTGGACTCTTCCACTGTGCCTGGTACAAACTGTTTGTGATCACCACAGACAAGTATTTCCAGGGCCAAAGAAATCCTGTATGCACTATGGGTACAGAGTGGAAAACAATATCTAGACACATGAGATAGACACTGTAACTAGCATAAAAGCCTATGAAAAACTGTATTTGTAACCTTCAGGATATAAGCTAACCTCTGACAGGAGTCGGGAAGAATATGTCCTCTCCACCACCTTTCTTAACTTGAAGAAAAAAAAAAGTAAAAAGGGAGATGTTTCCTTAGACTGGAACTATGTTGAATGCCTCCAGGACACAGGACAAGAAACACTATCTCTACCAGTAAGTATGAAATATGGGAATCTGTGTGATTTGTATAGGTTGAAGAAGATGTAACACTGAAGTTTAGCTCATCCTTTCCTCAGCATAATGCTTCTCTATTTTCCTTGCCAAAGTCATCATTCAAGATATAAGTTGACCAGAAGTTGAGAGCAAGGACAGCTACCCTCATAACTGGCAAGTTACTTGTGCACGAAACGCAGAGGAGTATGCATTGGCTTCCATCAGAGACGAGATTCCAGCTGAAATGATTATTTGGTCCCTCTTGGCACAACAGTCATTAAACTGCTACCTTTTGCTACTGTAACAGGACTTTCTAACATTGCTGTTTCTGTACCAATTTAATATTGATTTTTGTTGAAGTTGCTGCCAATTCAAGGTCCCAAAATACAGGGCCCCACCGCATTCAGAAGGAAAAGAAGGTACAACGGAACCAGGGAGGGGTTAAAGAAAACACAGAGAAGAACATTGTACTTGGCTGTACAAGTAACTTGTGAATATGTCTCAAGAAATATCCTGGATTATCATCTGTAATAAAATCTCCCAATGAGGAAAACAGGGATATCCTAGAGAACTATGAGTTCTGGTTTTCTGTGTTCACTTCAAGCACAGTTTGAAAAGATTCCCTTTATGAAAGTTGGGGGGGTGGGGGGAAGCAGCCACAGAAAGCTCATTTTTCCAGGTAGCTAGGGGTAGATTTAAGCACTGCTCCTGTAAGGAGAAAGACAGCAAAATACCATTTGGGACATGGATAGGAGAGCAAGGATACAGAAATAAAGAAGGTTTTTATTTAGTTCTTATTTACAGTCAACTTTAAGTGGGAGACTGAGAGCCTGACTGTTAGTTTGGGGGCAGCAGTTCCTCCATAGGGAATGTATTTGAAGAAAGGAGGATGAAGTGGGGCTGAAATAATGATCAAAGAACAAAATGGTCCCCAAATTACACAGGTGTATGCTTAAGGTGGGCAGCTGGTTGTCAGGCAAGAAGACTTTAGAAGCAGCAGTAGAGATCTTGAATTTTTTTCCTCTCAAAGCACGATCCTCTAGATATCATCTGCTCTGGAGTAGTCCTTTTGTCCATCTTTAAGCAACAGTTGGTAATATCCATAACACACAGGTCAGAAACAGCCTTCTGCACTATTACAGTACTAATTACTTCCCCTGAGTTCAAGGAAGACTGTCCAAGTTGCCACATAAGCTCCCCATTTCCTCCTGAAACAATGGCTTAGCACGTGAGCATTTCTCTCCCTCCAGCACCTGGATTCATTTGAGTAGGATGAAGTAACTAGCCAAGTTACTCCTTTATCTATAGCAATAGAAGCCTGTAATTTTCATGTTGATATCCTAAGATCTTTGCATGCCAGAAACACAGAACGAGTGTCTGCATGCAGTTCCATAGAAGACTACTTGGGGTTTTTTATATTTGCTTTAGCCTTGTCTTGATACGGTTGAAAAGTGTTTCAGTCTCCAACTCCCTACCTGTTGAGGTTAGATTGGTATGTTTACTATGAATTTTTTTAGTGATAGCTAAGACAGCAAAACTAGTCTTTCTGAACAGGGAAGCCACCTCAAAAATATCTAGCAGGCTGTTGGAAATGCTGGCTAAGGAACTAAGCTCTGCTTTATCTCAGGCATTCTCTTAGGATGCCTCAGCTACGTGCAGGGACAAAATGCAATAAAAGAGTTTTAAGAAAGGAAAAAGAGCAAGCAACAAACCTTATCTTCCCATCTTCATCATAAAAATGCAAAGCTACCCATATGGTCCACTGCAAAAGAATGCATTTCCTGGAGGCACTGTGCTGTCTCACTAAGGCACACACACAAGATGTACTGTACAGATATTAACTGGAGGTCACAAAATCCCACTGCTGACCAGAAAAAAAAACCCAACTCATATTTCAGAGTCAGGAGATTCTCACACAGCCACATTCACAACACAGCAGCTGAGTAAGGAGTTTTAAAAACAGCAAAAACATCAAAGTATGTTTAAGGTCCCAGATATATGACTTCTGCTCAAAATAAAAAGTGTCTGTTCCCACTGTTTAGAAGAGAGAGTTGGATGTGGTTGTGGGTTTGTACAATGACGTGCATGCACAGCATCATGCTAGAAAGCTTGCAGATCCGTGATGAAGAGCATGAGCATGTGTTCATATATCCCAGGACAAAAGCGTGTGATTGCATGCCTACTTGCATACTCAGGCGTACACCTGCTGATCAGGCAGGATGAAGGCAGAAACACAAGTTTGCACACATGCAATTCTTACCTCTTCTCTGTATACAAAACATAGATTTAGAGCCTGAGTGCAATAACTTGGCAGTCAGAAAAGAGTGATGTTTCTCATGTAGAAAATACCACCCAAGCTGCAAAAGCCATTTTTCTTGCTGCTCTTCCATTCCATGTGCATGTTGGCACCTCATGCCGACATGAAGTCATAGTATATTCCAGGAACAGCTCTAGCTTTTTTTCTGTTTTTTTTTTTCTTTTTAAAGAAGGAAAAGTGGTAAGTTTACCAAAATTGGCTTAAACCATGAAGACTGAGACCCTAAAAGATATGTAGATGCTTTATTCATGGGACAACCATCCTCCAAGCGAAATCTTGGGAATCTGTGTTCCTGTGAACACCAGCAGAGTCAAAACCACAGTGAGGTCATTTGATGACTGTGGAAGAAGACAGAGGCTTCTGCAGGCTCTTATCCAGTTTTCCTGCACTGTATTAACAACCTGAGACTTCTGACATTCATAATGCAATCCAGTCATTTCTGATAAAAACAAGGGAGGATTATGTACATTGCACTGCATATGACAGCATCAACTGAGACTTTGAAGCAACGCTGTGGGTCTTGGATGGCTTCTCTATGCTTTTAAGCCACTGGCTGCTTCAGTTGGAACCCAAACAGTGCTTTTCTGTAATGTGTCTTCCTTCACAGACATTAATTGCTTTCTAGAGCATTCTAGACCATCTAATGAATTCAAAGGATTGGAAACAGGAACAGCTACCCTGGCTGCTCAGTGCTGCTACCAATCTAAGATTTCCAACAATCCTAAAACCACAGAACCTATCTTCTCCAGTTTCCCAAAGCTGTGCCACAGGATCCATATCCTGTCCCTTCAACTTCTAACCCAACAGAACGACAGGAGCCTCAGGCATTAAACAGCATTCAGCAGGCGCCACCAGAATTCCAGCAAGAGAATTAAAAGCTGGTTTTGCTTTGTAGTGACAAGAAATTATTTGAGCTAACAAATGTTCTGCAGCGGGAAGAGACAATGACTTTGTCATCTCTATCAACTCTGAAGAGGCAAGAAATTCCCTGAGAAATCAAATGTTACAGAACCCTACCACTGACAAATATTGATACGTCTTAAGCCGTGGGCTGGCAACCCTAACATTAGACTGGCATGCCCTGAGGAAGCTTTGAAGAAAGGGTTCTCTGAAGCTACAACTCCTCATTGTCAAGCCAGCTAAAGGGTGATAGTTATTCATCAATCAACACTGTTTCCAGGCACACAGTTTTGGTGGGTTGGTCTTCTGTTGGGTTTTGGGGACTTAGACTGAAAGCAAAAAGAAACTCTATGCATTGCTTCAAACAGTGAGAAACAAAATGCACTAAGTAATACCCATGCCAATCTTGCAGGTCTGCTATTGGAAATCCCTGCTTCATTATCAGGGTAAAAGTGCCACCACAACGTTCAGATAAAAGTGCAAACTGATGACAGATATTCTTTCTTAAACACATTTAGCCACATGTACAGAGAAGAAAAGAAGGCATTATCAAGGTATTGAGAGCAACTCCAAATACAAGAACAGTTTTATCAGATTCTCCAACTTGATGCATTGGTCTCAATCACATAACTGGCAGTCATTTGTTTTGTCCTCTAAGCAAAGCTCAGTTAAAGAGCACAACTCCTTTTTATTCTGAAGCCTGTGGACTGCAAAGAATCCAGACAATTTTTCAAGCTCAGATGCCACAGGAGAAGGGGAATGATCCCTGGGTCATGCTATTTTTAATGCCTGTCTCCCTGCCATGTCATCACTTCCATGCCACTTCTACAGAGGATGGCAGCTTTGGAACAGCTTCAGTGGAGAAGATATGAAAGCCATATTAAGAAAGCATAATTAGTGTATTCTTACTGTGAAAAGTGTGAAGCTGCAGCCTTTTCTTAAGACCTTTGCATTTAGAGGCACGATATAAAGGTGATGGTCAAAATTTTCACTGTTACTGGTGAATACTGCAAGAATCATGGACAAATAATGTAAGAAAACATCCAAGAATTTAAAGTCCTGTATAAAGACACCATGTTTCAGGATCAAGGAAATGTCTGTAGACCATCCAGTTCCAAAAGCACTCTTCACTGTTTAGGGAAGATAGGTGAAACTTACACTTTCACTCCATTCAGTTATATGATGTTCATGGTCTTTGCTATCACGGGGGAAAGAGGGAAGGAGGGAGAAGAGAGAGAAGGGAAGGAAAAACAAAAATGCATCTTCTGACTACCCAGGAGTTTGGTAAAGGTTTAAGGAAGTTTTTGTGTTTTGAAAGATTTCTTAGCACCGGGAGATGAAAAGGAAAAAAAAAAAAAAAGGAGAGAGAAAAAATCTGCACAGAAATAAAGATATTCAGAAGAAGAAAAGAACTTGTCTAGAGACCCATTTGTAATCCTTAAAGTTTACCAGAATCAGATATTAAATATAAATTAAAGACCTGTTCATCCTCATATAAGAAAGAAATTTTTAACAGTGGGAACAACCAATCACTGGAACAACTTCCCTAGGGATGTGGTAGAGTTCCCATCACTGGAGGTTTTCAAGATGCAGTTGGACAGGGTGCTAGATAATCTCACCTAGGCTCCCTTTCCCATAAAAGGTTGGATCAGATGATTTTTCAAGGTCCTTTCCAATCTGGGCTGTTTCATGAGTCTATGACCACTCAACTGAGGATTCAGTTAAACCAATTGAGGTTTAACATCCGGCTGACTGCATCCTAGATTCTACTTCCTGAAGAACCACCTATATGGACCAAGATTGCCAAAAATATATGCAGTTGATTTTCTACCATTGTTAGGATTTCAGTGTGACTTTTGTCCAGTAGTAACATGAAATTTACTTCACAGCAACCATAGGACTGATTGGGCATTTATGTCTGTGTTCATGTCTGAGCCCTTTCAGCTTTATCACTATTGGTTTTGGATTCACTACTTGCAGGACAATAGTATCTGTATGACTATGACTTTTAATTGTGCAGCTGGAGCCAAACAAGCGGACTGGTTATTTCATCTTTTGCTTTCCAACTGCCAGTCTTTTAAGTCTAGACCACTGAAGATTATGCAGAACACCCCTTTGCTCTGCTGACCTCTAGTGACTTACTTCTAAGCCTCCTCCATGCCTTTCCTGCTATGTCAACAGAGAAGCTGAGACAGCTTGAGCTATTAGAGGAAGGGGTCAGTGTTGGTGAATGCTAACTAGGCTAATGCAAAGGAGTTATGCCACAGCTGACCATCACCCTTCATGTCTCTGAAGCTTCAAAATACAACAAGGTGCACAGATACTGGTGCACAGACAAAATGAGGTACAGGAAGAACAAGAGACTCTTCATGCAGAGTAAAAGCAAGGAAATATTAAGACAGACATAGGGAATGTGTCCCTCAAAAAGGACAGTAAGGTATTTTCAAACCCATTTGCCATATGAAAAATAATTATTATTTCTAGATTTAATGAAAGGTCTGATTGTGGTACATGAAGCCATGGCCTTCTAACTTTAACTTAGGTTTCTTGGGTAAAAGACTACTGAGGGATCATAGGAGAGCCTTTTGTAGAAGCTATCAAAGCCTGCTTAGTCAGATTACTTACAGAGGTGGCTAACATGTTCTCAAGTTCAAGATACCACAGCTTTACTGCCACTGATTTCTAAGCTCCCCAGACTTAAGTTAGCTCCAGTTTGTCTGTGTGCATTATGCATTTCCTGTCCTAAACTGGTGCAAAAATACTACACTGGTAAGTAGCTGTTGCTTTCCATAACTTCATTTTCACCATCAGCTAACATGCATATTAATAGAGATGGAAGAAAAGGCGATTGTAAGGTATTCAGCACTGTACCTGTCATGGCAAAGAATCAACTTGCATTGCCTCTGTACAGTGGCAGTAATATAATTTCACAGAGAAGAGCTGTGTCACCAAATTAATTGGTTGTTTGTAAAGTACTTCAGGATGAAAAGTTAATGGCCAAGAGTAAGATTACAGTTTATGTTATAGCAATGATCACGAGCAAGTGCCTGTTTAAATCATCAAGCTTTGTAAATTTATCCACTCAAGTGATGCTCTCAGAAGCTCTTTGTTATTCAAACCCATTTTCGGTGGGATATCAAAGCAGTGATTTTTTTCAGCTACTGTATCACAGACTGCTTCAGAATTAAGAGCTCACATTAAGAGAAGACTGTCTTGAAAGGTAATATGTGAAGGAGAATCCTCTTTCTGTGGAAGAATGAACTTCTGGAAAATCTATCCTATTCCTCTACATGGAAGGTTGAGATAGGAGGCCTGAATGCACAAACAGATAAGCATAAGCTTGGAAAAATGTCAAATGGGGAAGGAAAGGAAGAAAGGTCATAATGGAAGGCTAACCAGAGCCAAAAATTTTGGGAGGACAAATATTTCAAGAGGGCCCAAATCAGAAGGTTAAATGTGGAAAAGCAAAAATCAGTAGCTATTCAAGTTCAGATGGAAAAACAACCCCTGGAAAAGAACAGACAGCTGAAAGTAGAGAATGAGACCAAAGACAAAAGACAAACCATAAGGCAGAGCCAGTCAGGACCAGATAAACATGGAACTCAAGAGATAACAGTCCAGGGCAAAAAGTGCATGAGATGAATATGAATTTTAAGGCTGTAAAACACAGACAAGCACAGTTATCTGAGTAGGCTGTGGTACTGCTCAGAGGTAGAGCTCTTAAAGACCCTTCACCCAATACTTGGCAGTGAATCTGACATGTGTGAAACTTCAGCTCAAGATAAAAATGCCATAGAGGCAAGATGATGTCTGTGATATGACAAGGGAGAAATCTAGTTCAAGATTTTTGGAAGGAACAGAGAAGGTGAGGACACTTTAAATGAAACTTAAGCCCAAGAAAATGGGAACATATGAAGCCAATGGAGAACTGTAAGGTCTGCCTGGGTCACTTCTACATACTCTGTGCACCAATTCCATCAACCTGACAGATGAAAAAGAAAAAAGTGAAGGAGAAAAAAGTAACATTGAGATACTGGGGTTCATGGAAGCTTTTCTGGATTTTTTTTTTCAGATATCAAAAACTAAGGAATATATTTAAATACCCTAGAAGTTTAATTTTGGACAACTCAGCCACTTAAGTTCTAGCTAAGGTGGGCAGGGAAAGGTAGGAGAAACACATTCCTGTACATCATAATTTGAAGAGCTTATGTAATTGTACAAGAACGGTAAGGAATGAGAACTTGTGTATCTGTGTGTGTGTGTGTATGTGCATGTGCACATCTATATCCGTCCAAGATAAAAGTGAGGAGTGAAAGTTTTCCGTGAAACAATCTGAGTCTCCTAATCTAAACACACAATCTTACTGCCACATAGAAAAATGTGAGCAACTCATTTCATCCCTTTTAATTAGGAAGGCAGCTTTCAAATTCATTCACCATTTCTATTGCTGTATTATATTTCTTTCATCCTAGGGACTGCCTAATTCAATGGATTGACTCCACCCATTTAAGCCTACCCATTCTTGTGGGGAGAACAAGAGGAGACAGAGAAACAAGCATTAACAGACTGTCAAATTTTGGAAAATACCGCATGCATCTGTGACACATAGAGCCAAGCAACTGACTGATAAAAATCTAGTCCCAAAAAAAGATGATGACATAGAAATCAATTTCACTGACTGAGAAAGAATAGCTTTGCAGAGACGCCAAAATAGGGTGCTGGCACCAACTCTGATGAGGTCTGGATCCCACCCAGAATAGTTAGGTGATTCACCAAAGTTAGGCAGCAAGTCAGTCTTCAGAATCGCACACTGTTCTTCCACACCACACAGACAAGCACAGAGGATATACTTAATGAACCAGAAATCCAAGTCACCCATCCTACGCTCTGACTGGTAAACTATATTCCATCCTACCTTATCCCAAAGTCAAGAATACAGTCAGGAAGTCAGGATTCCCAGGTCCCTCTGCTATTCTGTTGAAGAATGACTAAAGAGTGCAGTAAGGCATAGTTTCTTCTGTGAGTTGCACTGGAAAGGTAAGGCTGGAATACCATCTGTTACTCATCATGATCTCTGTCTGCATAAAAGAACGTGTTCATAATTAAATTATCATTATGCTTGAAGTTAAAACAAGAGGGAATGAAGAAGAGCTGCTTTTGGGCTGTTCAAAGCAACTGGGATAAGACAGATCTTTTTTTTCCAGGTTGGGCCCAGAGATGCCACTAAGAGATATTTACTCATTTGTAAGAAAGGGTAAAGTTCCATCAATTTTCATTTCACTGGTTACAGAACACACCCAGAAACGGACTATGTTCAGACAAGTTGGGTAGGGTATAGTTCATGTTGATAAAGAAAAGACCCAGTAACCATTTCCCAGAAAGTGGCATTGCAGCCTGCCTCGGGAAAGCTGAACTCCATTTAAAACAGCTTAAAAAGGAAACTCTTTAGAAATTAAGACTTGGTAATTAGTAAAAAACAGATCAGAGGCAGAACTACATGCTGATTATGAGAGAACTTAATTAAGGAAATTGTACCCATCTACACAATGTTGAAATGGCAACATGTTCACTTCCAGAATTACCAATATACCTACTTTACAAGAAAAATCAGAATAGTGCCTAGGCTAAAGCCCATTTCATAACCTAACACTGCTGTTTATATATTTAGTCCATGTATTTTGTCTTATGTATTAAGCACATATAGCAAGCTCAAGGTTCAATGTAGAAGTATTTTTGAGCAAAAGCAAGGTCTGAATGTCAGACTCACATAACTGATCAAGAAGATAACCATCTTGAAACAGCTAAACTTCAGTCTTGCACAACAAATAGTCAGAACAAAGTCAGTGACAAAGCTCTAAAGCATATCAGCAGAACCAGATCTTTGCCAGCCTTGTTTGCCAACTATTTCCTTAGCCACCATGAATAGATCTAGTCCATTTCCCATCTAACTGTGAAATTCAGTTGTGTTTAAGAGGAATAATCTTTATACAGCACACAGTAAATAAAGGCCTGCACAAGACACACAAAGAGATTTTTCTTACCTCCACACCTGATAATCGCTATGGCCATTCTGACTCCAGACTTGGCATTGACTGCTGTCAATAAGTCAAGGGCAATCCTGACTTTTACATTACAAATATTAAATACCTTTGGTGTTGTTACCAGAAAGTACGTCAGAAGTGGCCAAGCAGCCAGCTGTGCACAAAGCTTCCATGAATATATCTCAATCACACAATGGGAAAAGATAAAAAGAAGGGCATGGACAAAAACATTTTAGCAAAAGGTCCATATTCAGAATGGAAAGATAACCCATTCAACAGAAGGACAAAAAATCACCTGGAAACTAGATCTCAAGTTGCTAATAACAGAGACCACCCCCAAAAAAAAACCCCAACCCAGTCTGGAAACATCATTGCAACTGAAAACTTCCTTAACAATGAAACTTTCATAATACTCTCTTTTGACTGTTTAACTAGGCTTTCAATTTAAAGCACTACATCTTGATTTGGTGAATGAAGATGCAGTTCTTTTAAAACAGACCCTCAGGTTCTTGTTCAGGCTACATCAAGGCTATGTATCAAGAGCTAGATTGTCAAAAAAACCCAACAATAAAAAAAACCACAACAAAAACCTTTAATTACATGGGGACCTCTTTAATTAAAAAGTATTATTTTTCTTCCTGCTCAGACCAGACTACCCTTCTTCCTCTATCATTACTTAAACCACCTGTTGCATTACCTCTGAAAAAATGTGCAAGTGTTGCCCCACTGGAAAAGGATAATTTTGGTCATTTGCCTTGGCCTTCTGAACGAATGGCAACTATGAGCTGCAGACAAACAACTGAGCTGCATTTGCAAGTGAGCCTTACGGTACCATGCACAGTACGCTCAGTGTATCACAAATTATATATTTACCAAGAAATTAGAGAAAGCACAGAAGGAATGCTCAGCATCAGGCCCCCAAAGTTTGAACCTTTTAAAATGTATTAAATATCCCATTTGCTGGGGTGGGTGGGGGACAGAAGGCAATAGCAAAAAATTTTGTCATTCCTGCAAGCTGAATCCAGCCATCTTTCCTTCTATGGACATTATATCGCCTTTTAAAAGCGCATTTATTTCTGGCTCTGCCTGTCCTGTATGAACCCTCTTCCCAGGGTTCTGGAGGGAGAAAGTACAACTAATCCTCACCAAGAAACTCTAACAAGAATCACCAGCAGGACTCAGAGAGCAACCTTTGCTTGTCACGACCCTCTTCTTCAGTTTCTGTGCAATAAGTGAGGAGCAAAAAACAGAGTACAGTGAGGGATGGTTTACTGATGTTTGATTAGAGTCCCCAGGAAGCCACGTTTGGGTGGGCAGCTGAACTGCAGCCTCCTAAGTCCTTGCAAGTACTGACTGAGCACCAACAGCATGGGGACCTTCCTCTTTTTTAGCATCCTGAGAACTCCTTCAGCACCTATTGCCTGCACACAGGGCTCAGAGAGTCCTCACTGTGCCTTCTGGACTGAACCATGGAGATGCATGAAACTTGCGTTACCTCCATAGGAGGAGTGCCTGGGTAACACAGGGACACAGTCAGGCATCCTCTCCCCATTCTATCACATATTTCCAAAGACAGGACAGAAGTATAGGTATAGTACAATTAATGTCACTTCTCCTTCATCTTAGGAGGCAATCACAAAATGCAATCAGAGCATAAGGATGTCCTCCGAGCCCAAAACTGGAGAGAATTTCAACCAGCCTATTTTCTTACATAACTAGGGCTGATCATTACCATTCATCTTTTATAAATGAACAAAGAACCAATGAGTGACTACAAGGGCTTGTTATAAAACAGAAGAGTATGCTGGGCTCTAAAAACTCTACTAGGTGCAGGGCACCTTCAGCTAGCTCTACTCAGTCTATGCTGGCACTGACTAGAGACATACTTTACCTGTAAGCTTAAACTCTTCCTGCTGGAGACCATAAGGATGGAAGAGGAAAAAAAAAAATGAGACTGTTTGTGCTTCTTTGCATACAAAGGCAATTTAACATGTATTTACCTATAGTCATCAAAGCATCAGCACCGCATGCACTGAATGATTAAGACTGTTTAGTTATATCTGTTGGAGGAGAAAAACGACAGTTGCTTTGAATTACTGACCAGCAAACAAGTCCCAAATATTCTTCTGCACCAGTCCCAAGCACCTTCATTCTGGGAGGATTCCAGAGCTATCTTACTTGGTAAACTCCCATCAGAGAGGGAATACAAGCAGTACACGATGCAACAAGCTGCCATATCTGTGTGTGCATAACTCTTAACCGCACAAGCAACAGAGACAATAAAACAGGGTATAGAGGAAAAACTGCTTGGGTAGAGCTATCCTAGCTACAGTCTTGCTGACTTTTAAAAATATATTGCAACACCTTTTTCCTAGAATGTAGCTTCTCTACTTAAAGCTGGGTGAGAAATGTTTTTTTCCCTGCCTTTGGTTCAAGGAGGGAAACAATTTAAAAAAAAAAAAAAAACCACCCATGTTTTAATTTCTTTGTTAATCAAAAATAACTCAACATTCACAGACAAATACAGACACCATCTTCAGAAGAGCTCAGAACCACTGTATTCATCCTAAGCTTAGGGATCCAAATATAAGTGCCACTACTCTCACACCATCTGCTCTACCTACCTACTACCTACCATCTGCTCTAATTTAGGAGGCAGATCTTTTGTTTTGGTTCTCCCTCCTCTCCACCCTTTGTCATCCTGCCCCAAAATTCCACTCTAACCTTTAGACAGTTTGACCGAGTCTGGTACTTCCCTGCAAAAGTCCTGGTTTTGATGCATTCTGTTAAATAAAAAGCTGTCTTATAAGAGACATCCAACCTTAATCACATCATTTTAAGATTAGTAGCATGCTGATAAGTATAGTATAAACTACAGTAGCATGCTGAATGGATTATACATTTTTTTCTACTGAGTTTAAGGGCGTTTGAGGAATCTTGTAATGATGCCATTGAGCACTGCCCAGAGAGGGAAGCTGCATGGGAACGTATCAAGGTCACAGCAAACCTTACTCAGCTCTCTCTCCCGTCCATGCCCGCCCTCAACTGCAGCTTAGCGTGGGATCCTAACAGCAGGAGGTTCCCACTACAGGCCTTTGGCTTCATCTCTCCATCGGCCCCCGGACACTCAGCTCTTCTCAGGGACTCTCCACACACTCCAAAGAAGGAGGATCCCAGGCATTTGTCTGGGGCTCTGGGAGCTGCTTGCCTCATTCCTTCTGAGGAAACAGCTGGAAAGTTGCCCTCAAAACATCATTTGCAAGCTTCATTCCCTCCAAAAGTTTTATCAGCTGGCTCATTGCAAGCAGGTTTTTACAGAGGGATGGGAGAGCTGGACTGGATGAAAGAACTGGATCAACGCCTTTGCCTATCCCAGGCACCAGATCCTCACACCCTAGTCATTCTTCACAAAGCCCCCAGGGAAAGCTTTTTACAGATGCAAAACTATGCAGGCCACTTTCTCCGTCTCCCCATCTCACCTTCCTGGCCTCAGAGTTACCAGAAAGTTACACATATTCTCTACCTATTTAGCAAAATGCAAACAGCCACCTTTTCCTGCTTCTGTCTGTCTGAGAACTGACTGGAAAGACTGAAAAGCTCTCAAGACTAAAGAATTTATCAAACCAAGGCACAATAACACTGATAATGAAGAACACTGCAAAGAGAAGCACAATTTTAATTATCTTCCCGTCTTAGGGAAAAATAGAAGGAGAGAAAGTCAAGAATGCTCTCAGATCACAGGAGGGTTGTAAGAAAGGGGAAGAACTACTAAAGTTAAAGACTAGTATTGGCACAAAACCAAATGGGCATGAACTGGCTACGAACAAATTTAGTTTGGAAATTAGAAGCAGATTTCTAAACATCAGAGGAGTGAGGTTCTTGAATGGCTTCCCAATAGGAAACAACAGGAGCAAAAGCCATTTAATTTTGAGACAGAGATTGATAAATTTATGAAGGGAATCCTGCAACATAATTTCCTGCAATTACAGAAATGCTGTACTCAGACTCAGGAGGTCTCTTTCAGCCTTGCACACCTCATCCTCTGCTGAGCCAAGACATGATAAATAAATAAATAAATAAATGAAACCCAGAGATGAGGCACAATAGAACCAGAATATCAGCAGGGCAGCTAGCATAAGGGTGTCTTCTTCATTTATTAAACAACTTTATAGGGGTTTTTTAAGTGGCATTTATCCACCCGTATAGGGACTTTGATATTTTCAGGTAAAATTTTGGATCATAAAGGAAGCCCAAATTGCTAATAAAGTTCTATATATCTATGACCCCCTGAAAAGAACAGCATGGAGGTGAACCCCCCCACACCTATCATGCAATCATTAAACTAGACTATGAGAAGTTATCATCACAGACCTGTATCCAGGGGTTAAAGCTGTCAAAAAAACTATAAAAAGGGGTAGATAAGTGAGAAAATTAAAACAGCACATCATTCAGGAGGAATTCGAGTTAAACAAAGAAGTTTTATAGCTGTGGAATGTGTGGATGAGTATAGAAACAATCAACTGTCTTTTTCAGACTTGACTGAAATTTTACTGGAAAGAAGTCTCTGAAACGATTAAAAAGAATCAGCAGGGAGAAATCTTTTCACATTCTGTTTCTATATTGAAAAACCCAGGATAATACCACCCTATTCTACACACAGGAGAAAAAGCAAAACACATGAAGCTGAAAAAGCATGAAAAATATAGTACTGTAACATAAGAAGTCATCTGTGAACTCTCCCGTAGCACATCAAACATGAGGTATTCATTCATTCCCACAAATGGAGTCAGTGTTGATCTATAAGCTGCAGCTCTATATTACACATTTCAGTTTCATGCATTTAAGCCAGACAAACATTCCCAGGGGATTGAAAGAACCCGCTACAGTGAGTTGTGGTTCTATTTCGGATCATATCACAGCATAACAAATCACAGTTTCAGACACTGGGATAAGGGGCTCAATAAACCAAGTAGCATGATAACTTCATGTATATCCCTTCCACACACGCAGCCATGTGCGGAATCAAATCCACCCAAGGCCCTTCAAACTGCACAACTACAGAGCAATTATCACTCTCATACCTACATGTATCCATATACCATTATTCATCCAAATATATATTCTTAAATACACATCATTTACTACATTCTCTTGTATACCAGTAGCTATCTAACCCTGTCCACACACACCAAGACTGTTTACCAGATCTGACTTCTTGCATATGAGGAAGTAGGAGAGAACATAAGTTTTTAATGCAGAAAGTTCTTTTGGTGCTCTTGGTTTGTTCTGGTGGTTTTTCAGCTTTGCTCCATACAAAGCAGTCCTCAGAAGCAGAGTCACTAGACCTATTTGATAACCTACCAGTTCCCTGTGACTGCTGTCCCACAAGAAATTGAGTGCTGAGAATGATGCACTCATCCCCTACTGGTCTAGCACATTTTTAGAGTCTAACTGGTTTGTATATTAAGTAAATTTTTAGAAGGGGAAAGAAAAAAACAACAAACCCACAACATAAAGGTTGGATTGGAAAACAAGCCATATTGCAAGTACCGTGTACTGGAACTCCAGTCCTGCTGATCTTTGTTCTGGTTCCCAAAGAAATATCGTTAAAACATGCAAGGGCATTAAAAAAAATACTTCTCTTAATAAAGCATCTTACAGCACCCTGATCAGATTAGCAAATCTTTCTGAAATTTGGAAAGCCTCTTGTTAACCACCAAGTAAGGATGAGAGAAAAGACTTTCAAGAGAGTTCAAATATTGCTGAGGTATGAGATGCTATATTTTCCTGAAGAATTTTGCACATTAGATGCCTGACTATTAATGTCATTTGGTTCTCAGGCTGAGAAACTGAAAATGTAACTGTGAGCTATTTTGACTGTCTGGGCCTTGGGACATGAAGGAAGTCAAAGCAGCAAGCACAAGCATAAGTCTCCAAAGCCTGACAGTCACACTTTCTTGTTTTCTCTCTATTGTGCCCAGAGTCAAAGTTCTGCAGTGTTTGCCTTCTTTCCAGCTAATTAAGGTGTCTTGAGAAGATAAATAACTTGGCTGGGGTACATTTTCATTTTTCCATTTTAATTTCACCTACAAGTTAGCCACCTTAAGCATGACGCTGGATGGTTGGCAAAAGCACAACATTATTGACTAAAATCTAATGTCACTAGAACTCATTATTTGTTCTACATTATTTTCTTAAGTAAAAAAAAAGGTTGTTCAATATAAATAAATCTCTGAAGGGCTTCCAACCCTAATGCTGTACAGTATTAGACAATGAAAGAACTGTTAGGGAAGTGAACAAGAAACAGGAAGTTGGAGCTACCTGGCCAAGTTTCGCTCTATAACCTGAGTAATGTGTAATTAAAAAATAACCAGCACAGAGTGAAAAACAGCTTCCAGTACAAATATATAGTTTTATGAGCAAGTACTCTATAGACAGAAATCAAAGAATTTTTTTTCTAGAGAACATGATTAAAAGGCAATTATTGTTTAAATCACAGGAACAAGGGAATCAGACATATATACAATCATGAAAATAGAAAGTTTGCATAATGTTTAAAAATGGTGGGTTTTTTTAAAATACAACATCCTGCCAAAAAGTTTAGTCTGTGCTAAAGTTATTACATACCCTTGTAGGTCTGACCACAACCTCTGTGCCACTGTCACACATAGCCCCTCGGTCCCATCTTCCAGTCTGAAAGGAAGTGCCTGCAGTTCAGTCTTTGACTTCTAGATGAGCTTAACGCAAAAGGCCACATGCAACTTTCCAAGGGGCCTATGAATCAGGCAAAGAATGCAGAGCCTAGAAACGCAGGACTTGGGCAGTGCAAGCGGAATACTGAAAAACTGCATCAGGCGATCAAATGGTTGAAAGGGCTGGTAATGGAATACAGTACGTCCTTCCACCAGGTCGCTGGCCTGAATCCATTCTGGACAGTGAACAAAAACCACTCCTATTTGATGGCTGCTCATGTGAAATGAATTGATCATGGCTGTCCTGATAAGAGAGTGTGCCACAGTATTCTCACTTGAAACAAAAAGATCATAAACTCTTCTGTCAGCATAACCTAAACAGATTACAGATGAAGCTACCCCAAATCTAACTAGTCAGCCCCTTCCTGGCAATCTGATGGTCCTGGCAAAAAAAATGAAACTGAGCAGAACGTTGCTGAACTTCAGTTTTGATCCTCTGACTGGACCAAAACACACAGCTAGAGAGCAGCACTGGGGAAGCTGACCCAGCCATGATCCAGGGCATCACTTGTTCTATGGCTGAACAAAGGGACTGCAGTTTTCCAGGGCTGTCAGTTTAACAGCTGTCACCCAAACTAAATTAATTTTGCCTTCTTAAAATGAAAACAAAAGAAATCCAACTCACCGGTGAATTTATCCAAGATTTTTGAAAGATAATAATCCTTCAGTTTACTGGGATCTGCGCTTAATAGATAGGTGTGGGTGCCAAGAGGCAGTTCAGCCCCAGCTGCCAGTGCACCTTTCCATCCAAGCAAACCCAGCTTCCTGCCTTTTAATACACACAAATTTGGCACATTTAATCAAGTTACTGATCATTTTACTAAAGTATCAAATTGCCAGAAAAATGTTTTGTTTACCTACCAGAAGATAAAATTGAGCCTTTGGCACTTTTTCTAAAAACAAACAAACACACACACACAACAAAAACCCACACACCCCACAAAAAAATACCATTCCGATGTAAGCACTGAAACTTTTACTTTATCTGGGGTCTGTTTCAGCTGCAGTAAAATGTATTTAAAAAAAAAATTCCTCCATCCATCCCCTGCATCCCTGAGTCCTACACCTGAAAGCGTATGATCATGCCCAGCCTGCTGTCAAAGACACAAGCTGTCAACATGAGAGTGAAGCACTAGTGTAGGCATGCACATACATGCGCACGCACACGCATAGTATTTATAAAACTGCCGCTGTAAGGGATTTGGGGTTTATTTTTTTAATTAACTGAAAATGATAACACAAGAGCTTTTTATCTGGCATGAGTTTGGGTTTCATCAGCTGCTGGAAAAGATTCTCTTGGAGAAATGAAATTACAGTGTTTCTCCATGTACTTTCTGTGGATTTCAAAATAAACACAGCTACAACATGTCAGTTAATAGACAGATGTAGGTAAAGTTACAGGTCTTGATACATCTAGAAAGAGGCTGCAGAGCTAGACACACAATCTGGCTAACACATCACATTGGCTAAATGACGGAGCGCCCAGTTAAAAAACAAAATGCGAAGCACAAGTGAAAAGAACTGGGAAGGGCAGTTGCAAAGGGTGCCCTTAGCTTACCTGCTACACCTGGGTATTGTGTTATACACCGCACGGTATAAAAGACAGTTCATTATTTGACACTACTTCTGCTCATCCACATTTCTCGCCATGTCAAGTTTCTCTAATATAACAATGCATGAGAGCAGGAAGGTAAAAATTATGCAGGCAGACTTCAGAACCACTTTTGCTTTATGCTCCACTTTAAAAGTCAGCAGTTGCACTGTGAATGAGTTACTCCCCCACCCCTCCCCAAAAGGGCAATTTGACAAGATGGTAAGAAACAGCCCTGAGTATAAAACTTATCCTTTCCAATGAAGGCACTGAGAAGTGCAGCCCATACTAAATAACAGCACTGATGGCTGTCACTTTGGTTTTAATTCCGTATGGAAGCTTTACAATCCATGGTTGCTTGAATTTATCCGATTATAAAAAAGGAAGGGGGGATCTCAGCAGGGCCTTTCTGGGTCCCTAGGAATCTAGAAATTCCTACCTCTTTTCCCCACTTCATGCTCCAAAACACAATAACTTGCTACATACTTCTGCTAAGTGCTCAGAAGATTATTTCACAGGTTTCAGGGTGTAGCAAAGAGAACAAAAGGGATTTCGCCATTGCTTTGATTTACTAGCTGGCAAGGTCAGTGCAGTATTTAAATGTGATTATTTAATGATATATTAGGTCACTACCATGTTATTGTAAGTATAATTAAACTGGTAGAGTGTCTAAAAGTGTTTTAAAGACTTCTTGTTTATTATTTTTTACATTTAAGAAATAATAGTCTCAATAATGGATTGAGATTCAAGAGAGATTGAAGTTTTCCAAGGATTCTGATGAATCTGGTTAAGAAGAAAAGAATTTTGGAACTACAGATAAGAAAAAGAACAGTTCAGTCATCAACTGTCTCAGACACAAGAAGACAGCTGTACGTATGTGAAGATGGAAATAATTCCTTGGAGGATGCTCATGCACATAAGCATTGGCTCTGAGATTGGTAGCCTGTCTGGAAGAGTTGGGACTAAATGCATACGGGTATCTACTCCACTGAAATTATTCTTTGGGGAACACATTCCTGCAATGATTCCTTTCCATCTCCACCTTCAGAGCTATTAAGTCTTATTTATTTTCCTTCACCTTCTCTGCAAGTCAACATTTTTTGATGTTGCATGGGACAACTTGAGGGGTCTTCTCTTATAAAGATATCCCTTGTGTAACGGAAAATGTGGCATTCCAAATGACCGCAAAAATAGAGACAGACAAATAGATCAACATAAAAACCACATCTATCACTGTTCAGTGTAAAAAATTGTCTATGAAATCTGTTTTCAAAGAACAAGGCAGGTTACTACGCTATCAGCACTGTGAGTCTTTGGTATGAAACTGAGGTTTTAAGTTGGGATCTGCTTCTGTTATATAAAACAAAAAGAGGCTTTACCTACAGACACTAAGAGACTAAGGCCAGATTCAGCTCAGTGATGTGAGCATCACAAGCCTTCATAACCTCTGGTAACATCCTCCACTACATGAAGCCAGAAACATTCTTAGAGAAAGGATTTTGCAGTATTGCTTCATTAAGTGGACTACGATAATATTCCCAAAGATGAATTAACAAGAACGTGAAGCTCTGCAAAACAATGAACAAAACTAATAAGATCAGAAACCAAACTGTCAGTAATTTGTTGAGTAACCACGAGTCTAGCTCTGGCTAAACTCACTCAGCAGAGTTATCATCACTGCAAGCAAGTATTAGAAAAGCACTCCAATAGCAGGCACAGAATTTATAGCACCGCCACCATCATAAGTATCTATTGGCAGATAAAAAAAGCAGTCTCTAATGAAAAAAGCTATTCAAGGAAGCTCCGTTTCTTTAATTTGGCATAAGTATAGGTGGTGGATTTCTTAACATTTTAAATATCGCACACATATGTCATATTAAGCTAATGTTTTGGAGACTCTGCAGGAGTTAACTGTATGACCTCAGCATGAGCCATGGACAGACTTATAGTGTAGGCTCTCAGGTACAAAGTAACTCAAAGGAAAACACTCAGGAGCAAAATGAAACACATACTAAAGTCAATTTCAAAACAACACAGTAAAAATAGGAGCAGGCACATCAAACTGTCACTTCCATTTGTGAAGATTTTAATTTGAAATATAGGCCAGTAGGAGAACTGAACTGAAATCACTTCAACTACCATATTAAACATGACATGCAGACAAATGAAATAGATGGGGAGATGCAGCTGATCAAGAGCGTAGCTGAATGTCAGTGATGGTGGAAGAGACACACTTTCAGTGAATAAATTAACCTCCTACCAAGACAAGCATCTGCTAGGGTCAAATGTGTCTCAGGATGTCTGATAGCTCTATCATTCTCAGTGAACTTGTTCTACTGCCCAGGGGTCCAGCATGTCCTGCACAACACACAGGGGACAGCTGAGTAATCCCATCAAGTAGTCTGCTTGAAGAAAAGTGAAAAAGATTTCTCAATAAGTTACTGAAGCAGCAGTGAGACATCTGACTAGTGCCTGCAGTTCAGCGATTAACTGAAGACAGAAATCTTCCCTCTGATCCAGTAAATAATTTCAAAGAGCATTCGCACATGGATGTCTAATGAACCATCATGGATTATAAAGAAATGGCTATTTTTTTCCTGAAAATCTACTAATATCCCAAGGATGTACTGCTTCACAATAACTGTTTAACTGCCTCTTGCAGGTTAGAAAGTTGGCTTCTGCTCACATACTCCAGTGATTCAGCAGTGGTAGTAACAGTCTAAACTTTTCAATGAGGTAAAATAGTTGGGAGTATGAATGACCGTGTTCCATATGGTCATTCAGTTCTTTTAATCTGCTTTGCCCAGCATATCTGACATTAAGGACTCAAAACCTGCAAGCCTTTCCGCTCCGCTGCAAGTGATGTGTAAGTAACAGGAATAAAGGCAGACAGAAAGATCTTGTTGTTCAAAGCAAAAACAAAGCCCCAGCTCACAACAGAAACATCAATTTCTAACAGAGGTTGTATCAGACGGGAACTTGACAGCTCTGATCCTTCTCTACTCACAATAGCACTGCACCAGTTAAAATAACACTTTCATTCTTTTTAAAGCCCTTGATTCAAGGAAACCCAAATTCCCATTCCACAAAGCAGCAGAATACACACCAGGATAAGCATAAGCAAGTATACACACACAGAGAGAAGGACAGTCTATTACCGTATTCTCTAACTCTTCATTATATGTGGGTAGAACATGGCACAATTAGCAGCTGCTTGTGCTAGTACTGGGATTTCTATGAAGAAAGCTGTATGCCTGTCTGAACATGTCCCTCCCCTTTTCCCCAAGCTACTTGGCAATAAGCGGTTCTGTCATTAGGGTTTACAGGTCATCTTTTTCAGTCTATAGATCTCCAACCCCTGCTACACATCTGTGCTGGATACAAAGGATACGTTCCCTTATCAGATGTCTAACTCCAGCCTGCTACTTGATCAACACTGAGTGAGAGTCCTTCCTTGTCTCCCACACCATTACTGAAGTAACATTTCTGTTAAGAGATTCCACACTTTCCCTCCCCTCCTTTGTCCAGGATGACCCCATAACACATTCCAGAAAAGATAACAGGATCAAAACCAGGCTGTAATTTCTAGAGCTGATCAACAGAATTTATATTTTTCTTTATAACTCAGATCATCACTTAAACAAACTACCTCCACAACTTAAGGGAACAAAAATTAAAAATACTGACTGCTTTAACTGGGTGCTTTATACTGTAGCTTTCTCCATGTGTGAACAACTTCTGTTTTAATTCTTTAAAACATCTTATCTTCACTCATTTTTTCACTTGAATTTTTACCAACTCCCCACTTCAGGGTGGGTTTTGCCAGACGCAGCAACAGCGCCCTCTGCCCCGTGCGGAGAAAATGGCATTTAACGCCCCTGCTCTGCCAGAGCTGCCCATGTATTTAGTTAAATTTAAACAAACATGTAACAATATTTGCTCGGCAATACTTTGGCATCCGGATTTCCACTGATAACACAGTTTTTAAAATATTCTTATTCCTCCTGCACCCATCCCAGGGTGTTTTAAAACTGTTTAACACGAGATTTGTTTTTACTCCGGAAAAGTAAATGACAAGTCACATCAAGCTTCTTGAACGGGTTTTGGTTTTTTTTTTAATTTGGTTGGGGTTTTGTTTGTTTTTTGTTTTGTTGTTGGGGTTTTTTGTTTTTGTTGTTTGTTTTTTTTAAATCTCCCTCTTTAATCGTCTCCGCGAGAAAAGCCAATTGGAACTCTTAGCAGCTTTCTTTCCCCCCACGTACAAAAGCACTTGCTGATTTCCCCTTCCCCACTCCTGCAGCAAAGCGTCAATGTGGAAAGAGGATTTCAAAATCGAAGCACAAACACTGACAAATCCTCAAAGTTTTTTTTACACTTTTTATTTTGCCTCCATATTTTCCCAGCTGCTCTGCTTAGAAGACAATAAAAAAAAAAAAAAACAGCCTGCAAAAAAAATATTACAAATTAAGAGACTGGAAAACTGCAGCCCAAGGAGGAGGATGTGACTTTAGTTCAACTTACCAATTTTATCCAGCTGTATATTTTCCTATTTGCTTTTTACAGCAGCTGAGCTCAGGGCTCAGGAACGTCCACCCCGTGTCAGGGAGCCAGGCAGAGCGCTGATCCCCGCGCTGGATGCTGCTGAGGGAGAGGAGCTGGAGGGGGGCGGCGGCGGCGGCGGCTGCGTGCGCTCGCTCGGACCCAGATCAGGAACTGCTTCCCATTCCCCAGCCCCGCTCCAGCGCCGCAGGCTTCGGGAGGCAGGGCCGGCCCCTGCTACTGTGCTGCACTTTCTTAAAGGGACCAGCGCCGGCCTGGCAGGAGCGGCCGCGAACCGGGGGCTGCCCGGGGCGGCGCCTGGAGCCGGGGCGGCAGGGCAGGGCAGGGCTCGCCGCCTCCCACCCGGCCGGCAGCCATCGCTACTCGGGGCGGCTTCCCGCGTGCCTTGGGAACAACACCACGGCTCTTCCACGCAGCTTTTCATTCAAGGCTTTCAGGTGTCGCGGGTTTTTATTTTCGCTTCCTTCACGCCCTCCAGTATGTAAGGTAGGTGGGAGTTGTCAAACGGAGGAAGAGGAGGAGATGCTGGCGGCAGAGGCCGCGCGGTTCCCTGGAGCGTGGGCACAAGGTCCCACCCGCGGCGGGGAGCCCGGCGGGGTGCGGCGCCTCCGCTCCAGCCCCCTGCTCTGTGCCGCACGCTGGCCCCGGCCCGCCGTCCGCGGCGGGGGTGGGGGTGGGGGTAGGGGTAGGGGTAGCCCCTGGTCACGCGGATCATTCTGACCTTAAGAGATTTTAGTCCCAGTAAGGGAGAGGATGTGACTTAACTAAATAAAAAGCTCTCGTTTCCTAGTTTTCCTTCCTCAGTCATTCTCCAGATAGCTTTCATCCCGTGTAAGCCACTGTTCCTATCATGTTTACTGACTTCACTTTCAACTATATCTGATATTAATAGCTAGATTAATACTGGGGAGTTGTCTGCCTCGCGTGTGCTGCTGTCTGCAGTGGAAGAAACAGCATTCTCTGTTAAACTGTAACACTGAAATTCAGAGATAGTAACACCACCTGCAAAATATCTCTGTTTTTTTAACTCATGGAAATATATGGTTTGCTCTCTGTACATGTAAGTAATTTCTTTTCATTACAATAACTGAACTTTCCTGATGACAATACCAATCAACACCTATGCACAAGGCGAAGTCATATATATACACTTAATGGCACAACCAGAGAAAGCAAGTTACAGGAGTAAAATATCACCTTCAAACTGGCAGGCCAAACCAAACACGATGAGACCGAGTCACCACTGTCCTGTCCTCTCTGCCTTCACAAACACCAATGCACAATAAGCACAGAATGGGTACAGACTGCTAGGAAGCCACGATGTCTTTCTGTTTCTTTGGCTCTATGGTAAAAGGACATGGGTACAAACTGAAAGGTGATTCCAGCCCTTTTGATGCTTACGGACCTTCACAAACAGGCTTAGTAGGTACCCGCTAAATACCGGCATGTATACCTTCTACCTTGTAAGCAAAGTAGCCATTTAGCCACATTACTAAATTATAATCTTCAGCATTATTAGCCATGTATTAAACCACAGGGACTCATCGGCGTTCCTCTAGCATGAGCTGCGCTATGTTC
The DNA here is from genome assembly GCF_963921805.1 of Phalacrocorax carbo. Taxonomy (NCBI): domain Eukaryota; kingdom Metazoa; phylum Chordata; class Aves; order Suliformes; family Phalacrocoracidae; genus Phalacrocorax; species Phalacrocorax carbo. Next base: position 17,359,083 of record NC_087515.1, on the reverse strand, counting down.
CTGCCTTTCTCAGCATAAAGCCTGGGAAGGTTTTATGAGACTTATATGTGCAAACTACATGTGATGCACAGTAGATGAGATCTTAAAATTCCATCAGTCCTGCCCTCTGTTCACACATTTCCATTGGTCTACTAATCTTTACTTTCCACTCACATCACTGCCTACCACCTCCTTCATCTTATCCCCCAAGTCCCTGCCCCTTCACTCCCTGTTTCCCGTTCTGTGTGCCAGGTACTTCTGCAGCTGATGGCCACCTTGCAGGTTCACCTAACTGCGTCCCCTCTTCTCCCCTCAATCCTCTCAGTTTCTCATTGGAAGAGGAAAGAAGAACTGAAAGAGGAGATGGGAATGATTAACTGATTCCTTCTCTTGATTCTCTCTCCTCCTCCAGACACGGTTCTGGAGCCAGAGACCTGTATCCAGCCCTAGAAACTAACCTGAAACTAACCTGCAGCAGCAGGCCAAGGGACAAGGGTTAGGTGGGCTCACATTACCGACACTAGCTCCCTTCTCACCTTAGCACACTGTACTGTCTATTACGATACAGTGTAACCAAGATAAATGGCCCTTGTCTCGTTCCTTAGTTAAAAGTTAACAAAGCACTCATCTTTTAGACAAAGCTGGTCATCCATTTGATGCTTCAGCTAGGGCTATTCTGATATGTTCAAAACAGGCAGAGTATGTCTACAAGACAACAAGGTAAGGTGCTGCAGACGATGGGGATTTGAATGGCAAAGACGCCAATGATGGAGAGAAAATGGAGCTTGAGGGGAGCTCCATTGCTCCGCACACACAAAGCAAGAACAAGCAAAACACCAGAAAGTGTCCAGCAGGAAACAGCCTTGTGCCACTGGACCAGAATGATGTAACCACCATAAATGTTAAGATAAAAAAAGAATATCTCCTGTTCCATACATATGTTGCTCCTTACGCTCCTCATAATCCCATGTGAAAGCTGCCCGCCCTCTCACCACAGCATCTGGATGTTCCATTGACAGAGCATTGTCTAATGGTTACGGCACAACTCCTGGTTTCTATTACTGGCTGTAGGAGAAATGTGTGATATATTAAATACAATAAAGGACATAGAATTTGAATTCTGCTGCGTGTTTTGGTAGTTAGTCAGCAGTAAATGAAACTTGATAAATCACTGATTCTTTCTGTGACACTGTTTTCCCAATACCGAAAAAGTACATTAAACTCCGGTGTTATATAATTCAATACTTGTATTAGTAACAGCCTGGGATGAAAGATGCCACAGAAGCCAGCTTTTTACTATTTAATACTGAACTGCAGATACTTCAGTGAAAACTGAAAAGTGTTACAGTTTGCAAAAACTATTTGACTCCACAGAGCAATGCCCTCGCACAAGAGGGGACATGTATTATTGGTCAGGGTCAGCAAAACCAGAAGTTATCCCAAAGTCACCAAGAAAGAAAAAAAGTGTGTTTCTGTTTCTGAACAGTGTAACACATAAGGTCTATATCCCAAGACAGCACAAACACACTCAAAAAGGCAGCTTCTTCTGAATTTATAAGACCATTAAAGAAATCACCTGCCTATTTCTATAAGCAGTTTTTGCTCTGATGACTAAGGTCAAAACCAAAAAATTATACTGTTTTCAATGTATAAAGGCCCTTAATAGTAAAATAGTGAAAAGACAAGGGGAAAGGGACATACAAAAACTGAGAGTTTATTCGCTGCTCAAAAACATTCCTTTTAGAACACAGAAGCAAAAGCTTCTATGAGATGTTGCTCCACCTCTGGAGATATAAACTGTTTGTTAGATCCCATGTCAAAACAAAAGGACACGGGTATATTAATCTAACAACAAAAGTGCCCATTGTGAGAGGAGACCCAGTGCCAGGCTGCCTGCTCCATCTAACAATGAGATTAAACACCATAGCTCTGTGAGCTCGGCCGCATGCCTTGCCTGACACCACCACCCAGGGCAGCTATGGGGTCAGAGACTTCTGCTCAGTCACCGCAGGCTACAGAACTAGCAAGACTTCCATACTCTCCCTACAGAGGTTGTTTCTGCATGTCTCCTAGCCTCTGAAATACCACACAATGTTTTCAGCATCTCTTGGGTGTGACATGCAGAGCAGTATTATTGCTGTATGCTGACATTGGACGAAACATGGTGACAGAACCATCACCAACCTTACTTATCAAAGAGCCACAAGAAATTCTATCCCCTGTCACTGAGGAGCTGAAATGAGGCATATATAGTCAATACAGTACAAACATGCGTATACATTCTTTTAGTTAATATAATTCTTCGAAAATTATTTTTATCTTTGGGCTCAAACCACACCACCGGATCTAAGCGCTGGATTCCACTCCCACTGATTTCCTGATGAATAAAGATGGAACTATGCTTCAGTTCAAGGATATGTAAGTTTTGGGTTAAAGCATTTCAATCCTAACCCACATCTTTAATGTGTTAATACAGCAGTTTAAGAACTTGCTTTGAACTTTAAAAAAGGTCTGGACAATGCTCATCTGAAATAATGTTCCTTATTAATTAAAATTAAAACTGTTAATGCCACATGATTGTTTCCCACTTGATGATTCATAATGTATGTACATATCTGTGTGTGCGTGTATGCATTTACACATGTGTATGCATGCCGCTGTTTGAGTGAAACTGCAACAGTACTTATTGCTGTTAAGGTTAGTTTGCATCTGATGTATATTGTTGGCATACCTCTTTTTCTGCAGCTTTCCTGGCACCATGGCAAAATATGTTTTAGTTAGCTGCTACTACAAACCCAGGACACATTTATTTTTAGTGTGTTTATTTTCTCAGTTAAAAAACCAAAAACGTTAAGTCAATAAATTTGTTCCTAGAACCTAAGCCTTATCAAATCTGTAAGAGTTGTGCAGTTAAGAAAAGTTATGGCCTTCAACATGAAGATAATGTTCCTTGACAGTGCCTTAAATCAGTGTGCTAGCTATCAAACTACTCTTACCAATTGTTCTTAAATAAAAAGATTTATTTTCCATATTATAAAATGGCCCACACCACAGAATTTAGGTTAACTATAACTACATCCAAATCTATATCCAGCATACTAAAATGTTAAGATGCTGGTTTGGACTTTCCTGGAGATGGCACATTTCAATTTCACCCTCTTCCCTATGTTTTTCCTGTTCACAGCTCCTTCTCTTTCACTAGCTTTCCAAGCCCATTATAACCCTCTCTCCTGTATTGGTTAAGATTTAGTGAGTGGTCTTCACAAGTTGATTGCTGAAAAGGGAACATTTAAGCCCAGAAGAAAAGCCATCAGTATTTGCTGCAACTCAGATAACTATGGAAAGAGGAAGAAAGGCATTTGCTCTTCAGAAAGGAGAAAAGGTTTACAAGCTCTTAGAAAGTGAAAGTCAGAGATTACTCCAGATGAAGGAAAAAAGAAAAAAATGTGGAAATTTTACAGGAATTATTTCTTTTCTCCCTTTAGTTTTGCTTGGTATTTCTCAAACATTTTGAAAGTGAAACTCTTGTTTTCAGATAACAGCCCAACTCAAACCCAGATCCCCAAAGTCAAGGGAGACAGAATCAGCCAGAATTAGATTGAATTTCCTGCCACCAAAACTTTGATCATCTGCCAGTAATTAGAGGTAGTTAGCAGTCCCTGACAACTGTAAACATTTGTAGCCAGCAACTTCCATAGCTTCATTTGCCTGCCTTGAAGAAACTTGGGTTGTATTCACACCCAACGCCTTACGACCGTTCTTAACCTATTAGTGATACTTTCTCATGGATAACAGACCAGAGTTTTAGAAAACATAATTCAGATGAACTTCAGATTCTTTCAGTTTTTCTCTGCTTTTCAGTTAGCAAAATAGAGGGCATTGATTTGTAAGATGGAGTCTTCCTCTGCTTTCTCCATAATCTCCAAATGTTTCCACCTACTCCGTTTATATCTTCTCATCTTCCAGAGAAATAATAATACTAAAAAAAATCTATGTTCTAGCAAATTGTCACCTTACAGAAGGTGCAGTATGCAGACAGGTAATCTGTATCACAAAAATTAGTAACCACATGTTTTTTGCTACGTCTACTAAATATCTGAACTAAGGAGGGCTGGAGCTTGTCTCTAGGCAGCTGTTCAAACAAAAGTCTGTATAATGACATTCCTCAACATTTTTCACCTGAAGATTTTTTTTTCCTTTCTGAAAAAAAAACCAAAAACCACCTTGGGCTGTACTGCAACATAGGCTTTCACTAATACTAATTCTAAAATTAGTTTGGGCTCCGAATGGTCTGTGTTTTTTTCCTTTTATTCTCCTGATTTGTGTGCATGGATTTATGTAGCTGCATGGTGGGGTGGGGCACATGGGCTTTTTTAATTATTGGAAGTGTTTAGGGAATGCCTGATGTTGTATTGATCATTATCTAATTAGCAATGATCTAGATCAATATGTCTTGTCCAACCAAGAATAGGGCACTAATACAGTCAGAAATAAAGTCAATCTCTAGCTATGAACACACTGACCTCAGTGACTTCCAGGGAAATCAAAGCAAAGGCAAAGGGAAAGACTATTTCCACTTTTTATTCTGATACAGGGTCTAGGCCAGATCTTTTACTCTGATTTCTGGTTAGTACAAAACCAGACTGAAGAAGTAATAGCAGTTTTTAAACTGCCCTTGTGACTCTGGTCTATAAGTTGATCAAGGTATGTTAAGACTGGTGTCAACTTAGAACATGATGTTAACCACAGAACAGTGGGGTATGTTAAGACTCTGATGCCAACTTAGTTCTGTAAATAATACTTGGCTACTCATGGATCCTGAAAGAGCTGCTTAGCAGGCAAGGAGCTCTAGCTAAATATCCTCTTCTTTACAGTACTGGTGATAGAACTATTACATTGCTCCAATTCTACCCAGGAAACTCAGTTCCTTCAAAAGTGACTTCATGGTTGCCAGGTCTGTGTGCTTCTGAGTGCTTCGTAGCAACTCAGTGGAAAAAAAGTAGCTGGTGCAACACGTCCTGGCTCTATCTGTGGTACTGGGCAGGGGACACTATTTGCTTACTGTGTATTCTTTGCAGAAGAGCTAGAAGGATTAGTTACAGTTGGTGTGGCTTGCTAAACTCTGATTACTCATGTCCTCTGAAGTTTACATGCAAACTAATTAGCAGCACAGATCCCTTAGTAAAAAGCTGAAATCAATTAGGAAGGCAGCTGACCTTATTATAGCAATTAATTGCAAATCAAATTTAGTTTCAATACTTGATGGCCAAGCTCTTTATTCTGGCTTTTGGGGCTTTGGTGTTTTGTTGTTCATGGTTTAGTTTGGGGTTTTTTTTTCCACCCTCCATTACACCACTGTTAACCCACCCTGATTTCTCTTAGGAATAACTTCCATCATACAGAATCTGTCCTATTTTGTGACACAACTTTCCTGGAGAATACTTGGCTTTCTTTACAGGAATTTCTGTATGCTTAGGAGTCCTGGAAATGGGACAAAGTTCCTACGGAAAGGTGGCTCCTTACTTCTAGGCAAAGGATGCTGAATTCTTTCTTGGAAATCTGCTTGACTCTGCGGGTGAGGACAGGGGAGAAAAAAAAGATGTAAGCCATCTTTGTTGTACTTGGCAAGATGGTTCAGTTCACTGGGAATGCAGAGCACCCATACTCCAGTGGGGTACTAAGTGGGGTAATCACACATATGATTACCAGAAAGATTGAGTTGCTCTGGAGACATTGCTCTCTCTGTGAAGCAGTTGACGGGGATATGAAGAGGGGCACACCCAGATTCTGCAAGGTTTAATTCTGTCGTGGTAGTCTGAGACAAGAGACTTGGTGTATGCCAAGAGAGCTGCATGTATTTAACTAGGTAGTGGCCCTGATTCTATGCAAGGTATTGATGCACAGGGCATAAAATTAGGAACATTACTAAACTATTATTTCCAATAAGGGTATTTGCTAACTTACAAGAAATGCCTCCAGTTTAGACTATAATTATAATCAAAACCAAGCTAATATGCTGGCCCTCAGACTGAGTAACAGCATGACTAACGCTTGTAGCACAGCCTGGATACAAGTTCTGTTCTGTTGAAAGGGTGATGGCATAAAGAGAACAAATGGGGTAGAAGGTTACCATTTTTCTGCCATTAGGGTATATGTTGCTTCTAAACACACATGTTTTGTCTGTAATTGGGGATAGTGAGGCCTTGTTTGCTGTAACCTTGCTCTGAAGTTGAAAACCACCTTGCAATAGGTGAAAGATTCCTCTTGCCTGGTGAATGTAGGTGACATCACACAAGTTTAAAAGAACAGAAGTGATAGCTAAAATCCTGTTCCCTGGTATTCTCCAATTCCCCGCAGGTAAATCAGAACTAACCTGGATGATCTGTGTAGTTTCTGATTTGCTCTTCTCTCTCTCTCTGTAGGTCTCTGTGTTCAGTTAAGGTCCTCACTGTGTAGGAAAAGCCCACCTTCAGATGAGTTAGTACAGTTGTTTTGACTGTAGAGATTGTCGTCTGGAGAAACAATTGCAAATAAATAAATAGTTGTTTTTAGTTTTCTATCAATATAAAAGGCATCTCCAATTTTTTTTCATTTTCAAAAGAAATTACAGAAGAAATATGTACAGAGGTTCCTGTATGGTCTCTATTAACTTCAGCACAGGGCTGGTCTTCCAGTGTTCCGATGAAAATTCTTTGTCTTAAAACAGAACGATTTGAAGCACATGTTTGACACTAAGCAAGCAAAGATGCAGGTACTAGGTACTATTTGGGCATATAAAGGCAAGAAAACACTTAAAAGTTTCTTTGCTGAAGCACTCAACAGTGCTTTTAATACATTCTAGAATCAAACCCAATATGAGTATCTCACATGTACCATTATATATCTTCAACACTGACTGCATCTGCTTTGTAGACAAATTGTTGATTGGCTACTCCACACATTAACTTTAAATATAGGGATCATAAGCGAACACTGAGAGAGAAAAAGAAACAAATTTGCACAGAGTGTGATTAACATATACAAAAATGGTTTTCAGCTGATACGGAACTATTGGCTTTGGCTTCTTTGTATCAGTTACTCTGGACGGATAATTTCCAGGATTTAGGAGGAAACCTGTTATGAATTATTTACTTTTATCATTCAGCTAATTTTCTTGTTGTTGGGGTTTTTTCATTATTTTTTATTAAAGCCAAATGATTGTGCTCCAGGACATTCCACAAATGCTGCTGTACTGTCGTTTTAGGAAATACCATTAAAGCGACCTTTTCCTTGTTTGCTTCCCATGGCATTTAACTAAGCTGTTTTAAGAGAAACATCATTAAAATTGTAAATTCCAACATTGGTGCCTTAAGATTACTCATAGAAACTGTAGTCCTTTGGGGGTAATGGAAATACAGGGCCTTGTTTTCCCTTCATTAACCCCATTTTCCACTGAAGTAACAATATCAACTTTAACACAAGTCTATTAACACTGGGCAAATTCAGGCCCCCACACACCCCCCACCCCTTCTCTGTAAGAATTTGATACTAGTGAAAGATGCCACATTAGAAAGTGAAGTTCTCCACCCAACCTCAAATTATATATAGCACAGGAAGCAATTCTACTACTGCCCCCCAAACCTTTCACCACAATTCCTGATTTCTGTCCTGCCATAACTTATTTCAGGAGGATGTGGGACAGCACATCCCAAATAGTACTTGACCCAAAATAGTAAGTGCCAGCTGTGATCACAATTCTTGAGCTGTTTTGACGCAGTTGTAAGAAAAAGACAGGTTAAGGTATCACAGAACAGTCAAGGTTAGAAAAGACCTCTGGCAATCACCTGCTCCAAACCCACTGCTCAAAGGAGGGTCAACTGGAGAAGGTTGTCTGGGACCCCATCTGGCCAGGTTTTGAGTATCTCTACACATGGAGCCTCCACAACCTCCCTGAGCAACCTATTCCAGTATTTCATCACACCCACATTAAAAAAGGTTTTTCTTATGTTTAAATGTAACCTCCTGTATTTCAGTTTGTGCCCATAAAACATCATCCTGCCACTGGGCACCACTGAGAAGCATCTGGCTCCATCTTCTCTACTCACCCCACCATCAGGTACTTATACATATTGATAAGATTCCCTCAAGCCTTCTCTTCTCCAGAATAAACAGTCCCAAGTCTCCCAGTCTCTTGTCATATGTCAAATGTACCAGCCCTTTAATCATCTTTGTGGCCCATTGTTGCATTCTCTCCAATACATCCATGTCTCTCTTGCACTGGGGAACCCCGGAACTGGACACAGCACTCCAGAGGTGTCCCACCAATGCTGAGCAGAGAGGAAGGATCACCTCTCTCAACTTTCTGGTGATGCTTTTCCTAGTACAGTGCAGAGGCTGTTGGCCTTCTTTGTCACAAGGTACATTTCAGACTCATGTTCAACGTGTTTCTTACCAGGATTCCAGGTCCTTTTTCACAAAGCTGTTTTACAGTTGGTTGGCCCCAGCCTGTACTAGTTCATGAGGTTATTCCTGCCCAGGAACAGGACCTGGCATTTCCATTTGTTGAATTTTATGAGATTCCTATTGAGATGTCTCCAAACAGCGGTATAACCACCTGGTCAGTCTTTCTTCCCAGTTTCATGTTGTCTGCAAACTGGCTGAGGGTGCGCTTGGTCCCATCACCCAGGCCATTAATGAAGATGGTAAACAATTTTGGGTCCCAGCACTGATGCTGGGATACACCATTTATGTGGTCCGCAGCTGATCTGTTTGCTGCTGACGACAACCTTTTGAGCTCAGCAGCTCAGTCAGCTACTAAGCCATGTCACTGTTTACTTATCTAGCCCATAATTCATCAGTCTATCAATGAGGACATTATGTGAAAGTGTCAAAAGCCTTATGAAAGTCAAGATAAACAGCATCTACTGCTCTCCCCATATCTATCAAGCTAATCACCTCATCATAGAAGGTCTTCCTTGCTCCGTACTTTGTTGCTGGCTCAGAAGCCTGGGATTTTTGAAGGTAAGTACTTCCAGTAAAGACCACAGTGAAAAAGACTTTAGTCTCATCCTTTTCTGTGTCCTTTGTCACCAGGTCCCCTAGACCATTCAGCAGTGGGTCTACTTTTTCCTTCATGTTTCTTTTGCAGCTGATCTCCCCTTAGATACTCTTTTTGTTTCCTTTCATGTTCCTTAGCAGATGCAACTCCAGGTAGGCCTCAGTTTTCCTTACCCCATCCCCACACATTCAGATAGTGTCTCTATATTCCTCTCAGGTAACCTGTCCCCACTCCCACCTCTTGTAAATTTCCTTTTTATGTTTGAGTTTAGTCAGGAACTCCTTGCTTATATACACAGGCCTCCTGACACCTTTGTTTCATTTCCTGCTCATCAGGATGAACTGTTCTTGAGCTTGGAGGGGGTGATCCTTGAAAATCAGTTGGGTCTCCTGGACCTCTCTTCTCTCCAGGCTGTGTATTGTGGGTTTCTTTCAGGCAGGTCCCTGAACAGGCCACAGTCTGCTCTCCTGAATTCCAAAGTTGTGATCCTGCTTTTTGTCTTGCTCTCTTCTCTCAGGACCCTGAACTCTACCATCCCATAGTCACTGCAGCCAAAGCTACCCTTGTCTTTCACATTCCCAGCCCATTCTTCCTTGTTTGTAAATACCAGGCTCCTCTCTTCAGCTCATCCATTATCTGTGTTAGGAAGTTGTCATCACTCCAGGAACCTCCTCGATTTCTTGTGCCCTGCTGTGTTGCCCTTCCAGCAGATATTGAGGTGGTCATGAGGCTCTTCCAGTTGCCTGAAGAAGGTCTCCTTTACTCATTCTTCTGATCAGGTGATCTATAACAGCCATTCACCAAAGCATTTTTCTTGTTCACTAATTGAATTGTAATTGCTCACTGATTCTGACCCATAAGCTCTCAGTTGGCTCATTGTCTGTCCCTGTGATGAGGTAGTGTCAAGCAGATGCTATCACACACTGGAGAACCATTTCATGCTCCTCCTCTGCTGCCAGTTGTCCTTCCTATGCTTTCCAGGGAACACTCAGGAATTCAAAGATATCCCATTCTGGGAGGTCTCATCCCCATTCAAAGCAACACCACAGTTCAGGGTCAACCTAAATCAATCAGTTTCCCTGCTAACCAGTTTCTTCCTAGTTTGCTGACATTGATATTTCTTTCCCAGTCTCCAGTCTTGCTGCCTGGGACCACACTGACACATTAGGCCATGTTTTAAGACTTGGACCTTTACCTTTTCAGCTAAACTTTTCCATCTCATTAATGTAGAAAAACCGTCACATGGTCATGGTTACCCTAGGGCTTTCTGCTAAAAGCTATCTCCATTCATCCCCTATGTTATCACTTCACGATTCAGTCTGTCCTTATATTCCCTAAAGAGCTACCCTTAGTCATGCAATTCACATGGCATTACATCTTCTCACCACTGAGTCTAAATGTAAGGTAGCTTGCTCTATGACACTTGCAATTGTAACAATTTTTCATTCTGATCAGCTGAAACTGCATTTGAACAGGTGACCAAATCTTTGTTTAGCCACATGTAATAACAATAAGCTTATGTATCAAGCAGGCCTGCTTATTTCTATAGCATGACTTTTCATATGGAGCACTGGCTGTTTGATTCTGCATTCATGTCTGCATCTGTCAGTGCCACAGCATCTCACTGTGCCATGAAGTGATACTCGTTCCCATCTTGCTAAAACAATATGTAACAGAACTAGGCTGTAATATCTAACAAGCGGCAACAGGCACGCTTCTGTGTAGTCCTCATTCATCTCAAAGAAAGTTCCTGCCTCAGCTGACACCAGGGCAGTGAATCCCTGGGGCTTTAAGAAGCATTGCCTGGCACATTATCCATATGGAGTCCTAAGTGGTTTTCTCAAAAGAGCTGGCGGAGATGGAGCAGGGAAAGAGAGGTTTAATGCCAAATTTCTTCACTTGATGCAAATATCAACCCCTTTGAGTAATAATTTGGCATTCCTCAGCAAAGATACACTCTGGTTTTGAAATATTTACCTCTCCTTTACTTTTTTATAACCTTAAGAAAATTTGGGAGGAATGTGAACTGTTTTGTTTTTTGTCTTCCTATGACGGCAGAGATTTATTTATAGCCAGGAACTGCAGGACAGTTCTCACGTGGCTGCTGAAAATTAAAACAGCATGTAGGGTTTTGTTTTGTTTTGCTTTTATGCCTTTGCTGCTACAATCTCTCTCTGCGTTCCCTAAACCCTTGTTATTGTAACCAGAGCCACATTTTGCATTGCTACAATTGCCGGGTTATGTAAATTCCAAAGGCTTTAAAGGAAAGGGCCTGCAGATTCTGCTCGGGGCCTTAGGGAAGTTGACACAAACAGTTATGCCCAACATCTAGGGACAGGCAAAGGCATTCATAAATCGTCAACAGACAGGAAACCTAAGTCTCAGCCTCAGCATCAGCCTGAAGTTTTCTAAACCTTTTAGAACTTACTGGTTTCATTTAAACTGATTGTCCTCTCATTTTCAGTGTTGTGCTTTGCTATGGCCAGGAAACTTTCCTTCAGCCACTTCTGGAAATCTTCATATATCCACTCTGACTTCCCACCAGTGTATACCAGTTTATCCAGGAGAGCCAACAACAGAAAGCTCTATAGGTCCAAACTTTTTCAGACTAAAGGAACTGTATTTTTACAGAGATCATGAAACTGTACACATTGAAAAGCATTGCTTTGCTCATGAAGACTTTTACATTAAAAAGAAAATTACACCAAAAGACAACAGCCATACTCATGCAAGACAGCAAGACAACATTGGGTATGCACCTGATCCCTTGCAAGAAGTCTTTATAGCAAGTAGGGGTGGGAAGAAGTGTGATACGTGTTGCACATCTGTGTGCTTCTGAGTAACCAAGTTGTAATGCTGACACTAGCTGTGCATTTCTGTGTGGGCATGGGCAAGCCAATTCATGTTTCTGACTCTCCTCTCTAAAAGACGGATAATAATGTCTGACTCACAGTCAATGTTAGAAGGCTCTGCATAAGCTCATCTTAGTCCCCAGTGTTTAGACAACTCAGCTAAATGAGAAAAATGTTTAGCCCACTTCTCCAGCCTTGCTTCTATTTCAGCTCTAAATCACCTTTAGTCAAATCATACTTAGACCTCAGACAAAAACCTAGATTACATTATTCCTGAAGTATGTGGAGCTTTTGCACAGCATGGTGCACCCTGATCACTGGAGTGTGCTAATGAGAGCTCAGGGAAATTGCTGTTTTTGTGAAAAGGTGCAGCCAGAACTCCCTAGCCGATTCAGCTGACACTGTAAGAAAGGATGAGGCACTACTCCAACATGCTGTTGAGTTTTCCAGGCAACCTGAAACTTACTGCAGTGGATATGAAAATGTAGCACTTGCTGCATTGTTCACCCACTTCTTTGACACAAAGCCAATCATGGTAAGTCCTCAGGAAAGAAAACCAAGAATCACTGCCACGCAGTCACTCTACAACCAGGTAGGTCAGTGCCAAGCCAACATAGGAAGGGACATTCCAAGCAATTCCTAAGCTGTGATATTTTAAAAACAATCACTACACTGGAAGAGATTACTTAAGTTGTGGACAATATTTCCTACTCAGCTGGTAGCGATAACTGTTATTATCATGAATGTGTAGCTGTTTAAATCTTATTAAGAAAGACAAGACCCATTTCTGGAGGTGCAGCTACACAGGATCCTTGCACAGCTCAGAAGATTCTACTGGTTTGTCGTATGTGTTTGTTTACTTGGAGCCAGAAACTGCTCTGTGGAGCTCTGATCCTGACTGTCAGTGTGACCTCAGGCAAATGACTGAATGTGTTTGCATCCATAACTCCTTTTGACATCAACTGGTGTTGTGGATGCTCAACAATTCTGAAAAAACAAGCCCTACAGTTCAAAGCCAGTGTCTGCTAGAGTTGAGGTGTTTCAGGGCACATCATAAATTGTATAAATTTTGAACACAAAAACGGAAGCATCCACAGCTAATAAGTATCTTTGTAAATGTGGTCTTGTAATTGGCCCAGTGTAATACAACTTTCAGACACAGGGGGGTGGAATTCAAGGGACTATCTATATTAACATTTTTTGGAAGAAGAGAGTTTATTAAGGGTCTGTGTGGAGTCAGAAACAAGCAGCCAGAAGGTGAAGAGAAATCAGAAATTAAGACAGCTATATTAGACTGTGTCCCATTCTTGGTGCACCTAATGATAAGTATCTGAGAACTATACATTTTACCAAACCAGGTAAAGTACTGGCTACAATCATTGCTCTATTCTGTAAGTTATGTTATGTTTCCTAAGAGTCTAAACTCTTGAATCCTTTCCTCAAAGATGACTAGTTTAGCATTCAAAAGCACTATGCTACACAGGCAAGAAACACTGATGTCCTATAATACCAGTTCCCTCAGATTTAAGTCTTGATCTTGAATCATAGAATCGTTAAGGTTGGAAAAGACCCTTAAGATCATCGAGTCCAACCGCTAACCTACCACTGCCAAGTCCACCACTAATCCATATCCTCAAGCAGTACATCTACCGTTCTTTTAAATACCTCCTGGGATAGAGACTCCACCACCTCCCTGGGCAGCCTGTTCCAATGCCTGACAACCCTTTCGGTGAAGAAGTTTTTTCCTAATATCCAACCTAAAATCAGAATTGATACACGCCCTTAAATGGTCAGCACTGCTTCATACAGACTTCTGTATCTTATCCAAGTATTAAGCAAGGTGGAGGTTACTTAGCTTTTGGAACCTATGAAGTCTGCAACCTGTAATTATTGGCCAAACCAGCAGCATAACTCCCATCTACAACTCAATTGTTTCCCTGAGTTAACAAAACCCTTCCTTACCTTCCATGCTTGTATATCCAATAGACACTACTTGTCTCAGCACAATTAGCAAAGCAGGCAGGACAAGGGGCCACTTAGTCAGATCTGTGACACATTTTACAGCAGAGGGCCTCCAGTAGCTGACACAGTTCAAGCAAGGCAAAAAAATCATAAAATACTAATAAACATAATGACACAGTCTTTTTGATACAACAGACAGGCCCAATGAAATAGAAGTATAACAAAATCCGCCTACTGATACCAAATGGCAATAAGAAAATGAAAGGCCTGTGTTGGCCCAGTGTTTCAGTGTGGTGAGGTCAAGTTAGGACCATATTAGATTCTCAGGACTATCGTATTCCACTGCTGGGTAAAGAAAGGAGGGTGAAAAGAAAGAACTGTAACCATATGGATAGAAGGTACATAGTAAAATAAAAAGCAAACCATACCAAATGAAAAACCACCCATAAACAGAATAGAATAGAATAGAATAGAATAGAATAGAATAGAATAGAATAGAATAGAATAGAATAGAATAGAATAGAATAGAATAGAATAGAATAGAATAGTTCAGTTGGAAGGGACCTACAATGATTACCTAGTCCAACTGCCTGAATATTTTAATGCTCTCTAATGATGCAACTCAGGTGAGCTGCAAAAGGCAGCCTTGTATTGTCCTCTCTCCCTGCTGCAATCAGCTACACCCAAAAATATCTGGAGGCAAAATGACATCTGACACAGCCATGGTAAAAATGACCCAAAGTAAGAAGTGGCAACTCTGAGGGTGTGGGAAAGTCTGCAAACAAATTACTGGGTGTGTCAGATATACAGACGCTAATATAATGCAGTGATTACTGTGTCTCTGCTCAGTGAATATGTAAAAGTGAGCTTGGTGTTTTAAGAACCATGCACAGTGACCGCTGAACAAACTCAAGTCTGGGAGCATTTGCCTAGGAGTGGTACAACATTTGCCGTGACCCTAAAGCTTCATGGGACACTCAGAACATAACTGAAGTCCAGATATACTAAACAAATCCAGCACGGCATCTTACTCTACATGGAGACTTTTTAGACTGTTTCTAAGGATCACAGAACTGGGAAAATTGCTTTTTTGACACCCATGAGTAAATTTCTCATGGAGCTTCACTGTGGCTACAGGGCCCATTATTCCCCACCTTATTAGCATCACAAGATGCAACATCTATGATCCACATCAAACAGCAAAATAAGCCTCCAAAATGCTGGTGAGAACGTCAGCTTTAAAAGTCCAAATGCAAAAAATATAGGAACCTAGAGAGCTCATGGACTTAGGGTCGCAGTCTAACCAGGCAACCTAGAAAATAAAGCTTACACATCTATGCAGCCTGGGCTGTTCCATAACAAGCAAACAGGTAGATAGGTACATAGGTAAGTAGATAGACAGATAGATAGCACACTGGAAAGCACATAACCCAAGTCATGCAAACAGTTAATGGCAGTTAAAGGGCAGCAGAAGCAAGCCAAAGATTAAAAATGGGAGAATCTCTAATGGAAGTCAGAGTACTTCCCAATTCTCTGGAGGCATTGCCCCCCAGTCTGACACCAACTGCCTAGCTCCCTCTAGCTTCTTTGTGAATTAAGTTTATCCCTGAAAGACTAAAAGAATCCCAAGAGAACATGACTAATAAACGCACAAAGGAAAAATGAAGGCTGCCTATCTCTCCCCATCACTGTGCCACCACTTAGTATTGAGTATCCAGAACTGAACACAGCATTCCTAATGTTGTTTTGTCATAGCTCAGAGACATATTTCCTCAGCAGGCTATTGGATCAAAGACTGAAGACAACATCCCTGAAAGAAAAGACACGGCAAAACACAGAGAGGACTTTTTTGCCATCTGCTTCCATTTTAATTTGCTGCACTCCCACATGTCACCAGAGCCCGTAGGGTGGTCAATTGGATTCTGTGTCATGTGCATTCATGGGAGTATAGGACTACAAGGTCATCACGTCCTGTTTCCTACAATCACAGACAACTGCATAATAGACACGTAGTCTAGCAGACTCTACAGCACATTTATTCCAATACTGTCACACATTAACGTAAAACTTTTCAAGTGACCAGTGGGAAGCAGAATTAGGTAGGTTTTTCAGTCTGAAGTGAGGCAGCCATTTTCACTCTTAGTTTAAAGCAGTTGACAATGACAAATTCTGTATTTCATTGTACAGAAGTATAATATCATCTTCCTGACCTCTGATACCTGATTCTAGAGATCATAATTTAGTTCACTCTTATTTGAATATTCATGCTCTGTGAATAAAAATACATATAGCTACAGATAATATCTTTTATGTCAAAGTGAGAGAAACCAAAATATTGATATTATGCAATCTGAATTGTATATTGGTATATCTTGCAAAAATTGAGGCCGGTAATTGAAAAATTGACTCTCCAGACAGATGAAGCAGCATTCTTAAACTGCTTTTTATTAAAAGTACAGTGATACTATGTGAAAGAGTTAACATATTACGCTAGGTCAACTCTAGCTTGTATTTACAGTATTTTCTTCGATAAGGCTCCCATTTCACAGTAGCTTAGCTGCACTAACAGATGTGTAAATCAGAAAGAGTATGGGCCTCTGGAGATGTCCCGATAGATGTGAACACACTAAACATCACCACTGTAAGTAAGCAGGGGATGACGCAGTGAGGAGTTGCTTGCTGAATTTTGCCTCTGTTTGAACATAAAATGTGTCATGAAGGGCACAGTATGACATTTATAGCTTAACACATATCCCTCAGCAGGTACATGAAGCTATTTTAGATAAGCCCAGACACAGCTGGAAAACAATTCATGGGTCCCCCAAGGAAAGTTTCACCTAGTCAGAAAATGCATCTGTTTTTCTCCCTATAACTTAGTAATGGTGACTGCCAAAGGCTTTGTAACATTCACAAGACTGCCTGAATCCTGCTGATGATGAAAGGCTAAGGTCAAGCTTTGTACTTCTCTCATTGGCAACACATTTCAGGGCCTCTTCAACAGAGCCAGAGAGATTCACTCATTGGGATGCCTGACCCACAGGGCAGTAAAAGTATGAAACAAGCAATGAGGGCAAGTTCATATCTCAGTAGGGCACAGTTGGAAGACAGTTCATATTAGCAGGGCCCTAGCACGGTTATTACTCTGTCCCTGCATAACAGTGCAGGAGGATGCTGACAGATCAGAGCACAGGCGAGAACAAAATCAACTGTCTCTCTGTGCATTCAGCTGTTAGAAACATAGTTTAATTGGTTCCCGCTGTATACACGGCTGCAAAAGTAGCAAAGGACTGAAGTCCCCTCGTGTTTGGTCAAGATCTTGCTTTCTTTCATCTGTTGTGCAGATGCTGATGGGGTCGCCTGCCTGGAGGGGGTCAGGATTCTGCCAAATGGATTTAAGCAGGGTACTTACAGTCCAGGCATCCCAGCTTAATGGTCAGTGACTCAGTGAGAAAACCAAGACTGTCTGCACTAGCGGATGGCCTCATTCCTGACAACGTCTGTAAGGAAGAATGATATCCTGGCAAAGTACCTCTACAGATGTATGCTGTTTAATCTAACAAATAAACCCATTCCACCTAGTTAGGACAGTCTTACAATCATTACCAGCAGTACCTAAGTTTCATATTCTCAGTGTAGGCAAAAACCTAAACAAAGGGTGGAGAGTAGGAAGAAAAACTGGGGGTTATAACTTGAGGCTCTGAGAAGCCAGAACACAGATACGGGGAAGGGAGAAAAAAAGGGGAGGAGTACCCACTCTGCAGTAGGATGATATACTTGCGTTCTGAGAGAAGTATGATTTTGGTGAATATAAGGCTTGTCTACCAGGGAGGAGGCTACACACAACATAATGATAAAGGTGTTATTATAATATTTTAGTTTAATTGCTATAGCTCTGTAAAACTAACACTTCAGAAGACATAAAGTCAGCTAAAAAAAAAAAATGGGTCTCTAATCTACCTGCAGTGAGAGTATTATATGATAGTACAGACTCCCATTAGGTTGCAGGCAATGAGGAAGCTGTGCCTCAGTTTCCCAAAATGCTAAATCCATTAATATTTGTAAAGTTCTTGGAAAATTTCCAAAGGAAAGTGCTGAATGCAAAGAATAGATTGCTAATTTTATCTAACTATACATATGTGACTTATCCTCACATATTGGTACAGTGTATGACGGCAGACAAGAAAATATTCTCAGCATTTAACTCCTACTGCTTAAATAGGAACAGTCCATTGAGATTGCCCCAGCTCCGTCAGAAACAATCTGGTTAATAAGCATACAGTACCCACAGCATTCAGGGTTTGATCTTAAACCACTGGAAAGTACAGAACTTACTGTATTGTGGGCTGATGATTTACTGACTTCACGTTTTCAGAGGGACTGGACTGTTGTAACATTCTTGGGGAAAAAAATAGCTTCATGTTAGTGGGAAATCATGTTACACCCCTACAAGAGTCCAGGAAACTTCTGTGCACAGATCAGCAGAGGCGAGGATGCTTATCGGCTCCACAGTAGTTTCATTTCTTCTTGAAAAGGTTGCTCCCCTCAACCTGACAAGGACAGGACAGAATTGGCAGGCTGATGTGGAGCAACATGGAATTCCCACGTATTTCTGTCACAGCCTTCTGGAGATTTGAAAGAAAACAGATAACAGTGCAGGACCAAAAGCGCACAAAGAGATTAATGATTTTTCAAGACCAGCAGCCTGAAACACGTAAAAATAGCTTCTTTTTTTTTTTTTTTCTTTTTTGTAAAGCACCGAGCTTTTCTGGAAAATGTAAGCACACCAAATATCTGTTATTTATGAAAATATCAGCAACAATCATATTATTGATGAGTAAGCCTGTTTGAAATGTTCAGATTTAGAGAAATATTTAAACGCAAAAGAAAATGCAACACATTTCTAAAAATAACTGGGGGGGGTGGTAGCAAATGAAATCACTTCTGTAAAAATTGCCACTGTTTGTAATCTACTTTTAAACTGGGGAACAAGGAGAGATGCTGGTTACTTTTCTCACTGACAAGAAGACACAGACGGTGCTAAAAATGAAGGTATGGCTTCTTCGTGTGCATTCTGGACACTTAAAGGACTTTAAAATGTGAATAAGTATGTGAATAATATAAAAATGAGTATACAGAGTCCGACCAGAAGTCTATCTAAACCAGTACCCTATCTCCAAGTAATGGTCAGCTGCAGATGGTTAGGGAAAGCATATAAAAATACCATATATAGTCTGATTCTACCCCTGCTCAATCCTTTTAGTTGTTCAGGATTTGGAGATGGGAGTATAGCCAGATTATCATGTTTAATAGCTACCAGTGGACCCATCCTCCAAGATTTTTTGTCTCTTCCCACAGCTTTGTCTTGGGAGAAGGAAATCTTGCCATGTGATATTAAACCCTTGAAATGTATCCTTGCATGACTTCTTCATGATGAAATCCAACCTGGATTGTGCTTTTTGGCAGGAATGTTCCTTCTCCCTTTTGTGCGCGTGTGTGTTTGTGTATTTAATTTATGTAAATGTCCTGGGAACACATTTCAGCTCAGATCTTAAAAAGTTAAACTGGACCTGACCACTTTCTTCAAGGATGAACAGGGTACTGTGTCAATTTCTGCCTCTTAAGATTTCACGGCTTATTAATTCAATTGTTTAAGCAGATAAAACCATTGCCCCTCCAAACAGTAAACAAAATATAAAGCCCCCAAAATCAGGCTTGTTCACTTGAATAATAAAGGACATAAGAGTAAAAATGAGTCCTTGTTTATGCTTCCTTAAAAAAGTAATATACCAAGGAGACAGAGAAGAGTTGTTGGGTCTCACAAATCAGCTTTGTCCCCAGTTCAAAGAAGAGCTGGCCCGGCACATGCATTGCCTGAATTTAAGTCATCTTGGGACACAGTGAAAAGAAAAATACTCTTCAACAAAAACAATTGTGAACTTCAAGGCTCATGACCAGAAATATCAACTTCAGTGATTATTACTTTGAAGCCAGCAAAACTGGGAAGTGAGCAAGCACTTGTTATTCAGGGAGGGAGCCTATTCCTCTCTTGCTGGCAAAGTTTTTCTCAGCTCCTCAAGGTTATCTCTATTTCCATTTTCACGCAGTCTAAACACATCCTTCTGATCTCCAGCTCCCACTCCTTGAATTCCAGCAAGCCTTCTGATCTCCTCCCTTTCTTATCTACTTCCTTCTTCCCACCTTAAGTCTCTCTAATTCCTAACTCCAGAGAAACCTTATCACTGGTATAAGGCTGCCATACTCTCAGAATAACTCTTCTGCTAAACCCAAAAACCAGGAGCTTCTCTTGGTCAGATTTGTTACTCCATGATGTCCCAAGTCTAGAAAACTCCTGCTACTAGAAGACATTATCTGACACCATAGAGATCACGAGAGAAGCCAAGATCTCAAGTGTTGAAATACCATGTGGAAAGCAAATTGAAAATATAAATCTAACATGGAACATGAACTTTGGGCAACATACAAACCGGCCACAAAGTCTAAGAGAGGGAAAAGCCTGTTTGGCCATCATTAGGTACAGTTTTAACACACAGCACTAAGAAAGCTTGAGGCTGCACCCCAATAGCACTGCTCCGCATGTGATGTGTTCATGGGCATGTGGCTACATGGTTCTCAGCAAATCAAAGCAGGGCACATCCTGGACATGTCAAGAAAAACAGAATATGAGTACAGGACTGACATACCAAAACTCATGGGAGCTTTGGGCAACAGGGGACACATTCCTCTGTGACTTCTGCTGCTGTAAAGCAGCAGTAGCTCCACTGACCTTCAGCAAGTTACACTGCTGTAAAAAGTATGTGAGAAGAACCAAATTCACTGTGTAGATTTGCCCAAGTCAGTCAGCCAGCATTTGAAAAGTAGCTTATAATTTTGGCTGTCTCAGTTTTTGAATGTCTTGGTGCCTTAACAAGACACTAAAAATAAAGAGCCAAAATTACAGGTTACTTTGCACAACTTGGGCCTCAGTTTCTCTGGACCAAATCCTGATGCTACTTGAACTACTTGTAACTGAAACCTGGAGTAAGTTTCCTGAACAATATGGAGGTACAAAAAAAACTTTCACTAGTACAGATGAAAGCAGACTTGCACTGTCTGTGCCTCAGGTCACTCATTACCAGTCTGAAGACACTGGGCCAAATATTCAGCTAGAGTATGATTCTCAAAGCTACACTGGAGCCCTCATACCTATTTGTACTGGCTGAGAATCCAACCCAATAAATTCCATTTAACTAGTTTACATAGCGTTATGAAACCTAATACCTACACAGAGCTTGGAAGATAACAAGTCCTCAGCCTGATAATGACTCAGAGTAGTGCCAAACAGAAGTAACTCCACTGTTAGGTGGAATTGCAGAAAGATGAGAAACGAATCAGATCTACCACAGGTACAGTGAATGCATATATACTAAGGTCTACTACTACCAGTTTTCTGCAAAAGCCTCAGTTCAAAGGATTGTGATATTAAGGAACACAACTGGTAAATTGGAAAAGCTATAAGAGACACCACTGTCAATCATCAACAAAACAAAAAGCATGGGAAAACACACGTAAACTTGCATCAGTGAATATCAGAGCAATCAGCTTTCTTTTACTTTAGGAACATGTTGTCTTTGCCTTGGGGCTGCAGGGGCAGGGAAGAGAGGGTCAGATCTCCATAGGATTGATCCAGGTTTGAAAATTCACAGCAACTAAAGTGCTGAGAGCAAAACCTCCTACGCATCCTTCCCCTAAGTGTCAGGAAATGGTGTCCCTGATTGCTCAATCGCTAGGTCAGATGGCTGGCCTGGAGGGACTAGATGGGTTTCTGGGATTCCACTGGACCTTGCGGGAATTTTATGTCAATTAAAGCAGATGGAGCAAAACCAAACTATCTGGGAGATGCCTTCAAGATGCTGTTCAACTCTGCTGTGCCTCCCTGCCAATAAAATATAGTCAGTGCACGCCACATCTGGACTTGCTATGAAAAATTTTTGTGACTGATTTCAGGATGAACAGAATGATCTCCATTACACATAAGGAACACAACTAAAATAAACAGCAGTGATAGCAGCAGACAAGTGATACAGTGTGGTAAGGCCACTAGGATATCCAGAGAATTTGCTTACTCAGCTCTGTGAAGCCATGAGACTGCACTTTGTAACACATAATATAGACTTCTAAACCTCAGGCTTGCACTGTGACTGTCATAAGCTCCAACAGGGAACTGTTTTCTGTTTCACGAAGCAAAACTAAAAAGATGTCTGCCCTGTCCATATTGTGTTTGTTTCTCTTGCTTCCAGGGTCAATGTCCAGCAGTAGAAAAACTAGCAATTTCCTGGCTGGTATAACCTCATCTAAGCTCAAGGATGCTGAGTGATGACCCATGCATTCTCATGAGACACTAAATTTATCTCCTGCCAGATCAGTATCACCTTCCCCATTCCTCCTCCCACCCTTCCACTCAGTGTGCAACTTTCCCCCTGAACCATGACTAACAGCCCACAAGAACTTCAGAGTCGCAAACCCCTGCAGGTAGTGTCACTCACTAGTGGGATTCTGAACTGGAGGACAGAGAGAGGAATCGTGAGACAGAAAGGAAGCAGTCACCTTAATACACCCCAAATCTGGGATTATCTCCTCCTTAGTTCCTCTTCTCACCCTCTCAACTTTCAGCAGTTCTGTATATAATACTTCTGTATTGCCCAATGCACTTCAAACAGACTAACTGCTGAACCAGGTAAAAGTGTCTGTGCCTCCCAGACACTTGTCTTGGCTGTGACAGCTCTCAAGTTTTCATTGGGGCATACAGGTTTCTAAAAAGTTACTACATTTCTTAAGGATTTTTTTTAATTTCACATTGCCAGCCAGTGTGATTAGGCTGTTGTTAAGATAATAAAGCAGCTTCTTGGAAAAGGAACTGCTAGGCTACTGGAAACAAAATCTAATAAGAAATGAATGGGGGAGAGGAAAAGGATTCTGATATGTCATGGTAAAGCTGCCCAGATCCCAAAGCAATTCCTTCCAAGCATGGCGACTTCACTTCCAAAATACATCCCTGCAGGATCAGACTCTGAGAACACATGGTCCCTTACACATGCAGTCAGTACAGCTGCTTTTTCTCCATCTCAGCCTAGCTTGCTTTACATGGCATGGCACGGCATCCCTTGATGGGGATTGGACTTTGAACAGATGTTCAAAGGCCCAGTAAAGGCCACCCCCATTACATTAGCCAGAACCATGGTTAAATCAACCTGCAGCTGCTTTCAGCCCAGCTACCTAGACTTGCTCAATTTCATTTTGCAGGGGAGATCCCTGCAAAACTCCCTCCACCCAGTCCTCGCCTTTCCCCCTTTACTTCCTTCTCCCTGCCCCAGCAACGCACTTTGCCACCCTCAAGAGGAAAAGTATTTGGAGCTCTGACTTGCAACAGCCTTTCTTGTAACTGGTTGTTGGCTAAGCCAATTAATAACAGCATGGTGCATTATGTGCAATTCACACAGCTCCTGCTTCTATGCCCAGCTTTATGTTTATGTTCAAGGGTGTCATCTCTCCTTCCAGCAACACAGACCAAGCACCCTCTCACTGTTTAAGAGCTTTCTAAAGTGGCAAGTGCTAGCTAAGTATGTCAGCTTCACGCAGGAGGCATCAAACTCTTCCGGCTGCCTGGGGAAATAAGCTGTTTGTCTCATGGATCTCATTAGAGAAGATGCCAATGAGGAGGAGAGCTGCCTCCACAGCTGTCCCCAGAACTGCTCCCATTTCTACACAGGGAATAAAGAACGGACATCCAGGTGTGGGGTGGGGGAGGTAAGGTTAATTTCATGTATGCAGGACTGAATTTTAATTGTAAAGGAATACAGCTGAGTGCCCCACTGAAAACACCACCTTCTTATGGAGTAGGCTTAGGAACCTCTGGACTGCTGAGGTGAAAAAAATAAAAAATTTTTAAAAATAGTTAAGAATCACTAGCTTTTCTTGGGACTTACACCATGTGTCTATAGCAGCACCTCTGAAGGTTTTTCACAGGGAGATTATCCTTGTAGTAGCTTCCTCCTTCTTGTATGACCCTGTTATAGATAGTTTTTGGATGTGAGAGATGCCTGTTTCCTCTGCAGAAGCAGTGGGTTCTTTGGGGAGCCCTTAGTGTCAAGCTAGAACAGGCTCAAGGTGATACACATGTCAGATTTAGCAAGTGACACCCCATACTCATATTAGAATCTGTTATTGTCAGCAGCCTGGCAAACAGAGTGGGACAGGACTTCTCTGTCAGGGAGCCAGGAAATTGCCTGTTGTCCTCATAAAGAAAGAGGAACTGCTTGCTGAACAATATGACAAGGGGTTAAAGAGTTAAAAAAGAAATCCTGCATTGTGAAGTTGCCTAAGGAAGTTGGGTTTTGCCTAGGACTATTTGGGATTTTGCTGTCCTGCTACCAGAACATGAAGGAGCTGAACTTCAGTTAATTTTGTAGTCTTCCAAAGATACATCCTGCCCTCCCTATCTCTCCTTCTCCAACCTCACTCATCCCCTGTCACCCCTGTCCACATACAGAAGAGTGCAAAAGCCTGCACCATCAGCCCCTCTGCATACCTTTGGGAGAAGCAATTAAGCTAAACCTGAATCCTGTATGCTGCCAAGCTGGCTTCAGGATATTTCAGAGGAGAAAGAAAAGGAGAGGAGAAGAGAGGAGAAGAGAGAAGAAGAGAGGAAGAGAGGAGAGGAGAGGAGAGGAGAAGAGAAGAGAAGAGAAGAGAAGAGAAGAGAAGAGAAGAGAAGAGAAGAGAAGAGAAGAGAAGAGAAGAGAAGAGAAGAGAAGAGAAGAGAAGAGAAGAGAAGAGAAGAGAAGAGAAGAGAAGAGAAGAGAAGAGAAGAGAAGAGAAGAGAAGAGAAGAGAAGAGAAGAGAAGAGAAGAGAAGAGAAGAGAAGAGAAGAGAAGAGACAAGCTGTACTTACAGAGATTTGCACTTGAAAACACACAAAAACACAAGAAGAGTTACTGCAGCAGCTATACTTACACAATAGTGCCCGTATCTATGCGCAGTTCCTCCCAGCTCTGCAGTCCTGTAATCCACATAGAGAAATGCCTGTGCTGCTCCTCTCGTTGGCTGTGCTGTTGTAGTGAGGCTGGAACTGCTGCTGTTTTCACTTTCAGACCAGCCTCCCTCTCCAAATTCTCTGACGTCAGACAGCCCTTAAGAGATATTTATGGAATGAACAATCTAAAAGTTTCTCTAGGTAGAGCCAGATTGCAGGTTTTTTTAATTTGCAATTTTTACACTTTTGGATAGAAAACCCCTCCAAGGGGGGTCAGGGAGGAAATAGTGGGGAACTACAGATGTGGTTGTATAAGTCCCTGGCAAAAGACAATCCCTTCAGTCTCTCTGTACTTTTCTGCCCATGGTATATTATATCCACACCCAGGATGTAACTATCTGTCATGCAAGTCCCCATTTGGAAAGCAGTATTTTCCAGTCTCTCAGCTGTGCCTAAACAGTGTTTGAATCAAGCCTGGCAAAGAGGTCTCCCCTCCACATACACGCACACACACACTCTCTACTAGTCGACAGCCCTCTGCTGTGTCCAGGCTTTGACTGGATTTAGCTAAAACAGGAGTGAAACAGCCCTTCCAAGCATCTTGTCCACATCCTCTTTCAGTTTTGCGCTAACCCCTTCCAGCTGGAAGGTTTTCCCAGGCATGTGGGCCAGCTTCTCTCCTAACTTCAAAATACCTTCTGGAAGTGCCTCATCTCAGATGAATACCAGCACAGAAAATTCATTTGATATTTGATCTCTATTATACTTTCCCTATTTGCATCTCTATTTCTATTATTTCTTTGGTAATGTACAATATGACACGTTTGACCTGCTGTGAGAGCCACTTACCATGTTATGTAGATGAGAAGAGATACTAGAGCAAAAACTGAAGGAGAAGTGTTAGCATTAATGTTAGGCAGTATTTGAAGAGTGAAATGCTCTCATGGTATAATCCTGGTGAAGCACGTGACGATAAATTTGGATTGATAAGACCTCTTTGTTTTGCATTTAGGAGCTGAGCTTAGCTATAAGCCTGTAAGTATCAGCAGTCCCGTCTAAGGGATGAGGAAACTGAGGTCTGAAGGTGAAGCGATATATGTTGAAAGTCCTTGAGTGAGCCTTGCTTGATTGCAGACAGACCTTTTTAAGAAGTTCAAAACTTACTCAACATTTTCTGGAGGAGTCTACAAATGTCCTGCTATTATAAGCAACTGTTATTTTTTTTAATACCTCATCATTTCCATTTGTAAACAGTTAGAAGAAGTATGTGTCCTGGTACCACTTTTGGAGATGCGAGTGCTCTTTCAAAATGTACAGCCAGGGTTCTTTTCTGTGCAACTTTCTGGCAGAGAAAATTTACCATCTGGGGCTGTGTGGATTAGTCTTTTCACACACATACGCTTTCTCTTTTCTTCTCTACCATCATCACCTTTGGGCATGAGCCAGGGCTCTTTGAAATCAATAAAAATAATCTGATCAACTTCAAAAGGCTTAATTTTAAAGTTTGCTCTGATATTTTTCTAATGGCAGCTAGCCCCATACATTGCCATATCATCACTATGACCAAAAGCCTTGAAAGAAACTCCAGAAGAAAATGGTGTCTCTTTGAAAAGATTTCCACCTTTATACTTAAAAGATGGGTCTAATAATCTGGCAGATGCAGGAACAAGGAAATGTTCCCAGCCCCAAAGCAAAGGAAGTAAAATGTTTTCATATATAATGAAAAATAATAAAAAGAACACTGTTTTGACAATGCAATCCAAGCGTTGAACAAGTGGCATTGTTGTCCCCTCTGGCTATCAGATTTGCCACTTGTCTACTTAAGATCAACAAGGATAATTCAGGGCATAAGACCCCACCCTGCCATGCTGGTACTACTCTTCTTGAAGATCAACCCTGGAGTTACGTTGTTACCTGTCAGCAGCTTGTCCCACAAATATCCGCAGGGAACTCCTAAGGGCAGAGTGATTCAGGGCTTCACTGTAGGATACCAGAGCTGTTCCTTATGGATAGTTCCACCTCCCAGCAACTTTCATTGACTCAGCTCCTGTGGCTAATAAAACCTCTAAAGCACAGTAAAGGCTCTGGGTGTTTGTGAAGATGAGATGGCTACCCATGACTCCTGCTTTCTCTGTTTAATTTATAGGATTATATTACATCTTCTCCCTAGAGAGAAGAAAAGGAGGAATGTGGAAATCCTGACTATCACACAGAAGTAAAGCATTAATAACTACAGCCTGTCTTACAGTGTGACCCAAGCACAAATGGGATTTATTTCAAAAGAGCTTGCAGCAAGCTTGAAACTGCTGCAAGTTTCAAGCCAAGAGGCTGAAATGCTCTGTTTACCCATACATGATACGGACAATGACAGTGAAAGCTGCTATTAGCCTGAGTCCAGTAGCACATTTAATTTCTGTCCTGTAGGGATATGCTTCTTAACATGCAGTTGTTAAGGTAGAAACATCTATCACATCAGAAGTGCTACAGCATGCCAGTTAGAATCATAGAATAGAATGCATTTCTTTATGGCAATGAAAGGAAGAATAGCCACTTGAATCGTAAATTCATATTCTCTGCACAGAATCACATACGACTCACCTCCACAAGATGCAACAGAAGCCTTTTTTAGAACACACCACCACGATATGATGAGAATGAACATCCCATCTGCGGGCAATCTGTACTCCTGTTTCCTATACAGGAGAATCCTCTCCACTGGACTGGGAGCATGCATGTGGGAGCACAATTTGCTCCATTTTAAACATAACTTATTTCAAAGACTATTCCCAAAAGATACTAAAGGCAGGAACTTTTGGAGGGTGAAAATCAACTTTGTGCACTGCACCAACACAAGCATAGGCATTACTCAGCCTTAAATGACAAAGAACAGAGTGAGACCCTCTGCATCACTAGACATGACTGACAAGAGAGCACGTGTTCCTCAGATCCAAACCAGTCTCAATACATGTTCACATAAGCAAACATAGCAGTCCAGTCGTCACTCCCTTAGTGCAACATAACAAAATAATAAACCAAAGGAAATGAAACCATATTAAAATACTATTCTTGCTGCCATAGTGGCAGCAGACCATTCAGCTCTCTAGTCTAGTACACAGCCTCCAGCAGTGGTTAGATACCTGGTGATTCAGAGCATGAAGAATGGAAAACACACTACATCGAGCAAGTTGTGGGCTGGAATATTACATAAGAATGGGGGGGGGAGGTGTAAAGAGGGAAGAGAAATTCTTTCTTGAACCCCACAGTTGATCAGTTTACACCCTGAAGCATGAGGGTTTTTTAGACACTGGCTTTTTTCCCTCGCACTGGTATAGCTATGAATGTTATTTCTGCATATATTTCAGTCTTGGAAACCTGCCAGGTTTTTTTCTAATCCACTGAAGTCAGGAAATGCAAAGTTATGGCATACGTTCAAAAGAATAGCATACACCAAAGCATGCAGAGAGCTCTATCTTTGTCCTCAGATGCACACAGCCTTGGCTGTAGTTTTTAAATCCACCCGGTGATTTTCCTTTCATTTTGCATGACAGAATTCTATTCTCTGTCTACTTTTGGCCTCCAGATTTAATTCTCCACTGCACTGACCAGAATGAAACCACTTATAGGTCTCACAGATGTCTTCATTTCCAAGGCCTGAAGCAGTACCACGGCTTACCAGGTGCTAGTAAACAGTTTAAGCGATGGGAAGGGAAGCTGGTATTGTGTTGCAGACACACATGTGCCAGCAAGAAGGATCATTCTAAGACACTACCACAGCTATCATTGTCCCATGCAAGGGATTGTATCCTGAATATCCAGAAAGGGGGAAGGAAGCACTTTCTGGCGCTGTACCACAGTGTACCTGACATGTCCCTTTAGCCGCACAGAATCATGTAGAGGATCTTAAGTGTCTGAGTATCATAATCAATACATGGCGCTGGATAAACCCATATTTACAGGTAAGCAGTGAAGTGACAGCATTTTAGACGCAGCTTCCTCCAGCATCAAAGTCAACAAAAAGTGAGCATTGGGGGAGAATGAGGCTCACACAACCGAGGGAGCACTTCCAATTAAAAGTACTGCAGTGTTAGAGTAAGACTTACAAAGCCAGCATCCCTGCAGTACACTGTGACTGAACTCAGAGGCTGAGGGACAGATTGAATTCCTCAAACTAAATTTAGCAACAGTCTTAGCCTTGATGGACAGTACTCATACATGGGGGTAGACAGAAGGCAGCACAGGCTGAGAACTCCCTGCCTGTACTGCTGGCAGAAGAGGAGGCAGGAAAGAGTGAGCTCTGTCCCACACAGGGAGTTGTGGCTAGGCTCTGACTCCTTTGCAGCAGTCAACTAGACCAAAGAGAATCGAGTAGGCCAGACTGTTTGGACTGTTGTAAACTAAAATTGTTCTGCAGATATATAATATCAGAATTAAACAACATTTTTGTAATATATCACAGCCCAACCAACTATTCCCAGAGCTAACTTAGATTCATTTCGTTTTCCACCAAAAACTATATTACGAATTCAGGTTAACCAGGGTCCTTCGAGAGCTTTGTGGGACAACAGCTTCTTGGCTTCTTTCACATACATACTGGATTGATGACTGTTAAAGCACAGATGCTTCAAAGAAGCCAGAAAGACAACTTGGGGGAAAAAACCATACGCACACAGTAGACAACCATGCAGACAGAAATGCCACCAATGATATACCATATTAACAGCAATCATCATGTGTTACAAAACATCAGGGGAGGCTGGGTTGGAAGGAGAGTTAAATTATGTGGACTGTATCAAATTTAAGTGTCTTGACTGGCATATTTTTTTTCTTTTCTTTCCTAGACATTCCCCCTTCTTGCAAAGGATTAATTTTTAAAAAACTCCAGGAAGCCAAGAGAGCCTATTAGACTAGCAATTATCCTGAGTCACATCCTACAGTGATTTAAAACAACTTTTCAGAAAATCTCCTCTGTGGGTGTGGATGCAAGTATGTCAGCGGCCCACAGAGTTGAACCAGTAAACCTAAAAGGAGTAACGAGCTACAGCTAATCCATTACATTTTTAATAACACTGAAAGAATACCAAGGTTGGAAAATCAAAACACATACATTTATTGTGAACATATGTTTCTATCACCTGCCTAATAATCTATAGAAATGAGTAAACTCAGAGGATTAAACAGAAAGCCACTGAACTCCAGACTTTTTTTTTCTTTCCAGGTAGAATAAAACCTGGTCTTGTAAATAAATGCAAGTTTGAAGATAGAATACTCATTTGAAGAACCCAGTTTTGTACTGGACTTGGGGAAAGGTGGCACATGACACCAGTATAATCAGACTTCTGGTGAAGACAAGCAAGAACAACAGCTTTACAAATGTATGCTAAGAGCATACTGACTCTCCAGAGTTTTAGTCACTGTTGATTTAGCCATGATTCAAGATATTCAACATCCCATAGCACCAGGTTTCTGTGTCTGAAGTACGCCAAAAAAAACGATGAGACACTGAACAGCTATGACTGTCCTTAGAAGTGCCACTTCCACATTATTTTCACAAACACTACACAGAATTGGGACTCTAGTCCCATGAATACAAAGATTGACAAATGAGTTTTGCAGCCTCTTTAAGAGAGGAGACAACTGTGAAGAAGTATCTTGCAGGCAGCTACAAATACTGACTTTGCTGAAGACACTGAGAGTGGAAGTGTGTCAAAGAAATGGGCCCACAGCTGGATGGGTTGATCTGAGTTTGGACTCTTTTGTCTCAGCATCTTTAAACAGCAGCAGATGCAGAGACCAGACCCAAGAAGAGGAAGTTTAAAATAACTTGAATTGTACAGAATAAACCAGGGCTGGCTTAAAATTGTCCGTGGAGCACAAGAAGGAAAGCAGGTAGCTCACTGGTGTAAGTGCAGGGTTATATTATGTAATGGGATGGCTAGGCTACTGTTTTTCACTCTATAAAAACGCATCCAAAACTTCACTAAAACCAGATGAGCTTAAAACTCTAAAAAATAACAATTCTCATATGTCTGAACCCCCTGATATCCTGAATCCCTGAATGTGTTCCTCAGGAACCCAAAGCAGCTTGAAACAAACAAGTTGGGACGCTCAGCATATTCTAAGACCAAGATACAACATATTGACAAATGTGCTCTAAATTAGTCCATTTCCTTCTGATATACCCATTTATAGAAGAAGACCATTGAACATTTATGAAAATTAGCAGTTCAGATAGAACTTTGCTAACCAGTGTCACAAGAAAAGGCTATGTATCTTTGATTTGTCATTTCCTTTGATTATTTCAATTATAGACAGAAAGCTGACAGGATAAAACAAATAATTTTGTAGGTTTTTGTGTCATTTCATAAAATTTATGACATAAAAATTGTTACTAGAAGATTCTTGTCCTGATTAGGTACAGTAATTATCTAAAAAACTAAAAGTTTTGTTCCTGCACTTTTTTTTTTCCAAATTAATTTGGCAGGTCCAGGAAGGTGTAACAATTTAATTATGTTTGGATCAGGTTACTCAAGACATTAAAGTGGCAGTGTGTGTAAAACACATACATATGTTTTAGCCTCTTTGACAGAATTCTTCATTTCTCTGGGCCTGTTTCTTCATCTCCAAAATGGGAATTACAGGATTGTGTGCTTGACATAGATGCTATGAGGTTAATCTCATTCCTCTTTGTAAAGATCAGTGAGCTCCTCAGACTGGAAAAACTGAAGAACAACAAATTTGTTCAGTGCTTGTGTCTCTGATACACAAGTATGTATGAGATATTGAAGAATAATCTTACACGAAGATGCTCCTTGCTTTATTCTTCTCTGTTCCTGGAGTATGTGATTTGACAGGGTTTCAGATAATTTGTTTCATATGGGCTAAAGACAACAACCCAGCAATTATTTCTGATGATTGTATTTGTCTTCCTGAATTCTTTGACAGCAGGAAAATTCTTTTAAGTAATACGAGGAAATGGCTAATACTTTTCTGTGTGCGTGTCATGTCATATTTAACTAACATAAGTTACATGGAATTAGCTTACAGAAAAAGCAAAATCACTGGTGTGGATGTAACTACATAAGTCTTCGTACACTTTTCTGTTTAGGGATGCCAAATGCGTTGTTTCTTAGCACAGGAAATATGCATACTCAAGGCAAGTGTCAGATAGGCCAAAACAGTCAAATGGATGCACAAAATATAAGATGTTGCTTTCCAGAGACTGTACTTTTTAAAATAGTTCTCACATATACAAGTGGAGAAGGCAATAACAGTGAATCCCATTCCTCTCTCTTAATATAAATTTAAAAATTCAGAAGTAAGTCCTTATTCTTGCTTTGAGGAAGAAAGGGCTACCAGGGTGTGATCTGCTTAGTTAAGCTCTCTACATTTTTCTGCACATTCCACAACAGCTGTTATGAAATTCTTCCTGCAGGACTTCCGTACAGTCAGAATGAAATGCTAGTGCAGTGACATTGAATATGGAAATTTCTGGATCTACTGGTACAAATTCACATGCAGACAGACAAACTGAAACCCTGCAGCACAGATACCCCATACAATTCTCAAAAAAGATGACAGAGAACATTGAAATTAGTCTTACTTCTGAAAAAAATCACTTATTTCCATTCTAAGAAGTAATTTTACGTCAACACAGAGGGTTTTATGGATAAGAACTTTGCTTTCATAGTTGAAGGAGCACTGTCTTGCTCAGGACTATTTTTAACAGCAAGCAAGTTACCTGAGGCTATCAGAGATTATTAACAACAAAAAAGCAAATGCTTCATCGTCAAACATTAATACCTTAGAATTGGCAAACTGTATGGATAAATATATCTTGTTTGATTAATATTTTATTGAAGAATTAAGATGCTAAAATGGAAGAATGCCAGAGGCTGAGACATAAGCAGTACCACCAGTGATCAGGGCCAGGCTTGAGTGAAGGACGGATATAGATAGCACTGTAAGGGTACCATGTTCAGGGTTAAAAGGATTAAGATTAGAGGCTTCACTGGTTAATGTCAAGGATTCCAGGGTATAATTTGGAGTTGGGAGAAAGAAAAAGGTAGGTCTAGAAACAGTTCAGGTGGCGAGTAAAAAGGACCCTGTCTGTACAGTTAGAAAAATTATTCAGGAGGAAGTTTCTGGGACACAGTAATGAAGCAAAAAGGGACTGTCTGGGTTTCCTTATATATGTAAGTGGTAGGGCACCCCACAGATCAAGTTCATGTGGCAGTCTTCAGCAAGCGTGAATTATAAAACCTTCACTCTCAACGAAATTGATTATGGCCATCAGCGGAACTGGTTACAACTTACTTAGGCATAAGCAGGGCTTGGCAGTAATCAAATGGCAAATTGCTATACTCTCAAGAGGACTTATTTGGGGGTTTATTTTCTCTTTATTCTTTTTTTTTTACAAAAATACAAGTTGCTCATAAGATAAATGCTCAATGGTCTATAGTTGACATATATATATAATCATGCAATATAATGCTAATTACATTATAAGAATTATAATATTATATGGTTGGAGGCAAAAAGCATTTTTAAAGCATTAAACATATGATAAGATAAAAATTATACCAGCTGAAATGATTTGAAAAATACACTGATGGCTGAAAGGTAGCACAGGGCCAGTGAACCTGCAGGAGGAGACTGGATTCATTGTGTGGGGACTGCTGAACAGTGAATTACAACAAATTACCAACTAAGTACTGGCATGATGCCTGGCTTACTTGAACAAAACCTGATGAAGACACTTTTGCTTCCTCCCGAGCTCTGAAACCTGATGAAAACTGCTCTATATCACACCCAGTCACAGTAGCCCTCTGAAGCTGTTCCAGAAGCACAGGAGAACTGGAGCTCAGTAATGTTTGTAAGCAGCAGAGGGGATCGCAAGTAAGTGGCTCCCTTCATGTAGAATCAAGCCCTCTGAGGACAATCAATTTATCTGAGAGACTGGTTGTGAGTATTCTCAGAAATTAGGGAACGTAAAAGCAAAACTAATGCAGGATAATAATTAGGAATTGGTGAATGAAGTATTTCGTGAAACTTTGTGCTGGCAGAAACGCACAAAGCAGCTAACTGGGGCAAGGATATGGTTTTGGCAACAAATAGCTTGGCCAGCTTCTTTTCTTCACACTGGTGTTACAAGTCTGATTTTGTTAATATCTCTGAATCTCTTTGAGATCTTACTATTCAAGTTTTTTAAAAAAATACATAAAGCAAAAGTTAGAGTGCCAGAATATATACAACGAATCTATGGGAAATCATCATTCTTCCATGTTTCAAGAATTGTTTGACAAGTTTTTAAATTATTTCTCTGGGAACTGGTCTGGCTTAAATGTGTTTATCCTTTGCCTTTTGTTAGCTCATGTTTGCATTTACTGTCCATTAATAATTAATGAACACAACAGCCTAAGGTACTTGATTCTTTTATGAACTGTAGATAATCCTACATTTCAGTCCTACATAATATCAACAGCATAGGGAAAAATGGAATGTGGCAAGAAGCCCAGGAAAAGGCAAGTTGAGTTGGATTGGGAATTAGCTGGAAGGATAATAATCCTGCAAGCCAATATTCATTAAGTAATTTTATGTGCAGTGGAAGAAAAATATGATACACACTTGGCACCTGGAAGCTTTAAAATGTTACAAAAAATATTTCAATAACTGTACAAATTGGTTAACAACTGTGATACAAAACAATTATTTCTAAGGTGCCTCATGCCAACATGATTCTGTTTTACTTGGTGTTATTCTGAAACTCCAATAAGTAATCTAAAGAATTGCTTATCAGACTGTCTAACTGTTTTCTGAGACTTTATACAATCCTTCCAACCATTTTTCCTCTTGCAGTCCTCATTTGGACTACATCCAAATCACATTCACTTCAACAATGTGGGATTAAGCTTCTGGAGGTGCTTTAACATACGCTAGGGCCCAGGTAAGGCCTATGAGGGCATAAAAAACCATCACAACTGTAAAATAAGAATTTAAAATGTTCAATAACTAACAATAAAAGCAGTTAAAAAAGAGTGCACTCAAACTGCCCTTCTGGATAAATTCAGGTCTGTCTTAAACTATTTAAACTGGGGCAAAATAACACTACCCCCTTCCAAGGTAAGAAATGGTTAATTCCTTTTGTGGCTTGTGATTTGCACCAAAATGTATGTTTTACTTATGCAACTTTTTTGATAAACCAGTCAATGGATACTGCAAATAATATGAGCTGCACTGAAAGGTAAATATTTTATTCCTAGTAACAATTTAGTTTGTTAAACTAGCCGTGTAACTCACCTAAGGCAGTTTCTTTCTTTTCAGATTACTCAAAGCATTCTCTCAAGTAAGAGTATTGGAGTATCACATTCAGCAATGACTGATCCTATTCCATATATCCAGATTTCTCTTCATTATTGAAAAAGGTATTATTTACCTGAAAGTAGGCAGTAGACAAGGATTTGGTTTTATTTCTTTTCTTTTCAAGTAGCGTTTCTTGTTCACGCATCTCAGTAGATCAGACTTGACCTCTGTAAATACAAAAACTTTTGTAGGGAGCCCTTACACATCTTACTACATTTATACAATTGGAAAATTGTTTTTTTCTCAGTTCACAAAATTATAGCTTCTTCAATGACAGTAACTGTTAACAATCTTATCTGTTGCGTTGAAAGCAAGTATCTATGTGCCAGTCATTTGCAAGAATAATTATGTTTGGAAGAAATCTCAAAAATGAATTTATGTACTGCTGAAACTTGTTATTCATGGAGGCAATCTGTTATATGCATTGAGCTATGTTTTCAAATATCATATCTAGTACTCGATATTTATTAGCTTTGGAAGAATCTGACTGGAGTGTGTACAAACCACTGCCCTCTCCTGGGGGTCACAGAACAATACAAACTTGAGCAAAAACTACACAGCTTCTGATTTTGTCACAATATCTCCAGTAAAAGATATACTAATAGATCAATAATAATGTAACATGAACAAACGCTGCTGGTATATATTTGCCTGTGAAATTACCTCCAAGGTCTTTAGGAACCTTTCTTTCTCCAACAAGGATCCACAGTTCTACAGAGTGTTGTCGAATTTATAACTCACCATCTTGGTTATAAACTATGTGTGAAAGATCAAAATTCTTTACAGTGCTTACAATAAGACTTTGCTTCAGTGAAGAAATAATGGAGATAAAGTGCAATACAGATATTAACTTCGAAAAGAGGGTTCATTCATTCTGTTTTCACCTTTGACCAATTTAGTTCTGTGTTCTTTAGTCATACTTGAAAAACAGGTGAAACACATATTGTCATTTGTGCTTATAATCTTAGAGTCCTAGATTCAGTCTTAATTTGAAGAGGATTTAATTCCAAATACAAGAGAATTGAAACTCACTAATTCGTTACATGTTTGGTGATTCTTAAGTGAAAGATGCTAAAAAAGTCTAAACATCAACTAAATACATAATCCATGGCCCAGATAGAGATATAAGATCAACACTGGGTAAATTAACAATTTGAATTTTAATATAATGACTCAGACAGGAAGTCTGCCTCTTCACATTGGCAAATAACTGTTGTCTGCACTCCCTGGATACCAACCCTTACCCATTTATATGATTTCTCAACTGTAGACACACAACATCAGCATGTGACAAAATCACCCAGCCTTAAATGCATCTGGCATTTGAGACTTGAATGAGCAATAGTAGTCAGCTTATTTTAAACCAAAAACTGGATGTTGGAAAAAAACCCCAAAACCAAACTAAAACTCTTTTTTTTCCTTCATTACTTGAAAATAATTAGTCCTGTAAAAGAAGAAAAACAAGACTGTAAATACTGTTGCAATGTACTTAAATAAGGGCTATTCTATTTGGTTTTTAAGAGCTTAAGAGCAATTCTTAATGTTACATTGCTTTGATGTTAGTCTTCTAAAAGTATGGGGTGGGGTTTTTTTGTTATTTTGGAAATACTACTTTCCCTAGCTACTGCATGCTGTATGCTTCAGTAACAGCATGCATATATCCCACCTATTTACCGATTTATATGAGGTATTCACATATGAATGAAGTATGAATGAGGTATTCACATATGAATGAAGCTGGGAAAACCAGCTACTTTGCAAGTGACAGCACATGAACACAGCTGCACTGATTTGTGCATTGTCCTGTTTGCCCCTTGTTTGCAACAGTATGCAGATACAGGGAAAATTTGGTGGGAAGGTTGGTCTTGGTCTTTTAAGGTATTTAGTAGCTTGGTACTGAAGACACCATTTTCTCTTGCTTTACTGAAGTCTGTGCTTGCACAATTGGACACATTGCTCAATTTCTCCATGTTTTAATTTTCTCCTCTAAGAAAAAGGCATGTACCAACTCTGCAGCTAAACATGTTAATGTCTGGCACGCCTTGCTGGAGTGTATTATTATATCCACATTGAAGCACCACTGAGCCTGTGTAAGTACTTATGAATGCTCAGTATGGCAGCTTCTTGAGATCAGTCAAGAATGATGATTTCTTGGAAGAAAGAAAGGGAAGTATAATTCCTCTTAGTTTTAGCTATGCAATGCTACTTAGATTATGATGCAAACTTTTGCTTCCTTACCGATGGCCTCCTCATGTACAACTCCCTTTATCACATTGTAGATACAAAAGTTTCTCGTCTACTCACCTACTCAAGTACTAGTCACCACATCCTAACCCACCTTCTGATGAGATCAACTAATATCCTTCTGTATTTTTCTTAATTACTCACTCTCCTGTGTCTCTTCACTCTCCCCACACTAACACCATACTTCAGTCTTTTCCATCCAAATAAATAGGCAGAAGAAAAAGCTGTCATGTGATCTGCTACCCCTTGCTAATATCATCCTTTCAGATACCACTCTGATTATGCTGCAGGTAATTGTGCCTCCTCCAGTAACTCTCCCTTCTTTATTACATTACTTTGTTTTTAAGGTCCTTGTCCATTCTGTAATACCTTATTCATGACCAAGATGTGGATAGGCTTTTGTCTATGATCTATCAATAGTATCAGCTTCATTTTACACTTTCAAACAAAATATTCCCTGCTTTCTGCTACGCTAGTTTTCATTCCCAAAAACAGCTCTTCATAAAAATCTGTAAAATTACATAACTGTCTTTCTTTAAAATGCCTTTGAGGTAATGTCTGTACAACAGCTTGATAGGAGAATCCTGGCCTCTGACTATTGTGCTAATATTATCCACATTATTTTCTTTGATCTTCCTCTTTTCCTGCATGGCCTCTTGTCCTAAAACCGGAGAGCAAGAGCTGTTTGGTACAGGGATGTTTTTCCTTTTATTTCTCTTTTTTTTACTCTAAACTTAGATAGTGCCCAACAAAACTTCTAATCCATGACTTCGATTTCTAAGATTTATTATAAATGAACAATGACTAATAATTATGTTTCATAGTGTTCTGTTGAAGCTGATGGGTTGAAATCCTCTTCAAACAACAGCATACACAAACTAGTCACAAAATGACTATAAAAGGAGTTATTTGTTGAGAAGAACTGAACACAAGAACCTAAATTTGTTACCAGTTTTCAGATCAAAAAACCCAAAACCCCACAGTCTTTTCTGCTCATGGTCACCTAGCAGTTAATCTGTCCCTTGGTCAGTGACAAATCAATAATGGGCTTTGGAAGGCTTCATGACAAAATAACGAATAAGAAAAATAATAATGCTAAAGATAATTGTGGAGGGAGGTAAAGAAAATTGTGCAGATAACATCAGCATTGCATTAGAAATATGTGAATGTCTCCTGCTAACACTTCTTACATTGTTGTTTGCAACAAAGGATGCAGTTTATCATTTAGAGAATAAAAAAAAAAAAAAGAAAAGAAAAGATAAAAAACAACTTGGAAAAGAGATTTGTTCCCTGTTGCAGTCAAGAATCCTAAGGATCCTTAAACTTCTCCACAGAATTTTGGTTTCCTCTAAACAAACAAACACACAAATACATGTATGTGTAGATGTATGCGTATACCTAAGTCCTCAGGAGGATATTTAAATGTTTTCTGTCTCAGCTGAGTCTATCAGGACATACATTCTTAAGAAACATCTAAATGTGTTTAGTAAGAATGTCAGAACAGCAGTGAAGTTTTAAGGTACTTTCCAAATGTGACTCTAACATACATGAAGATGTAGCACTGTTTTCTAAGAAACAGATTGTAACAATAGCCTAAAAGACAGAAATGTCCCTGCTCTTCTCACAGGATTGGACTATCAAAGGTGAACAAGGCAGTTTACATGCATTTAAATTTTAATGCTGAACACATAAGCAGAAAAAAACAAAGGTTAAAGGGCTTTGGGGTGAAACCTGAAATATTACAAAATATTGCCATGACGTTTTCACATTCCATTCAAATATAGAAACCTATGTTTCTATATTACCACACCTTTTATAAATAAAGGTTGTACTCTTTCTGGCAGAGTTTATATAACATACTCAACACGTATTATACATAAATTTAGGCCAAGTTTTAGATCTTAAGTTCTGGTCATTTAAGAAGGGTTTCTGCTCGTGTAGAAGATACGTTTTGGCACTAATGTTTCCAGGAGTTGGATGATGAGACAAACTCAGACTTTGGCAAGAGGTTTGGCTCTTCATCCTGTCCAGTTGATCTATGGAAAGATTTTAATGTTCTAGCTTCTAATCATTATCTCAGCCAAATGGTATGATAGTTGCCAAGAAAAAGTAAAGTCTATGAAAAGTAAAACTTTGGAAAAAAAAGAAAGGACTTGAAAGTTTGTGCTATTATAAAACTTACAAGGCTGTTTATTTGGAAGCATATTAAGTTGCTAGGTGACATAATGGAGCACAAGTCCTTGAACTGCCAGCTCCAGTATATAATATGACCCATATTATTTTTTTCATCAGAAGAAAACTACAACAGTAAAGGCAGATGATTAGTTGTGATGTTGTAACTACTAATTCACTCTGCGATGGCTGACCTTTTTAAAATATGTAATTGCCAGATCCTATAACTCATACAGTCACATAATTGTTTCAAGCCTATAGGTTGCTCATTTTCTGTGGTGCACTTTCTCAAATACTGGAGCCGAAGAAAGTTTGACACTTATCTCTGAGGTTTAGCATAAATGCAAATGCTGAAAATTCTTCAAGTACAAGGTAATTTCCCAGGGAAGACAGAAAGAAGATCTTAAACACAGTAAATTCAAAGCAAACCCAAACTTTTCAGACCTCCAGCGTAAGATGTAATCTTTAGACCAGCACATTACCTGAAATGGTTAGCTGTCACCTTCAGGCTCCATTTTCCAAGACTTTCTTCAAAGCTCTAGGAAATACAAATGCTGAAAACAGTTCTTTTTCTTCGGTAATAACAAAAAGATGTCCTACAGTTCCTGCATCTTTGTATAATAATGGGCCTCTTTTGCACATCCTAGGAAAATTTTAAAAGCCAATTTCATTCTTTAACTAGGCCTCAAGAGAAGATTTCTGTTAATCAGCAACTCTGTGGATTAAAAAAGAATGGCTTTTGTTCATTATATTCCTCTTGTATCTTTCTACCTTGTTTTCTCTCAAAGGTTGGAAATCTGCTGTTCCTTTTCTTTTTTTTCTGTTTGTTTGGTTTTGGGGATTTGGATTTTGGTTTTTTTTTCCTTAAGAGTGAAGATTCTTGCTTCTAGCAAGCACTAGACCTGGTGTGCAGACTCGTCACAGTGGGGACTCTAATCAAATCCCTGTTCATATTAAAATTAAGTTTTATCACGGAATAGTGAAGAGATTGAAACAGATGTCTTAATCTCTTGGCTAAAGAAAGTTTTGTGTTATTTTGGGTTTTTGTGTTATTTTTTTGTTACTTGTGTTATTTTTAAAGCTTTTTAAAAAAGCATTAGTTTAATTAATCTTTTAAGTAGCTTTCAAATTTACAGAATAGTTTCTGTCCTCATATATACCTGTACATACTACTTCCATCATTCATATAACTTTTCTGGAAAAAGAATGCTAGTTTAAAGACAATTTCACTGGGCCTAATGCCTATGGAAATATAGCAGTCATACTGTATTTCAGCCTAATCATTCTAGTAACCCTTGTGTTCAAAAAATTGAAGAAATAAAAAGAACTGACCATAAACACACACAGTAAGTATGCTGAAAGTCTCACCAGGACCCTGTACAATAGTGTGAATACTTTGTTTCCTTTGTAGGACATATTCACAATTCACTGAAGAATGACAGCTGCCTTTCTTCATTGGCAGCTGTCACCTGGACTTCCACAACCAGAAAATCTTCTGACACTGGTGGCTGAATGGAATGCAGATTGTAGCAAAATGGAACTGAGTCTGAGATGGCTCATTGGCTTCTCTGTGCAGGCCACAACATATTCAGACTAGTCCTATGCAAACCCCATTGGGTGTCTCTCCATCGTGCCACTGGTATATAGTTTACAGCTCACACTTTGTGTCAAAGGGTATTTAAACCCTTTGTAGATCAGACTTTGTACCAAAAGCAATATAGCCTCATTCACCCAACTCCATATTCCATCTACTGAACAGAAGTAGACACAAAATGGCTTTCCTCACAGCTAATTTTTGCACTCACCAAGTTTGCAGATGACACCAAGCTGAGCAGTGCAGTTGACATGCCCGAAGGATGGGATGTCATCCAAAGAGACCTAGACAAGCTGGACAGGTAGGTCTGTGAGAACCTCATGAAGTTCAACAAGGCCAAGTGCAAGATCCTGCACCTGGGTTGGGGCAACCCGCAGTATCAATACAGGCTGGGGGATGAAGGTATTGAGAGCAGCCCTGCCAAGAAGGACTTGGGGGTATTGGTGGATGAAAAGCTGGACATGAGCCAACAGTGTGCACTTGCAGCCCAAAAAGCCAACCGTATCCTGGGCTGCACGAAAAGAAGCATGGCCAGCAAGTCGAGGGAGGTGATTCTGCCCCTCTGCTCTGCTCTGGTGAGACCCCACCTGGAGTGCTGCGTCCAGCTCTGGAGCCCCCAGCACGGTAAGGACATGGACCTGTTGGAGCAGGTCCAGAGGAGGGCCACAAAAATGATCTGAGGGCTGGAGCACCTCTCCTATGAGGACGGGCTGAGAGAGTTGGGGTTGTTCAGCCTGGAGAAGAGAAGGCTGTGGGGAGACCTTATTGCAGCCTTTCAGTACTTGAAGGGGGTGATAGGAAAGATGGGGACAGTCTTTTTAGTAACACCTGTTGTGACAGAACAAGGGGTAATGGCTTTAAACTAAAGGAGAATAGATTTAGACTGGATATAAAGAAAAAATTTTTTACAGTGAGGGTAGCGAAGCGCTGGAACGGGTTGCCTAGAGAGGTGGTGGAGGGCCCATCCCTTAGAAACATTCAAGGTCAGGTTGGATGGGGCTCTGAGCAACATGATCTAGTTAAAGATGTCCCTGCTAACTGCAGGTGGGTTGGACTAGATGGCCTCTAAAGGTCCCTTCTGAGCTAAACCATTCTATAATTCATTCTATGATCCTAATTGCAGTGTTCCAGTGTCCACTGCCCAGTTAATTCACAATCCAGCTAAGCTGCTAAATAACACAGATGACTATTATATTTGCTGTTTTCCAAGAACACTATACTGTCCTGCATCTGTTTCAATACAAAACCAAACAAACCAACAAACACAGTTCTTGGACCTTCAGTTAAACATCCCAATTCTTTCAGAATTCTAGGACTGATATTATCTACTCTTCCCTCACAATCCCCATCTCCCAGTCTAAATTCATTCAGCTCTGTGGGTTCAGCTTCCCTCTTGGCTTCAGTTATTTCCCTCTCACACTTCCTTCCTGTTAGTCACTTCTGCCTTTAACATCGCCTTCAGCATCCCCATCGCTACGGATAAGGGATAAAACTCTTTGTAGTTTTGGAGCAATGCTGAGATGATACTCAGTATTTATTCCATTATCCCATTCCAATTTCCTGTTTTTCCTTCACTCTCTATTTAATCACTAAGTAATATTTTCCATTTGTTTTCATTTTTACCCTTTTGACTTTTGCACTCGATTTTAGTTGGTGATTAGCCCTTTTCCATTTCGCTCCCTGAAGGGTCACTACTTATGCCTCATATGCTTTCTGAGAGAGTTATTTGTTCAGTTGGGACTGGAAACCTTTCCCCTACTGTTTTTCTTATTTGGAATACAAGTTCAACGTACTTTTACCATATCTGAGTTAAAGACATTTCTATCCTCCTCCGTAATCTAGTCCCTGATTTTCCACTTAATGTAATTAGTGGACTTGTAATCACTGTAATCTGACCTTTACCACTGTGTCTCACCAAAACTAAGGCCAAAATACTATCATGTTGTTTGTGTGACTCTTGGGTAGCCACTTCACAGGGCAAGGTGGGTCCTACTCTTACTTCTGTATAAGTTTAGCTCTTGTAACAAGACATCCCCCGT
The DNA here is from genome assembly GCF_963921805.1 of Phalacrocorax carbo. Taxonomy (NCBI): domain Eukaryota; kingdom Metazoa; phylum Chordata; class Aves; order Suliformes; family Phalacrocoracidae; genus Phalacrocorax; species Phalacrocorax carbo. Next base: position 17,315,816 of record NC_087515.1, on the reverse strand, counting down.
GGTTTCCCACTAGCAGTTTTTTCAGAACATTTTTAATATTAGAATTTTAAAAACTGATGTCTTCATCACACACGATCTAGGCATTTTCCTTCCACTTCCCCTCCAGGTCTTTCAGCTGGTTAACGGCAAACACTTCCCTGGAACACGGTCCGTCCAGCAGCATTTACAAGCTCCCTCTTCCCACAGCCGTGTCACTTCAGCCTCGGGGCGGGGAGGGGGGGGAGAGCTGGCGGGGAATTGCCATTAACGGCCACGTAGGCAGCCACCTCGCAGATGGAGCCCGGTTGCTTCCTCCTTCTCCTCCTCCTCCTCCTCCTCCTCCTCCAGGCCTCGCCGGGGGCAAGCGGGCGCCCGGCCAAAGCCACCCGAGGGCGTGAGGTGCCTGGGCGGGAGCCGGACCCTCCCCACAGGGTCCCGCCGCGGCGCACGCCGGGTAGCGGCCCTGGTTACCGTTGCCAGGCGAGCGGCGATGGTGAAGGAAACCATCCGGGTGTACGCGCGGGTGAAGCCGCTGGGCAGGCGGCAGCAGGCGGGGGTAGGACGGGGAGCCAGCGGCTGTGGGGGGGCGTGGGGTGTCCCGAAGGGCGCCCCGCGGGCCTGCGGGCGGCGCGCGGGAGCAGGCCGTGACCGTGCCCCCGCCCCGCAAGAGAGGCCCCGCTGCGCCCGGCGGCCCGGCCGGCGGTGAGAGCCGGGGGGTTCGCCTGTGCTCGGGTGCGGAGCGGGAAGCCGCAGCCGGGGACTGTTCTTCGGAGCCTTGAGAAGTTAATAAAATCCCGAAGTGTGGGAGCTTAGACTGTAACTCTCGGGGGAGGGGGCGAGGAACTGCGTTCCCCCCGAAATGTGAGAGAAAGGCTCTACGGGAAAAGCATTTGACGCTGGTCCAGGGGTTTGTGCAGTTTAACACCGTCCTCAGCGTTGGAGAGGAATGTGTAACTCCCGGTATTTAGCTGTCCTTGCAAGGGATAATAAAGATAATGAAAACGTTCCTCAGAAATTGTGTGTTTAGGTCTCTTCGTTGTCTTGTTTTAAACCAGCTCACTCATTCTGTCGTAGTCTTTCCTATGTTCTTCTAGGTTTTTTGGAGGGTGTTGAAATGGGGGCTGTGCTTTGGTTTTTATAACAGCTCAGAAACTAAAGTGATTTAGTAATGAATAATTATGTCAAAGAGGCTACATTTCTGTTTCAAATCTTATTGTAGTGTTTACATGGTAACAGAGTTCATATGTGCTTGTTTTGTTGTATGGTAGCGGAAGGAGGATCTGCTTATGTATTAAGGTCTTTTGAAATAGGCAGAACTATTCTGGTTTGTTGAATAGCCGTGGTACCCAATGCAATTCTGAAACCTGCGTGAAGTTCTTCTTCAGGCAGTAAGCTTGCATAAGCATTATACCTAAGCATGGTTGTAAAATGTAAATAGTTTTTAGGATCCAAAAATAAGTACCAGCAATATCAATCAAACACTTTTTTATCTTTTTAGCAGAAAACTTGGAGGCAACATCTTAAGGGTTTGGTGCTGAAGCAAGCTAGATGTATAACCACCTCTGATGACGAGGTTGAGATTGTCTTTTTCCAAGTTGAATTATCTTTATTTTTTTATAATGCCAAATCAAGTAAATTTGTGGCTCTATGCTATTAAAAAGAAAGAGACCCAGATAAATATCTGCAGCTCAGACTGATGTCATTTTATGTCAGCTAAGGAAATCTGTTCTGCTCGGGAAAAGAGGAACTGCCCTCTCCAACTATTAATATGCAGAACCAGCTTAGGTTGCAGATGCCCAAGCCAGCTGCAACAAATGCTGATATTTTTTTCTGACTCTATAATTTATTAAAAAGTCTGTAGAGATTATTTCTGAGAGACACTATGCCTCACTATTCTTAAGACAATGCAAAAATAATGCTATGCAGCAAGCATTTCTGTTTCCTTAATAAAACTTATACTTTTATGCAGTCGGTCTGTCCTGGTCACCTCAAACATTATTCTCCTTTGTTCATACCTTTTTACAGGGCAATCAAACACAATTGTTTGAATGATTTGACTGATTAAGGGTTAGCAGAGTAGACTATATACCTCTGTACTTTGTGTATTACATTTGTCTGTGATGTTGTATGTGCTCCATAATCCCTTCCAGTCCGTGATGCCTTTCTATATACCTGATGTCCATAGTGCTTTTTGATATACGCTGTGTAGTTCTATGTGAATATACAGTTCCAGATAGGAGGGACAACACAGAATGGTATAAGCAGTCCAGGAAGTTTCTGGAGTGTATTAATGACAACTTCCTAATATATGGTTAAAAAGCCAATGAGTGGAGAAGCTCTGCTGCACCTCATATTTGCACACATGGAAGTACTGGTCAGGGATGTGAAACCTGGGGGTAGTCTTGGCTGCGGTGGCCATGAGATAGTGAAATTCAGGATCCTGAGAGAAGGGGGCAAGGCAGGATCACAACTCTGGACTTAGGAGAGCAGACTTTGGCCTGTTCAAGGACCTGCTTGGAAGAATCCCATGAGACACAGACCTGGAGAGAAGTCCAGGAGACCTGGCTGATTTTCAAGGGTCACCTCCTCCAAGCTCAAGAACAGTCCATCCCAATGAGCAGGAAATGACAAAAAGGCTGCAGGAGGATGAGCAAGCATCTACTGACTAAACGCAAACATAAAAAGGAAGTGTACAAGAGGTGGGAGCAGGGTCAGGCAACCCAGGAAGGCTGTCTAAGGAATGGGATCAGGAAAGCACTTATGAGTGCACGGTGAGAGGTGTTGAAAATGAGGTGAGCTGCTGGGCTCAGAAGGTTGTCATCAAGGGCACAAAGTCCAGCTGGAGGCAAATCACTAGTGGTGTAATTAATACTGCCATCTAACACCATTTAGCATTAATGACCTGGCTGATGGGACTGAGTAAAGCTTCAGCAAGTTCACAGACAATACGAAACTGGGAGGGATGGTTGGCACACCAGGTAGTTGTGCTGCCTTTTGGAGGGACCTCAAGAGGCTGGAAAAATAGGCAAATAGGAATCTTATGAAGTTCAACAAAGTGAAATGCCAAGTCCTGCTCCTGGTGAGGAATAACTTGAACAGGCTCAGAGTTGACTGAAAGCAGGTTTGCAGAAAAGAAACTAGAGTCCTGGTAGACAAAAAGTTGAACATGAGTCAGCAACACACCATTTGCAGCAAAGAAGGCCAACAGCTTCTGGGCTGCATTAGGCAGAGTGTTGCCAGCAGGTCAAGGAAGTTGACCCTTCCGTTCTAATTACCACCAATGAGATCACATCTGGAGTTCTGGTCCAGTACTGGGCTCCAGTAAAGGGACAAAAAGATGAATGAGGGACTGGAGCATCTGACATGTGAGGAGAGCCTGATCAACATGGGACTGTTTATCCTGGAGAAGGCAAGGCTCAAGGGGATCTTATCAATGTGTATAAACACCTGATGGAGAGTGGGGAAATAAAGAAGATGAGGCCAGATGCTTCTCAGTGGTGCCCAGTGACAGGACAAGAGTTAATGGGCACAAACGGAAATACAGGAAATATTTAAAAAAAATTTTTACCGTGGGGTGATCAAATACTGGAACAGGTTGCCCAGAGAGGTTGTGGAGCTTCCATGCATGGAGATACTCAAAACCTGATTGTACAGCCCCCTGCTCTAGCTGACCCTCCTTTGAGCAGGGGGATTGGAGCAGATGGTCTCTCCCAACCTGAAGTATTCTTTGATTCTGTAAGACAACTGCAGATATTTTATATTGGAAGTGCCAAAACTTGGATTGAATTAAATATCACCTCTGACTTAGAGTAACTGTGCAGCAGAATAAAGGAATTAGTTACAAAAAAAAAGTTAGCCTGGCTACACTGGTGGGGTGCTGTATTTGGTTATAGTGTAATCTATTTATCCAGGTTTCAGTGTGGTGCCAGTTACAAACACTGATTCTCTTGATAGATTTAAAATACGGTTTATTTTTTTCTAAGCCACATCATTTTATCAGAGGATTTTATTGTCCAGATCTTGTCAAAGCAGCACTGTGTACAGCCTATTTATGTACAATAGTACAACAGCACGCTGTGGTTAAGACTACAGGGAAAACATTGTACTAAGTTATGTAAGCCTAATGATGTAAACATTGACTATTACAAACACAAACAAAAATGTATGAATCAAGTAGTGTTTTAAGATTCTGAGCAATTATTATTTGCTTAATATTTTCAGATTTCAGAAAATTTTTGATCAAGAGGCAAAACAAGATGTGGTTTTTGACAGCATCGCCAAACCAGTAGCAGAATGGTACGTTGTTGATATTGCAAGTAATCGGGGTAACACAGTGTCAAAAATAGCTTTCATTGTATTACTTGGAGGAGAGCTGGCAAGTGTTTGTCTCACTGTTGTAAAAGTGGATTGATGTTTTAATTTTCTAAATACTGACATGTCTGAACTTAAGAGATATGCAACAATCCCCTGAGAATTTTATATATGATAAGGTTCCATTATTGACTCCTAAATAACATTGCTACTGTTGCCCCTTTTGTTGCATAGGCATAGAAATCCATGTCTAATTAGGTTTTTGTCTATAATATAGGCTCACTTCATTGCACTAGAAAAGTATTACCCGTATAGTTCTGTGAAGGACTAAACCTAATGAAAATCTTATCCCCCTGTTTAGTTTTTATTAAGTAAGGGACAGTCATTAATTAATACCTGTGGAAATATTCTAAAATTTTGCCTTCATTATTTTTGTCTTGATTTGTAGATCAGTGATTTTGGCACTGGTTTTGTTTTTATCCTCCATATAATAATCAGACAATACTCATATTTTAGAGATTGCAGAGGCAAGCATTTAAGACTGGCATCGAAGCCCTCTTCTTTCACTGTGTGGATTGAGTACCACTCTGAACTGGGTGGGTTTTCCAATATGCCATTCTCTTTGCTCAGCTTATGCCCATATTGCTGAAGTTAGTACTGGTTTTAGTGGGGGAGAAAATCCCACACTGGGGCAAGCAGAATTGCTGCATAGTGTTTGTTTATCAAACTTACTGCTCAGAATATAAACTTGTAGTAAGTTGGGAAGTGTTACTTTAGGTACCAACTTCTCTCATTCATTGTGTGACCCATCTATTTGTTTAAGCTATGATTCTTGAAGTTATTATTCAGCCTATTGCACTGCCATGTGTTTTGCACTGTAGGAAAACTGATGTCCTCAGCTGGACACTTAGTCTTTCTCAAATCATTACTTGGAAGTGAAAATATACCTTGCTCTTTACAATTTCATTTTCTTGATTCCCCTTCCTCCCAACCTATTTTCTTCTTAAATGTCCCACATAAAGCAGGAGGGTGATTGACAGTGAAAATGAAGAGCTAGTGAATCTGAAGCTTCACTAGAATAAGTTAAATATTCTTAAAAAAAAAAAAGGTTATGTTCTTCTTTTGCCCAGAACGGATTTCTTTGCTTCTCTGACTTTATAACGTATAGCTTCAGGTTAACTCATTTACTTAACTTTAAATACGACTAAATTTAATGGTGACTGCAAACAAAAACTTCTGTATCTTGCTTGACTGTGCTTAGGAAGAGAAGGGTTAAAACTCTCATTGTTACATGCAATGGATTGAATTATCCTCCAGAAAAACTCAGTATCAAAGCTAACTAACAACAGACTGACTGTTCTGGTTTTTTTTTTTTCCCTTTGGAGTATTTTGCTGGAACATGGATAGGTTTTCCAGTCGAATAATTCACCTATACAGCGCTCTAATAAACAGAAACTGGTATTGTTTTCCTTTGCTCAGTGTTGGCTGATACAAGATTTTTATACATCGATTAGATCCATTATTTAGAGTTTAGTTTTGATTTTTAGGGATTTTTAAGCACTTAAATGCTATTAAAATCAGTGATGTTTAGGCATACAATAATCTCTAAATAGCTGAGTCTTTAACACTAAAATTGATTTATAAAATCATTCTTAACTGAAGACTGTTTTCACTCGGAGTGTTATAATGTGTTAAAACTTCTTTTCTAATTGATGTTTTTATTGTTACTGATAGTACTGAAGGATAATTTTGCTTGTGTCTTTATAATAGAGTAGACAACACCTGAAGCATGTCCCTGTTTCTCATCCTCTTCCTTCATTTTTACCTTTTCTTAGGCAAAAATATGTATTTCAAAATGTCTTCATAGTCATGAGGTTCCTTGGCTAATGGAGTCCTTAACTATGCCTGAAATTTATTTCACCCTATAGTTAATGCCTCAATTTGCCTTTCCATTGTGGGACAATAAGAACAATAAGAATTGCCCTGTCACTCTTAAAGACTGCAGTCTTTCACAGAAAAATCTTCTTTGCTATTTGTTTCTTTCTAAGTCAACATTCTCTTGCAGGGAAAAACTGTTGAATATGCACTTATTTCTGTTGTTGGAGTCACTTTACTAAGGGAACAGGTTTTTGCTGTGTATTGCCAGGGAAGAGAAAGTAGCAGGAAAGTATCAATGAAACAGTTCAGTGGCATTCTGAGGCTCTTTGCCATGCATGCTTACAGTCATGAGAAAAATCAGTTAGACTTCAATGCTCAGAAAAAAAAATCTTGGGCATTGTTTAAACTAATAACAGCAATGCAGTGTTCAGGATTCTAAAATCTTTCTAGTTAGTTCTTGAGTGGATAGAAACTGGAGGCAACTTCCCCCCACCCCCCCCACCCCCCCTTTTTCTTTTCAAGTGTGCTTTCTTTGATGTTGGGCCACTACTTTTCTCTCTTGAAGTCCAGTTACATTGTCATCTTGCCTGTGGTTTCAGAGGCACCAGACATTAATTCATTTAATTTGCTTCTTCAGTCAAAAGTGCCAGCCTCTGCAAACCATTATAAGCATGTGATTTCCTTGATTTATTTTTTTTAATGCTTGAGTCATCTCTTACTTGGTTTCTTTTTATTATTTGTTTGTTCTTTCCTCCTTTCCTTTTCATTTTAAATATATATTATTGATAATTTTGTTTTGTGCAGAGTCAACTTGATCTATAAGAAGCAACACTAACTGTTGTTCTATCAAAAAAATAGAGAAAATAAATAATATCCTTCTTTTACAGTTTGCTAGCAATTAAGCATTGCTATAGTCTAACAACAGAATAAGGTTACTCTTATAATGCTTCAAATATTAGTGTTATCATGATGTGTGCAATCAGAAATTAAGTAGAAAATCTTAGTATTTTGGAATTAGTTTTGTTTTCTGTTCTAATATGGCCAATGTTTTGTCTTGATTTATTAAAGGATAACATTGAAAATATTTTCTCTGCAGATATATCATGCAAATAAGAAACAGCTCAGCTGTTTATAAACCCAATGGCAATCACCTATGGTTTTTTGGAAGATCTGATAGCCTCCAGGATAATACTTGCATTGCCACAGATTTTAGTTTCTTCTCCTGTGCTGTGTTTATCCTAAGAATTAGCATCGGTAATATACAAACTTCCCTTTACTCTTTTCTGTTTTTTTCTGCTGCTTATTCTTACAGAAAATGTAGTCAAAATATTTTGCAGAACAGCATAGTTATAATGTTGACTATATTTTGTAATGTCTCTTTTTCCAGTTTTAGAAAATATTTCACCAGTGATTGAAACTGTTTGGAAAACATATTTACATCATTAGATTGCCTTGTAATACAAAGCCACAGGATGTAGACTAAACATCCTAACAGAACATTTCTAGCTTTACTGAATATGCTCAGAGAAAGCCCGTGAAGATCCTCTGCTATTCTGCTATTTTTTTTCTTCCAGTTTAAGTCTGTGAATAAGACGATATAATAAAAGTAGTTGGACCTGATGTTTTCTGGTTGTTTAGGGTTAGGTTTTTTCTCTCTCTCTCACTAACAGCTTAGGGATTTGTGTTTTACTATGTATACAAGGAAAATAAAATAGCTACAAGTTTCTTCAACTAATGAAATTTCAGTAATTTGTAAAGGGATACAAATTTTCTCATAAATTGTGCTCTCTTTTTGACCATCTAAGCTAGAGTAATGCTGAATATGCTTTACTTTTACTGACTTTGACAGGATTGTGGATTAATAATTACTCTGAAATACAAACAATTAGATAAGAAATTGCTTGAAACATGAAATCTGACTTAGTTTACAAGGCTTTGTAATAAATAAATTATTTATTACAAATAAAAGATTCTAAATAAATAATGGCATTTGGTTTTGAACACCATAGAGTAAAAGAAATTGTGATTCTTAAAAACTTTAGATTCTTATTTCTGGATTTTTTTAATGGTTCATCATTACTTTTAAAGGTAATTATTAGGGACAGATAAAAGTCATCCCTTTACACCTTTTTACAGCAAAAGGGACACTTTTTTTAGTTTCTTGGAAGCCCTTATCATATACAATGCCTTAGTATAAGTTTCTCCTAACAAGAAGAATGTGGAATTAGTGGGCCTATTCCTTTGATAGTACTTAATCTGCAGACTTTGTCATGCTTCAAAGTGTGATGCAATTTGCATTTTCCTTGTGATATACACCTTAGATTTTGAAAAAAGAAAAATAAAATCCAAATATCCGAAATCTTACAAAAATTTGATTTTGCATAAGGAAATATATAGCTCTTTTAGCTTTGTCATGGGACTTTCAGAACCTCCTTAATTTCAATTCTTGTATAAAGTAATTATGCAAACTTTGGCTTCATGCAAATGTTTGGTGTTTGTGGAAAAGACCATTATTGCACAACTGGAATTCCAGATTATTTATTTAGTTCACTTTATTTTTACTTTCATATAATTTGAAATACAAGGTGGGGTTTTTTAAGTATTTATCAGTATAATTATATACGTGCAACATGTTAGATGTTTAAAATAGTTTTAATAACATTAGTTGTAAGAGTACAAATTGTCTTCAGGAAAGTTTCAAACTACAACAGCAAGAAGTATATGTGACAGGAGAACATAAAAGCCAGTCATTATTATTTATTCATTATGTAATAACCAGAACCCACTCTTAAATTGGTTATTTGTTGTTTTGCCTCTCAGTAAAACTTACTAAGAACTATTTTCCACTTGAAAGAAATTACACCTCCAAAGAAGTGCACAGAACTCATCCTTTTGAGGGGTCAAATACAGCAGCTTTTTTAACAAGGAGACCTGAAACAGGCACAGGTTCCTTACCTGTAACTCTCTGCTTTAGTGAGGAAATAATCTGAATTAGGTTCCTTAGGAGATGCACTAAACTTCCATTCTTATTTGGACCCATCTTATCTGGGCATTCAAAAAATCTTGCTTATATCTATGTATCTTCCTGTACATGTGTCATGTATAGGAAGCTGTTTCTCCACCCTTTTTACCCCCATTCCCTTCCCCTCTGCCCCTCCTTTCTTTTTAGGCTTGTTTAGTGGAACTGCAGCATGTTGCTTCTGTATTTGTAGATACTGTTGGCTGGTACAGCAGATTGCTGCGTGCCCTGATAGGAAGGATTGCTTCCAGCGCAGTAAGCTCAGTGAAGACTTGTACAGTTTTGGTTCTGTGATGTCAACATAAGTGTCAACTCACTTAAGTTGCGATACAAAAGGATTAATGATTAAAATGTTGTAACACCCTTGTGATACAAGTCAGTTACATGCTTTTTATAGTCCTGGCACAGTGACTCTCCAATACGGTTAAAACCTCTTGGTATTATCAGCATGATACAATATTTCCTACCATGATCAAAGCTGGCCTTTCTATAAAGACTTGTTAAATCTTCATGCTAATATGATTAAAATGAAGAATGCCTAGTAAAAGAACTATGCTGTAGTAGTGGAAAAGTTTTTTTCTGGAATTTTGTTAAAGTGTAAGCATCAGGCCTGTAAGCACGTGGATTTTCTGGAAGACAGTCCTGTTGACTAATTAAATGGTAGGCTTGTATGAACAATTATCCATTCACACCTGGATATATTTGTGACACAGTATGGGAAGTAGTGGCGTTGCTCACCTGCAGGCAACCTTGCATCGCAGCTGTATTATTGCTAGTGTGGGTCATTAGGTACAAAAGACCTGTAGGATCTATATATGTAGTAAATGACACATTTTTGGATGTCAGCTTGAAACAAACGTAGATTAAATTTCCCAAAATTGAGAAATTGGAGCAGTAATGCTAGGAGTTCTTCCTGAAAGTGTGTACAATTATGAGGCAATAAAAAGGGAAAAGCTTCATTAATGTTTCATCTCAAATGATTATTAGTTATTCATGTTTATTTTGACTTAACTTGCACAGTTTAGAATTGGTCAAGAAGGCCACTTATTATAGGTTACAGTTTGATAGCTTAGTTTCAGGGTATCTTTGTCACTTACTTCTGTAGTGCTTATGGTGGAATTCTAAATATATTTAGTTATTTTAGTTAAAATAAGAAATTTTATTGCACCTAATCTTTTTTAGGAAGCCCTTTTGAAATTTCTAAGGAAACTTGCTTGCACTAAGCTCTCAAAGACAGAATTATCTGCGCATTTGGAAATTGGTGGTGTTTTTTGAAAGATGAGGCATTACCAAGTTAGATTTGTTCCATAAATTTGGCAAAGGCATAAAGAAAAAATGTCATACTGAGATACTTTGTTTATTTTGATTACAAGAAACTTTAATCTGAGCTCCAAATGATAGAAGATACCTAAATACTGAGTCTCTGTAAAGACAAATCCTCCCTGAAAACTTGTTTTCCAGATCCTGCAAATGAAGTTCTTCCTTCTTTTTATCTTAAGTATTGTGTCTGGAGTCTGGATTTGCCAGGACTGTGTTGATTTTTTTAAAAAAATAACTGTGAATTGAGGTTTTCTGAGATAAAAAGAAGCAAAGTGAAGGACATCGGTAAAATATTTCAGGTCAGCAAGAACTGAGATGAGGAGAGGGCTGACAGTATCCCAAGATCAAAGGCATTCGTGTTTTCTGCTTTTTTCATTAGTCTAGTATTTTAATAGTTATTGAATATTTGTTCCAACCACATGCATTTATGTTACCGGTCATTTAAAATGAAGATGTCGGAACCCAGGTTAAAATAATAATATGAAGCTGAAATAAACTAACTAAATCAAAGTAATTAATTGTTAAAGATTGCATTTTTTTCTTCTTCCCAGGATTTTCTCTTACCTACATATAACACTCACAGATGTTAGTCCTTACTTAATAAGGCCTCTTTTTTTCATTTAAACGTTTAGACATGTCTTATTTATTCATATTATAAACTTAGTAAAAACATTTCACGTTGAACTTTTAATTTTAAACAAAACAATAATAAAAATTACAGGTGGCTTAAATGCATCTACTTAAGTGACCTTTGTAATCCTTTTGAAGACTGAGAAATGTGTCTTGCAATAGGAACTAAGTGTCAGAGCAAGCAAATCATTTTGCTTAGACTTCACATTGATCATTGCTGTGATGGCTTCTGGTGTTCTGGATAGGCTTCATTTACCAATTGCTGAGACAAGATTTCCACATTCATCTCTAATACCTGCCAATGTCAAAAACTTGAGAACAAGATTGTTACTCTTTCTTTGTCTTTTTCATAATGAAGTTTGGAGTAACACACAAGTAATCAGAGCACTCTGACTTCCCTAAGGAAGACATATTGGTGGTTATAAAACTGATGCATTGAGACTAGTCTGAAATAGAACCAAGTTTGTAGCACTTTGTAGCATGTTTTCAAGGACTGATAAGGACTGGTACTTATTCCTCCTTCTGCTGGTGATTCGATGTGAATTATGCCTACTGCTGACAAATTAGAATAATTAGGTCAGAAGGTGTAGGTCATCTGGTCCCACCTCCTGAGCAAAGCAGGTCTGTCTTCAAGGTTGGATCAGGTTGCTCAGGCCCTTGTCCAGTACAGCTTTGAAAATGTCCAAAGATGGGGATCCCACAGCCCATCTAGGCACCTGTTCCAGGGCTTAAATAGTCTCACTGTGAAGAACATTTTCCTTACACCCGCTTGGAATTTCCCCTCTTGCAGCTTGTGACCACTGCCTCTTGTCCTACCACTGTAAGCTTCTGAGAAGAGTCTGAGTCCACCTCTGTAACAATCCACTACATAAAGGAAGGTGGTAATTAGGTGCATGTATAACTTTCTCTTCTCCGGCTTGACAGAAAACATCTCCGTATCTCCCTTGGCATGCCCTTGTGTGTGATGTGCTTCAGCCCACACTAACTTTGTTCTGTCAGGTTCACTCTGGTTTCTTTATAGTATTCTTCTCCTACTGGGGAGTCCAAAACTGGACACAGAACTCAAGTGTGAGAGTTTCTTTTATTATACCAGTGTAGCAGCAGAGGAAGCATGGAGTTCTTTAGTATACTTAGCCTGCCTGAAATATCATTAACAATGAGCACAGAAACAAATGAAAAATTCTGTGTCCATAAACTTTAAATAGAACAAATGATCTTCACTGGAAATTAAAACAAAATGTAGTCAGAAAAATCAACCACAATAAAACAACCTCAGTCTGCTTTTGACCTCTCTCTACTGTCATTGGGCTTTATACCACTATTTATATTGTCTCAGATATTCAAGGACAAAGTACTGAGTGATATTTTAAACTGTAGTAACTACCCATAAATTGTCTAGCTCTCTCTTGAGGAATTTCTTACTTGAGGAATGTTCAGCAGTCATAAACAAAACTTACCTATCAATTTAAGTGGAATTGCTTGCATGATTTAGACTTCTGTATCACACCCTTTATTTAGGAGTTAGACATCTTTCAGGCATGAGTCAAGTCAGTTGGGTGACTGAAAATGCCAGTACACAACTCTGTAACAGCCATTTATTTAAATAGGGATCTAAAATGAATTTTTAATTGAAAAGTTAATTTCTCACTGTGTATGTTTTTAAATCACCACTAATTTTGAGTAAGTTAGAAAGTGCAAGTTAACTGGTAACTGAGTAAGAAAATTGGAGGGAAGAGAACACATGCCTTGCTCTCCTTTAACTACATTCGTATAGGAGTCCATGCTAGAAAGAATTGTCCTATGCCTGAAAGTTGATACAAAGTTGTACTGACAGCTTTTGCTTAGCAAGATTGTAAGGGAAGAGGCAGGGTCTTTCTAAACAACTAAAAAACCAGTAATCCACTGAAGCCCTGCGCCTAGTCTTGTTTTCCCCCAGTTATATTAGTGATTCTAATAAGGTGCAACCTCTCTAAATGCCTGGTTTTTTCTTAGACTTTGAGACCATGGTAGTTGCAGCTACAGTGTTACAGCATTTGTTTATTGTTAACCTGTTACTGGCTAAGTCCTTACCTGTAATGACTATTTCTTATTAACAATTTTTTTTTCCTCTGGACTCTGAGGATTTTTTCATGTCTGTCTTACCACTGATAAGGGAACTTTAAAAATATTGAACCCTTGCTATTTTAATAATTTTTTTTCTTTTTTTTTCTTCCCATCAGTTTCTCAAATTGAGAAACTCAAAGGGCAGAAGAGAAAGCATGTTATAATTTATTTTTCATACAGCAAAAGGTTATTCTTCAGCAAGCATCATTACGTAAGATTTTGTATAATAGTACTTGGGTTATGAAGCTGTTTTAAGGTTGTGCTGAAAGTGGGCTGATTAAGGAACATTTACTTCAGATTGCTGCTGCTTTTTATTATGTCTCTTCTCCAAAACAAGAGTATTAAAATTGAGAGTATTCAAAGTTAATTGGAAAACATGAATGGTATAATGTAAATTGGGAGTTCATAAAGCATTACATGTAGTTTTGGTACATGCAGTTATGTTTAAATACTGTTGTATGTTTAAGCATTTACACCAGCAAAAAATCTGCATCAAATTGTCCCACACCTTGGATCAATGGATACTCTCAGTGAGATTACTGGAAAGGTGGTCATTGACTTGAATAAGCTTTGGATCATGGTCTTACTTAATGATACTCTGCAGGTGGAGAACTCTTTCTCAGTGTGTTTTCTAAGTCTCTGCTGGTTATTTCAATATTCTGGTTGGAAAAATACTGAAAGTATTATAATTTCTGTCTCAAAGGTTGTCGTTGTGGGAGTTTTCTTGGTAGTCTGTGGTGGTAAAACTTGAAGATTTTTGGTTTGTCTCATCACATCGTGCTAAATTATGTTGCTGTCATAATATATATGGTTAGGTTCATACAGCAGTGTGATCAAATTAATATCCTTAGTCAGCTATGTGCACAAACTATCTCTCACTTGGAAAAGGTGTGCTTTCAATTGTATGCACTATCGAGGCATATTCAATACTTACTTTGTGTTTAGAAAATGTTGCTGATTGGCTTTGTAAGGTCAAGCACAAGCTGGTGTGTTTCTGAAAACCAGCCATATTTTTTCAGTGCTAAACCAGAAAAGAAGCATTCAGTTCTTTGAGCAAAATGTAAGAACAGATCTAACCTTTTTCCATGTTAAAATCATCTTGAGGTGAGCATATAATTAGATTATAATATTATAATTATCTAATTATACTGCAGAATAAAAGCTTAAAGAAGATTTAGGACTCTAATAAAACAATACATATCCACAGATTAGAAGTTGTTTGCCTGCAATTAATGTTACTATTTCATTAACATTGATATTAGCTGTTGTTACCATTTTCTTGTTGGTTTATGAATATTTCATTTTTTGCATAAATACTTGTTGATGAATTCAGAATAGAAGGTAATTGTGATGTTTCCTCACCAATAGTTTGCTTTAAATTAACTTCTCTTACAGTGATTAAAAACAACAAGACTAAAATTTATCATCCAACACACCTTTAAATATAGCATACATAGGTAAATATATTGTCACATAGACACACGTTTCAGTTTCAAATTACTATATCCAGCAAACATTACACTTTTCTCTTTGTATGCAGCTTTATGAGTCTTCATATGGTTTGACAAGATGTATTGTCACTGAAACACAAAAATAGATATACAGTATTAAAATATATATTTACCAAGTACTGACACAATTATTAATTATGCTACAAAATATGTGAAATCCTACTATTCCAGCATCATGATTTAAATCTAACACATTAAGATTCAATTTGTTTAGTTCTTCTGATCCATTTGAATTTGCAGAAAGTGACCTTTCTGGGCCTTTCTTGGCAGTCATGTAACTGAGGTCTCCTACATGTTACTAATAAGATATGAAGACACCTCAGTGTATTAAATGAGATTGAAATATGATTGTTTGCAGAACTACTATATGTCTGTGTTTTCCCTGAAATGTCATCTTTTCTGGAAAGCTTGTCTTCACAGAATTTGAGGTCTTGGGCAATTTTTTTGAGTCCTTTACATGTATAAATTCAGGCCAATGGCACTTGTGCATATTCAACGGATTTTGTCATTCACAGGTACAAAGTCCAACATGTCAAACTTACTGCTCATGTACATGACAACTTACAGTTTTCCTTTACACATTTAAGTTGGTCTATATTTTCCAGATAGGAACGTGGCATACCTGGTTGTAAAGCAATAGAAGCAAAGGTGAAACAACAAATTATTTGTTAGAAACTGACTTTTTTAAAATCTATTTTTCTGTATTTGGTTTAAAGCTAACCCTAAATATTTCTGTAGTTAAAATTGTTATGCATTTTGCTATGTAAACATTGCTTTATGTATCTTGTGATGAATAGCATTTTTTTCTTCTTTTTATAAAAGCTAAGTCTATCACAAAGTGTTACAAATATACGCCTGCATGTTTTAGCATGTAAGGAAAATTAACTGTCCGAATTTCCTAATACAGTGAAACAAAGTACACATTTGGACAGGTTTTAGTCATTGTATTTTAAAAACTTATTTTTCTCTGTAACAGGATTTATAGTTCTGAGCTTGGTATTGTTATAAAAAGAAGGCCCTCCAGGAACTCTAACAATCATAACAGGAGTAACTTCAGTAAAATACACCGGAGACAGATTTCTCCAGGAACATTTTAGCTAATCTGTCTGGAAGTAGTCCATGAACTTCTGAACAGGGAGCTATACAACATTGCATAAGTGTATGAAAGATCTTTTCAGCAAAGCCTCTACTTGGGTTATGTGTCTTTGATGTGTTTTGTTTGAAGTAGTAAAGAGACAATTTAATCAACAAAGTGTCTCCTTACCATGCCAAAACTCAGCTTCCTGGGAGAAAAAAAAATGCAAAGTTCTGGATATTCTGATAACACTTAGGGAGCATGACAGAAAATGTCCTTTTAGTGTATGATCTTTATGTATGCATATTGTAAAGTCTTTGCAAGACTACCATCAATAACCACATCAACTGTGTACTTTCAAATACTACCTTTAACAAAGGTTTGGGGTTTTTCTTCAGAGAATTTAAAGAGCAAAGACACAGGCTTTGCCTGGGTGAACTGACATCTCACAAAGTAGATTTTGCAGAATAGGCAGAAAAGAGCTTCTGATTCTCTACCACCTTTCCCAGTAGAAAATCAGTTCCACTACTGTTAAGGATAGCTTCATTTGCAGATGAGAATCTTCAAGGATCCTTTTGGTGGACACTGTTTATAAAACACACTGTCGTCTCGTCATCTCATATTTGGTGTTGCCAACATTTTTAGGTACCTGATGCAATTACATTTTGTGACAAAAGGGAGAATTTGTATATTTTCTTCTCACTATACTAACCCTTAGCATCTGAGAGACACTTGGCTTTGTCAAGTGTCTAAGACAAAGGAGCTTCGTCAGTCCTTATGAACTCCTAGTCCCTTGTCTTTTATAAAGGTGGTTTTCTTCTTAGACTTAGAAAGGGAATTTATTCTCCATCCTGTCTTCATGGGGGTTGCACTTCACTCTTAGAAGGCTTTGCCAGCAGTTACACTGATATTATTCTTAGTCCTTTTTCCTTACAGGCTTCCTTAGCACCTCATGCAGGCTTTTCTTAAATTAGTTTTGTTCCTAGTTTTAATACACTCTGAATGAAAGAAATAAGTGCTGTAAACATAGACAGGATGCAATTATATAGGTAATTATACACAAATATATAAAAAAGATTATCAACTTTTGTCTTAGATTTTAAAGTGCAACTTAATTGTGGAACCTTAACCAGCACTTCCGCAGTGCATCTGTGCAATGCAGTATTAATATTACCTTGCATTACATCAGATAATACTTCATTGACATTGATATGTTTATATTTCCTGAACTTTTGATGTTTTCTGGAAAACTGTTCAGAGCTGTGCTGGTGCACTGCAATAAATATCAGAAATATATGAATCAAATAACACAAAGAAAACTCACAGACTCTTGTACCTGTTTTGACAGTGTATGGTATGTGACACTCTATCCTATGTTTACATCTGTGGTGATCATAATCAACAGCTTTTTTAAGTACAGGGACCTCAAGTTAACAGTTTACAGCCACAACCTTTACCACTTTTTTAGACGCATTGCAAAACACACCTTTCTGCAGGGGCCATGTCACAGTAATTGAAAATACATACCTTTAACAACTTTAAAGAAGAGGAGCAAGAAAACAACAACCCAAAGTGCTAGATCTAGAAGAACCAAAAAGCAGAGACATAAATAGAGAAGAGCAACTGTATTGGATCACACCAAAGTTCCATCTAGCTCAATGTTTTATCTCTCACAGGGACTAACAGTCAAGGCTCAGGGGAGGGAGGAGGGGGGGTAAAAACTGCACCAAACACAAAACCACCAAAACCAACCAACCAACCAAACAAAAACCCCCAACATTGTAAATATGTATAGTTACTTCTCCAAAGTATTCTCTTAGCCTCTAGTTGTTTGTAATTTAGGGACTTACCGATTTCTCTGTGATTAGTAGCCCTGAGAGAATTACTTTTTCATGAATTAGTCAAGTCTCTACTGAAGTCTGTGTGAACTTTTAGCATCCAAAACATCCCATTGCAAAGAGTTTCACGGCTTAACTGCATTTTGCATGAAAAATCATTTCCCCTTCCTTATTTTGAATCTGCCATCTCTGAGCTTCTTTTGATACTCCCTACCTCTGACAACTCATTACTGTCTTCAGCATTCAGATACTGTGACAGTGGACATTAGAAATTACTAAGATAGATGAATGAGGTGTTTTATAATAATAATTGTTTTGATTTTTAACATCTGGAATCTAAAAACTATATACACTCTGTCTTGGGCGTTTTGGACTTTGGGAGCAGATGTTCACTGTAGTTCCTTTCAACATGTTTCTGTTTTTGTCTCTGACATCCTACTGTAATGGATTAAAATAAGCAATTTGGCACCTACTCAGGCCTTTAAGTAAACTTTAATAAGTTGGAGAACCATTGCGTCTCTTGTGGCGCCAGACCAGCAGCTATCTATACATGGTTCTTTTCCTCTTATGCAAGGGTTGTTTGCCCTCTTTTTATTTTTTAGAATCTTAGCTTATTTATCACTTTTTTGATAAACAAAATGCACAAGAATAGTTTTAGCTTTTCTTTTTCTTTAGCAAAATTAGTAGGTCCTTAAGCATAGTGAATCAAATCCAAAGTAGATTTTGCTTCTGATAAGCTTTATCAAGAAAAGAATTATTTCTTGATTACTTTATTTGTGTTCAAATGCTCCCTTCATATATTTTGTCAGGAGCTGCTGGTAGAACAATTTTGAGGTGGATGAATCCAGGAAACATTTTGTAATTTACAGCTGCTGAAAAGAAAGAGAAAAGCTTGGCAGTCTAGTCTGATTTCTTTATCATACATCCTGTCAACTATAGACTCTCATGAGTTCTGGTTTGATTTGCCATCTGAATGTTACAGTCAGTAACTGATTTCTTCATTATTTAATTTATGATTCTAATAATTTTTTATAATTTTATTCAATTTTGGTTTCCTTTTACAGGCATCATTTTTATCTCATTGTTTATAGACGGTCAGCGTGAAGTATAAAATTTTAGAGCACTTAAAATGTTCTTCAAGCTCAGGACAGTTCACAATAATTAACAAGAAATGGAATTAGAAATGTGGAAATACATTATTAGCATCTTTGACTTCTGAGACAGAGCTGTACAAGGGAAATGCATGATAGTCAACTGTGAATGTCAATAGAAATTTTGAACATTGGATAGCCGAAATTTCACTTTTAATATCAAGGGAAAAATGAAATATTATGTTTATATTTCAGACATCAGCCCATCAAAGGGTAAAGAGAAATATGACACTGTCTTCATAAATAGTGCAAGAAATTTTGCCATATATTAAGAAGAAAAAAAAGCTATATTCACATGTAAAAATAGTTCCTTCAAATTGTACTGACTTGTCATTTGTTAATCTAGATCACCATAATTTAGGGGACTGCTTTTTGTTCATTGCATTAAAAGCCCTCTCCTTTAGAACAAAATCAGGACCAAAAGTCTCAAAATATATTGAGTCACAACTTGAAAATTCCATTTAGTCAGCCATGGCTCCTAAGCTGTATGTCAGCTGCAGCCAAGTTCCATGTTTTCTCCATGGTGTACAGCTATACTACTGTCATTAAGCTTATCTACTGTTTGGTGGAAATCAGGTGGAAGTTAACAGTGAGACTGAGGTGAATTAGAGAATGATATTTGAACTACTTTTCTTAGGCTCTTCTGCAAGCAGAAGAGGTGTGAAAAAAGATGATTGAGTCTGAATGTATTCCAAGCTATGCCATTGCATAGCTACAGTTGCTGTTCCACAGAAGCTTCTTGTACAGACACAGTTCTAACAGAAATATTGGCTTTTACCAATGTGCTTTTGTGTTTTCATAGTAAATGAAGATTTTACTACTCTGATATAAGCACAGGTTCTCCTGCATACCCTTATCCAAGCTAGGAGTCCTCTGATAGTTTAGTATAGTAGCATTCTCAAAATAAAAAAGTCCCCTGGTATAACTTGTGTCCCTACATGAGTTCCTAACCATTATATAGCCTTCTCTGTTTGCAATTAATGAAGTCATATGTGAAATATTTCTAGATTCTTTACCTGTAATGTATCAATGACATCCAAAGTCTTTTAAGAGACTAAATATCATCCTTGCAAAAAATCATCAGCCAAAGAAAAAATCATACAAAGGTAATATATATAGTAATAAATATGATTAACTAATGATGATATTGAATAATGGGGTAAGTCAAGGCATCAAAAGCCCTTCAGTTCTAGAGAGTTTAAATTCCATTGAATCTAGAATACATGTCTTGAACTATATTCTTGTATTACTGAAGACACCTGCTATGTAATTAAGAATTACTGTTAATTATATTTTGGTAATATATAAAGTTGATCATGAAGAATATGTTATGCCTTATATATTAATTATCTCCCATTTTTTTATTCTATAGTGTTTTGGCAGGATATAATGGTACTATCTTTGCATATGGTCAGACAGGCAGTGGCAAAACTTTTACCATCACGGGAGGAGCAGAACGTTACAGTGACCGAGGCATCATTCCCAGGACTCTATCGTATATTTTTGATCAATTGCAGAAGGTATGGGACATTATTTTCTGTTAATTTTTAATGTCTGGTTTACAAATACTTAACTATGTTGCAAAAGGTTGTTTTTATAATAGTGTTAGAGGAAGCATTAAAATTAATGCTGAAGAAAATATCTAACTTGACATGATGTCTTTTGCAAGAATATATTGGTAATAGTTTTGGTTACCTGATTTGTTGCAGTAGACTGAAAATAACAGACATCATTGAAGGGTTTTTTTTGTAGTTTTAAAAACCATGCTATTTTTAATTGGTACAGTGTACATTTAGATCGCACAATTGGTTCTCCGTGTCTTAACACATAGGTTAGCTCCACTCTGGTTTTGTGTTGTATGCATTGCATCACACATCTTGTACAAAAATGGCTCTGAGTCCTATGTAAAACAACAATTCTGTATAAAAAAAGATGGAGCATTACTTTCACTTTTCATAAGTTACCTAATTTCTTTGTGCTGGACTGATGCTCGGGAAAAAAACTAATCCTTACAGTAGTAAAATGAATATTAAGCATTTCTAAATGCTCATCTATTTATTTTATCTGCTGTCTTTATTTTACCTAATGTCAGTTATTAGCTAGAATATATTATAGAATGAAAATGTTAAATACATCTAGTTACGATGAAAAGCTCTTTTTAAAGTCAGTAATGCAAACCCTTTATGTATTTGAAAGAAAATAGATATTAATTTTCCTTCTCTGTTGTTTTCCTTTTAACTCCAATTATGCACTTTTATGGAATAGTTTTATGTGTATACGGTATTAGTAATAAAAGTCTTATTTACTGAATATAGTTGGATAGAAACATTTAGGCACATTTCTTAGCATAATTACATATGTATAACATATGAACAGGTAAAGATGTAAATAGTAAAATATCAGAAATGTTGCTGCTGTTGTAATTATTTTATTTATTTATTCATTCATTCATTTATTCCTAATGCATTCTTTCAAAAATGAAGTAAAAAGAAAAAAAAAATCCCTTGGTCTGTTTTTAAACCAATATCAGTACATAAACACTAGTTAATAGTGACTAGAAAAACACTTGCAAAGGTAGTAAACTGTATTCTGAAAACCAGTTTGGCATGTACTTTACTTCTGAAACTTCTAGTGGAAAAATAGTCACTACACTCTATAAATATTGATTGGGCTTTACCAAAAATTTAGGCAGTAGTAAATGCTGCCCAATACGATTTCCTGTGTCTCTTCCCTTTTTCCTCATCTTAGAGTATTTCTGGGTCTTACAGTTCTGTCCCAGTTATTTCCTAAGGCTTTTCTGTTCATTTTTTAAATACTGCACAGAAGATTTTTCCTGCCACTGACAGCTCAATGCAACTGCCATTATGAATACTGAGTTTTACATAGCTTATAAGGCAAAACACATCATTCAAATATGGTAACTGACCCAAACCAAAGAGCTAGAAACTTACTTTTTTAGGTGAATCCAGTGGTGTAAAAATGAATGGTATATTTCAACAACTCTAGCTGTGGAAGTAGGGAGCAAAAAAAATAGTCTTGAAATAGTTTTGTGATTACAAAAAGAAAAAATGCCTTGCAGAAATTGTAAGTGTAATTGTTGCACTTAAAAATTAATCAAACTGATTTACAGATCATAGTACCCCAGTGAATTTGAAGTCTTTTACTTTCAATTAAACAAGAATGTGATGTTGCTTCCTGGGCAGGGGAGCCAATGGTGTCTGGCAGAAAGAAAATGGGCTGAATCTGGGAGAAGGAGAAAACTGACTGCAATTTAATTGTATGGTTCTTCTGGATCTACTGTGTCCCCCAAAAAGATACCTGAACCTTAATTTGGCAACTTACTTATTTATTTTATGTACAGAAAACATTACATCAATTCTGTTTTACAGAAGCCAATAGTAAAATTTAAAATGCTACAAGTACACTGTAGTGTCTCAATGTTGAAGAGCAACGATAGAAATAGAACAAATACAAATTACAAAAACCCCCAACTTTAAAGGTCTTTCCACACCTGAATATGTCTTATTATCTCCTTATATTAATTTTTCTAATAAGTAAATGATCAGAAACTCAAATAAGATATCAGCAACAAAATTTATCATTGAATACGGAAGTTAATTTTAAGTTAGTCATTCCAAAACATAAGTCTTCTAACTGACCTGCAGCCTACAGATTGGAAAGAAAGCTTAAGTAACATATCCTGGTTTTTGCCACATATAGGAGGACTGTGAGAAAAAACAGTAGTGATTGGCATTGCAGGTATAAACTTTTTTCTACGTGAGTATGTAGGGTCATGTGTAATGTGCATTTATATGTGTGTTATGTATGTGTATATGTGTTAGGTTATAATCAAAATATTGTAGAATTATTTCATTTGACATTTGTATACAATGAAATGTGTGAATAAGTGAAAGAGTGTGCCAGAGTAAGCGCACTGATGATTGTTCATTATGTTTATGAGAAATGTAATTATCTTTTAGTATCTGTAATACTAATATGAGTGAACACAGTCAATCATTCTGATGCTTCTATAAGTATAGGAGGCAAAAGTGAAGAGCGGGAGAGGAGTCTCGTGTGATATGTTTTAGCTCTTCGTTTATTTCACTGGGCCTATGGTGCATTTAAGATTGATCTTCACATTTTAACAAAGCTATTTAATTAATCAAATATTATTTGATGATTGATACATTGTACTCTGTCACTCCTCTAATACACGGTACCAGTTCTTACTCATAAGGGCATATGTCTCAGTCACATGAACATGACCTGTCAGAATAAGGGTTAACAATATTAAATAATTGCCTTGGCTCTTTCAAAGTATGGTTTTGGCAGGTAAATGTACACAGCATATTGCAGGTGCACAAAAGTTTGCACTTGTGGGAATGGAAATGGAAAAAAACCCCACATGATCATGTTGCCATATACCTTCTGCTGCACTCACATGACCCCATGGAGGACTTTTGCTGTGGAAAGTGAACAGGTTGATCTTGCAATTGCCAGCAATGTACGGTGTCAACACATCAACATTCTTTTCTAGTGCTAATTATGTAATAAAAACAAAATAGGATGGAAAAATAAATAGTTTATTTGCTGCCTTCTCAGCACATAGTTTCAACAAAAATAAAAATGTTTGTTTTTCCATTTTCAGACTGGGCTTTGGATCAAAACCTCTACTTATGCTTATAGGGGTATTTCTGCCTGCCTGCTTCCAAATCTTTGTGTTTGTTTCATACCTTTTTTTTCTTGGTGCATCTTGAAGCATCTCTTCTTGGTGTTTTATCTTTCCACCTTTCCACATTTCTTTTCATACCTTTCCCTTGTTTCATTTCTTTTTATCTACAACTGTGCTTTGGACAGTGCTGACACAGTAAAAGAGTCATCTGCCTTCTAAACCTAAGTCGGATGGAACCGGAGAAAGTGAATGCAAGGACACAAGACTTTTGAGGCTCTTACTTGCACTAAGACAGTGCAATCTGAAAGTAAAGAAACAAAACTTTTTACCCTGAATGAGAAGAAAATCAAGCCCTTTGTTTTTAACAATATTTCCTTTTAATTTATTGGTCAGAAATTCTTCTATTTCCACAGCTTTCTGTTTGAACAGTTAGTTACTACATTTTTTCCATCCATCTGTAGTTTATCTTTTTAAATGGTGTCCCTTGCAATAGTGAACTGTCATTATCAGTAAAAAAAACATGGGAAATAACTATTCAACAAAAATGAAAATTTCATATCTCAAAGTATTTTGCAAACCAACTGTAGTGGGTTGGATTATTAAACTGCTCTTGGGAGTGTGATGTGAGTGATTTCACAGTGGCTTCATCTGCTGAAAAGAAGTGACTAATTTTCTTTTATTTTGGAAATCATAGCCCATTATTTTGAGGTTTATGTTGTTTAGATTTGGCCTTAGTGCAGGAGAAAGTTCTGTCTACAAAACCCAGTTGTGTTAAGTTACATTTTGGCAATGTATTGTACAAAGAAAAATGAGGATTACAGAGAACAGCCAACATCATATACAGTGCTTAAATATTATGATAAAGAGAGTGGAAAGCAGTATGTCACTGATGTTTCTAAATTAAGTAAATCTTTGATTTATTTTTGCTGTTGTTGTTCCTTTTTTTTTAAAGCATAGTCTTTCTGTCCATAATATGAGGGTTTAGCTCTTTATAATACATTCTTTTTTTGTCATAAAAGTGAAAAATGGCATGTTGCATGGTTCTGTAAGCAGCCTGCCATGTTCTAAGTGTATACAGACTTTTCTAGATATAAGGAACAACAAAAAAAACCCAGACTAAACTCATGGGCTTGTTGGGGGCTTGGGGGGATTTTTGTTTTGGGGTTTTGTATGTGTGAGTCTTTTGGGGTTTGTTTTTTTTTTCCCCATTTTCTTCTTGAGCCTTTATACATACAGTAACAGAAAACATAAAAATGTCATGAATTGAAAATGTAAACCATACCCAGGAAAAGAAAAGGTCAGTGAGGAAACAACGTAAAAGCTATAGTGATTAATTTGACATCTGATCTATCTCTGACTTCTCTTAATAGCTATTCTTATTTTCTATTTCTTTTTTCTTTTCTTATCCAGGATAGCAGTAAAGTGTATACAACTCATGTTTCCTACTTAGAAATCTATAATGAATGTGGTTATGATCTGCTGGACCCAAGACACGAGGCCTCCAGATTGGAAGATTTGCCGTAAGTAATAAAACTACAGAGAATCATCAAAAACACCAACAGAAATCATTTTCATATGCTCTATTGCATTGTTTGGGGACTTTTTTTAAACTGGGCTACTGATCTCAGCGTTAATTAAGTCAAAATACTTTGTTTTCTCAATTTTTTATCAACACTGTCTAAATTTTATTTTGTGTGTATAGAGGCTAGGGAAACTAGATGGGAGTAACTGAAGGTGTAAGTATTAAAAATGTATATCGATATTATGTAGAAGAGATCTATTGCAGCCACTGGAAACAAAAAAGAAGGTAGGCTTTGTTTTTTCTCATGACACCTGTCTCTTTATATGGAATGTGCATGTGTATGTGGCAGAGATATATGTTACAGGCACTCTTTCCTTGCAACAGTAGGGAGAAAACCTCCCTGCTTCTACTTGGACCTTTTCCTTCAAGGATAACTATTTTTCTAGAATAAGCAATTACGAAATAAGATAAGTAACAGATAGAAAAGGCCAAAAGGAACTCCAGAGGACAATATATTTACTTCAGAATGAATGACTCTTATAATAGTTTTCATCATTAAGACACTAGCACCTGCTAATACACGGAGAAGTGTAGTAAATAAAGGTTTGTATGTCATGAACACGTAAGCCTGGTGAAGTTAAAGATTTTATAATTTACAGGAGATCCAAATCGTAGTTTCTATGTTTCTTCTGAAAAAAACAGTTTATAGTCTGTGTTATTCTTAAAATAACTCAGCAAACGGTAAATATGAATAAATGAGGAAATTGTTGACTGCTTGGATCTGCAAATGCCCTGAAATAATGCGGGAACCATAAATTTTCTCACTCAACATCATGGTGACTGAAACATGTAAATAGCAATTCAATCACTGCTGATACAAGAGCAGGAAACATACTAAAAACTGCCGATGGAGCAATAACAGGAAATCAATAGAATTTTATATCAAAGTAGCTAATTATGTTATTAACAGATTGAAACCATTTTATTTATTATTAAAAAATATTCCAAGTTGCGTCAAAATACAGCTTTAGTTTTCTACACAATATGTGGTACTTGCAACACTGGTACTTGCAAGACTGATCTTTATAAAACAAGCTAGTCTAGAGATAAGGAAGGCAGCAGACAGAGTCAGAGTATGAGACTGGGCTGTAAGTTGGTTTCATTGCTTCACTTAACTTCATCTATAAAATGGAACTGAATTTTATTGCTTTATGACGCATTGGTGCTATAAGGACTGTATGTTTTTACTGATGTCTTTCATCTTAAAGTTTACGAATTTGATTTATTACCTGCTTCCTGTGCTATGCAGAGAAAAATTTTAAATCAGAGACTAATTTGGATATTAATTTAATTCTTGTGCACATTTTTACAGGTGCAGATTTTTTCACAATTTTGTGTCTGTTACACTTTTATTCAGCTTATTGAAGTTAATGCTATTAAGTTATTAAAGTTTATTAAATTATTAATTTCCCAGAATCACAGACTGGTAGGGGTTGAAAGTGACCTCTGGAGATCATCTTGTCCAACCCCTCTGCTTGAGCAGTGATACCTAGAGTAGGGGGCACAGGAAATTTCATTTATTGTTATTTGCAATATTTTATTTGAACTCATTTCATTAATTCATTTTATTCAATTGAATTTATTCAATTGAACTAAATTGAATTTGATTAATTTAATTGCAACTTTATTTGAAACAATTATTTGGGGGTTATATGCCCTGGAAAATATGTCACTTCTTAAAACTAGTTTCTGAATGTTTGCTAATAATTAATTTTAGAATCTCAAAATTGGTTTGTGTATGGTGATTCAATTAAGCTAAAGAATAACTCCTTGTTATGTATTAATCTATTTTAAAAATTAAAAGCTGACAGATAATTTGGTTGTAAATTAGGGTTAGAGCACAGTGGGATAATCATAATTCCCTGTAAACTTATCTAGTGTATGCTATTGCAGGATGGGTTTTAGTGAGATAATAACTTTTTCTCTGCAGAGTAACTAATCTTAGTGTTTAACAGTTTTACTTCACATGGTCATTATTGTTTCCAGTACATCATTTGTCAAAAAGATACATACTGTACACTAAAACTATATCTTTGCCACTCATATTTAGCATTATATAAAAGTATTTAACTAATGAAATATTTTTTTCTTTTTTAAGATCATAATCTAGGGATTCAACATTTAAAAATATATAGTGTCATTCTGAGCTAACAAGGGAGTACAAATTGCAGGAAAGGGTAGTTGCATGGTTAACTACATTTTAGTTACTTGGTTAATTTTTGTAAATGACAAAGTAAGTAGGAGTTACACTTAAATAAATACAAATCACATACTTTAAAATGTATCAGGTTTTTATTATCTAATATATATTTCATTTTTCTGATAATTTTATGTGCTTAAGATCTTTTAAGATTTTAGTGGTAGTAAGCAAAATACAGAATAATCTAACTTCCTTAAGTTTGTTTGAAAACATGTATTTAATGATAATACTAAAAAGAATTTACGTGGTTTTTTTTACTTTAAAAGGGTCATATTATGCATAATTTCCTGTTGAACTCCACAGTGGATCATCAAGGTTTTAAGCACCACACAAAGCCAAATGCAAGTTTTCTGTACTTGGGTAAATATTAGCAGTCTGTGCTGATATTCTCCCGAGTATACAAGATGGACAAGAAAAGTGTGGAAGAAATGTGTCATTTTTTTAGAAGAGTAGGCAAAAGGTTAGCCTCATAAAGTGTGCAGGTTGTTTTGGAACAGTGTTGTTATCCATATTCTGCAAAAGAAGAGGATGCAATTTGAATCAAAGATACATACTTCTCTCTAGCAAACCCTGTGTTAATGCTTTTACATTATCAGTTCAATGGAAGGAATAAACACAAAGTGATGGCATTCAGTTAACAGAAGTTATGAAAGGGGCACAACAGACTTCTTGATAGTACTTGATAAATTAGGTTTTTAAATTGCATTTGTTGTTTAAGACAAAGTGAATAATAAAAAATTTAAAAATTGCCCATGGCATCTAATCATTGCATGGATAGATTTGGAATCGCAGATCCTGAAGTCAAGGTATTGTGTGTAGACGTCCTTTTTATGTTCTGTAGACAATTCAATTTTCAACTTAATACTGCTTAATCATTTCATTAGAGTCTGCAAGATGGGAAGGGAAGAGGCTCTCACAAAAAATCACTACTTTTCTGGAAATAGATTCCTGGCAAATGTGTGAATGTAGTTCATATATAGACAGACATATA
Organism: Phalacrocorax carbo; assembly: GCF_963921805.1. Classification (NCBI taxonomy): domain Eukaryota; kingdom Metazoa; phylum Chordata; class Aves; order Suliformes; family Phalacrocoracidae; genus Phalacrocorax; species Phalacrocorax carbo. The sequence continues at coordinate 17,287,556 of NC_087515.1, read as the reverse complement.
CATATATAGGTACACGTATATAGATTCATAGATAGAATTACGTAATTATTTATGTATGCATATTTATTTGTTTCCATAAATACGTATCATGCTTCTAATAGGTATAGATATTTATACATCAGCTAAGTTTGGTTTTGAATTCCCATTGAACTTTTCACAGAAAAAAAGGGGTATTCATGACGTTTAGTTGTAATATGACATGTAGGCCACAGAAGATATGATTAGATATACCTTAATGCTTCCTGTACAATATGTCTTAGCTTACAGTTGTAACTTGTTTTGCTTATGGAAAGCTGACAGACTTTTAATTTTGTGACGCTGTAGCTGAAACACGCGTATACAGATGCAAATATATTTGAAGTATCTTACTTGTCAGAATGCAAAAATTGAATTTAATATTGACGATCTAATTCTGATTGTAGCTGCAGAGAGTTCCATGTTTATAAAAACTAAATTCTGATTATTTTCAAACATGAAAAAAGTGTAAAATTATTGCTATAAAAAATAGCTGGTAGAAGACTATTTGAATTCTTACTGCCATCTCTTGTTTTCATAAAAGATTTGCAGGACTGTTTAAATTAAGAAAGATTTTCTGAAGCTCTTTATTTACTCTGAGGTTGTGCAAGAGGCTTTCTCCTCTAACAGGTTCTCTGTTGTACAGTGTATTTGTAATTTATATAAATCCATGACACTGAATCAAGCTAACTTCACTTTAGTTATAACCTACCAGTACAAACTCTTCCTAACTAGTTTGTATTATTTACTAGGAAGTAAGAATTTTCATGGCACTGAACAATAACACAAAAGTAAAGACTGAGATTATAGAACCATTAGTCATAGATTAAGTCAGCGCAACCAATAAATTACCACTTTCCCTGTCCAAACTATGGCAGGTGACATTCTTGCATGTGAAGGCAAACTAAAATTAATGCTATTTTACCTTAAAATGTCAGACTTTAAACTGCAGTACTTGAGAAGCTACTGCACTGGGAGCTCAGACAACCAGTAATCAGGAGTGATGTGAACAGGAGAAAATTAATCTAAACTTCCAGCCAGCATAAATGATTCCTCATTTTTGTGTGAAGACTCTTTGAAGTCCTCTTTGATAAGGAAATGTGTAAGATTTAGTATGAAGTTGGCTGACTTTAAAAAAGAATCAAACAAACAAAAAACCCCAGCTAATTCATATTGAGTCCCCTGAGATTTCATTCCCAGCTTATGCTCCAGAAAGATGAATTTTATTTGAACTATAGATTAAGTGAACTCAATTCTATGAAAAGGAAGACACTTTAAGCTCAGAGCCAATTAACTTCAAACATCAACAACGATACCTATATCAATATATACATTAGTAACTTGTGCTTTAAGAGTTACCAAGCTACTAACAGGCAAAGCTAGACCAACTAGTATAATAATTCCTGTGCTGCTTAAGAAAGAAAGGGGGGAAGCGGGGGGGAAAGGCAGTTAAAGTAATAATTTTCAATATATAGGAAATATAGTTCATTCAGTCTGATTTTTTTGATGCAAATAAACCTGTTGCCTATCGCCAGGCTCTTCTGTTACAATGAGCCGCTGAATATATCCTGCAGCCAGGGGGTCTGTGCAGCACGACACAGGCCTGAATGCCACACTGTGCACGCAGCACAGCACAGGCTGCGCCTGCTCAGGTTAACTGTTACGTGGGTCTCTAACTCCTAAATGTGCAACAGTCTCTCAATCAGTATCAGTACACTCCTATGTCCATGAAGTGTAGAACAAGCAAACTGTGTTTTTCTTGTCTCACCTTTGGATTCATTGGAGACAGTGGGAACTATTTTCTATCACAGTACGACATGTCAGGAGAACAGTCTGCACCAATACTTGCTCATCTCATAGTTCTGTGGTGTGTTACAAGCCAAGGAGATTATGTTCTAGGTCTATACTTGAATGGAAAATCTCTTTGCTACTGAAAGCTGTGCTGGTGGCAGAATAACTTTGTAACCTTGCCTCTTGAGTCAGTGTTGACTTTGTCCTTTGATGTGGTATTCAGGGAGCTATACTTCTGAAAGATAATTTTTTGGGATGATATATAAAATTATGATCTTGGTCATTTTTTTTCTTAAAACCTAAAGCTCCTCGCAACTTTACACAAAGATTAGCTATAGTTATCCATTAGTTTATTCTGTTCTTCTGGACAGACTCCAAGATGCATGCTTGCTGCTTTTCTCTTTTATCCTTTTCCTAAATTTATTACTGCTTGTATAGTCTCCTCCTCATGCTCAACTAGTATCACTATGCTGTGCTAATGTATTGCATAGAAGTTATGTGTCCTCATATGTTAGTTTACATCATTATTAATAATTTTTAAATGTTTATAAAGGTTTGACATTATTTTAGATTTCTTGAATACTAAGCCCTAGAGACAGATATAATCACAGGAAACTTGATTTTTTAAATTGTCATTTGTTTTCCAAAATCTTTTAAGTTTTTTATTTATTTTTATTATACAAATTAATGATAGGGTATTAATTAATCAAAGAAAGCTTTAACTTCAGTGTTTGCCAGGGACAGGAATTTAATAAATTAAAGTATTCAATGTGTAAGGCTGTCTTGCATTAATGGCAGCTCAGTTGATACAGGAAAGGGCCTGAGTTAATAACAGTATAAAAAAGTCTGATTCCATCCTACAGGTTTCCTAGTCAGCCACAAATTCCATCCATTAAGCCAAATGGAAAAGATTCTTTGTTTATAAAGAAAACAGAACGTTGTCTCTGCCTTCTTTCAGTCATTAGGGATAACTTAACAGAGCTTTTCCACTCCAAGATCCAAGCTAGGGCTATGAAATGTAAAGATTTCACTAAAATAGAGAATGTTCTATAGAAATCTGTTATCATATTATACAGTAACTTTATAACACTATAAAGTAAACCATTTTGTTGTCATTTTGGAACATGTCTTTCTGAGGAAGTTTTGACAGATGCCTCTCAAGATGTGCAAACTTAGACTTCGATCTGGAAATCCTCCTAGTAGCTGCAAGGGCACTGTATAGGAGGCTGTCACTGGTTTGTGATCTCTCCACTGTCTCCTTTCTGATATAATAATCCTCCAGAGCTTTTCATCCAAACTAATACCTTAATTGTCTGGAAATTATTTATAACCTTTAGTCAAAATGTAGTCCGAAAAGATCCTTAAAGGTTTAAATGTTATGCCAAGTGTGCGTAGTAAAACAACATTGTTTTCCTAAATTATAAAAAGAGGTAGATGATGTTTATTGTGCAATTTCAAAATATTAAAGTTAGTCAAAGCATCATATTGTAATCAGAACCACTCTGGGCTTTAGCATGTGATGCATGCACAGATGGAATTGTGGACAGAATACAACTTGACATTATCAAAACACTGTTATGTGAGAGCAGAATTGTGCCTTTGGGGTTATGCTCTGAATGCGGGAAGCAGAGTTTCGTGACTGTACTAGTGCTGTCTTACCCTGCTGCACAAAAATAAGGCTATAAGTGGGAGGCAATCATACTTGGAAAAACAATTGTTATGACTATGAAAGAAGCATTTTGTGTACTTCTACATGTATTTTTTTCTTGAAAATGGTGAGTGTATTGTGATGTGTTCAGATTATTTCTGTATATCCATTCCAGTGTTTTGACCATCAGAGGGTGAACCACTTCCCTAATACTATAGAATGCTGCTTAGCTGCTCGATTTGATTCTGTCAGTTTTGAGGGGAAAAAAGGCAAGCAAAGCAGAACAGAACCCAACCTGTGTGGTTTTGAAGCAGCTTCGAGTAATTAACATGCAAGAGCTATCTACAGATAAAAACTCAAGCCCCATACTCCCTCTTGTGGTTAACCTTGAAGAATATGAAAAAATATATATACACACATACATATACATATATGTGTATGTGTGTGTATATAAGGTAGTATCTATACTTACAGGGAAAAAAAATGTTTTTAAAAAAACGTATAACTTTTTAAAAAGTTCTAACTTGCTTGCTGTAAGTTGTCTCAGAATATGTAATTCACCCTGAAGGACATGTCATTCATCCTTAGAATTAGTGTACCTTCAATTTTAACAGAGTCTTGACTCTGGGAGTTTTCCAAATGCAGTGATGCAACTGCTTGGCTTCCATGTTGGATACTAGAGAATGTCCTAACTGAGGAGACCCTAACGGCTACTCAGTAAAGCCATTAAAGTTTAATTCTCAGTAACCTGATCAAGGAAAAAATTCTTACATAAAAAGGTTATTTAAAGAAATGAAAATGAGTTTCAGTAGTATTTAGTAGCTCTCCTGGAGCTTTTGCCATATTCTTGCTACTTCTGTCTAACTTCCTTTTTCTGAACTTTAAGGCTTAAAGAAGTACAACTAAGAGCATTTCTAACCTCAGTGAAAATAAAGTCATTCTGTTTGCTTGCTTTTAATTTAAGAAAGGGATCATTTACATTTGCAGTTATTACCATTTGAGAATAGTTAAAAGAGAAATAATCTTGGCAAATGCGAAGTTATTAGAAACATATTGGCTTTTTCTGAAATATTCCATGCCTATTTGTTCATCAAGATTATTGTACACTTTATGTATCATTTGTGTTTAAATACCTGTGGTAGTGGCAAACAAACCCCTACTTATTTGTTTGTGATGATTCACCTAACGTCTTGCCCTTGAGATTCTACTGTATCTCATAAAAAAAACTCCTAAAGCTTTCTGTCATAGTTATAGATTTTATATATTCCTTTTCTATGTGGAGGTCTATAATAAAGGAATAAAAAGGAGGTAACAGTTAAAAAAATATTTCAGCACTTCTAATGTACATCGTTTACTCTTCGTGTTTTTAGTTCTTTTATTATGATTGGTTTTGGGTTTTAGATGTCACCTTTTAGGCGCAATCAAAATGAAAATATGGAACAAATATTGCCTTACAACAATTCCAGTTTTCATTTTGGTTCTTTTTTTTTTTTCTTTTTCCATGTAGAAAAGTGACAATAATGGAAGACCCCGATCAGAACATTCATCTGAAAAACTTGTCGCTTCAGCAAGCAACCAATGAAGAGGAAGCCTTAAACCTGCTCTTCTTGGGAGACACCAACAGAATGATTGCTGAGGTGAGAATTGCTGCTACAAATCTTACTTAACACCACCAGAGTTAAAATGGTCATAAACTTCTCTACATATGATGTATATTTTGGAAGTCCTTAGAGATAAATAAATATTTTCTTTCTGTGTGTATATCCACAGTGAAATTCAATAAGCATTTCTCTAATGGTAGCTTTCACTTTGCGAGAGCTTTCTGTTTTTCCTTAAGGAATCTGATTGGTGGTTGCTGATGTCGTAACTTACTGCAATTAAAATAAATAAGAAAACATTTTTCTCATAAACCATAGACTGACTTCTGAACGTGGCATGTATCAACATGCATACACATTTAAAGATTAGAAAACATGGCCTTACAAAGCATTGTCAAACATTCCCACAGAAGCACTAAATTGTCTTTGAATTAGTTACAGTAAGAGTTAGCAGCCCCCTGTCTTTTCTTCTTATCGTATAAACATGTCCTGTTATATGTAAAAAAACAAATGGTAGTGCAAAGCACATTCAAAATAAACATTTGTCAATATGCAAAGACAAGGGTGTTTCTGCTGATTCTGGAAAATTCAGATGAAATGTTTCTATGTCCAAAATCTGTAGAGTTTTTTTCCTTATCTTCATACTTGGAAGTGGAATGTAAATACAAAAAGTGTATTGTATAATGTGAGCACTCTCAATGTGTCTTTACTACAACACAGCTAATTCTATTTTAGAAATTTCTGAGTTTCCTTCCTCTGTCTGACAAAAAAGATATATAATAAATCAATGATGAGAAAGACATTTAAAGTATATTACATAGTCAAGTAGCTCTCTGTTCCTGCTGGCTGACTATGTACACCTGGGCACAGGGAAAGAAGTGTTTGATTATAAAATATAAATAGGCATAAAACTAATTTGTTCTCTCTTTCTCAAGGGAGACTTTTGCAGCAGTGACATTTTGAGAGGCAGAAAGAGGTCGAGGCAATACATAATCAAGCTGTACTTCAGGGCTGTTAGTAAATATGAATATTGAAGCAAGGATGATATTGAAATAGAAAAATCGATACAATTTAGAAAGGAACTTTAAAAAGTGTAATAGAGCAGACAAAAAGATGAAATTGAGTTCGGAAGCCTGAAAACCTGTCATGATAGTTGGTAATGAAAACAGAAAAAGAAAGTTTATTGCATGGAGGAAGATCTTCAGGAAATTTCTCATCAGTTTAGAGGAGCTGTGTATGAAAATGAGCCAGAATATTTAAAGAACAGTGTGCTGCTGGCTGACAGGGTCATAAGTCAGTAATTGTAAAGGGCAATTGTGTTACATATTTGGAAAATGTTGCCTGAAGAGAAAATATATTGCAAACTGAAAGTTGTGAACAAATAACAGGGCTAATGAAGATGGTAAGTCATTACAGGTCGAGATGAAGTAATCCTCAGTAAAACTGAAAGAATATTCTTAATGGTTCAGACCAAAGATATGTTTGCTCCCGTTTCCTGTTTTGAACAATGGGAACAAATATATAGAGAAGAGTAAAAGATAAACCAAGTAAATAATGATAACTTTTTTAAAAAAATTTGTGATCTTCATTACTTTTTCTTCCGCACTATATAGAGCTAAGATTTTTAACTGTATTTTTTCTTTACATGAATTTGCCCAGATGCTTTCTTTTCACCTCAGAAAATTCTTATAATGAAATCTCATGTGATACAAAGTTCCATGACTTAACTGGACTATGTGAATAAAAATATCCTTTAGCTTGTTTTTTAATCTAAAGCTTGGTATTTTTAATTGGGGCATGCTAGTACTTGCTAGAAAACATAAGAATAGACATGAGAATGTGTGGGACCCCAGTAGCAGAGAATTCACTAATTTGGGTGGCTTAGGTTAGCGAATGCTATGCCATTGTGACTTTTGCTGCTTTTGCCACAGCAAGACCTTTTTGTTGCATAAACATTACAGAATTATTGTTCCGTTGGTCTTTCATGAAGAGTACTTAAAAGAAAAAAATGCAGAGAAGTCTTGCTTGGAATAACTGGCACCAATTGCAGCAATATTTACTTTGCTTAGTCTGAATGCTAATATGATCCTGAAAACTTTAAGTGAGCTGGATTTCATTGTAGAAGTTTTATTTTTATTATATAGTAATATATATTATAGATGTTATTATATATAATTATTATTATTGTTGAGTTAATATATATATTTACTATATAGTTATACATTGTTCCTTTGCAACTGCAGCAGGTATGTTGCAATACTGTACGGTGAGCTTGCTGAGTGCTGCTTCCTCTCAGGAATTACAGAATTTATCATCTATTATCATTTGGCATTTTTGGCTTTAGGTGACTCTGCGACTTTATATGATGACTTCTCAGAATGAGAAAATAGCGTTTGCAGAAATGAGGAATTAATGTAAAGGTCTAGGGAAGAGGACTTACAACATCAACCATAACTTCTCTAGAGATCCATATTTTTAAACCTTAACTGAATTATGATAACGCTTCCTGACCTCAAAAAAGATTAGGACCCTATTTAAGTAAATTTTACAGAAAAAGATACAAGGTGAATAGGCCTAAATAGAGAAGAAAGTAAAAGAAATGCTTGATACATCTTTTTTAATGCTGAGGAGTTTGGCTAAGGAAAAACTAAGATCACTGTCACAGATCACATATGAAAACTGTGGCCTCTAAAGTTGCAATCTAATGCTTTACCCCTGAGATAACCCTTCACTGAAGACTTGAAGATTTTGAAAATAAGAATGGTGGTTTAATTTCTGCAGTGACTCTGCTAGCAGAGTCTAACTTGTGATTTGAGGGCTGCATTTTGCCCTCACCGGTGACTGTGCTAAAAAGAAAGTGGTCATAATATTAAAAGTATTCTGTAGGCTACATTCACTCATTCATTAAATGTCAGAACCTAAGGGAACATTTATAACCGAATACTTCATTCCCACACATAACTATATAGCTCATGAGAAGGAAGAAAGGAGAAGCTAATCTAATTTGTGCAGGATTGGTTTGTAGGTCAGTATAGGACCAATCCTTTGCTCTAGTTTTGACATGTACTACAAGTTGTGGAAATGGTAAAATGGGAGACATCTGTGCAGAAATACTTAATAATGTAAAATCCAAATGGGAAGTTTTTGTCTCTTACATTTTGCCAGGGAGAAATAGGCAGAGAACAAACCCAAAAAAACAACGATTCTTTTTTTGGCAGCTCTTCCAACTGTAAGAGCTATATTTTCCTTTGTTTTCCCATAAAACACAGTTTCTTCTTACATTTGAATGCATAAGAATCTCAGCAACAGGTTATTAAAAATATAATCTGGGTTTATTTTTTATGTTTTAGTTTTTTAAGCCAAATTTATGATTTCGGTATCTCAAATACATGCAAACAAAGGATTCCAAAATCTAATTTGCACATATGACACAGGTGGTAGCAGCAGCATCTAAAAAAGCTCATGTACAGAAATAAGTGGCCATTTAGGCAGTGTTCACAAACCATTTTATTTTGGTAGATATACTATTAATATGTCATCAGGTGAAGTGCTGTTTGCTAAATTCTTGTGATAGGAATCTCTTGTGATTGCTGTCCTTGAAAATAATATGCCTGAACCTCTGTGATTTAGAGAATCCTTATTACTTTTTTTAGTATCCCTCTCAAAATAGCAGAGAAAGGTAGAGGTGGTAGCCTCCCAAGGGCATGCATCGATTTCAGAACTGTAAAATCTTTATGTGAGATTGTTGTCTGAACAGTGCAGTTGCATGTATAGTTAGCATTTGTTTTTCCTCTAATGCAAAATTACTTCATTCTAATGAGGAAGGAAATGTTTCAGTGCATAGTTTTATACCTATAATACTCCATTGTTTAAATTTGGAAGACAGTGTGTACTACACAGTATTTGTTCCATCATTTAAAATGTTTGAAGTACACATGGGGCAAGTAGTAAGCTTTTGGCAATGTTTAAATATGTTTATTTCAAGAAAGGATGAAACTTTTAAACATTTAAAGACAGTTGCGGGTCTGACTTATGACCTCTGAATTGGACTCATTCCCTTTGTGTTTATTTTTATTGTCCATTAGTATTCTCTTGAATATATTTAGAAAGCCACTGGTAGTGTTAGAATGCATTTTTTTTTCTTGGATAACATATGAAAAATAGGATTTGAATGTGTGAACATATGAGATTAAATGACACTTTTACCAAGAAGGCATGTTATCCACATTAGAACTGCATCCTGCTTTCCTAGGTTCTTCATTGGTGCCAGTTGTTCATATATTTGCTCTCTGACAAACCTGTTCTAAAGTATCATTAGCACCAAATGGCATCATCATTTCACACATGTGCTTTCATTTCAATGTGTGGTAAAACAATCACTGGTCATATGTACTACTTTGAATAGTCCTTAAAGCGCTTTGGGATTTATATAGATAAAAGGCACCGTATAATGTAAAGTTTAATAATATCCTCACCAGGGAATAGTAATTACTTTAAAAGTTACCTCAGTTACCATGGTCTCGCTGTGAAACTGTACTTGCATTAAGTATGGAAAGGTAAAGTATTGCTTTTAGAAATCAGGGAAGTGTCAGATTGCACCTATTCTCATTCTTATATGTTCATAGCAATAAATTTTCAATCTCAGCAGCGCCAAGTGTACCTAAGTACACCTGAAGAACCCCTTCACTTGTACCATATTAATCAGAAAGGAAACTAAATATATATTAAACTGTCATCTACCAGATAAAAAGGCAGGAACCTCCTGTTCTTCAGCTTACATACCCTTCCGTATAGCAGGGTCCTGTTGGAACGTGTGGAGCTGATATTAATTAGACAGATATATCCACTGTTTTTCAACAAAGAATCTCCTTTCCTTTAGCCTTGCAGAGACTTATGATGTTCTGTGCTATAACCCAACATTGTCAAAGTATCAGAATATTCTAAGGATGAGTTTCAACCAGAAAAACAAACTGTGTTATATTGCCTTATTATCATTCTTGTAGGACAAAATGGCTCTTTTCTTACCATCTGAACTGTGAAATGACTGAAGCTGTCAGAACTTCTTCCTACAGGTATCCATATGATTGTAGCTTGAGACTGGAGAAAATCAATTTGATATCAGCCTTGGATGCTATCAGTGCTTTTCTCTTTCCCTTGCCCTTCTTCAAAAAGTTCAAAAGCGAGAAAAACTGCAGAGAAAAATAAGCCATCCTTAAAACAAGATTTTGTACCTTCTCACCAAGACATTCTCTCTCAAAAAAAGGGAGCATTCAGAATCAGCCTTTCTTCATTTATGCCTTGACTAGTCACTCATTCACTCATACAGGAAAATCATATTCTTCTGATGTCTAAACATTTTGATTCAAAGAGGAAAAGATTCCACTGGAACTGTATAAATTGCCAAGTGGAGATGGTTTGCAATATGGGCTGAACAACTGCATTTATCACCTGTGAAATCTTTTTGTCCCAGCTGTCCTGAATTCTTTTCTGTATTTTCTCTGTCTGAGTGTATTTGGCAGCCATTATCAACACATTATTCTTCCAGATAGTAGCAGCTTCTGTTAGTCTAATGGTGATTGTCAAACAGCTTTTCATATGTTTTTTTCCTATTTAAGAAACTTTCTCCTTCTCAGATCCTCAATTATTAAGAACTCTATTTAGACCAGTAGCATCCCTTTTTTGGCTATTCTTCTTAGTGAAAACATTTACAATAGCAGCTGCAACAAATAAGATATTTGAGAAATACATAAAATCTTGTGTAGGGAGGAAGCCCTGCAGTGTTTTGATGATTTAAGGTAGATAACAATTATATTAAGATAGATATCTTAGGCTCCAGCAAGGTTTTGGACTTTTCATGACCTTGTATTCCTTGATGGAAACATCTGACTCGAATGCTTCTTGCAATATGGCTGGGCTGCAGGCTCTCGTTTAAGTAGAAATCACCTTCTTGCAACTTTTGTGTGAATAGATTTAATTGTTTAAGTCACAAAGCCTTTATTTAGTTTATTTAATTTCAGCAAACACAAGTATATCCTGGTCCTGGAGAAAAGGGAGACTGGGTTGTATGGCTTGAAATATCTCTTGTGCATATTTTCCAAGGTCAAAGAAAACACTGGTGCTTTACCAAATCATGATCTTGAAAGAAATGTTATTGAATTGCTCTTTTACCATCCCACAAATGGGCAGCAACAGACGACCTGGCATTAATTCCTCTGTAGTGTTCATGTGATATCACAAACCATCTGAAGTCTGCTTATGTGGTTTATGATGTCACAAAATTCCTGGAAAAAATTATTTCCTTGTAAGTAACTGCAACTCCTCAATTGTCCTATATATAACTTTCACAATAGCAACCATCTGCTGAGAGCCAGGCCACTCCCCTCTTTCTTTTTTCCTTCATCACATGAAATTAGTGTGAGGATGATTTCATATACATATGGTTTGAATATCACTAACAAAGCCAAAATGAACTCTGAAAGCCACTAAAGGAACCTTTTAGTAGGCTCTGAGACACTGTCCAGAGAATTTTGTTTGTTTTCAGTTTTCAAACTTTCTGAACAGCTGAATGGTGATACTGAGAAGTGCATACGTAAGAGCAAAAAAAAAACCAACCAAACGAAAAAGGCTTATTTTTGGACTGAAGATGCTGACAAGTTGTCATTTCTGTTGCTGTGTGCTCTGCATCTTCTTGTGTGGTAGAAGTAGCAAAGTGTGGGGGATTATGACTACAATTAATATTTCACGATCACATCCCATTTAACAGTTTAAATTTTTATTGCTTTACACTTCCTGCAAGAGTTCTAATAGAGCTTTCTATGTACGGGAACTGCAAAGTGGCAATAGAATCATATTGTAAAAGGAGTATTGGTATATTGATTAAAGCATGGTTCTACTCTGAAGAAGGTCTATAAAAATAGCAGTTTGGGATTCTAGCCAATGACTTCCAAATCAGTTTCACTCATTTTACATGAAAAAAGAAGTTGTGGAGAGAAAAGCGTAGGAATTTCTAATGACCAGTCCAGCAGAATCTGCTCGGAACATGGAAAAACAAGTTGTGGCTGGTGTATTGCTATTATAATAAAGACCTAATAGGCCAAATATTGCCCGGGCCTTTTGGAACTCAGAGTCCTGGTATGATTTTCTTTTATGCTTTATTTTTTTGCCTCTGTTGGTGTTAAACAGGTGTGACTAAAAGCACATTTTAAAATACAAGAGGGTTTGCTGCATAGTGAAACTTAAGTTTTCTTAAGAATGCTTATTCTAAAGTATGATGATTTCTTCTGCTTCTTCCATAGCAACCTTTACTTTGTGCTTCCACAGCTAGACCTGTATTGATATTTGATCTGGCTTGGACTTGTCTGCAGTATAGTGAGACTGATGCCATGAATGTAGTGTAAAATGTCCTCAAATACCAATTCTGTTGTCCTTGAATATTAAATCTGTTGTGGATTTGGGGATGGAAAAATAAAATATCCAGTTCTGCTTCACAGAGCTGCAAGTAGTAAAATCATAGCTCTCCTAGTAAAATAAGTGAAGCTGGCTCTGATTATTCATGGAATCGGAATTGCTGAATAAAGTACATTTTAACAGCAAATAACTTTTTCTTAGTATAACTGCATTTCAAATAAGTTTGGGAGTATTTTCTTGCTTGACACCTTTCCCTGAGCCTGTTTATTTTCATTCCCATGCTAAACTCACTGCCCCTTCATTTGTTCAGCTTCACCTCTGAAGACAGCAATAGCATGTGACTGCACTCTGATGCTCATTTCACAGGATTGTGAAATAATCCTTAGAAACCAGGCGGTTAAGCAGAGCCAGTGACTTGCCTGTGTTATTCCAAAATTCCTTGTCTGTATAAACTAATGATGAAAAATCTCCCTTTCTCTCTGAGCTTGGCTTTATTAGGTAAAGCAGCTCAAAATAAAATAGTGCTAAGGCTGTCATTTCTTTACAGAATTTTTACCAACTACAAGTGTAGTTATTCCTACACAGCACGTACTTGTTCACACACTGTATGCTGCCATTTTCAATTATTCTAGCAGAACTGCTTTCTACAGCTGTGCTGTGACCGAATCGGGGAACTGATCCAGTTCAAATATCTATGGTTTGCAGACCTTTTGTGGTTGTTTTTTTTTTGTTTGTTTTTCCTTTGAGCTGAATCAGTTCCCAAAACAGCTCAGTTGTGCTGGCACTATTAAGGCTAGAAAAAATATTGGGAAATTGAAGGGGAGACAATTCAACCAAGAGGTATGGCTGTTCATATTATTCCCGGTAAAGGCATATTCAGCTTGCAGTCTTTTTGTTAAGAGCTGTCCTTTCTGGATTAACAATACCTTCAACACCTGCAACAAGCAGGCTATTTTAACATCTAGAATGTTTCATACCAAAGCAGACTATGGAAAAAAAACCAACATGTTGGTATATCTAGTCTGAATCACAGGGTATGCCTGGGTAAATAATTACTCTAGAATAACAGAGGAATAAAGTATAGACAGATTAATGTATACAATTTAACCAGAATCTTTTGAATCATCTTTTTAAATAGCTATAAAGAAGTATAGATTTAGGTGCTAACTGAATAATATTTATTTATTAATGTATTTCACTACCCTATTTTTCTGCAAGACAAGTATTTATGACCTGATAACAATTTAGTAATACTTGGTATAGTTTATAAACAAAATTATTATTTGTATGGTAAGCCTATATTCTCAACAAATATTCTAAAGCTTTGGCTATTTATAAAATGAGGATACTAAGGAATTCTTTGAGTTTTAAGTTTCCAACAACAGCATGCTATAACTAAATGAAAGAGGCTTTAGAGGCTTAAAGTTTTTCATATACATTGTTTAAGAAAAGAAAGGTGCATGTGTGATGGCATGTGGTCATTTGAAATCTAAAATTAAATATGAATGCTGTTTAAAATTTTCTGTTCTGCATTTCAAATATATTGGTGACACTGCTGGAGTCATACTAAAGCTGCGCATCGCTGAAAATTCACCAAGATTTTCTATGTATCTAGTTAAGCAAGTATGGCAGTAGCTATTCCAAATCAATATATTTAAAACCAAACTTTCCATGAAAATGTCATGCCACAAAAATTCTGATACTGATTTGCCAAGTTAAATATTTTCATAAAAAGTAAGGAAAATGTGGAAGTCTAAAGCCTTATAGAAAGTCCTAGTCTTAATTACACTAGTAGCTATCTAGGAAAAAAAAACCAAAAGCCTTACCAATGAGGATATTTATAACCTCTTGGAGATCAGGAATTAGTAACTTTCCTCCAATCAACATGCCCTTTTCTAGTATTCCTCGGCATAGTAAAGCCAGCTGCTTTGCTGCTGTATCACTTTAGAGTATCTTGGAACAAGGATAGTTGCTTGCACTATAATTTGTCCAGATCAAAATTATCCACTTATTTGGCCAGAATGTGAGTGCCAGGTAAATCCTTTTGTGTTCTTGCATATTTATTGCAGGTGCAATAGCTAAAAAACTGGTGATTTCAATTGCCAGATTATTGAGCTATAAAAAACTGAATTTATTTATTAAATGAACATTGAGGACTCTTCCTTTCTTTTCATTGTAGACACCAATGAATCAAGCCTCAACCCGATCTCACTGCATTTTCACTATTCACATCTCCAGCAAGGAACCTGGATCTGCAACTATCCGACGCTCCAAGTTACACTTAGTAGACCTTGCTGGATCAGAGCGTGTTGCAAAGACTGGAGTCGGAGGTCACTTATTGACAGAGGCTAAATACATCAACCTGTCATTACATTATTTGGAACAGGTAAAATTGGAATAGAGTGAAATATTTCTCCCTGTATTACATTCCTGTTTAGCAATGTGCAATGGTTTGGAAATCTTGATTGCAATATTCAGTTAGTCTTAGGATATTTATTGCAGTTTCTTAAAATGTTTGAGTTGATAGCTCTTCCTTTGAAATACCATCATTTAATTTAGGAACAGTAAGGGTATAGGAGATATACAGGTTAGTATTTCAAAAATAGTTTTCTTGTTTTATTTGGAATGCTAAGGATATTTACAAGATTGCAGCTGTATTTCTGCTAAAAATGTTCTCTGTCACCTTCTCCCCCTTCCCCAGCTGGGATCAGGATGTATCAGTCAAGAATCAGTGGACTAAACTGATTGCTTTTTATGTGATTCAAACATTGTAAAATGGTAAAATATTAGGCTCTCGTGTTGTTTTATTCCTCTACCAATGTCAATCTTCAATCTCTTTGAGACAGGAGTTAAATTTGTTAATGTATTTGTGGAGTAACTACCATAATTGGTTATATACCAATAGGACTCATAGATGCAACTACAATAATAATAAATCTCCACAAAGCTTTATCATTCAGCTGTTGTTACTGAAAAAGGTTTAGCCTGTTGATTTAATGTATACTGAAATCTCTATCCTCCTTTCACTGTTGCTTTATATTTTCCTCTTCAGAAAAGGCAGATATTGGGAAAGTAGATTAATCCTTACTAATCATACTAATTTTTTTAAAAAAGAAATGAAGAATTAGTTAAAATAGCAGTGGTGAATTAAAACTTTGAGGACGAAGTATTCCAGTAGAAAGGTTTGGTTAACAGACCATGATTTGTTATTATTGTTATTAATTATTATTATTGTTAATAATAATTATTAATATTATTACTATTGGGGACGTTATTATTTTTCCTCCACTGATCTGTTATAATCATTTTCCATTCACAACTGGAAAAACAAGATGTTGCATCTTTACGACCCTTGTAGTTTTTATGAATGTGGTAAGTATGATGGTGAAGGCTGTTTGCACTCACTCATATCTTCTTTTCCAGTATCTCTTCTTTTCTTTCCACCAGGTTTATAGGCATTGTCTGTATTCCATTGTGTTCCTTCCTTCCTTTCAGATTAGTATTCGTGGCATTGCTAAAAGATACTTATTTATAAAAACTTAGTGTATGTTACATTTATGTTTCCCTGATCTGCTGTGATGTTTTGTATTCTAATGCTGTAAAAAACACCAAGCAAGGGTAAGAAACATTTGGTAATCAATGAAATCTATTTTGTGGGTGCTGTGTTATTAAGCTGCAATCACTGAAGTTTTTCATGTATGGATTTCAGACCTCACACCTGTAAGAGAAATTGTTCTTCCTAAGATTGCATACTATTTTCACAGTACAGTTCACACTCTTCTGTTGCCAGAAATTTGTTATTTTTTGGAATTCTGCTGGAGAATACAGTATTGTTTCCTAAGGCTTCGTTAGAAATTCTTATATACAAAAATAGCAGGTTTGTGAGGCTGTCATTTCCTGGGAGAAATAAGAAGGTGGGGGAGTACAAAAAATTCACACTAATTCAGACTTGTCCCTTTTAATTTAGACTCCAGTATATGTATTAGTAAAAGTTACAGTTGGGGAAATCCATTAAACCAGAAAATTTTCTGGGTGTCTATATGGGAAAATTCTTTAAAATTATGATATGGAAATATAACTGATTGTTCCTCTTACTGGGAAGAATATTTTTCATTTTTGTGTTGTGTGTTTTTGTGCTAACATGAACTATATCTTACATTTTATTTAATCTACAATCAGAGCTATTTCATCTGTCCAAAGAAGAAGCCTAAGGCACAGCAGGTGGCAGTCAGTCATTTACCATTACACTGAATTTTTTTCATACCCCCCCATTTGTTTAAATTTTATGTTGAAGAAAAATGTCTGTATTTTAGTTGTACAGGCAAGTGATAAGGATAAATGATTCTAAAATGGATCTCTTCAGAATAATACAATAGGATCCTTCCTATTTGCTGTATGATTTTTATTTATTTATAATGCAACATTGCATGAGCTTCTGCGAGATTGAATTTAATAATCTGTGTAGTGTGTTTTGAGATACTCAGGTTTGAAGTGCTGTAGAAGCATAAAACGTTAATGTTTTGTCACGCAACTTTTCACTCCTATTTTAGGATAAATACAGTTGGAGATAAGCACATTAGATTCTGTCTGGGATTGTGTATTATTAATAAAAATATTTTCTAATACTGAATAAAACGCCACTGAAGACAATAAAAAATACCTTTTTGTTCGGTGGGCATTGGGCCATTCACTCCTGACCTTGCAGTGACTAATATTAAAGTACAAGGAGTCCTCAAAATCAGCTTATTTACATGCTCAACTATTTAGTTACCTACTGGTGTTTAGTGTTGAGTTATGCCATTTCTAAACACCTTGCATAATAAAATAGTCATTTAAAATTATTTGTGTCAAGATGACAATGGGAACACGGTTCTGTGTTACCACACCTCGTCTACTTGTTAAATACCCACAATGAGTTTAAAAAAAAATCTTAAATCAATGGCACTTTTTCTCCAAGTGGCCTATATATCTAGAGTGAAATGAGGATGAGATAGTGTCATGCAGCTGACCTGCAGTGGCAGTAGGGACAATTCAGTTTTAGTGTCCACAGCAACTTGATGCATGGGTGCTCTTCAAAGTCCCTACTACAATATCCAGGTAACTGTTGTCATCTGTAAGAGGTAGTAGCATGTTATGGAATTACAACTGCTTTTCTGTGCATGTGTAGATGTTCCCTTCTGATACACAACCTAGGGTATCCTGGGCCAAACGTAGAGTTACAAATTAACAGTGACACAGCCACATGATTTGACACTATTAGTAGAATTAGAATGTTATGTATGTATCTCCTCAAAATTATAGACTACAATGTTCCCACTGCTTTGACGAATGTGCCTGTTAACTGTCATTTAACACATGCTCCATTTAGGGAACACCAAAAGGTTTTCTTGATTAGTGAATGATTGCTATCCACACCTACTGAAGTTTTTACTAATAAAATTTGAAATCACTGCCAGCCATCAAATGCTGTATTTATTCATATCCTATAGAAAAAGTAATTTTCTGGTTTTGTTATTTCCTAATTAAAATATACAGACATTACTGTAATAGAAAAAAAACAAGAACTTTTTAATAATTTAAAGTGAAATACATTAATTTGTTTCTGATTAACAAATCATTATTTTTGGGGTGAATTATTTCCAGCGAGACTTGTAGTATATACCAGAGACAAGCATATGTTGTCCAAAAAGTAAGAATACTTGTAATCAACTACAAGACAACAGCAGTAGAGTTTGGACTTTTTGCTGTAAGGACCAGAGCTTAAGCTGATAAACTCTGCTAGAAATGGGAGGGGGGATGGGAGACTTAACTGACAGAAATCTGAAGAGTGGAGAGGTGTGTGCAGGAATCTGGAAGGATTCTGGATATGGATCAAAGGCAATGTCAGACGTCTTGTAACTGCAGACAGACAGGAGAAAAAAGGAGACCTCTGGATCAGGCATATGGCTTCAGAGTATGTGATAAACTAAACTGCAAGATACCAATGTAGTTGATAGCTCTGTACCTGCAAGCGATGCACCCCAAAATCCTCATCTCCTGAGGATGCTCTGAGAACATGTCCTGGCTGCCTGTTGGCATGAGGTACTGGTACAAATCTATTCCCTATATGAAGTTACTGCCTGCACAAAGGATGTGGGCAGGAGCCGGGACACTTGGGCACACTTCAGATCATATCATAACCACTTCTGAGTCTTAGGCCTTCCTTTATGCTTAATATTTCTCCAAATATTTCAGTGAATGGTTGTACCTGCTATATGCTATTATGTTTCTTATAGGATGCAATTTTACAAAAAAGTTACAATAGTTCTGACAGCTTCCACTTTTAAAAAATAAATTAGGTCTTAAAATGTTTTTTTGGACCCACTCAAAATGAAATTTTCTGCCTGAAATTATGTTGGTTTAAACCAGCATATTACAGTCCTGGTTCAGTACTGTTGTTATGGTCTTTTAAGATTAGACCTATCAGTATTAAAAACAAACAAAAAAACCCCAAACCAAACCCCAAACCCTTTTTGTTTTATATAAAGAGGATAATAAGACCTTCTTTTTGACCATGTGAAAATGAGACAAGATTGTCACATTTGGTTGGCTATTAGAAAACACAGGTTCAGATCCTGTACAGGTGGTCTCAGTCACTTTGTGAAAGAAGATCACTTCCCTCTCCTTCAGATATCTCCTTTTTCTATTTCAGACTGCTTGACTGGATTGTAAAGATTGATTTAGGTGAGGTGTTACTAAAGGGACATAAAGTCATCATCTTCTGTGTTATGTGACTCTGTTACAGGACAGTGCAGTGGCTGTCATCGTGAAAGCTGGTCACTTAGCTTTTCAGTGTCAGTGGGGGGGCGTTCAAATTCTACCTGGGCTACAGACTTCCTGCATGACCTTCAGAAAAAATGAACTTCTTTATAACACAGTTCCCATTTCTAATGGAAATAACATGTCTTTCCTCTGGCTCTTTTCCCATGGTGTCTGTTCAGGTTGTAGTCTCTGTGTGGCAGAGTCTGGGAGTCTGCTTATTGATCTATACACTAGACTACTATGAGGGTTCTATGCAATATCATGAACTAAAAGAGATATAATGTGTTTCCATCTAACAGGTTGTAATATAGGAGATTTGAAAACCTTGATCCAGGAATGGATTTCCCGATTCCTTTAAAGATGATAATTTTCATACAATACATGCATCCTTCTCAGGGCTACCAGTGTAAGATTTATATTAAGAAATTTTACCTTTCCGAAGACCTTTAAGAAACCTAGTGCCAACAAAAAAAGTTTCTATTAAATTTTTGAAAGTAACAATTTTCTTAAGTGCAGCATAAACAAAACATATGTTTGTGTGTAACATTTATTAAAAGAAAAACAACTCCTAATCATTTAGGAGTTTGCACAATGCATATAGCTACAGTTTTTCAGTACAATGCTTGGCCAGTTAACAGTTCAAATATATTATATCACAACAAATCATGGAGTAATCTAGCTTTTTATTTAATAATAATTAGGTCCCATAATGTAAACAACTGAGAGGGAAACTGAGAATAGTAGGTGTACCATTTCCTTTCTGGCCAAGGCATGTATATTCTAAATGGAATTATTTCTTTCCAGCAGTACATTGTAATTGTGCACCCTTTTATTTGTGTTTTACTTTTCAAGGCATTTTCTCAGAAATAAATGTATTGACCCCACTAAGAACCATATGCTTTAAGAATGTGTAATTTTAAAAGCATGCTTTAGCAAATATTAAGGAATTTTTTACCTGAATACTATCCATACTTTATTATTATGATAGAAAAATATGAGGAAGGTTTCAGTAAGGTCCTTTGTTTAGGAAAGTCTGTGATTTTTAGTTTATTGTGTTCAGTTTCTGTGTTGCTGAGAGGCTGTAAAGCTAGGGTATGATAAAATTAAATTTATTTGGTCTTTCAGGTCCATCCTCTACAAAGACATATAAACATGCTGAAATTTAAATTGAAATTATTTCAATAAAATCAGTGGGTTTGCAGCTAACCGGGTGCATGAGCATAGTTTTGTTATATCAGAAGCTTAGGTTCCTGAGCAGATTGGTTTTGTTCTCTTTCTGTGTTGTCATTAATAGACACATAAATTCAAGTCTTTTCCATTTTTACTATTGTTTCAGGTAATAATTGCCCTTGCAGAGAAAAACCGGTCCCACATCCCTTACCGAAACTCTATGATGACCTCAGTGCTAAGAGACAGCCTGGGAGGAAACTGCATGACTACCATGATAGCAACACTCTCTATAGACAAAAGAAACATAGATGTATGTTATTTCCATCTATTTTAAAAAAAAATGTTTTTACTTCTCTAAAGATCCTGTTCCCTTGACTTTTATTACAGTTTGCATTTCAAGTGTGTATGCTTTTATTCCTATCCTTACAAAAAAACATTTTAACTTTGTTTCTGGGAGGCAATTTTCTCAGTAGAAGTTGCAGTAGGATGGGGGCAAATCCTTTTTGTGAGATGTGCATTACTCTAAGTAATCTCAAATCAAGGAGCAGTTGGGAAACAACTTGAACTAGTAATTAACCTTTCTTTTTTTTTTAAATTTACTGTTCTTCTGGTGAATGAATGTTAGACTTGTGAAAAGGCATTTCCAAGGATTTTTCCAGGGGACATATGGGTAAGATCTATAAACAGATTATGGATCACACTGAAAGCCTTGGCAGAACTTCTGTAGACTTCTTTAGAGTTGAGATTTCATTCAGTATGGTAGACAACTGGAGAGTTCATTGAGAGAGAGAGGGAACTGGGCGGGGTGACTTGGGATTTTTGGAAATTTTTCAAATAGTTTTATCTCTCTTCACCAATTTCCTGCACTGGAGTTATACGTAGTGATGTTTTCTTCTCTTTGTTTACCAAAGTGTGTTGCAATGTGAATACATAGTACCTTGCTCAAAGCCATTTATGATCTATTTATTTCCTGATTTTCCATAACATCAAAGCACTGTAATGTGAATAAACAAGAAAAAAATCTGCTAAGACTAAGACTGTTTTCTGAAATACAGTGGAAAGCATTATACTAAAAGCATAATTCATCTAGTTGAAGACTTTTTTTCTTTACAAAATGGACTTTGTTGTTAAATGAAAACAGATTTTTCAGACTTGTAAACATGTAATTATGCAAGCATAATGTCTGGTTACAAATGCAACTGGATAAGTTTGTTAATAAATTTTTTTTTTCAGGCGTGTGGGATAAGCACCCTTTCGTATATCAGTTCTTCAGGTGTACATATCTCACGTTGCAATCTGGGGTTCTTTTTTGGGATTGTTTAGCCCAAAGAAATTATCTAGAGTAGGCTACTGACAGCTTTCTTGTTCTTGATTTAACATATACTATCTACACAACAGAGCTTCTTCTCCAAAAATAAATAGAAATGTCCCTACCCTGCTCCCCAGAATCTGATATGTGTGAGTCATATTAGGACAGATGTTAAGTCAATTACTAAAAGTTAGAAAATTAAGATAGCTGCATAATTTTAATTTGGAATCCTCTAAGTCATTATACATAGCTGTGTTTAGATCATTTTTGTATTTGTTTTTTTCCATTGGATATACATTTCAATCATAAAGGAAGCGCAAGACAGATTTGCCCCCCAGTATGAATTGAAGTTGTGTAATAAAAGTAACTTTTTAAAGTCCTAGATTTGTTCCTTGCAATGAAAGCAATGAGGCACAGAATTCAAAGTAGGAAAGGGCACTCTTATGAAGAGAACTACTAGATTATTATCTTAGAGAACTAGATTGTATTCCTACTTCTGTCAAAGAGTTAATATACAACTACTCACCTCACCTATATTACACTTTTTGTGCTAGTTTTGTAGAGTGCTTTGAAAGATCTTGATTCTGAGTTGTAGATATATTAATTATTATAGCTGTAACTGAAGTGGAATGGAAGCTGTTTTGAACAAAAGATCATATAATAATCAATATTTTTTTTTTACTTTTTACTTCAGCTTCCTGTCTGTTTAATCATTCCACCTACTTGCAGCAAAACAATAAATAGAGGTACTGTAATGATAAGCATGGCAGAAAAAAATTGTTAAGGAATTAGTAGCCATCAGCTTTAATTATCATTTTGATGGCATAGATCATAAGCTTACCTGTTGAACACTGAAGACTGAATTGATTAGCTACTCATTAATTTAACATATGCTTCACACTGAACAAGGTAACGAGGTCTGGTGGAAATGTATGTATGTGTACTGTACATATAATTGTACTTAATACATGTATAGAACATATTAGCTAATCATCATAACACAGGAACTGTACAGCAGAGGTAAACAGAGAGTCCAGCTCTCTTAATTGTAAGGCCTTCCTTTCCTTTCCTTGAAAACTCTTCTTTGATTCTGTGTGTACATCATCAAATCATACAATGTCCTGAGTTGGAAGGGACCCACAAGGATCATCAAGTCCAACTCCTCTCCCTGCACAGGACAACCCCAAAACTCACACCATGTGTCTGAAGGCATTGTCCAAGTGTTTCTTGAATATCGTCAGGCTTGGCGCTGTGACTGCCTCCCTGGGGAGCCTGTTCCAGTGCTCCACCACTCTCTGGGTAAAGAACCTTTTCCTAATATCCAATTTAAACCTCTCCAGCACATCTCCCTGCCATTCCCTTGGGTCCTGCCATTGGTCACCAGAGAGAAGAGATCAGCGTCTGCCCCTCTTCCTCCCCTTGTGAGGAAGCAGTATGCCATGATGAGGTCTGCCCTCAGTTTCCTCTTCTCTAGGCTGAACAAACCAAGTGACTTTAGCTGCTCCTCATGAGCCAGCCAATGGTAGTTCTGGTTTCGATCTATTTCATATTTAAGATGAAGGTCATGGTGAATCATATCCTAGAGATGCCCATTTCTTTACATTGGCAGCAGTAGTATCTTTCATCATGCAACCCTAATTCAGATACCACACCTGCAAGCACTGAAAGAGACAGAAGTCCTATGGAAAAAAGGAGTATGTGATCATATATTTAAATTGGTATTTTCATGTGTTGGAGGACTGGAAACTGCAGAATTTGATTCTGAAATACAAGACTGTAGCAGTAGTAAAGTTCTCTTAATGCAGGCATTATGTGTAAATTCTTACATTTCACATGCAGATTGGCACATCTCAGAAAATTTTATCATACAGTTTATCAAGCCTCCTTGGAACTTCTAAGACTGGTGCATGGCATGTTATTCTTTGAGGTAACTGAGAACAATTGCTGGCTTTTTATTCATTAGGTAGATAAGTTCCCTAGCAGGGTCTGGCATGTGAGTATCGGCTGATCTCAAAGGACGGAACAATACTTGGGGATCTTCAGTGTCATTCTGTGCCCTAGATGAGAGTATGCACTGGTTGTCACAGAGTTTCCTCCACAACCTCAGCCTTGTATCTTCTTTTTTCTTTTCTACGTTCCTGCCCTCTTGCACCTCATCTTAGCTCATCTGACAATTTTTGATCTGGTATCATAGTCCTCCTCCTGTATGTCTCTTAGTTCCAAGTCTCCCAACTTTTTTCTCATTTGTCCTGGACTTCCACTCTTCTTCCCTTTATCTTTTTTCCCAGCTTCTTTTGCGTAGGCTTCCCTAGTCCCTTTCTCATTTAAAAAAAAAAATAAAATTTGGTTTTAGTTGACCTTTGCATTTTCTCATAATACAAAATTTTTTACCTTCTGAATAGTGCGGCTTTCTCATCCTTTAGTGCCAGCTGGGGACTCATTTGAAACATAGTTGATCAGGGGATTGACTAGGTCAATAAAATACATACTATGATTTGACTGTTTAATATGTCACTGTCATTAACATGCTAACTTATTTTTCATTATATATTGTTGTTTTGGACTATGAAATGGTAGATTAGTTCTGTAACATATCCAAAAAACCAGAAACTTAGTTCAATGGCTTCATTAGCCGTCTGTTCTACTTACCTGGTGCAAAGCTGACTGACTTTATTTTTTTTTCTCTCTTTCTTTTTTTTTTTTCCTTCTAGGAATCTATATCAACCTGCAGATTTGCACAGCGAGTTGCTCTTATTAAGAATGAAGCAGTTCTTAATGAAGAAATTGACCCCAGACTGGTGAGTTGACTGGGGAGAGAGGGAAGGAGATTGCTTTTTTCAAGTTGTAATAATAAATAATAGTCAAATGGATGTTGAGGATTTTATACTGAATCATTCCATTAAATTGTTTTTAGATGCAAGTTCCAATTTTTTCTAATAAAATAACTATTATTTTTATTTTTTTTCTTTTAGACATAATTATAATTAAATGGACCTTTATAAAATCCCTAACGCCTTTCTCAGCTCTTAAGGTATCTGAGGAGCAATGGTCACTTTCACCATTATCTTTGTGTTGCTTCTGTTAAGGTGTTAGTTTCTAAATCATAGTCACAGATAACTGAATGTCCCTAAAACTCCTAAAAATTCTACTAAGATTATTTAGTCACTTGATGGAGGTATGCCGCTACACTGAAACTGTTCGTGGATTAAAAAGCTAAGAAACATACAGCTACAGTCCTTCCTTGAGATTGGTCCAAGGAACACTTTAGCTAGGAAGAAAGAATTCTGTGAAGTTAGCATTAAGAAAAAAGGAAGACAAGTAAATGAGATGTAGAAATAGGACTTCCACACTAAAGCATTAGGCTGATGTTCATATCCCAAAGAGTCATGGAGGAGCTCTGCAGAATGCATTGAGGATTTAGGAAGTACAGAGAATCCACATTGGTAAAGCATGAAGCATTGCCAAATAAAGAAAACAAGTTTCTTTTGTTGTGCCTAAAAAAATGTGCTTTATTTTTTCTTTCTAGTATTTGGTTAGTCTTTCCTTTGAAAGATTTTATATGCCTCTAACTTGTTACATACTAGATTTGCTCAAAGGTGTACTTTGTAATTAAATTCTACTATACTAAGGCCTTTGTTAGTTAATTTAATGTCGTTTTCTTCATTACCTAAAAGATTTATTTCCTTTGTAAATATTAAGTGCACCTATGAAGGATTGAATAATTCAACACTGCATTGCAGATAATGATAGTTACTGGACCAGCTGGGTTGTGTGCTGTATATCAAAGTTGTTTTCTGATATGGGAAATGTCTGACTAAGGTTGCACGAGTCATGCCAAAGCTGCATGTATGGATATAATGAAGAAAGAACTACGGATGCATTTCAGCATACCCTCTGTCTCTGTGACAGAGACATCAGATGAAAAATAAGTTCATGTTAAGCTATTATGTTATTCTGTTTATATATAAAGAGGCAATATTTAAAACATAGTTTGTAACAACAGAATTATAAATTTGAACTATAGCTTTTCACCTCTAAAAATATAAAATCTGAATGAAATATCCTAATTTCAGTGGTCCTGTATGTTTTATGATATACTAATCGCATGGTCATCCTTTTTAATGGGCAAAATTATTACCGTATTTCTAGATTTCTCATGACTAATTTGTAATTACAAGTTTTATGTATGTTGTTCTCATATGACCTTCTGAACTGGCTAGGAAACGCTTTCCTGTTGAATGCCGGACTGCAGAATGCTAGGTTATAAAACATAAGAAGCATTTCTTGTCTATAAATTGGGGGATTAGATGGTTGATTATTTCATTTGTTGTTACTTGATGGTAATTAACATATTTCAGTTACTGTTAATGTTTGAGCTTTTATTTTCTTTTGTCTTGTGAAGTTCAAAGGGAATAGGAGATTCGTCAGGTTTTCTGCTGATTTTCTTATTTTATTATTAGTGTTTATATTTTTCTTTCCAAACAATTTCTAACACTAACAGCATTACAAAAGAAAAAAAAAGAGCCGCCAAATAATAAACAAAGAAACCCAGTAGCACTGAACAATTTCTTCATTTCTGTCTGTCTGTCCTTTTGGTTTTTTTTTTTCTTTGTAGGCTTTATAGTAGCAAATTATGCAAAACATTTCTTCCATGGCCACAGAAGCCTTTGATTGAGGTGGAACACATGCAGGCTCCTGAACATTTACTACATCCTGTGGGGCTATACTCCATGAGTTTGGTATGTCTCGCTCTGCAGGATCATTTAGCAAGTAAAGCAATAGTGGACTCGTGAGAGTTAGAAAAACATCCCTTTTTGTGGAAAAGGCAGAGGAACACAGGTACCCAGACTTTATATGGCTCTGTGCTCTTTGTGGAATTTGTTGCCCATTTTAACGACCTAAAGTATATTCCAGGGTGCAACCTGACTATTCAGTAAAGTGCTGGATTTAAGATTTTTATCATAAAATCAAGTGCCATTTTTTACAGTATTTATCATCTCTAAGTTGAATGCATGCTTTATAAAGAGAGTCATAATACCTCTTGATAGCTCTGAGTTAAGTCTGACTGTTCTGTAAACATTATTCTTCATAATGGAGACTTCCTGACTCTGAATCTTGCTAAGAAGATGAACTTGCACCCATTGCACTTTTTAAGAAACTCAGCTTTGAACCTCTCTCACTCATGACCAAAGGATTTAGTTTAAACTGAAAACGAAACTGTTGAGCCCAAATTAAATTTAGTCTCCTCCAGCATTCATTTAAATAGGGATTATAGGGATGCTGTTTACCACTGCAGGGAGGAAACACGGGCAGCCAAAGCTCAGTTGGAATTGAAGCTGGCCAGCACTATGAAGGACAACAAAAAGGGCTTTTTAAAATACATTAATGGCAAAAGGCAAGCCAGAAATAACATTGGCTCGTTGCTTGATGAGAATGGTCACCTCACAAACAGGGACATAGATAAGGCAGAAACATTTAAAGCTTTCTTCGCCTCAGTCTTCTACACCAGTGGTGGGCTCTGGGACCCCCAGAGAACCATGGCTAGAGAACTATGACTGTGGGAATGGTAAACTCCTAATAAACCCTGAACTTGTGCAGGACTTGCTGCTCCAGCTAGGTCCCTAAAAGTCAATGGGGCCTGATGGGATCCATCCAAGGGTACTTAAAGAGCTGGCTGATGTCATAGCAAGACCTCTCTTAATGATTTTTCAATGCTCTTGGGAATCTGGAGAGGTCCCAGTTGACTGGAAGCTGGCAAACAGTGTCCCAGTCTTCAGGAAGGGCAACAGGGATGACCCTGGTAACTACAGGCCTGTCAGTCTCACTTCTGTGCCTGGCAAAATTATGGAAAATATTATTCTGGGAGTTACTGAAAAACACCTGAAAGACAACACTGTCATCGGTCCCTGCCAGCACGGGTTGGCAAGGGGGATGTTCTGCTTAACAAACTTGATTTCCTTCTGTGACAAGGTTACCCACCTAGTTGACCAAGGGAAGCCAGTCAATGTCATCTTTCTGGATTTCATTAAAACATTCGATACTGTCTTTCACAGTATCCTCCTGCATAAACATGTAATACAGTGGGTGAGCAACTGCCTGATGGGTCTGGATCGAAGGGTTATCCCTTGCATGCAGGACTGGAAGGAATACTAATTAGATTTGCTGATGACACAAAATTGGGAGGAGCTGTTGACACTTTTGAGGGCAGAGAGGTCCTGCAGAGAGATCTGGACAGACTGGAGAGCTGGGCAATCACCAACCATATGAAGTTTAACAAGGGCAAGTGCTGGATTTTACACCTGGGGCACAGTAACCCAGGATGTACATATACACTGGGGAATGAGAGGCTGGAGAGCAGCTCTGCAGAGAGGGATCTGGGGGTTCTGGTTGACACCAAGTTGAACATGAGCCACCAGTGTGCCTTGGCAGCCAAGACGGCCAGCTGAGTCCTGGGGTGCATCAAGCACTGCATTGCAGCCCGTCGAGGGAGGTGATTGTCCCACTTTACCCTGTGCTGGCGTGGCCTCACCTTGAGTACTGTTTGCAGTTTTGGGTGCCACAGTATATTAAGGATACAAAGCTACTGGAGAGTGTCCAGAGGAGGGCCATGAAGTTGGTGAATGGTTTAGAGGGAAAACTGTATGAGAAGCGGCTAAAGTCACTTGGTTTGTTCAGCCTAGAGAAGAGGAAACTGAGGGCAGACCTCATCGTGGCCTACTGCTTCCTCACAAGGGGAGGAGTAAGGCTGCCCTTCCTGCGCTGATCACTTCTTTCTGGTGACCAACAACAGGATCTGAGGGAATGGCCAGGGGAGGATTAAATTGGATATTAGGAAAAGGTTCTTCACCCAGAGAGTGGTGGAGCACTGGAACGGGCTCCCCAGGGAGGCAGTCACGGCGCCAAGCCTGACGATATTCAAGAAACACTTGGACAATGCCTTCAGACACATGGTGTGAGTTTTGGGGTTGTCCTGTGCAGGGAGAGGAGTTGGACTTGATGATCCTTGTGGGTCCCTTCCAACTCAGGACATTATATGATTCTATGACTCTAAAATTGAAAATATTATGCTTCTGTAGATTTTTTGTCTTAATAATTAAAATTAGTCTTTTATCCGTATCCTGAAACTGATATTTCTGTTTTTGTCAGACTGAGGTTAATCATGCTAACAGATTTGAACATTGAACAGGGATGGTACTACCAGTTCAGTGTTCTGCCTTTTTATATTCCAGCTCCAAATTTTATTTTATTTACCCAGTAATTGGCACAGACTACATCAGTGTATGTCACCAGAGTGACTAAAATCAGGTTAAAATGTTTGGCCTGCGATATTAATGAAGCAGTCTTGTAACATCTCTAATTGACAGTTCACCACCTTAATAGATTCTGAACTAAAATATTGTAAGTTAGCCTTTTATACTTTATAGTAACAGATGTGTTACCAGTAAGTTTAGAGTTAAGAGAAATAATCATATGTATGTTTAGAATATTTTTATTTTTAAAGTAAAAATAACTGTTCAAAGTTTAGAAAGTCAAGGTTAAATTTAAACATTAAAAGAAATACCAATGTTTGAAGGAATTTTAACATCCAGTCAAAATGTGTTGTCAGTTTCAACAATCTTATTTCTAGAAAGTGTGTGCAATCAAGAACGATTAATTTTTCCTTAAAAACGTTCTTCTCTTAAACACTTATTTTGCATATGGAATCAGTATACTCATATCGATCTAAAAATATCATTGGACTCCTGATACATATAAGCCATTATAAGGTGATGCATCATTAAAATGATCAATCATAAAGTATTCAAGAACTCACTCATTCATCTTTTAGACCTAGGGATTTGCATATTGTCCCTGCTTTGTAGAATTTGGCCTTGGGAGGCCAATGATTTGTAAAATATAGTTTTATACAGACATTTTTTCCAAAAGTACAGGCTCCAATAATGAACAACTAGAATTTAAAAATTTAGTACAGTTCTCCAAGTCACTTTCTTAATCATTACTACTCACCAATGCAATTTAATTTCATTATGTTGGTTTTTACTATTTACTTGTTAGTAACTGATATGTCCTGCAATTATAGTATGCTATAATTGTAGTAAGAGTGGAATGTTACATGAAAAAAAAAGAAAAGTTAATATTAAAATACTAAGATATTGTTTTGGAATTTCTGTTTCTAAAGGGAAGATTAAAAAAATTTACTTGGTGTGTAGTTGTCCGTTCTCTAACAAAGGTATCAGTTCTATTTTAAATGTATTTTCATTACTAACAGGCAAACTAATGAGTCAGAAAGCTCTTTTTATTCCTATGGCAAATTATTTTTCTCTTTTTTGCAAATAATCTTTTGAACTCTTTCTATACAGCCATGTCTTCTAACACATAGAAGTTACTGAGTTCAGAAGACTTTTCTTGTTTTCGTAAATGGAAAAGGAAAAAAAGTGTTCAGTGTATTTAAGGTATTGGGAGTGTTTTTTAAAAAGAGAAAACCAAAGTATAATATTTCCCTAAACTCAGACTTCTAATGCAAAAATCATAAACTAGCTATTAATTTGTAGGTGATGCTTAGTTTATGCCTTGCTGTTTGTAGATGATTGTCCAGCTGAAAAAGGAGATCCAGGAGTTGAAGGATGAGCTGGAGCTGGTGACTGGCAAGCAAAGAACGTCAGAGCTTTCGCAAGAAGACCTACTTCAGTAATGGCTTACATTGTTTCCATTTTCTTTTTCTTTTTTTTTGTGGTGATACTTTTCATCAGTTTCTTTCTTGGTATAAATATTTAAATTCATCTCAGAGTTTTAAACTTCTCTGAGTGAATAATAAAGTGCAGTTAGGTGCCAGGTTAGAATGGCAGTTTTCCACGAAAAGCTGTATGAGGCTGCTGGCTGTGATTTTGCAGCCTCAGCTTTGAGGAAGTGAAGTAAAGTAAACGCAAAAGATGGGAATGCCTGTCAGATGCCAGGCAAAAAGAAGTGTTGTATAATAGTGCAGAATAAAAAAAAAAAAAAACAGTCTCTCTCACAATTGGATATACGATCTGAGTAGAATTCAAGAAATATTCTTTGTGCTGAGAAATATCCTGCTGCAGTGTTAGTTTGACATAGGCCAAGAGAAAACTGGCATCTCTGATACACAATTAATCAATGTCTTAAAAGGCAAATGTTCAAATTTTTTCCTGAGCATACTATTGAAAGTGCATGATTAATTTACATAAGAGTTGTAACATCTCACAGCTTTTGTAACAGATCAGTACAGCATGTAAGAACTTTCTATGTATAATGCAGACGTATTCACTTAAGCCTAAACATTTACAATAACTAAATTCAGTTCCCAGCTTTGAAAAATTAATTGATTCTCTAGGATGGACCTATTTAATCTCTCTTTCTAATCTCATCTGTATAAAGAAAGTAATAACTGCATAGAGATTTTGTTTGGTTAGCCTATTAATAGTAACTAAGTTGAAGCTGTGAGAATTTTTAGTCTTATTTTAATTTCTCTTGGAACTGGTCCAGAAGAAAACTTCTAGTGCTAACAATTTCCACTGACATCCAGGAGATTCTGGAGACAGGAGGACAGAAGGACAAGCTTCTACCTCTTTTAGATTGTTGTCATTCTTAATTCTTGGTTTTGATTGTTTTGTTTTGTTTTAATGCAGAAAATAAATGACATCTGTATCAAGGATGAGGAGCTAGATAGCATTATGTGTATATACCTTTTACACCATTAATATGAGTGAATTTTCCACATAGGCAGTTACCAGTATAATCTTCTAACCAGAAATGTCCCCTCAGTTCCTACTGGGTTAATATTTATGTATCCTTCTGCCCAAAATTATGGGAGTCAAATGCACCAAGAACATTACAGACTAGCACTGGATGTGATAAAATCAATCTATAGGAAGAAAATGGAAGAAACAAGAACAGTGGAATATGCTTCTTTTCCTTTATATGCAAAATTAAATGGCCTTGTTAGCTAGTTTCTTTTTAACCTGACAGAACTAAGCCTTCAGAAGTTGAGTGACTCTCAGTGACTTTATTCAGATATACTTAAGTAAACTATATAGTAATTTAAAGATGTACTTCCCTAACATTATTGTAAAAATCTGTCACATTAATTTTCCACTGTGGTCTTGTTTGCTATTTAGCTTGTATAGGGAAACTGGGTTTTTGGAAATCATTTGGGTTTTTTAGGCCACACCCATGGATCTTACTTCTTAAGATTTCCTACCTGACTTTTTGCCATGAAAATGGCAATCTTACAAATAGGATTGGGTTCACTGCTGACAAAAATTTTTCATATGAATATGCACAGGAAACCTAGGAATATACCATCTGCATACAGTTGCACTATAACGTACATCTGGGAGACCTTGTTTCAGAAATATGTGAGTAAAAACTGTATCAGTTGTAAGTTTTTCTTTTTTATCTATATAGTACAATATATAGTCCGTTACATTGTCAGAAAAGGTTCTTTCTGAGACCATAGCGAGGAATTTTGCATCCTGTTCCTCCAGAAAGTAGCAAGGAGGAGACTTTAATGAGTTTCTACCTGTAATAAGACACAGAAAGAGAAATAACTTTCAAGGACCTCAGCTATGTTAGGACAACACAAAATTTTAAGTTTTTTAAAATTATCATTTCTTTATGTTTACTCAGACTCATGTAGCACATGTTCATTGTTTCAGAAATAGGTTCTTTCTTGGAACAAATGCTCTGCAATTAAAATACAGAACGGAAGGGCGTCAAACAACTAACTTTGTCAGTCGTAAATGCTATATAATGGCCTTGTTCAAAGCTTGTTATTTTTAATATACACTTAAAATGGAAAAATAATTGGGTATACAGTGTTTTTTATGGGTAGCATAGTTTCAAGCAGAGAACAGAAGATACTGCTGGAGAATAACTGTCATATACATGAGTCATACTTGTTTATTAATACTGTATGCTGTAGTTGAATGGAATGTTGGAAGATAAGTCAATCTTTTTCTGTAAATGGTTCAAGTGGGGGAAAATATCAAATGTCAGGTTTTATGACTTTTGCGTTTGTATGTGTCCTTGCAAGCAGAGTCTTCACACGTAAACAACTGATGTGGACTAAACACCCAAATGAAAGTATGATGAAATGATAGTATAAAAAGCCACTACTTCAATGAAAATATCTTTCTGTGGTTTTGAATACATATACATTTTGAGCTCACTTTCATATGGCGATAGTATTTGTGACCATGCTGGTTTACATCTGTCTAAGCCTCCTGTCCATAAATATCCTGAACATCTGTGAAAATCAACAGATAGCATCTAAGTGTTCTGTCTCCAGTTAGAGTCTATCAATGCATAACACAGCAAATCTTTATGACAGTTCTGTTTATTGAGACTGGCCATCTGAGTTTGGAGCTACTCATTATCTGAAGAGTTTGTTCACATTAAAGAATAAATATACAAGTGAGTTGTCCAAACAGAAGTATTGACCTAGATGAGGGCTGATACAATAATGATTTACTGTTACTGGAAAAAGCCTATGTTGCAGTTTGCATCTAATTTTGCATCTATAAAGAAACCTAAATAACATTACTTCTCAGGAGATATATTGATCAGATTGTTATGATGGACAGAATGGGGAAAGAAACATGGTATAGGTGATAATGCAACATACTGTGTTGCGCTTTATTTGGAGGTGTCTCCCAAGAATGGTCCTTAGGGGAGTGGTACTGTAGGGGGTTCCAGACAGAATAATCTCTTGGGGGGGGAGGGCTGATGCTTTTTTAATATTCCCAGAGAGGAAATTATAATTTGGGTCATTATGGATTTTGAATAGAATTTAGACCTTTCTGCTTAGTTAGGATGTCTTCTGCTTAAACTTAAATAAACTGTATCTCAACATGTATATATATGTGTGTGTATATACACGCACACATAAACAATCAAGTTTATATATTTCTTTTCAAAATTTTTGAGCTTTAACAAAAGTCTTACTGTGAATCATTTTATTACAAATAAGGTAATTAACTAGTAAGGAGAAATGTTACTAAATATAGTCTCATCAAAAATAGATGTGTTTTAATTCTTTTTCTGATTCATCATATGTATTTCAAGGGAAGTCAGAGTAAAATTAATTTTCTGAAAGCATTCTGTGCCAACTTTTTTATTTATTCTTTGATTCTGAACACAGATGATCCAAGGTACAAAACATGTCAATGAAAAACTCCAGGCATTTCAAATGAAATCACTGGGCTACTCAGTGCACTTAAGTGTTGCTAGGTGTTTGAAGTTGATATGTGAATAAGCTGTAGTTCATTCTTCATTGTTTTTTTCCTCACTTAAATCAAAGAAGTCTCTGCAGGGATATTTTTTTTCTTATTATTCATTTAATGGAAGGAAAAAAACATCTGTCAAATAGGCTTCCTCATAACCACTACAATGTCACATTGTCATTCACTAAGTTTCAAACAAAATGGAAAACAAATGGTCCTGACTTTTCTCATGAATGCTAAATTATAATACAATACAGCTTATAAGTCCTGTGAATAAAGCTACAGCTGACTGGAATTCTTACTTCAGAATTCTGTGTTAAATGGTAAGCATTTACATTACTATGTTGTATTTTTTACTTTATTATTTTATTTTCTAAAATGTTAAACATACATGAATCCTGTTGCTCTCATTTTGTTTACTTAAAAAGCACAGCATAAAAAATTCAGCGAGACTACCTAAGTGGTTCAGAACATAGTTCATAAAATGCTTCTAAAATCTGAATTGCTTGCTTTGGATCTTACCATCTACTTCCTCAGCTGTAAAGGGCTGATGTCTAAATATTCTTTGAGCTGGAGAATTAGTTTCTTGTTTGGCGGGGGAAGGAATGTTTTAAACTATTTTTTAAAAATTTAGAACATAACAACATACATCCCAAATAGAATGAAGTTGTACTCTCACAGGCTTCTGTATTGTGCTTTAGAATAGAATTAAATTAATTATTATTTTTTTTTTTGTGAGAAGCATGCCAAAAGTAAAAGGGAGAGTCCGTTTTGTTTGAATCCTTTGGGATTATTTTGTTGTTGTTGTTATAAGTTGTTATAAATGAGCTCATTAACAATTTTCAATGTGTGCCCAGAAAGTCAGGATTTTGAATCAGGGTCCTGTGTTCCAGAGCACCCACGCTTCCAGAGCCTTTGCCAGTTGGAATTCTCTAGGAACAGGACCGGAAGTACTGGCTTAGCACTTCAATTTATTAATAACTTTACCTTATTTCTTTCAGATACATATGTTATTACAGACGCTTCTATTTTTTACTTCAACAGTCATACATTGTTCATCTTACTCAAGTCCTGGATTTCTCATTACTTCTTTCTGTCTTTCATTTTTCTGTTTCAACATTGTGACATCTGTATGCTATCATGGTATTAACAATATTGCACTGTTGTACAATATAGAGCTTTAACAGTTACTCATACTTAAGCTGTTGAACAAATGGTTTCATTTACAAAGCAGAGCAAATGTTCTTATTTGCTGATGTCAGTGTTCAGTTTCAGTTGCAAGGTGGAAGAAATAGAAGCATATTACCTTGCCTTATGTCAACACAGCTTTGCAGACAGTGGATTTGTGTAGAAGTTAGCAGACTGACTGATACAAGCTGTGCAGGCAATAGTCAAGAGAAGAGAAGCTACCTTAACTATAAAATAGTCTTAAAATCTCACATTAACATCTAGCTTAGATGCCTGATTTAGAATGCTATTAAATCAATGTATTTCTCTAGAGGACATTTTTTCTCTTACATGTTATAAAATCTTTAGTGACAGCACAGGAAGTTCAGGGTCCCAGTGCAGGTACCTACACTGGATGCTTAAAGTAAGTGTAATACTTCCCTTTGATCTTGCTATTTTGTTGCAAGGTCACTGACCTAAAGAGTAGAAGAAAAAATCTTATATAATTTAAACTAATCACCTTTCACATTGAAACTATTGAGAGATAATTTAAAGTTTTTTTCAAGGATTAGCAAATCTGTTTTACCATGGGGAAAAATAGAGACTACATACTACGTCTTGTTTTCTAATGTTCAAAAGTCATCTGATGTCACATGGTTTCAAAAAAGATAAAGGAATATAGTATAACTCATATTAGCAAGGTTTGTGGATAAAAGATAGCATAGCTGAATTTGATAATTTAGATGTTTGAAAAAATCTTGGAGCCAATTTCCAAATATATATGTTCAAAAGTGATCAGAGCAGCTTTTTGAATCTCACTGAAATGCATTGAGTGCTTGGTCAGCTGAATTGCTTCTGCAATTACCACTAAAAACCTGTTTGCATCTTTTGGCATCTTAAATACTTTTTGAAAACCTTTTCTGATTCTTTACATCTAATTTATAACGTGACACTTGACACAACTTTTTCAAAACTACCTCTCTCTTCTATACTGTAGGAATGTCTCAGTGTTCAGCCGTATGAGTCCTTCTGACTCCCTTGAGTAGTTTTTATGCTTGTCCTATGTTCTTTCTTTTTCTTTCAAGTCCTTGCTACCTTCTACTTAGTGTTATTTATATTTTTCAAATTTTGATAAACTGAAAATTAGTTTTCTCTCGCTAATTTTAGATATACTCTAATGATTAGAATATGACTACTGTTATGACCACAAATATTAGCTGGTAGCGAGTAGCATTTCTTTACATATGTGCTTTTGGTTTGTAATTATAAAGTGTGGTTAAAGGAGGAAATTATCTACTCTGCAAGCTACTTGACATGTTTCTTCTCTGCAAAAACTTTGCATGTGTAGTATTAGCGTAGGCAATTTTTCCCTGTATAAGCTAGTCTTGGTCTTTTTATGGTCCATGCCAAATCTCCCCTTGACTTACTGATCCAAAGATTTAGATCTGTGTGCATTTCACCACTGGAATGAATGATTTTCAACTGTGTAGAACCTGTTTGCATCTGGTTGCCACATTGTAGCCTTCTAGTTCAGAAGAATCTCCTCACATAAGGAGTTAGCAAAAACAGCTTTGCTATATACCTAATTAAAAAAAAAAAAAAGGTGGATTATATCAGTAATAGGAGGTGCATGTTTCTCTAGTGTGCAATGCAAGTGTTTAATGGTACTCATTCATCTGTGTGTATGATACTACTTGTTTGATTGCTTTACAAAATTAGAAGATCTATTTTCAAAATTTTTACCCCCAAATAATTGAACTTAATATAAATGAAAAAAAAAAATCTAAACATTCCATGCCAGCTTGAATTTAGGTAATCTCTTTGGATGCCAACCTATTGGCTATGTAAAGAGGCAGCATATAAATCCTAATCGTTGCCTACAGAATTAACAAAATGCACATGGTATTCAAAACCATGTTTCTACTTATTATCAATAGGAAGGCGTGTGTTTTAGCTCTGTTATCAGTTATTTTATAAGCACTTGGCCCCCAGCTGAAAATATTAGATATTTAGGAATAGAAAGATAAGACCGTTTGGCCTAACAAACATGTTCGTATTAAACCAATAAATACCAGACAACTTGAATATTTATGAAAATCAGTTTATCTCCATGCATGTAAATCATTGACCATATTGCTGTGTTGTCTATTTTCATTTGTTCTTTTTACATTTCTAAATACGAGAACTTAAAATTTTTACTATGTCTGTACCTCTTTGACTTTGGGCTGTTTTTTGTTTTGTTTTGTGAGATATGACTTCCTCTTCAGGAACATTACTGTAGAGACATCATTCCAATCTTACTCACAAGCTTTATTTTCACCATTTATGAGAATTACTATCCATTCAGGCTTAAGAGAGACTTAAAGTTTAAAGGTTGTAGTATTTGCTTGTGGAAGTATAGGATTCACTTCATTATACTCAATGGTAAAAATTTGAAAATCTGAAGCATTTGTTTTCAAGAATAATTTAGGTTTATAGTACTTTGCTTTCAGCTGATTTCCAGTGGTATTTCTGAGGTTTTCCAACTCATTATCTTAGGCTTTTTAAGGAGTTTAGGTTAACATCTTCCAGGATCAGTCCCCAGATATATAATATCATTGCGTTAAAAATTGTGGACTTGTGCATGATTTATAGTTCACATAATCTAATATGCTGGGAATCCCTTAGGTATCTTGGTATAATTGCGTATTTCATGGGTGCACAAATTAAGGTACAGACAAAGGAAGTGAAATGTCTGTGGATTTAAAAAAACAGTATTAGGGTTTACATTTCCGTATTCTCATTTAATTTTCTATTGCCTGGCTATAGGAAACAGTCCAATCATTTCTGGACTACTTTTTGTCTTTGAAGAATTTACTACGAAAACAAGAAATTGAGAATACTAGAAAATTACCCCCAATGTTTTGTTTTGTTTTGTTAAATACACAATGTGGGAGGAGGGCTGCAATAAAATAAAGATTTGCATATTTTATCAAAGTTCATGAAGACCTACTTCTGTTTCACTTTACCTCACCAAGAATATTGTGCCTGGGGTTTGTTGTTTTTTGGGGGTTGGCTTTTTTTTTTCTTTTTTTCTCTCACAGTTATTCTGTAGGAGTTAGGTGAAGGAATGTCTGGCAGAAGTGTCAGTTCAGCTTCATCTGTCTGACTGACTGCCATTGAGAATGACTCCTGGGAAGCAAGAGGTGCCTCAGAACCTAGCCTTTAGTTCCAGAAGAAGTCCTAAAAAAAAAAAAAAGCAGAAGTTCTGTCACTTGCAGCAATTAATTTAATTTCACACGTAATTTTGTTTCTTAAAACACAGTTGCTACAGTAATTCAATACCATTATTTACAGACTGGTTTCAAATGTATTTCAGTTTACAGGATGAAACTGAACCTCACAGCAAATTTGTAATATGCAACTTTATTATTGCTTGACTTCCTCATACATACACATGTAAACACTTCAGTATAAAGTGTATTATGTTTAGACTTTTTCATTCTGTTACAATCAGTAGCAGAAAGAGGATCTTTGTTTTTCAGTTGTTTTTTTCAGTTGTTAGAGCACTGTATAGATATTTAAAGTGAAAAAAAGTGTAAAAATCTCCCAGACTGTAGAAGCAGAAGACTCTCAAGGAGTTATTGCTCTTACTTCCCTGCTCTAAGACTGCACCAAATCAATGGAGCCCATTCCAGGGCTATATTAATAAAACTATTCTTACAAATATCTACTGGGGGAATTGTACAAAGGCTTAAGTAGCCAGTACCACTCTTTAGTTACCCTAATTATTTCACCCAGGACTTAACCCACTTCTGTTAAATTAGAGGTTAAGCAGTCATTTCTGGATACAGAATACAGCATTATCATCTCTATATGTCAATTATGTGTTAGGCAATTGCTGTCATGTCCACTACCCATCAGTAATGTACTACAGCTTTTCTCAGGGCAAGCTTGGAAGCATTGTGTGCACTTCATCTTCTTTGTCATGCCATTAACGACAATGCCTGGAAAAACCTTCCCTTTCGTCTCCTGTCCTTCATAACATTATTGATAAAATTTGCTGCTTAGAATCTCCATGGTCTTCCCATACTGATGCACATTTGAAGCTAACTTATGTGGTTAGCTCTTATTAAATATAATGGCAATTCTGCTTCAACTATCAAGCATTATTAGATTAATAGATTCATAAAATATGTGGAGATGTGGAGTTACTTTTTTTAATAACATAAGCATCATTATTAAATGTAAAAATAATTTTCAAAATTAATATATGAAGAAAAAATTGATCTGGAGTATGTTACTAATCGGAAACCTATTGCAAAAGTCTAAGTAAGCAGGCTTCTTCAATTGAAGCAACCTCTCCAACTACCTCAAATTTCTCAGTAGCTTCTTTGCTTGCAGCCTATTTTTCATAAACTTGGATCTCCATTTTGCTTGTCACAGAGTTTGCAGTTGACACACAAAATTAGTTGTTCTTTAAGCAAACTTAATTTTGATACATAATATACTGTGTCAGTGATCAGGGGTTAAAAGGAAAGCTCTCCCAGAAATGAATCATGGCATATAAAGCAAGGTCAAAATGAGTCCTTCCAAAACTGTGTTTTGAGACCATGCATCCTGCGTGTTATTGAGAGCTCTAAACTTTGAAAACATACTCTCAGTTGGCTAGGAGTGCTTTTCTGATGCATTTCAGCTGTGTAATTTGCATTTGGGTTCATACAAACATATGACTGATTCCGAAGTGGATTTTTTTTAGGAAGATGGAAGTCTGTTATTTAATGAACGGGTAAAACTGAAGTAGCACAGTGCTCATCTAATCATTCTGGGGTTGGTCTGTCAGAAAAATTGCATGGAATCTAAAGTCATGTGGATAGAAAGCTTTGTGATTTATGCGTGGCCTAAATGGTAAGCAGGCTTCATTAAAAAAAGAATTCCTGAAGAATGGAAAGTAACAGAAAAGAAATGAAGTTGATAAAGTAAAAGCTGTCTGTGAGCTGCAGTACAGTGTGTTTAGACTCTTTGCAAAAAAAAAAAAAACTATAAAAAGGGAAATGCTAGACCAAGAATTCAAGCCTGATTCACAGTCACTATCCAGAGAGCAGTGTTAGTTTAACATGTTTCCAGCCCAGCTGTTTATGACTGGTTTTCTGTCAGTTTTCTACCCAGCACCAGCATAAGAACAGACTTGTTTGACACAGCTTGTGTTTTTCAGAGTCTGATATCATGATTCAAACTCACCTGTATCAGCACTGTAATACCTTTCTTTATGTACTATGTTAATATGTATAAGACCACTATCGAAATGAGTTTTAAAGGAATCTCATAAATGATGTGATACTGTACCCTTGGCATTGACTTAGAAAATTTTTTTTTTATGTGGAATTTTTTACTCATGTTTTCCGTTTTTCTTTTTTTTGTCTTTCTGATGAGCACTGAGAAAGAAAACCCCATTCTCTGTTTACTACTGTTTTTTCACAGAAAACGGGTCTTTGTTTGATACTCTCATATTCTTCCTTCTTCAGGAAATTTCTGTTGGGAAAACTATTCTTCCTGAGACAGCAGCGTTCTGACAATAGGCTTCAACACACCCTTGCTGTTATTAGTGTAAGTTAAGCCTGCTGTTCTTAGGGCAGAACCTCCCAGTCCTAAAATGAAGAATGGAGATGTGTGAAAAAATCCCCTTATTAGGCCTAATCTACTGTAATAACATTAAATAATAACTATTTAATGGTCTATAACTTCCTTTACTTAAAAGCATACAAGAGAAAAGGAAAAAAAGGGAACCATTTTGAATATCCAGAAGTTAGAAGACATATCTTCATCTGACACTGATTTTAAATATTTTTTTCCTGTCATGTCAAATTAGCCATGATTATCCATGCTCCAGATTTGGTTAGCAGAAATGCTTCATGGAAACATTATTTAGAGCCTTAGTAAGCTAAAACTAATGAAGAATGCAGCAGCTGGCTTGCTAATATTGTTAACTAAAACAAATAAAAGACTACTAGTGTAATATTTGTTTCTACACAGAAATAGAGATTTTACCGTTTCTGAAACATACTTTTAGGGGTTTTTTACATTAGTTTAGTACTTCCCGTGCAAGTATCTTGTGGCTAGGTAATTCTATTTCAGATTAATGTAGCCTTTTCTGATGTAACTTGTCAGTATAACAAAACCATCTCAAATCAAAATAACTTAAATTGACCATCTTACATTAAAAGAGTATCAAATTCTGAAATAAAGATACATGCCATGTATTTCCACTGAAGCAATTAAGTGTGACTCGTAAGCAATTCAGTAGTTTTCAGTTATCTGTTTGTGGCTAACCCCATAATTAGGTTTTAACTGAATTTCAGTTAATTGAACAGTTTCCATCATCGCTTTTTCCCCATCAAGCTGAGTGCAGTTTGACTGTCTAAGCTGAGCAGTGAGAATGGGGACTAAGTAGTTTTTATAAAGGTCTCTCCATGGTAAAATAGAATTCCTGGCACTGATCTTCACATGATAGTATAGAGACCATCTCTTTATTCAGGTTTCTGCTCCAGTGAGTGAGAGGTATCTGAGGTTACTAGGCTTTTTGTTGTTATTTCATTACTAGGGCTTTGGGTTGATTATCTTTAATTTTAATTTTAGTTGGGGGATTATTCTTTTTGCTACTGATGGATTTCTTACAGAGGGCTTGTAATAAGATCATTTTGTAAGTTGATAATAAAGAAATAGAATACCATAACAGGAACTTACTTCTTCTGCAGTCCATCTCATAAGAACAATAAAGTCCAGCACTGCTGTAGTGATAGTGTTCAGAAATAAAGTAAAGAAAGAAAAAAAAATCTCATACTGCATGCAACAACAGTGTTCATAAATACTATGGAAGGGGGGTTTTTTATGTTTCTTGGTTGATTTATTTTTTTCTGCTTGATCCTATCTGTTTTTCATCATAAGCTTTAACAAAAATGTGTTGGGCTTTTTTCTCCCCTCTAGTTTATGAGCTAGCTACCTTGGCATACTCAGCCATGTCGTAGAACTTATCTACATGAACATCTTTGATTTTTCTAAATTATTTTCCCATTGTCTTTTGGCAATGGGTGTAGTGGGGAGGTTAATGTTCAGCCTGGGATGTGCTGGGAGAAGAAAAGCTCAGTCACAAAGTTAGAAATTTTTCAAATATGTTATGTATTCTGTGATAAACATGCTCATTCTTCTTGAAGTTCATTTTCAAAACTCCCTTCTTTGGGCAGCTTTATTTCCTAATTTCTGTTTTGAGACGGCATGCAAATATTAACCATTATCCTTGGCATTATAGTAGAAGCTGGTCATTGGTAAATGTAAGGATTGATTGCTCAGGTCTTTTTGAAAAGAAACTATAGTTAGGAACTCTTCCAGGAAGTGGAACGTACTGACTTTCTAAGAGAGGTCTAGGTATATGGTCTCAGGGCTGAACCACAATTGACCAAAAATATTTTGTTTCCTATGCTTTTTTAGTTATTCTACTATGACTGAGGTGGAAAAAAAAAGTATTTAAGAAAAAGGACATTGTTATTTTACCTCCTGATTTCATATTACCTTTGCTCTGCCACATATGTATGCCTCTGAGTAATCAACTAAAGTAAGATTTCTAGGGAGCTCCCTGGATTTCTTGTTCTCTGTGGGTTTCTTGTTCCTTTTGAACATCTGGGCCTTACTTTGTTCAGTGCCGGGCCGTTGTATGTGTTCTTCCTGTTTGATTCTTGTTGACATATTCTTGCAACAGTCTTTGGAGGAAAACTGTTTAATATGCATTCCCCTGGTAGAGAACTAAGGATCAAAGCTTAGGTGACTATCTCAGAAGATATTATTATTGCTAAGGAGAAAGGTATTGTCCATCTCTTGAAGGTAACTGAATGAAAACCAAAAGCCATTTTGTTTCTCCTTTGCTTACAAAAAGACTTTTTTTCGCCCTGTCTCTTTCAATAGGAGGATGACTACAGCCCATGAGTGCTGTTTTGGCTGGAAAGTGTGTGTTGGAGTTTTAACTGTAGATACCCCACATGAATGTCTTAAATCTTTTACAGCCCTATGTTATGTAACTCTGTACTGTAGTTTTCATATATTTCATGTATTTAATTTTACTTTTATGGATATTTATAGAGGTAAATATAATAAACTGACTCAGGTATATGAGAAGGAAAAGGATACTCATCTTGTAGAATTATATTGTCCTTTGTTTTTGAGTCCCATAGCAAGCAGATCTACCTTATCTAACATATGTTAGAAAAAAGAAAATGAACACTCAGTATTCCTTTTTTGCTCTTATTCTCTGTCTTTTTTTTTCCCTCCTCCTGTGTTTCTTTATTGTCTCCTTGATTTATTCTGTGAACATATCTGGAAATTAATTGAAAATATTAATTGTATAAATTCATAGGAGAATGTTTCAATTATTTTCATAGTCCTGAAGCTGATAAATCACTTGGGGGAAAAAAAAAATGTTTCAGTTAACTAAGATTAATTCATTAAGAAGAGAAATTTCAAGTTGTATCTGTATGACATTGTCAGTTTATTTTTTACCTTTGTTTAATACTTCAATATACTGGAAGAACTCCCAGAATATCCAGAGTGTTGTCAGACTATTTATTTTAGAAGTAGTTCTGGTAATTTTTATATGGAAACCTAAAATCTGTGAGGGATGCAGTGATTTCTTTTGCTGGTATTCATGAGGATTTTCATTTCTTCTTTGCTTTTCTTTTTCTTCTTTTGTTTTTGTCTGTAGCGTTTTCACTAGGTTGGCCTATTCTTGTTCTAATTCCTCAAGATGAAATTTTAAAAACTTATCGAAAAATTCACTGAAGATACTGCTGTTTCCTAGAATTGGCAAAGAGGCTGGATTGGTTTATAACTTCTGATTTGCATTCTGCTATTTCAGACTTGAATCAGTCTTCTGGTGCTCAAATGTTTTTTGGCTTCTATGTAGTCCTTGGGACAGAAAAATGAATTGGGCAGTTGTGTTTTTTCAAGAATGCCAAACACATTAAAGGTACTGTAAGAGAAAGGAAACAACAGCTCATATCTATAACTTCAG
Source organism: Phalacrocorax carbo (assembly GCF_963921805.1). Classification (NCBI taxonomy): domain Eukaryota; kingdom Metazoa; phylum Chordata; class Aves; order Suliformes; family Phalacrocoracidae; genus Phalacrocorax; species Phalacrocorax carbo. Next base: position 17,243,371 of record NC_087515.1, on the reverse strand, counting down.
TTTGTCTAATTTGTTACTCTTGACAAATTAACCTTGACTCTTGACTGGCAAATAATAATAATTTTCGAAAATAGAACATTATTTTACAAGAATTATATATTATTTTTCTTTCTCTTGAAATATTTTAACTTTCTTCAGTGTTATCCTGGTAATGGTGCAAGTTAGTGCCTTTTTTTTTTTTAATTGATTCCCATAGCCTAAATCTCTGGTAATCTGAGTATGGGTAAATCCCTGGCAAACAAGTAATCTTAGTAAGGTTAAAATATCTCCTTTCTAATTTCTACTTGAAGATTAAAGGCCCATTTTTATAGATGTCATCATATAGTCAGTCTAGACAGTCTACTTATAAAAATTATTTTTTACTTGTTTCCTTCTACTCACTGAAATCAATAAGGTGCTTTAGACAGGGACAAACACAGACTTTCTCTGTGTCTGTGTAATCACTATAGCATTCTCATTAATAGTATAAATGCTTCTTTTCCCAGTGCTTACACAAATGCCTACCTCCACATATGAAGGATTCATTCTCCTGCTCGTTGTGCTTAGTGTGTCTGCAGAGTATGAATAACATCTTGTACTACTGGCCTCTATTCTGTTGGACTCTTCATGCAGAAAAAAACATGTAACAATAAGTAAAACTTTGGTCTCTTTTACCCACTGACTTTTGTAGTCTCTTGACTTGAGAAGCAAGTCAATGCCAGTAATGCTTCTGTAAGTAATATTTTTCTTTAAATATCCTCTCCTTTAAGCCCTCCACATGTACAGCTCACATTGACTTCAGGTAGTGCTCTATAAATTCAGAAGCTGTGAGTTTTGCAGGTATGATGAATGGTATAGACAACATATTTTTCGTCATTTAACTGAAATAATGATGATGGGAAAGCACAGTTTATCTGACACTAACTGAGGGTTGCTTTCTTCTTTTCTCTCCTTTTTCTCCTGTTTTGAGAATTGACACTTTGCCATGGTGAGCTCTGGAGATAACTTACCAAACCTACCAGTTATGTTTTCCAATTTTCATTGCTGTCTTAGAGCTCCTGATCTTCAAATATTTATCTCCTGAAAATACTGATTTTTTTTTCTGTTTGTTGTGCGTCTCATTGTTTCTCTCTCCAGAAGGGAATTGTTACTGCAGTACAGTAATGTGAGGAATCTCAGTAAGAAACGTTTTCAAAAGCAGGGTAATATCCCAACCACCTACTTTAGGGTCAACCTTAGATACTGTGGTGCCTAAAATTTTGGTATGTGGTTACAGCAAAGTGATTCAGATAATCAAATGGCAACAAGATTTCCAGTCCTGTAACTGAAGAGGATAAATTACTATTAAGTGATATTTAGAAGGCTTGCATATTAAGTGAGGAGCTGAACAAAACTAGTCCAAAAGAAGCACTAGGCACAGAGAGGGTTCTGAACCCCTGCCCTTCTCTGGCAGTTGGGCACTTGATGCAGGTACGTTAGATACCTTGGCTCACTCAGGTTCAGAACCTAGGTTCATCTTCTGAGGATAACATAAACAAACATTTAAAATCATAGAATTATGCTTTACAGGGCATATAGCTGACATTGTTGCCCACCATTTGCCTACTAAGTTAATGGTAATAGCATTTGTCAGGAACCAGGAAGCCTTTAATCTCCAGTTGATGGAGTTTGAACTTGCACTTGTTATTTTCCAGAAACATACCTTAGTAAGTGGCCTAAGGGCTAGTTTTGGTTTAGAACTCTTCTGCCCTTTTTCTTGAGGATGATCTGCCATGCAACCTGGAAAGCCAGACCTGGAGAGCTGGTGAGAGCATGCAAGAGGCAATCTGACTTTCACCATATAGCTGTGACATCCAGCCCAGAGGCATGGTATATTATGCCTGTGTAGGTTTCTATTCTGGATATTTTAATTTTGTTTTGAAAAAGCAAAAGGATTCTTCTGTGTTGACATATTTTCTTATAAGGACTGAATTACCAAAATCAGAATTGCTCCTCCGTAAGGAAGATGTTGTCAGATGTTAAATAAGAACAAATTGCAAGAGAATAAAATATTAACTACATTTCATTAATCAGAAGAAGAGCAGTAGGTCCTTGAGAAATCTATAAATATCTGCATCAAAAGATAGGTTACATTGCTCGGTGATTGGAGCAGGTAATTTAATTTATGAAAGCTATAAAATCTACTGACTCTTGTAATAGAAAAGGAAGAAGATTTTTCTTTTGCACAAATAAGCATATATATTAAAAAATCCTATGCCCAAAGCCTATGAAAATCTAGTCTTCTGAGAGGGCAGGCTTTAGGTCTTTTCAATTATGAGATGGCAGAAGAACAGAGGTTATAAAATAAATGACAAAAAGAAAAGTTTACTTCTAAGAAGCTTTTAGTTCTAGAACTATTCCTTAGCATATGCAAGTATGTTCCAATATGGAGTTGTAGAATCTCCAGTATCAAATCCAGGTTCTAGTATTAGGAACAAAGCGTGGATCTTGAAGGAAAATAGCCTACTAATATCAGTCAGCTTGGTAAATCTTGCATTGTGTTTGAAATATTACTTTACAGAGTTGTCTGCTTGTTTGTTTTGGTTTTTTTTTCCTTAAAAATGCTATGTATTTGCAGGTTGGATGAGTTAATTGAAACATTTCTTGAAGACAATGATCCTGATAGCACTCTGGATGTTGGGGCTGACATGCGCAAGATCAAGTATTGCTTCATTCATGTGAAGGTATTTCTTTTAAAAATTTTAAATCCAGCTGGCTCTGAAAATTACTTGAAGACATTCACAGTTTAAAAAGTGTCAAAAAAATGCAGTACAGTTGAGAGGCATTGGAAATGGGTAAAACATTTGAACTGTGAAGTGCATGGAGGACTGATAGAAATTTGAAATTTAGTTGGAAAAATTCATCTGCGCTTTGTGGAAACCCCAGCAAGGATCTCAGCATGCAGTAAATTATAAGAGTGCACTGGAAGTTACTGGAATCAACACAGACAAGTTATTTGTATGTGGATAGATGTATCCATCTATATTCCCAACACTATAAAGGCTTTATTTTGGACAAACTATGTGAAAGAGAGAGAGTAAAAGCACCATATCCCTGAATCTGTTACACTAATTCTCCTGATAGTGTTGTAAGCCCTTCTAAATTATTGGGCAAACAAGATACACTTAAACTAGGAAGAAAAAGTTAAATTTATGGGGAAAGCAATAGACGATAATATATACTTTTCTGTATTTTGGGATATAGTTTTCCAGTATAATAATGTATGTATTCCTTATCTTAATTTATTGTCTACAAGTAATTAGGTTTCAGTTATATTGTTAATACTGAAAGCTCTGTGATACTAGGGAACACTGGAATTTGTGTGTAGAAAGAGTAAAGTAAATGGTACGTTTGGTAGTACAGATCAATAAATGCAACTTGTCCCATACTTGACACAATGCATATAACTTGACAGTTGACTGTTGGCATGATTGTGTTTTGCCAAGAGCCTAGAAAGTCCTTATGTTATCTACCGTGGCTAGGCAGTCTCAGAGTAGAAAAAATACATAGCTGGAGGTAAAATTATGAGAGTGTGGTTTTTCATTTCCCCTAATAGCAACTAATGAATCATTCAAAGATTTCTGATAAAAACCTGTTCTCACAACACATCTCTGAAGAAAAAGACACTAACAAAGAAGCAAGAGAAGAAGTGAAAAAACTGAAAGAACTTCTGCAGCAAAGAGACAATGAAATCAGTATCCTTTGTGAGAAAAGAAAATAATAAATGGGTTTGAGCTGATCTGGTTACAATGGGTTTTTTGTGGGTGAGATAGGCATTAGTTGTACGGAGGGAAATTCTCTCTACTGACCCCACTGTGTTAAAGCAGTTACTCAGTTCCCAATTTTTATGTGGCAGGGCTTCTGCTTTCCACCTGCTTCTATTTCAGTTGTGACCCAAACCAAAATCCTGGATCAAAGCATCACTTGGCTTTAGAACAGTCCAGCCACAGTCCAATTACTGTGGATCAGGCCACGCCTAAAACACTCTTCTCAAGCAAATTAAACCATTTTTTTAGAATGGAAAACTCTGATGCTATATAAAGACCAATTTATTACCTTACAAAGAATAAAATTTCCTGTAAGTGTTATTTTTAGCCAAAGAAAGTGCTACTTTGGGGACTATGGGCTATTTGCCTTTAGAATAAATATAAAACATATACTCTTTACATGCAACTCTAAAATTTAAATTAAAGCTAAAGCTTTTTGTATACAAAAATACTAAACTGCTCAGAGACATGCTTTGTCCATTTCCCTGCCTCACAGGAAACACGGGAGTAGTTGCACTCTTGCACGATGGGTGGGAGTTATTTTTAGCGAGTTGACAGAACTGTGGGCAGACTGCAGCATCACTGTGTCCCTAACTTCATGGCTACTTGGTCGGTAAAATTTGAATATGGCAGAGAACTGTAAAAAATGGGTTTGTTCTGATTTCGAGTGTATAAGTAACAGAGATTCTTTCACAGTTATTAGTAAAAAGCAAAATCAATTCATTGTTTATGCTCAACAGTTCCAGATCAGTTTTATATATCAAATGAGAATGACATTTTACATTGGGGCGTACCATGCTACCAGTCTGAACTGAGGCGGCAGGAAAGCTTCTCTATTTCTTCTCTGTCATGGAAGATAAAATGTTCATTGTCCAAGGTGCGCTTTCAAATAAATTTAGCTATAGCACTGACTTACCGTTCCTTTTAAAAAATTCTTCCATTTTCATGTCAATTTTAAGATCTGGATTCCCAGAAACATTTCTTCCTGAAACAAATTATTTCATAGTATGGCACTGATAATGAAGAAAAGCAAAACATCTGTCAAATGCACTTGTGCTTGGTAAATATATACAGCTTGCTTTGCAGAAGTACAAGGAAGCAACTTGTGTAAGTCCACGTTAGGAACGATATAGGAAGAATATAAAAATTAAGACTTTGAACACAAAACTGATTTACAGATGCTGCAGCTGCTAAGTGACTCATCATTAGAAAATGAATAACACGTCTAATGTGATGAAGTGGTGGGAAGTATGGAAGCTGATTAGTCAATAAACTACGAGGTCCTTCTTATCATAACAACTGAATTGTAAAGTGTTTTATTTTTACTAACTAGTCTATTTAATAATATTCTCCAGAGACTACTTAGATTTTCTGCTGTTCATTTAGGAGATTAATTAGGATTAAAATGAATAGCATATCAAAAAACATCACGGAGACTTCTGTGGTTTTGGCTGAATGCACATAAGTGTTTCATTGTAAGCCTTCTATAAGCTGTTATGCAAAACATATTTATACCAAATATACTTCAAGTAAATATAGTGTTTTTGGAAGAAATTTCTGAAAGACCTGTTCTGCATGTTAGTAAACCTTCTTATTGTGAAAAGCTTACACATGTGGTACGCTTGCCAGGCTACCTGTAAGTTAAGGAGTTTGTGTGTTTGTTTGGAATGTTGTCCATTACAGAATTTTAAAAATAAAAAGGGAGTGTTATAAGCTACTAGAGTTTTCATTCCTGTTTGTCTGCAAATGCTTTTATCAGGCATTGATTGAACAGGATCAACAGTTGCGGTCAATGTGTGAATTTGTTACTGTTTAGTAAAAATGAATCTGCTGTTTGGAAAAACCAGTGTGGATGACTGTGACTGCAAAGAATATGCCCAACTCCAAATTCACGTTCGCATATAGGCTTCCATAGCTTTAATTGTTCCACTTGGGGAAAAAAAAAAAAAGATTTAGGGATAAACGAAGATGATTGTTGCTTTATAAAAAAGAGGTCGTAAATTATTTCCTTAACTGATCTTGCAGATATTCTGGTAAATATGCTAAAAAAAGAAAAAAAGAAAGCACAAGATGCTCTTTTCCAGCTTAATGCTGCCTCTGCTGGTTCTACAGTCTTGGAGCAGTCTCTTTCTAGAAACTTGGATGAAAGTCAGAGGCCATCTAGCTGTTTTAGTCTGAAAGAGGCAAAAGATTTCAGGTCTTCATTTCACAGGCTACCTTTTCTGTCCAGACAAACAGGTTAGTGTAATTAATTAAGAGAGCAGTTATTGGATTATTACACTATGATTTACAGCATATCATTTCCTGTACTAGAACAGGAAAGTTTTATTTTCAATATCAGCTGTACTGTGCTAATTCTGTATCCACAAATGCAGGGATTTAAATTTATAGCCCTCTCAAGGTTCTGGTGGCTTTTACAAACTGATGTGAATACTCTGTTGAACAGTCCTACAAAACCAGAGTATAAATTCACTCGCTGGCCCTTGAATCTTTGAGTGAATTCTCAGAAAAGGAATTTTTTGAGCATAATTAATTAAAAAATAGTAGGAAATAGTATTTTTCCCCTGGAAAATGCTGACTTCTAACAAAAAATATCTAAACCAGAACTGCAGATACTGTGAGAATTTTTGTACAGGCATTATTAATTGCACAGTATCCTTAAACACCAGTAAACACATTTTTTTTTTCTATTTTACTCTTCCAGCCTAAGAGAGAAATCTTATATTCAAATAAAATTAAATTTATTTATTTATGCTTGTAGCTCTGATACCAGATTGTAAACACAACACTTCCTGTGATTATCTTTAAGATATTTTTTAATATAATATACATTTTAGATATCTGGGCTTTATTTAGCATTTTTAATAAACCATGGTAATTATTTATATTGTTTAAAAAAGAAAGAATGCGGTTAAGTGAACTGAGGCGTTAGTTCCAGAAATGACAAATAGCTCCATTTTTGAGCACACAAGTAGCTTTAGTGAAATAGTACATTTCTGGAGCAAGACTTTAGTAAGTGTGAACAAAGTAAAAATTCTTATGCTGATGTCTTTTAAAAATATGTATTTCAATTGCTTCTCAAGTGGTTTAAGTTGCAAACTGTGAATTCACACAGTTTGCAAACAAGTTAGAGCTGAATTCATAAATAATGCATTCATTTAGGGTAGCTAATGCACTCAACACCATTTTACCGTGTGCAATGTCTTTGTCAGAAGATGAGTACTATTTGTCCATACATAAATGTAAAAGGTCTTTACCTCTTATAGTAAAGGCAGTGTGTTGTTGTTCATGCTTTATTCTAAATTAACTGTTTGCTTTGTAAAATTTAATAGGTGAGCATATCAAATAGTGTTCATTGAAAAAAGAATTATTTGGTACAGGTTGTTGGCACAGGGAATCTGCCACAAAGATGAAGTATTGTCTTTGGTTGGTCAACAAGTAAAAGTAAATGTAATTGATTCCCATCCTGTTCAGATAATGAGTTTTAAATGGACATCTGCCTGGGATGAGAAGGTAGTATGTTTTGAGATTAGACTTTTTTTATATAACTGGATTGTACATTATATGATTTCCTCATTTTGAAAGTAGCTGGAACCTACTCCCTTCCTTCCAGTCCTCTTTTCAGTCAGTTTTGGATCAGATTCTGATATTCAGTGTCTTTCTGTGTGGACATGAAAACAACGAAGTCCTCAATAACCAAGATGCTTAGTGTGAACATGAAGGTCCTCCCTTAGGTTCACTTATATCTAATTTATTTTTAAACTTTTGAGTTGTATTGTTTGAGGGCTACAGGTAAATAAAACATTACTTTGGGACTATTTTAGGTGGCCCTATATGTCTGCATTCCTTTAGAGGGGCCTGACATTCTGCTACAAGTCTAGTCCAGTAATGTTGGCGACATTTGAACTTTTACAGAACATTACATCTTCTGTAATGTATAGCTGTTATAATGATAATGCCTTAAAACATTTTTTCTTAAAATGCTCGTGTTATTGTGCTCAGGGAACACTTAAAATGGCAGATGTAAAAAAGTAGTAGGAACACCATTAATAATGCAACACGTACAGCCTTGCCAGTATGCCTTAAACACAACCTCAGGAGACCAGTTACCTTTGCAAGAATATAACTGAGTGTCCAGGCTCTTTCATGCCTTTGTGTCTCTAAAAACGACAGTATTTTCTCCCTAAGGTGTAAATAACTTATTTTTCTCTTTCTATTGTTTTACTTCTTAAAGTTCTGAAAGTAACAAGCTTCAATATTTATCTTCATATTGTAACTAACATTTATTTATATTAAAAAGTTCTGGTAGACTGGAAATTATATATTTTTCAAATCAGCCTGTAGGGTTTTCACAGTTTGATTCTCCACGGTACCAAGGGACATATTTGAGAAGAATTCACTATATAACACTTTCAGACATATACAGACAGTTCATCAGAAAATGTTGAAAAAGGTCTCACTGTGTACTTGTGTACTTTTGCATAGTATACATAAAGCCATCATATCAGATGTAAAGTTTTGCTACATGAGAAGAATTTTAATGAAACTGAAATATTTTTTAAAAAATTATTAGGACTTTTCTGTCGTCTTTAGGATTACATTTGAGATTTTTAAATCATACCTGAGATTTTAAAATAATATATAAAATACCAGAATGGATAATGACACAAAACTTCGGAAAAATAAAACAAGTATTTCAGAGCATGCAGTAATAAAGACAGAGGGCTCAAGAAAAAAATAAAGAAGAAAGTTCTGAGAATCAAAGTCAGTAAAAAGAAAGCCAGTACTAGGACAAGCAGCCTATACCATGATTAAAAAAAATAATCAAACTATAAATTGCATCACATGTGATCAACTCCACATGAAAAAAAAGACTGTCTCCATCTGAAGCATTCTACTTTCTTTGTAGGGAAGTTACTATTTTGAGATCCTTAGTTGCAAAGTACCATAAAACCTTAAGTGGTTATTCCTATTTTTCTATGTTATTACAAAGCTATGACAGTACAAAGACACATCGGTACATTTCTTGGCAGCCAAAATCTCCTACCTCTGTCTGCTAATGGCTAGGATATAGCTCTGTCTCCTAGTGAAGTCAGACCTGGACACATTTGTATGCTTCAGACTTTATTAATCCCATTTGTTCTATCTAAGAGTGAGGAAAATATCTTGAAATAACACCATCTGGTGAAAAGCAGAGTGGTCAACTTACACAGCAAAATAAGTTCTTTGCAAATATGTAATTTTAATATTCTGATATCCACCAAATGCATATTCTGACTTAAGGTTTTCCTTTTAACCTTCAAATTTCTGTATGTACTTGAAAAGCTTTCTCATCATGGTAACTTTTTGACAGCTGTGGGCTTGCTGCACTGATTAAATTGTCAACTGACTGGGGAGGCTTGTGAAATAATGGGAAAGAAGTTTAATAGGGACCATTACAGAGGTATGAAATGCTCTTCTCAAGACTTAGGAATTACCATAGTTACCATACTCACCCTGCACTTTTAGTGAGTCCTAAAAAGCTTTCATACTCGTGTAATCTCTGAAAAACTGAAAGTGCATTTAGAGGTTATTGATATTGAAATTCAATAAATAGTAGTAAAAAAGGCTGACCTCTTAAAATGAATCGTGACATTACCTAAAAATACTGAAAATCAGAAAGCATAACTAAAACTCTCAGACTTGTCTACATGCACACAAACACATATTCAACTACTCCAGCACTTTTGTGGGTCAGGAAATGGTAAATACAACATATCTAAAGGAAAAAGTCACCATATTTTGAAATCTCTTAAGTTTCTTAATATACACATTGGTGTACCTTGTTTCTATTGTGCTTCTGTTTCTGATTTAATTCTTATATGGAAAACTCTGCACAACTCACTTTTGTATATACTAGTGGTGCAAATTATGTTCCCTCCCCTTCCCATGCTAAAACAAACACACTGTCCTGTACTTTCTATGTAATCCTGAGATGGTGATACAATACTACTTCTAATCTTGTCCTGCACTCTTCAATTAATACGGTTATAAAAGAAATTCAGAAATTATAGTGTCAGCCCCAAAAGTTATAAATACTGCATCATGCACCTTAAAAGATGAGATTAAATACTAGAATCATTCGATTCCAGAAGAGTGAGTTTTAAAAGATGCAGAGGTACAAGCAATATTTACTGCTAATATTTTGGAAAATGTATTCTTCTGCATACCGAATTTTCAGAACTACCTGAAACTGTCCCTAGAACCTGATTACAGGATTTTAAGGATATGTTTCACTTTATCCATATAATACCACAGGATTTAAGTATGTGCTTAAATCTTTATAGAAACAGCAACTCAAACAAATACATGCTAATTATACTCACCAGTTAGCACGGATGGTATAAGAGAGTTTTTATAGTGGTTAACTGAAAAGGTTTAACTGTTAAGCATTGCAGTTATCTTTCCTTACATAATCTGAGCTGGTTATTTATGACAATAAATAACAATATTCTAGCAAATTGTTAGTTTCAAAACCCACGTAAAACAACTTCCAATAAAGCAGACAGATTTTTGTTGCATGTGTTCTTTATTTTTTTCTAATTTAATTGCTCAAATAAAAAGATTTGTTGGTGTGGGTAGGTTCTAGAAGTGCTTATATTTTCATTAATTAAGAAGAACATGCCTCATCCTAGATTATCATGTATAACTTTTATATATTAATGACTTAAATTTCTGTATACTCTTTTTTATACAACTTGTGAGAATTTTTTTAACTGAAAGGAGAATCTTCAGCTTGCAATTCAAATAGAATAGCTGGCAAGTAGAATCTTAGATTTTGCTACTGTCCTACCATGACTAGATTTGTTAAAGTATTTAAGGCTGCCAATTATCCTCTAAAATTGCTTAGTAATTGAACGAGCAGAGTACTGTTGCAGTTGTTATTTTGTTTGAGTACTCTCAAACTTTAGTAGGATTGTGGCTCTATTAATTGTTGTAGAGGAGATTGCATGCAGGAATGGGAGATAAATTATCATAGACAATAAGCAGGAGAGAAGTTAGAAGGAACAGATGAATGTACAAGAGTTGTACATCAAGAGCTGCACGCATGTGAAAGAACCAGAACTACACCTAAGAGCAGAATGCTGAAAAAGTTAGAAAATGAAATCTTAAGATTTCTAGTTATCCTGGTTTCTGCAAAGGAAATATTCCTTCCTAAGCTCTGCAGTTTTTTAAACGTGTGATTCAGGAAAAGAATTAAGTCATTAACATAATCAGACTATCAAAAGGCATGATGAGATCCCGCACAAGAAGCTATTGGTAAAACTGAGTAGTCAGGAATTAGGCATAAAATACTGCTTTAAAAAAAATACTAAAGGCTATTGAACTGGAGAATATTAGAACTCATTCTTCATGTTTTATACCAGTCCAGTGTTAAAAAAAAAATCAGAATGAATCCGACCGAAGTTTACATAATGGATTTTTATAATGGGTGTTTCACATATTCTTTAGAATTATCTAACATTGCTATGCTGCCACTTACGTACCATACAGGATACTAGGTTAGAGTGATCTTGCATCATATGGCAATGCCTATGTGTGTTTGTTCTTAATTTATATCCTAAAACAAAGGAGAGGTTAAGAAATTGTTTGGTGATTCCTTTCTTATACTTCTTCCTGCTTCTGTCTGGAATACTCCTCCATATTGAGTCTTTCCATTCCAAATTACTCACCTGCTGAGGAAATCCCTTTGCCTCCTACTTTTCATGTTTATCATCCTCCTCCTCATTTCATAGGAAGAATTTGCTTGATTTGGTGTTGTAATAAAATTAACTAAATATAATTTTGTCTTCATAACACAAAGCTTTCGATATCCTCAGAAATATGTTAGCAAAAAGCTATATTTAACCAACAAATGACTAGTATAATTACATCTTTTAGGAAATGCCACTTATTCTTTAGTGTTTAAATAAGAATCTCAGAAGCATTAGCAAATTCTCAGCGTCGATACCTTGCTCTGTCTTTTTGCAAACAGTTGTGTGTCTATGTACATGTGAGTTTTCTTTGAACATAAAGTAGGAACCAGCATGCCAGTCTGAATGACTGGATTGTTGAACTTTATCTCCTCCACTCTGCTTTGGCAAGGACCAATATTTCAGAAAAAGTTTGGATGATGACCTGACTTTAAACTCTGTCCTAACATTTCACCAAATACAAGAAAAGTGGAGGAGAAGCATCATTAGCTCTTGAGCACTGAGCCTCATTTTTGCAAACCTGCAGATAATATTTATAATTATAAGGTTATTGTTCCTTTCAAAATCCATCTGAACTGTATACATATGTCTTTGTGTCTATAGGCATTAAGGATTTGCTAAAGATGAGTGAAAGGGCTTGGGCCTGAGTCAAGGTAGAACTCCAAAGTAGAACTTTTAGTGTAATATTAAAGGTATTCTTCATCATTTAAACACTTCCCATACCTTATATCATTTATAAAAATTTCAGTGTACAGCATGTAGGCCATGCATTTATTTTAAGTTTAGTTTGCAAGCTTCCTGTTTTTTAAATTCTGTTGTCTCGACTCTACGATCAGCCTGTTTTAATGTGATATAAAGTGATATTTCTAGTGTCTTGAATGTCTCTGATCATGTACCTGATGTGTTTTCCATTTTCCTGTCTCATTTGCTTATCCTGAAAACAATTAACCTAGGAAATCAGTAGGAATACGGAAAAAATATTTAGCTTAGTAAAGCAGTTCTGGGAAAGCCTAGGTAATATTTAGTTTCTTAAAAGACAAATTATTTAAATTAGAACCTTTAATTTATTTTGCAGTTGATAAGTTCTGTAGCTTTAACATTTGTTCACCCAGAAACAGATCTTTACCATTCTGCGACAGCAAATAGAATAAGTTCATTCTGTTACTTTCATGCTAGATTTGCCACTGCTTTTGCTTCATAAAATCTCCAGATTTACTCACCTGTTACCCAGTCCATCAGAAAAAGTCATTTATGCTGCTAAATTTACAAAAAGTAGGCAAATGGTAATAGTACAAGCAGCCTCATCAACACACTGGCAAAGTTTATTTCTCTGTGTGGTAAAAAATGTATTGTCTCATAGAACTGCTGTTTCTGTATGGTGAAACTTATTTTTATCATTTTTTCCCATATGATCTAGATCTGTTTCTGTGTGGAAAGATACAAGTAATCATGTTTGTATTCTATCCTAATCAGGCACTGATTTAGGCAGGAGCAGCATAGCCATACTGTTTCAGTGCTGAGCTTAAGGTAACAATCTGTGTTAAGTGGAAAATTATCTTGAGCTCATCACAGCTGTAAAACAACTCCTGGACCAAATTTCTCCCATGGCAGGCTGACATAGAAGGTGAATGAGTGACTTCTACAACTGTATGTATGTATATGGGCATGCCTGTGATTTCTTTTTGTTTTTTTAAGTCCATGCTGTATTGAATGCGTATGCTTTTTCAGAAGAAACTGAGTCAATACAATACATCTTCAGAGGCTTGACATATTAGTTACCTTCCTGGACATTGTATCTTTTCCCCACCTCCCGTATACCTGAAACTCTAAATAGCAGCCTTTAATGGTAATAACTGTGCAAATCAAAGAGAAACAAAGCCTCACACACCAGATTTGACTTGCAAGTAGGTCTTCGGGCGCCATTGTATCATATTTTCTAACTACTAATGAATACTAAGTTGTAAAGAGTTGATTTAAAGTAAAATGGTATTTTTTCTGAACAGGTATGTATTTAATGGCTTGTTTAAATATCAGGGCTCACATTAAAAATAATGTCACTAGTAAAATATTGTCATCCATGAGGTTTGACACCAGTGGAAAATCTAATGAGAATGACTGAAATCAGACATGTGGATTGTTGCTCTGTTTTATATTGTGCTTTTTTCAGTGTGTACTACAGTGTGTATTAGGGTGTTCTTGATGTTTAGAGCAGAGGAAGACACAAGCGCAGTGACCTAGTAATGCCCTAGGTTTCGCTGATGACATTCTTCAGCTAAAAATTATACCAGTTTACATGCTGACAGATTTGTTTTTCTTGGATCCCGAAAGACTTCTTGTAGGAGGGAGTGGTAGGTAGGCTGCCTGGAAGCAGTAGAAGGCTGCCTGCTGCTGACATTTTGGCAAGCCAGCTCCCATCACTGAGGAGCTTTTACAGATTGCATAAGGCGGTTAGCTTAAAGTGAACAGACCAGAACTTGTTATCTTACTTTAAGTGTTATACCATGAAAGAGAAGAACTTACTTTTCAATACCCATCTTAATCACAGAACAGAGTAATTTATAAATCCATAACTACATGACTAAGAGTGAGCAAAACACTCTAACATACTGAGTAGCTGCTGTTATTTATTGCATCATAATATCTTTCATAAATCTGAAACAGACATAACTCTCTGCCAATGAACTTATGTTTCAGATGAGCATTCCAGAAAATGCAAAGATAAGTTATTGGCATAATAACCTGAGCTTTACAAATGCTTAAATTACTTATTTTTAATACACGAATTTAGTTCTTCATAAAGTGTGTACTGCAGCTTTAGTTTTATTTATAATTCATATCTGGTAGAGATATTTTATGTGAATTCCAAATTTAAATGTAGAACTACATATAATCTCTCTCAGAAGGTGGTGTCAACAAATCTCAGAAGGTGGTGTCAACAAATCAGTAGTTTCAGGATAAATCAAAGTATGAATGAATCTGGCAAAACAAGAAAAAAATCAGTCTTCATCATACATTTCACTGGAGTGATAAACATTTTGTTGTACTTCACTTCTATCATATCACTCCTTCTGTAGAGATAAGCCTTATTTTGAAATAGGTCTCAGACTGCTGCTTGCTTCTCGCATAATTCTGTCGGCATACGAGATGTATAATACCATTTTTCCTCCTGCTGGATTTGTTTTTCTCCTGAAATATAAACAGTTTGGTTACCAGAAAACAGTGTGAATATTGTGACACTCAAAAAACACAATAAAACTTAGTAATAGCTTCAAATAGTTGTATAGGCTGATGGGTTTGACAGGGATTATTTTGCTCACACAGATTTTATTAAGGTCATGTTTTGACCCTTCTTAACCATTTTCTTTATCTTTCACTGAGAAGTTGTGAGGTTTTTTAAGAGTTTGATGAAGAACTTACCTGCTATGTATCCCATTCAGGGACTAAGATCACTTTTTGCTAGGCACTATGCAAGCATGTACAAAAAAAGAGCATTCCTAATGAAGGGCTGACAAGCTGACTTTAAAATGAAAGGTGAGAGATGGTTTCTATAAACAGATGGTGATTATGAATAGCAGGAAAGTAGAGATGATAACACACCAACTGCTCAATTCTGAAAGCTAAATATTTTCATCTTGTATTAAGACTTCTCAAAATATTTATCTTGGCTATTTTATATATTTATGTAATAATTTGAGGGAAAAGCTTTCTTTTATTGTTGGAAAACCCACAGAAAGCTCCCTAATGGAAAGGATTGACTGAGGTTTTGCATCAGAATCTCTTCTGTGTCCTTCAGTTCAGAAAAATGCAGGTCTCAACCCTCCAGAAAAAGTAAGTGCTTAGCGAACCTATATGTTTCCTGGAGTCTTTTCTGTGTCTGATTGTGCATGGGGATATCTCAGAACAGACTTGGCACTGTGCTCATGACAGACCTTTTGTCAACAAACAGATGTACCCATTTTATTGCTATTTGGTCAGCAAAAGAGTTCACTGATGCATTTAGGGTGTTGTTCAGACTTACTGTTGATCTTTCTCATTAGTCAGAAAAGAAAGTATGTGCTACATGTTCTGTTTCAAGTCCAGGAAAAAGTACATATTCCATTTGCTCTCCAGCTGAACTTCTACCAGCTCTTAGTAAGATGTAGTGAATATTTCATTGCTACTGTTAAACTTTTGTAGCTAATATTTAAAATAAGATGTGTTGTTTTGCTAATTTCTTAAGCATTAAATGTTTTCTATAACATAGAGTGATTATTCGCTAGATTAATTTTTCATTATTGCCAAGTTTAAGGATCAAGCAGGAAGTATCAGACTTCACTGCTTAAGATTTAGGTGTTTTTAAAAGCCTTCAAAATAAATTCAGCAAATGTTAACAGTCAGCATAAGCTTTTGAACCATTTTATGGGGCTTTGCTTCTGATAAGTTTAACAAAGTTATTTTCTAGTATTTCAAGTCACCAGATAAAACATGCATTGCTAAGGCTCTGATTTATGCCATGAATATGAATGCACGTCTGTCTTCAGGCACATGTTTTGTAGCATGTAATTGTGAGAATTTTTGAATTTGTCATGTGCTTCTATACATTTTGGTATCTCTGACTGTCTTAAAAATCACAGTTTGTTTCCCTTTTTAATCTTGCAAAATGAACAAAAAGTAAAAATTTAAATTCAAAGTAGTTTCTGGAACAAACACTCTCTCTTTAAAAGGTATTGATTGCAATAAATAGCAAGAAGACTCTTAATTTATAGGAGACTACTAACTTCTGAGGTTTGATTTTTTGGTATGTTTGGGGTTTTTCTTCAGAATCTGTTCTTCTATCTGTACTGCTTCCAAGAGCTTTATTTTGTCAGAAGTCACAGGGAGTCCACTGTGAGTTTTGCTTGAGTGAGGACTTTGAACTAAACTCACTGAGATTAGTGAAGAGTAAAAAACTCTTCTAAATGCATTAAGAAGTTTGAGGCTCTGTAGAAACATCTATGTAAGCAACAACAGATGACTATTCTTTCTTACGAAGAAATGTAAATGCATGTAAGATTTAAAATTAAGTGAGCTCTTGCAATTGGTATTCCATGATAGAGCCCTGTGTGTTGGGGTTTTTGTCATCTTAACTGTTTATAAATATGAACGTAAGAGTTATTTTTAGGAGATGAAGCCCAGATTTTGCTTTTTGGAGCTAGGTCTCCATTTGCAACATCAAAGGCAGACATTGTAAGCTGGATTTAATGAGAGTGGGGAGTGGATCATTGCAGTACTTTCATTATTTTTTTCAGAGATGTTGAAACTTAATTATCTTATATATTGAAAATGCTGTTATGTAAAACCACTTGCTGCTTATATGACCATCAGCAGCTTTTTCTTTCTCCACATTTATTTAGTTTTACAAAAGATCTCTGGTTTTTCTAAGATGCCCATCATGTCTTTCTTTCTACTCCTCAGCTGGGAATCTCTTCTGATGTGGAACGTATGTTTGGAAGCTTGTTAAAGATGCTTTTGGCAGTTTTTACTGCCTTCCTCTTGAGTCTGTTTAGATGGGGAAATTTTCCAGTATTTTTATGCTAGTTTACTGTTCTCTTATCCAGATTAGTCTGCTGAAATGTAACCTAGTGTTCCCTGGAAGTTCTCTACTATTTCAAATCCTTTTGGCTTACTGTTTCATTAGCCATATTTTGGCTGTCTAAAAATGCTATTGGATCCTTCAGTCTAACTTCTTAAAGATGTTTCGGGGTTTTGTGACTGAAGCTCTTCAACTCTTGATATTTTAGAGGTAAAATATGCATCTGAAAGTTTCTGCGTACTTGAAGGGTAATTGAATTCCTTTATATATTGACTGTCAGGTTTGGCAAATGCATCTGTGAAACTTCTTCCATATTGTTATTGTTATGAACATCAGTCCCAAGGGACTGCAGTGCCTTTTAATAGAGCCACTACATGCACATTATGTATGCAGATGGGTAATACAAAAGACTAGAAGCTCTTTCTATTAGCTTAATTTTCAGATGTTTCTGTGCAGATACTGCTAATTCTGCTAATAATAGAACAGCTGAGTTCCGTTTTACTTTTGTTTGTGTGTTTAATCTAAAAAATGCCTTTTCAGAACAGACAGAAACAGATATTGTCTTGAGAGACTAGTCTCAGCATATTTCAATATAAATCCAAACTAGAAATTATTGAGAAAATCCCACAAACCCCTACTTTTTTTCCTGGTATTTGCAATACGTTTACCAGGTTAAGATAAGTTTCATACAAATGTTTCAGGCCAATTTTGTGCTTCCATTGTTGTACAATTTTTCCATCAAAGTTGGTGCAGCTATGACTTTCTGCCTCAGTGAGAATGAGCTCTGAAGTTTTGGATGCTTTTGCTGAAAAAGTCAAACACAGTACTGTTCACATACATCATCTTTTTGTCTTTGTGTCTTACAGTTTTAACTCTGGAACATCTATTTAGTAACTCTGCCTTTGTTTTGTTCATTTTCAGCCACTGTTGTAAGTTCAGAAACATGTTTTTAAAAGAAAAATGTTGTGTTAGCAGGGGGTTATATGGTATTTAGGTTAACTGGAGAAAATTTAGGCCATTATTGACCTTTGTGTGAAAGCGTAAACAAATTATTGGAGATGAGCTATACAATTAGAGCTGAGGTGATATTTGTTTTTCCATGGTGTTATGTGGAAAGTTTGGTGGCTTTTACTTCTAGGTCTGGTAAATGCTCTTACTAATACTCATTGCAGGGCTGGTCTTACAGATCTATGGCTGAAATCTTCTGCTGTAACCATCTGCCGAGCTACACTGTAAACAGTCCTTAATCTTTTTATTCCTAGAGGCAGGTAGGAGCTGGCCTAACGCCTCCATAAGTTAAGGCAAGTTTGAAAGTTGGACTGATTACGCAGTTATACAAAGAGCCGAAGTGGTTCTCCATAAACTTGTGTGCAATCTAAGATCCCTGAGATGTAGGTAATTATGGCCACTTTCCTGTAGCAGAAGTGGTGTGGCTAAAAAAATTATTTAACTTTGGTGAACATTTAGCAGAAATTCCAGTTCTTCTTCAAACCACTGATATCTGACTCTGATACAGTGAATGGTGGAAGCTAGTCATGACAAAGGTCTAAACTGTCTACTGTTATATCATATTACAGTGCTTATGATTAATCTTCTCCCCCTTAGTAGTTTTTCCATTTTCCTGTTTGTCAGTTTTTCCTGATAATATGATTTCTGTAAGTGAGTCATTTGGTGAGTGTTGAGCAAAACATTTGCTGAAAGATTTTGTTGTTGTTGTTAGTGATGCTATGCCAAATACTCATACAAATAGTCCTACTCCTAGTGTGAGCCCCCTACCTGATTTTCAGCATACCTTTACTAAACCCACATTCAAATAAAATTCATTTCCTCTTTTACTATCTTTTCTAATTTCCTAATCATGAATCTAGTTTCCAATAATTTTCTGTAATTAATATTCTCACTCTCTTACTTTGTTACATCCTGAGTGTAATAATCTCAAGCCTTTTCCATTTGGTCATCTCCTGGCCCTTGAACTGCTGCGGCCTCTTCATGGTGCTGAACTTCCTTACTGTTACCATCTTAGTGTTTTGAATGTTTATTGCAATTCTGTTATTCCTTCAAATAATCATCAACTCAAAACTATATTCTGAAGTTCAGCTCTAGGCAAAACTAATGTTGAAAAGTAATCTGAAAATTGGATGCTGTTAATATTGGATGCCATACAATCCAATCTCCTGCAATTTATTTTATCATGTCTATACAATGTAACTATTGCTTTCTGTTGCCATTTTAGGCTTTCTATTACCTAGAGATAAAAGCCTTTAAGAGAATCAGTTTATCATGCTGGACCTAAAATATTTGTACACTGTATATTTGTACACTATTTTAGGAAGACACTGTCTCTCTTTTGCTTATTCCTCAAAAGAAATCAAACCAGTTTCTTCATATTTATGTCTCAATATAGAGAATACAAAGATAGTCTGGTTTGTCACATCAGTAGTTCAAGATTATTAGATCTTTGGCTTTAAAAATTTTCACTGTAGAAATGAGACTGGTATCTTGGCATCCTTTAGAGTACATATATATCTGACTTATGCTTCCCTTAAAGGCAGACTCATGCAGGTGTTTTTTTAATGAAGAGCTGGAGCATTTAAACTGTAATGCTATTTTCTCTTTGCATTGGTTTATACTTTCTAACACTATGTTTAACTCACATTTTCAGGCTAGTTTTTTCCTTTTGCAATTATGAGGATCCAGTGGTCATTTCAAAATGAAAATACTAGCAAGCTGTATCGTATGAAATGCATATAAACTAGACACATCTAAAATGTCAATGAAAGTGATATAAAAATAAAGTTTGAAGTAGTAACTTTCATTCTCTCTCAAAATCACTGCCTTTAACACAACGAAGTCAATATGCAACTAACTTTTTATAATACAGAAGATATTATCAAGGATGTCTCCAAGTGATAAGTGACAAAGTTATAAAAATCTGCTATTTAAGAAGAGTTTTCTCTTTGAAAGTGTCTGTGTATGTTTTCCCCAAGAATAAATGTATTTTCCAGTCCTTGTGTACCAGATATTTGCTTCCAGAGGACAGGCAGTAAGAGAACATACCTTAAAATGTTATTTGTGGTTTTGTGTTAGTACTGATTGATGAGTTTTGTCATGTATTCTTCAGATTTGTCTGTTTTCAGGAGATCTCACTGGGGTCCTTTATATTTAAATTGCCTTAACAGTTTGTGTAACTCTTTTATACTTTCTTTTCTTTTTCATAAGAATTTCTAAATCTTCTTTTGTAGAAAACACAGCAGAGAAACTGTGCTGTGCTAGAGAATTGTTTTGGGTTTTTTTCATATGAAATCCTTGTCACTTCTGACTGCTAAACTGCTGAAATCGCTCATTTTTCCTGTCAGGCTTGTATTCCTGAAATTAAAAAAAAAAAAAAAAAATCATAGCAGTACATCAAAATAGTACCTAGACATGGATGTTGTAAAGGCAAGTTCCTGTGCCAAAACAGACAGCAGCACCTGCTCCTGGGCATAAAAGTCTTGGAAATACCTGCATCGGTTCCAATGTCAGATATTTCACAGGAAGGTATAAAACCCCAACATAGACTGGTGTTTAATAACCTGTGGTTCAGTTTGTTTTCTTGTTGATGACTATTACTTACTGTTTACCTGAAGTGCCAAAGCAGAAGATTTAATATGTCCTCCAGTTTTTAGTTGCTATGATAATTCTATATATATATGTGGCCAGTCCTCTTCTAGTTTCTGAAGGGCCATGTGCATACTTAAAATTATAAGTACTTTGACATTTGCAGTTAAATCTTTTACACACTCGTTTTCTGAGCACAACAATTTCCACCCCATCAAGGCCTTGATGATCAAAACATCCACGTGGCTTAAAGAGGATAGCACAAGGTACCTTATCTCCCACTTTTGTAGGGGGTCTAGAGTTTGGGGGCATAGCCTATAAAGCTAAGAAGGTTAACCAGAAAAATGATAAGCACTTAGAAAGTTAATATGTCCAAGACAGTCACCAGATTCATTGTGTCATTGCATGACCAAGCAGGATTTATTGTCAGAGCTTCTGTAAACCACTAATGCTGTTTTAGTCTCTGAGGAAGTACATATATGTGTTGTTATTTCCCTATGATGTCACTTGGACCTAATCACATACTGAACGTTCATTTAATGTTTTGGTGCTTTGTGAATTAGAATTTTCATGCATTTATCCTTACTGTTTAAGAGGCAAAGTCAAGTCAAAAGGATCTCTTTCCATGCCTAACTTTCCTCATGAATCATTGCAGGCTGCACTCATGTGTTGTTTCTTAGATATGCCTTTGAGTGAGTTTGAGACTAAAGCAAGCTGGATATAAAAACCTAAGGTCTTTTTCAGAGTAAAAAAGCCCTGATATCAGTTTCTGAACTTTCTGAATACTTATAGAATGGATTTCAGTTAGGAATGTATATTGAAATATGACCTGTTTGGTTTTGATTAAAAATTTTGACATATGCTTCTTTGAGATTAGGACTTAAATGAGAATTAACATACCCACTTCAATCCAAATAATTATTACGCAGCACTATGGGAACTACTATGGCAAGAACTACTCAGAGCTTAGAGTACCAGTCTTGAAGACAAAGTTTGCCTATAGTTTATAATACAACTTTGTAGGTTTTTAGACTCCAAGCTCACTTGAGTACATACTATAAATAAGTATGTTTTAATCTATGACTGACAAGCACTGAATTGAATAGGGCTTTTTTGAGATAAAGGATTTTGCTACACTATTCCATGCATTTGTTGCCCTAAACTGTACAGGCACGTTGAACAAGTTGCCCAGTTGTACCCCTGCAGTACTCTCTAAAGAGCTATAACTTCAAACCGTTTAGAAACTGAATCTGGTGTAAAAAGTCACTGCTTGTCTGTTAAATAGAAGTGGTCTCTGCATATGTGTGATGGCACAGTTCTAGAGCATTCCTTCCTTGCAGATATTTACAAAATGAAGTCCTTGGCCTAGAAATGTCAGTCATTTGGGACCTGAATCCTTAAGAAACACTGCTAGAAGTTGCATCTATTATAAAAGGGAAGAACTGTGGTCAGGCCATTGTTTAAGAAGTGTCTTCTCTCTTAGCTTCCTCATGAGGTGCCCCAGAGGTTTCTAGTCCTAGCTTTCCACACTGTTCCAAGTCTGCATTTCTCCATATTTTAGAAGGAAGGAATAGATTGAAGGGTGCCATCTATGAGAGGAGATATATGTTTCTATATTCCTATGAGTGAACTTGTTAGCTGTAGTTTTTAATATTAAAGTCATTGAATTTGTATTTAGGTGAAAAAGCTTGAATAAATTGGGTCTTGGTCTTTTGAGTAAATTAACTTTAATGCTTGGTTTTAAATTTCTGTGATAATATCTAAAGCAGTGGAGGGAGACTCAAAAAAAGGAAAAATTGAAAAAGATGATAGGCCTTTTATTTTCTCTCTCACACTATGTTTCTGGGGTTTTTTAATTCAAATGTGAGGAATTTGATCTCTTTGGTGGAATACATTAAGAGACCATGTTACAAATAGCTGGTTACAAATAGCAAATGTGTTTCTGAATATTACTTTTTGTCTTGTGAAAATACTGTGGCTGCCAGGAAACTAGTAGGAATAGACAGCAGCAGCAATTGGTATTTCAATAGCTTTGGTGGCTCACACTTGACTATCTAAACAGTGGGAGGAGAAAACTGCTGTGGAAGGGGTAAAAAGGGAAGGGCAGGGATGGATTGGAGTTATTTTTGATAAACAGGGCAGAAAAGGGCAAAGAGATGTGTGACTTAGGATGTATTCCTGATGAAGCTGGGAATGAGATGAGGAAAAGAGAGACAGTGGGTTGGAGGGAAGCAAAGTCTGAGTTACTAGGGAACAAAATGTGAACCCAAGAGAATTACTGAATGGAAAATGGCTAGAGGGAAAAGACAGTAATATGTGTTTTGAAATTACATCTACAGTAAAACAAAAACAGTACTTCGGAAGTGACTGCTTGTGTCCCTTAATTTAGCTGTTACCCCCAAAAAGAACTGAAGGCTCAGAGACAGGTGGCCTGAGCTGGAGCATCATTAGATTAGGAGACCTGTAGAAAGAAGAGTTAAAATTTTACACTGCTGCATATCTAATTGCAATCCCTAATGCAAATTTTTTAGTCTTTAAGATAAACAGGTTGGTCTGGAGTCAAAGCAACCAGATTAGTAGCAGATTACTTTTTCCGTTATAGATACTTTTAATCACTTTGTTTAGAACAATTATGTTGTTACAGTCAAAGACCTAACTTAGTCATAATAGAGAGTGTGCAGGGCAAGGCCTGGTGAAACACCTGCTCAAAAAGTCCAACAAAATAAGATTCAGTCATTGAAAGACTGTTCAGTTTGTCTGATGACTATCATGTATTTGATGCTTTTCTGTAACAGCAACCCAGGTGTTTGTTATAAACACTTTCTCAAAAAATTTTGCTTTTCTATCTGCTACTGAATGAGGCATAAATACTGTCAATGCCAAATATAGCAATGGCTGTGTTATGCTGTGTTCCAATCAATGGTCTGTTCGCAGACTTTTCATAAGTTACTCTTTACAGTGCATTCACGTGCTAGGCAGTACAGACAGAAGAGAGGAAAAACAATAAAATTCCAAAAATGGAATAATATCAGGTCACGGATGAAGTAGTTGGTGCATTTATTGTTTGGAACCTGTTTGATGCTATTTTTCCTGACAAATGTAAAATTGAATTTATTATTACTGGACTGTAATACTTTAAGCAGTCAAATATATAACACTGGCATACAGTTCTGGGCCTAAATTGAGTTTTTGTGTGGCTGAATGGAATGCCCATCTTGGTTGGACTGAAAAATGTCATAAGGCTTTTTTTTACCCAAGCATTTCTGCCAAGTGCGTACAGGAAGTGGCTTTGGCAGTTGTATCCAAACAAGTAACTTCATTTCCTGGAATCTGCTTTTATGCAAAATGTGGACTTTAGGAAAGAAAGTGTAAAGAGGGATGTTAAGGGGTAGAGGAAAGATCACCCCTAAAAACCTCTGAAAAGAAGTTTGCCCAAATTATCAAACTCCATTTTTTTTAGATATAGTCACAACAGTGTCATATAATTTATTATTTCAAAATGATATTTTCTTTGTATAATAAAAATTATATTAAAAATCTGTTGAACATAACTATACATAATTAGTGAGATTATTATCTTTACTATGGTCCATTTTGCAGTGGTCCATTTTGTGTCTGGAAAAAAAGAGACAGCATTTATTGTTTATTGTGAAGGCAGCCATAAAGTAGTTGAGATACAAGAGAATGTGTTGTATAACCACACATGTTATAGAGGCCTATTAGCAATCTGAGGTTTAGTAAGCTTCTATTTACTGCCATAAAAAGCAAAAAAAATTGAAAGATAATAGATGATGTCAGGTATAATTTTCAGTTAAAAAGGAGACATGAGTTAATATAACAGTAAACATATTCTGCTAAAAATATGAAAAATTTATCTGCCAGTCAGCTGCTATTTCTGATGCTATTGCAAAGTCATCTTTTTTGGTCTAACTTGCTAATGATGCTTTCTATTTTTCCTTCTCTTTTTTCCCTACTCTCTTAAGATTACTGTCCTGAATATTTCAATAACAGTGCCTGCAACCTTCCTCACAGTGCTGGATAGCTGCCTGTAATATAAGCACAGCCTTCATCTTCCTATGCTCTTAATCTTAGGGTCGAATCATAGTTCTTTTTCAGATGCTTGAAAAGCAGTAATTCAAAAGTTGTTTTGTGTCAAATGTTTTTCTTAACGGGTTATTGCAAATGAGGGGCTATTTCAGCATTGCTAATAGGCAAAACAGCACATTGAAAAATGTAGCAATGAGTCATACTATGATGCATCAGATGGGAGTCTTGAAAAAAATAGCCATTTTCTTATAAATAATATTGCAAAATCCTAAAGTTTAGAGAGAAAAGTAAACTTATGACAGAAGAAATCTTACTGTCAGAAAAAATGCTTCAAAGTTCACAGATAATGGAGAAATCAGAATATGCCTTTTAATAATAGATTTAATTGGGTACTGATAGAATCATAGAATCATAGAATCGTTAAGGTTGGAAAAGACCCTTAAGATCATCGAGTCCAACCGCTAACCTATCACTGCCAAGTCCACCACTAATCCATATCCTCAAGCACCAAATCTACCCTTCTTTAAAATACCACCAGGGGTGGAGACTCCACCACCTCCCTGGGCAGCCTGTTCCAATGCCTGACAACCCTTTTGGTGAAGACGTTTTTCCTAATATTCCAACCTAAACTTCCCTTGGCGCAGCTTGAGGCCATTTCCTCTCGTCCTATCACTTGTTACTAGGGAGAAGAGTCTGACCCCCGCCTCGTTACAACCTCCTTTCAGGTAGTTGTAGAGAGTGATAAGGTCTCCCCTCAGCCTCCTCTTCTCCAGGCTAAACAAACCCAAGTCTCTCAGCCGCTCCTCATAAGTCTTGTTCTCTAGACCCTTCACCAACTTTGTTGCCCTTCTCTGGACACGCTCCAACACCTCGATGTCGTCCTTGTAGTGAGGGGCCCAAAACTGCACACAGTACTCTAGTACTGATAGAAAGGCAATATATGAAACAACTTAGTATACCTGTTGATTTATGTAGAATTATTTTTCAAGCTATTAAAGGTTCTCTTAGTGGATGAAGAGACAAAAACAATGCTTTGGAAGCAGTTCAGTGCAATAATTAAAGCACGAATACAGTTAAGCAAACATTCTGTATACTTTTCCCAAATGGCAAAGACTGTAGTTGCTATGTCATAAACGGCAGCTACTGTAATTTTGTGTTGGGGTGGAAGATTTGCCTTTCCTTTTATATTTTTGGTACTTCTTTCAATATTTTTATTTTTCATGTAATTTTTTTTTAGTGTTCACTTTTTCATTATTTAAACAGATAAACTTCAGACCGTTGTCTTGTTTGCAGTTGTGCGCACTGACTACTTGTGCCAGTCTTGCTTTTCCTGAATAAATGAAACTTCTTCTCTAGTAAGCATATTTCCTGAATAATGTATGAGCTTCTGTTAACATTTGCCTTTGTATGTTTCTGATTTCTCATGGAATATTTGTGATAAAGTGTATTGTCTGACTGAAGTTGTCAGCTGGCTTGGAATCTTATTTTTGTTGTTTGTCGTATTTTTTTCCTTCATGTTCACTGTTGTTTGCATGCTTCTACTGCTGTGTGGATTTAAATTTTGAATAAAACAGTTCAGCTTCTCATTGCATTATAGAGGCAATACTTCGCATTGAATAAGATCCCAGACTGAGAGGCAGGGCATCTGTTTTTTATTTCAGTCTTTATTATTTACTAAGTTTGTGAACTTATACAAGTGACCTCATCTCTCTGAACCAGTTTCCTCAACTGTAAAATAAATTAGAGTGGCTTATCTTTCTTGATCACTTTGAGATTTCATGTTCAAAGGCCATCTATCTGTAAGTGCAAAATCTTGTTTTTCTAACATTGAGGAGCAGATGAAATGATTTGTGAAAGTAAGACAGTGAATTAGAAGCAGAAACCAATATAAAATCTTGGAAGTCTTGACTTCATTTGCAGTCAACATAACTGTTGCAACACAGTTCTTGAAATTACTTCCCTTTATAGATACCTGATTTGTCTGGGAAGCTTTGCTGAAAGTGTAGGTTATGTTGGTTACTTAAAATTCCATGCAAGGATGGGTGAACATTTCTATTTATAGTATGTTTGATATTTATTGTAAACTCTAAGATTAAGCTGCATACAAATATATTTCATGCAAAGCCATCTCTACGTGCTTAGTAAAAGAAAGCAGAGCAAAGCAGTCACAGTCAGCTGGGGAAGTTCTGAGTGTTAAAATGATTCTATCTTTTATTATGAACCCTTTCTTCTGCAGTACCTCCCCACTTGGATCACCTCTCTTTATTTATGCCATTTACATCCAGATTTAGTTCTGGGGAGAAGTAATTCCAAATATTTCAGAAATTTCCTTTAATCTTCAAGTGTACAGAGATAGTGAAATCAGGTTGAATAATGGCTGGTGTTTGGAAACAGAAGGAGAATGTCTCCGTTTTATATCAGGAGCGTTAAAACAATTTTACATAAGGGAATACTAGGAGAAAAAGTCAGAGTTCCAGGCAGACATCCTTTTGATTTTCAGCAGGTTTATTTAATTAACTAAAGCCTAATGCAAGAGCTCATGGCTCTAAGATACAGCACATTTAATATTGAAGCAAGCTTGTCTGACAAGGAATTTCCAAAATATATTGTCCCATTTTGATCCTAAGGAAAACAAGCAGTTGAAAGCCATCAAATAAACACAGTGTACTTGGCATTCAGGAAGAATTATGCTATTTTTCTAGTGATAGTCACTTATTTCAACAGATTTCTAGGGGGCAAAACCACTCTTAACTCTTTGTCTTGACACAAGCTACAGCGGTTATTGGTGCAAAACTTGTCTTTTGATCCTTTGCTGCATATTAATCGTATAGTTCTGTTGGTTACAAATTTCAGTTAAAAAGGAATCGAAAGAAGTAGCTTTTCACAATGGGAATTTTGCCAATATGAAAAGGAATTTCACTCAGATACTTTCATGACATGATTTTTTGTTTAAATGAAGTTCCCTAATGTAGCTACTGAGACCACTGAATTTTCACCAGAAAACCTCTGTCGTATGATGAGTCAGAGAGACAACAGGGGAGTCTTGCCTCTGTGAGCAATCAGTTTTGTCCTTAGTATCACTGGGACAAGAATGTCAACAGTTTTGATTAAACTGAGAGGTTTTCAAATCACAGAAACAAAGGACAATAATTAAGATGCAGAAGAACACAAATTATTTTACTTTTTCTTTATTCTCAATTTTAATACAATGGACAAGTATTAGGCATCATAACAGTAACTACAGTTTTCCTTTTCTCTCTTCATGTACTGTGGAGACTATAATCAAAATAACTAAAGCTGACAGTAAATTAGTAGGAGTGGACTCTGTAGAGAACATTTTTAAGTTATGGGAAGTGTGTTGCATGTTACTGTGCAGTTGTGTACATGTTTTATAAAAGAAAAAGAATTTGTATTTTAAATAATGAAGGTTGCCTTCTAATAGTAAAGGTGTTTCATTTGTTCATTGTCAGGAGGGAGAAAGATTTTGCATCTCCATACTTATCCTTGTGTGCATGTACATATATTAGCTGTCTCTCTGATTTCTATGAACATAGTTGGGGAAAAAATGCCAGCACGTTTATTTGCAGGATCAGCAATTTAGCTTCTAAATTTATTTACTTTCTATCATGAGTGTTAAGGATGGCAAAAAATGTGTAATCACGTAGTGTAGAGATCCATCTAATAGCAAGTGATCTGTAACCACTATAACCTTTTGTAGGCTCATGGAATTTAAGAGATAATATATTTCTATAAATAGTTATCCTCCAAAAGACAAAATGAGAAATGGCCAAGAAATTGCTAAAGACACACTGATAGGTTTCTGGAAGACAAACATTCTGTAAACTATTGTAGGCAAATAGATGTTGCTGAATCCTAGACTTCATTTGACCACACTGCAGTATCAAATTGCTCTCTGACTTCTGTTTCATGGGGAATGGTTTCTGCACATAAAGACAAGGAATTATTATTTTGCTAAATATGGATATTTACTGTTATGGCAGTAGGACTTAGTGTTAATGGGATAGACTACACCAACCCATAACTACAGGGTAGAAGGCACTTCCTGCCTCTAGGGACAATTTAGATGGAAACTTCATCAAAAAGTTGAATTAATTTTACCATGGTGAGGTTCCAGGTATTGTATTTGGAGTTAATATGCGTACTTTTGTTTCAGAATGGTATTTGTAAACCTGACATGATTATTTCTAATGTTTTCTCTGGGGCCAGAAAATGATGTGAATAACACAGATCTTTTGGTCAACTTAGCAGCAATTATGAGGTCTTAGCTGTCTCTGCCTATTCATTCTCCCTTTGATAAAACAGAGAAATTCATTCTCTGAAGCAGACCTGCCCTTAAAGAAGGTATCTTAATCATTTCAATGGCCCAATATCCATGGCTGGGTTTCACCCACAGAGTATGGGAGAGTGGGAGTTAATTGTCCAGTAATTTTACAGCGCTCATAACTTTTTGACTCCGAAAATGTCATAATGCGGTAAGTTCTTTACTCTAAGCTCAAAATATAAAAGTCTGTTGTCATTAAGTAGTAGTTCTTTATTAAAATGCACTAAGATACATTTCACAAAAAACCCTCACTCCAACTTTTTGCAGCAGCAACAGCGTAAGCACTTGTTCATGTCCAGTGTTGTCCTTGTGCTGCTTCCAGTGTGTTGTGCAGCTGATGTATGTGGCCTGAGGTTGTCAGGTGGAGAATTAATTTTTAATGAATATGGTCCTCTTTTGTTCCCCTTTATGTTATCCCCTTTATCTCAGTTCTGGGAACAGTACTGTAGTTAGACATAAAAGGTGTTCCTCATTCATCATCCTGGAGTAGATGTACCGTGGCCCAAAAATGGATGTGCAAAGAAGAAAAGCTCCAGGTGAATCCCTGGATTGAAGGGAAGAGGCTTTGAGATCTGGCTGCAGAGGGCTAGACATACTGTGAGTAAAGAACAATCCATTTTTAGCCATTTGAAGATGACATGACTGGCAGTGAGGAGCTCTCACATTCAGTATTATTAATTTAAAACCTAGAGATAACTATATATTTGAGTGGATATTTTCACAGTAATATTGGAAATTAAAGATTGTACTTCAGGTGAGGTTGTTTGTTTTGTGTAATGCAAATTCTTCTATCTTTTTTGTAATGATGCACTTCAAAATGCATTTGGGAAAATGACAGGCCAAAATTGCGCCAATGCTGAATTAAAACTAAGTTTACAAGCTCATCAAGTGATAGTACTAGTTGGGGAACTTAACATTCCTGTTTTAAATTACATCTTCAATTTAAAATGTAGAGATTTTTAAATATTGCTTCTAAACCAGATGCGTTGTTAGAATCGTATTGGTTGGGTTTTTTTCCAAATGTTTCTGGGTCTTCTGTGAGGAGTGCCTGTGCCGAGAAGAGTAAACAAGGATATTTGCTTGAATTCCAAAAATATTTCTGTAATATTAATGAAATTTCTCAAACATTTTTTATTTCCTTCAAGCAATTTAAACTCGAGACACCACAAAAACATAATTGTTACCACATATTTCTTTTAGTCTTGAGATAAGCAATGAGGTTTTTGTTTGTATCATTTTGTGTTTCCACATTTGTCCTTATACATAGGAAGTCCCAAATTTATCACACACAAGTTTTGAGAGGCCTTTAGCTGATAGACAGGATTGGGTGGTGCAAGACTAACTTACACTGATCCTTATAACACTTTAGCCCAGATTCTTTCCATCCTCCTTCACTCAAACATGCACAAACATTTAGGTGTTGGGTTTTTTTTAATTAACTCAGTTTTTGAACTGCACTGAAACAGGAGCTTAAACATTTTGAGTATTCAATTTATTATATATCAACACTAAGAAAAGAATACATCTACATAGTTAACCTTCTGCAGTTGTCCTGTTGCTTTACAATGGCAATTTTTAATCTCTGTTATTGTGAAATTGCCAGAGCGAAAGTACTGTCATACCTAAAGTAACTAAAGAGGGATATCAGCAAATACAATCAGATAATAGGAACTCTGTTGTCACATTAGGAACTTAGAAGCATATAAGTAGATATTTGGTAACAATAATTAATGTCTTCTAAATTAATAATCAGAAAGAAAAATCACTTCGCAAGGGCTTAGCTGTCACAGAGCTTGTTGTCAGTTATATTTTTGGCAACAAAAGCAGTATTTCCATTCGGTATACATGAATGTTTCTCTGCAGAGGTAGATATATTAGTAAAGTCTGATTGCATTTTATTAAAATGCAACTTTCCAAAGTTGTCTGTAAACTCTTACATAAAGAGAGCCACAGATCTATCTTAGGATTACTTGAGCCTGAGCTGTATTGTAAGAATGGCAAAAGAAGCATACATAAGCTGGAGTTTATGTCTCTACCATGTAGTCCCACTTATGTCTAACACATGGCTCCTTCTCACCAGCCTTCCTTAAGGTTATTATAGGTACATCTCCTCTTCCATAAGGTTACTATCTGTGACTGTTCATAATTGCCAGACTTCCTGCTTCTGTCCTATCTGCCTATCTTGGCTTTACTAGATTAGCAAAGACTTGCTATTTAAAATAAATTGCTAAATTTTGACTGAAACTAGTTAGGGATTACTGACATGAACAATTCTGCCAGTGTGGAAGAGGAGTGGATATGAATGGCTGGAAAATTTTATCAGAAACTTTTCTTTTGTGCAATCACAAAAGCGAAACTTTTCTTTTGTGCAATCACTAAAGCAAAACTTTTCAGCAAACACAAAATGAAAGTGTGATATATGTCCATGGTTGGAGTTCCCATGTAGCAAGGATATTTTTATGCATTAAAAAGTTATGACAAATAATACAGGGGTTTGGGTTTTTTTTTTTTGGTTGGTTGGGGTTTTGGGGGGTTTTTTTGGTGGTGCACATCTCCAAAAGGATCATTCTGCAGGAAGCAATACACAATTTTTTGGATGACAGCAGGCAAAATGAGGTGAAATCAAATAGCACCAACTACAAAGTCATGAGTTGAGGATCTGATGAAAGAGATGTTGCTTATTAGTTCAATTAACAAGTCATGGGTAAGATCTCATTTAGAATGTCATGTTTAGATCTAAGCACCTTGGATTAAATAAGGTGCTTAAAGAAAATGAAAGTGTTGTTTTAGAATAGGAAGTTAACCCTTTACCTCTTTTAATGGAAGTTGCAGGGAAATGTAATTATGACTTATGAAACTATTTGGACTAAATACCTAGCAGAGACAGATTATATGTGGCAAATAATATTAATGATTACAAAATACCAAATTGATGTGAAGTGTTAATGAATACTGTGAGACAATAAATTAGGTTTGTAACCATCACCGGTGGGAAATTCAGAAGCAGTTTTCTAAGCAGAATAATAAAAGTGAGAAAATTTGTTGTGTTATAAAATTGTAAAAAGTATTGTAAGTGTCGTGGTTCAGCCTCAGCTGGCAACTGAACACCACGCAGCCGCTCGCTCACTCCCCCCACACCCCTGTGGGATGGGGAAGAGAATTGGACAAGCAAAAGAACTTGTGGGTTGAGATAAGCACAGTTTAATGATTACAATAAAATAATAATAATAATTATTATTATTATTATTATTATGATAATAATGACAATAATGTTAATATAATAAAATGGAAAATGAAGGGAAAGGGAAAAAAAGGGAAAAAAAAACCACGGAAACACAAACGATACAACCGCTCACCACCCGCCAACCGACGCTGCCCATCCCCGAGCTGCGATTGCTCCCTCCCTCTCCCGGTCAGCCCCTCCCAGGTAGCATACTGGGCGTGACATTATGTGATATGGAATATCCCTTTGGTCAGTTTGAATCTGCTTTCTTAGCTGTGCCCCCTCCCCTCCCGGCTTCTTGTGCACCCGGCAGAGCATGGGAAGCTAGAAATGTCCTTGACTAGTACAAGTGCTACCCAGCAACAGCCCAAAACATCTGTGTGTTATCTCAACATTTTTTTCCATGCTAATTTCAAAGCACAGCACTATACCAGCTAGAGTGAAGAAAATTAACTCTATCCCAGCTGAAACCATGACAGTAAGGTAGAAAAGAAATGGTCTTGCAGTTAGAAATTAGCTGGTGCGTTTGAAAATTTTAGGGCTGAACTTGTTCTTGTCTCTGAGAGCATGTTGAAGACTTGATTACTGTTTCTTGATCATGATTGTTACATTGATTTTATCCTGTTTGATTTGTTGGAATGCTTGGTAGAGTGCCACTTCCCCTTGGTGAAGACCTGCTAACTCCTTCTGATGATTTTCTTGTCCTTCATGTGCCTGGAAATTGTTTCCAGGATTAGTTGCTCCATCACCTTCTCAGAGATTAAGGTGACACTGACTGGCCTGTAGTTGCCTGAGTCCTCCTTGCCATTCTTAAGGATAGGACTGATGTTTACTTTAGTCTTTGAATGCTTCTCCCAGTCACCTTGACTGATGAAAGATTATCAAGGGTGGCCTCACAGTAACATTGCTCAGCTCCCTTAGCGCTTGTGGGTGCATCCCAAGAGGGCCCATTGACTTACGTATGTCCCATTTGCTTAAGTATTCCATAACATGATCCTCTTCCATGAAGCATATATCTTCCTTAATACAGACTTTCTCCCTGGTCTCTGGGACCTGGAATAAGTGAAGGCTGGTCTTACTAGCAAAGACAGTGGCAAAGGAGGCATTCAGTACCTCAGCCTTTTCTGTGTCCTGTGTAACTAGGTCCCCTGCCTTGTTCAGCAGGGGGCCCATATTTTCCCTAGCCTTTCTTTTACACCTGTGTACTTATAAAAGTTCTTCTTGTTGTCTTTATCATGAAGCCATTTTTCCATGTTGCACTTTATGTAACCCAGTCCAAGAATTCAACAGTTAAACATCAACATAACATCAGTACATATATGTTTAATATACAGCTCACATAAAATCAACATGAATATCCAGTGCCACTGGAAACAACCAATGCCTTCAGTCTTGGCAGGGAAAAGAATTTTAATACAAACAAAGGGAAGATCGCTCATCTTTGCTTCTCCCTACAAAGTGAAATTACTGGGGATGGAAATGATCTATTGCTTTCTTTTTAACAGTTTTCTGCAACATTGCAAAAGGTCTTGATATACGTGAGTTTTGGTATCCTAAAAATTTGATCAGCTCTTTTTTTTCACAAGGACTGTTACTACTTAAAATCTTTTCCATTTTGATGAATTTATCAGTATTTCCATAGAGCCAGGATTTCTCCTGTTGCAAACAATGATCACTAATGGCTATAACTGGAAACCATGTGAACTTAAGTAAACTTTCTATGGTATATTAAGAATGTTCAAGTTCAAAGTTGTCTTTCTGCTGAAGAAATCTGTTTCTGAAGGTTTTATTCTTAGAATATTAAAAGTAAATAGTATTAATATGTTGCATAATTTTGTTCTTAAAAATGTAATGTGCATGCTATTTGTCATTATTATCAACAAATTGGTTTTGCATCCTGAGCTATTTGTTCTACTTTATCCTATTTTTAGTGAGTAGGATTTTGGTAAACCTAACTTAAGTAAAGCTATAACTTTCATTTTTAATAAAATGTTTTGATGAATGCCTATTTTAAAAATGTTTTATTAAAAATGCAAATTATAGCTTTATTTAAACCTCCTCAGTCTTCTAGATTATGTTAACACTGATTTAGAAGGCAAGTACACTTATACTTCTGTTTGGCAAAACTGGTTTAAAAGAGGATGCGTATAGCATTCAGAATCTTCTATCTTTTTTTTACGGTGTACAAAGGTTTAGTGTTCCCTTTACAGTTCAGTCCTTGAAGATAGATTTTCTTTGTTTTAATTCAAAATAAAATAGATATGGTCAAAAGAGTTTTAAAAAGAAGTAAAAAGCCTTTAATAGCTGAGGAAAGTCCAAAATAATGAGCTAAAGTTTTAGCTAATGGTAGCTGAAAGTTTTCTAAGAACAATTTGATAAAGTTGTGAAAGGCTGAATTGAAAATTCAGGAAATAACTTAGCCAATTTGTTTTTATGTATAAGTCCAGGTCCCATTGTTATCTCCTCCTTTTCTACTTTGGCTCCTATTTCAAAACCATTACAGATAAAAATGAAAAAAAAAAAATATATATATTACAGGTACTGGTAATAACTGCTCTCTTTCTACATGCTCTACCAACTACTTAGGTTTACTAAAGTGCACCCTTTGTGTAACACAGAGGCGCAATATGCTTAATTCCATAGAGAATTTAACAGCTTATGGTCAGGGTAGGTAATTTAAGAGCGTTCAGGCACCTGAGCAAAGTTACACAAGTGTTCTCTAAAATTCCACTGTTATATGTGCACAGGACTCCCGTTTTGACTATGCTGAACTTCTGGTGCTTATCACATGCCTAGAAGTCCTCAGATCTGAGAAGATCAGTTAAAACTCCTGAAGGCTCAATTTTGTGTGCATATTTAGAGTACAGTTAATACATTGACTGCTTTGACCACTGTTATTTAAAAATCAGCAGTGACGTGAGAAAGAGAGGATTCTGTCTCTAATGTAGCAGTTACAGGACTTGTTCAGGAAGGGAGAAAACTCTTCTTCAGTAGCTGAATGCTTGAAATTTAGAGTGGTCATTGCTGAGGAATAACATGCCTAATTACTTTTTAAAATCTGGACATTAGTACATAGCAGGCTACCATGTTCATTCTCAGAGGCAAACTCCAATAAAGCTTCAACAGAGCAAGAATGAAAGTTCATTCTTTTACAATAAAGTTTCACTCATCTTTTAATGGCTAATTTTCAGCTGCCAAAATGAATAAGTAATGAGATCAGTAAAGCTTATTAATCTTGAATGTAAATGGATAACAAATTTTAAAATTAGTTAATCTATGTTGTTGACTGGTGAGAAGAGATAGCTGGAGTGTATCTCATGGTTTCTTTTCCCAACTCTCTATCTTGGCATACCTGATTCTTTTGCTGCTGGACTTCCTGTGGGTGAGGGGCAGGGGGGAGGAAGACCAATTTCTCACAAAGCGGCTCCTGCATTCCTGTAGTTTATAGCCCAAAATATTAAGGTAGCATCAAGCTTGTACTAATTGATGGTGTACCCACTGCAGACATTTTTTTTCTTGTCTACCTAAGATGTAGTGAATACAGACTTCTACTTCAGAAAACCTCAGTATCTTAATAAAGCTAAAATGTAATATGAAATTAAAAGTACAGTAAGTTTCCAAAACCGGGCTGATGTTTATAACAAGTCATTTTTCCTCTGCTAAACTGCTCTGAAAATGAAGTATGCCTCTTTTGTGGTTTATGGTGTTACAGGCAAGATTGGTGGTGGAGACGATTCTCCAAGCACCAAAAATACTTGCAGATCTCTACAGATGTCCCTCACAAAAACTTCACTTGCATTTGGTCCAAGCTGTCATGAATCCATTGGTGTAGGTTGCCATTTGGTAGAGCTCTTTTTCTAAAATGGAAAAAGACATATTGAAAAGAAGAAGTTAAATATAATTCACTCAAAAAAGCATAGAACATGTAAATAAGGCAAATTTTGTTGAAAGCATTCTATCTTTTTTTAAACATATTGGTCTAGTTGAAAAAGGCAGACAAGTTTTTGAACATAAAAGCCCTTTTTCAGGTCTAAAACAGAAGTGGCCAGTGTTGCTACTGCAACATGGCAATTACATGAAGGATGTGAAAACATATGCATTTCATTTGCTATTATATGATCCTAATGGAAATCTTCATCTTTAGCACAGTAGTCTAACTTGAATTTGTTAGATGATTCAACTGCTTAATGGATTGGCCCTTTCTTATATTTAGTAAAATTTTTACAGCTGCATCAGCTGTTGAAGGGAACAGACTCAGACTCCTCCAATGAGAGGGAATTTCACAGTCTCTTTCTAGTATCCAGTGTTTAATGTAAACTGCATGATGCAGTTTAAGATATATGTCCTGTTTTGTGAGAAGTTATCTGAAATGTGTGATTCTGACAGAAGCAAAAGTGAATCTTGCTTATTTAGAAGTGGCAGCACCATTGGGTGGGTCTCCTAAAGTTCTTGTGGGTTTGACTTCATTTTTTCCTTTGTATCCACCCCCTGAGCTTCTGCCAAGCCTACCATGCTTCATTTCAGGCTCTCTCTTTGTACCTACTAATTAAGGACTTTCAATGCGTGTATGCGTTATACAATCAAATATGATCTCACAGGCAGATTTAAAGAAGTAAATGGTAGCTGAAAATAGATCTTCTCTCTTTTGAGTCGTACAAGCTGTCATACATGAAATGTAAAATATTTCTGCAATAATACTGGTTTTCCAACATGAGAAAAAACTTGGTTGTGTCAATAGATACATTACTTCACTCCTCACTGCTGATACCTGCAAAAACTTTGTTCATGCTAAGTCGCCTCTAACTGCACCTTTGCATCCTCTGTTCCTACTTTGAATCTGGTAACTTTGCTGCCCATTGGCTCTTTAAAGAAAATATAAAAGCATAACTAGGTAACATAACAGTAGGCACACTTTAAATCATTAATGCTAGTGCAAACCTTCTACAGCATCCTGAAGCCATGCCATGTAGTCTGAGAAATTATTAGAATGCATAACTAACAGAAAAGAATCAGACCAAAATGGTCCTGTTACCTGAGCCTAACACACCTTAGGAAAATATGTGCTCTATCAGGCGAAGGTGATGACAGTATATTAAGTTGCTCTTAATGGTTTTCTTTTATCCTGTAATTCTCACTAGCATTGTTCTTTGCAATATTTGACAGGTAAGCAAACTAGTATACTCATTTTCCAGAAAAGGAAAATGAGGGAAAGAGATTTCAACAGTTTCAATCTTTTCACACTGAGCTCACTCTAAGGTTTAATCAGGTATCAGGCTTACCACGTGAGAGTAAAGAGCCTAAAATTGCATTTCTGACTACCATTAGACATTAAAGTTCAAGTGGATTTTGTTGCAAAAGTAGAGCTAATAAAAAAATACAGCTGTGTTAATGTGAAAAATATTTTTCTTACCTGTACTGTTACCTGAGATTTCTTAAAGTAATGAAACTGAAGAAACTCAACATGATTAAATTCAGTCATTTGGACTTTCGTTGTTGTTGTTATTGTTGTTCTGTGGTCCTGGACAATCTTAAAACAGCCCATTTCATCTTGTTTTAAATTAAGTTTCTACTTCATTTAACCTTTGCTTTTGAAATACTGTTAAATATTTGCCTTACTTCTCCTGCAGAGGAATTAATGTAAAAACCTACTCATAGTGGGATTCTTCTAAATGATTGTGGGGTTTGGTTGCGTTTTTTTTTTTGAAGCATTATAGTTGAACTTTTGAACATCAAAAAAATTTACAAAGTTGGGATTGTATGTAACATTTAATTTTTGTTCTTTTATTTTAGTAATCTTAAAGCAATCACAGTTTTAGTGATCACATATCCTCTAACAATATTCATTGCAGTAGAAATGGTACTTGTCTTTGATTTGTGTCCAACACACTCCTGTACAAGTTTGTTCTTTGCTGTTAGGCATTTACAGTGTTTAATTTAGTGGTGACTTCTCTTCTGTTTATAAACTACTTCAACATATATGGAATAGTTTGTCTTCTCAAGCAACTAATTTTATGTGGATAAAATTATGCCTACGTAAATGACCCATGCACCAATTAACTCAAGGGTTTGCACAGTAGAAACTTTCACTTGTGGAGGGCAGTCCAACCTGCCTAGGTCAATGTTCAGTACCACAATAAACATGCTCATAATATCAAGAAACTGCTCATTTTACCCTCTTCCTCCCCTGTAAATAAACAAAGAAACTCCAGAGCCCGAGAAAATAAATTATGCCAATGTTTTAGTTAGTTCATTAAGTCTGAATATTCTGGTTTTCCTTTGAGGCTTCTAACTTTCCCAAAGACTATGTTTTGCAGTTCAACACTGCAGGGCTACCATGAGCTACCTTGGTTTATGTCTTTCTCATTTTTGAATTGCAGTCTTATGAAGGTAGCCATATGTAATACACATGCTTTTCATGAAGAATTTAGCTGAACTTTACAGTGGGGAAGTATTTGTTGTATATTGGTTTTGGGTTTGTTTTCCTATTTTTAAGTATTTATTATTTTTGATTCATTATTCCCAAGCTCTGTTACATCTACTTTTTTCCATTCTGAACAGATGGCTACAATATCTTGAGGCATCCTGGTAAAGATGTAACAAATTATGCTTACATGCAAACACTTCTAATACCATAGTTCTATGACAAAGATTTAACAAAAATTTGTCTTTAGTTTCATTTGGAAGTGTCCACAATTACCTTTTTCTTATTTGATAATAAGTGGAAATACATAATAGCATGAACAGGTGACAGTCTTTTTAAGCATGAAGACTCACAATTCACCCTAGCTGCCATCCTGAAATTCTTCAGACAACCCTCACATGAATCAGAGCTTTCCTTGAGTCAAGGGGACTTTTTGCTCCTGTTGGTTTCGGTGGAAGAGTTGGCAATTCTTGTCCGATAGAGCACTTAGTAGGAATGAAAAGGCAAAGTCTTCTACTGTGGAATTGTAGTTTCTGCAAAATAGATATGTGGGCAGACATGAGAACAGATGCCTTTCTCATCAGAATACATGGTTTGAACAGCCATTCCCAAGAGTTTGCTTTTGTTAACAGCCTTAATGTTCTTCCCTCAGAACAGCTCAACTTGCAACCTTAATTCTCCTCTCCTGGAGAGTTGTTTCCAATTCTTTTTGCGGGTTAAACTGGCAGCCTCTGTCATGAGGGCTGCTGGAACCCCCTTGGACCTCTCATACCAGGACCAAAATCTAGTTGTGGGGTTGTGAGGAGACACTGTGATTCTGCTTTCTGACAGAGAAGATATCGATTTCATGCTATTGTTTGACAGATTTTTCCAGACTTAATTGAAAAGCAATGTAAATGCTTTCTGTGGGTTCCACACATTAAACTTTATGAAGTTCTCCCTCTGAGCAATAAGCCCTTTTTCAACAAGCAACCCAAAAAAAGAAGGTGGCCAAACTCAGCACTCTGGAAGTGCCATTTCCGGTTTGAGCACACTTGAAATCTTCATGAAAAGTACTAAAATAATGTCCTTAAAAATTGTCCAGTAATTATAAACTGGGCTCACTAAAGCAAGCTACGATAGGACTAGCATGGTCGTTTAAATATGTACAACCATGTTTGATCACTCATGGCAACAAACTAAGGTCTAAGTTTATACACTTGCATGTTCTTACCTACTCAGATATAGTCCTTGAGTAATCCCAGTGGATACTATTTAACTTAAAAATAGCATTCAGCTCTATAATTTCTCTGCTGGCAGCTGAGCACCCAGTGCCACACTATACCCTACATGTTACTTTAACTTATTTTCCTAATTAAAGTTTGTGAGGCACTAAACAGTTGTTGTTTAGGATGGCTGTAAATAGCATTTCTATATGTAACAGCATAGAATAAATGGTCTCTAAATTAGTAATAGAATAGGGTGCATAATATCTGTCAGGGGCTTTGCTAATATGCAGGCTTCTACCTGCTGTAGGTGTACAACTGAGTCTTGAAATGGCTTTGATCTTTTCATGCCACCTCAAAAAGTAATCAGCCACATCCAAAAGCCCGATTACATTTTTGCGCAGTGTGTTTTGAATTATTATTGATTTTAAGAGTTTAGTTCATTATCAATACTACTGCAAGCTTTCTATTTCTTGGTCATTTCAGGTCTTGTTGCTCTAGTTTAGAGCTTGTGAGCTGTCATTGTCATTCTGCTTTCTGACTTACCCAAATTCGGTGAGATAGCTGTAATTTGCACATTTTACGAGAGGAGCCAATTGAACTGAAACTTTTTGTTTAATGTGAAAGTTGGTGGAGTGCACTGGATAGGACTACAGACTGAAATCAATGAGAGCATTCTTAAACATTCAAATTCAGGATGTGGATCAAACCTGAATTTTCACAGAATTTCAGCTGTTTGAATTTGCTGTAAATAATGATGGACTTGCTGTAAATTTCACATTGTGAGTTGGGCATATTAGTGAGTGTTTCAGTATTAAAGCCAATTTACACAACCTAACAGGAAAGGTATAATTAAAATTGATACAAAATTTATCACTTTTTAATGTAACCCTGTCACTGGGTTTTCATTAATGAGATTTCAAGAAAATTTTATTATTTTTCTGATGATCTGAATTGTTTTTATGGTAATGATTATTCCAGTTCTCGTTGTAATGACTTGATGACATGTGTTTCCTGGTTCTCATCCTGTAGGATATGATGATACTTCCTTAGATAAGAATTTTCAAATATTTATTTTGTAATACTATGCCACAGCATTAAAGGAGAGGAGAAATTGTTTGGCCTGTAAGAGTGAAAATGATAGTTTTCTATAATTCTAACAGTTTTAGCTGAATTGTTCAACTACTTTGCCAAAAATGCATTATCATCAATGGTTTCTTCTCTCTGTTCTGCTTGTATTCATATCATGTACATATTGCTATGCATAGATTTCAGTTTACAGCTAGAGAAAACCAGAAATTCAATAGCACCTTCTTTTAAAAGAACATAGAGCTGATTTGTTTGAATTAGGCCCAGGAGAAACAGCATGCCAATCATGTTAGTGCACCTTTGCACTTGGAGGCCATTTGAAAGAAGGTGAAGCTACTTTATGAAATCATAGATTATTTAAGGACATGTAAACAGCATGACTGAAGATGCAGCATCAGCCACAGAGAAGGAATAATCTTAATTACTGAGAAGAATGAAAACACAACCACTCCATCAAGCTTCCAATGTTTCTTGCAGTCTTTTGCTACTATTAACATTGCTGTGTTCCCTATCAACCTAAACATCTCTGTCATTACCCACAGGCTGCAACATTCTTCTGTGGCTGTTTTATGCTCATATTATGCTGAGGTACAATCTTAATGGTCCTTTTTAAGCTCCTTTCCTTAGATACCATTTTCAGAGTGTGATTGTTTACTACTTCATGTATTTCTGTATTTTCTTAAAATGGACTGCATAAACCAGAAAATTTCCCCTTCCCGAGTTCTGGGGATCTATTTTTGTGTGCTTTGTTTGGCTGTACAAATCTCCTGCCTCCTAATATAGAGCTGGAAAATGATTATCAGATTACCTTTAATTTTGGTTGATGCATTTCTGCCAGACAGAAGCAATAATCACTGTAATAGTTTTATTTTCCAAACTTACTTCTACTGCTTTTACTTCTACTCTGAAAGGCAGCACATTGCCAGAAGGGTTAAATACTTTACATTGCAGTGTTACGTATGAATAAGGGTGTTTCATTGTTTATTTTAGGTTCAGCCATGAATTTTGTCCAGGCTTTCTGCACTTAATACAAACTTTTTCTGCAACAAAAGCAATTCTAGAGGGTCAATTCAGGCTGCATATTAAAATTAGTGCTAGTGATGGAATGAATGTGCTATAAAATTCTGCTTGCAAAGCCGCCTGTTTTTCTTCAAGGCAAGCATGAAACAGGAACATTATATTCTCAGGTCATCATCACAGAAAAATATATTTTCCTAAATCCTCTTGCTCTTTTGGATCACACAGCAGTAAAGACTACTCGATATCTTTCTTTGATTTTCTTATTCAAAAAGGGTGGAGCATTTATGCATGCTTTGCCATTCAAACATTCCTGGTGGTTCTATTTTCAACTCAAAATTTTTAAATTAGTAACAGATGTGCTGATTCTTTTGACTGAAACAGAGGGCAAATTTTTCTACTATATTTTGAATAAAGTTTTTCAAATATTTACTGATTATTGAACCCTGAGTGTTAGTTCTTATTACCAGCCTTCACTGTAAACAGTATCTTACACCACAGAAATCTCACTGGAGTCAGTGGGGAGTAATCCTGATATTATTAGTATGATGAGGGCAGAATATATTTGGAGTCACTATAAAATGCAGCTTACAGAGCTAGACCACAGTAAGGTATAGCATCCCACCATTGCATATCCCAACCTGTTTAGGTATGCCTCATTAATGTATCATCCCTACTTACACTAAAATTGCAAAGCAGGAAGCCCAGAAAATAATTGGCATACATGCATACATATGTTATTTGTAATGCTGGTCTATTGGCACAAGATGTATAGAAAACTCTTGTGCAGCAGAGCTCCCAGGAAGCTTTATAGCTCTTGTGCACAATGGATTTGGGGATCCTATAGCTCTGAAGCAGGCAGGAAGGCTTGTGAGTACGACAGAAGAAAGTCTCTAGAGGGAAGAAAAAAAAAAACTAAGAAGAATCAAATTCCGATTTAAGGAATATAATTTTGAGGTTTAAGTTTCAACCATGATGTTGAATTAGAGGAGGAGCTATTTTGCATTTTTCACATGGTTTGATTGTGAGATTCCTCCCCCTTTCTGCTCCTAACTATATTAATTACTGTAATTTATTTAAGTACAAGTCTTATCCTTTCTCCTGCTTATTTATTGACGTATATGTACTCATGATAACACAGATGCTGGTGTAATCTTTCGTCCTCCTTAAGCCTTTGAATTTTTTTGTTAATGATAATACAGATGCATGATTTCTTACTTGGATCTGTAGATCATCTAGCAATAAGAACAGATAAATAATACAGACTGTAATACTTTTCTGTAGTGATTCTTAATAAGATTTGAAGGCCAAATAGGTGCTGACCTTCTGGCACACAAAAGGAAACAAACACCATGTTGAATATGTAAAAGGCAGGAACCAACCATTTTTGTAGGTACAATATCTGCTTCACTTAAAAGGGGATGAAAAACATTCACTAAGGGGAATGAAACTTAGACATAAACAAAAGAAGCCTAAATTTTTTTTCCAAGAATACTGAAAATATTCAAGGTATGTTTAGGGGCCAATATGAAACAGGGATGAAAGAAATACAGAAGCAAATTACAGTTTGCTGTTGTGAAAATACCTCTGGCTCATAGTGAAGCTTTACTTACGAACATTTTCAGTTGTCTTGAGTAGTTATACAGCCCAAATATTCAGACTGTAGAGAAGTGAAGTGAAATGAAATTAGTTTGTCAGATAAGAGAAATCTTTTGTCAAAAACGCTTCTCCATTGGCGATACACTGAACTTGGTCTCCTGGGTGATTTAAGATCCCTCAGCTGACTTGCTGTATTTGTCTAAATAGGAGTTAAATAAGTGCAAAATGTCTGTCTTTTGATGACTCTGAAGTAGTTTCCTTTTTTATATTTTCTTGGGGCAGGAGGAAAGATGTCGCTTGGATGTCAGGAAGCTTTTGAAGTTTTCAAGCAGGACCATGCTGACAGTATAACTATTGAGGACAACAAACAGCTTCTAAAACAGAGGTGAGTGTCACAGCAAGACACAGCTGAAGGCAGACATCTGAGAGTTCATTATGAGTCTGGGTAGGAATGTGTAAATTTACAGCAGACATCCCAGGCTTCTGTTGAGAACTTGGTACAGAAACTTCACCGTTTCTTACTGGGAATATTTCAAATTCAGAAGACACTGAGTGGTGAGAGAATAAAAGTTTGGATAGAGTATGAAAGTGGCATGAGGAATCTTAGTGCATCTTTCCTCTGGTTTTATTCAATCTTATCTTCATAGCCATGTTGAAGCAATGTGGTAAATGGCATTCACAATCATGAATTACCTAGAGGAAGTAAGATCCGTGTGACTGCAATTTCCATTGTCAAAAATGCTTTACTGGCTTTGGCACTGAGTTGGACAATAAGCTAGGCGATGTTTAACATATGCTTTTGTCTGTTGTTCCTAATTTGTTTGCCAAGTGATTTTAGCTTCTCTCTGCCAGTTTTGCAATCAAAACCAGAAATAAGACTTTCTTCCCCCACATTTATTCTTAAGGCTGGCAAAACACTCCAAAATCTTCCGGTAAAGATGGTGAGAATGGCAAAACATTGCCAACATGAATTTTCATAAAGCAGATTTTAAAAATCCCAGAAATTAAACCACCATTTGTCCATGTTGGTTGGATAACAGTGGTGCTTCAGTGTCAGTTTTTCAAGTGTTACCCCTCCCCATATTGGAAGAGAAATACAAGGTTTTGAGATTGGAGATGCCAAAAGCAGATCTCTCAA
The DNA here is from genome assembly GCF_963921805.1 of Phalacrocorax carbo. Lineage (NCBI taxonomy): Eukaryota > Metazoa > Chordata > Aves > Suliformes > Phalacrocoracidae > Phalacrocorax > Phalacrocorax carbo. The sequence goes on along the minus strand of NC_087515.1, from coordinate 17,198,624 downwards.
TCTACCCTTGTAACTAACATTTCCTCTAACAGATTTTTTTTCTTTTTCCTTTTCTTTTTTTTTTTCGCCCTGGGGTTTTCCCCTTCTCCAGGTTTCTCCTTTTCTCTTCTGCTTTCTTATTAATACAATTTTTCCACTTAATAAGTATGAAAGACATTGTTTCAAGGGTCATTAAGTCTTATTTACTTCAGTGAAATTGAGGCAAGAAATTATCTCTACATCTGTGTGACTTATTCAAGATCTTGCTATTTCTTACCTTTCTGAACTGGTTAAGTTTCTACCTGGATCTATAACTTAGACACAGGAACACAAATTGCTGAAGTATTTAATGTATGTAAGAGTTTATCCATGTAAATTGGATGTTTAGTAATGCCTTTCTTCTGATCAATATATCAGATGATGCTACATCACTGTATCATTGCTGCACAAATGATTATACTGCAATCATTTCTGGAGTTGCTGTCTATTGAGCAGAACACTTCATGGTCACAGCATGATAATGGGAGTAATACAGTTCTGAGCCATGTCCTGAATTTCCTCTAGTTAATCACAGTTCTTCCATATTTTCTATGTTTGTTGTTACTATGAAGCAAGCTGGTATTTCCTTCTGGTTTCAGAACCCACAAAGTTTGACACCAGATTTTCTTTCCCTAAAGAACAAAGAGATTCAGAATAATGCCTCGGGTAACCCCTCTCTAATATGCATCAGCTGATTGCTGAAATTGTGGATGTTCATACCCTGAAGCAAGACAGTTTTCCCCTGCCATTTGCAGTCATTTTTAGCAAAGATGCCTTTAGCTCCAAGTTTACTGAATTCATTAAAATGGATTTATATCAAGTCCAGTCTGTAATTTGGAATGCAGCCTCTGAACTACCAGTTACACAAAAGCTCTGTTACCCGGCCAGTGTTCAAATTGCACAGGAAGAAGTGTGTGGACACCACATGTTTAAAGGTTACCATAACTTCCCTTTATATGTAGGAGTCTCATGTTAATAATTTTGTTTATCGTTGCATAACCACTTCTGTCATACCACAAACAGTATTTGGTTCACAAATTACTTATTTTTAGCTGTCTTATTTTTTCCTTTGGGTATTTTGGATAGATATTCCTGGCTGGCTAATGATATCATTCTTACGTTAATTGAATGGTGAACTGTCAGTGAGCCTAGTTGGAAGTTTGACTGTGAAGGTCACAGCTGTTGCTTTGGATGTGAAATTATTCATATAGATGTGAAAATACATAGATATACATATACAATATACATATTTTTTCTGTAACTACCTGCATATAAACAATCAAATGTAATCTGTGGATTAAATCAGATACTGAAAAGCATTTGTCTTGTTTAAAAAAAAACCAACTGTTTTTAACATAAAACTTTTCACTCTTTACAGGAGCAGTAGCTCAGTACTGTTACTTAGTACCATCTCTGGATTTAAAAAGTGGGGAAACTTACATAGTTAAGGATAATTTATCTTTGAAGCTCATTTACTGACCTACTGTTCAAGTGAAAGACAACAGATTCAAGCTATCCTGTTAGGACAGATGCCTATGGGAAGTGGCTTTGTAAGATAGAAAAGGTGATCTTCCATAGCTTATTTTGCAGCTAATACAAAGCAGTTTTTATTTTCATTTTTCTTCTGTACATTAGTAACTCCTGCCCTTCTTAAAAAAATATGTGTCTATGCCCAGACAGAATCAGTTTTCTGCAATTTGGACTTCCTATACTTGACTTCTAAAGAACTTCATAATATCCTGTTTCTCAATGCAACCATATTCTCTTAGCATTGTTTCTCTGAGGAGGAGAAAAATGCATCTCATTTTCTGGTGAAATATGCTGGTGAAACATTTGCAGCTGAGCCACTCCAACGTAATATTGCATCCTGCATGAAGCTTTTAAATCCCATCCTAGTCAATATTTCCAGTAGTAAAATTCTGCATGAAGCTTACAGATGTGATGTATGTCTAGTTTCCATTTTGTTGTTCTCCATTAATTTTTTCCACTTTCTTGTTTCCTTGCTTTCTGTGTTTCACCTGGTTAGCAGCTAACTTGCTTTTTCAGTGCTTATGGATGAGTTTCATGGAAAGGATGAGTTTCGCTTAGGTCACTTGTTGAAATTTCTAATACTTAAAAATGAGTGAATGTTCATTTAATTCACTAAATGTCTCCATTCTCTCATTAGACAGCCTCTGAGTTTGTCTTGGTTTACAATATGCATTAGAGATTTGTTTTTCAAAATGCTTACTTTTTAATTACAGGCATTTGCATTTAAAGAGTGAAATCTTTGCAAAAACTCTTGTTCCACTAAAATTAGTGGATAAATTCACTTTGGGAATTCATCATGGAATATTTATCTTGTAGGTAGTAGAAGCCATGATTTGGCAACTTCAGCCTTTCTGTGGAGTGGTCTCCATGTAGGATACACATGAACTCTTTTCAGCTAACAATGTAATTGTTCACTCATCACTATTCATAGCAATATCACCTTTATGCTAGATAATATCACCTTTTTTTAGAGAAGTATCAGAAATAACCTTTTCCCTTTCAATATTAGAGTCAAATCTTATGTCTCTGGGTTTTTTTTTTTGACTATGATTCATAGTCACAGATGGAGTTTGTTGGACTGTCATAAATTAATGTCAAATTTCAGTTTATTATACTGTGCTGGTTTATAAACTGTTGTGGTTGAGAAACAGATGCATGGCCCATTCAACTATTGTCAGTAACCTATGAAAAAGGGCTGGATAGATAGCTGGCTTCAACTTGTCTAGCTAAATCTCTGTGAAAAAAAATCAGAGTCAATAGTCAACAGAAGATTTGCCTCAGGAATTACTAAGTAATTGATGAACTTACTCTTTGGCTCATGGGAGCTGAGGGAAAGAAAAAGAGAGGTACTTTGGGGTGTTTCCCTTTGACATTTATACAATCTTCAAGGCCTGCTTGGGTGCTCTAAGTCAACACCAGTGGAAAAAGCTTACATAAATGTCTTACAGATGCTTCAAAGGCTTCTACCTTCTTTATGTAAGAAACAGTAAGTACTGAGGAACCTTTCAGCTTCAGCCATTAAGCCATGTTGAATTCAGCCTTGAAAGCAAATGTTTGTGAGTAGATAGGAATGCAGGCACCTGAAATTCTAACTCATTCCAGTTTTACAGGGAAATGGACTAACTGAGAAGGGGCAATTTTCCAAACCCCAACTCCCCAGGGGAAAGTCGTATTTCTTGACTCTGTTTTGCCATTATTTGAGTTAGACAGAAATACAGTTTGTGGGTTTCCTCAGTTACTTTGGCCAGACCAAGACTCTTCCAGATCAGCTGAAGGCTTGCATAACAATTAAGTATTACAGTTCTGCCTCCACATTCAGCAAGATTCAACTTGTACACATCCAAGTAACAGTTCAGAGTTTCATATCAAGCCTAATGTCCTACAACAAATGTCACAATGCAACAAATCATCCTTCTACATTTTAAACTATTACTATTTAGGCTATTACAACGGATATTTCCTTGAACAAGCCTCAGTTCTCTCAGAGACTCTTCAGAATTTGCCATTGTACCTTGAATTGACTGACATTATTTTCACAGCAGAATATGCTTGGCATTTGAAGCCTGACATGTATGCTATTTGTCCTAAACAGTTTTACATAGTACTGAGTTAAATAAGTGTAGGAGAATAATTGTGACAGCATCTGCTGTAAAAGATCAGAAAACTGACAGGAAAAAAAGCACAAAAGGAGAAGGCATCAAGTTCTACGAGACTGTAGGGAATGTAGACAATATAAGTGAACTCGTAAGGCTCTGTAGGCAGCTGTTTTTAAGGATATACTTAGATATGACACATTTCCTAAGGAGCAAGACATACAATGAGCAGGATGCTTAATAACACTGAAGTGAGTATCGCTGCAACACCATGTTGCAAGCTGAAAAAGAAACTTCTGATCATTAAAATATTTTTCATAGCATGTGAAGATTTCATTATTTGAATATAATGAGGAAGTGGTAAGTGAATTAATTTAGAAACATACCTGGTGGGAATTTCACATTTAAAAAGAAATATTTCCATTTTTGATATAAAGTCAAGATATTTGCATACTACAAAAAGGGAGTTTCCAAAGACTGGTTCATTGATTTGTTTCCATCCTTCTCAGCCTGCCTCTTGCTTGCTATTTGCATATCTTCATGTGGCTAGCTTTGGCTTGTATTGGTATTTGAGCAGTAACTGAATATCATCTGAAAGTCTGCACTCACATAAGGAATATCTGTAGAAGAACAGAATAATTTAGTTCTGTCACACTCTTATATTTCTGTTGAAGAGATTTCATAGTGGCGGGGATGTGCAATTTCACACAGCACAAAGTGATTTGTTAGCAATATGCAAATTACAGGCTGAAATTTGAAAATTTCTGGTGAACAATCCTGTACTTTCAAACATTTGCTTTTTTTCTTTTACTTTTATATAGCTGTATGTTATAACATTGCAAGTAATGTAGCATATTAAAATTAATATAGAGTAATATGAATATTTAGAGAATCCAATTGTTAGAATTGAAATAATGTAATTTTTAAAACTTAGAAAGTAAAATAAAAGTTTTATCTGTCTAGTAAACCTATTTGTTGCATGGTTTCTTTCAGAAAAGGTTTCTTTTAGACCAGACAATCTTTTCTGATGGAAAATTGTTTCCAACTAGTTCTACTTAGAAATCAAAAAGTAATCCTGGGTAATTTTGTATTTTATTGTGAACAACTAGTTTAACTAGCTGTTCTGTAGAATAATTCTGTATCATTATGCTTGCATTGACAGGTTTACCGAAGCTAAAAGCCTTGGAGCAAAATTAAATGAAGTGAGAAATAGAATAAGTGAGTACATCTTACCCTCATTTTACCTTTTAGCTGGTGAAATCACAGCATTCAAAGGATATAGGAAGTGACTCTAGTTTCTGAAAGAAAAGTCAATGCATTACTAAGGTTTCCAGTGAGGTAAATTGTTAGCTGATGATAGCAGTAATAATTCTGTGTATGAGTTTTGATAATTTCAAATACCATCATTTGAAAAACAGCTCCCTTCTTTACTTGGCAGGATGTCTGAAATTTCTCGGAAGGAAAAGTTAAGATATTAACACTGGATTTTCTAGATTTTATTTTGTGGTAAAAGGATCCAAAAACATAATTTCAAATTGTCATATCTATGGATTGAGGATTGTATTTATCTATAAATTGATACAGCTTCTGATAAAAGGAGATTTCACTGTTGAACTACCCTCTGCATTTTTCTTGCACAGATTAATTAGAGCAGTTCTGAGGAGTGCCTCAGACTGGTAAGGGTTTTTGTCATTTTTTCGCTTTAGGGCCCCAACAGCATATGCTTGTCTTCCAGTTTCAGATTGTTCAAAGACAAAAATCACTTACAGATACATTCAACCCCAAGCTAGGACTTATCTGATCCTCCTAGCAGCCTTTGATATGTCCTGGTTGATCTCTGAGTCCTGTTGATTCCAAGCCTGTAACTTCTTTCCTAAAAATTGGTTACCCAGGCTCTCTGTCAGATGTAAAACACAGTTTTGTCCTCTATCCCTGAAGTAATTGGAGATCAGGTCCATGTCCTCCTGTACGCACACATTCAGGTGAACCAAGTCTCTTCAAGCATCCAGATTACAGGCTGTAAGGGACTAGATTTAAAAGTAATCTGTCACCCAGGTCCAGTGGCACAGACCTTGCTCTCAGTTTCTCTCTCCTTCCTCTTTGGGTGGCACCAGCAAAGACATGGACAATGAAGTCATTATCATCACTTTTTGTCTTCTAACAGCAGTTGATTTCTGGGAAAGGACAAAAATCTCATGGCAGTTCTGACAAGTCCTCTGTACTTTCACTATAGCTATTCTGTGGTCATGAATGGTAGCTACTCCCAGATTCCCCTCCCAATCACCTTCAGGTACACCACAAGTCCCTCAGAGATATTATAGAGTATCTTTAAAGTTATGCCAGCTATGAGGAAAGCCTCAGCCATGTTGGCACTGTGTTTTCAAACCACAGCAAAGGATGCTTGGAAGGGATCCAGAACCAGAGACATAAGGTGCTGAGCCCTGCTCCAGCAGTGTTCTGAACACTGGCTTATTTCTGTAAGACATGACAGCTGAATCAACCTGCCCTCCCCCAGTAGGCTCATTTGCCTCCTTCAGACTGGCCAGAACATAAACTTCAGTACAGAACTTGTGCATGGATATCCACAGATTGGCCTATGCAAGTAGGATTTCAATATTCACCTTGCAACTATGGGTATCTCCAGTGTCCATATGAGCTCATTTAAATCCTGCCAAGTAGGCTTTTTCCCCTAGTACACTTAGAAAAGTGAGTTCAGCCTACTGTGGAAGACAATGCATGTTATTCTTCAAGTAACAGGAAGCATCTCCAAGGTGAATAATGCCTGCAGCTTTCAGGCAGCAGTGTGCACAGGGGTGAACATGAGCCATCACATCAGGATACAACCTCTTGTTCTCTGCTGCCATCTTGAAGTCCACATTGTCCTCATTTACTCCTGCCTCCTAGATTTACCCATCTGCAACAAGCCCAAGAGATTTCTTGGCCTAAATCAGGTAAAGCCAAAGTCAGCACTGAGTGTCAAACTTCTTTCTCTTGCTGAAGTTGAAATCCATTTTGGAGCAGGCGTAGCGAACACCAGCAACAAGCAGCCACACACAAGCACATCTTTCTCAGTGCCTGGGGCTGCAGGCTGTGGTGCTTGAAGTCAAGAGCCTAGCAGCCACCTTACATACACCTTATATCTGTTGCAAATGTCTTAGGGGAAGAACAAATGTTTGGAGGGTGTGGAAGACCGTACAACAAATAGTGGGACACATGTCAGTCCTTGAAGGTACCACTTGTAGTGTCATGCTGGGACAAGATTTGTAAGTCTCTTGAGATTTGCAGGAGTCTACTGTGGCAGCTTTCAGAAATAATGTAACAAAGCAATGTAGGTGTAGCCTCTCAAGACTCTGTTTCCATGGATCCCAGCAAAAGCTAAAATACATCTTCGGTTTGGGCTGAGTCACTATGGGTTTTTCCCCAGTAAGTTACGCAAAACTCCTGATAGCTATAGTGCAGTAGGGTATGGATTTTGCTGCAATTAAAAGCTTCTGTTTTAAAATTTGTTTTTTATTAAGTTCTTCAGTGTTAGAAGTAAAACAATGAAGCATATTTGGGGAACATGAATGATACAAAAATCTGAGTGCATATTCATATGTATATGTAACCTAAAAAATCAAACTGATCCATTGAACAAAACAAGCAGCTGTATAACAGATCACTAATATTGCGCTGAACTTGATGATGCTTATAGCCTTCTATAGGAAGTTGTAATAACTTGTAGCCCACATGAATACTGAAAAGCTTCTTTAAGAAACAGACTAGAAATGTCTCCATAGTTCTAAGAAAAATTGCACAAAATTACCCATTATGATCTTGTTTTGGTATATAAAATGGAGTTACAAGTGAAGTGCTTTCTAATTGAAAATTAATTTCATTACTCTCCATTTTTTTTATTTTGGTAGTAAAATGGAAAAATAGTCTTTTCATTAAGTTCATACTGTAATCCTACTGTATAAGCAAGAGATTCCATCCACATTGTATCCTCTTATAGCTACTCATATGCTGGTCTATGCAGAGTATGCAGATATACACTACTTTGTGTATGATTTTTAAGCACTGCTGTCTGAGGCTTGAGAGTGATCATATGGTCAGTCCTTTCTTCAGTTCTTTCTGTGTAACTTCATGCAGCATGTGAAAATGAGCACTCTGGTTAATATAAATACTATATTTTGTTCATCTGTCCTTTTCTCCTATCTAGCCTTTTTTGATTGTAGCTGTCAATAAATCTACCTATTAGCACCTCTCTAACAATTATTAAATGTGTGCATCCAGTATGACACTTTCTGGCTTCTTCAGCTTAGCCAATGCAATTACACTAGTTATGTAGTTTAGCAGCCTGAAACAATTTTTCAGTTAAGTCTGTCTCATCATAGCATACATACTCAGAAGACCATTAAAGATGCTAAGTAAGATTACCAACCTGCCAAATTTTTACTGAAAATGTGGTAGGAGAAATAAGAGTCATCTGTGGCCTGCAACCAGATCTTTAATTTACTTTTATTGTTGTTTCAGTTTCTTTAAGCATTCCTGGCTGCCTTGTTGTGCACAATCAAGAACAGATCCCATCAATATCAGTTTCTGTTATTTCTAAGCTACACTTAATAGTATAAAACTATGCACCACAGAGGCCATAGAGCCCATTTCATGCAGTCTGATTATATTTTGAGATAGTGACAGCAGTTGTCTGTAACTTTTATTTCACAAATATGCTTTCATTCTGACTTTGGAAATATTAGTGTTTTGCACTAAAAAAGTACACAGAAGTACACTCCAACCACTTCTCAATTACACTAGCATTTCAAAAGCATCAGGAAGTTAGGGCTGGAAAAAAGAAATTTGCAGTAAGGTTTTCATGGTAGGCTTTTGCTGGTGTTACTGCTTGCACAAAAAGATTAAGGAAAACAACGTCTAGATGTAAACTGAAGTTTAAGTATAGAGTGACTATAATATCAGAAATGAGAAATTGTGGCTAGCATGCCTCTTTGCTACTATACCACATATTCCTGGATTCTATCTCTTTTATGTTTAATAGCACAGCAGAGAATGCAGAGATTTTTAGATTACTTTTATGGAAAATAATATGTATGTATGAGATTTTTCATAATGCTTACTTTTCACAATGACCTCCGAGAAATAAGACGGTGAATTTTATTGTAGGATGAAAATTGCCTTTTTCTGATACTCAAAACAAAACAAAAAACACACAAAAAAAAAAGAAGAAAAAGAAAAAGAGGGAAGTGTTTCTAAGACAGGTCATTTTAGTGATCCTGCCTTCTGCATTATCACACAGACCTCTGCATAGGCACAAATAAAGGAGCAAAGGGCTTTGTGCAAGCATTGAGGGGCACTTCTATCTGAAAGTCCATATACTACATAAATACATTATCAAAAGGCAGAGAAACCAAGTATGGATTTTGAACATGTAGACATGTCTGGGTTGGTTTGAGTGAACAATTCAGAATTGTTTACATTTAAGTGAAGAATGTACCAAAGCAGTAGAGTTTAAAAGACAAATACCAAAACCAACATAAGTAAAACTGGAAAGAAATAATTGAGAGGTCAGGGAAATAATGAGAACTCTGTAACCAGCATAGAAGTGGAAAGTGGGCCAGCACTGCCGTACAAGTAAATTTTTGCCTTTCTAGTCCAACATAAAGAACTTTAAAAATGTGTATTTCCCTGGCTAAAAAAAAAAAAAAAAAAAAACAAAAAACAAAAAACCCAAATAAATGCTGTGCCACTGCAAGTGTTTTTGTATTGTATAATTTTCAAAGAGTTAGGGTCTCTAACAAGAACTATAGATTCTTTTGCTATTAGTGAAAAAGTCTTAGTGAAGCAAACTTTATGCTGAAGCCAAGGATTTGATTTCAGAATAGTGAAGATACAGAATTTCTTCTCACAAAAAATTGAGTAATTGTGCCTAGCACATTTTCAGTGGTCAACCTTGGCTGGCTCCAGGCACCTATCCAGCTGCTCCCTCACTCCCTTTCCTCAGCAGAACAGGTAGAAAAAATAAGAAGAAAAAGCTTGTGGGTCAGCCTAAAGATGGGGAGATCACTTACTGATTACCTTCACAGGCAAAACAGACTCAAATTGGAGAAGACTAATTTAATGTATTGCCAATTAAAATAGAGCTGGATGGTGAGAAACAATGACAAAACTTCTGAAGTCAAAACTTCTCTCCTTATGAGAGTTAGCAGGAGTTTTACTTCTAGGACACTGTTATGAGTAAGGTGGTTATACACCATTATCAAGAACATTCTGTGTGAAAGGATTCCAACAGTAAGAAGTCGTCTACATCTGAAAAAACTGCAAAGCATTAAATAACAACAAAAAGGCCCAACTGCTACTGTATTGATCACACAGCAAATTAAGGGTGGGGGAATTAAAACTGTTTTCAGTGTAAATTAAACTGATGTATTAATTCAGAATTTAGCAAGTAAAAAAGTTGCCTATATGTAAGAATGTGCTACGTGTGAACTGCATTTAAGATTAGTAAAGATTTCCTGTTCATCCCTATAAATGTCTGTCTATTTTGGGGTATTTATACCACTATTAGATTTATTTTTTTCCTAAAGGAAAAAAAGCATGCTAAATGGAATTTTGTGCCCAAAGGGAAGCAGCTGTTGTTTTTAGTCTGTCCAGAAATCAGCTTATGACTGAAGCTGGGAGAGGAAGGGCAAACTCATGTGGGAGTAATAACTGTGCGAGGAAACAGGCACTCTTGGAATGGAAAAGGGTAGGTGGGTGGATTGTGTGCACACGATGCTGATGATGCATCTATACCCACAGGAATGCTGAGATGTTGCACTGCTCTGCCTCACTTCAAGCTTTGATTTTAGTGCACAAGATCATAGGATACCAAAGCCAATTATAATCTGTAGTGAGGGCGTGTCCTAGTATTGCAAAGCAAGATTTTTGAAGAGTGTCCATTTAATTTGCTTGCAAATTATTCAAATAATTGACCTTATGTATCACAGTTAATGGGGTGCTACACTGAATCGATGAGGACTGGAGGAGGGCGAGGACAAGGCATAGCAGTGCTCAAGAATAATATTGATTCTGATTCACTGCCTTGTACCTCGCACTGTTATTTCTGTGAATGCAGTTAGATGTAAAACCTAATCAGAACGTAAATAATGTAAAACCTGAATTTATAATCACCTAGAGTACAAGACTCTATGTACACACACACAAAAAATTATTTTGTTATGGTCACTCTACCTCCCCATGGAGGTAAGCCAAGTAGACCTACTTTTAAGCTGCAAAGTAGAAATATTCTGTGCAAGGTTTTTCTTTATACCTGCACAACTTTATGAAGGGAACTGATAGCAACCTTTTTGCATAGTTAAGAAATGAAATAAGATGAAGTGAAGGCAGAGGTCGTCTGAGAGCGCTCTGTTGGCTGTGTTGTATATCCACATTGTTTTAGCTTCACATGAAGGCAATAAATTTGTTTGAGAAAGCAGAATCAGTTAGTTAAGAACTAGAATTCCAAGGATGAAATTAGGAGTGTTATGCATATTTTAGGTCGTGATTATATGGACTGAAAGATTTGAGGGAATTCATGCATAAACATGACTTTAAACTTTTGCTGAAGAAGTATATGTACTAAGGAAGGATAGAACTTTTTTCTGTTGAAGAAAAATTCCATGATTTACATGGAACCTAAATTAAATTACAATGCTGTGATGATTTGCTATTTGAAAGGAAAATTCATCAAAATCAGTGTGCTGCTTTCTTAACACTCAGTACTATTGGTAGTGTTATCTATTGATTTTAGATTAATATAAATGTTCTGAGTCAGAGACATCAGCTTACTGGACTGTTTCAGCCATGAATGAAATGAGGCTATAATAAGGGAGAAATTACTGTGCTTTGAAATGCATTCCATTCTTCACTGTAATATTCTGAGATACTTATTCTTTTATGGAAATAAACATTGGGACTCATAGCTGCTGATTAGTATAATTCACTGTTCTAGTTTAATTCCAGAAAGTATCAAGTACTTACACAGACTTATATCTGATATATGTGCTCAGTGAATTTTACTGGAAATGACTAGTAGAGAATAAGAATGGCAAGACTGGGCTTAAAAAGGGATTGAGAAACTCCAAGAAGAAAGGTTACATTCCACAGGCAAATCTGGTTCAAATGAGATGCAAACAATTTATAAATAAATGAATTCAGTATGCAGATTTAATGAACAGATAGCTCAATAATATCATTCTACAGCATTTCATTCTTCAGGTGGTTTAGTATGAATTGCTGTTCTCAGCAGAGACCTTCAAAGTCCATAGAACTTGAAATCTTGAAGTCCTCGCTCAAGAAAAATTCTAGCCGAGGTCAGTTTGAGTTCTGTTTGTGTAAGAATTGAAAAGAAAATTCTGAAAAGATTTCCACATTTGGCTTTATTGTTTTAGTTGATAAAGGGCAACAAGCATTAGATATAGTAGTAGTTGTTTTAAGCAGACAAATAATATCACTTATACTGTGAAATATTTGCAATATAGTCCACCTCTGAGGTCTGCAAAGCTGCCTCCTTGAACTGCATTCACAGTTTCGCCAAATTTTGTACCACTGAGGCTGCTCAGCCGCCTTCTCACGTTGAGAGCAATCTGTGCTGCACTTAGCCAGTCACTTTAGGACTGTCCTCTATTTAAAAGGTGGTTACCTTTAAATGCTTTCTCATTCTTCAGAATGAAGACTTTCACCCTATGGAAGTGTTGTATACTGCCCTTAAACATTACACTGAGTTCTATGTCACAAGGGACATAACTTGCAAGAATGGCAAGAGAATTTTCTGATTGTTACTTGTCTTGTTCTTTGATCAGAGTCTGTTTTTGATATGGAAGGCTCCATGAGAACCAAGCACTAACATATCCATCAGTGCTTGACATTGAAAAACGAAGGGTCCCAGATTTCCTTCACAGACAGAAATCTGAGCGGTGCGGTGAATCTAACATGCTCAGGATATGCTCAGTAAGTGCACCTGGGCACTCGTGCAGCACATGCTGTGCAAGCCATCCTGCAGCACATTTTGTAGGTGTCAAACGTACTGTGTGTGCCCAGATGACTTTTACGAAGCCTGCTCAGTGTCACTCTGCATGCATTCTGCATGTACAAAGGTTTACGAGTCCTGGATTTCTGGCTGCCTGGCAACTGCTACCCCAGCTGAACTGCTCAGAACCTGACAAATTCCAGACGAACAGCCAAATCAGCAATCTAGAACAAGCTGAAACAGTAGTTTACCATGAGAAGTAGGAGGTTTGGCAAATACATATCAGTGTAGACTGGAAGCTCTCTGAAAAAAAGATTGCCTGCCTGCTGCTTCACCACTTCTGTTCCAGCACTGAGATATATATAAAAATAAACCCTCAATACACTTAATCTCAACTGATTTCTTCTCTCCTGAGAAGCTGCCTGCATACTGCAGATGTCCTCTGCCACTTAAACAGAGTCAATCTTGGTCTCAGAACACAACAGTTGTGTCAGAAAAGGAACACAAGTAGTATTTCCAGCATATTTAATCTCGGGTGTGTAACTATGCTGTTTACTCCTAAGGGATGTCACTTATGACTAACATAACAAAGCACATTAGCTCTGCAAAACCTGAAGCCATCTGTGAGAAAAACACAAAGGAAAACAGGCCATGGGGACAAACAGTCCCCTCAATGTAATTTCCCAGCTGGGATGTTATTCAATGTGGCCCGGTGCCTAGAAGCCCCAGTCTGTTTCTGATCTCCAGGTCAGTTTCAAAGCATTTTGTAATAAGCAAGGCATGTTTATGCATCCACCAAAAATAGCAGTAGCTGTTAAAGCTGAAGCCATTCAGCATGGGTGACACAGTCTTCAGATTCTTTCTCCTTAATTTCTTGGCCCATTTGTTTTGCAACCTAATGCTGAAAAAACATATTCCTATGCGTGTTTGTTTTGGATAAATATCTAATCATCGTGCCATTATGACTGCAGTTTTGGAATCTATTTTTTAAATGTTACATTTTGATTTTTGGAAGCATGGAATTGAAAACACAGATAAACAGCTGAGTTTCTGCAGATTTTATTTTCTTAACCACCTTGTCACCATCTGCAGTTTATTCTGTGTTAGAAACATGATCTACTTTGCTTTGCAGGATGCTACACCTTATTTATGTTTGGTTACAACTCCTTCCATTTTAACTTATTTCCTTCTTTCCATTATTAAATATAACTTACTTTCACCCTGATTCTTTTAAGGTTCTTTTTCTACCAATGCCCAGCTCACTTCAGGCTGATTTCTATGGCTCAGTTTAGCCAGGGATCTGTAGAGCACAGTATAAAAATGCTGATCTCTCACAGCATCTTTCATAAGATCTCTCTCAAGGTGCTGTAATGCCCAATAGATGTCATACATTTCACACAGGCCTGGCAGATAGCTACAAAATGGTAACTGGTTGCTACCATCTTGGGGCAGGCTCAGCACTGTGATGAAAGTTTCCACAACCTATTTTCTTGTTCTAGGAGCAGCCAGTTGACTCATAATATAAAGCAGAGAGTGACAGGGATATATTTTTCTTTCTTGCTAGCAGTTCAGTGAAAGTTTCATGTTAAGGAATTTTTTGTTTCTTCTCAGTGTTCATAGTGAATCAGAGTAATCAATTAACTGCCTTATTTGTAATCAACAAATCGTATTTTTGATTTACATGAGAATTTTCGCTTAGAACCTTAGAAGTCACTGCAATGTGAGCAGGGCTCACATTGTGTTGGAGCAGCGCTGTTTCATTTGCTTAGTGTAATTCTTAACGCTCTGTGGTTAAGCATGAATAATAAAGTAATACTTTTAGCTGAATGGGAGTCCCCAGAAAACTGGGGCAAGATGTGCAAAAAAGGAGAAAAAACAGACAAGAACATAAACTTTATTATAATAGCCTGTAAAGCATTACTGTGCCTTTCTGAAATCAGGAGAGAAAATCCATCTTTGCTATACTTACTGTGGGCAATGTAAACATTATAGTTCTAGCTCTTGTCTTGTTTCAGAGGTACGCTAGACTGATGGCAGCTGTAACAGAGCTGTCTGTTCTGCTGCTGCTCCAGCGCAGGTTCATGTTTGGGCATTTGTCAGAGAAGACAGAAGGGAAGATGACATTCCTCTGTCTCTGTCAGTCCTTAGTGCAGGATTTGTCTTTCCTGCTCTGTTAGAGCTGAGACTGACAAGAGAACCAGGGAGCCCTAGCAGCTTTCTGGCAGCCTTTCTCCTTTTTCTGCTCCTCCCTGTAAGAGGATACCATCTTCGGTAATATAAAATTGTCTTTGCAGCAGCACTCAGGGAACTTATTTTGGAAGGTACATGTCTTTTGGCTTCATGGGCCAATGCATATGTTTATGCCAATGCTAAATATTGCCCATTGTTTCAGAGTAGCTTACATATGTTTGGTTTTACTTTCAAACAATAGGCAATGCCCCTGGGTGACAGTGCATAGGCTGAATGGGTCCTTAGAATGAGAAAACACGATTTTTCAAATGACTTATTCAGAAAATACCAAACTGAGTGAATTCATTTGAACAGCTCTATTATGCTCCCCTGATGTGTTATTCTTTAAACAGAGGAACCTTATTAGTGTAACATTCACTCTGGGCCTAAGATGTTAATGTTTTCTTTGGATCTGTGTTGGAATCTACATATGTAGGAAACATTTTCATTTTCTAATTATTACAAATGATGTTCTGTTCTTTAGAAAGAGAAGTATTTTCAGGGGAAAAAGTTATGCTCAGGAAGAAATGAAGTAAACACTTTTTACTTAAGGTTTTCACTGGAATAACTAAAAGCAAATGGATCAAGCTCATTGGATTTAATCAAGCTATGAACTGCCATAACTATGAACTTGGAAGTACCTCCCAGTAACAGATTTTCTGCTTGTAGGCTGTCTACAGACTGAAAACAGGTAGTCATTGCTGGATTGCTACACTGCATTTTGCTGTTTTATTAGGCTAATGCTCTTAAGTTAGTATATTAAATATGCTCTTTTAAAGAAAAGATGCTAGATGATAGTTAATGCTATATTATAGTGGGTTTTTTTAATTCTACAGTCTTTTGTACAAAAAGTTATCTTTGATCATGTCTGTCTTTAGTCCTGGATAGCCTGGGATTTTGAGTGAAGAATGAAACCTTCAGACTCCAGAGAAGCAGGCTTTAGCATATTCAGAGTAGTGCTGTCAAAGAATGATACCCCTTCGCAAGCACAGAAACAGAAAATTGTTTTTCATAGGAATTGTGGTTCATTTACACATCTGGACAGCATTCAAGCAGACTTGCATTACAGGCATACATACATACGTGTACTAAAATACAGTAGCTGTTCTTTTCTAATCAAACTGGTTCCTAAATCATGTAGAACTAGTGATGTCACCACAGCTGGCTGTGAATGTTGCAGAAGGAGTGCAATCAACAGAGAATAGCTGTATTATGAAGACGTTCTCGTACACTTTAGTTAAGGCTGAGGGAAGGTGTCTGTTCAGAGCTGATGACATCATTATGCCAGTTATATAGAATCAGGATACGTTTTAAATTGCTGAGCAATTCAAGAAGCAGACTTAGGCTTATCACAGCAGTAAATATATACTGTGTCTTTACAGGAAGCTATTTCAGATTTTACTGGGTTGCTAATATGTGTCTAACACTCAAAAAGCCATTTCTCAAAGTCTTGGTATATATAAGTAAATGAGCATTAAAAGGATGCCATTCTCACTCTGACCTTGTTTCCATCACCCTCAAACCTTGACATGCCCTCAAAACATGGTAGTATATCTAAGCAGCTCCAGCAGCATAATTTTTTTATTTATTGATTTGATTTTTAATTTTGTGTCATATCTGTTAGGTTCCTAACATCATCTAAGTATGTCTCATCTGACCAGAAGTCACAGAGCAATATGAGCCCAATTCCAGGGCAATTTCTTGGGTAAGATGGCAAAATTTTAAAAGATTGTGAAACTGAAGTATATAGTGAAGCCTGGAACTCTATACTTAATTTTTTGTTGGGCAGCCCTGACCAGAAAAAATATCACAAAATGAAACTAGACATTGAATTGTTGCATAGAAATTACAAAGCCATGAAGGCAGTATTATAACAGAAAATAACTGTGTCCATCTTATACTTGGATATGTTCACACTCTGTTCAAAATACTAACTGAGACCAACGTACTATTACCAGAAAACTTTCTGGAGGTAAAATTCTTTGGTTTTGACTTTGTCTATTTTTGCTTTAACACCCTTTGTTTATTTTTTAAGCTTCTTAAATTTGGACATTAAAAAACAAAGAGAGGAGCTGTATACAAAGCTATTCCTCTGACTTTATTTTCCTTTTTCCTTATTCTTTCTCTTCACATTAATTTCTCAGAAATAATCAAGAGATAAGCTGCATTTAGTCATATGAGCATCCAGAGTACTAAATTCACAAATTATGATTCCTTATCCATATGGCATTTCTTTTCAGCCATGCTTTTTGGCCCAGCCCCATATTTAATTCATGAACAAATAGATTTGATAAACAACAGAGCAGCAGTTTCCAGATGTGCATCATTTCTGTCTCCTTTCCAGCATATGAAAAGAAGATAGATACACATAATATTTGTTAACTTTGGACAACACATAAAATAACACTCTGGCATCTAGGGTACCATTTAAATTAAATTTAGGCACCTACATTCAGGAGAGGTATCTAGGGGGAAACAAAAAACAACCAACTATTCACTTTAATTCCTGAAATACAAAAAACTGCCTTTGCTAGTGCATACAGAAGCACTACTTTATTGACTGAGCTGCCTATCTCCTACCCACTGAGAATCCAGAAATGATGTGTCCTTCTGCTGAAGTCTTTTGGAGTGTGCTTGCTGCTAAACATCCATGCTTGGATGAAACTGCCTGGGTTGCATTGGGTTCAACTTAAGAAAACCCAGCTGGGTAGTGACAGCCAACCTTGGGTCAATAGAATAAAAGTCTGAGCATTTGTTTCTAGATTCAGAAAGCATCCAGGTTCTGAGTTCTAGTTTCAAGATGTTGAACTGCAGTCTAGAGCACTTAGGGCTTTCTGTTGGTTATCCTAGATATTCTAGTATTCTGTATGTGGGCAGTTAGGAATTTATGTGCACTAGCCACTTCCCATACTCTGCTTTCCATGGAAAGGGGTCACCTTTGGGTGAATGGGAGCTGTGGTACATGCTACCATTTTCCTCATTTAGAAGAATGGGAACAACTCAACTATTAAGGCCTATGCGGCCATTGACGGTCTGTACTTAGAGGAAAAGAAAGGTCCAGAATGCTGTCTTCAGAAAAATAAATTCCATTTCTGTACAGTTTTGCTGTATAGCTCTATCAAAGCATATTTTTCTGAACCAGCCAGAAGGTATGAAAGGCTATTAGAAAAAAAATGTGGGATAAAGGGTGCTGTGGAAATGCAGGCCAAACAATGAACAATTACAGGAATGTCCATCAATCAGACAATTTTTCTCACCTTGTGAGAAAAAAAAAAGTATGATGTAATCTGGCCAGAACTAACAAGAACATGTAAGAAATGGGGAGGAGACTTAATATGGAGGTTAGAAATAAATGCATAGCTGGGGACAGGGTTTGGAAGACTATAGAGTAACTCAAGGAATAATCAGTGAAGTCAAATACAGCGTCATCCTATAGCAATGAGTGGCAGAGAGTGCTGTCTCATAAGCTTTCTGTCTGTAAGTTTGATCATGCCTGAAGATATTAAATGTGTCAATAAAAACTGTGATTGTCTCAGCTGAGTACACCAAGGAAGGGAACATGTCCCAGTCAGCTATTTTAAATAGTAATCTCAAAATGTGCAGTATCCTACATCATAGTAAAGTGTATGCATTTGAATCTGTGATATTTAAACTTCAAAGAATGAGATTATGTTGGGAAAAATGTGTATTTCCAACTGTGTTTGTTCATGTGCTGAGTTTAGGCTTCGGTTTGCAGCTATGGATTTGGTGTGGAAGTCAGGATTGTGCTTCCGATTCTGAACCTGTCATTTGTCCTGGGGTCTCTGACTGATGAGTTCTACTAAATACTATCAGCTACCTTGCTCCCAATTGTTTGACCCATCTCTTTGCTGGCAGTTACTGTTTCCAGTCCTTTCTTCCCAGCACAGCTGGCAAAAAATGTTTACTTGTATTTCAGAAATTCCAGTTGACTTGATGATAGTGTCACAGATTAAATTGCCAGTATGCTTGTGCTGAGAGGCCACACTGTGCTGGAGTAGCCAGAATGCTGGCAGACATTTGCTTCTGCCTGCTCTGCTGTGGGGGCAGTAACCTCTGACAGCAAACCTTGGGAAGGAGGGAAGGGAGAAGGAAAAGGAGAAAGGAGACCCTGTAAAATCTTAAACTGCTGCAGATGTTTCTTCAGTGAACAAAAGGCAGAAATCTGCTGCAGCAGGTTGTACTTCACAGTATGTTGCCTCACATATTGTCATTAATATATTTTTAATGCTGATGAGGTCTGTATCTCATACCTTGAAGAATGTGTATGCTGTAGTCAGGAGGCTCTGAGTGCTGCAATAGTAGTTTCTCTTTCCTTATGCCTCTGAGGGCTTTCTGAAAGCTAGGACTTGTCAGATTACATGGGGATTTGGCCAACCATGTATCCCAAAATAGCGTATTTGCATCAGAAGTAGTGTTGAGCCAGGTTACTAGCGCAGACTGCTTTGCCCCTACATATTGTCCTAATGCAGCCAATTGACAAGTTTTTGCCATCCAAGAGGGACAAAGGTTGCAAAGAGTCAGAATTTGCCCCCAATATTTTTCTGGGTCAGAGAAAGGCTGAACAGTTTGTTTGCTCTTAGTGCTGTAAGGTTTTGAGTTAGAACAGAATCTTTTTTTTCACTACATGACTTTTCTTTTGAGATACTTTTTATCATATGTTGTGTTCTCATACAATTTCAATTTCAGTACCAGATTTTCAAAAGTATCTAACACATCTGGTAAGATTTCCAGTGACTATATTCTCCATTTGAGAAATTACTCCATTCAAATATCTCCATTTGGGTTCAATGTCTCCTAGTTTCAGAAATCCTTTGTAAACCATTGGAACTCTGACCTCAAGCTCAGTTGAAAATATATCTCTACAAGGCTCATGGAAGTTATGTGATTACCCTCCTCTCTGTCTCTAAAAGCCTACCTCAGTGTTTAATGGCTGAGTATACAGCTTTAATTTGTGCTTATTCAGCAGGACTCCTTATCTGACTCAAGTGGATACATGCAACTTTATGAATCAAATTTAATAGATCCAGGGTCTTGAGTAGGTCTTCATGGTTGGATGATAGCTGGGTCCAACAGCATATGTAGGGGCACTGCATTACAGACAACAACCCTGCATATTTCCTGTTGTGGTTTAACCCTGGCTGGCAACTAAGCACCACCCAGCTGCTCACTCACTCCCGCAGTGGGATGGGGGAGAGAATCGGAAGGGTAATAGTGAGAAAACTCGTGGGTTGGGATAAAGACAGTTTAATAGGGAAAGCAAAAGCCACACAGAAGCAAAGCAAAACAAGGCATTCATTCACTCCTTCCCCTCAGTAGGCAGGTGTTCAGCCATCCCCAGGAAAGCAGGGCTCTATCACACATAATGGATACTTGGCAAGACAAACACCATCACTTTGGATGTCCCCCCCTTCTTTCTTCTTCCCCCAGCTTTATATGCTGTGCATGATGTCATATGGTGTGGAATATCCCGTTGGTCAGTCAGGGTCAGGTGTCCCAGATGTGCCCCCTCCCAACTTCTTGTGCACCCCCAGCCTGCTCACTGGTGAGGCGGTGAGAGAAGCCCCCAAAAAAAGAAAAAATAAGATCTAACACTTAGACTGTACAGCATTATTAGGGACCCAAAATGCCCTGGAGGCTGAGTTCCAGGAATTGGAGGTTCCCTGAATGTATAAGAGGATGTTCTGCTAGATATTTTATGTAACACCTAAAATTATTTAAAGATGGAGAAAGAAAGAGATACAGCATCCTAGTTGAGGTGTGAAGGTTTCATGATCTCCTGGATGGAATGCATTCTTAAGCTAAACACAGGCTTGGAAAATGTAAAATAATAGCAAAGTATTAAAAAATAACAAGAGACGAGAGGTTATTGATTAAGGCTCCAGCCTGTCAAATATTAAGTCAGAAGAGACCCTGCATCAAGTTAAAGGTCTATCCACACCGGTAAGAAACAAATATTCTCAGAGGGAGGGCATTAAGGTTGTATATGTACTCTTAGCTTGTCCAGTACTTTTATCTTTTAAGTTAACAGTCATTGAAACCTTATAGTAGTATAATATGGAAGGTCTGATAAAACATAAGGGAAGCTTTAAAATCCATAATGTGTACTCAAACAAAACCAAAACACTCTACTTTCATCAATCAAATTTTTTTAATTGTAGCACACTCATTTTTGTATTGCCCTGAAGCATATACAGTATTGTCAAAGCATTCATTGTCTGTTATAAATTGGAAAAGAATTTCTGCTTCATGAAACAGTCTGGAAGAACACAAAGACAAGAAGTTAAAGGACAGCCATGTTATTCAAGTTATTAATTCTGTCCTATTTAGTCAGCATATAGGACACTGCCCTCTGCTTTACATCAGTCTTAATTAGACTTCTCCATTCCATTTTGTCTTATCCATTTCCCTCCTTGCTTTTGTCTTCTGACGAAAAGCTGAAGTTCTGTGTTACCGGTTCATCTCTGTTCCATACCTCAGGATGGTACATGTGTCCAGAAACACAGGCCAAAACCAACAGATTTATCACAGCCTTAATGACAGCTGGCTGCATGCTGAGTGAATTCTTAAATTCCCCAAAACTACTTTTTTGCCAAAACATGTGGAGTTGCAGCATTCAACATTTTATTGGGACTGTTATCTCCAAATGAAGAATGACTCCACTGGAAAAAATTATTTGGTATCTGCTGCAGACCTATTTTTAGCTTCTTGTTTGGTGAAACTTCAGAAAACATAATTAGCCATGTGTTGAAATATGTTTGCCAAGTCTTAAATTCAATTTTTGCAAACCACATTCAAGCACTACCTTGTCTACAATTTTACACTGTTGGAATCAGAAGACATGGGGTTTTTTTAATGAGAATGTGATTCTTCATATTTCTTTGAGTAAATATTTGTGTTTACGAAGACTGTAGAACTGGCAGTACTAAAGACTAAAATCTTCCATTTGTTTATATGGGAAGGTCTGTGCAGGCAACAGCACTGGAATCATCCCCTACTTCTGTCATTTATGAACTTCAAGCCTTGCATTGGGATGATGCTGTTCTCAGAGGCAGAAAAGTAAAGCAGGTCAGAAACATTCATTTTCCCCCACAAGTATTTGTAGTGAAAACAGAAGATTACTTTAATCAAAAACATGTACAGAAAATGTTAAGGCTTTGTCAAAAATAAGAGTTTCTACATGAAAACCAGTTTTCTTCCAAAGGAAATCTAAATAAACTGTCAAATTTCAAATTGGATTAAAACAAATTGAAAGATTAAATCATATCTGGCTAAGTCCTGGTATGGAATTATAGTCAGGTGCCTCAAGATACCGTCATGTCCTCTGAACAAAAATTCCTGTTTGGGCTACTTTTCCTGTAATACAATTACAATTTCTCCTCAGGAAGTTTTCTGCGAAATGAAGTTCAGTTTTTGCTGCCCTAGAAGGGAAGTTTGGACTATGTGAATTGGATAAATGTCACCTTTCTATTTCTAATCATAGAAGAAAAAGAAAAGTCTTTTGCTAGAAGAATGGTAAGACAGGATTTTTATTCTTCTAGCAGAAGGAGAAGTTTCCTTTGGTTCCCCTCTGATTACAGGTGGTCTGGTTCCAACTTCTCATTCTTTCATGAAGCTGCCAAATAGAAGAAGGACAAGATTTCTTGCAACATCATGGTCCATGTCATGGATGGAGCAGAAGTGTACGAAGGCTAGAATGAAGGGAGGGAGGAGCATTTGGGACAGTTCCACGCTGACGGCTGGCCTAACAAAGTTTGCAATAAAAGTAGGGTTTCTGCAGCCTCTATGCTCTCTGTCCCAGCTGTATTCAGAGTAAATTCTAGGTAACTGGAAGTCAAGCCTCTTGGCTATAATAATTTAAAACCAGTCCCCATATTCTTCCATTTCCACATATTTGTATTGACTGCAAGCTGTTATCTATCTGTTCGATCTTACTTTCATTGACTTGTTTGGCTTGCTGTTTTTCTGTTGACCTCATTGCCACTTGATAGAAATTTATGCAAAACATTTTTGATTGCTGCTGACCTGTTTCTAGCAAGGTTAAAGAAAGCTAAATAATACTACGAAGACCAGGTATTGACAGGGTAGAGAACTCATATGTCACCTTTATCTTCAGTTGATTCTTGATGAACAGCATATTCTCATTACTAGAACCATTTTTTCAAAATACAGTGGCATTGCCTTTTGCAGTTCACAGTGCTAAAGAAAGGGTGTTTCTGAGCCCTTGTGTGAAGCTACCTGTATTGATGGCTTTCTGAGACACCAAAGTTAATGGTAATCCATTGAGATGAATCTCAAGATTACTACAGATTGTTTCATAACAGTCTCATGACTCAATATTGAGTGAATAACATCACCCTGTGCGATACAGTGCAATAGAACACAAGGATATAAATATCCAGAATAGCAAAAAGCAATCTGTGGATAGAATTAGTACTGTTAATCACATTTTACTGAGTATTGACATCAACTGAGTTGCTGTATAATGCTTTTAAAGCACAAATAGCATGAGTGTTGATCATTTAACTGGACTTTTATTGGGAAAAATTATTAATGAATGGGGTTTTGTCTATAGTTACAGAAATCAGGAGCTTGCTTAACTGAATGCGTTTTTGGTTGAGTGTTAGTACAGCTGAGATGGAGGGTTTATTTGGTATAGCTGGGGTAGGTGAGATTAGTTCTTTCAGTTAAGCTGTTTCTCAGTAGCTGAAGGCTTTACTTAATTTTACAGATAACTTTAAGTACAGAAGAATTCATTGTTTTGTATAGAAATAATTGAAAAGAATAAAACTTCCTGTGCAGAAAAAAAGGAATCTGCAATATCTGTTTTATGGACAAGGAGTAGGTAGGGGTTTGTTTTGTTTTGTTTTGTTTTCTAAAAACATTCAGAACAATGTAATTTGGCTGTTATACTACAATGTATTGCATATAATACCTATTCTACAATGTTACTAAATACCTAAGAATTATTCTTCTAATTCTGAAAGAAGTTTACTTTTTCATAATTCTTTGGTGCTCATAGAACAGTCTAATTCTTACGACCTGTGAATTTAAATGGTTTTTCACATTCTTAGTGTGACTTAATTTGCTCTGATTAGCTTACTCTGTAAGTCTTCACTTGTAAGCAAAAGGATATTTTTAATTCAGAATGCATGCTAATATATATAATCACAGGTCTGGGGGGGAAAAGTGAATCCAGCACGGAATTTGTTTTCTTTCCCTGGTATCCAGATGTATATCTTAATAAAGATTATGAGCAGGACTCTGCTTAGAAATTGTTTTAATTTGAAAATTTGAAAGACATAATCCCATCCTCCCTCAGAACACATATATTGCTGAATTGCACATTTAGGGTTATGTTTTTCCTTTATTGGTTCCATTAATATCTATGAATAATGGCTTCCCATGTGGTAATCTAATTATTGTTTGTACTAATTGGTGAACTGGAACAGTGTCATAGATCAAGGAGGAAATTAGTAAAAGAAGGGTAAAGGTGAATAATATGGAGCATGGGAGCCTAACTAGGAATAATGAGATAATGAAATTAAAGAATTTCAGTTGAAGAGCAATGACATCTACACAGTGAGTTATGTTGAGCAGTAGAACTTGCAGAAGCTCTAGCACATGGGATATTTAAAACTGAGCTGGATGAACAGGAAGAAATGGACTGTAGGGAACCAATTCTTCACTGGCAAAGAGGTGGACTGGATGACCTAATATCTCATTTCCGCTGCTAGCGCCTATAAGTCTGCTTGAACAAATACTTGGAATTCTGTATGTCTTCTAGCCTCACTTGGACTTCTTTTGTATCTAGCAGCAGGAGATCATTATCCTGTGAAAGTGCTTGACAGTAAATAGCTTCATTTTCAGTCTTTCTTACTGGACAAAGTTAAATCTGAGGATATGTAGAGCCAAATTGTGCCTATTTGTTTACTTGCAGTAGTGAGAAGGAGAGAGCTCAGAAAACTACGTGTCCTGTGGATCACAAAAAATGCCTTTAAGTTGGCCAGCAGCATAGGAGTTTTCAAATGGTGGGAAATAAGCAATTGCTTCATTGATTTTTGACATTTTGAATTCTAACTCTTCTCATTTTGTGTCTTTTACAGACCATCTGAAAGGAGAAATAACCCAGAGGCACATTCAAAGAGCAGCTCTAGGTGAGAGTAAAACATTTCAGATACAATATGGGCCACAAGATCTCTCCCAGGGCTGGATCTGCTTCTGGGGCAGGTTGTATTTTCTATGAGAGTTTTTGCCACAATATTTCTACAGTAGTCCATACCATAAAGAACATGGACTCTGCACTTTACCAGAGATTTGGCTCAAAAGGCATCTGATTGTATGGGTTGTGAGAAAAATAATGCAAAAGTCTCATAGGTTTGGGGGTTTGGTATTGGCTTGCTTTCTTTTCAGGGTGACCAAAACAAGAACAGAACATCTAAGCTTTCCTCATTTTTAGGGTTTTTTTTTTTTTTGCTCTCTTATGACTCTAATTTGAATTCCCACTAACAACAGTGATTTGTCCCAAGACTGAGCTTCTAGCCATGTTGCCACAATCTGTCTAACATCCTTTTTAATTTTCCTTATTCCAAGAGGGACTGAAGGCATATACAGGTCATTTCTTTCGCATCTAGTTATAGAAGTTGAGAAGTTATTTCTTGCAGTTTCTGTTGACACAGCTGTGAAGCTAAAAGTGTCTATGTAAGTTGTTCACGTAAGTGTAAAGTCATCCAAATTTGGTTTAAGATGCTTTAAGCTGACTCTACTGGCTTTGTACTGAAATGGCCTAGGAGTGTTCATATGAGAATTCCACTTTTGGGACAGTAAACTTCAGCTAAAATGTGACAGAAAACTGCTGGGGCAATAACAGTTTAAGCCCCCCTCATGTAGATCCGTAAAAGAGTCCCAAAATGTGCCTTCATGGACTTTCTTCACAAAAATAGATGGAGTTAACTCAGACCAGATTGCAGCTGATGGTTTTATTTCTATGTCTACATAACACAGCAGACAATATTTGTCTCTTAATAAGAAAGAGAAAATTTGGGGGTTTTCTTTTCTCCCAAAAGTCAGGAAAATAAGGTACTGCAGAGTAGCAAAATAGTTTCCCATTTCTCTTTCTAATTTAGCTGTGCATCTCAAGCTCTGTTGGTGATGTTATTATTTTATGCCTTTATCCTTCTTGATTTTTATCTAAAAATCAGCACTGAAAATTAATGCTGTCCATGTCAATTAGGCCTAGGGGTCAAGCTCAGTTCATTTTGATCAGTACGAGAAGGGGAAGTGAAGGAGGTGCTGATCTTTTTTCCCTGGTATCCAGTGATAGGGCATGGGGAATGGTTCAAAGCTGTATCAGGGGGGTTCAGGCTTGATATTAGGAAAAGTGTCTTTACCAAGAAGGCGGTCAAACAGTGGAACAGGCTTCCAAGGGAGGTGGTCAATGCCATTTAAGAAGCATTTGGACAATGCCCTTAATAACATGCTTTAACTTGGTCAACTCTGAAGTGTTCAGGCAGCTGGACTAGATGATCATTGCAGGTCCCATCCAACCATTGTGTTCTATTCTATTCTATTCTATTCTATTCTATTCTATTCTATTCTATTCTATTCTATTCTATTCTATTCTATTCTATTCTATTCTATTCTATTCTATATCTGAAGTTCAATCTAAAGGTGATATCTTCAGTGCAACATGGAATTCTTTCTTTAATTCACTCCAGATTTTAATACTATTTACTAATTTTATGTCACTTTAAGAAGTTCAATCAAGATGAATTGTAGCAATGTCTTTTATGAGAATTCTTTACTCAGTGTTTCAAAAAATGAAGTGTATGTCTCAATCTGCATGATAACATCTGGTCTTGTATACTGATTTCTTACTATATAGAAAATTGTGTTGCAAACGCTGTTTTCAATAACTATTTAAGCTGCTTTTCATAAAATAGGTAAGCATGTTTTTTTCATGTCCTTAGGAAATGACATAGTAGTGACTTTACCAGCTATAGATTCACATTGTAAATATTCTGTTAGTATTCCACAACGTAGCAGGCAACCCATGTGTTTTTGGCTTTTGAGCATTGCTATCTGCTTATCATCACTAGGTCTGGACTACACAAAGTATTTTCCGGACTTTTTTCCCCCTTTGTTATTCTTTTAAATACTCTGGATACTTTGACTTAATATTTATTCTATGAGTTGGGGAATATTATTTGCCTGCCTGCCTTTTGGATTAATGTTCTCCAAGGAGTAACAGGTGTCAAGTCTTCCAGGATCTTCTTGATGACCAGAATGTCATCAAGATATTTTTTAATGAATACTGCATGGTAAAAAGTCTAATTAAGAGTCTGATGAAATCCCACATGAAATAAAACACACCATTGTTTCAATTAGAAACCAAGTTAACATCTTCCAGCTGCCTTTTTTTCCTTAACTTAAAGCATTTTATGGTTAAAACTCTTTAAGAAGCTATTCTAGTTGGTTTTTAAACAGTGTTGATCTGTTTCCCTCATGGCTATGCTTAAGATGTGGCTTTCTCATTGCAGGAAAACTCCACTACTTAGCCCATTGTTCTTATCTCTTTTAAAATACCATATGCTGGGAGTTAACAAGGGCACAAATAGATGGAAGGTTTCATTGGAAGCAAGGGAGTGCTCCACATTTTTCAGAACACAACCAGAAACACCAAATACTTTGCGTAAAATTGCAAGGATTCACTCTCAGTGTAACTTTCACCTTTATTAATTGTAAGAATAACTACTTATGCAAATAACTTCTTTTATTCAGTAAGATCTTTCAGAGTGACATGCTTAACTGCATTTTTAGGCAGTCTTTAAAGTGAAATAATGTACACACTATTGAAATACTGACCAAGCAAAAAGATTGGGTCACCAGTGCTTCTGGGTGGAAAAGGTGGGAGAAAAGAGTGGAAACAAAAGCTTTCCCTGGGATTTGCAATGTTGTAGGAGGAAAATCGATATTTTATATGATCCCAGTGAAGCATTATCTTAAGATGCTTTAAACTAGCATTTCAGTAAAATACAGGACCTGATTCTTCATTATCTTATTCCAGTTTTGCATTGATAGAACATGATTACAAACAGACACTCAGGCTAATGTAGTAATATTCACCAGCACTTGGGGAAGACTGAATCCTAAATTGGACCCGCCTGATGACATAGGAAATCTTATGACATATTTTAATGGGTAGATACTTCCATGGTGATGGAGTCATGCTAGCAAAGGCATATTTTTTACAATAACTTTCCATAACAGAAGCAACTGAACCGAGACTAGCACAGTTTTGCCTATTCAACTACATCTCAAGTAGAGGCCTCTGTTGGGTCAGCTCTGGAAGTTAGGGAGGACCCTCGAGCATACTTCTGGCTAATCTGTCCATATCAGCAGAAATTTTTAGTAAATCTACAAGTCCCCCAGGCTATTCAGTCAGCTTCAAACAGATCCTGACAAAGCTTCATACACAGAAGGGTCATTCATTATGTGCAGTATGAAACATGTTTTCTAAATTAATATGAGTGGTACAGTCTATGGCCCGTGATGCAGCATCTTTGGCACAGCATGCCCCTCATTATCGATAACTGCAGTTACTTTATCATTTTGGATGAAACGCAGATTTTCAGCTTTCCATTTCAAATACTTTTTCTTATTCACCTTGTTCTTCATGAGCCTCCCTTCTCTTTTTATGTGAGCTTTGAAATCAGGACTAGTAACAACCTTCAGTTCTTTTAGGGTTCTCCTGAAAACATCAAGAGATGGCAAAATCTTTCTGCTTCCGGGGAGGTTTGTTGGGACCAAATTAATCTCTCTCTTTCTGTCCAACTCCATTGTCTCTGCAGAGTTATTTGAAATTAAAAAAAAAATAGGTACAATCTGACATAGGTAAAGGTGGCAAATACACATCTTTGTAATGAATCTGCATCCTTTTTAAGGATTTCAGCATTAAGGCCCAGTTTTATCAACATTTTATTAAAAAAAAACACACTTGTTTTCCCAGGCTTTGTAACTTGACTTTTAAAAATAATACTGTATATTTTTGCTGTTATTCAAAGAGCTGTTTCCAAGTTCTCTTCTGAGCAAAATTCCTTTGAAAAAGCCCATTCCTCATGAAAAATAAAATTACTAGGTGAGTCAGAAATAACAGATATATTTGAATCCCTGAAAATGCATACCAGCCTTTGATTTAGACTGGCAAATGCCTGAGACCAAGGATTTTGGCATCTGTTATTTTTGTATTTGGATTTGTAACACACAGTTGTTTTAAGCAAAAATGGGGAGCATTCTCCTTATCTTTTTTCATTCTATAGCTTTGTCTACATTATCATTTCCTTTTTAAAGTTACATACATGTTCTAAAGACATTAGTACCAGTTTCTGCCCTGGTATGTGTTTCTTTATAGTGTGCTTCATTCTGCTTCTTCACCTTTAATTAATTAGAACTGAAAGAACAGTGTGATCGGTACCAGAATAAAACAGGGACAGACAGTGTTGCATCGGAGTACTACTGCAGAAATAATTCATCCAGTGGTAGGAAAGAATTTCAGAGAAGCTATTCCTCCAAGGTACTAGTTTGTGGTGCTCTAAGAAGCTGCCACTACTGTATATTCTATACATGATAGTATGCAAATATGTGGTGAAGCGGGCTACATCCAGTTGGAGGCCGGTCACGAGCGTGGTTCCCTGGGGCTCAGTGTTGGAGCCACTCCTGTTCAATACCTTCATTGATGATCTGGATGAGGGGATTGAGTGCACCCTCAGTAAGTTTGCAGATGACACCAAGCTGGGTGGAAGTGTTGATCTTCTGGAGGGTAGGAAGGCCCTACGGAGGGACCTGGACAGGCTGGATGGATGGGCTGGAGCCAATGGTACGAGATTCAACAAGGCCAAGTGCCGGGTCCTGCATTTGGGTCACAACAACCCCATGCAATGCTACAGCCTTGGGGAGGAGTGGCTGGAAAGCTGTGCAGTGAAGAAGGACCTGGGGGTGTTGGTTGACAGCTGCCTGAACATGGGCCAGCAGTGTGCTCAGGTGGCCAAGAAGGCCAACGGCATCCTGGCTTGTATCAGGAATAGTGTGGCCAGCAGGAGCAGGGAGGTGACAGTGCCCCTGTACTCGGCACTGGTGAGGCTGCACCTCAAGTACTGTGTGCAGTTTTGGGCCCCTCACTACAAGAAGGACATTGAGGTGCTGGAGTGTGTCCAGAGAAGGGCAACGAAGCTGGTGAAGGGTCTAGAGAACAAGTCTTATGAAGAGTGGCTGAGAGACTTGGGTTTGTTTAGCCTGGAGGAGAGGAGGCTGAGGGGAGACCTTATCGCTCTCTACAACTACCTGAAAGGAGGTTGTAGTGAGGCGGGGGTCAGACTCTTCTCCCTAGTAACAAGTGATAGGACGAGAGGAAATGGCCTCAAGCTGCGCCAGGGGAAGTTTAGGTTGCATATTAGGAAAAGCGTCTTCACCGAAAGGGTTGTCAGGCATTGGAACAGGCTGCCCAGGGAGGTGGTGGAGTCTCCACCCCTGGTGGTATTTAAAAGAATGGTAGACGTGGCACTTTGGCACATGGTTTAGGAGACATGGTTGGTCTTTTCCAACCTTAATGATTCTATGATTCTATGTTGTTTGACACATTTCTGCATATCTGGAGAGGTAGAATTGGGAACTGCTGCTCCCACTTGTCCAGAGTTAGATATCATAGAATCACAGAATGGTGTGTGTGGAAAGGGACCTTTAAATATCATTTAGTCCAATACCCCTGCCATTGGCAGGGACACTTTTCACTAGATCAGGTTTCTGAAAGCCCCATCCAACCTGACCTTGAATGCTTCCAATGTAGACCATGCCACTAGAAATGCTGGCCCACCATGTTTTTTATCTGGTGAGGATATAAGATTTGTTTACGAAGCCTGCGGTAGTTCTCTCCGCAACCATAGCAGCATCCTACAGACATATATAACATTAATTAGGCTAATAATTAATAACTGTCTTGAACTCCTCTGCTGTGATCTGTGTGAATGGAAAGCACATAGCACTTCCAAACTGCTGGTTTGCATCAGAGTTAATCTTCTATTTAAATAAATCCATATTTTAATAACATGAGCTCAGTTTCTTTCACTGCTTTACATCTTGTAACTGAGATGCCTTTTAACTTTGTTCATATGAAGCAGGAGAGTCTTGATCTGTACTAATGCCATGAAATGAAGAGACACAAGTGTTTTCAATCACAAAATGACAGAAGCTGAGGAAAGTGGCAGTCTGTACTTTCCCACACAAATCCAACACAGTCTATGGAGAATAATAGATAGCCTGTTTTAAGACCATCATTCCTGGTGCTGAAAAATGATATCTTATGTACAGGCTAAATAAAGCATTTCAGAGAAATAATCTGAGTCCAGAATTATAAGATTTTTTTTTTACAAGAGATAAAACAACATGTCCCCAGTGCTGCTAGGTATCCAAAGATGCTTCCTTTAAAACTGTTCATGTATTTCCAGTCTGTAAAATATGCTACTTTGGGGAGGGAAGCAATGTAGTCAGTTTGCATTGGCCTCAGAATAAGGGAAAGATTCCTCTTAGAAATCCACAATTTTGATATGGACAATATTTCTGTGTGTTACGTTCTTCTATATAGTTCTGCTTGAAATCTCAAGCAACAGTGGAGTTTTTGTGCATGCAGGGCACTGATTTTATTCCAAGGGTGACCTCTAGTGGTATCAAGGCCACTCTTTTAAGTGATGGGTTTCATTTCTTCAGTCTTTCAAAGGAAAAAAATCAGAAATGCTTTGCATTAAGGTTTATTTTTGGAATTCTGAGACTGACAGAAAGATTGTGCCTTTAAAGAAAGATGACGATTTTTCACTGTTGTTAAGACAAAGATATCAATAGCAAAACTGGCTGAAAATTCAGAAACCAGTGCCTGTTTGCTTTTTTTAAAATGACTTTTACTCTGACAAAGATAAAGACACTTTTTGAATTTGCTTTGTGTAATTATTGTAACATATGAAGTGCTTTTAGAAATATTTACCAAATCGATTTTTAAGCAAATGCTTGAAATGCTGGTGGGCAATTAGTTTTGGAAATGTATATAAGTAGTTCTATATGATATTGGAAATAGAATAGAAGATCTTTATAGCTTCTTGTTACTGCAGTGTTTTTAAGTCATTGTAGTTATTCCAGATTTGTCTTGGAGAAAAAAAGCGTAGACTTTAGCCTATAGTAACTGTGAAGTTAGACACCATAACAGACTTATTCTCATGCCATTTTGTGCTTCAAGTCAGCACAGTATATGGCTAAAACTCTGAACTCTTGAGGAGCTTCTGTATTTTTGTATGTACCAAGTTCTTCTGTAAAGATAATCACAATTAGGAAAAAGAACCATGTATTCAAAGCAGCAGCTAGACAAGCAGCAATGATTCCCTTGCGGCAGTACCTGAGGTTCATCTTAGGTGGTTTTGGGGTTTTCCCAGGATTATGTAGGAATGAAGTTTATAACTGCAGGAGTATATTCTAATAAGACATTCCTTAAACCTGTCCCTTCAGGCCTCAAGCCCACACAGACCTTTCTTTCCATAAGTTTCTCTTCAGTCTTTCTAGGGTCTTTTGCAGTTTTATTTGTTGCTGTGTTTTTTCTGTTAGTCTGTAGCAGGTTTATACTAGTTGCAATGCTAAATTACAGAGGCAGGCCATGAGTTTTCTCTTTCATTGTGTTTTCAAGAATGGCATCTCTACTGGAATTCTTTGCAGAAATGTTCTCCTGAACTGTCAGAAAATTCTGAGATTATTTGTGTGTTCCTATTAAGTTTCCCATGTGACCCACTCCACTTCAGCTTATCTGATCTCAAAAAAGAGCAAAGACATCTTTGGATCAAGTGATATTTTTATTAGGAGTCATGAACTTGTAGCACAGTTATCCAGTTCTCAGTTTTATTGACATTGACTTTAGCATTTCACTGTTGTTGGAACAGCTTGCAGGCTCTGTAAGCTTTCTTGCAGTAAGTATTTATTCTGAAATACTGAAAAGTTCAGTGTGAATTCAGTTATTATTTACAGACTCCTTCTGGTGACTAGTAAGGAAGCAAGACAGACTCTGGAGATGAAGCTCTCAATTCTCTAATTTGGTCTACTAAAATTAAGATATTAGGAAAAAGATGCTATGAGGATAGTTACACATTGAAAGATAAGTTTGCAGGATGTCTGTCCTTCAAGTTTTTCACAACATGCCTGGACAATCTAGTCTGACGCCATTTTCACCCAACTTTGAACAGTAGGTTGGACCATGCAGCCTTCTAAGGTCCCTTCCAACCAGAGTGCTTCTGTAATTCTAAGATGGGACTTGAGGTGGAGTAAGCAAAAGATAAATTTGGTTTTATGCCCAGTCTAATGATTCTAGGCCTAAGCTTGTTTGCTTTAGCTTCGGTATATCTCAGAGTAGCCTCTCTCTATTGGCTAAAAAAAAGCTGGTAGGTTAACTAAGAATAAGTTACAGTTTAAGGTGCTGCAAGCTTGTTTCTTCTGGCCACGTCCAGTAGGTGTGTTGGGCAGCTTGACTAGTTCTGTATCAGCCAAGGTTTCCTTCAGGAGAGGTCTTTGTAACAAACAAAAGTTCTGTAATCTAATGATCCATAAACAACAAATGGAGCTCTTTCACCTCTGTATTTGCTTTGATTTTTTCAATGTAAAGGTCAGACCTAGAATAGCAATTTCCATCTGATCATGAAAGCACAGGACAAGCAGTGAATGAGATATAGCATGGCTAATGTGATATCCAGTGTTTTAGAGCAAGCTGCATATCTGGTGAAAAACTTCCATTTTACATTTTGCTGAAATGGCTAAAAGAAATTAATTCACTACTTCTTTGTTCAAAAATTTTTACTTGTTTAAGATCCAAGAAAATAATGACTTGGAACAAGGAGTTACTAACAGTATCCCACAAATGTGCAGAGGTGGGATGTACTTCTCCAGATAAGAACATTTTTGGATAAGTGGTAATTGTTTCTGGATATGTCAGGATTGTCTCTTCTCAGTATACAGTACAGTGTAATTCAGCTGGCAGCTACCAGAACACCAAGGTCAATGTCCTTTCCTTCATAGGTCATAGGAAAGAGCTGTCTGAGTTAAGAGAAATGCTTAAATACCTCTATATTTCCTACACCTTCTTGAGCAGGTAGCCCAGCACAGACAGCCTAGCTATTCTGCAGCTGCAGCTGAGGAGTATGTGCATGGGAGGACCAGCAAAAATGTGGCATTCAATGTGGGATATGAGTGTGACCAGCAGAGACAGTGACTCCCAATAACATAATCTGGTCCCCACAACTGCCCAAGTTCTATGTGGCCCTGATCTAGCACATGTGCCAGAACACTGAACAACATCAAAATGAATCTTCTTAAAGAAACATTCCTGCTGACATGAAATCCTATGGTTGTGGTTTCACAAATTTTCTGGAAAACTCATACCAACATTTAGAAAAGCATTCAGGAAACTCTTTTAGAAGGCTAATAGAGTAGCCATGTTGGAGAGTGGAAACAAAGCTTCTGTAGTACTTTGGTCTTTATTGTACACTTAACCAAGGTGGGGG
Source organism: Phalacrocorax carbo (assembly GCF_963921805.1). NCBI lineage: Eukaryota > Metazoa > Chordata > Aves > Suliformes > Phalacrocoracidae > Phalacrocorax > Phalacrocorax carbo. The sequence continues at coordinate 17,164,152 of NC_087515.1, read as the reverse complement.
TCTCAGCACATATTCTCTGTTACTTCCACTGAAAAAAAAAATCAGATTCATGGTATAGGTGCCTCAGGCCCAACACCTTTTGTCTTATTTGTGGCAAGGGTTAAACTAAGCACTGTACGGTGCAAGCCCATGCTCATAATATATTGATTTCACCAACAACGGTGTATTTTTCCTTTCTGCTTTCTGTCTCCTCTGCTTCTCTCTTGCAAATGAAAGGTCTTGCACTAATACCTCATAGCAGAGAGATTAAAATTGTTCAGGCTGATACTACCATATACATTTGTTTGGTTAGTATTCACCTCTTGAATCAAGGTCAAAACCTCTTTTATTGTCTAACTTGAAGTGCCATGTCAGTTGCATGACCCATGTATACCTATACACAGCTGAAACAGAAGCAGTTAAATATAAAAAATGTATGCTTATTTTTCCTTAGTATTCTTTCAAATGGCATTGCTATAAATTCAGTGTACAGCCCAAAATAAATACTTTTGTGCATTGTCATGAGTGTTTGTACTGACAACCACAGCCAGAGTTCCATGCATAATGCAGGTAAAATACCCATTATTTTTAGAAAACATTACACCTATTGAATTGACCCCACAGTTGCTGTGTGCATTGGATTCCTAAAGGTGACCTGCAAGCACAGGAGAAGACTGAGGGGGATTCCATAAATACCTATAAATATCTAAAGGGTGGGTGTCAGGATGGTGGGACTGGGCTCTTTTCAACAGTGCCCGATGACAGGACAAGGGGCAATGGGCACAAGCTGGCACACAGGAAGTTCCACTTCAATATGAGAAAAAACTTCTTTCCTGTGCGGGTGCCAGAGCAGGGGCACAGGCTGCCCAGGGAGGTTGTGGAGTCTCCTTCTCTGGAGACATTCAACACCCACCTGGACGTGTTCCTGTGCCCCCTGCTCTAGGTGTCCCTGCTCAAACAGGGGCTTTGGACAAGATGATCTCCAGAGGTCCCTTCCAACCCCTACCGTTCTGTGATTCTGTGATTTACTGTACATACCTATGTATATTCTTTATGCACAGTAAGGCTGGGACTTCTCAGAACTGAGAACTGTACACTTCCTTATCTGAGAATCCCCAGCAAGAAATATGGATATACTAAGCTTCAGTATCTCTTCTGTGCTCTGTGACACTCAGTGTGACTGTACCTGTAGCACCCTTAGATATTTCTTATTCTCAGTAAAGTTGTGCTATGTTATTCTGAGCCAAGTTCTTATTTTGACGAGGCACTGCTTTACAAATGTTATGGTACCTTCTTATTGCAACTGCGGCCTGCACATTTGTGGCAGTGTATTCCTAATGTCTGAGCTTAATGATAAGCAAACAACTGCAGAAATATTTTCCATGCTTTTCTTTCAAGAATAGCATGACAAAACTTAGCAAAGAGACTTTTTTTTTCAACGAAAGTTCTTGGATGTTGTAGAAACGAATGCTAACGAAGCCTCAAAACTTATGGATGACAAACCACACTCCTCCTTGGGAGGCAGAGAAAGATTATTCAAAGATCAGGTATGGTTTTATCTAATATTAGGAACAAGATAAATTATGCAAAAATAATCTCATGTAATCAAATGGTAAAATGCATTTATTAAGTGCAGACAAGAATCTGAGTTAGTAGGGGTTTCCTGACTATGACCCAGCTATGTTACTATTCCACTAGATCAACTGGCATGTATTGAACATATTAAACTTAAAGCTGCCTTTTTTTTTTCCTCCCCAGTATATTGTACTTGTATATTTAGAAACAAACTAAGAACTTTTAGCCACAATGGCTTCAGAAACTTTCATGGCTTGAGTGCAGCTGACATGAAGGCAACGCCTTTTGTTTCGTATGCCATGTATTTTCAGAAGCAAATACATAAATTACTAGTTTCAAAGAAGAAATTTCAGAGGATTGAAGTGTGAGTCTGTGTTTAGCCAAAACAGCTCACAGAGACTGGAAAAAATAACTCCGCGTTCCAGGTATGCATTGGAAGTCAGTTTGAGCCAGTATTAAGCCAACAAAACAATAAACAATACAATGATAGAAAGAAAAGCAGCGTACCAATGGACCCTCTTACTAAATTCAGTGATTAATTTAAAAATAAAAATCAGCAAAATGCACGTGTCCTTACTCCCACACACATGCACAAACTTGTAAAGTGCTGAAAACAGGACAGTTTGTTTCAATGTATGCTCATGACCAAGTGGCTGAAATTTAAAAAAAAATCTATTACATTAGGATAAGGGGTAAATTGCTCTAAAACCCACAATATAAACTCTTCCAGACATTAGGGTATTTTAATCTCTTCCTGAGTTTCATTGTGCATACTCACCTTTGCTTTTGTGTAAGGTATACACATGGTGCCTGGTGACAAACATAGGTTGCCGTGGCCCAGGAGAGCAATAAGAAAGAAAAAGTGGAGAATTACTTGTAAGCTGGTCCTGAATAACAGTGGGTGGGTAGTCCTTTTTAAAAAATGCAAATGACAGCATATGCTCCAGTCTGAAAGCACTAAAGCCCAAGTTTGCCAAAAGCTGCAAAGCTGATAAATAAAGCAGTAAAATATTAACTGGATACTGAAGTCAATTCTAAATTTGGTTACTTCAAGTGACTATAAATTTAAGCAGATAAACAGAAGACTATCCAATGAAAAAATTAAAATCTTTGACTGCAAAAGTACAGCTGGAAGGCAGGGCACAATGTTATTTGAGGCACAAGACAGTAAATCCCTAGGAGTTTGACTTCTAGGATACACAGGTCAAGAAATATATGAGCACCCCAGAGACCATAAAGTTCAGGGTCACAGAGAGTTTCCTGCAAAATTTTCTGACTGTAGACAAGAATCTGCCAGAGTATTTCAAGTTGTTGCCAGCTTGCAGTAAACTATGGTGATAACTCTTGGTATCTCATGCTAGAAATAGCGTTTTTCATCCATGCATGCCATATTGCTTTGAAATAGTGATCTAGTTAGCAGGTGCCATCATTTTTTCTGGTACTGTGTGATTTGGTGATGTGGAATGTGTTGCAAAATTCACTACTTCCTGTGCTCCAAAACTGTCCCTTTCATTAGAATAAAATAATTATATCTTAAAATGCATATTTTTAAAATCTTATGGAAAAAAAATGAAAAACCAAAACCCACAAACCTTTATGATATGAACGGAATGTCAACTCACACAGAGCTCACCTTCTCTAAGCAGGCAGCTGGTATCAATTGTATCCTGTGCCTCACTTCACCAAATAGCTTGTATCTGAAGATGAAGCAAGAACACTTAGCTTGAAGAGAAATGTAGGAGTTCATTGCTATTTCACTACCCAATGGAACACTGCCAAAATCTCTTCTTTACGTCATGTGACTCGGTACTCTGAACAAAAGACTTCACAACATAGGATTCATAAGGTTTGCCACTCAGCTGTATGTGCAGTTACACTAATGTAAAGGAACGAATACTCCTTAGGAGTACATTGCTGACTTCTGCTAAAATTACTGTTTACAGAATTGGATGGAGGCATGCCAACAGAAACCCCTAGTATACACAGAGGCAATGTTTTCCTAAACATGCACATCATACCTCCCGTGCACCACTCAAACCTGGGTCTGCATCATCCTGGATCAAATTGCACCAACTGCATTTTTTTCACGGAAGTCACTGGGGCACTAGAAGTGCTTGTGATATCACACATCAGCTGAACGGCTCATCTCAGCTGATGTACTAAAAGCATAGAGCTAGACTGTACAATGGAGTTTCATATGACAAGCTGTTAATCAATTAAAAGTCAGCCCTGAGTGAACAAAGCAGGTACCACTTTGTGTTCTGTGCAGTTGCCGAAATTATATCTGATAGTCAGGATTTCAGCAGTAGCACCTCTGCACTTTTTAATGTATTGCAAATCTTGTAAAGTATATGGGCAAAAGTTGGTCTTGTGAATTTTCTTTTTTTTCATAATTTACATGCACTTCACATATATGCAATTAATACATAGATAAAATGATCTGATGTTTGATGTAAGCATTTTCTGTTACTGCATGGACAGGCAGATATATACAATAAAAGAAAACTCTTTAGAGGAATAAAAATATGTAGCAAAAAGAAAGTATTTCTTCTTAGCTATTGTCTTAAATTTGTAAGTATTATGCTTTCTATGTTTTCCTGTCTATTCACTCAGTTGTCCCTCTCATGTTATTTTAAAGTAACTGAGCCTGTGTACTGAAGAATGCTAACATTAGACATGAGATACACATAACCATGAGATACAAGTGCCAGTAACCTCTGCCTTAGCTTCCTAGCTTCAGCTGTAGCTGAAATTGCCCAGGCTGGTGGGATGAGAGGGGTGTGAGGCAGCAGCAGCAGGAACCCAGGGGCAGAAAGAGGCCACTGCAGGATTTCAGGAAAGGTAAAGGGGAGAGGGGAGAAAAGAAGTATCAGGGAATGAGGAGGAGGTAGAAGCAGCAGCAAACAAAACGGTTGAAATACACTACCAGACCATAGATCTCTTTTTCTTGGAACATCAGGATAGAGACATATGTTGACCTGTATATATTACAGTAGGCAGAATCAAAAGGGTCCAGTCTTTTGAGCAGAATGCTATTCAGTTCACAAACACATTGTTGCAACGAGCAGGTATGACAAAAAGCTGAAATGGAGACTGTAACAGCATGGGAGAAGACATCAGAGAACTTACAAAGCAGTGCCCAAGTAGGCATGTTCTGGACTTGACTTACCACTGGACTTCACCTGACGCTGGGTCAGACCTCTTCTGCTTTTGTGACTGGAACAGAGTAACAAATGTCTCGAAGTTTTAGTCATTTACTTGATGAAATGTCCCGTGCTGTCTTTGCTGCTGGGGCCCCATCAGCTTGCAGTGTACTCACCTCTTTCCATTCTGCATATATACAAAACTTTGTGCTGCTCACCTTGCCCGCAGCTGTGTTTCTTGCTTTTATCATCAGCTTATTGCCAGAGATAATGGGCACAGCTAAGTTGAGGCAATGGTGCTGGGGAAGGGGTCGGGGGGGGAAGGGGTTGAAAGATGGCGCGGCGGAGCGGGCTGTCTGGGAAGCAGTCCCCTTTGAGCAGGGAAAAGGAGCAGGTTCCTCTTCAATGTAACAGGAACGTGTGCCGGACAGGGGGGTTCCAGGCTCTGTGTGTTATCGTGCAGTGTGTGTGTTTTGTGTTGGGTGTCTCCGACCTTCCTTGGGTCTCGGTTGTTTTCTCTGTTCTTTAGGAGCCAGGCAGGTGCCTTGGCAGTGTTCCCAGGGCCCGGCGGGGCCCTAATCGTGGGCTTGGCACCCATCCGGCACTTCTCTTTGGGCCCACGTTGGACACTTTCAAGAGTCATCTGGACAGGGTGCTGGGCCATCTTGTTTAGACTCTGCTCTTCCTAGAAAGGTTGGACTAGATGATCCCTGAGGTCCCTTCCAACCTGTGATTCTGTGATTCTGTATTCAGTGTTGAGGATGCTGGGGCTTTGTGTGAGAGAGGTACTCATCTCATATAAAACTCTTTATTATTATTTCTGAAGGTAACTTGCAAACAAATAATCCCTTCTACAGGGTTAATCAGCAGCAGTAAAATATTTTTCTTGGTGTTTTTAAATATAAGTGGCAAAATTCTGCCAAAGTTTGGCTGCCCTTTCAGAGCTAGTGCAAAAATATTTTTCTAAGTACTAGATGTCCACATAAATCTGGGAAGGAAAGCTGCAATATTATGGCCTTGCATCACACAGTAATGACTACCAGAATTTGGTGACATTTGCAGATAGGGAAGTCCTCACTTCAGAAGTAGCATTAACATTTTAAGATGTTACTATCTTCCACTCTGTATTATTTCCATTCATTATAAGGGGCTAGAGCCACTACCTCCCTGAACTCAGGCACTGTAACAGATTGTGCAGATAGATCAAATGCACTTCAGTGTGCTCAGGAGAGTCCCTTTTAACCACTGCTGAAGATGGCCCAAGCTAAGTCTGGCTGGCTTTGCACAGAAATATATTAAGGATGCTCACATGGTCTATGAGCATGGCTCACTTGGGAGCCAGTAACTCCCTAAATTGTTTCAATTTGTTCCACCAGAGCACATTTCTCTCAAGCCTGGTTGCTATATATTCATGAAGGTCAGAACAAGTGTGAAGCCTCAGGAGCTCTGCAGTGAATGTCTCCCCCCAAGTTCCCTGGGAAGTTCTGCACTTTCCCACATTATGCCTACTCCTAAGGAAGATATCGACAAATGAGAAAATCCTGATCTGCTGTAATTATTGAAAATTTACTGCTTTCCTTAAAGATTCTGGCGTGATTATGATGGCCTTCTTATTATCCTCTGTGTTCGAGTATAACGTTATATAATGCCACTGTTGTAGCAACTCCTTTGCCACGATGTTTGCACCTCCTGGTTTATACATTCACTTTAACATTCCAAGCAGGTTTTTTTAATGTCTTCATTAAATGTCTTCATTTAAATGTCTTCACCCTATCCTTCTTTTGTAATCTGCACATCCAGCAAAGCCTTTTGATGTATGAAAGGAGAATTGTGCGTGGGCTTTGTCCACCTTGGCCATCTGTATTAACATGCCTGACCTAAGTAATCTAAATGAAAGAAAATGCTTTTCAGCTTCATGTGTATTAAGCTACAGGGTGCTACAACAAAAATATTAATGGTTTCAACTGGCATGCTGACAGGCAGAGAGGGGTCATTACGGCCCTCTTGTTCCAGACAGAATTTCCCTCCCTGAAGAGTAGGTGCACTCCTCAAGCTTCATGACAGGTTGACGTAGAATTTATTTTCTTGGCAGAAATAATAGTTGGGATGGAAACTTGCATGTATTGTACAGCAAATCCTTTGTTTCTTTCATTTTAGTTCAGTTAAAAAGGTTAAACAAGTTTTATTGGGAACCGTAAACTGTTATCATTCATCCTAGAAATAGAAACTGTTGTAATACTAGTAGGTAACTTTTTACATTTCCTTTCACTGCTGAACATATAAAGCACCTGTTTTGCCATCTCAGAATAAGCATATTGTGTATTGCATGCCAACTAGCTCTGTTATAGGTTAGGGAAATCCTAAGCTGCTTTCTTAGGTTAGCTTAGGCTACTCTTCAGGCATGCCCTCAGTTCCTCTTCACCTCGAAAAATTTCTCACATAGTTTCAGGACATTTTCCTTATTTATATTAATTGTCTGAATTTACTGCTTACCAAAATTAATTTCTCCTTCAGGATTTGTGTCTAACTCTTCTTTCTGTTACTGTATTTCCAGGCACCAGCACAGCCATTGTTGTATCTTCTTTTAACAACAACTTTGCTGTTCTGGTCTTGTGTTTGTAGCCAAAACTGTCAGGTTGAATGCATTTGGTCAGTTTTATGCAAAAGATGAACTTGTAAAATGGACGGCAAACTCACTTTTATTCATATCTAAAATGAATACTCCAGTCTTTACTGAAAAAAAAAAGAAATTAAAAGCAACTTAATTCAAATCCCTAGTTATTGAGTGTCTCTTTTACTAAGTAAGGCCTAAATAAGGAATTTGAAGAAACATTTCCAAAAGATAGTAATGGTTAATGGCCCCCATTTCATTACCTACCTCTTAAAAAATAGTGTTCATTCTAAGTAAAAGTTGCTTCTTTTGACATCATATGGTTATTGCTTATATCTGATCATTTCCCCTATAGCTGTTTCCAGTCTTCCTGAAGAGCTAAATGTGCTTGATCCAGTAGAAGAGAAACTTCGAATGCAAATTGAAGAAGAAAAAAACAGGTATTACTTCTGCCTCAAAATTCTGCCATCCTTCAGAAGATAAATTATACTGACAGTATATTCCAATTACAATTCCGTACACACAGCTACCCTCAGGGTTTTCTCTGACATTTTAAAAATGTCAGCTTTGTGGTTCACTAATATTTTTAAATTTGTGTATATGCTGTTGGTTTGTCTGTAAGATGCCACAGTACATGACTGGGTAAAATTTATGCTTGGGCTAATGGCTAAAAATAAATAAAATGATCTTAATGTCCGCCCTGAGGTTTAGTGTTAGAAACTTGTTGTCTGAATCCAAATGTATTGTGAATCTTTTTGGTTGATTCAGAAATATTCTGCCTTCTTTGACCTAAGGAAAACCTTTAAGCTATACAGGATTGACGACATGTAAATTATATGCAGAATACTCATTGTTTAACCAATTCTTGCTCTAATGTTGCTGTATCCAGGAGGATAAAAGAAAATAGATCATAGAAGCAGAGAATCAGAGTATCAGAGAATCATTAAGGTTGGAAAAGACCCTTAAGATCATTGAGTCCAACCGCTAACCTATAACTGCCAAGTCCACCACTAAACCATATCCTCAAGCACCACGTCTACCCCTTTAAATACCACCAGGGGTGGAGACTCCACCACCTCCCTGGGCAGCCTGTTCCAATGCCTGACAACCCTTTCGGTGAAGACGTTTTTCCTAATATGCAACCTAAACTTCCCCTGGCGCAGCTTGAGGCCATTTCCTCTCGTCCTATCACTTGTTACTAGGGAGAAGAGTCTGACCCCCGCCTCACTACAACCTCCTTTCAGGTAGTTGTAGAGAGCGATAAGGTCTCCCCTCAGCCTCCTCTCCTCCAGGCTAAACAAACCCAAGTCTCTCAGCCACTCTTCATAAGACTTGTTCTCTAGACCCTTCACCAGCTTCGTTGCCCTTCTCTGGACACACTCCAGCACCTCAATGTCCTTCTTGTAGTGAGGGGCCCAAAACTGCACACAGTACTTGAGGTGCAGCCTCACCAGTGCCGAGTACAGGGGCACTGTCACCTCCCTGCTCCTGCTGGCCACACTATTCCTGATACAAGCCAGGATGCCGTTGGCCTTCTTGGCCTCCTGAGCACACTGCTGGCCCATGTTCAGGCAGCTGTCAACCAACACCCCCAGGTCCTTCTTCACTGCACAGCTTTCCAGCCACTCCTCCCCAAGGCTGTAGCATTGCATGGGGTTGTTGTGACCCAAATGCAGGACCCGGCACTTGGCCTTGTTGAATCTCGTACCATTGGCTCCAGCCCATCCATCCAGCCTGTCCAGGTCCCTCCGTAGGGCCTTCCTACCCTCCAGAAGATCAACACTTCCACCCAGCTTGGTGTCATCTGCAAACTTACTGAGGGTGCACTCAATCCCCTCATCCAGATCATCAATGAAGATATTGAACAGGACTGTCCCCAACACTGAGCCCCAGGGAATACCACTCATGACCAGCTGCCAACAGGATTTGGCTCCATTCACCACCACTCTCTGGGCTCAGCCGTGCAGCCAGTTTTTAACCCAGCGCAGAGTGCACTTGCCCAAGCCGTGAGCAGCCAGCTTCTCCAGGAGAATGCTGTGGGAGACAGCGTCAAAGGCCTTACTAAAATCCAATTAGACAACGTCTACAGCCTTCCCCTCATCCACTAAGCGGGTCACCTTATCATAGAAGGAGACCAGGTTAGTGAGGCAGGAACTCCCTTTCATAAACCCATGCTGGCTGAACCTGATCCCCTGTTTGTCCCACATGTGCCATGTAATGACATTCAAGATGATCTGCTCCATGACTTTTCCCGGCACAAAGGTCAGGCTGACAGGCCTGTAGTTCCCTGGATCTTCCTTCCGACCCTTCTTGTAGAGGGGCATCACATTCAATAGTTTCCAGTCATCTGGGACCTCCCTGGTTGACCAGGACTGCTGGTAAATGATGGAGAGTGGCTTGGAGAGCTCCTCTGCCAGCTCCCTCAGTATCCTCGGGTGGATCCCATCCAGCCCCATGGACTTGTGAACATCCAGGTGAAGGAGCAGGTCGGTGACTGCCACCTCTTCAACAACTGGGACGTCATTCTGCATACTATCTCCATCTCCCAGCACAGGGCCCTGACAACCTCAGGGATGACCAGTCTGACTATTAAATACTGAGGCAAAGAAAGCATTAAGTACCTCAGCCTTCTCCTCATCTTTCGTGGCAAGGTTATCTTCCGCATCCAGCAAAGGAGGGAGATTGTCCCTGGCCCTCCTTTTGTCACTGATGTATTTATAAAAGTATTTTTTATCTTTAACGGTGGCGGCCAGTTTAAGTTCCAGCTGGGCCTTCACCTTCCTAATATTTTCCCTGCATAACTCACAACGTCCTTGTAGTCCTCCTGAGTCACCTGCCCCTTCTTCCAAAGGCGGTAAGCTCTCCTTTTTTTCTTGAGTTCTAGCCAAAGCTCCCTATTCAGCCAAGCTGGTCTTCTCCCCCGCCTGCTCGACTTAACGGCACACGGGGATGGCCTGCTCCTGCGCCTTTGAGACTTCCTTCTTTAATAACATCCAGCCTTCCTGGACTCCTTTGCCCTTCAGGACTTCCTCTCTTTAGCGAAATAAAAGCTTTGTGGGACAAGTTTCTTGTACTTACTGTCCAGTGAAGCTTTTATAAAATATGAGATGTCTCTTCTTACCACCAAACTGTCTGTGTCCCCTGCATCTCTGATTATTACATATTCTTTTGTAGTTTAAATCTGTACCTGTTTAGGTGGAATAAAGCTTTGTTCAGATATGTGCTGGAAGATCTGTAAAACACTTTCTTCTTCTCATATTAGTTATAAAACAATGTTCAATCGCTTGAAAGGACTGAAGATAGAGATTGAGCACCTGCAGCTTCTTATGGAAAAAGTCAAGGTGAAGCTGCAAAAAGACTTTGAAGTCTGGTGGTCTGAAGAGACAATAAATCTACAGGTATGAAACAATTTTGTATTTCTTCCATTTTCATATAAATGTAACATCTTCAATCATTTCTTAAAAGAACCAGTTAATTGACTAGACAGAAAAGAGTATGAAGGATGGGATTTTGGGCCTGATTCACCTGTGCTTATGCCAATATAAATCAGACAAAGCTAATGTGAATTATGCTTGTATGAAGCTAACACAAACGAAGCAAAACCCTTGCTTTCTGCTCTATTTTCTGTTGTGACATTCCCCCAAACAACTTGGTTGAAAGCCAAGAATGGTCCCAAAATGCCAAAGAGATTGGAAAAAGAAATCTCTTTTACTGCTAGCAAAACTATGACTTCATCAAGTTTATGACGTGTGTATTAGAAGATGGCAGTCATAGCTGTAATATGGACAAATCCCAGCAAAAATAATTGGTGTTTAACTTCCTTTGTTTGCAAAGACTCCAGTAACCTTTCAGCTTTCCTAAGTTCCCAGAGGGTCAGCAGCTCTCAGCACAGAACATGTGTCCCCTCACTCTCTAGCTGAGGCCCACCACTGTCATCGTTGCCTGTTTAAGAACCCAGCAGAAAGATTGCTCTAATTTAATGGCTTGTGTGAAAATGAACTAAGGAGATGTCATTTTAAACAGTGTATTAGAAGTTCATAACACAGTCTGAAAGCTACAGTTTCACAAACACAAGAGACAGTACAAGAGGGTCTGGAGAGGGCTCAACTGAAACATCATAGCTTTCTTATGCTGCCTTTCTGACACTTTTTAATGTATTCCAAGTGGTGACATGGCATCTCACAGCAAAGCACTGCCATGAAATGCACATCAGCCTAATGAAAAAGATTGCTGAGGGCAGTCTATCCCATATCATTTATTATTAACTGGAAGACAAGATTTATTCTTTGGGGAAAAGTTGTTATAAACAAAGATGTGTTCAGCCAGTATTTTGTTTAATTCTTATGAGTATAAATTTAAACTGTACTTTTAAGAAAACAGCCTAAAGTAAATACGCAACTTAACACAAGGAACTTGGTTATTCATAAAATGCCACCTAACTCGCTTAACTTCAAGTTATCATTGCAAAACACTTTTCAGGTTAAAATCTCTAACCATATTAATGGCAAATAGGATAATGTTTTAGTCACCTCCTGTCTAAATATTTTGGCTTTTCAAAGCACTGCAAGTAATATTCTTGAATCCACTGGAGCACATTTTTCTCTGTCCTTAACAGGAGAGGTCCAGGATTCAGCCTCTCATGATTCATCAGTAGAAGATTAGAAAACTGGAAAAAATAATTGGGATTGATTTCTTGGATCCTGACCTATCAATAGATCTGAGCTCCCTAAGAAACTCAGATCGGTGAACACATGCTGTTACATATTAAAAACCTGTAATTTAAGCTTAAAAATACTTGAACCAATCCTAAACACTTTTCTCTTTGTTCAGAAGTGTTTGTCCAAGTGAGGAAAACACTGTGTGATTCAGACTCTATGTTTTCTGAATGAGTCATTGCCTACCTTGTTATTGCTGAGACCTGTAGGCCAATATTAAGCACTCTAAAAAAATCCTATCCTACATAATTTTGTTTTTCAATCTAAACCCAGCAGGATAAGCCGGAGATGGTTAGCTCACCAAATACTACGACTGTTTATCCCCAGTTTATCAAATCCTCTCAACATCTGTCAACTAACAGGTAAATTGGTCATTTTTCTCTCCCTTACTTACTTGTAAGAAAATGTGGGTTTAGTGGAAGTGCAGTTCACCAGAATGCTTTTGCAAATATCACACTCAAACACCACATTTCCAGTTACAAGAGAAATGACTGTAGAAAATGAATTTTTATCATTCAGTTATTTTGCAATCATATTGAAGGTAGCTTATTGTAACTCAATTCTTTTGACTTGTTGTTCTTGGGACCCTGGAAACCTCTTCACTAGGGACCCCATGACAAATAGATAAGAATAGCAAGCCTGTTATGAGTCAATTTTGCTATATAAGTAGAATGTATATCCTTTAGAACATATTCAGGCCACTGCGAACAACAACAAAAAATAAAGGTTAAAAGATTATTTAATATATAGCCTAGATAGATTTGCTGTTGAAAAATATCCTGGTGCTACATTTATGCAGCATATTATTCCACAATGAAATTGCATTTGGTATTGTAAAAAACTGGTGCATCCTCTAAAGTAGGAAAATGTAAACATCTCAGTTGTTTCATCATCAGCCACTTCTGATTTCAAAACCTGTAATTTAAATTTGCAGTAATAGATGTTTCATAGCCTTCAAGCAAAGTAGAGTGCAGGAAAACACATACCTGAATGGAATGTGCAGGTTTCCATATCCATTTACAATAAATGGAGGTGTTCTCTCTCCTTCCCTCTTCCTTTCTCCCTCCCCATCTCTCTATTGTTCTCTTGTTCTCCGTTCCTCTCTTCCTCCTTCTCATTATACAGTTAATCTTTCTCTGATGAGTGACTTTACCTATAATTTTATAACAATACTCTGCATAAATGATGTTTCCTGCTTTGCAGCAAACATATCCTACATACCATTAAATAATGAATCCTGGATTTTCTTAAAACTGTAAAATATATTCTAATTTTTATTGTAAACTTTCAGGTATCAATAGTAAATGCTCCATAATCAGTACAGAGAATGAATCACATAATCCTTTAAAGTCATCTGATACGGCATTTTCAGATGTCTCAAACTGATAAAAACCGACTCCAGTCTTCTCTACTTTGCCTTAATTCTTATTCTGTGTTCTCTCAAGACTTAGGCACTATTTGCTTTGCAAATGGCTGGCAGGTTTTAGGTTAATTTGAGCTGTTCATTTCTGGTTTTAGGCTGAAGGTTACTTGTCCCATAGTAAAGCTGATGGAACAGAATGTGAGAGCATTTTTGGTCTAGCTTAGCACAAAGTCAGCCAAATTAGGTCAAGCAATCCATGACTATCACTCTCTCTAACTTTGTACTGAACTGAACTAAGGACCTCTTGCACAACCTCTCTGCCCTGTTGTTGCTGGGAACAAAAATTTCCAGTTGGTTTGCTGATGCATTGCTCAGGAGAATGGTATCTTTTGCAGTCTAAGCTAGAATTAAAAACAACATATAATAATGCCCAGGAACTTTCCAGTGCAATGGGAGACTGGCCTCCAGGAGTGGTGATTTCTCCTTCCCTGACACTAGCTCAGAAGCAAAATTGTGTAATGGCTTCTTTACAATTTTCTTTTAAACTTTTCTTTCAAATGCCTTTACTGTTTGTGTTTATTACTGGAGAAAAGGTCTCAGAAAAGTGGGTCTATCATTTTGAATAGAAAGGTTGCTTTCAGCTGCCAAGCTTTCTTCAGAGTCCTGTACTGCCCCACATGGTCTCTTGCAAATAATCACGTTCTTTATAATGAGCAGTTTCTCTGTGTCTAAGTAATGGACATGTTGACTGAGGTTGACTGGATTATCCTTGCATACATATCACAGACACAGAACATTCATCTTCTTGAACTTAAACTGTAGAGGGAGTCAGGTGAACCTAGTTTTGTTTTCCCATCTCTATCAATATTCTTGCAATGGTCTTTTGAAGTTAACTACTCTTTCCTCCTTACAGTTCCAGAAAGCTGATCTTATTTTATATTAGGCTGTTTAAACATATTTTACACAGGTACATTTCCAGTGTGATGTGTATGGAAGTAGAAACACTATTTCTGCTTTTTGTGAGGCGGGAGCTGCAGGCTTAACATCCCACTGTGCATGAATATTTACTTTTCCCCCTACTTGAGGCAATAACATTTTAGAGTAAAAGTTTCCAATTTCACAGGCTTTAAGAGTATAAAACAGTAGAATATTTATTTCCCAAGGATTTGCTTGACCCCAGTTGACACAAGAACTTTACTTTCTAGTTCCCATGATTGTATAGGATGAGTCCAGGCTACAGTTGCTCCTCTCAGTTACATGGTCCCAAGACACAAATGGCTCTTTGTTTCCAACTCACCTAAAAATCAACAATCTCTTTTTCTGAAGTGATATTGCTATCTTCACCCAGCAGAATAACCGGTCACAAAAGCAGAAACTGACATAAATTATATTTGATATAATGTGGTGTAAACAAAACCTATTTCCAAGATGTAATTCAGTTCACAGGTGTGTTCAATAGATATAAGATCTAAAACTTAGTGGGCTGCATGTCAGAAATCTAAGACTGCTGTTGACAGAGTAAGTATGCAGTAAAACCATTCAGACAAACTCCTGAGTGTGAATGGATATAAATACAATCTTCAGGATTAGAGGTAATAAATTATCTATCTCAGCATATAAAGGATATAGGTATATTCCATAATCTTTTTTGAGATTTATGTGTTTGAGCAAATCTTCTGATCACCTTCCAGTGCACAATTCATGTGGATTGTTATTGTTTGACACACCTTAGTCATGTTCCCAGTGAAAATTAAGCCTTGGGAAGGGAATGTGGTAGCCTCAAATCATATTTTACATTAAATCAATTTATAACTAAAATAACAGAGAAGGGAAGCTGGTAATCCTTTTGAGGCTCAAGGAGGATACACACATATGGAAGGCACTTGGTTCATGGCCAAACATGTCTCTTTTTCAATTGAAAAAAAAAAAGGTTGAATTGTTAAGTGTCAAAATGAGCCTGTGTTAATAAAAGAGTTGAACAGTAAGCATTTCTGCCTTAGTCAGTAAGGTTTGAAAGCCATTGGGTTGATCCTACTCCCACTAGAGTAAGAAACAAAACATTGGTTTCAGTGACCACAGAGCTGAAGTGGGGAAAAGAGTGACATAAGGGCTATCAGTGGGTTTGGCATGAGAAAAACCATTTCTGCATAAGAAAGGTAATTTCCTGAACAGCTTAATCACACTACCAAATCTGATATACTTAAAATAGCTGAAACAAGTAGTTTGTATATTGTAGGGGCTTACAGATTCATGCTCATTAACCTGTTGAGTAGATTCAGGTTTCCATAAAGTTTGCATACACCTTTCATATGAAGGTTGCAGAAATATTAAGTCTCATCTGATCTGAACGTATTACTTAAAATGAAGAACTGTGCAAAGTGGAGGAAGAATGACCCATCTCTATATTTCAGACATAAAAAGGTCTAATCCTAGGGTCACAGTGCAAAGAGAAAGGAAGAAGAACTTAAAATAATAATCAAAATATTTTATTCAAAAGGAATACGTAATAAAATCCCTCAAACTTGAAAGAGAATACCCTACTTGCCATATTGCCTCTACCATAAAGGCGTGGTACTGACTGCAATTTATACTGTGTGTACGTTTATGTCGCTTAGTAAGTTCCTGTTAAGTCTGCAAGAAGTCTCAAAATGCATGTTGGCCTCAGCCCTCCATGTCTGCTCTGCTTCAGTGTTTTGTTCATCCTCATATAGTCTTCTCCCACATAGGCTTTCATTTAAGAAATTAATCACATCCTTGGCTGTTCAAGTTCTTTCTTTCATTGAATATTTAATTTCACTAGTGTTGAACTGTTCTTGTATTTTCCTTGAATAAAGCAAATGTTGGACAGTTCTTTAAATCTTCTAAAAATTTTTTTTTCCTTCTCTCAGAAGGAATGCATTCCTTTTTAATTTAGTCAGATCTTTTTTAACCTCATTCATTCCCTTTTAGTTAACCTCCTTTGTCCTATTCCAGCAAGCCCCACAGTATGTTCAATCTCAGCCTCCTTGGCTCTCCAGCTTCTTCTTCAAAATCTTTCTGTCTCTTTAGATTCCCTTGGAGATATTTTCAGATAACTCTTCATGTTCTTTGTTGACTTTGAGCATCAGATTTTTTCACATTCATTGTCCTGGATTGCAAAATTTACTCCCTATTTTAATGCTATGTGAAACAAGGGAAATGTTTATATATTTTGCAGTATTTTCTGTCATAATCATTTCTCACTCCTGCCAATTTTCCAGTGTTACATGATGATAAAATATAATCTGGGAATAACATCGTTGATTAATGACATTTCTAAGGTTTTCACATTCTGTTGGTAACAATTTAACTTGAACAATTTATCCATGAATTTCCAAGTTAGGCCAGATTTGATTTTGTAACCAAATACTAAAATGCTCAGATTTTAAGCAGCTTGAATCTTGCTTGCCTTTACACAGAACATCTGTTCCCCTCACGTCCAAGGCCCGCATGACTGGAGAACTGCAGCTGAGGGTTTTTTTAACATTGCAGAACTTGCACATCTTCAAATTTTATGCTTTCCATTTTAACCTAGCTTATTTACCACTTTTTTTCAGCTGGCAAATCAAACATTCATGCCATGACATCCATCATCTCTCCAGCTCCTCTGCCTTATGTGCTTGATGGAGCTGGTCAGTCCATGGGAGAGTTGTCTCTGGTCCTTTGTTTCCTGCAGCAAGGGAGACACTGCTGCACCACTGTGTACATCTCTCTAGCTGCTGCCCCATGCCTGGCTGCGACTTATAGGCCCAACAGATGACCCTCCCAAAAAATCAAGTTACCCACTTAGTGAAACTTCAGGTACTAGGTTAAAAAATGAACTGAGACATATGAAGTTGACAGACTATCTTTAATCTCCAGAAAAAGCACGAATTTTACCAAAGCTGTCAGGAAACAGTGCTTTAAGACTTCTCAAATTCAACTCAAGGAAAAATCAGTAGATTCAGAATGAAAATGGGAATTATATATTGTCAAAAGAACCTGAAAAATATTAGTGCTTAGGAGCCAGACAGAGAGACAGGACTCCTACACCTTGTATGTCCATCCAAACCCAAAACTGTGATCCAGGAGTGCCTATTTACACATTACAGAAATGTTGGTTGGAAGGTACCTCTAGATATCTCTAGACCGACCTTTTGCTTGAAGGACTATCGTCACACTAAATCAGGGCAGCTATGGTTTTGTGTGGCTTTGTTGAGCATCCCAAGATGTCCAGTACTTCAAGCTTAACACACAGAGAGGGGAGATCATATACCCCCACCCCATGCTGTCATAATTACTTTCCATTAAATTTGGAGCAGTACTAGTAAAATTTCTCATCTTTTCTCATGGAACAGCATCTAATACAGGTGAAGGAGGAGAGTCCTGGCTTCTGAGAACAGGCTAGGAGCCAGTTGCATCTGACCATACAAACCACTGCACAGCAAAATTACACTCTTCCATCCTCTTATAATCCAATGTACCTTGCAATGCCATAGAAACATTATCAGAGCTTCAGTATGAAGCGTGTAAATTATCCCCATACAGGCCATCCCTTCTAGCCCAGAGATTACATAAATCTCTGGGATACGTAAAACATGGATTTGAGTCCTGCCAAGCTGAGGGATTCCTTTGTTAGATTAGTGCTCTAATTGTTAACCTCTTACATGGAAGCAGCACTTTGAGTCATAAATAGTTATAACAAAAAATAGTTATAAGCTTCCTCATAAATTTCCATGTTTGAGCACAGTAATGTTAATAACCTGATTCTGGGCATCACCTTACTCAGTATAAGGGGTTTTTTTTAATATCCCCTTCCTCAGGGGCACTCCTCACAGTGCCCAGTTCTCCCAGGATACTCTAAGGCAAGTTTTGGCATATTGTCCTCGGTCCAGGAATCCACTTGAAAGTGAGATCCCTAGAAGTCAAATTGTGCCACACCTGTAGTGTCTAGATTTTTTAATGGATCTGGATCTAAGTCCCTATTAAAATGGGGATTTAACAATTTTGGAGAATAATTTTCATTTAAATTCAATGGAAAAAAATTAGCTCAATCATATAAACTACTGCAGCTTAAAAATAAATTACTTCAGCTGATTCACAGTGTTTATAAAATTATGCATTCTGTTCATGGCAAATAAAAAGCCAAGAAGATTATTTCAATGAAAAGAAAGGAATGAAAAAGGATCACACTAAGTCACATTTGTTGCAGGTTAAGAACAGAGTCATGGGCGGTTGCTATGGTTCAGTTGATGTGTAGTGATTTATTAAACTATGGTTATATGGCTTGGATGCCTAGGTATCTCAGGGCACAGACGCAGAGTCCTTTTAAAAAATTGAATTTAAGACCCTAAATCACTTAGTTTTTAAGAACTGACAAATCAATGGAAAAAATGTTCAGGAAATCCTAAAGCAGATCTATAATGTGAAGTTCCCAGATATTGTTAAACCATATAGTAGGTAATAACATCACACATCCTTTCTTGTAATATGTAGGCATAATAAAGAATGGAATATTATTAACATTAAATATTATATTGCTTTAGTTGAATTAGGCTGAGTCTTGAAGTTATTTTAATCTATGTAGGCAGGTGTGAATGCTATGGGACTTGAGGAGTTAAAGAGAAACATTCAGTAAACCTGGAGCTGTTCATTTGAAAATTACTTATACTCTTGGGCACAATATCTTCTGCAAAACTGAACCTGGCACAGTGTAATACAGTAAAATTTTAGTAATAAATTTCTTTCCTTTTTCAAGTTCCCTGCCAGAAATATCAATTCATCAGCCAACAGTGAACAAACTACTGCAGAGTTAGAAAAGCAAGAACTTGCCAATCCTGCCATCTACTGGAAAAATCCTAAAACTGAGTAATTTGATGTTTCCACTCCCTCTAAGATTGGCACCAGATCCAGCAGCATACACAGCCCCCGGGGAAAGGAGAGAGTCCCTAGACGTCCCGTGTCAGAAATGTGCCTTCCTAGCGGAGGGTTTCCTTGATAACAATATTTGCAGGGACAGGAATGTACAACAGCTGTTTCCAATATATTTGGCTATCATCAACAAGCCACATCCCAAAGTCCTCACTGAGTTTTTATCCAGTCTCCCACTGATTTTGGTAATAATTTTGCCTGACTAAAGAAAGAATGGAAAATTAAGGCCTCACTTGGCTGATAGTCAGTTTGGGAACTAAATATACCATTACAAACTGTACATCAGATACACCAAAATGCTTTACAAGCCCTGCTTAGAAGGCAAATCCTAGAAGTATAATCTTTATGAGCTTGTTTGTCATTCTTTCATAGCCACATTTTCTACATAAACCTAATCATCACATGGATTCGACTGAAAATCCTCTTCCAGTAAACAACAAGTGCTTTATATAGATAAAAAGGCCTTGGAAAACAGCTTCTTTGTAGTCACTTAGCCCCACAAGGGCTATATTCTTTCCTTCATTTCTGCTCCCATTCCAGTTTTTCAGAGATCACAAGAGCCATCCCTAATGAAGATCCATCTGGGAAAAACAATTCAATCACTTCTAGTAACCCTACTTTAAAAACAAGGTAAGAAGCATACCTGGGCTATTCGGAGGAAAAAGCAAACCAGTAAGTAATATAACGCCAGATAACCCTCTGTGAGTCCCTTTAACAACCGTCTCCTTGAAAAAACAAAAATAAAACTGAAATTGCAGATTTTCCTCCAACTTCCAAAACAACACCAAAGCTGTCCCATAGCTTTACACCAAGTAGCTGCATTATCAGCATTAAAGAGGTGGTTTCTTGTTTGCCCTGAGGCTTTTTTTCCCCATGAGCTTATGAACAGTCATGACTGTGTCTTCTCAGCAAGAGAAAGGGGCTCTTTCAGAGTAAATAAAAACATTTGAAAAGAAGAGGGATCAGAGTACATAAGGATGGCAGAATGCAGGAATTACGCAGAGATTTTTTAATTCTTGTGATTTTGTTCTTAAAATATTTTGAATCTCCCTCTTACAAATTAATCTAGTAAAATAAAATGACACCAGCAGCCTGAGCGTGTGAGGCTTGGCAAAGGTTACGTGTCATGTTTTCTCAAAAGAGGTCCTGCTTTGTGAAAATTAGCTTAACAGGTTAAGAGAAACTACTTTTTTTTTTTTTTTACAGTTTCTCTAGTTTTTCTAATGTGCTCATTTCCATGTTCTTTTCTCACACCAAAGCATCATGCCAAGTCAGTATACTGCCAGAAGTCACATTCTTATTGTGCTTAACAGTTCTGGATATAAGGTCCTTAGGAAAATATGTTTAAGTTACTATTTTTCCTACTGCATTAGTAAGAACAAATCACACGGGGGTTTTCTTTCATTTTCCAAAACAATCTGTTTCTAGAACAGCAAAAAATCATGGAATATTTCATCCCCCAGAACCTAATGTTTTAAATTACACTTGTGCTTAAGAAAATGAGAAGAAAAAGAGCTTTAGACAGTACCTTCTCAAATATCGTGTGTATTTTTTATATTGTTGCTAATCAAATGAAAATCAATAAGAGAATAGTCTTTTACTGGTGTTTTGAGATCACCTTGTAAATAACATAAAAGATATTTTATTAAGTTCATAGTAATTTCTATATTTTTTTAAATTTTGTTTCACTAATTCGGCAACTGAGGACTTAATTGGTAGCACAAAGACAAGAATATCAGACTTCTATTTATGTCAGGCACAATTACTTTCTACTGCAATAGTCAGTAAGGAACAGTGGAAATAACTATAATTACAAAGGTGGGATATGTAAAAAAAAATTCTCCCTTCAGTTCCTCTTATACTTACAATATTCCATATTGTAATTTTTATCACTATATTTCTCATTTCACCATTAGTGCTTAATCTTTACCCAAGGCTAAAGACACAGGGCCAAATTCTTAGCTTTCCTAACTGATTAGAATAGCTTCATTGTATGTCATCATCTTATACCACCAGAGGGTATAAGCAGAAGTCAGTCAATGATTTAACTGCATAGACACAAGTTCTCAGCGGGGACTGGAGACTCAGCAGCACAAAGGCGTTGCATCTGTCAGCAAATGTCATTAATGTCATGGGACTGTTTACTTCTATGTATGTATGAAAACTTAATTCCCTTACAGTAGGCAAAAATACTATTGATCTGTTTGAATAAATAGGAGCATTTTTTCCTGAAGCAAACATACACATGACATAGTCACATCCATCATTTCTTTGCTAAACTCCCTACATTAGGCTTTTCTGCTTGGCAGTAAGTCTTTGACTCGGCCGTATAACATTTTTAACCCTTTGTGAGAGGTTTCATAGCTGATAAGCATGTAGCTCTACCAAATTTATATTGGCTAATCTTAAGAATCTACGTAAGAGCATTAAGAAGTTCTGAGCTTTATTCTCCTCTAAACTGTGGCATCTCTAACAATGTATCTGGAGAACAAAGTCCTCCATGCTGAAAAAAGGGAGGATGTAGTGGAATAGAAAAATAACCTTCTTACTCAGTTGGGTTCACAAGCATACTTTCTTATTTCAGGACCCCACCAGGTTCAAGTACGTCTATTCCTCTGACTGGAGACAGCCAGGCTGATGCTGACATCCTAGCTTTCATTAAAGCAAGACAGAACATCCTGCAAAAGAAAGGTAAATCCTGCCAAAAAATAGGAAGCCAAACCAAAATCTCCAGTACAGCATTTTAAAGCCAAAATAGCTTTAGTCCACATTTACACTGACGCAAGTGAGAACTGATTCTGGCTTAAGTTATATTACATTATGTTCTCAGCCGTTCTAAACACTTGAGTTTCTTCACATGTATTTATTTCAGTAGCTCAGTGCTGCAGAGTAAAACTATAAAGGCTGTCTGTTTTTCTCAGCCACCATCAGTGAACTTTTTGGAGCATGTATGTCTGTGCAGCCTGCATGGTGTTTTTCTTTACACTTAAGTAAAAGTGTTTGAATGTGGTTTCCTGATGATTAAAATACTGTCAAAATTTTCTGTATACATTTTCTTTAAACTGTCTGGCCTGGTTTTCAGCTGGTACAAATTTAGCTTTAACAATTGACACCAATAAAGATTACGCAAATGATTGCAGCGTACCCTACCTCAAGAAGCAGACCGGCCCACTATGTCTAGCAGAGTATGCCCTTAATAGGTATTTCACTCTATCAAGCCCTAGTGAAACTTTCTATGGGTATTTGTCTCCAAATCAGTTACTGAGAGCAATCACGGTAGGCAATAAAGTTCACTCTATGGTGTAGATAAGTAAAATTGGCAGGAAGCAGAAAGCAATAAATACACAAAGGTGGCACTGCAAGGTAGCCTAAAAGTAATTCATCATGATGAAGAAAAATGACCTATGATTTTCTTTTTTTTTTTTTCTGGAATAATAGTTTTTAGTGGCAGCAACCAATTAGATGGAAGATGAAAGCCGTAGTAGTTACTGAAGCAATAACTTTCCATCAGCACTTGAGTGCTGATGACAGCATTATTCAGCAAGCTATCAGTACCTGGCAGATGTTGTTAGCATTGTCACAAAGTGGGGTTTCAGTATCACACTGCTTATCAGAAAACTGTCAGGTAAACACAGGGTGGCTGAAAACACCTCCTTAGACTCATCCAAAGCAAACACTTAACACACTTAAGCTTTGGGATCCCTTTTGTCTTTATTTAGAAAAGCTGTTGTCAAGTTTCTTCTGCAAATGACATTAAGTTGAATTTATAGGCAGCTCACCAGAAGGAGGTAAGAGATAGAAGTGTCTTTCAACAAACATTTCAGGCCTTTAGAAGGTCCAAATCTGACTCATTCTGTGAAGTACAGTAATCTAACTAACAAGAGCACATCTTGTCCTGTGATCATCTCCTAAATCAGACCATAAGAGGAATGTCTCTCTCAAATGCCTTTTTCATCCTGATGGTTTTCCAGCCTCAGACTATTACCATCATCCATCATCCATCAGTTTCAGAAGGGACTAGGCATTATCAACATTGACAACTATTAGACCCCAAGTTATAAAAATTATTCTTGCAGAACAAAGGGTAGTCAACACTTTTAAAATGGTTCTGAAGTTAGGTTAGGCAAGATGAGCTACATGTCGCCCTAAGTAGCTGAAAAGGAATGGAGTAGCATTTAGTCATCCTGGCAGTGCAGGGCTGGATGACTCAACCAATCATGAAGCATAAGCAGGGGGATAAAAAGTAAAGAGGCTTCATAAGTACGATGGGCATATTACAAACATAGGGACCTGATGTATCATAGATAAAAGACTGCTCAATAGCAAGTTCTGACAAGGATTTGGAGTCAACCTGGCAGATAAAAGAAGGCTTTCCTTCCTTGATTGCTTGTGAGGGAAGGAAAACCTCCCAGATTTGAAGGATGGAGCCACTGATAGCAGGAACCATTGATAAAAAATGTTTGTAAATTCTAATTTAGTAGGGTGAAGGAGGGTGAAATCTATGGATTAATACTAAGGAAGTACTTTGTGCTTCAGCACCATGGTGAAACCTGAGGACATTTATGAGGTGCAGTGGTAGCCTTTCTAATGGGGAGCAGACAATGGGCTGAGAGACTCAGCTCTTCCCGTAGCTGTGATAGCATTATGTGTTCCCTTTTCCTGTGAGCACATCACTTCACTCTTACCTGACGTGTTTCTAGACTGAAAGGAGACAAGAGGCATAGTAACTGCTGTAGTGTTTGTGCATCATCAGCTATATGGCTCTTCCAATAACAGTTGCATCCAAAGCAAAGGAGAACTGGAGAGTTTTCTTTTCAGGCGTGGGGATGGGGACTTGGTTTTGTTTATAAACAAACACTTCAGAGGTAAAGTAGAGTTAAGCAGAGAGGAAGAGTAGAAGAAGAAGGAATGTATTCTGGCTGAATACTTTGGGGGAAAAAGTTATGTATTTGATCAGTCTCACACAGAACTACTCCTCGATAAATTTCAAACATATACAAAATAAACCAGAGACAAATTATTTTCCCAGAGCCACTAAGCTGAGTCAGACAGCTTCATATGGAAGCTAAGCATGCTAAGTCCCAGTCCAGTGCTCCGTTGTCTCCTTCCCAAACTCACTTCAACTGAGTTGTTCAATAAGCATTTCTTCATTTGCAAGCAAATGTATTCACTCCCTGCATGATTATTACACACAGAGTGCCCTGCAGGAAACAACACAAGAAAGCACAGGTTCAGCCAAACCAAAGTCTGCTGGGCCTAGAAAATGTCAGCATATTTACTGCTTTTTCCTTTATTGATCCTGACCCTTTCAAACTGTTGTATCAGTATCTTAGAAGCAAACTGAGGGCTCCACTTTCATTACCTGGAGGGAAGGGGGTGGGGGCGGGAAGGATAAATGTGTGCAGAAGCCAATGGAGTGGAAAATAAGTTTCATAAACAGAAAGCATGGGAATGCTCAATATCCTTACTGACAGTAATGCAGGGAGGGGAATGAGAGGCCTCAGTGAAGATTACCTCAGGGTTTATAGGTTGTTACCAATTTCTTTCTAAACAGAGCAGAACTAAAGCAGGTACATTCACAGAAGCTTGTTGGGATTGTTAAAGCATTGTGATAACTACATTTGAAAGCTTTTTACAAAGGGCTACTCTGCAAACATGCTTTTTGTATCTTGAGGTAGAGAAATTAAAATGCAGAAGAGTAAATCAATGAAATTTTTTGTCTTAAAAGTTTTGAATTAAAATAGGGGTTTTTTTCCTTTCTTTTGTTTTGTGCCTCTGAAGTTCATTTTTAAACTGACAACACAACCTGAAATAGTCTGATGTATTCTTTATCTCCTTTCAGGCCTGGGGAACAAATGAAACTTGTTGCAGTCCAGCATTTCCATTTACAAACAGTTAAAGACCTTTATTCTTTCCCTTCCTCTTCTGTTTAGAAACAGATATGAGTAAGTACTTTAGAAATAAAGGTTTAATTGGTAAAGGTATAGAAATTATTTGTCTTTGACAGCAAAATTCATTTCTCTAGGAAATGATATTTAAATATTTGCACTCAGTATCTTCAGCTTGGATTAAGATTAAGCAAAACTAAAACAATGGATCAGGAGTTTGCCAAATACGTTTGTTTACTGAGAATTTGTTGAATGTTTTTAAAATGTTAAAATTATCTAATGTATTAATGCTCTTCTACGTCTTTAATCTGGGGAACACTTTTTACTAGCAGTCATAGTTTTGTTTGCATCGAATTGCATAAGGCTTTATTAATTACATTTAGTTGGCATCCAGAGATGTCTCTGCAAAAATAGTAGTTATCTGGGTTACAAAATTCTATAAAATTTCATTTGAGAACTTTTGCTGATTTTTATTTTTTCCCAAGGGATGGTAGTTTTCATATCAGATTATTAGAATACTGAGATTGCATTGTAATATGAAAATAAATTTTTATTAGAAAGTAATTCTAGAGTTCAAAATTTTCCAACTGTTTTTTTCATTTGAATACATTGTGTTGTGCAAAATACACAAAATATACAGGTTTCAGAAGAAACAATGACACTTAATAGTCTTAAAGTAAAACACGGGAAATTCTTGTAAAACACAAATGAGATGTGAAAATTTCAATGCAGTTATATCTTATATACAATATAATTTCATTATTGACTCAGTACTACTTTATTGCATAATATCTGGTTATGCAACAACTTATTTTACACATCAGATTAAACAAATCAAAAATGCAATGCAAACTACAGTTCATTTCTCAGAGTTATACATACTTCCAGATTAAAGCCATCATTTTTCATGTTAACGATTAGTTCATAGTCATGCATTTGGAAGGATTTGGGTTGTTCACATCAAAATACAGCAATATATTGGCAGAACTCACATATCATTCTCAAGGATGTATATTTCCTTAAGTTGTTGATACTTAATTCTGTGGCAAATTTATAACTGTTCAGAAGTACAAGGTGAATTGGTATGTTTGAGCATACAGAAGGTATATGTTTATCAAATTAACAACTAAGATACAATTAATTAAGAAATATTAAAGTTATAACTTTTTCTGCATTTTAGTTTTCTGTAAAAGTCAGCATAGCTACCAAATAAATTGGTAAGCTTTATGCAGAATTTAGGATGTACAAGGTGAGATAAATTCAGATCTACTGTTTGTGGCATCCCAACCCTGGGATCAGACTAACATCGAGAGTCTGCTGAAGAGGGAAATGCCACGATGAGGCCAAGGTGAGGGGCAGAACTAGGTGAAGACTTGGTAGTCACTGCTTGCTTAGCTCCACAGCCCCAACTGTGCAGACTCTGATAATATGCCTCTGCCACTCCCTACGCTGCTTATCAGCTGCCAGTAAATTAGGCCTAAACTTATGTCAAGACCCAGCACAACTCGTGGTTGAGGGTTTAGTTGTGTTGCTCTTTTAAATTATAGAGGCGTGAACATTTTCACTGAACCATGAGGCTTTCCTTCCTCCTTCCCCTCATTTATCTACCCAGACAGCCCCCATTCACCTCCAGAAGTCATAGCAGGGTGTGCTATGGTGATTAAGACTCTGAGTACAAAGATATGTAGGGACTAGGGGCTTCACACCAGCTTACAAAATTGGAGAATGGGAGCAACTCGCTGGAGCTCCCTCTCAGCTGGCCTGAGACCCCGATCACGTTTGACCTTGCTACGGGCTGCTGGACCACCAAACAGGTTGTATCCTCCTTCCCCCAACTTCATGTATCTTGCTTTACCAGTTTTTGTCTTATGTATTGAGCTTACTATATGGGCTAAAGTGACTTTCTTAAGGACAGTGGAAAATTTAATAAAACTGTGGTGTATGTTAAACACCTGGCGTTTCGTCAGTGAAGCGCATTAATAAACAAGATCTGGCGCACTGTGGATAATAATCCAGGAACGGTGATGTTGCTTTGGGAAGAGGGAGTTCAAGGATTTGGTCAGAGTTGGGAAAATCCACAGGTCTTTCCCCTTTTGTTTGTCTCCTTTGCTGGAGATAATATTAAAATGTCCTTCTGCCAGAATCTTTAACTGCCTGTCTTTTTCTTCTTCTCACTCTTTTATATATAAGCACTGTATGAAATATGCACTGAATTGGTATTTATACAGCTTCATTAAGGAGAGCAGGGCCACCATCCTGCCTCTATCTGACCCAGATAGCGGGAGAAGAACCAGAGGTTCCAAAAGGTTGCTGGGTGAAGCAGCTGTCTTTTTTGGTTTTCAGTAAAATCCCCATTGTGCTGATTTTATGTGAAGGTGGCCAAAAGAAAATTGCTGGTACAACAGCTCATTTCTTTTGACATTGAAGCATTTCCAGCAGCTTTCAGTAACTGATTAAGAGAAGGATCTCAGTGCTATCCTGGTATGATCCATGTGACACTGCCACTACTTGATGATTACATATTCAGTGTTTTGTTCTCAGTTTGCCACACATCTAACTCATAGAAAGAAAAAATTGCTTGCTCTCCTGTTTCAAAATTCTCTAGTCTTTTTTTTACAATGTTGTAAAATCGGTGTGAAATTCAATCACTAGCGGCAAAGTAATACCTGGTTGGCAGAATGGTCTGAGACTCGGCTTATACCAAACACATAAGAAAAGCTTGGACAAAAGTGCATCCAATAATAGAAAACCATATAAATATATAAAACCATATAAATATAAAGCCTTTCTGGCTTATTTTGGAAATGTTCTTAATATCGTGGACAAAAGAGATCACTCATTCGGTACATAAAGGTCTTAAGAATTAAAGCATACACTTTTTTAAAAAACTGCCTCCACTCTTCAAGGGTTGCCTCTTGGGTTCATAGGAGAATTCGGGTTGGAGAGGATGCCAGCAGGTCTTTAATCCCACCTCTTGCTCAAAACAGCATCAGCTATTAGATCAAACCAAGCTTCTGAGGGCTTTGTTCAGTCTGGTCTTGAAAACCCCCAGGGACAGAGACTGCATAACCTTTCTAAGCAATCTGTTCCAATGTTTGGCTGTCCTCATCATGAAAAACTTCTTCCTTATATCCAGCCTGAACTTTTAGTTTTCGCCCATTGTCTCTCTTCCTCCACAAGCCATACTGTCAAAAGCCTGGCTCCATCTTCTTGATGGCTTTCTCACAGGTGTTAGAAGGCTACTGGGTTTCCTCTCTTAAGTCTTTTTGTCTTCATGAAGCATTTATTGCTTCAAGAAAGCTTGGTTGGCCACAGAAGAACAAAGTTACTTGTTTTAATAAGCTAACTTCATATAAAATCTAGATTAATTTGAAAGAACCCAAGCATTCACCACACTGAAGAAACAATTGGAGGCTTGCATTTATAATGGTCTTCACTCCTGCCTAAGCCACCTCTAAAACAGTTTCACTAAGCATAGAGATTCTCATGCATATCTGACTCCTGTTTGTTCACTGTGTTACCTAGCTACTGGTTGGTTAAATGCTTATATGGTAAATACATTTTATTTATTATCTCAAACCAGAATAAATCCAAATATCTATTTTTGTGTAGATTTCTTGGGAAAGTAGCTTTATAGTGCTAGATATCACACAGATATTTCCAGGATTAATGTATACCAGAGATTGTGGAGCATCTCATCTCTTATTTCAAGGCATTTCCAATCCTTCTGTATAGTTTATTTCAGGAGAAGATAGACATCTGCTGTTCTCCTACAGCAACATAGCTTCTGGGAGGGTCAGGATATGACACAGACTTCTAGTAAAGGCCAAAGGGTCTGTTCTCATTTATGCTGAATCTGCCAGGGATCTCTACACAGTCTGGAACCATGCTAGTGAAACTGTTGAGATCACCAGCTTTTGGCTTGGGCATTTGTCTCCATTTTCATCACTTCTTGGCCACTGCAGCTTTCCAGACAGCTCCAAGGAGAAAAATGACATAACCTTATGTTGAGTTTCTCTTGCTTGGAAGATAGACATGCCTAATCCAATCTCCCTTTTCATTCCTGCATTTTTCATGAAAGAGGCTTTGAAGTGGAATAATGAGGTTCACACATGTAACATTGTAATATCTTTCCAACAAAAGATTTTATTGTTCTTACCTGGTTTAATCAAT
This sequence comes from Phalacrocorax carbo, assembly GCF_963921805.1. NCBI lineage: Eukaryota > Metazoa > Chordata > Aves > Suliformes > Phalacrocoracidae > Phalacrocorax > Phalacrocorax carbo. Next base: position 17,134,777 of record NC_087515.1, on the reverse strand, counting down.
CATAGGATGCATGTGTTTTATGTCAATAGCATAAACTGAAAGCACTTCAATGTAGTAACATGTTAAGATCTTGTAAACGTTGCCTGTACCAAATATCCAGCTGGTGAATATGGATGCCAAGATGAAAATCTGGGAATGCCTAGTTACATATAGCAGGTTTGGTAGCTCTATATAGAATTTGTTTGTCTTTTCAAAGTCCATTTTTAATAACCACAATAATCAAACTTCTGGTTTTGTATGATTTAATATGAATCACTTCTGTTGTTGTTCAAATCAATGCTAAATGATCTTTTTTTAATATTTTTTCTGTTTCACTTCCTGCAATGTTTGCTTCGAAACCTCACAAATAAGGCAAACAATGTAAACTAGATATTTATAATAGTTACTATCCATGCCTTGATTTGACACCACCACAATACAACTGAAGACTTTTAATTAAAACTTCAGTTTTCCCTTTCTCTTGAGGGAAATATCAGGGGCCACACCTGACATTTTCTAAAGATTATCTTCTATTCAATTTTTTGGGCAGCTGAGGTGCTTCATTTGACACAAACAGTGAACTAAACAAATACTTGTATTTGTGGGCCAACAGTGGGTTTACTCAAATGCATTTAGACAGATAAAGAACAGAAACAACAAGGTCTACCTCCAATACAATAACTACAGGATTCAAGGAAACTTTTTATTTTCATGGAACCTGTCTGATAAAAATACTATTGATATTTTGGAACTCTTTATAACTTTTATCTGAAAATGCTTCATGTTTTCACCTATGTAAGTGTAAATCAGGAAGCCAAAATGATTGGTTTAAATTCAGAATGAGAACAAAATCAGAAGTAGAAAATTGCCAGATGGCAGTGTCATGCCTGAAGAAATGCAGTGTTACTGTTATTTATTTTTAACATGGTTCTAAAATAATTTCCTTAACTCTTCTCTGAAGTGCAGGGTTTAAATATCATTCACTGAGCAAAACAATTCAGTATTTCCAGGTACAAACTGTTCAGGCTGAAATGCATACCCTGTGGAAGAATGGGTCCCTGGATCTTTGCATCCAATTTGTCATCTAGTTCTGTACAGAAACATTTTTTTCCAGGGAAAAATAGTCAAAAAATTCACTCTTCATCAGAAGTTTGAAGATGACAGGATCAGCCAACATATCTTTCAACCATTTAACTACTTATTTTAGAAACAGTTTATTTGTGTCTATGTAACTTATACCCCTGTTGTCACAATGGTATTTTTTCTGGCTTTTCAAATACAAAGTGAGGAAACCAAGTCTGCTATCTTTTATTTAGCATCTGTCCATGTTTAAGAATTGTTAGGGACTGTAACAACAACAGGTGAAGCAATTGGAGAACCCTGAATACTTTTATTTGCTCCAGGAAATACATGTAAAGTGATTCATTATCTTGATTGTAAACCAGGGTGTCATTTTGGTATCTTCACTTTCTAGAATGGCTCAGATTTTCCCTGGGAAAAGCTGGATCGTACTGGGTCAGTCACATATTACAACAGAATTCAGGGAGGAATATCTAATAAGTGAAGGAATAATCAAGGAGACAATGTTCAGCTCTGGATTCAAAATGGTTTTTGAGAATTCCTTCCTTAGCTTTGAGACCAAATGCACTCTTACATTTAACATTGGCAGGGAGCACTGGAAGAGCAGAACCTCTGAGTAACAGTCAACTTCCAAGTTCAGCTACTCTCAAGAAGTTTTTGCTTTCAGCATTTTTTATTCCTAAAGCTTATGAACTCCAGTTTTGCTTATTTTTTAATCAGAAGAACATCAAAAGAGCAACAAGAGAAGTTAGATGAGACAGTGTGCTTTGTCATCCCATCTTCAAAAGGCATCTGCTTGTATTGTTATTTTGGCATGTTGTATATTATTTCTTTTTACCTGGAAGCCAAATTTCATTTCTGATGCAGTAAACCATGCTGAGCTCCCTCTTCAAGATGCAGAACTCAGTCAGAAGCCGTAAGTTTTCAGTTTACTTCCAAATGTATATATTTGAGGTTTTTTCCTGTGGCACGGCATAACTTCTGGGCTACTGCACATAATCTTGTTTTGTTTTATTCCTATGTTGTAACTTGGTACAAGGGGGAAATAACAACTTTGCAAACAGAATATTGATGATTTCTATAACTTGAAATCTATAGGTACATATTTCTGTAGCTTTTCTACAGGAGTAAATATGGCAGCAGCATCTACTTACAGACTGTTGCCTTTCACATATTCAGTGCACACTACTCTGCTCACCTGTATGGAATTGTGATGTTTATGAAAATACTTTCTTAAACATGTGCTTCATGATTTTGCCCTTGCATTTATCTGTAAGGTCATTCAGCTATAAAGTGGTTCATCTCTAACTGCATATTTAGTCTGCAGTTTCTTGTGCACATACAATTGATTTTTTTTTTTTATCCTTCTGCAGAAACACTCCTTTCTGTGTTAGCTCCAGGACACATCTTACTACATATTCTACCTGTCCCTTGAAGTCCTCTCCAGCTGTTTGTTATATTACCTATTAATTGATATATTTTTTTTGCATTTTTTGAATGCTTTTCAAGTAATAGTCATGGTAAAGGTTATAATACCTCATCTGAAAGTTTATTAGAATCATTTCACTTGGCCAACCAAACAGGTTACACCTTTAATGTTGAAGTACTTTAAGTAGGAATATCTAAAGTAAAGAAGTCAACACACCTTGACAAGTTTAGTGACTCAATTCGCAAAACCCTCAGAAAATTAAGATCCTAAAAGTAAGCCTAAGTGGACATTTTTTCTTAAAGCATAATTTAGACTGCCAAGTTTAGTAGCTGGAAGGCTTTGTTAACTGAACTGAACAGAACAGGATGGGACATAAAAGAGGTTCAGTGCTGTATTTTTCATACCCTTAATTGTGAAACCTACTTCAACTGTGGGAACCTGTCTTAGCCCAGCTATGCACATGTGTTTGCCTCCATTCCAGAAAACCAGTAGGCTAGCAATCTCTTAGACTGGTAGACGCAGGTCCTACAAAGTACAACACGACAAACATCTGGATCTCTCACCAGAGACAGCCCTCTAGTGTAACAGGCAGTTGTGCAACATCCCAGGCTTTTCTACCCATAACATTTCACAAGGTATGGAACAACAAGCTGCACCTTTTCATTATGGAAATCAGACGCAAAAGAGAAGTTCTCATTAGGTACTCTGAAAGTAACTGTCATCCTTAGCACAGACCAAGAGAAGGCCTTCCATCAGTGATAAGTTGGATATCTCAGTTGCTTCAGATCAGTGTGCTTCATAACGTTATTGCAGTGCCCAGTAATATCAATGCCACTATAGCTCACTAGAGCTTCTATCTCCCAGATGCTTCACTTAAACTGAAAAGAAATGCCAGAGCACCCAGGCTCTGATCCCTTGCATATTGCACTTCTCTGCTGAAATCTTTCTGTCCCCCAGTCACAGCAACAGAGTGGTCCTAGACAAAGTCCCAGATGTTCTTCTAGGAGTTCCTCACAATACTTTTCACTTTTCAGGGTGACAAGTAGCCTGCTGCTGCCAGTCAGCCATCCTCTTCTGGGTGGAGATGGCTGGCCCTGGGATAGGAGCACAGTTCAAATGGCAAGTACAGGGGGTTTCCCAGATACAGCTATGAATGAAACCATTTTTTCAGTCTTTTCTTCTGAGCACTACCTCTTGTTTGAAAGTAGGTGAAAACCACTCTGAATACTAAGAAAAAGGAGGGATATCTGTATCCAGAAAATTTTAATAGGAAAGCAATTTAATAACAAAATTGCAGCCCTTGCCACATGGCCTTCTTGCTCTGTGTGTGTGTGTTTTCTTTCAGAAGCAGTGTGGCATAAATGGTACTAGTGATAAAGCTCTTCCTACAGAAAAAATATGCAAGCCCAGCTCATTTCCAGTGCATGATAATGATTAAGGCTCCCATGAGTGAACCTCTGATGCTTTTTTAGCTAACGATTAACCTTTCCCCTTAAGCATTTGGATTAAAAAGTGCATACAGAGACTGAAAGCAGTAGGCATGAGTGGTTCATTCTCTAACTCCATGGACTAAAGGGTGGGGTCACCGGACAGAGAGTTCAGGAGCGGCAGGCCAGGCAGTGAGGGGACTGATCTTATTAGGGTTAAAAAGGAAAGAGAAGGTCTCTCTTGTGACCACGCTGAATTCAAGATGTTTATGAGCTTCATCATGCTGCTTTCACTGGTGCCAGCAATGTTTGTATGGTACAGACGGCAGCTATTGACTTTTCCATTTATTCAGCTCCATGGTCTTTTTTGTTCTGGAGAGTCTGCTGTAATTAGAGAGTTCATAACATTTTCTTGTACAGAAGTCTAGTGTTTAGAATAAGGCTTTACTTGTCAAGACTTTAAGAGTCTATCTGTGACTCTATATTCATATGACCCTGGGTAAGTCATTCAACCACAGTTTTACTTCAGCTTCCTAGCCTGGAAAACAATACCAATCTCAGAGGGCTTGTGTCAGGCTTCATTCATTTGATTGAGATCTTTGGATAAAAGTTGTTTTAATAGGTGAAAACCACTATGATTCATATTCCTATTAAGACATAAATGCTCTCCCTTTATTTTGGATAGACAAAAGATGTGGAGGGATAAACTTTGCCTGTTAGTCTCATTTTGTATAGGCCTGATACCGGTATGTTCTGTTAAAAAATTCTCCAGGGCAGTAGCTGGGAACATGGGTGTGTGATTCCGGGGTAGCACAAGTCTTGGGACAGTAACCTATTAAGTACTGAGCAGGGACTGGCATCAGCAGAGCAGCAGCATGCCCCTCCCCACCATACACAACCGGCAGATCAGCTGGACTCTGCTGCTGATAGTGGGGTATCTCTGTTACCTCCTCCTGGGCGCTATGGTGTTCCACCTGCTGGAGACACGTGCAGAGAGCCACTTTCGGGACCAGTTCCAGCTGAAGAAGCTCAAGTTCCTGCAGAACCACACGTGTTTGGACAGGCAAGACCTGGAGCAATTTGCACAGGTAAGAGGAACAGGGTCTCTTTATTTTGACTCAAGCATTATATTGGTTAGAAATTATACTGTTATAGCCAAGCATGTCATAAACTGATCTGCTGTCCATGACATCAAAGGACTGTTTCTCAAGCCCAGTCATATACCTCTTTATCTTGATCTATTGCACTTCTTTCTTTTCCCAGTCATGAACTCCCAAAATACTCAAATCTGCCGATGCACCTTCATGCCACCTTGCAATAATTTCAACTTCATGGTTTTCAGCTCCTTCATGAATTATTACATGGGAATTATGCATGGGAACAAAAACCAAGAATCAAACCTACAAGAAGTTGCCCTCCAAGGTTCTCCAGTCCAAACCTGTGCAAATTCTGTCCTTCTTTTGTACTAGAAATTGTCTACCACCTTTGAGGTGGTACTTTAGAGGCACTTTCAGGCCTCTAAAGAAAAGATTTCAACCATCATGAACTGTGTTACCAATCACTAATAATAAGAGATAAAAGGCTCTTGTTTAATATGGGTTGTCAATTAATGGTATCTTCAATTACATTTTAATCTATTCCTCAAAAATGGCTAGACCTTTCTTCGTATTATTATAGACATATTCTTATTCTAGTATTGCAAGAATTGGACAGAAATCCTTGAACTACCACTTTCTTCATGCTCAAATTTTATCCAGTTGTAGAGCTGGGTTCCCAAACAATTTGAACTCTTTCTATCATATCATTAAACCTGATAGAAATTCTAAACATGCTGCAAGTTTGTACTGTATAAGTCAGAGGACTTCCACGGAAGTATATATAACACAGGAAGTTCCACTTAAATATGAGAAAAAACTCATTTACTGTGAGGGTGACAGAGCAGTGGAACAGGCTGCCCAGGGAGGTTGTGGAGTCTCCTTCCCTGGAGACATTCAAAACCCTTCATTCCTGTGTTCCTGTGCCCCCTGCTCTGGGTGTCCCTGCTCAAGCAGGGGGCTTGGACAACATGATCTCCAGAGGTCCCTTCCAACCCTTACCGTTCTGTGATTCTGTGATATGCTTTTGATCAACAAAAAGCCCAGATTCTGCAAATGGATTTAAGCGAACAGTGAAGTTCAGATGAGAAAGGGAAGAGAAGGTGTCTGAACCTCTGTCTTGAAAGACAATGTTCTGATTACTACTAATGTGATATATTTCTTGTGGAACACTTGGCATTGACCAGAAAATGACTTAGAGTTTTCAAGAACCTACATGCCTAAAAGCATGTCTGGTTTTTTCACCTTCACCTGCTGGTGATTTTTCCTATCTTTCCCTTATCTCTGTGATAATGACTGTAGAGGAGAAAACTCTGATTCTCATTCCAAACCAAATTGGGATTCTTTATAGGATTGAAAGGTTCAGTTAAATCTCTGGTACCCTAGAAACCTTAATGAGGGTTCACACATGTCCAGATTCCCCTCTTTCTGGCTCCAGTGGAGCTTCATCAGCACTGCTGTGCCACTTAGAGGATCACATTTTGCTGCATGTCTGCTGAATTAGATACATTTAACTTGTAAGCTGTTCCAGACAAAAACAGCTGAGGGCACCAAATTATCATCAACAATGCACCAAGCTTCAAAGTGCTTAGACTTGATAGTCCTCAGGGTAAATATAAATGCAGGTGCCCTCTGACTCACCTGCCTTTTATAAGACCTCTTAAGAAATTTGTCCAGCTCTTCCTAATAGTAGGAAATAGAAGTCTCTCTATTAAATCTCTAACTCTAAAACTAACGCAGGGAAGCAATCATCTCTCTGTACTTTTAGCCATATGGGTATGGAGGCCTGTTCATCATGTCAGAAGTTCCAGTCTGAAAAGTCACAGTATTCAGGCTGTGGTGAGACACAGACACTAGATTCAGTCTCCTCAGCTGACAAGTATAAGGTGTCTTGTCTTACTGCCAGTTCTTTAAACTTAAATCCACTAATCTGAGAATCAACTCCAGTTTCTGTTCGCATATCCATTATCACTAATAATGGAGTTACCACTTACAATTCATTAACTTTTGACTTGATTGTGCATGAAGCAAATTCTTGCAATTCCATGTCCAAAAACTTCATTGGCTTGCCTTGGCTAAAACTGCCAGGCTGAGAGGTGGCCCTGAGCTGCAGCTCCTAAACTGAACAGCCTGGAGCTTTGGGAAAGTGCAAATCCAAACTCCGTGTTGCTGGCAAACACACTTGGGCCAGGAAATTATGCCACTCTGACAGCATAACTGAGAAGCAGATTCATGAAGTAGGAAGGTACCTTTTTTAAAATCCCTGTTTTGATTATGTCCATACTTTTTCAGCCTCAAAGGAACTGATATAAATATAGACCAAGAGGAACAAATCCTTGCCTATGACCACAAGTGCCTGCAATGTGCATTGGCAGACAGGACAGGAGCAAAAGTGGCAGGCAGTTTTTATTCTCTCCACATCCTACTATACCTTTATGTAGGCTTCATACTCTAACTGTAAATTATAGCACATTGTTTTTACTTACTGGCTACCTCTGCTCACAAAGGCAACAGATAATGTTGACCAAATGATTCAACAGCTGCTCTGTTCACGCTCCAGCCGTAACCATTACCTGACCTGTAGATGGAAAGGAGCTAGATGCCATTATAACTGTCCCACATGAACCTGTTTGCTTAGGAACAATTTACCTGGGCACCAGGATGCCATTTCTTTCATGGGATTGTACTTAAATAACAAGAAATCTGGCCTTGTCAGACTATGTCTGAAGTGTTCAGCATTCAATATGGCCTTACTTTTCCGTGTTGGCTCTCATGATGTGAGTGTAGCTCCTCTGAACTCTTGTGCATTGAAATGGATAGAACTGAGAAGCATTCCTCACAGGGATAAATTCAACCTGTGATTATTTTAGACGTTTCAAAAATCTCATACCTCAGTAGCTTCTGTGTGTTCCCTCTAACCAGCAAATAAAATGGTCAGCTCTAAATAATTTGATATGTCAAATTCTTCCCATTCTAAAAACAGGATTTTAATGGATAATGTAAAGTTCTTTGTCATATTGGAAATAAACTACTGCCACATCAATCATGAGATCACATGTGACGATGCCTAGCAGCCCTATCTGGTGGACTTCACCAATGCTGTAGGATTTTTTACTAAAGGGAAAACATTAGATATTAAACTTAGGATACTCAATCCACCAGCACAGATCAGCTAATATTGTAGAACCTATGTAAAAATCAGATACCTTGTATCGGGCATGTTCATCAGATAGGCAATCCTTCTGGCAGTGGTCAACATTTGAATCAAGAAAGAATATCTTCTTTGGTCTCATACTCCTGGAACCAACCAAAGCTGGGGTTGCTGTTGAATCCTGCTCATGTCTTGCATCATACAAAAGTCTCTAGAAGAAATGAAAAAGTAATTTCTTCAGACATTTGGCAAAGTGATGAAGGCTGTGACCTGGACTTCAAAACTGGTGTTACCAAACAAGGGGATTCTTGAAACCCCAGCCACTGAGCAGAGGGTAATGAGTCTCCTTCAGATGAATCCTCAGGGAGAGCAAAGGAACACACTCTTCACTAAGGCAGCTAGTTAGATATTTGATGCATAAAAGGAGAAGTGTTTCTTTTGCACATAGTATTTTTGGTCATCTGGTAAGAGCTATCTGGAATAGCAGAGAATATTACATTAGCTAATCTTTCAGACTATGAGAAGCCTAATATTCATTGAAAAGTATAGGGAAGTTGTAGCCAAAAGTAGTAATTCACCCTCACTAGTACTTACATGGAGGAAACAGAAAAAAGCATGTTCCCCATGCCCCTCCCCACAGACACAACCATATGTTTACACAAACCCAGATTAAAAACTGGAATGAAATGACTAGACTAGGGAAGGAGAGAAGAGGAACTGCCTTTTTTTTTTATGGCATAGCTTCACTTTCATTTCCCAGTTTGATCACTTTGGGGACTTCCTCCACTCCCTTCCCCTTATCCTTCAACTAGTTATGGAACTTATCCTACTTCAATAGCCAGCTCTCCAGTGACAAGAGTTCAAGTTCCTGACCAGCTCTATTTTCATGTTTTGCCATGTCAGCACAAAGCCATTTTAGTCAAACTCTACACTGTTTATTGCTCTGCTTGCTCAAGATGGAAAGCAATATTTACTTCTCTTTTTTTCTGACATTCTTCCTGATTTGGTCTAATGGGTTGCTCAACTTTGCTCCTTTGACCTCTTCTGCCTCAGGTCCTCATGGAAGCATGGGAAAAAGGGGTCAACCCAGAAGGAAACTCCACAAATACTAGTAACTGGGACTTTGGCAACTCCTTCTTCTTTGCAGGAACTGTTGTCACCACTATAGGTGAGGTATTCTCTTTCCTTATAAATGGGGGTTTCCTCCAGCTGTCCTGTAAAGCCCCCAGAAATGTGCAGTTGGTGGACAGAATACACCTGAAAGATATTCTTGACTATTGTGGGTTACTGTTTTCTATTGTTTTCCAGTTATACCTGTTATTCTTGTGTATCCAGCAAATTACACCTGCCAAAAAAAGCTGAGTGCTTACTTGGTACATGCAATATCATTTTGTGCACGCATAGCACATCTTGAGGTTGCTCTGAAGCACTCAGTTCCACTCACCACAAAATCAGAGACCTACAGAAAATTACAATACTCTTTAAGAGTAATATTTTTAATGTTAAATTTTCTGTTAGTAGTAGTGAATGCACAGGGCTCCATCATAAGCTATGGCAATTTGTAGGCAGATTTAACTGCAGGAAACCATAGATCTACAGATTCCTAAAGCTTAATGTAGTTGAGCTTCCCAGCCGAGGAACTTACCATGATGGCCTGCAGCCTGACTGTAAAGCCTTTTCATGTAGCTGTTTTCTTCTTTTTTTCCAGGTTATGGTAACCAGTCCCCCAGCACAGTGGCAGGGCAGATCTTCTGTGTGTTTTATGCCTTATTCGGAGTGCCTCTCAACCTGGCCTTCCTTAATCAGTTGGGGAAAGGCCTCAATGCTCATGTGATTACCCTGGGAAGATGGGTGCAAAAGCCAGGCCGTGCCCAGGTACAGTGTCAATCTATCATTTATTTCCACTATTTTAAAACTAATTAAATCTCTCCTCTCAGATAGGTACTGCCATCGCTAGGCTGGGTTTTCTTCTGTATGCCTACATTTTTCTGAATGGCAGCAATTATGTGGCCCTCTATATCAGAAAATGCATATACCCTATTTATCTGCGATAGCTTTAAAGCAATTTGCTTTTGCTTGAGGGACTCTAGAGTTCCCTTTTTAAAACCTCACTCAGCCAAACCATTAAGCAAGCATGGCCTCAATTTTGAGCAGGATCCTTAAACTCTGGTGACCTTAGCAGAATACATGCACATACAGAGATTGCCGAATCAAGCTCTTATTATCTAGCCTCTGCTAGCATCTATCCAGAATCCATCTCTACACTCTGCAAAGACAACTTATTTTTATTGGTCTGCTAATCAGGCTTGAATTATGTTTCTTGATTGTGCCACCAATTTAGCACTTCCTTCCTTTTCTTTTCTTGAAATTTAAATAAATACTCCTTCTACTTAGTTATAGTTTATTGGTGAGTCATTGAACTTGTCCAGATGTATTGGAATAAGGGAAGCACTGATAATAGAAAATACGTGAAGGTCATTTATAACAAAGTTAGTGCATGTTTCTGAGTAAAGGTTAAGTTACTTGACCCCTGTAGTCAGGGAAAAGGGAGATTAGATATGTTAGATATGTTGAAACATTTCAGTGTTCTGGCACAAGCTTTTTTCTCTTCTTCATTTGTAAAATCTCTGAGTCACTACATTCTTTACCATACCGGGAAAGCTATAGAGGTACTGTCAAATGCAGGCTTGGTTTATATAAGCAAGAAGTTCTTTAGCTGCATAACATATGTCTGTTCCCCAAATACATGCAGCTCTACCACCAGAAGGATTTTCATGCTAGCATAGCTGCATCTTTCCTGAGATTTCTAACAGCATCTCAGGTATGTAATCTTTTTTTCTATTTTTTTTTTCTCTTTTCACCTCTGAATTAACACCTCATTTCTGGCAGAACTCCTATGATCAGACAAAGCTTGGGAGCTGTATCTGTCTGTTCATTCTGAAAAGCCTCTTCCAGAATGGTTCATCTCCTTTTAAACACAACTTAGTCATGTTTTGGGAAATTAATTACAACCAGTTCTTTTAAATTCCTGACTTACTGTCCCCTAAGTTATAGGTTTGTACCAGAAAGTTCTTAAAAGCCAGGGTAAAAAGTAATATTGTGTGTTTCAGTATAAAATTTTATGCAAAATTTACTACCTAATTAAATGATATCACACTTATGGAATGAACTAAATGAGAACAGATATCAGCTATAACCATGTCAATCAGTAATTCTCAAAATGCTTTGCAAATGAAGTAAGTATTATTATACAGCTGAAGGGACATGGTACATAATATAGAAGTGATTTGTCAAAGTCACCCAGTAGGCTCATGCCAAGTTTCTCAAGCTCAGTGGACTATTTTATATGTGAGATAATACAGACAGAGAAGTTAAAACATGATACCTGGACCTTCTACTTCATAAACAGTGGTTTGGCTTTTCATCCGGTCACAGTTGGCGCATGCATAGAAAATCATACTCCGGTTTGAATGCCCTTGAGGGCATTTTTAAACAATTGCAATGAGTTTGCATCAGCCCACTAGTCAAAAGTTCACCAGAGTGTGTTCCCTGGAAATCCATGAGTTACTGATCCTCAGTCCTAAACTAAAATCCCCTGTCATGACCCATCCACTGACCATTCTGTGTACCTATCTATTGCAGCCACATATGCTGTAACTTATCTCCCAGAAGGCAGACGTTTGTACTGAGAGACACAGATCTGCCCTGTGCTGACGGAACAGTTCAGCTCTGAATGCTTCTAAGTTAAAAATAAAAGCAGGCAAACTGACTTCACTTAGATTTCATCCAAACATGTTTTTGGCTGAGCTCTTGAAAGTTACTTTATAAATCTTTGGAAGCAGTCATGGTGAAGAGAACCCTAATTTGTTCTTGCCAATCTTTGTATCATGAGTTATGCAAGACTTGGTGATTTTCCTCAAAGACAGGAGCCAACTGATTATGAGAGCATCTCCACTTGTATTGAAATTGTAAAGTGACTGTTTCATTCCTATGGTTGCCATAATAACTTTGAAAATATTACTTGAGCATACTTGAAAACACATTGCAAAAAGCTTTACAAAAATCCTCCTTTTTTTCTTAATTTTGAGATTTTCGATTTATGATTAGGAACAATATCTATGTGCAGGGTGAACAGCAAGGTCAGCTTGCAGTGCTTGGAAGCATAGGTTCATCCTTCCTTTTTTGGACATTGTTCCCAGCTGGATTGGGATTGTGATTCAAGAGCAAAACAAACCCAGCAATTTTCACTAGACAACTGCTCAGTGCTGTTTAGCTGCCATCTTCCCTTTATCTTTCAGGTGGTTCAAACACTGGCAGTGGCCATCTTCCTGACTGCTGGGACCTTATTTTTTCTAGTGTTCCCACCATTGGTCTTCAGTTACGTAGAAGGCTGGAGCTACGGAGAAGGCTTTTACTTCACCTTCATCACGCTAAGCACCATTGGATTTGGGGACTATGTAGTAGGTAATAAAGAAGATGTACTGGATTGAGCTTTGTTGAAATTAGTATAAAGATAAATACAGAGAGCACAGATATCCATTCCAGTATAAATCTGGTACAAGAGCAAGCTGAGCAAGACTGGTAATAATGAGCTAATGTATTATACAGCATAGGCATTTTTCTCTTGGCAGCTTAGCTGAGAGTCACCAAACGCATTTCGCATATGCCACTGAACACCCATTCAACAGCGACTATGTCCAAGCAGGTACAAATGTGATCCATGAGCAACAGGTGGAATATAAATCAAATTTCTTCATCAGTATTAAGCCTTTGAACTACCCTCTTCTAACAGTGATTTGTTTCAGCAAGTGCCTACCACTATTCCCAATAAGAAATCTTGTCAAATATGAAGTGAGCGGTACCTACGATGGGGAGAATATTACTGACAACCACAGGATGCTTGTAAAAAAAAAAAACAAACTGAATGAGATTACATAGTCTTTACAGATCTAGGCTGACATAGCAGCGGAGACACGCAAGGGGCTCTTTTTCCACCTGTTTGAACAAATGCTTTTAACAGATTATGTATTTTGTTTTTCTTTGTTAAAAACACCAGGGTCTGTTACTTCATGAGTAGTAGCTCACCTCTCCTAGAGGTCACACCTATGTCCCAAAAGGAGATTAAAAACACATCCCATGCTGAATCTGGGCACTATGGAGTTTTATGATGATCTGGATGAAAGAGATTAAATGGATGGCTGTGGTGCTGTCCTGTGCCTGTGTCAGCTGCACCGATGGCCCATGCTGTGGAAATATCAGACTGGGAATTAAGATTCCCATAACCACTTAATTAAAATGGCTGCATTTTCCATGTAATATTCTCCAGGTGATTTTGAATCCTGGTTACAGAGGTATATCACCCTACAAAAAGCAATCACGATGTCACTGAGGTAGTAAACTATATCTTTTTAAATCCCCTCAGATCCCCTGTGCGTCTCTTGAGTTAAATATGGCTAATATGGATTCAGCATTGGTTTTCCAAGATGATTTTTTCTTTTTCAGTGGCTAGGAACACTCAATTTTGTGCGTCCCTTTTTAACATTAGATACAGCTATTTTTATTATAGCCTCGGCTTCTGAGTTTTGATGCCACCTGTGCTAAGCTTAACCTGAGAGTTGGAACACAAAAAGAAAAAAGGGGGGGAAAAGAATGCTCACAGATCACACAAACTTGTTAAACACTCACTTTTGCAGGGGGTGGAGAGGGTGTACGAGTATGCATGTTGTCTAGCCAACTGAAGCTGTCAAGATTAATATGCAAATTTTCCTGTATTTTCAGGCACAAATCCCAACAAGCACTATATCCCAGCGTACAGGAGCCTAACTGCGATTTGGATTGTTTTGGGCTTGGCCTGGCTGGCTCTGGTCTTCAACGTGGGAGCTGACTTGATGGAAAAATTCCTTCAGCAAAAGTGGCAGAAAACTGACATAAGCTTGGCAGAAGGAGCCACCACCAAATTGGAGGATGAACCTGAGCAGCCTAGAATCCACACCCATAGCTGAGCAAGGCACACAGAAAGCAGTCCTGAAAGTATATCTTTCACCTATACCTCACACTAAGCAAGCCCTGTGGATAAAGGACTAAACCACAGGTTGTGGACTGTTTCCTAAGGAGGAAATGTTTCAGATGCGTTGAAATTTCCACACACTGTGTGGGCATCAGCCAATTAAAACCTCCAAAGAAGTAGCACACATGGTAAAACAACTGTCCCAGGATTCATTTTACACTCTCACTCAACAAAGGCAACTTCCCCTAAAGTAATCAATTATTATCCTTTCTCTTTCTCTAGTGGAATTCAGTTCTTATGGTCACTTATTTTCAAAAAATCCAGAGTGACTGCCTCTCAGCTCCAATGAGAAGTTGTGCCACCAAGAATCTCAAGTGGAAAAAGCCAGGTACAGAAATCTTTCTTCATTTCCAGTCAGAAAACAAATCAAAACACAGAGGAATATTGACAGTAATGACCACCTGCTTAATGACATCCATTCAATTAAGATTCATTTGATATTGTCTGAAATTAACAGCTTTCATATAAAATTTTATCATTTCTTTAGTTCCTGGGCTAAAATGCTTCTCTCTTCAATTATGCAGAAATTATGTGTCTATCCAGCACTGCCTGGACTGTTACAATTCATTTCAGAGCCAACTGACAGCTCAAAGCAGGTCCTTATCCTTATCACAGTTCATTTCACAGCCACTTGAAAGCAGCGCTTTAAACTAAATCTAAATGCAAGCAAAATTCCTTATTTCCAGCCAGATCACAAATATTATTATAGTCTGGCATTTTTCTTTGGGCCAGTTCACTGAAGAACTACCATGCACCATACCTCTAAACAAGGCTGATGATAGGCTCTTGTGTTAAATCTGATCCTCGGTCATGAGCATAGTGTCACCTGTGAGAAACAGGGAGTTGGATTTTATCACAGTTACTGTAAGTCAAAAGTAGCAGCAGCCATTTCCAAAGAAGCAGAAAAACCCAAGAAGGACATATAAGCGCCTTATAACAGGCTAGTCACTGAGATATAAAATTGTAGTCATACTCTGTATTAAACTAAACTATAGAAACTTGATAAAACAATTATCCATTCCTTGAGTACCATACTAGATTGCTTATAACCATCACTAACACATTCCATGGGTATGCTTGTAATTATATACATACTACTATTTATTCTGTATGTTTACAGCTCATGCTAACCACCAATTAATTCTTTTAAACTCATTTATAAGTGGAACTTTAATGTAAAGTGTAAGTGAAATATGACTGGGCGCATAGACGAGCCCCGGGCTATGACAGGCTATAGTAACATCAAATGTCAGCCTTTCAGCAGCTGCTTTGATATTTCATTTTGGGGATGTGTCCATAAAACATGTAGAGACGTGTGTAGGTCACAAATCTGTTCCCGCATACCTTCTGTGCTAGAATTTTACCTTTGAGGCGGGTCACAACAGACACTTGTTCTTACATCTGAATTGGTGCTTGTTTTCTTTGCTAGTTGCTGACTCCTGCATAGTACAGTGTGGCTGCTGAGATCTGACATGCTGGCATATAAGAATGCCAGCTATGGTTTATTCAACTAATTTCAAAACTGAGTTGTCAAATGCTTATCCCATCTAAGATTTCCCTCATGTCTTACCACTACCTACCTCACAGATTTTATCTCCTTAGTTTTTGCACTGATCTTCCTCTATGCCCTCAGCTATTCCCATAAATTTGTGCAACAGCTTTCTTTGTAGCCTCTTTCACTGAGAGCAGCCAACTCTCTCCTGTCCAGCTTTTTGTACCTTTGCAAACCTCACAGGAAATTTTGTCTCTCAGTATTCACTATTCTTTAGGCATAATGTTTGCAAATGCACTTGTTAACATCATCATCGCTGTACTCTGTACCTGCCTTGTATCAACACTACAAGACATTTTACTCCTATTTGTGTGAAAGGCAAAACTAAAGATCTACTGACTTTTATATCTGACCTGTTCCCTTCACCTTGCCTTTTTCCATGCCTTCCTTACTTTATCTAGCCACAGCCAGCCACAAAACATGCACTAGTCTAAAGGTGATCCTATGCAGTGTTTTACACCATGCTGCATGCCATAAAAAATGATAATGAGATTAATCAGGGATAGAAAGCATGCATGCACCACTGACTGGCAAAGTCTTTGTCAAAATCATTGTTTGACATGTGACAGCAGGGAGCTTGGATCGCTTTTACTGCAGTCCAGAAAATTGCTCCTGTACCTGATACTGATTTTGCAAAGTAGCAAAATGTTGAGACCATCTACTGAAGTTTTTGCTACTGCTGCTTTTAGTAAGGCTGAGAGTAGCTGCAGCAGTTCCCAAGCTGCCTGCCGGAAGACTCAAAAAGATACCTTAAATCAAGCATATGGCCACATTGGAACAGGAAAGAGAAAGATTCTGATGAGCTGTTCTGTGTTACACAAGCAATAGAAATGTCTTGCTCACTTTGCCAGTTTTTCAAGATCCCGGAAAGATCCTAACAGCCATGCACATCTGTAATCAAAGTTACTTTGAGATACATCCTGGGAGCACCCGCCCATTTCTTGAGCATGGATGGATGAAGCGCTTTCTAGTACCCTTCCTCTAACAAAAAGGTAGTTAGTCAGCAAGTATCAAGTGACCAGCTAAGAAAAATAATGTGGAGGAACTGCACAATCGCAAGGGCTTACTAGGAGTCAGAGGAGTGCACAAAAAGGAGTCTTCTGCTCTTTTAATAACCCATTTTACCAGTGGTGCCATCCTGCACAGAATGAAGATCACACAACCTGCTACAAGACGCTCAGCTCAGATGCATGGAAAAGAGCACTTCTGAAAGCTTCTGAATGTAGCTCTGCAGCCTGTGGTGGAAGCAATGGCCCAGGCAGTGTTCATCTGTGATGTGGAAAAGCAGCACATTGTCCTGAACAGCTACCACTTGCAGTCCCGTGCAGGACAAGATGCAAATGTCCTTCCAGACTTACACTTACCTTTTAAGCTTATTCAGCAAGCCCTTCCTCATGCTCAGATATATCGGTACCTTCCAGACAACACCAAAATACAATCTGCAAATATTTGAGCCATTCTTTCTGGAGATGTAAATAGAAGGCTGACACACAAGTGGCATTTCTGAGAGTACTCAAGAAAATCAGCCATTAATATATTATATGATTCTGTGGTGGCTTGTTGTGAATATTGATCTTTCCTCTTCCTCCCCAAATTCCTCCTAGCAAGCACATGCTTGATGTCCTGGGTCTTCGCAGTCTTGCTTGTAGTTACAAACCCTGAGTCTCATCTGTAATTTGTTTTATATTATAAACTTTAGAATAAAGGTTAAATGCTGTATGTTTAGTCCATAATGTTTCAGCATGGTTATACTTAGTGCACTTTGTATAAACTATGTAATTTTAATGAAATTAAAATGTCAAAATGTAGCTCAGATGTGTCTATTTCCTGATCTTAAAGAGGAAACTTGAGTACATATATCCGTTTTAGTACCTTTGCATCTTTTCTTTCTCATATATTTTTATAGAAGGCTTTTTTCTTTTCCATTTTAAACATCATTCAGTAATGAATAAATTGAAAAGGCAGAGTAAAGACTCAGCAATTTTTTAGACTGTGTTCAGGATGATATTGTTATCCCAAAAAGTGGGTTCATTCACCCAGCATGCAAAACGCCACTCCACACACACAGCGGAGGTATTTTATTTAATTCATATTTGTGCAGAGATTGGTGCTGGGCGGTAACCCACAAAGCTAGCACCCCACACTGAGGAACTACAAGGCATTTATACCGTTAAATGTGTCAATCACATCTAATATTCACACGCCTCAGCTAATAATTGGTTACTTTCTTGCTCGCTTTGATGTAAAGGTACAGCTTACTTTTAATTTACCACGCATGATCAGAGAGCATAGGCCTTATGAGAGGGGGGTGTTCCTGGCCTATGGGCCTGATTTTTAGTATTATAACAAGGATAGTTCCCCTAATGGGCACTTTGTTTTAGTTCTTATCAACATCCCAATTAGTTGTTCTCCTTGACTATATACTTTATCACCCCATTCTCAGCACCTTCTGAGGTGGGGTGTTTGCTTTGATCAGCCTCTCAGCTCTCCTCAAGGATATAGTCGTAAAACAAGTGCTTCCCTATCTCTCAGTTCCCGTCTCTGGCCGTCAAATTCTGTTTTGCCAAGCTCACATAGTTCATTGCTATGGCTCAGTGGAAAATGCAAAAAATTGCTTTTTTTTTTTTAGGATATCACTACCTTTAAACTGGAATTGGTCTATCCTTTGCACATTAAGTTTTGCGTCTTGCTAGTAAAATCATGAGTTTATGATAGTCAGTTTAAAGCACGTCCCAGAAAAAACATAAATGAGCACATTATCAAAGCTGTACCAGTGGGACAATACCGGTTCAAAGGCTGCCTTATTTGTAATAGTACAAACACTCCCCTGGCAAAATAAAAGGAAAAAAAAATCACAGGCAGCGTGAGAAGACATCACCATCTGACAGCATATAAAGGCATCCCAGTCAGAAATTTACTGGATTTATTCCTCTTTACCTCATATTCTGCAACAAAATAGGTAAATCGCAAACTTTTTATACAACCAAAGTGACTTGTTTTTCTACTGGTGAGAGAATAGAGAATATTCAGTGTAGTCCTATAGAAGAAAAGAGTTAATCAGGTCTCATGTGCTACCTATACGAAGAAAGTGCTCCCATCTTTCATAGGAAAACCACAAATTATAACAAGACTGTCACAAAGTTGCTACCCTAATTGTTTATGTTGAAAAGTAGTTATCAAAACCACCTGTTTACCGCCTTGTAAATTATCTTAGCAGCTGCATGGAGGAGGAAACTAGATTTACGCGAGTTGCTGTGACAAGCTGGTTAGATGAGCAGCTCGGCTTGCTGGGAAAGGAGTTGGGTAGCATCCCTCCAAGGGGCGAAAGCAGCTCCCGCCCTTGCACGGACACAGGCGGTACAGGGAAGGGAGCCTTAGGGCAGTTTTGCGCTCCGGAGAAGACGAGTGGAAAGCGGAGCGGTGCAGGAGGAGGAGGAAGGCGAGGCGGGCGGGCGGGCGGGCTGCCGCAGGGGGAGCAGCCGGCCCAGCTGCCCAGCTCAGCTCTGGGCTCCCCTCCGCGCGGCGGAGGGTGGGAAGGGGCAGGCCGGGGGGGCAGGCCCGGGGGAGGCGCTGGGGGCCGGCCGGGTGCCCTGCCCAGCCCGGCCCAGCCTTCCTCCCGCGGGCGGCAGCCGCTTCAGCCCCGGGAGCGTCGGGGCCGATGGTGGCGGCGGCGGCGGGCGGGCAGCGGCGGCGGCGGCGCTGGGGGGTGCCGGTGCTGCTGGTGGTGTACGTGAGCTATGTGGGGCTGGGCGCCGGCGTGCTGCAGGCGCTGGAGCGGCCGGCCGAGGTGCGGGCGGCCCAGCGCCTCCTCCAGCAGCACTGGGAGCTGCTCGCCAACCACACCTGCCTGCGGGGGCCCGCCCTGCAGCGCCTCATCGAGGTGAGCCCGGGGGGCTGCCGGCCCCGCCGCCGGCACGGCAGCGGCCGAGGGAGGGACCGAGGGGCCCGGCCGGCTGGGGGCTGCCTTCGTCCGGGGGGCGGCGGCGGCGGGGTGGGAGGGCGGTGTGTGGTGACAGCAGCAACCTGGCTCACTGCCTGCCAGTAACTGTTTTAAAAAAGAAAACCACCCCCAGCTGAGGCTCTCTCCCCACCCGCGCTTCTGCGCGCACATCGTCCCGCCCCGAAGAAGCAGCCCACGGCGTGGCAAAAGCGGGCAGCTTCGGCGGCGCGGGAGCGCGCTGCGCCGGGGTGCCCGGTGCCTCCCGGCAAGCCGGGCTTTCCCTGAGCCGGGCTCTCCTGCTGCTGACGCTTTCTCCTGCCCTCCGCCGTCCTTCCCCCAAGCTGTGGCGTTGGAGACTCCTCAAGCGACGCGCCCTGACAGAGGGAGGGTAGTGGCAGCGTCCCCCACCTCGTGGTAGTGACCCGGGGCTGGCTGCAGGTGGCCTTGCTTTGCTGCTGGGCTTAGGAGGAACGGGTTGTAGCCTGTGGTATCTTACAAGGGGTAAATTCTAATGTAAACGCTTTGTCCCAGTAAGTTTAACTGGTTTCTATGTTAGTGTCAAACTCTTTCAGTTTTCTACTTCTTTTCTAAAGGGAAGTGGGAAAATCCTGGTGACACCGCTTAGGTACATCCTTAAAAATGTTCCTGAGGATATTTGCCGGACAGTTGCAAAATGCAAAGCAGGGCCAAATGCAATCTTATTAAAGTGCAGGTAGATGCGTTTTATAATACAAGCATGAGCAAAGTGGGGAAAATGGGTTCTCTCCTTGTTCAGTTTTTGTCTGAAAAAGAAAAAACTTCAACACTGAAGTGACCTGACTACTTACCCAAGCCAGTCTAGTTCAGTAGGTGCCGGTGGTTGAATATGTACTGCTTGCTTTGGCGCATCTGCCTCAAATAGATGTTGCCAAACAAACAAAAAGTATTTTTCTCTTTTAAAAGCAGTGTTTGTTGCTGGTTGAAACTGTGGTAGTTGGCCTCTAGAGTACAAAGGACCTGAAAGGGACTTGGATAAGTGTTTTCAGGTTTTTTCCTGCCAGGGAGAAAAACACAGAAACTATCTTGTCAGGAGTTTCAGGAAGGCCCTGGCAGACAAACCTGTGCTGATAGCCTATGTCAGGCTCTCATCCCTTGACTTTCTGGATGGTAAATCCTCTGTGGCCGTCAGTGCTATGTTGAAGATATGTTATAAATTTGGGCCTTTGAAACCTACCGTGGTATCTACTCTTACTGTTAATATTGTGTGCTGTGTACTGTGCTAGCTGTGGAATATAAATAGGGAGAAGTGAGAAATGCATGGGAAGACTAGTCTGGCTCTTCCTAAAGGCTGGTCTGAGCTGAGCTTCATTTGGCACTGGCCCATTGAACAGTGGGCACTAGGCACGGATCTTGCCCTGGGCTTGAAGGGTTTTGGTTGATGAATGACAATAATGAGGTGATAGTAGTGGAGAGAAGATTACGATCACAACTGAGCAGGTAGAAAGGTCTTTCTAACGTTCTGATGGTTTGTTTTACTGCAGGGTGACCTCTGCTAACTCTTGATACTGCTTGGTAGCCAAGGGAATAGGCCAGCCACCCAAATCCCCTTAGACCAGACACTGTTACAATGTGTAGTGCAAGTACTTAATTGTGACCCGAGCAAGCTCTAGGTGAGGAGATGACGAAGTTTTGTTTCATTTTACAGTGTCTGTGCATGCCTTCATGCTTTCAGAAACCATAGTGTGAGTTTGAATAGCTTTGTGTGTTATTTTTAATTACTTTCACAGTGAGAAATTAATCTTAAACAGATAATCCTCAGGACTGCTTCTTTCCTACACTCTTTTCTAATTTCCTGTAGGGCAATTGCTTGGATACTGTAAGTGAGCTCAAAAAACAAGATTTTTTTTGTGCAGTAAACTGTTATTGCAGTAAATTGCACAGTTTATCAAGCAATGTCATCACCTGCCCTCTTCAGATAACAAACTTGTATTCTAGATACACAGATGATTATGTGCTAATTAAGGAAGACCTATAAAGAGTCTGTGAAAACATAAAGCAGTGTGTGAATTTTAATTGCTTTAATGTTACTGGCAATTCCTCATTGTTTTCTTACAGCTCTTTCATCCTAGATAATTCTAAACTCTGTTTATTTTTAAGTGTATAGGGGCCAATATGGAATAAAATCCTAGTTTGCTAAGCAATGTACAAACATCATTTTACAACCTGTTTATCACTTAGTTCCTAGTAACCGACCAGGAGTGGAAATCCACTGTTCCAGCCCTTGCACAGATGGAGAGCAATAGAGAGCTCCTGCTTTGAGGAGCCAGCAAGAGAGCACGGCGTGAGGATGGGCCGGAGGAAAGGAAAAGGCAAACAGGCCATGCTGTGGTAGCTGGACCAGTGAATTCTCCTTCAGTAACTTCTGTGGCTCAGATCCTTTCCAGGGAAGAAGTAATTTTCTAGTTATCTAATGAAGAGGCAAAAGGAGATGGAAACAGAAGACCAACAAAAAACCTGAATGTTAGCGGAGGAAGTGTTAGGAAGTGTGTGACATCTGTAGTGGTGGGTCCCTGCTTCCCACAGCTGTGTTTTCTGCCTGGAGGGACTGGCTGGCTCTTTCCCTGCAGGATGCTGAACAGTTCCACATTTCCTAAATAGTTGAGGGTAGCACATGCGAATGCTTTACATATAAGCAAACAAAAAACACATGCTTGAGTGTTTATACATACATATATGTGTGTATGTATATGGGGAAGACTTTGCATTTTTCTTGGCTGTCGTTACTTAGAACAAGGACAGCAGGGGGGACAACAGAGGGACTTCGGCCACATGTCTCTCTGCTGTGCATCCAGTAACATCTGCTCGAGGAAGACATAAGTTTGCTTTTGTTGACCCATCTAACCCTAGGCTATTTTTCTGACATTGTATACAGTCTGTGACATGAACACGTTTGTGATGAACAAAATCAAGAGCAAACGGTTCCTCAAGAGCCATTAGGCTTTATGCAAAGAGGGCAATATCTGGCTTTTTATTATAAATTTGGTGGTGTCTTCACATGCCAGAATTACTTTCTGTGAGGTCACATCAAAGGAAGCTCTCATGATAAGACTTGCAGAAGATGGAAGCAGGTGCAATGATAAGGCAGGTTTCTTGAGGCAGTATACCCTCAGTACAGTGAACAGTAGCTGGACTCAGATGGGGGGGGGAAAAAAGTACCTAAGAGTCTCTCTCCAGGCAAAAATTATGTTGGTTCTAGTCTTGAGAAGTGTCCAGGGAGTAAGGCTGCACACAAAGAGGGTACTTTCTGTATTGCCGTATCTCTTAGAGCCAAGACCCTCTCTGACCTTTTAGGGGCAGGGGACACCTAGACACACTGCCCAGCATGATGCACTTCTAGTGCATAAGTGTCTGTTTTACTGCCTAGGGTGAGTGTATATATAGTTGTGCTCCAGCTGAGCTGTCCTCCAAACTCACTCCTTTTCCTACATCACTTTCAGTGTTTACAGGCACCAGTGTAGCGATAGCTGTTGTACTTTTCAGCATCTTGCTAGTCAGTTCATATGGCCAGGCTTGGGGCAGTGCATTTTCTGAGTTAGGCTATTACCATGTCATCCTTTTCATGCTACCCTTCATTTTTTGCTATAAACTTTTTTTTGTATACATATTTCCCCAATACAGCTGTTTTCTGTATTTATTATATTGTTCTATCCACTCTTTATTATTGTAGCTGCTATTTAAACCCAGTTACTTACATAAACCAGGAAGGAGAAAATGAGAGCTGAGCTAAATGAAATAAATTTTTTTTTTGTCTAGCAAGATTTAAGGTGTAGTGAAAAGGACGTAACTCTAAAAGGCAGGCCATAAACTCAAAGCCTGCAGGTGGATCTAGATAGTATTATCTCTAGAGTCAACAGCTAGAGCTACATGGAGAGGTTTAGTTCATGTTTACAAGACTAACAAGATACCACGTGACTGAAAGATCCTCATCAATACCTTGGCTTGCACTGACACTGAACCAGCAGAGATTTGTGCCAGCTGTCAGGAAATACAACCCTGCAAATACAGTTCACTAAAATCGTCTTGCCTACAGATGATGCAGCAGCGAGTGACTATTAAGAGGTGAGCGTCAGAGATCACCTGTTGGTGATAATGGACTTTAAGGAACAGCATTGGCTCTTGGTATTGTGGAGCAGTGACATCTGGATAGAACCCAGTTTAGTCAAATATCCATTGCCTAGTCACAGATGAAATGGGGTTGATCCCCTGTAGTCGTTCTTTCCAATTTCCTTCTTATCAAAATATACTACTACTTTGGTTAAGTTATAGCCAGTTTGTTCTTTGCCAGACCTATTAGTTAAAAAGAACTATGGATACCTTACCAAGACCGTGCATTCTGTGCTTATGGTACCCTATTATAGTATACCTTTGACAGAAGTTGTTAAAGAGAAGTCTTTATTCTATAAGGCAGTAGGTTAGCACTATATTGTTGGGCTTTTTGGAAGGTGAGGAGAAGACCTACTGATGAGCTGTTGTTTCTGGTTAGTTGACTCACTCCTAGGTCTGGTGGTCAAGGATATAGCATCTAGTACTTGTGTTTAAAAAGAGAAGGGGGCAAGGGGAGGGAAGTACAGGAACCTATTATCTCTTTAAGCAGAGCCATATAAATCGTATGTTCTTTGATATTATCAAATTCTTAGTTACAGCTGGTCAGGCCTGGTGGGAAGTAATGAGTAAGGAAGTGTGGCAAGCTGGAATGAACTGCTAACTGTCTCAATAATCTGTCCAGGCAGGTTTGAGGCACTACTAGCAGTGGATATCTAAAGACTGGGAGGGTTGCCCTCTAAAAAGAGAAATGGCAATTCTTGTCAGTTGTTTGAAGGTGTCGGTTATTCCTACAGGTTCTTGTTCATCATACTCTATCCTTTTTAAATGCAACTAAAAGAAAACTACTAGAGAAAGAGTTTCTCAATTTTACAAGGATGATGCAATTCAGCCTGTTGTACTCTGTTCTGTAGATTATATACTCAGTTCCCTTCAACAGGCCCTACTTATTTCTGTTGCAGCCCAGCTCTCAAGTTAAAGGTATCATTGGGGTTTGGGAAGTGATTGGAATTGAGCAATCTTTGTCCCATGAATCATGCTACAGATTCTTCTTTGATATAAAAGCTTAATTTTCAGAAAAAGTGCTAGTGGCTTAGGGTAGCACTGGTTGCGTGATTACTGTACTTACTAAATCTCTTGCTCCTTTACTGTTGAAGAGTAAGTCTAGATGAACTCTAGAAACTGTAGCGCAGGCCCAGCTGCAAAGTGAAAGTGCTTTTCACGGAATCACAGAATGGTAGGTGTTGGAAGGGACCTCTGGAGATCATCTTGTCCAAAGCCCCTGCTTGAGCAGGGACACCTAGAGCATGGGGCACAAGACCACCTCCAGGCAGGTTTTGAATGTCTCCAGAGAAGGAGACTCCACAACCTCCCTGGGCAGCCTGTTCCACTGCTCTGTCACTCTCACAGGAAAGAAGTTTTTTCTCATGTTTAGCTGGAACTTCCTGTGTTCCAACTTGTGCCCATTGCCCCTCGTCCTGTCATTGGGCACTACTGAAAAGAGCCCAGTGCCATCATCCTAACACCCTCCCTTTAGATATTTATAGGTATTTATGAAATCCCCCCTCAGTCTTCTCTTCTCCAGACTAAACAAACCCAAGTCTCTCAACCTTTCCTCATAAGGGAGATGCTCCGGTCCCCTGATCATCTTTGTAGCTCTCCACTGGACTTGCTCAAGGAGTTCCCTGTCCTTCTTAAACTGGGGGGCCCAGAACTGAACACAGTACTCCAAATGTGGTCTCACTAAGGCAGAGTAGAGGGGAAGGATAACCTCTTGATCTGCTGGGCACACTCCTTTTAATGCAGCCCCAGATACTGGGGCCACAAGGGCACATTGCTGGCTCATGGTCAACTTGTCCACCAGCACTCCCAGGTCCTTCTCAACAGAGCTGCTTTCCAGTAGTTCAGCCCCCAACCTTGTCTGGTGCATGGGGTTGTTCCTCCTCAGGTGCAGGACCTTGCACTTGTTCTTGTTGAATTTCATGAGGTTCCCCTCGGCCCAGCTCTCCAGCCTGTCCAGGTCTCGTTGGATGGCAGCACAGCCTTCTGGTGTATCAGCCACTCCTCCCAGCTTGGTATCATCTGCAAACTTGCTGAGGTTATGCTCTATCCCATCATCCAGGTCATTGATGAATATATTAAACAGGACTGGACCCAGAACAGACCCCTGTGCTGGTAGGGTTCATCCAGTTTGGAGGAACTGGTACCAATGACATTAGCAAATGTGGCTGGGGGAGGTGGGGGGAGCAGTTATTTGTTCAGGTCTCAGGTTATTCAAGAGACATGAAGTTAAGAAAACAGACGGATTCCACTGAATTCATAATGCCTGCTCTTCTTTCAGTCAGAATTCAGATAAGTTTCCACTCCAGGCAAGGACAAGGGATCAGAGCTCATGGATGGGAAAGGTGTGATTCATAATCTATTTTTAAAATTATTTTGAAGTTATTTGACCTTTGTCCTTGCAATCTGAGACGAAGGTTAATGTTAACTTTTTCTTCTGATCTACAGCTGGTATTCTGTGAGACATAAATGAATGTTTATGTACCAACATTACACAGAATTTCCAGGACACAAAGCTTATGTGAGTTTATATTTTCACATTAATCCAAATAGTTTGGTGCCTTGGGAACAGCTCCTTTTCCTCACTGATAGATTGTGAGGGTGAGGAGATAAAGTGTCTGAAGTGAGGCAAACAATTTTCAGGAGGGCACATACTCCCTGGAAAAGTGGATTTTTTTGTGTATGAACATATAAACATCAACTAAACTTGGGAATGAAGGTTCTTGCCCCAGCCCACTTGCATGCTTTTGCCTTCCTTGAGAATGGCTTTCAAATACAAAGGAAATAGTGCTTTTGCTCGCAAAAGTGTCTCAAGATTACTGTGAACTCTGTCCAAAATGCTATAGTTCAAAAGCACAGGGCAATGGCAGTGACTGGAGCTGTGGTTTATAAAAGGGTCATTTATATGACTACCTACACGAGACTTTCCTCCAAAAAAAAAAAAAAAAAGACTCAAACCACTTTTTTCCTTCTCCCACCCCCCCCTAAGAAATTGTGTGCTTGAGAGTCAGGAGTTCTTGTGGAGATCCTTGGTAGGGTCATAATCTTCCAGGGCTTCACTTCCCCCTTTTCACTTTATATCTCACTATTGGTATGGGAGGGGCAGATAGATTAGAACTGGTCTGATTAATCATTTATATGAAGTTTTATTTTTTGCTGTGAAGATTATAGAAGAGAAGCATAGTGTTCTGAAGATAGTAGAAACTGCAAGGGAAGTAGTGTCTCAGTGTACGTATATACATGCATTCATTCCTTAATGCTGATCTTAAATGACTTTTTTTGAAAGCTGTATCCAAGTCACATGTAGTTGTGACTCAATGCAGAGGTGTAAGACAAAATTTTTAGCTGGTGTTAAGGAGGTCAGAGTAAATAGTCACCTTTTGCAACACCTGGTGATCAGAAGCTGTGCTGCAGCCACAGGCTGGTGGTGGGGAGGCCCACATGTGATAAGAGGGTTTTAGAAGAGAGGAAGAGTGGAGAAGAGGAGGCCAAGGGCAGACCTCATTGCAGTCTACAGCTTCCTCAGAAGGGACAGACGCTGATCTCTTCTCTTGGGTGACCAATGACAGGACCCGAGGGAATGGCAGGGAGATGTGCCAGGGGAGGTTTAGGTTGGATATTAGGAAAAGGTTCTTCACCCAGAGGGTGGTGGAGCACTGGAACAGGCTCCCCAGGGAGGCAGTCACGGTACCAAGCCTGACGCTATTCAAGAAGCACTTGGACAATGCCCTCAGAGATATGGTGTAAATTTGGGGTTGTCCTGTGCAGGGAGAGGAGTTGGACTCGATGATCCTTGCGGGTCCCTTCCAACTCAGGACATTCTATGATTCTAAGTGTGTAAGCTGAGAAAGCTGGGAGTTGCCCAGAACTGATAACACAGCACACGTTGTAAATGAGACCTACAGGTATGGGTGAAGGACAGAGTGTCTCCACAGCAAATAAAAAAAGAATAAACCTACATTTTGCAGGGAAGAAAAAGATGTGACTCTCAAATGTCAAGAGGGAACTGAATTCTGTAGGCTGAGTTTGCATTAAGCTTCTAGATACTTAAGTGGGTGTCCTGGTAGAACCAGCAACCTTACTCCTTTGGTTTTTATTTTGGTGGGGTGGGGTTGGGGGTGTGTTTGTTGTTTGTTTTTTAAACTAGACAATATAAGCAAAAGAAATCTTTTTAGTGTAATTTAATCATGGTTTAATTTTTGCTAGTATGACTGTAGCTACATTGGACTTGTTGGTGCAAAGCTGTGTAGGTTGGTGGTACTTTTCCAGGATGGATGAAGCATGCAGTATCAACCATTTGTGGAAGTACAGACCCAGAGCTGTGAAGGGCTAAAAGGCAGTCAGGCTGATGCAGTGATTTTTTTTTTTTTTTAATTCCAGTCAGGAAACTGGGACAATGTTGTGTTTGAATGCTCCTGCAGGAAGAACAAGCAATGATTATGCTAATAGAGAGTAGAAGAGAAAGAAAGAAGGGGTATTGCCACTCTAAAATAAGTTTGATAAGTCGGAGATATGTCAGATAAGGGAGTTGGCAGAAATCCACAGCTTCCTCAGGGAGTTAACAGTGAGCTTAAATTAAAGGAGGGAATTCTCTGCAGAAGAATGCACAAAACTAGGCTTTGATTTGTACTGCGATATAATGTTCTAACATAAAGTGGGTATCTGCAAGCATTAGTTTATGATGTTCCTAACTGAAACTTTAGAGTCTGTGGTTGAGCAGAACAGAGCTGGAGGCCAAATGTGGGTATTCTGGGGCATGTTTTTTCACAAAGGAAACGGGGCAGACATCTGCATTTAAATATGCTACTTCAAATGGATGTCATACTGTTTTTTAATCACTAGCTATGACAATGTTTGACCATGCAAGTAGGCTTTGCATGGTGTTATCAAGAATAAGAACAGCTGACTTGATGAGAAGAATGGGGCAGCCTGCAAATAAAGCTTCATTGACTCATGAAGGCCCAAGAATCTAAAGATCCAAATTTATAAATCCTATAGCAGTTACAGTAGTTTCCACAGAAACTTTTATCTGTTGTTAAAATGTTGTTTTAGCATTGTCAGCTAAAATGTAGTATTGGCTGTGAACTGTAAATTACTGTAATTTTAGAGGGGTGGAAGTGCAGAGAAGTGAAGTTATACTGTATAGCTTGTCTGTCGGTAGAAACCAAAGTGGAACTGAGTTCTGTTTCTTTCTGATCACTCTAACCACCCATTTCCTTCCTGTTCTTATTTCAGTTGCACACATGACCTTTCATGTTCCCAAAATGTCAAGCCCAAGCTCTGCAATTTCAAGATTGGTTGTGTTTCAGCAGCTGGTGGTATTGACTGGGGTCTTAGCGCAGGCAGGTACCTGCTTTTGAACACTGAATTTGAGATGCTGCTTCTTCTAGGTGCCTTTTAATGCATCAGGTTTTGAAGCAGGCACCGTATAAATATAAATTAAGAGAAAAAGGAAAACCCCTGGAATGTCACCTCAAAATCAGTGTAAAGCAAAAAAAAAACACCTCTCTGGTTCTCAGAAAGGCAGGCTAAGGGAACCAGCAGATATGACCCAATGTGTATGATTCAGTCCATCTTTAATGAAGCTTGAACCCACAGGCCAAAATATACTTCAGGTGTTTTTGAAAATCAGCAGCAAGACACATTGGTGCCTCTTCAATGGGAAAAGCAGGGAGAATTCAGCTGTTCTGTTAGAGTGTTTATTAGCTGGGGTTTTCCTGTGTTTTAACAAAAATTATAAACCACTTAATTTTTCTATGAAAAAAAGCACTAGGCAAAAGCAGAAGTCTAGAGGAACATATTAAGTTAGGGCAAGTATACACTGATACCTTCCAGAACACACTCTCAGCCTCCAGGAGTCCAATGACTTCCTGTGCCAGAAGCAATTTCTGTGTATTAATAGCTATCTATGGATTTGTCTTCCATGAATCTGTCTCTGGGTGCATCTGTAGGAAGGCAAGCTCCATTAGTTCTACTGTTCTCAGAAGAATCAGTCTTTAATTTTCTATTGTCATTGTCACTGTGTCTCAAAGGTTGATTCTAGACACTTTTTTACTTTAAACAAACAAAAAAACCAAACCCAAAACAAGCCCCAGAACAAAAGCTGGTATCCTTACATCCACCCTCTTCGAGTACTCCCCTTAGTTGTAGTATCAGTAGTTCTTTCTTCCTGGGAGTGTCTGTTTATTCAAGTGGCTTTGATTTGCATGAGTATTCACTGGTCCCCATATCAGGCTGTGACAGGCACGGTGGATCTAATGGTTATGATGCTATCTGGATGTCTGATAACAAGATTTAACAAAGAAATGCTTAGAGGCTTTCTTCTGAAGGCTCTTGAAGACCTACCACAAATATATTAAGTGCCTCAATCCCAGAAACAGAAAACAGCTGGCACGCGAGGCTCAGTGCTTGCTCTTTGCCCGTGGGTAATGGTTACATGGTGCCTTCCTTCCCATTGAGATGAGTGCAGGATCATCATGCCCTTTAGTGGAAATGTTTTAGCCTATCTGCTGGCTCTTAAGACAAACGCTGTATTTCCTGGCAGTTGCAACACCTCAGGGAAAGTTACAACTCTGAGAGGCTGGGCTGTTATAAATCACTGCAAAGCTGGCATGGGTGCTCACAACTGCTCAGTCCCTTGGTCCTAAACCATGCAGAATGGAAGTGGTGCAATGACATGAAATTAAACATTTAATGACTTGGTTATTGCTGCTTGCTTCTTAGGTGATGTCTTGTGTAGGCTGCTTATTTCCCCTTTCCACATGAAGAAATTCTATTTCTTTGGGCCGACTCAGACACGATTTCTTACAATCAATCTTCTTTAGTTCCTAAGTGTTTCTGGCTTTAAAAACTTCATGTCCTGTGTAATGTTGTCAGCTGCTGAGCTTGCATCAGCAGGACATCAGGCAGGAGAATGGACAACAAACATTCTGCATTTGTTGGCTTTTTGAGTCTATCTGATCAAGCTGATAATAAACTTACTGGAGAGCTGGCCTGTTGCCGTTCCAGCAGGCATATACACGTTCAAGACAAATTACGTGGAACTGCAGAGGCCACAGGCTACAGAAGCAAGGGTTGAGAGAATAACAAACACACTATTTTCAAATGTAACCACTAGTTTCTGGAGAAAAAAAAATATAGGTCATCTGTATAAATTCCCAGTGTTTCCCTTGCTGTATGGTTTAGTTTGGGAGCTATTTTCTGTTTGTGGGGACTGTGATTCCCGATCAGGCCATTGTCTGCAGAAGTTCTTACACTTAAACCAGAGGTCAATAGAGAAAGGTCAAAGCCTGCATCCCATACAACCTGACAAACCCAATGTAGATACCAGCCCTGAAAGAAGAGGGGGGGGGGGCTGGAGGAAATTACACACAACCTATTCAAAACAAATTCTGCTGGAGGCTGCCTCAGACAACCTTTTCTCTTTTTTTGGTCTTTTGGGGGGGTGGGGCTCAATTTTTTTTTTCTTTTTCATGTCACTTATGCTGTGTACTAATTCCTTCTGTGAGTTGCCCCATTCAAGTTATAGCAACAATTCACAGAGGGAAGCATAATGTAATATAGCATCTGGTATTTGGCCCTTTTCAGAGCAAGTGCTTTCTGCTCTGTCTTGTGCAGAGAAGAGCATGTTGGCAGACTTTAACAGATTATAATGTGACCCTGAATGGTTTAGATTTACTTGAGTTATGCATAAACTAAGATATTCTGAGAGTTCTACTATCAAAATATGTGTTGATCTCTGAGCTGCTCCTTGCTCTAAGTGTGAGAACTGGTAGCTCTGGAGAAAAGAGATAATGGTCTGTGTAGTTAAAGTGCTGCTTGGGTCTCTGGAAACAATTTTAAATTCACAGCCCTGTGTAGTATTACATAAGTCACTTACAAAATGTTACATCAGTAAAATGGGACAAAGCTTCCTTGCTTTGCAGGCTTGAAGTGTTGGTTTGCTTGATGGATGTATAAATTGCAACTTCTGTGTAAAACTCACAATTGATGCAAATCTAGCCTGAGAGATTCCTTTTGTTATCAACGGTGAAAGCTTTATCAGCAGCCTTATTGTTAGGATAAGGATAGTATTATGTGGTATCTGCATGTCTTTCTCAGAGGTGATGAATTTTATATATTCTTGGCTATACTTTGCATTCAAGGATCATCAACTCTCAAGGATTCTTGGTCAGTACATGTGAAATGTTTAGTGTATGAGCTGTGATTAATGTTGTTTGGACACAGTCAGTTCAATGTCATTAACCTTACTGGCATGAGAAGGTATAGTCGGATGTGGGCACTGTTAAAACATCTGGTATCTTATTTTGGCATAACTCTGCGCACTTCAGCATAGTGACTTCTGAGTCCTTCCCAGGTGGATCGAACAGAATCGGGCATCATGCTAGCCTAGTCCATTTATTCATATTTATAGTCCTGATGTGGAGACATATTGCCCAATACTAGTAGGCTGGCCATCCTGTGTGGTCTCTGTCTCCTATATCACACCATATACATTCCTCCCCAGTATAGGTAAGTTGTAGTTTGTGACTTTACCAGCCAGCACTGGGAATGCCAGTCATGTGAACTTGCCGTAAGGGGGTTTGCAGGATCTCACGTTATTGTCTCTTTGCAGGGTATTGTCCAAGCCTACAAGAGTGGCATAACCCTCCAGGGAAACACCACTAGCCTGGGCAGATGGAACTTCAGCGGGTCTTTCTTCTTCTCCATCTCTGCAATAACAACCATTGGTAAGAGTCCCCTGCTTGCAGAGCTGCCTCATAGGTGGGAAAGGAGCGGGAATGAGGACCTGTACTACCAGATGCTGCTCCAACTCTGTGGGACTTAAGGTAGCTTGCCTATATCATGCAATAGGTAAACACCCATGAACCTAGCCCTAGAAATGCTTTGTCAGTGCCAGTGCAGTGCAGTAACGATCTCTAACGAATTAGATACAGGGATAATTAGCTTGGTATGTATCCCTAAGTTACACAGCTTTTGGGGCCAGAAATTCACAGTGCTGCACTGCCTGTAGTTCCCCAAGCCTAGTGCTGGCTGAGAGGTGTGAAGCGAATTGTGCATTGAAATGAGCTTTTCCCCATCACAAGGAGAGGGAATGATTTTGACAAACTCTTAATATTGGCTGTTGAATATTTGGAGGCTATATTTATGAATTATTCCTTTATATTACTATCTGTATTGGATAAGAACCTGCTCATTTAGGTGAAAGTCAAACAGCTGGATAAATGAAACAATTCAGTTAAGTCAAGTTTCAGCAAATGAGTAAAGACAGCTTAATAGGGAAGGCAAAACAGGGAATTCATTCGGTCCTTCCCACGGGCAGGCAGGTGTTCATCCATCTCCAGGAAAGCAGGGCTCCGTCACGCATAATGGTTACTTGGCAAGACAAACACCATCACTCTAAACATCCCCCCTTCCTCTTTCTTCCCCCAGCTTTATATGCTCTGCAATATCCCTTTGGTCGGTTGGGGTCAACTGTCCCAGCTGTGTCTCCTCCTAGTTTCTTGTGCACCCCCAGCCTACTCACTGGTGGGGTGGGGTGAGAAGCAGAAAAGGCCTTGACTCTGTGTAAGCACTGCTCAGCAGGAACTAAAACACCCCTGTTATCAACACTGTTTTCAGCACAAATCCAAAACACAGCCCCAGACTAGCTACTATGAAGAAAATTAACTCTTCCAGCTGAAAAGCTATGAAGGAATGATGGGAATAAGCGGGGGGGGGGGGGCAGGGAATGGAAAAAATAAAATGTATTTATGCACAGTGTTACTAAAGGCAGATGCTGTTACTTATTGTCAGTGCATGTCCCCATTCCCCAAAACCATTAATAACTTGCCCTAACACCTTTTTTTTTTTTACTGTGTGACACAGTATTATAAAAACCGTGGTGGGAGAGTATGAGGAGAGATGGCTGTTGAGTTTCAAAAAACCCTTATGGGTTTCCTGATTTGTGTTGAATCTGTCAGCTCTCCTCAATAATAAGTATATTTTTAGATCAAGAATTCTCTTGTGCACCCAGGCGGAGCATTCTTTTTATTTCTCTGATCATTATTAGTGATACATTGACTTCAGAACATTAAGCCCCCAAACGAGCTCAGAGAGGTTTTTTTTGCATTGGGGTGGGGTGGTGTCATCTTCCTGTGACTCAGTACATCCTTCTGCCTTGCTCTTTTGCACATGTATTGTTCTGGTTGGGAACTATGTTTGATGTGTTGTACTACCAGGTATGGATTGTACCAGATGATGGCAGTGGAGGCTCATTAGACAGGGCCACACAGGCTGTGCGTTTCCAGCGTAGAGCCTGGGCAGTTCCTTCCAGCCTTTGGTACAAGGCAGAATGTGCTCAGAGCTGCTTTGCTTGCCTCAGTAGTTAATCTTGATCAGTTTCTAAGGTGTCAGAGCGACTCTGTTTTACCACAATGGATTTAAGTTAAG
This sequence comes from Phalacrocorax carbo, assembly GCF_963921805.1. Lineage (NCBI taxonomy): Eukaryota > Metazoa > Chordata > Aves > Suliformes > Phalacrocoracidae > Phalacrocorax > Phalacrocorax carbo. The sequence goes on along the minus strand of NC_087515.1, from coordinate 17,100,487 downwards.
GACATTCAGGAAGAATCAAATTTGTCATGTTAAAATATATGGGTTTTTTGTGTTGACAGAGATGTAGACTAAACATTTCTGGCTGTTACTCCATGAAAGTCTAAGGTACTCTTTTTCATGGTGTGGGTTTTCTTTTTTTGGTTTCTTTTTTTTTTGTTGGCTTGGTTCAGTTTTTGTTGTGTTGTTTGTTTTTTTTAAATAAAAACTCCTTTCCCTGATGGCTTGGGGCTGGGGGGAGGTGTAGGGAATGACTTGATAGCGGACAAATAAAAAGAACCAAATATTACAGCTTTTTCAACTTTCTGTATCTCATAGTTTTAAAGCTGATGCTGTGACTCTAGGGACTTGTTCATGTTTTTTTCAGTTGTGGAGTTGAGAATGCTGTACAAGTTGCCTCTGTGCAGAGAACTTCAGACAACTGGGCCCTTGATTTTGCTTTTTCAAGTTAAATTGTTAATTGCATACAGGTTAGTGTCTTAACACTCTGTTGATAAGTGTTGTAGAACAGGAAAATACAGATGGTGTCAGAGCCTCACCTCGCGTCTGTTACCCATCCTCTTTATGCAAGTTCTTGAGATGGTGCTGGTGTAGCCTCATTGACCCAGACATCACTGCAAGACTGAGAAGGATAATTGATGATGTCAAGTAAAGAGACAAAGTCCTTTCCAAAGAACTCAATGAAGTTCAGAGGAGTGACTCACAGTAGGAAGCTTCATGTGCAGGGCACGGCTATACAGTAAATGACACAGTTCAGAAGGTTTTTTGAGAAGAGTTTGATGAGGTTTTCATGTCCTTGTGTGGCAAGGAAGAGCTTATCCCAGGCTGTAAGTATGGAACAATAGAAAGCGGGTCCAGCTTCACAAGATTAATGTATAGTTAAAAAACAAGCCCTTCTGTCAAATTAGTTCAGAAAGGATGGTGTTAAAATGGTAACAGAGAAGAGATGTTCTCAGGAATTTAGGGGTACTACAAAAAGATTTTGTTGAAGAATCTGGGTGGACTCTACCTCATGTGTTCAGGCTGCTGCAATCCTTCATCCTGTTTGTCACTTACGTATTTTTTCTCTGCAACTAATGCTATTTGTGCCTTGACAGCCTCTTATGCAGTATAATGTCTTTGTGGCTTTTGCATCAGCTATTTTTTTCTTAGTCTTCTCAAACAGCACTGCCAAATCCATTACCACTTTTACCTTCATTGCTTCCCTTTATGAGGTGTTCTTTCTACTCCGTCCACTTCTGTTTTCTGCTTTAGGTGCTTTGACCCCTTCAGAAGGCTTGGTTTCTCAAGTCTTTACCAGAACATTCTCTCACTAGGATACGGGAAGGGACATTAGCTTCTTTTCCCACTGATTCAGTCTTGAATCCTCACATCTCCTGTTGCAGCATCTTCTGTGCTGTACCCTTCTTCCAGTTAAATGAGCCTCATCTATTTCCACTAGTGATTGAAAGCAGTATACAAATTTTGCTTAAAAAAGCAAAGTGTCCAGCCTGCTGGTTAGAACACTTGGTACCCTAATGCCAAAGGTTTAAAGAACAGATTTGTAAGAACAAAAATCTGTTGTTTAAAGAAATGCCCCAAAGCCTACTTAGTTTTTGGCCAATCTCATAATTTGAATGGAACTGCATTTATAACTTTTGATCATGTGGGATGGGCAGCCCTGGACTTCTGCTAATTCATTCTTCCCACTGTTATACTTCTGTACTTTCTTCATTGCTGTCTCTTGCATGTCATGTCATCCCAGATCTTCTATGTTAAATCATTTTCTGCAGACGTTTCCATAGGAACCCTCTCTCTTCAATGCCTTGAAGAATCATCATCAGAGTTTCTTTAGAGCTCTAGTACTAAACATGATTAAAGAAAGAGAAGGTAACTTGCTGCTGGTTTTATCTCTCAGACATCTTTATCCCTTGCCTACACAAAGTCCCCCTTTCTGTGTTTACTCTCCTAGTTAGTTTGGACTAACAGGGCAGAGGTCAAAGCAAGTTCAGAGTGGGGCACAAGATGAAAGTTCCTAAAGTCAAAGGATCACAGGGTGGTATAATTTCAGAGAAGGTGCTAGGGAAAGGATTCTGCATAACTTCCCACACAGTTCCTGATATTCTGCCACCACTATTGATTTTAAAATCAAACTGTTTAACTTTTTTTGTTTGTTCTATTCATAAAATTGAGATGCCAATGCAAGTACTGGTCCTGCTTGGGGCTTCCGAGTCCTGTTTCTGTCTCTACCACAATTGGGAGGCCTTAGCAAAGTCATCCTCCATGGATAGATAAATTGGAAATAAATGGGACTTCCCATATCAGATGTCTGAGCTCAGCGTCTGTGTCCAGCTGACAAGCTTTCCTGCACTTAGAGCAGACTTGGTGGGTATAATGTGAAATCTCACAAGACACTTGAGAAGCCAAGCACACTCATTTGTTTTGTGTAGTTAGCCCTCTCAGAGCCATTCAAAAGTATGATGGAGGATAGGAACCCCAAACTTGCTGATGTTCAGTTGAATGTAAGTGGTACCAAATGACCTTTGAAAATCCTAATGCTCGTAAGGATCATAGGATAATTCAGCCTTCCTGGTACCTCAGAAGGTCTCTAGTGTAACCTTCTGCTTAAAGCAGTCAGCTATGAGGTCAGACCAGGTTACTGAGGGCTTAATCAGGGACACCTTCCAGCTAAGCTGGTCCCATACTCACGTTTTCAGGAACCAGACAAACATACCTTAGGCTGTGTAACTGATAGGTTTCTTTGGGTTTGTCTTTTTTTTTTTTTTTCCACTTTGCTGAATTATGACATCTTTTCCATCTGAACTGAATTTGAATAATTTTTTTTCTATGCAACTTTTGAATTTATAATGAACAAAACCTTTCATTTAGCCGAGATTAAAACATTCAGTTTATTTGTAAAGAGCACAAGAGAAATAAAAGTTTAGGTCTTCAGAAAAGTGTCAGAGGAGGAGCTGGTGGTAGGAGCAGTTCTGTGTTTTGAGCACTCCCTGAGTGTGTAGAAGACCAGTGTGCAATTTCTTCCTGTGCCTGGGAGAACAGGATTGTAGCTCACTTGAGATCACCCTAACTGCCAAATGGAGCATCTTTCTCTGAGTGTTTAAGTGTGTACTGCAAAATAAAGTAATCCTAGCACAGGCGCCCTTCACTGAACTGCGCAGTGGCCCTGTGGATCAGACACTCGTGTGTTAGGCGAGACACCTGGCTCCCAGGCTTCGCTGAGTGTCTGGGTGTTCAAAGCAAAACAAGAACATTCTGTAAATTTGGGATTAGGTCATTCCTGTGGGAAGTGATGGCTTGTATCCACTCAGGAAGGAGAAATAATTAAACCAAATCTCCCCAAAAATGTGTGTGAGTGTTCAAACCACTGATAAAGTTACTGGTTAGAGAAGTGACTCTTCCTCCAGCTTTTTTTTGAAAAATCTAATCCTGCTTTTTCCCACAGCTGAAATTATTTGGTGAATTTGCAGATGTTTTTCAGGCTATGAAAGACACTTTTTTTTTTTTCCATTCTAAGCACTTTTTGCTTAAAATACTCTTTTTACATCCAGGCAGTGAGAATGGGAGCCAAACAAACCTCCCATTGTGGGTAGCAGAAAGTTGAAGTTGCCTTGGCTGAACCAGGGGCACTGCAAGAGGGTTGCTGTATTTCGAATGAAGAGATCTTTCACTAATGATCTGTTAATCACGCATCCACCTCCTCCTCTTAGCAAGTCTCCAGAGCCTCTGAATCCCTTATGTACAGGAATGTAATGGGCAAGCAGGAAAACAAAACTGAATTTACTTAATATGTGCAACAGAAGCACATGAAGTTAAGGTACGTAGATAGAACACTTAGAAATAAAACTACTCTTACTTTGCTTCTTCTAAGAAAGATTAAGTTACTTTGCACTTCATTTCAAAATGAGAGAAGCTATACAAGTATTTAATCCAGCTGCTTCAGTAAAAACCCTTACTCTCTGACCTCTGTGTAGTTTTTGGTGAGCAATCCTTGGTGTCTCTTGGCACAGGCATGTACTGGGTGACATCCCAGTAGCAGGCTCATGAGGGATGTGACACAGCTGCCAGTGTAGTTTGGTTTAGTCTTTGAACTTGGCTCAAATCTTCTAATGTACAGCCCACAATGGTATAAGACACTGATTACCCTCTTACCATTTACTGAAGAGGGTGAGTCCCATTTACCCATTCCTGCTTGAGTTTTATAACAATTGAGGTTTATATTACACCTAGGTTGGCATCTGTTGGTCTAGTCCAAAGGCAAGGAAATGTAAATTGCTGTCCATTTTGCATAATCTAAAGTCTCCTGTGCTGTTTAATCAAACTTTATCCTGTATAAAAAAAGCTAATGGGACATGCCTTTTTGGTATATGTACAGCAACTACTCACCAAGTCTTCAAGGGGAAAGGGAGCTAGATAAATCATATGCAAAGCAGATCTGTTGTTTGGTGTGCTGGCTTTACTGTACACATTGGATCTTCTTACATCATTGAATTTTCTGCACCAAATTAAATGTAATGTACAGCTTACCCTTAGATGCTCTCCAGTCAGCACGGTATCAGGCCCCCAAGATACAGAACACTGCTGTGTTTCACAGTGACCTGAGACTGTAGACCTTCCTTCCTCTCCTGTCTGATGTTTTTTTCCAGTGACTGGATAATCTGGAAAACTATGGTAAAAAGACCTGCCCAAACCATTACAGAAACCAAAACCTTGGCAATGGCTGGCCATAAATGTATGTGACTCATGTTCAGACTCCAGCCTTACAGTAAATGCCACCCCAGCTCTTTTTCCTGGGTCCAGACTGGCCTGCAAAACACCCTAATTCTGTAAGAGAGGTAAAATTGGAACCAGTCCACTGAAATGTGGCACAGCCAGTGTGAAACAGGTCACACCAGGCACACAGACTTTAAATCACTTAGATGGGATCATCCACCAGGTGTACTTGCCTGCGTCTCATTGATCATACCTGTTAGTCTGGAAATGGTGAAAGATGGCAGAAGTCAGCAATTACATGGTGTGGGGGGCGAGTGCATAAACATCACAGAGCTGCTCATAAGTGAAGAACATAGCACTGGGATTAAGGCTGCTGTACAGTCTTAATTTAGCCCCTTTGTTTGACTGTATTTCAAAACAACCTCTAGTTATGTAACAGCATCCCACTCTTTCCGGGGGATGCTCTGCCCTTCCCAGGGACAGGCTGCTGGGGCCATTGCTTTGGAGGTACATTATGTGTTACCGCATGCATTAAACCCAGGGGCTCACAAAGCCTAAAATTATTGAAGGGATGTCCTCCAGATAGTAAAATTTTGAATTTGTGGGGGCAGAAGTGAGAGGAAAAGACAGCCTATATACATACTGTGAAACAGTTTGCTGCCAGACCTTTTTCTGGGGGTAGTTTGTCAGTGCATGTGCACAGTTAACTGCAGTGTCATCCGTGGCAAGAGATTTTGTTGGCACAAAACTTGGCACAGAATGTGTAGACATCCCAAGCTCGTAGACGCACATCTTTCTACGTTGATGGTCACTGGCTTATTGCAGCTGGTGTGGGACAGAGGTTAGTGAAGGAATGGGACTCCATCTAGTGAGCCATGGATGTTTGTGCTCTCACTTATCTCGTGTACAGAGCCCAGCCCGTGGACCTCTCCCTCTCCCCTCTGGGGCTGCTCACTTGCCCTGGGGCTACACCACCTACAAGCATGGTAGCAAGGTGTCAGTGGTGCTTGCACTGCACCAACAGTTGGGTGTAAATTCTCCAGATTTATTGCCTCTAGGCAACATTTTGACAATTTAAGCTTAATGTGTATTTGGTACTTTTGGTGCAAAAGAGCATTATAAGCAAGGTTAAGTTCACTAGTCCTGTGGGACAAAGGTAGAAAAAGGTTGTTATAATTAAAATGCTATTGTTGTGGTTCGGAGACCATGACAGCCATGCAGGATCATTTAGCAGCAAACCTCATGCCAACAATGCTTACAAAAACTGAACTAAACGGAAGTTTTTCATTTACGTCAGATTCCAGCCCAGACAGTGGGTAGGAGAGAGGAAATTTACTGGTAAATGGAAAAGGAACTAAACAAAACTGGCAGGGAAAGAAATGTTATTTTCCAGCCTACAATAGGATATGACAAACAATGGATGTAACTTACAGTTATTTATTAAAAAGGTCCTTTTGGAGCAGTGACCTTCTTGTCTAACTTTTGTAGAAGATGGAGGTTCACCCCTCCAGGGGAGGAGGGCAAGCAGAGAATATTTTAGATTTAACACCTCATTCCTTCCCTGCCTAGGCTATGGGAACCTGAGCCCCAGCACTGTGGCTGGTCGAATCTTTTGCATCTTGTTTGCACTCTTTGGGATCCCCTTGAACCTTGTACTCCTGAATGAAATTGGGCAGCTGATGCTGTTGGGGACTCAGCATTGCGCCCATCGCCTAGAGGAGGTGTTTCACGGGCAGGTAAGCAATGTGGACAGCAATACACCACCCTCAAGTTCAGGAAAGAAAAGACAGAAAGGGCATTGTCTGGTATTTGGGATCCTCTGACTAACAAGGACAGCCTGCCTACCTGTTTGGCCAAAAAGGCAATAGTACTCAGGAATAACTGGAAGCAAATAAATTTAGTTTATGACAGCGTTATGATGTGTCAGATAAGGTTGTTTATTAATTGAGGGAACTTCTGTGATGAATGGCTTCCCCTACAGCAATAGAAGTTCTGGAACCTTAGAGCCATGCACAGTCCTAGAATATCTGGTCTGTTTATCATCAGTCATAGTTAGAACTGAATATGTAAGTTACATGGGGATATTTGTGGAATAGGCTTTAAACTGGCATGAATTTAGGACTCATGAAGGTGATGCCCAGTTTGTGTTGACTGGGAGAGCCACGCAGTTTATTCCAGTGGAATGTCATGAATGTTTGTATGTTTTTATGGAGTCCAGCATTATCTTCAAGCACTGGACTTGAACTGGACTTTCCCTGATGCCCTTCTTGTGACAGTCTCTTTTTTTTTTTTTTTCTGTTTTACTAGAAAAAAGCTTCCCTCCTGATTAAGACCTGTGCGCTGGTAACTGGCTTGTTACTGTTCCTCCTGCTACCTCCCCTTTTGTTCTCTGACAAAGAAGGCTGGTCTTATGAAGAAGGCTTCTACTATTCCTTCATTACCCTCAGTACTATAGGGTTTGGAGATTATGTCATTGGTGAGTAGTTCACATTTCATTGCTTTCACCTACTAAACGTCAAAGCCAAACACGTGGCACATGAAGCTCCCAACTTGGCAGTCTTATACCACTAGCAATCCATAGACCTGATGATAAATATGTTGTGGTAGGCTTTTGACAGGTTGGAGAAGACTTGATTTCTGAGGTAGCAATGCCACCTATGGAAGAGCAAAAAAAATGGTTTCCCAGTCAATGAGTAGTCTTAGAGCGTTCAGGTGATCTGTCCCTTGAATGACTACAACACCAGACTGGAGTTGCTATATTTTTAATCATAGCAGTCACTGATGGCGCACTCAGTGCACTCCAGTGCATTGGCAGCGATTAATTTTAAGCAGATGCTACTCTGCATCACCATTAGCAGACAGTGACCATTTCCTCTGTCAAAACCCCAGACAACTGCTTTCTAAAAGGCAGCTTAAGTCACTTAAATGTAGACTGTCAGGCACCAAGCACAGCCTAGTTTTGGTTGCCAAAACCCTTTGCCAGAGGAAATGGGTTTGGACCCACGCCCGATGCATTTGCTGAAACACAAGACACACCTTTTTGATAAAGACTTTCTCATTAAAAAACAAATTGATTATAGAAACACGTGCACCCTTGAATCCCTGGGAGGCAGAAAGACTAAAACATATTATTACAGATTCTTTATTTTCCTTTCTTCAAGTGCTTGCATGAGGCTTAGACAACTTAGTGGTGGTTACAGTAGGACTTGTCTGTAATGCATCAAAGGTATGACTAGAGCTTGTCTAGGCACGCTTAAATGAGCTGGAGTCAAGTTAACTTGGGTAAGGGTATCCAGATGGAGCTTAACAAAACCTAGCCAGTTCAGCATTTTCCTGATTTTATGGATGATGCTGAACTCTGTGCTGCAGCATCTTTACTTCTCTCAGTTCCTGATAACTAATTTTGAACCTCTTCACTAGTATATCTCCCGTATCCAGGCGTACCCTCACCTGTGTGGTATAGACACTGTAGATTCAGTATGGGAATAACTGATTACGTCAGTGACCTGTAATACGTACATGCCAAACCATTTTGCCTTAACAATCCTGTGTTTGTGGTTTATGTTTCAACTTAAAAATAAGCAGGGCCAGGGTATGGGTTCAAGTGGCTGTCGCTATTTTGTGACTGTTTCCCCCACCAGTGTGATCTCTGGCACTGTTCTGGACCAGGTAAATTCTGGGGGATATCACATGCCAGGGGTGATGCCTGATGTTCACTTTGGACACAGCTGCTCTGTTTTGTGGGAAATATAAGCCAGGCCATGGCACTTGGATTTGAAGTCACAGAGTGGTCCCTAGCCTGTTTTATTTTGTAATATTGATGTAGGTTCTCTTACTAGCCCTGAAATCTGTTAATTTGCACATTCAGTAAGCACTTCTATTGGACAGAGGATGCCATGTAGGACCTAAACTGCTTCTGATCTTCTCATCGCCAAGACTGCACCTATCAGATGGTCTCTGAAGATAAAGTATTCTCCTTGGAAGCCTCAAACAGCCCTTCCCTCTTGTCTTCATTTATTATTTAGAAGCAAACATTTTTTAAACCTTTGAATTTAGCATTGGTGGAAGCTTCGTGTTTGAAGAATGAATATGATACTCTTCCTGGTTGAAGTTCACCTTGATGTAGAAAGCCAGCCCAAAGAGTAGTTACTGCAGAAGTTGTTAGTAGGTCCCAAACATTTGCCAGTGGCTTAGTGACAACCTCAAAATGTCTTGTGGTCCCATTATACTGAAAACACATACAGTGTGTGTTACATAATATATAATAATACCAAGTAAATGGATGTAAAGGATTGGGTGTTTAGTATGCTTCTGCTAACCAGTTACTACTTATCACAATCTTGTAGACAGTAACAGTTCATGGACCATGATTTGGAAACTGCTATTCTGTTCAGGTAATCGCAGTACAGTACTCCTACATACAGCCAGTCACAGATGATAAATACCTAAACACCCACCTTTGTGGATGTCCCACTTCAAACCCAGACCTATGTGTACTTTTCATTGGAATGTGGTATGGAGAGTGGCCTCCAGGTTCATGGAGGTACCACCTCATACACGTTAACTCCTCACGCTCTGTCTTGAAAGTATCAGGGCTTCTGTAGCATCTGCTGTGCTGTAGGTATTTTTCACTTTATAACTAAAACTTCCTAAGGTAAGGAACTAAATAATGAAACCTGAGAAGCAGCAGAGAAAAAGCCCATGCAAAGACTTCGCTGCCACTGGTTTGTATCTTGTACCTTGCCTGTGTTTGTAAGGGTACCCCAGCCTGCTTTACAGATACAGCCCAGTCACTTCATAGGGCTGAGCTCATTCCTTTGCTTTGCCTGTATTATTATTAATATTACTACTAACCCTACCTTAGCACATAGAAGCCTGTTTGTACTAAACATTGTGGAAACACAACCAAAAATATGGCTTTGCTCCAAAGGGATCAGAGAGTAGCTGGCTGGTTGCTCAGCTAAAGGTAGCGTAATTTCAAGCTGTCTTCCAAGGCTTGGTTGTTCTTAGAGGCTCAGGCCCCTTCCCTCCCACTCTGAGAGACTCACTTGCTCGCTGATATCTGGCTTAACAAGCTACATAAAACCCACTTACCTCTCTGCCTGCAGAGGACTCCTGTTACATACTAATACAATATTGTGATGTTGAGTGGTAAGCAGAGAAATGAAACTGTGTGCTTAAATGTGAATAACTTCATTTTGACATAGATGTAATCTGGGATTTATTTTTATTTCTCATGGCATAGATGTAATCTGGGATTTATTTTTATTTCTCATGGGTAATCTTTACAATTCCTAGGGAGTTCTAGGCTGTTGCTGGCATGTCACGAAACACACTTGCTTACAGTATCTGTTCACATGCTAAGTAGATGGCATACTCGTGTTTTATATAGAAATCAATAATACTGGGTCATATTTCCACTGTTTTTGCTTTACATGTAATGTCTCCTTTGAGGCATTCTTGATCCAACCTAGAAATGTTTTTGGTTATTGTCTTATAGGGATGAACCCAGACCGCACCTATCCAGGCTGGTACAAGAATGTAATATCTCTGTGGATCCTCTTTGGGATGGCATGGCTAGCACTGGTTATCAAATTTTGCATCAGCTTTCTAGAGAGCTCCAGTGACTTCTGTCAGTGCCACAAGAACAGCAAAGAGATGGCAGAAGACTTAATTGATGACAAGAAAAATAGTATGACGGGACTTCACAATGCGGAGATCTGCAATGACAAAGACACAAAACCAAAAGTACCAGATGAATCTCACACCCACATAGCTCCTACAGAAGCACTCTAGGGAAGAAACATACCCTTGGTGTCTCTTAGGTTTTAGTGCACCAGAGATGCGCCACTTAGAAATGTGGGAATGGAGCTGCCTTGGCGTTCACATGGGGTAAAAGGTTGCTTACTGAGCTTGAAACGGTTCTATTCTGAATTGAGCAATGACAACAAAATGTTTCATTTGCAGCACCACCAAGAATTACCATTGGGATTCTTAGCCAAAAATAGATTTACAGAGATATTGCCTACCCTCCCACCTCAATATATGAGGTAAACTTTGACATCTGTACGCAACACTAGCTGCTGTCCTTTTCTTTGCCTGCAAAGTTCTTGTAGCCTCTAATGGTATGTATGGCATTTTGCACATACAACAACCAGAAGAGCCAGTACCATTTAATGAAGGAAACAAATTGCGTGTCGCTAGAAGACTTAATGAAAAGCACTGTTTAAAGCCGCCTGGCAGTCACTGCAAATGTGCTCCATCACCTATATGCTTGTGCTTGCCAAAGGTAGTACGTGCTTTTGCTCTCTGATAATTAGTACATGGATGGCAACGAGGCAGAGCTTGTAGAGGTGCCTAGTAGAAACAGGTAATTCAATTTTTTTAAAAGAAATTTCTACATCACAGGTCCATTAATATTAAAAAGAGACTAGGCAGAAAAGGAGGACTAGAGGCAGTTTTAACTGCCAGTAGTTCCAATGTTATCTTGTGCCCAATGTTAACAAGGGCTACTTAATCTAGAAACAGACTGGAGTATCTTCAGCTGTGATCAAGAGATGCTATTCTTATTAACTTCTCATGTCATAAATGAATAATGTATCTGTTCTAGCTAACAACTTTTATATAAGCACAACTATGTTTTAATCTGTAGAATGTCAGACCTGCTTATTTGGCCTTTGTGTCAATCATGAAACAGAACTGTTGGGGTTTTTTAATTCCATTAACTTCTCAGAAATCATTTTATAAATTATGCCATTTATAAAGGCCCAACAGTGTCTAACTTCTGCTGCCATTTATATACCCGTGTCTAATCTTCTCATTTTCTTACTCCTGTTGTGCTACTTGCATTCTAGATCATTAACTCTGAAAATTTTACCATAGCAGTAAACCAGAACAAAGCATTTGGGTGAGCCTTCAGCTTCTGCATTGGACCAAGATTCCACATGGACAGTGGAGAAAAGACTGAAAACAGTCTGTTGGAGTACAGGATTCAGGAATTAGAAATATGCATAGCTGGATTCACAGAAAATCACTCAGTGAAAAGTTTACAATCTTCAGGAACACAAGTTCTGGAATGTGTATCATGAAAACAACATTTCCAGAGTAGGCCAGTCTGATTGTTGATATGTGGTGGAACTGATTCGACTTTAACTTTTCACAGGCTCTGGGGATTTCTACCAGCTCTGCTCCTCAACAAGAAGGCTTAGCTTAAGAAGAGTTTCTTCTTTTCAATTTGAATGTGTATTATATTAATCACATCTAATTCACATTCCCATGTATTTGTAGTTTGTGGATGAGGTTTTCAAAAGTGCCTTAGAGGTTTGGGAACCCTGGTCCCACGGAAGCGCACACAGAGTCATATGCCTTAGGACAGCTAATATACGCTTCTGAGAGCTAAAAGGAAAAGGAACTCTAGGAGTAGTCCCGAAAAAAGGAAAAAACAGTAATTCTTCATAGATCTCAGTGCTTCTACTGTATGTCAGGGTTCAGCCACAAACCGAAGCATGTGGCTGGGTCTCAAGGTGACTCAACATCTGCCCCAGCAATCCTTGCTTATTCACTTCCTTCCGCAGCTGTGCTGTTGTATTACCAGCTGCTTACCACCAGCGTAGTCCTACCACTGACTGACAGTTGCAGCATACTTACAGGAGGCACATTTGAACAGCTTGCAAGCCACGCATAACTCCAGAGCTGCAAGTTGCCTGCTTGTGTCCTGGATCACCTAAAAAAATATGAAATGAGTGAGTCAAACACCATATCTGCCTGGGTTCTTTGATGCCAAATTAGCATGTTGTCACTTATGAATATCCTTTTATTGACAGTTCCTCAGCTAGCCTTTAATATGGACAGTAAATATTATTGTCTCCCTACAAACCGCTTTGCCTCTAGTCCTTCTGTTCTTTATAAAACGACTGTGGTTAAATGAGACATGGATGAATTTGTTCCCAGAGGGAGGAGAAGAAAGTGGAGTTTTGCAACATCACAAAAACATCATCACTGATGTGTCTACTCTACCAAAATATGAAAGGTTATCTGCTCAAGGGTAAAATAAAGAAAACAAAAGCATGGTGCTGTTATCATTCTTGTCACAGCTGACTTGCAGTCTTCTGTAATCTGCATTGGAAAATTACAGATGCTCCTTGATTTTTTTTTTTATAACGTCTCTTCCTGTTCAGATAAGTGTGCAGTTTCCATTAGCGATTTCGGGTTAGACTGTCACTGCTATTATTCTTCACAAGTCAATTCTTCCCTATTACCCTGTTTTCTTTCTCGGGAGGAGCAGGGGCTGGAAACAGGTTTGGTTAGTAATAGTAGTTGTAAATATTTATGTTACATCAGTGTTCAGAGGCTTTTTCACAATCACATAGAGCATAATGTGCTTCTGACCTTTATACAGTTTCCCAGGAAATCAATCTCTTAAAGCAAGAAAATAGGCCTCTCTCTAGCTCCCCTACTCCAAGGACAAGTCCTGGCTTCAGTCTCAGTGTTTCTCATGCTGGTTCTTTCAGCTAGTTCAAAAGAGATGTTTATCCCTTGGGGAGAGATATGTCCAGAAATATGTAATAAGATGTTACAGCAGCATAGTACAGACTGCTCAGAACTGCACAGTTTTTAATATGGTATTAAGCTAGACTATTTTAAGATCCCTAGTGTACAACAAAAAAAGCCCTTTCTCCATAATGGTCTCCGAGTCAAAAAAAAATCCAGGATGTCATTTTTCTCACAGGGGTGGGCTGATGAGATCTTATCTTACAACTGATATCCCAGATCAGTTTAGAGCTGGGAGTGTTTAGCCCAGAGAAGAGAAGGCTCAGCGAGATCTCACCAATGTATATATAAATACCTGTAGTGAAGGTATAAAGAGGGCAGAGCCAGGCTCTTTTCAGTGGTGCCCTGTAATGGGCAGGAGACAATGGGCACAAACTGAAACACAGGAGGTTCCTCCTAAACATCAGGAAACACTTTTTCACTGTGAGGGTGACAAAGCTCTGGCACAGATTGCCCAGAGAGGTGGTGGACTCTCCGTTCTTGGAGATATTCAAAGGCTGCCTGGACACAGTCCTGGGCAACCAGCTCTACGTGACCCTGCTTGAGCAGATGACCTCCAGAGGTCCCTTCCAACCTCAGTCATTTTGTGATTCTGCATTTCAAGGTCAAGCCATCCTCCTCCTCATAGTCCATGGTCTGACACTGTTTCCAAACAATCATAAGCATTCAGGCTGTACTCACAGCGGGCTTGGTAGACATGATTCTTCCCAGAGAAGAAATGGATCTTTCCAGTCTGAGTGAGCTCAATGGGGTGGTCTATTTATGTACGTTTTTTACAAAAAAATTACAGAATTTTCCTTTATCTATGCAGATATCAACGCAGATTTAGGTTCCATTGCATTGGGCAATTTGTAGACGCTAATTCTTTTTCAGAGATCTCACAATCAGAGAACAGCTTTATACAAAGGATGGTTCAGAGAGATACAATTAACTGTGGGGTGTGATGTGCTGTTCCAAAAATGTGCAATAATATTCAGCTTGGTGTAGCCTCCTGTTATTGTTATATAGCTGCCTACAAGTTCCACTGAAAGGATTCAACGCTTCATTGCTGACACACTTCAGGTAAGGCAAATTATACCTCACTTTAGTTTACCCTTTCTAAATTAAAGGCTTACATTGGTACTAATTGGCTACTCGTCAGTTGAATCAGGGCAAAATTTTAATGTAATTAGGTCTTATAACATGAGCTTGATACTTCACATCTCTGTAAATAAGTATTCTGGCTAGTGGGAGAGGGGGATGCAATTAAAAAAAAGAAAAACAACTGGTCTTTTTCAGTACTGTTATGCTATGGGTTAAGGAACCATGTGCATGGTAGTGTCTCCCCTACCAGTAGTCCTTGGCTATGTGTGAGGTAGCATCAGGGCAAATAATTTTTGTGATTGCTATTGAGCACCTTTTTGGTTTTAGAAGGTTTCTTTTTTCTTTTACTTTTTTTTTTTTAAATATATATCATATAAGTATGTGGAAGCTTACACTTGAAATGGAGTTAGCCTGAACATCTAGGCAATTATCTGTCATGCTGCGCAGTTCTGGACAAAGATTCAAAGGTTTCTCAGAAAGATGAGTCGTTACAATGGAACGATATCTGTGCCCTTAAAAATTGTCATCTCTCAGGACTGAGATTCAAACAGCTAGTTTGGGGTTTTTTGCAGAGATAAACTGATATACTTGTTTTAAGCTAACTCTAAGCAGCTAAATAGGATCTCTGGTACCTCTGAGGTTAATGCATGTTGCAGTAAGAGCTGCTGAAAAGCTGTCACTTGTTGGAGGAGACATCAGCAATGTGGCATCCAGAAACTATGCGTACTGGGATAGGACAAAATGAACTTCAATGAAACACATGAAAACTATTTTAAGATCTTCAATGCTGAACAAGGTTTCAAAGGATTATTGTATTCTAAAGCTGTTGATGTTAATATATGTGCAGATAGGGTCTCCAAAACTTTTTATTCCTTTTCAAGTTTTGAGCTGAAGTACCTTTATTTTTAAGGGAAGTTGTACAAGACGACATTCCCAGTAAAAAATTTATAGATCCGTAGTGCTTGGGTCTGGGTGCTGGAGCTACCTCTTGGGGCAGAAGCAATGCAGTGTAAGTTAGAGAGGCTTTGAAACTCTTTTAATTTTTATGGTAATATGTGACCTATTTCTTCCATGTTCCTTGCTACTGACTTAAACTCACCAGAACACAAGATTTAGTTCTTGAGTAACACAAATTTCCAAAATCTCTAAATTAAATCAAGAACATGCTTACCAAAGCAAGCTATAACAGATGAAAACAGAAGGGGAGGGAAAATAATAGGAAAGAAAATGTGGAGAAGGAGAGAAGACTGTGGAGTTTGTTACTCATTCCTAAGGAACCTGCTTATCAAACTTGTTTGGGTTCATATGGGGTTTTTTTTGTAAAGCCTTTAAAAAACATGTCTTAATTAAATGACTCGGACTGTATTTATTCAGTGACTATGGAAAGGCTTCAGACAGCCATGTATCTGAGTGAATAAAAAGGACCAATGTGTAAGGTCAAGGTTGTACAAATCTGCCACCAGAGGCAAAACTGAAGACGACACAGAAGCAGAAATGGAACAGGAAGGCACACAGTAAGGATAGGGTTAAAAAGAAAAGAGGAGTTGAAGCAAGCAGAAATCCAGTGAGGCAGCATTTGCCCAGCTGGCTATGATAAAAGAAGAATGGATAATTTAGGGAGCTTTCAATATAATAAAGAATTAGGATTAACCTAATTTGGGTAACTACTGATCAAAAGGGCATGATTGTACCATAATTGCTATTACTCTAGAAGTAATTCTATTACAAGTTGGAGTTGCAAGATAATATTTGTAAAGCATTTCAGTTCTCCTCCAGATTAATGCTGTGGTTAATCCCTTTTCCCACTACTCTTTTTGATCCTCCCAGTTAGAATATTATCCTGGTATTGAAGATCCCCTGCACTTCAAATAGATAAACATGGTACCTTCCAAATACAAGTTTAAATCAATACCTTTTGGGTTAAAATGTTAAAATGCTAATTCTATAAGGTATAGCACTGTCATGGTTTAGCCCCAGTCAGCAACCAAGCACCACGCAGCCGCTCGCTCACTCCCCCCTGGTGGGACGGGGGAGAGAATCAGAAGAGGAAAAGTGAGGCAACTCATGGGTTGAGATAAAGACAGTTTAACAGTTAAAGCAAAAGCCACATGTGCAAGCAGAGCAAAACAAGGAATTCAATCACTACTTCCCATGGACAGGCAGGTGTTCGACCATCTCCAGGAAAGCAGGGCTCCATCACATGTAACAGGTACTTGGGAAGACAAACACCATCACTCCAAACATCCCCCCCTTCCTTCTTCTTCCCCCAGCTTTATATACTGAGCATGATGTCATATGGTATGGAATATCCCGTTGGTCAGTTGGGGTCAGCTGTCCTGGCTGTGTCCCCTCCTCCCAGCTTCTTGTGCACCCGGCAGAGCACGGGGAGCTGAAAAAGTCCTTGACCAGTGTAAGTGCTACTTAGCAACAACTAAAACATCTCCGCATTATCACCACTGTTTCCAGCAAAAACCCAAAACACAGCCCCACACTAGCTACTATGAAGAAATTTAACTCTATCCCAGCTGAAACCAGGACAAGCACAGAAAAATATAATCCTAGAAGGCAAATGGGGTGGATGACTGCTTGAGGTACTGGAAGTATTATACATGGTTTCTGGCAGCTTGGTCTTACATGTTTTTGTTGTCAGCAAAGAACAGTGAGGAGTTTAATTAGTTACGGGCTTCAAAGTAAGGGAGCATTGCTCCTTAATAAGTAATGAATGCAAGTCAAGACTGTAATGGCACATAACTAGTTTGGATGCACCCAAAATAATGCCCCATCTCAGATCTTCCTTAATAAGCAGACTCAAGCATCGGTATCATTTAGATGAGAGGACATTTGAAGTCTTACTGTACTATCAAGCCCAGAGATCCAAAAAGCTTGAGTCACCCTTTTCAATGTCTGCCTTTTGAATTTTGAACCGTTATTGCAACACACAGCAACAGGTTGTACCTCTGTATGTTTGTGTGAAAGAAAGAAATGGTGCTGCCAATATTCCCAAGTATATTAAGGTCACATTAATTCCTACAGCACATTCCACGCATGGGCCCAATCCCTTTCCCAGCAAATAAAACAGCCTCTCATGATTTCCTCTTCATAAAACATTTCTTTCTCATCCTTCCTTCTGGTCTTGCTCCTGTCTAATCAGTCTTGCTCCTGCATGAGTTCCCTCACCACTCCTGGGCCAAAATCAGCTCTGCTCATCTTGTTTTTCCTCTGTGTGCTCAAATCCTTCTCCTGTGCCCGGGAGAGGTATGTACAGCAGAGTCCTTCTCTGCTATGCTGGGGCCAGCACTGTATAAAAAGCAAAGAGAAGGAGGAGGAGCAGAGGATTTGCGGGGACTACTTTCCCTGTTGCAACTCTCTTCACTTAACGATGTTAACTTTAAGATCCCAGCTCTGGAGAGGGTTTCAGGTTGGTTGTAATTCACTGGAAAGCTGAAGCTTTTGGTGTCAGCTGCAGCCATGCTCCAAACTTGTTTGGCCTGTGGAGAATTTGAAGGAATTGGCAACCCTTAAGATCTTCAGGAAAAGCCTGAAGGAAGGTGGTGATGGCTTCGCACAAGTTTGTCTTCCTTTTGAGACTGCGTTAGCTGCAGTAATCCAGGAAGCACTGTGCTGCAATGAGTGACCTAGGGAACTGAGCAGGGAGTAGTCTTCCCCAGGGATCTCTCTTGAGATCCAACAACCCTGGATGTTATTGCTATTTGTTCCATGATACTGTCACCTTTTGAGCTCAGAACAGAATGTTTCAGCTCAGCAATGATTTGAAGGCATAAGGATTGAATATGAGGATATCTTTTGATGTGACATGAAATATAATGATGACAACTGGTAGCCACAAAAGAGTGTACCATATAGCGCTCTTGTTATGACACTAGTCTAAAACTTTGGAAAGTTTGGGACCTGTCACAGAATTTCTGCATGATTTCACAAATAAGAGTATTTTCTACTCTGTCTGTGTGACCCCCTCTATAACCTCTAATTCTCACGGTAACAGTACAATATTCCCTGCTGTGCATGCAGTAGCTAACAGTGGGATTCACTGAATCCAGAAAATAATGAAAAGAGCTAACCAAGCCAGTTTAAAAAAAAAAAAAAAAAAACACAAAAAAAAAAAAACAAACACAGGTGGACGGGACCTCATTCTTACTCAAGCATAGTGAAGTGCCTTTGTCTGGACTATATCCAGATGCTAGATGTAAAGCCAGTGCTTTGTCCAGAAAAAATGAAATCAAGTGCTTTGTGCTTATATCTGGGAAAGAAGGACCTGTTTTCAAGTCTCCACTCTGACTCAGGTAGGGCAGGCTAGCAGTGTGACATGAATGCCATCTACCTAAGGTTCATGGGCAGGCCATCTCAGCCACTCTTGAGGCTGTTTCACCATTCATAAATTATTAACTTAGCCATGAGGTGGGGAACTATTACCTACCCTCTGTCTTGCCTGATGAATCATACATGGGTAAATCTTTATGCGGATTTAGCCCTTAGGGAATGACTACAATAGGAAGACAAAGAATAGTCCAGTGCTTGGATAGCAGTAGCCAGCAGTGTGAAGAACTGCTGTCACATTGTCATTGAGTTAGCTTGCATGAGTCTAGATGCTTAGTTCTCAGGTACTATTAGTATTAGATGGACTTGTCCCATAGTGGAGCCCTTAGCCCTAAGAAAGATAAGCATGTTCCCCATAATATATAGGAATGCTTAGATACATAACTGGGACACCTTCCATGTTCTTTAGCAATGAATTGTCCATGTGAGCTTGCAAAAACAAACAAATGAAAAGAGCAAAGGATAGATGCAGAAATGCCTGGCTGTCTCAGACAGGCACCTGTTTCCACACAGCATTCGGCCACGATTCCTTTGGCAGAGACAGACACCTACATGTGATTTTTCTGTTTGTGGAAACCTGACAGAGACACCTCAAAACAGACAGCAGCCAAATGGTTAGGGAAGTCACTTAGGTCAGAGCGATTCAGGATCATATTTCTGTGTGATTAAAATCAAGGGATTTAAATCTGTATCACAGCAAAGGCTCCAGGCAAAACAAAAGTTAGTCTTTCTCAGCCTCTTGAGCTAAATATTTGTTGCAGGAATAGAAAGGAGAGAGCCAGTTGTTGGCTCTATAGCTCTGTTGTGAAGGTATGGGGGATGTGAAAATGTGATGTTTAGGGTCCATTCCTGTAAATGTTACATAGTTACACCAAGGGGGAGAAGTATACCTGCAGAGGTTGAAAAAGACTCAACTCAAGGTACCTAGCAGGAGGGGCAGAGGTGTCAAATCCTGGCCCCAAATCCCAAGTGAGCACCTGCTGAGTAGCTAGTAGCAATTTTGAGAAGGTCACTAGCTCCTAAATAGTGGGGCTGAGGCACCTGAAAAGCAATTGCCACTGGAGAGCCCTGAGGATGCCAGCTACGATGTGGAACTGCAAAGCATGGTTAAGCTCTGCTGAGCTCAGTTAAGTTACATCAGACCTGTATGATCTGTTGTAAAGGATGTAGCTGTACCTACAACTGGAACAACTGTGTAATGCCATTACACAAATAAATGACGTGCAGAAAGTCAAACTGTGGGTAGGTAAGTTTCTCACCTATAATCTTCCACACCATTTGCTTAGCAATAAAAGGGAGCTGTCAGAGACTACCAATAGGAGCTGCGTCTCCCAGCCTTACCCTCCCTTATCATCTTTCTGACAAAGCCATCTGATTATGCAGGGTCTGGTGTGACTGACCTTATATCTGGTTTGAGACCTGCACAGCAATCTGTTGATTCACTCTACTAACAAACACAAGTACTAACTTCAAGTTTGCAGCCCTAGATGCCTAGATGTCTGTTAACTCACTGTGCAGTTCAGCAAGTTGCTGTGTGTCAGGGCACTTCTAATCTGAGACATGAAGGATGCTGAAACGTGCACAGACACAACAATAGTTCACAATAAGGTTGGAACCAGAATTTGAATGCAATAGGTTGTATATATGAGAAACAGTGAAGTACAGGAGGGGGAAATACAAGATCATGTTGTTGGAGTGCATGTTTCTGGAGTAATTCAAACCTTATCTGCACAAGGAAGTATTTGCCAGTTAACTTCAATTGGTATTGCTATACCAGGAAGCCCTCCTAACAAGTACAAAGCTCATATTACTTTCCCCAAGGAAATAAAGGCTTATCTTGCTGGAATAACTGCTGTATTCACTCTGGACCAATGCAGTTAAGCTGGCAAATCTTGGAAGTAGGAGTAAGACCTCTCTTTAGCCTTCCACTTCCCTGTAATTCAATTTTGCTAATCATAAAATGGAATTAATGTTGCTTATTCTGTAGCTCCCAGAAATACTGAGAGAAGTCACTACTTAAGATTTAGACAATGTTTTCAGAAACAAGATCTCTACTGCACTCTACTAACGCAGCAGAGTGCTGTTAGCATGCTGTGAGCACCTACACAATCCCTTAAACTAGGTGTTGTCTCTAGCTGGTGGCAGCGTCCACGCAGCTGTGGAGGATTATGAGACATAGTCTGCATGGCTGCCAGTTTCCCAGAGGTAATCTAGTTCCTGTTTCTGTGGGGAAAAAATGAGTACACCTGAAGCCTCATCAGGCACATCATGCTAAGCTCTAGCTAGTGCATGTGGCTGTAGGCATGCAGTCCCGAATGGGAGGCGAAAGGTAGCTTTGGTAAAATCTTTTGCTGTACAAGAAACCAGGGGAATCACTGTCACTGCACAGATACCACAAGGCCGTTCCAGGCTTCCCTTACCTCATCCATCTCTAAAATCTTGTCCTCGTTTCTTGTTTCTGCTTCTACTGTTCTTTAAAAGGCTTAGTTTGACTGAAAAGGGCACTATAATGTTGCAGATTGACTTATGTTAAAGATTAGGCAAAGAACTCATCTCACACAGTATTAGGCATCTATGTATAATTTAATCAAAGGCACTTCAAGGGTATGATTTCTCTGACTTACTTTTAGGATAAGATGAATTTTACCTGAACGGTGTGTACGTCTCTCAGTTGCTTGTATGGGAGGCCTTGGCATCATGCACATGAAGATGTCGGATGAATCACATCCTCTACTCGCCCTGCCTCTAGGCCTCTGATTAGTCGTCTTCTGTGTTGATGGAAATAAAGCAATCACTTTTGCTTTTTTTTTAGGTCAGTTTCACATTTTGGTTTTCAGCCACTTGGCAGCTGTATAATGTTTGGTTTGCAAACGCTCCCAGGGAGGAGCTCGATCCAAGCCAATTATTTTCTTTACAAAGAGATAAAAACTCAAACATTTTTATTTACTCTCACATTTTGTAAAACTGTTTTCTGGTTTTCTACCCCAAAATGTAAGCTCCAGTCTCAAACTACTTATTCCTATACCCATCATATGTTTAAAGATCTCTTCTTTCCACACTTCACCCAGGATTTTTGTGTGGTTCCGTGCTTGGTTTTGATGGAGGTGGAAGTTTTTTTAAAAGTCTTCTTTAATGGTCCAGTCATTCTGGGAGCTGGAAAAGGTGTGACCATGTCTACCTCGTCCAACACAGGCACATGGACTAATGCGGACCTCTTCCTACCTAAGCTGGTACATCTGAATGATTCACAGCAGCTGTTTTTGGGGAAACTAGCTTTGGTTTAAAAGCACCAGGCTTCCTTGGAAAGACCCTTCCTGCCAGGTGCTGTGTTACACTGCGTCTGTCAAGTTTGTGCTGCTAGCTGCAATGCTGCTGGGCTACGTGTGTCTGCACCCATGCTCTGCTGTCTGATGTAGACACATCAGCAGCCATCACTTGGCACTACTGTCACCCCCCGCTTCATTACCATGCAATGGAGAGTGCCATTCTTAGGAGCCTTAATATGTTCTTAGGAGACTCCAGAGAGAAATCATAGAGAGTGTTTAAAGTTGGCATTGACTGTAAATTATTTATAAAAGCTAAGTCTTACTTCAGCCATTTTCCCATTGAGAAGTTCTCAGTTAAGTTGCAGATCCAATCTGCATGCTTCCTCCCCCTCATAAAAGTCTAGAGATCAAGATAATGGAAGAACACTAAATATACACCAGATACTTGATGGGTTAAATGAGCATATTGTGATTAAAGGCAGTGGATCACATCATCAAACAATGTAGATTTGTACAAACTTACCTCAGCCAGGAATGTAGGCCTACAGTCACGTTATCAGCTGGGGTTGAAAGTTAACTCAGAAATGTAAGAGATTTAGATAGCGGGTCAGTCAGGGCTGTCCAGTCTTTCTCATACTGGAGAGCTCTGGGAGCTCAGGTAGGAGCTCTGGGCTCCATCCCCTTAAGCCCTGAGTCAAGAATAGTGGTGTCTTATATGTTCCTGGTGCAGGAAGGACACCTCTGATTTCCACTGCCATTTTCCTTCTCCTTTGTGGATGCAGCAGCTGGTACATCCCTTGAAGCAAAAGAGGCTCCCCGTGACACAAAGCAGGCACTGGATCTGGACAAGACCACTTACCTGTTTGAAATAGTTTGGTCAGCCTATGCTGTTGTTGTTCAAGAAATGTTTCATGTGGGATGTGCACATTCTCATTTGCACAGTATAACCTAAATATAGGGGTGCTTGTAGGCAGCCCAAGAGCCACTTCCAACCCATTGATGAGTCCATCTGTACCCTGAGCAGTTTCTCTTTTTTAATAAAATGTTTTTAAATTATGTATTTATCTGACCATATAATTCAGTACCCAGCTGTTAAGAAGCTGGACAAACCTGACTTGTAATGTTGGTTTCTCTGGTCTCTCTGAGGGCAGAGATAAGTGTTACAGAAATATATCTGTTCCAACGCTTTCTTAGTTTTCTATGGTCCATATAGAGACAGTTGAAAGGTTTTACTATCCGATGTCTTTTGAGCATGGACTTCTCCTGCATAGGATAATCAAGACTGAGGAGAATAAGGCCTGCTGGATGTCTCCTTATGGATAAGAAAGACATAGCAATTCTAGTGCTACCAGAGATGACGAAAGCATGTGAGAAAGAATCAGATCAAAGGCAACACCATCAGACACCAAAAGCAAATAACGTCATCTGCAGGGACTAATCTGGGGGTTTTTTTTGTAATAGGTGTATTAAATGGTTTCGCCTCTTCTATTTCCTCAGCTAAAATGTTTTCAGGCTTTTCCTTTGAAGATAATTTTCTTCACAGTGTTGGAGAATGTAGAAATCAACATGTTGGCCTCATTTGATTGCCAGCGCGCTAAACATCAGACCTCTGGCATTAATGGAACGTGCCAATTTAATTGGAAAGATCTAATTTTTACATTTCCTGGATCTGTGTAATGTGATTTTAAATATAAATGAGAGTCTCACCCAAGGGGATGATCCAGATTGATTCATTTAAATTAACATCAGTGTCTGAGTGGATGCTCTTGTGTCAGTTTCTAAGTGATTTTTAAGGTGGCTAGATTGGGAAGCAGACAGATAGATGAATGAGCAGGTTAGCAGGTGAGACATGAGCATAGCGCAGAAGTCATGGTTACCTGAACAGAATAGAGCACAAAAGGAGCGAGCAGCTGGATGCAGGGATGCCAATTAAACCACAGTGGGCAGTGGTGTTTTTAGATCCATCCCTCTTCCCTTGATCAGCCCACAAAAATATAGATGTTCCTGGGGCCTGAGATAGGTCCCTGTCCCTCTCCTGAGATTTCAGCTATGGGAACAGCTAAGAGCTCCCTCACTTGACACATGCTCTGCTTTCTGGGAGAAGACCTCGCTCTTGAGGCAGCCAAGGCGTTACAGAGCCATACAGCTGTTGATGTCCTGAAGGCCGTGCTGAGGATGCTCTGGGTAATGGGAGTCCAGTAATGGCAGAGCAGCTAGTCAGAGGCAAGGCAAAGTAATGCCAGTGGCAAAGTGCATGGAAGCTGATGAGGCAGTGATGAAATCTAATTCACACTGTCTGCTTATTGAGTGTACAAGTTGTATGAAGTGAGGGTGTGCAGCAGCATTGTCCAGCTTTAAAGGATGTAGGTTATCCAGGCTGTAAAATCCTTCATTTTCCTTTGAATGGCTTCCATACAACAGCCATAAACATGCCTCTTTCCCCACTGCTCCGTTTATTGCTGCCAGGCTCAGGGCTGCTGTTATCCCACTGCTTATTGTTACTGGTCTCAGCAACTGTGAAACAAGGACAAAACACCCGGTTCATTGGATCAGGCATCTGGGAAAGGATTTTCTATTCCCTTCAATATTACCGTCTTTCCCCTCTCTTTATATATAATCTATTGCAGCCTTGCAGCAGCAAAGTTACCCGATCCAGGCTTTTTCCCATCTCTGGCAGGAATTTCTTGATCCTTTGGGATCCTTGGGTACTTATGAGAGTCAGGACTTGTACAAGCCTTGCTGTTGTTGGGGAAGTCGTATGTACAAGGTATTCAGGTTTATTACCATAAGGTGAGTTGTGAATGCTGGGCTATGCCTGCCCTTTCATTATTACAGAGCTTCCTACAAGAACTGGCCTCTATGATTTTTGTATTGTACTGTTGTTCATGAACACCAATTATGCATGGGTTAGTTTATTATTCCTGGGTCACTCATGGACACTCGCACAGACAAGCCAGATATCAGTTTGGATCATACTTTCTGTTGTAAAAGCATGCATGCCTGTATGTAAACCTACACCAACAAGATGTGCATTCATACACTAAATTCAGCTTTTTCTTTGCTTGTATTACTTGAGGCAGAATATGTCTCATGTTAACCTCAGAGATGAGTTGTAGGAAGATGAGTGCAAACCAGTGAACTGGGTGGTTAACTGGTAGTTTAAAGGTCTGGATTATGTTCTCTGTTTTCATTTTGACCTGCTGCTTGACCCTGGGACCTCTTTGTTCATCTTGTCTATTCAGATTGATGGGTTTCACTCACAGTCTGCGCTGGAGGTAAGTACTCACGCAAGTCAAGGGAATCAGGGTTTCAGGGTATGTACACATTGCAGTGTTAAACTGTGCTCCTGCCTGTGCATTTGTCTAAACCCACTACTGTGTCTGCACAAAAATCTTGCTTGTGTGGCTTGGATTAAGTGATAAAGCTCAAACTATTCCCAACTGCTAATCAGTGGATTCCCGAGAACGCCTTTTGTTATGTATTCTTGGGTTGACAAGAACCCCATTGACTAAAATCATTTATATCCCAGAGCTCTTCCACACCACTGCCACCAGCCCAGCCCCACAGGGGAACACAGTAGCTGCTGGCTGCAGCCAAGCCGGAGCCAGGTAAGCACAGCAGGGACCAAAATTATTTGTAAGGTACAGAGCAATTTCCCATTTCCCTGCAAGCCTCACAACCTTTGTCAGTGTCAGGCCTTATTGGCCAGTGTACCTGACTCATGTACCAAAGTGAAGAGTCTTAGTGTGACTGGCTCCAGGAGTTTCTAAGATGTCTCCCTTTCTCCTGCCCTCGCACTCGCAGGAATAGTGGAGGTGCTGTGCCAGGGCAGGAAGCCTGCAGCATCCTTCCAAAACCCACCCATCAGACTGGGACCCACCCCACAGGGATTCTTTTCCTAATTTGTAGCCCATGTGTGTTATCTAATACGCATTGCTTCAACCATTAGCAAAGAAATCTACTGATTCAGGTAGATAAAAAGGCCTTTTATCTCTCAAACTTTGGGATAGCTGAGTGTTGTGGAAGTTAAGCCTTCCACACCCTGTCTAATCCATGACTGGTGCTGGTTTGAGTCTCTTTTCTTGGCAAGGCAGGACAGGAGTTGCTGTTCTTCCGTAAATTTCTTAATGCTTCAATAATATTTAAGAGATTAAGACACGTCCCTTTCACTACTATGTGGTACTACACTATTTTTTCAATAATTATTGCTGGCAAATATCACGTATTTCATGTCTGAAAATTAACATTTTTGCTGCCCCTAATTTCTCAGCTAGTGTGTGCAGTTACTCACTCTGCCTGCTCCAGAGCTGTGATCATTGATGACAATTGTGCTGATGAGTTGAGATGTAGGAAGACCCACCTGAATCCCTTTATCTGTCCACAAACATTGCTGTTTCCTGACACCATTAAGTAGGGGCCTCAATAATTCAAGATACGAATCTGACCAGTGATGTGTTCTGTCCATGAAACAAACATCTGTTATTCACCATAGTAAATGAATCACTCTTTTCAAAGTAATTTGCCCGTTGGATTATAATTTAACCCTCATCTGGAATGTGAACCAGCAACCTGAACAATGACCGGACAGTTAAGGAAATTAAGTGTTGTTTCCTCATTCCTCCTAAGTGGTTGTGCAGAAAGTTCAACCTATGCACTCCTAAACCCCTCCCCCTTTCCTGCTCCCAGCCAGAGTTTGTGTGGTACTACTAACACCATTAAAATTACAGCATCCGAGAAGGACTGCTTTTACAGAAAAGGGTGGAAAGCCAAAATCCTTTACCTTAGAGGTAACTGGCTCCTGAATGGCAGAGCATGGCAAATTGCACACTGATCGGCCTGCTCAGTTTTTCCAAGAAAAAAAACATATCTATTGAACTGTCCATGAGGTGCCTTGCATTTTGTGGGTGCTTGGAGTAACTAATGGTTAAAAACAAAGTCTGGACACTCAGATCATACTAGCTGTAATTCTCTTGACATCAGTAGGATTAGGACTGAGGTTTCTATTTCTTGTCTTTTTCTAGGTCACAGAGTCTTTTCTGGCTGCAATAATTAAGCCTCAGATCAGTTCTCTGAACTGTTTTTCATCACACTTACCTACTGAGTCCGAGACTTTTGTTAAACTAATTTTCAAGATACTGAGAACTCATTACATTTCTTTATTGTCTCTGCTGCAAATCCACATTATCTCCTGGGAGACTGGCTGGCTGTAAGTGACCCAAAGGCCACAAAGTCAATGCTACATGTAGGCGTATGACTCAGAAGTCCTCTCTCTATGACAGTTCTTATAGTCTTAAAATATTGCTTACTCAGCAATGTGTTTTTCAAACACATGTGATCCAGATTTCTTTAAAGAGATATGTGATGACTTTTTTTTTTTAAGTGTTAGCCTACTCCCATGCCTTGAGAACCCTTTTCATTCTGCTTTGTAGGTCAGATCAATTCCAATACCCAGACAACTTGGTCATGGGAAGAATATCACTCGTTAACCTCAAACTAGACCTAACTCATGAGATTTTTAGTTACAGTTATGTCAATGAAAACTAAATTAGAATCAGGTGATGGTACAAACACCTGGCAGAGGGAGTCACATGGGATGACATTCACCTGAGGTAGACACTCATATCTGAACGAGGTACTAAGTGCCCCTGATAATTAATGGAGAGAAAAAAGATAGGGCTAGGGCATGGTTCATTTCATTCCTAAGTTGCTGGTGAAAAGGTAGCAGATAAATCTCACTATGAAAGTATCTATTCCCATTAGCTATAAAGTGAGCTTAGCATGACTATCTCAAATAGAGATTAACATCATAAACATCTAAAGTCGATGAGATAAGCTCCCCCAGAGGATGAGATCCCACACAAAAGGTGAGTACAAATGTGGAGGTCATCCTGTGAAGTGAACTCTGTAGTGCCAGAGCTCACAGTCAGAAAAAGAAATTATTTTTTCAGGGTGCTGGAGAAGTTGCCACTTGCAGGATCCACAGTCAGAATCTCTAGTGCCTGCAGTAAGTTTGCACCTAAAATGACAATGATGACATTTGCAAGATCCTTGCCAGAAAAGCAAGGTATGGCATAGCCTGAAGGGACTCTGGTTATCCACCAAGTTGGTTATTTGAACAAGAACAAAGGTCAGCAAGATAAGACCATGCAGGAGCCTTGGACTTGCAAGGACTAAAAAAGCCCTTTAGTCAGTCAAACCAGGGCATGTTTATGAGACTGATACACCCAGCCTGTTAATGCCTCCATGTCAGAGGTGCAGGCAGCAGAGCCCTGTGAGCACTTGTACCTGTGAGAATGTGGTGTTCCCTGTAGCAGGGACAGTTTTTGCTTCCTGTCCACGCTATGAGTTAGTCTTATTCCAAGGGCATTGGGACAGTCTGAATGGGATTTGAGGTTTCCATTGATTCTTGTGCTCCAGGCTGCCATTTCCATCTCTCTATCCCCTCCATATCCCAGGGTTCGATCTCTGCTCCATACAGTCATTTCTGTGTCCCAGAAGGAACAGATGAATAGCAAATAATTAATCTAAAATGAAGCTCCTGGACTTTCTACCTGGAGAACAGAAACCCCCCTATCAGTAGTCACAACAGCCCTGCAGACAGCAACGGCTGTAACACTTGTGAGGCTGGATAAGTGCTAGTGCAGATAACTTGTGCTGACCACTTTCATGCCACAACTACACTGCCAGCATCCAAGCTAATATCTGCCTGCACCCATGTTAACAAGTCTGAAGTTGGTTCAAGCACTGCTACATGAGTTTCAGTGATGACAGCTCAGGCATGTGCAGGGGTTGCTGCCCATAAATTTGCAGATGCTGTAAGCACAGCCATGGCCTGGCAAAACAGCAGCAGGGGAAATCAAGGACTGAATTTGGTGAAGGACAAGCAAAGCTCTACTGGTGAAGCACAAGTCTGCTGTTAAAACTGCATCGGCACAAGAGACTTCTGCTGGCGTGGCCATCTGGTTCAAGGACCACTGCTCTCCCAGCTCTGCCACGCTAGGCAGAGGTGTAGGGCTGAGATCTGGCTGTTAACTGTAGTGGTTCAGTAACCTAAATAATCTTGCTAATATCTTTATTACCAGTGTGAGCTGAGCTCCTCTGATATTCCAGAGAAATCCAGCTACTTTAGCAGGCCTTTTATATACCCCCATAAGGACAAGAGTAGTTAATAGGCCAGAAAAGGTCTAAGCCAATCGTTCCCAAATGTCAGACCTGTGGGCGATGCTGTGAAAGTGAGACCTGTTACAAGGTCTACCACCAAGCAGAGAAGTGTCTGCTGCAGCTGTTCTCGTGGAGAGGGACAGGCACACTACTGACTTGCAAGCCAGCTGCAGACCATGCACTGGGGTCCCAATCAGCAGTTTCAGATGCCATTTCGGGACACCAACATAACATTTGCTGTCCTGGAGTTCTGACCCCTCACTCTGATTTTAGCTCATTTCTGTAAGTCATAATTAAGAAAAAAAGAGGGGGAAAAAAGCAGCAGATCAAAACCCCTGTGTATTCCTTAAGAACCATTACTTTAGTGAGAGTCTGTTAATGCTATGAGAGACTTCCTGAGCACTAGAGAGATTTGTCTGTTAACAAGAACTTTATGAAATGTTCATTATTACCACCTACCTACCAGGGGAGCTAACAATTTCACACCCTTTTTATTTTTGGCTGCACATTATACCCTCTTAGCAACATTAAAAATAAAAAAAAACCTGCAGGAAGAACAGAATCACACATAATTTGAACAATTAGAAGTGACAAGCTGTTTTTCTCATCTAGTAAAATATGCCTATTTGGCATACTTTGCTGTCTAGCAGAGCTTTTATTCACACCACTCCAGTCTCTAAGGAAGACAAGCTATTATTATTGTTATTATTATTATTATTACTATTATTATTATTATTATTCCATTGAAGAAATGGACGTCTGTGCTTTCAACAAGATTAATCTATTGAACCCACCAGAGTTATTTTATAGACCCTGAATTTATTGTTAGGAAGCAGACCTGGGAAACGGAAGACACAAGGCCAAGCCAAGTGAGTCCTTGTGAAAGGCCTCCCTCCTTGGACAACAGAGTTAGCCAGACAAAAAAAATCAGCCCTCCTGCATGTAGCATTTCCTATTTATAAACTGGGCCTTGTAACAACATTTGGTCCTCCACTTAATAAACCTTTAAGGGGTCTGAGAAGGTAGTGCACGCCATGTCAGTGCTGCATAGCCGTTCTCTAGACAAAGCAGGGGACCTGAGTTGAGGATGTTTTGCAGTCATCTTTATACCAGCCAGACATGTTTTCTTTCCATCTATGAACAGTCAAGATCAGGTTCCTTGCTGAGCAACTAATGTGACCTACCAGGCAAGCTGAAAAGACCCACAAAGGGTTTGCAAAGACCCAGATACCTGAGGCTGCTTAAAGCCTAACTCCTATGACCTTTCTCCCTGGAAACCTACCATAAGGCATAGCCTTAAGCTTCTATATCACTTTTAGGAAGCAGTCACCCATGTATCTTTTTTAAAGGTACATATGTGTCTAAAAAGGCAGGTAAGTGGTTAGTGGATATTTCAGAAGTACTTTAATATCTAACTTGTATTAAATCAAACAACAGTCAGGAGACTTAATGCTTTGAAAAATCCTAGAAAGCAGACTTCTGTAGCTGAATACACAAATATCCTTGGCCTCTGTTAACCTGTAACTGCCCATTTTATTGGGGATGATGGCAACATTTTCTAGGTATTTCAGGAGGTGAAAAATGCTGTCTATTTGCTACCACATATCCCATTCTTTTCTGCTTGATCCAATTTTTTTTTCTTCATCTATTTTCTAGAAGCAAATCAAACATGCTTTCATTGTGCACTCTATTAGCATAAAAGCAATATCTAATTCTTAAAAATGTCGTGTTGTCTTCCTGTCCCCTTCTGTCCCTTGAGGCTAAGTAATCTCTTGTGAAAAATCTGACCCTATTATGACAGAACTGTAAGCTCAGAAGAAACCAATATGCGTCCGCTTGCTGCTGTGCCAAACAAATCTGGATAAAGCACATTGAAAAGATAGGACTGATCCATTTCCGTGGTCCCAAAGGCAGAAAGCTTAGTGCATTGCTGTGCTTCCTTGCATAAACTGCAGTGACTACGGAACAGGGGATCTGCCTGGTACCCAGAGCTTCTCCCTCTCTACAAATCATTATTCTTATTCATCTTAATTCTTCACAGAGGAAATCTTTGTTTGGTAGCCCAACAAGTAATCCTGTTAGTACTTTGATTCTGTAATGTAGTATAGCTGAACCCATGAAACACTGAACATTCACTGGGGGCAATGGGAACTGATAGTCCTGATTACTTTGTGGACAAGTCATTCCAACAATTATAATTTGTCCCCTCAGCATCAAGTCTTTTGTTTGTCTGTTTTGTTTTGTTTTTAGACAGAGAATTCCAGTCTTTTTAGCTATGAAAAAGTGTATTGAAATGAAGGTGAATTTGAAGTGAGGCGTTTGATTCTGTATGTGATTTGGAAGGGGAACTGCAGGCTTTGCTTCTGGAAGGAACTGGCTGCAGGAATGGGGAAACGAAGGAGGTTACTTGATGCAGTTGGGGAATGGCAGAGATTTGGAAAGTAATGCTTTGTAAAGCAGTGAGATTATCAGTCTAGTCACTGAATGTGTGTAGAAAGCAACCCTATGTTGGACAGCCACCCTGTGACTAGGTGTACCTGCCTCCAGCAAGTAACATATGTTAACAGGAACAATCAAGGCAGTCTGCCTCAGGAACACCCTTTTGGACAATAGCAGCCTCCCTGCCCTCTCTTCACTTGAAGCAAGTAATAATTTACAGCTATACCAACAACAGTCACTGCAACCCTCAGGCACCTGGATTACAACTCCAACTAATGCACAAAGGACTGAGCAAAAGCTACACCCATTCTCTACTATATAAATTCTACAAATGGCTTAAACTGGTGACAGACCCTACAAATTCCCCTGTGTCATCTTTCTAATCTGGGTAGCCTGCACAGGGCTGTGAGTTCAGTGTCTATTGCTTGTGTAGTTGCAAATGACTTATGATTTTGTGGGATAAACATTGAAACCCATGGCACAAATTCTCTTAAGTCCAGTCTCCATTGAATCATAAGAGCTTGTGCTGGTGGAGCTTGTGCTTACCACCTGATTCCTATTGCAGCACAGTCAGGGCTGCACTGAGAAACCTGCTTGTCACTTACAGAGCGGGGCCATCTGCCCTGAGCCGTTAATTTGGGTCTCAAGGAGGCAGGAGGGTGCCAAATTCACAAACCTGGAAAAGCTCACTCTACAGCTGTGTTATGAAACATCTGTGTTTTCTTTTTGTGTTGAGCTACAGTCTGGGGAATGAATTAAGAGTTGTTGGGTTTGTTTGTTTTTCCCCCGTATAATGATTATTTTTATGAACTGTATTTAAAAAATGGGAAATATTTGCCATTATGTGAGGAATAATCTGACCAATAACAGCCCAGCAAGAGACCATCTGTTTGGGTCCATAGCTCTCTTTTTCTGCAAACATACACAGCCTTCTGCTTTCTTTTTTCTCATGAAACTTTTTTATTTAAATTATGCCAGAAACAGTCCAGATTTTCAAAGTGAGAATTTATTACAGAACTTGGACACCCAAACCTCCCCTGGAGAAATTATTGCTAGCTCAGAACAATCCCTAACAGAGCAGGAGACCTGGTAAAGGGGGACCCAGAAAAGACTGAAGATCTCATTTCCTTCTTTTCATCGGTCCTCGCTGTCAAACTCTGCCTTCAGCCTCCCAGAGCTGCGTGCCTTGTGGCAGAGTTTGAAGGAGAAAAATATTGCTAACGGTAAGGGAAGATTAAGTCAGAGATTGCATAAACAAATGCATCAGCATAAGCATGTGGACGTGTACAAGTCCTTGGGATGGGATGGCATGGATCCAGGGGTTAGGAGGGAGCTGCCTGGTGTCATTGCAAGGCCACGGTCTATCATATTTGAAAGATTATGGTAACCGGCTAAGGTCTCCAATGTCAAGAAGAAAGGCAAATGTCACACCCACCTCCAAGAAAGGCAAGAAGGAGGATCTTAGCAAGAACTTTTGCGCAGGACAATTACCTCGATTTGGTATTCATGAGGCTGCATTGGAGAACTGTGTCCACCTCATAGGAGGGCGTCTAGCAGAGGACCACAGGGATGACTGGGGGCACATGACGTGGGAGGAGACACTGAGACAACAAGGTTTGTTTAGCCTCAAAATGAGAAAGGGAATAGGAAAGCTAATTTTTATCTTCCTCTGCCTAGAAGGGGGGCTACAGAGGAGACAGAGCTGGATTCTTCTCAGACATACACAAGGAAAGGTACAAAAGGCAACATATGCAGTTTGCCATAAGGCAAACTCTGAATATAAGAAAATTCCATCCTAAAAGCAGCTATGCACTGGAACAGGTGCCCAGAGAGGCTGTGGGGTCTCAGTCCTGGGAGATTTCTCAAAACTCAGCTGGTCAAGGCCTTGAGCAACCTCACCTAGCTTTGAAGTTAGCACAGCCATAAGCAGGTATTCTGGTCAGATGGCCTCAGGGATGCCTTCCATCCTGATTTAGTCTGTGGTTCTGTGACTCTTACGTGTTGGAGCTGGAGAGTCTTTCATGAGGTCTCTTTCCTGTGTGCATTCCCAAAGAATAGAAGAGAGCAAGACAGTCAGGAAAGTATACATAACTGTTAAGTCAAAAAATAATTCCCTTACCCCATTAGAGCAAACAAGGAAAGTAAAATACTTACTTAAATGGACCCGATTATTCTGTTCTTAGCTTAGTGTTGTTCGGAGGGTTATGATTCCAGGTAAAGAACATGGGTAATATCACTTACTATAAAAATGAGAGTGTTTTGCAAGACACCTTCTGGCTTTTTAGCAGTAGGCTAAATTTATTTGCAATGACTGGAATTTCTTCCAGTGTGTCTGAATGCTTTCAAATGTAAGGAAGTCTGAAGAGATGCTGCTGATGGCTCACTGAGGAGATCGTGACTTCTGGTGTGTGGAATGCAGTATCATCTGACACATCTGTGTGCTGGCCTTCTGCTGGGATCTTCTTTTCCTGCAATCCCAACATTGCATTGCATCATCAGTCAAAGCTGTTCTCTTTTAACTCTTAAATTTAACAAGTGCCTAAAACTCCAGATCCACATAAAAGATGCTAACCTCTAAAGATTCATCTGACATCATCTTTTGATGCTGGAGCTCATTCATCTTAGGATCTTTCCACCACGAAAGTGAATATGCTGGGGAGAATAAAATTGACATGATAGACAAATACTTATTGATTAAAAACACTGCTCCTTAACACGTCATCAGTTTGGTATGGACATTTACCAGCATGCATAATCTTACTAATATAGTGAGGCTGATACCAGTCTATAGCAAAGACTTATGGAAAAACCATCTGGTTGCACACTTCTTTTACTTTCACGCAGCACACAGTAATTTCACCACTTTCAATTCCACTTTCAAATTTCCGTTCTACAGGATTATGTAGGAACATCTTGTATGCATTCTCCACCCACACAAACACATGTATACTCATGCGCAGGGTAAAATAGTCCATTAATGGTTGTTATTAATTTGCTGTTGGGTCTCATAGTTACAGTTGCAGTTTTCCAGGTAAGATGACCATCCTAGTTAACGCAGTGGCAGCATAACTGTTGCCACACAGGTATTCCCTCAGCAGACATTTGCACCAGTGCTAGTGCAAAGGTGAGAAGTTACCTCTCTAGAAACAGCCCGAGTACCTGAAGGTAAAATTAACTATCTACTTTCTTCTGAATGTGAACTGGGACCAAACTCCTTCATGTGTCTCAGTGAGTTTTGCCTGAGTTTCAGCTCACCTTCCAGGCTTGGAGGAAATGGGGAACTAAACAAGCAATAGGCATATTCCCAAGGGTTTTGAGTACTCCGTGTCACTCTCAGGTGGTGCTCTGCAAAGCACAGTAACAGCCAAAGCACAATAACAGCCTTCTGACAGAGCAGGTCTGTGTGATGTCCCAGGCCAGGTCTGTCTTCTGCACCTTCTGCAAAGCAGTGCCATACACTGAGTCCTTGCAGCAGCCAGCTCCCCTCAGTTCCTCAGTGGTGTCTGAACACCGTCCTGCTTGCAAGGCAGCTCCACACTTCCCAGCTCCACACTTCCTCCTGTTGGCCAAATCCAAATTCAGTCCTCACTGAGCAGCCTGAGCTCCCATGTCTTCTCATGAAAAAAATCTCCCAAAATATTATAATTCTTTTCTGTCATGTAAAGAGCCACTCCTATGCATCTCCCTTGAGAGCCTTACACACACCCTAACTCATGCTTCGATTCATCCTGCTTACATAGCATGCCTGATGATACGATGCTCTGTACTCCACTTCATATTAATACCCAGGCTTTGAGTCCAGAAAAGCCCCTTTAGCAGCCTCATGGACTACTAATGATTCACCTCTCTAATAAAAGGTTAATTCCATTTTTCCTTGTTCATCTTATCTCTTGGCCGAGAAACAAGCTACAAACTTTTTTTTTGTGTACAAAGCTGCCAAACCTCAGACGTCTTACATAAGAGCAGCTGCTTAGGACTTTGTCCTTAGCTGGCTGGCAGTGCAATGCTAGAGCAGAGCCCAGTTTCCTCCCCTCCTGGCTGCAGCACAGCTTAGATTGCACAGACCCTTGAACCTGCAAGTTCCCACATGGCAGTGAGATCTCTGCTTTGGCTCCAATGGTGTCATCAAAATTTTACTGACATCACTGCCATGCACCTAATTTGGGGATGCCCTGCAGCCCTGAAAAGAAAGCTGTTCAAGGGGGATACTTGCATATGGGTACATCTGCCAAAAGGACAGTTCCATCAGTTTTAAGGCAGAGGCTCCCTTCTGTAATTAACTTCATGCTACAAGAGCTTTCAAAGTCCTTAGCATCTCTGATGGTCACCTTGCCTTGACAGTACATGTTCTGTAGCTTAAGAGTTCCCATTCTTTGCAAGCTTTTTTTTTTCCTCTGATTTATAGAAAATATCATGTCTTACTACTTCTTCTTCCTCTTCCCCCACATACTTTTAATGCTTCACACTACTTCTTGGCATTTATCAATATCAAACTCTTATCAGCCTGTGCATAAAAAGGTAACAGCTTCATTACTCATGAGTGTAAGTCCCACCCGTGCTAACGTTCCAGCTGACAGCCTGTGTGCATTGCACATGAATGGTGTCTCCAGCTTTGCACTTCTTTCTCATCCAAAGGACTGACTGATTCTCTCTTCTACACTACTGTACAGAGTTTAATAAAAAAAAGGTAGGACATCAGCTTACAGAGTCAAAGACACAGATGTGGAAAGCAATATTAAAGCCAAACATGATACGTTTTAAGAAGCCGAAGCAACAATACATGTGGCAATTTCTTGTGTTCAATGGCATTCACACTCTGGGGTTCTTTCCAGATTGAACATTTGTTATTTGATTACTGTAGGAGTTGTCTATGCAAAAATATACCGCTATTTCCTTATCAGTGTACTTACACAACTGCAGTAACTCTGCTAGTGTTTTGTGTGGGTGTTCCTGTCCTGTAACATGGCCATATGGAAAGGGAGCTACGCTGGACAGTATGTGCCTGTATTCCTTGCATAAACCTGTGCACCCCTGAGCTCACAGTGAGCTTTCGTATCCTGAAAGAAGTAAAAGCATCAGGTCTTATGCATCATCCTTCTAAACTCTACCCTATTTTTTAATCATTATTTTCAGTCCTTGATACCGCTGTGGATACTCTTTGTAACAGTCTCTTCTCAAGCACTAATTCTGCACTCTATCACTGGCAGCACGTTTCCTAATCAGGCAGAGTCCACAGGCTTGGAAGGATGCAAACATAATATGCAAAACTCATCTCTCAGGATTGGAGTGCTAGTAAGAGATGGGTCCTTTGAGCACTTCCACCCTAAGATATATTCCTTATGAGGCACCATGCTGTAGAAAGCCAGGAAACCCTTAAGCATTAAATAGGGATGAAGCCAGTGGCATAGAATTAAGCTCAATGAAAATTAAAAATAAAAATTATATTAAAGGAGGAAGAAAAAGAGGAAATGGTAGTCATCAAGGTGTGAGATGACAATAGCCTAGTAGAGAACTTCAGCTGTATAAGTGGTGATATTTGTGAGAAGCTGCAAGATGTAGACTCAGCCAGCCTGAGGAGAGAGACAACCACATAGAATATGATGTCCAGATTACAGGTCTATATGAGAAATAGGTATCATAAGAAATTAAGGCAAAAGATCCAATATATTAGTTAAGATTAAATAAGGTTAAAATGGCAGCTAGACATCACAAGCAGAAGGTCAGTTGGAAAAAAAAAAAGATAAATCAGCAGGGACACAGTAACTTTTCCAGTCCTCTGTGCTAAGGTGGTTGCTTCCAGACAGGCAATGCATGCCTGGAGCAGCTTCGCACAGCAGTGTGACAATGACTTTTCTCACTGGGGTAAATCTGTGTGTGTTTCAGAACTAAATAAAAAGGAGCGATCAGTGGGGGTTGTTTAAATGCTGATGCTTCTGTGAATAGATCTGCCTTTTGCTTCCCACTCAAAAAATAAAAAAAAGCCCAGCCAATGCTGGGGGGACAGTTCTGCATTGCTGCATCAAGGATTCCTACAAATTGTGAATGGCTTCTTCTGAATCTAATCCAATGTTTGCAGATGATGTACTCTATGCCAACTTGTCTGCAATACCAGTGGTGCCGAATGCATTTGTGCTAGCTCACCCTTCAGCCTGAGAAAATAGAAATCCAGCTATTGAATAAAGATCACTTTAAGTGGTTTGCTCTTCTCTTATGTCTAATGGTGGAAAGGAGTTGTTCAGCTGTAGCAGGGTGCAGGTGCATACTCTCTCCACAGGCATAGTCCTGTCTGGTGTGCAAGTTCCTGGTCAAGCGATATAGATTTGCAAAGATAACTGCAGTTTACTCACCCTTTTCCCCTGCTCTCCACATGTGTTTTACCATACTTCATAAGCCATTGTCAAGTGAGAACTGGCACCTGCTACATGCCTATATATCCTGTGACTGTCCTAAGTGGCAGAGAAGGGGCACATTGTAGCATCTGTTGTGAAGATCGGTTGTCAGAGTTTTCCTCCTATCATAGAACTCCACAGCCATATTTGCTGGCTGTTGAATTGAAGTCTGTTTGGAAGGTAAGGGACTTTGATGATGTTGTCTAAGCTTTGCCTCTGAATACTGTTTGTGCCCCCTTCCATTGAGGGTGTTAAACATTATGGTATAAGTTGACGTGTTTGTCCTGATACACTTTGGGCCTACCATCAAACTCAGGCCATTACTCCTCCTCTTTTTGTGAAAGCCCCTGTAAACTTTGCTTCTGGCAATATCTCAGAATGACTGCATAGTTGTTTTAGTCAATTCCCACTACTCTGCTCCCCTTTACAGCACACTGCTTGTTTGCATTTGAGAGGCAGACTTTGATTTTCACTGCCTCATGTGTCAATGTGCAAGTCCAAAGGGACCTTTTTATAATTATAATACCAACTCTCAGCAAAATCAAAGGCACTTTCATTACTGGTATGAAGCATCCATTTTCTTTTGCCCCCAATGAATGGATGCCTTATTGCAGAATGATGTTACAATAGAGGCTGACAATCAGCAGTTACAGAGTAAAGCCACATCGCAAGAAAACTCTGTCATGAGGCTCCCTTTAATAGGCAGCCAGCAGAATTTGGCTCCCACTTACACTGAATTCTCTCATCAACAAATTTGGCATCAAAGGAAATGCAGACTACATCTAGATTTTCTGAGCTTGCCTGAACCTCACTGATCTGGTGGCCTCTGCCCTCATAGCAGCTCTTGCTATGAGCTGAAAACGTGTTATTGTTCTAATTTGATACAGGAAAAGGAGGTTCTCAAGAAAATGCCTACCCAAGATGACACAGCAGTGCAGTGATTGAAATCACTCAGCTTAAATTTTAGGCACTAGGCTTGGCTCACAGTAGATACCTGTTTCTATTCAACATGTATTCAACATGTTCATGAATACATATTCAATATGTATTCAACAACAGGTGCCAGAGGATCTTGCTCCTGCACCATTGTGCATGAGCACACCCCTGCTCCGGTTTCACCCATGCTTCTGGGTTTCTTTCCCATGAACACAGGGACAACAGGAAGAGAAAGACAGAGGAGAGAACCTGGTGCATGCTCAAGCTTTACTCTGTTAAGGAAGGTCCTTGGACATAGGTAGGACATATCCCAGCCCCGGGAATATGGACATGTTTTCCAGAAGCACAGAAGTAGATTAAGGCACTCTGAGATATTATGACTACCCTAAGCCGGTGCTGTTGCTTCTTCCCTCTACTGCTTTATCCTGCCCCTGACAAGGGTGCACCAGTTGTGCTGATAGAGCTGCTTGTCTGGGCGCTGTGTGAACCAGACTGGAAGACTCCATCTGAAAAATAATTTCCTTGTTATTTTTTTTCCCTGGAGTGGTTGCGCAAGGCTGTTTATAGCACAGCTGTACAACTGAAGGATAGCGTGCCACTGGATGGGGTGTAAATGAAAGAAGGCATCTCTGGGGAGGGGTCTGTAAGGAGAAGACACTTTAAACCAGAAGAGCTGTGAAACTCTTTGTAATGTAAAACCACAGCCGAAGTCAGTTAGCTCATCTTCTTGGGCTTTCTCTATGGTCACTAGGGAGAGATAAGCTCTTTCAGAGTGATGAAGAGCAGGAGTCCTTATCTCTCTTCATTGATTATAGACGGACCCCAGAGGGTGAAGTGCTTAATGTTACATGATACAAATACCCCCAAAGCAAGCAGTGAAGCCAAACCTCCACCATCTCAGGCATTTGTCCTCATGCTGTCTTCATATTAAGGAAATAACTTTCATTCTTGTGCCAAGAGCCTGCCAAAATAGCAGAACCATGCTCCTGAGTGTAAAACTATTTTGTAATTCTGATTAGCCAACAAACAGGGATCTGAATCCTAACAACAATGACCAGCCCTGACAGTCCTCATCTCCAGGGGTTTTTATTTTCAGAAATTATACAATGTTTAACATAGGGGCCTATCCCCGTACCTACCTACTGCAGGCAATCTTTTAAAGTCTGCCTTGACTTCTTTTTATTCCCTTTCTTTCTGTAAGCTCCGCTTAACCTGAGACACATTTATCTCCAAGGTGCTACAAGCAATAGGTCGCTTACTCAGCCCCCACTCTGCCCTGAATTGTACCGCAAAATGATTCTTCATTAATTTAGGTGGAGCCAGGGCTAAAAAGGACGGGAAATTCTGCACCTTACAACTAGCTGAGCTGGAACAAGGAGGCTGCAGTTCCCTGTTTCCCTGTCCATCAGTACCAGTTTCTGTGCTCTGCAAGATCATGTGGCAGTGCACATTTGATATGGACGAGTCATGAGGTCAGGATGCTATTTTGAGCAGATTAGTCGCAGAAGAGTTGCAGATCTTACCTGCTTAGCTACTCCTTCAAAACACTGTGAACATCTTTGAACCAAGTATTGGTTCAGCACCTCGCATCCTGAGACCACAATGATTTTGGTCCATGACTATCTACGCTGAAAGTAGAATTAGCATCCCAGGGAAGCCCAGCCTGAGAAACGTCTGCCAGTGAAGCACACATGCTGTATTTTCTCTTGTGAGGATGGGATTTATACTCACAGACACTCCGGTCCAGCCATATCAGAATTTGCAGTGTTTATTTATATAAGCTGGAAAAGGACCACCCAGTTACTGCGACCACACAGTTGTCAGCAGCCATCAACCAAGCAAAACAATTTTGCTTGTTAATTGACCACTGAATAGCACACTGTGACTTTCTGTCTTGCTTTGCCTTGCCTGTTCTCCCTGTGAATTACAGACCAAGAAATCTACCATACCGTAGGTCTATTTTTTGGCATTTTTCAGCTGACAAGCATGCAATTCCGTTCACACAGGCTGCACCAAACATGGTTATAGAACAAATCAGATTGCGGATTTATTTTAGTTAAGTTCCCAAACTTCTACAGATGTAGGTTATACAATGGCTGCACTAAGATACAAGTACCTGGTTAAAATGTACTACTTAAAAGTATTTAATGCAAGATCAATCTATGTCCTAGCCAATTA
Source organism: Phalacrocorax carbo (assembly GCF_963921805.1). Classification (NCBI taxonomy): domain Eukaryota; kingdom Metazoa; phylum Chordata; class Aves; order Suliformes; family Phalacrocoracidae; genus Phalacrocorax; species Phalacrocorax carbo. The sequence continues at coordinate 17,059,443 of NC_087515.1, read as the reverse complement.
AGACCTAATCAGATCCCACTAGAAGATGCAGTTTCATGATATACATGAGAATGAAAGCATGTATCTTTCAATGGGTTTGCTGTATTTAAATTGAAGTTATGATATTGTTGTCTTATATCATTCCAACCCCCAGTACTGGCACATGTAGTTTTTGTTTATATCTGTCTTCTGTGGCACACATCCAGTGAAAACAAGACATAAGCCAATGTCAGAATGTCCTTACACAGAATCACACTGTTTAACTAAATCTGTGCAGCACTGTACTATTTATTAAACTGATACACCTTCCTGTTTAGAGTTTGCTATTCCCTTCCCACTCTCACACCCAGATATGCTTAATTAATTTTTCTTGCATTCTACTTCAGCCCATGTTTAATGAAATCCTCCACATAAAACTATGAACAAAATAATTCCTCTTAACAAAATGCAAGATTATTCTCAACCTGGTAATGGGAGTTCAGGCTATTTATAGTCAGTCAGAAGGAAGTAATTAACAGTACACAAGAGTTCCTTGATAAGTCTTTGCCTTTTTCTTACAAATTTGCACATGCTGACAAGATGATCATTAGCAATTTCCTTCTTACTTTTCCTCTTGTACTTGAAAGAAATGGGAGAAGAGACTGTCATGCAGCAGCATATGGCATTTGGCAGCAGCACCAGGTGAAGGTGGCCCTGCCCTCTCGTGCTTTGGGGAGCACCAGCCCCACACCTCCGCAGACTGCTCCATCACTCATGGTGACATAACAATTCGTTGCGCCATGCCATGAGCTAGACCACTGAATGGACATCAGTTGCAAATAGATGCATCTCCCTTCCCCCAAAGAACTGGTTTTACTGACGTTCATTTCAGTGCTGCGGTTCCAAGTACAGCCCCACGAACAGTTGTGTTGCCGCATTGGAGGGGCTGGTATGAATGAGCAGCTGGAGATGGATGCGATGAGGGCAGGAGCTCCCCAAATGCTTCACTGCTGAAATCGCCATATCGTGGCAGTGCAGCCTGGGCAGATGGTGCCAGTGAACCAACACCCAGTCCCAGCTGAAGGTGAGGTCTGGCAGGTCAGTGCTGAATTACTGGCTGGCCATGCTGACTCAGAAGAGAAAAGGGAAAGATGTGGGCTATTCCTGTGACAGTGAGACCATCTATCAGGCAAAGGTCCTGAGGGGAAAATATGACTGTGTTTTAAGGGCTTTACCGTGACACAGGGTTGTGTTACAGTGGCACTAACAGCAGAATGCCATTTTGCCAAACAGCTATACGCACAGAGTAAGATGGGTCCCGTTTCAAATGCTTCAAAAGTCAGCAGATGATGGAAAATACTGTGTTTGCCCTTAATTTTCCCCATATGTCAGAGAGGTAAGCCATCTCCTGAAGGATGAAACATAATAGCTCAGTTTTCCCATTTCAGAATTTTCCCCTTTCTATCACTTGGCTGGGGGAGGTCTCTGCGTCTACTGGTGACCTCCAGTTTAGCCAGATGACCACTGGCATGCACTGTTACTTCCAGTGATACTCACACTAGAAAACCCATCAGTGTGTAAGGAAGGTCTATCAATTACCAAATGTGGGGTCTGGAAGGAACTTTCCCTCAGTTTGACCTGCCAAGAACTGCACGCTCTCTCTCTCTGTCATCTTCTGTAATGCAGGGCCACACTCCTAAATCTTCTGCATATTGTTTATCTAATATATCCCTTATAGGGCAGTAATGCAGGGCACTAATAACACCCTTTGATACCCTGATGTCTTCCTATGGCACAGTTTGTGTTGTAGCCTTCCCTACAGAAGTTTGCTCTAGGGTACAGTAGAGAGACTTGTGGCCTGTGGTAGGGTGTGGAGCAGATGGCATGTGGAGTCTTTTAGAGGAGAGGTATTGTAGAGGGTTGCCTGCAACCGCAGAAGTACTGAACCAAGGTTGTTAGCCACAAACCAGGCTTTTTTTGCATGTTAAAGGGAATAACAGAGCCTCTCAGCATTTCCCCCTGCAGCTTTTCTCTTTCATCCTTAGCCTTTCACAACACATCTATAAGGAATATCTCAGGTTCCTGAAACTTTATTGCTGTTTTATCTTCTGGAGTGAAAAAGGACCTTTCATCATTAGCACTGTTTCCTGACTACAACGATCCTTTTCTTCAGGCCCTCCATGAAAACCCTTTTGGAAATTCCACAGGCACTCACATAACTCATTATTAGACTCTCCCTTTCATGCCACATCTTCTGATAGTGGTGCCCACACGACTACCTCATGGGTTGGTCTACAGAGTGTATTACTCCACACTGCTGCTTTTCCATAGTCATGGCCTTCACGTTGTGGTTTGGAGTAAAACACTATCTGCCCAAAAACAAAATATCTCTGTCAGTCTTCCCAGGTCTCTCTGAAATTGAATCCTTTAGTATTAGTGATCAAATTGAAGCACAGCTTCAGTCCAGTGCAAACATCCACACATCTGCTATCCCCATGGTCTCTCCTGGCTGCCAGATCCAAATCAGAAACCATGCAGTCGTGTTACTGTGGTCCTGCCCCTGAGCACATAAGCCTTGCTGAGAGGCAGAGGATCTGAGCTCAGATGGAAGTGCCACGCTAAGGCCATTACTTCTGTATCAGAACTGGCTCATGTCCAGGTAGCTTGAGGAGCAAGCAGAACAGCCCTGGGACCATCTGCACCCATCTGTCTAGAGACACCCTCATCATTGCTGGCAGGCAAGGGCTAAATCTACAAAGCCGAATGCTGCTCCATACTGCAGACTCTAATACCCAGCTGTCCTGAAACTGAGAGCAACATCCAGCCCTAAGTCCAATGCAACCAGGGAACTGAGTAAAGAACCTAAAAATATTACTTCCGAGAATCACATCCTGAAGAGGAGAAACCCAAGTTTTACATTTAATGGTGTAAAAAGGGATGTAGTCTAAGCAAGGGAAGGAATACAGTCTAGCAATGGCTCTTGTCCTAAAGCTAAGCACTTAAATTATGTTTGCTTCATTAAAAAAAGAAAAAAAGAAGAATTGACTATTCCTCTGCTCAGCATCTTCAAATGCTCTATAGTGCAGTTAGGCATAAAAGTTTCTCTGTGAATGTGGGATCCCTATAGGAGCTTCATCCATTACCTGTGCAAATTAGCAGCAGGAGAGAAGCCGGCTGCAGCATCAGTGGTGAAATGCTTGCTTCCTTAGGTGGAAAATTATTAGCATAGTTTTAATGTTACCTAACAGCGGTCTGAATTCCTGAAAAGGATAAAGGAAGAAGAACATCTTCATTCTTTCCAGCTGCACCAAATAAACAGCATTCCTCTTCCATGTTTGTTATTGCTTACAGAGCAGGCAAAGGGCCTTCTCCAGCTTTGATGCTTACGAAAAATTGGAAAATGTAGGGACACACCCTGCAGCTGGCTTCAGCCAACAAAGGGTTAATTGCAATTGCCTCTCCATTTGGCACTCAAAAGAAGGATGATAAAACCATACCTACACCGAAATAAAAAAAAGTCACCAGAATAACAAGCATTGCATTGAGGAAAAGGAGGTTCAATGAGCAAAGGCTTCTCAGTGCTAGGAAATTTTGCAGCTTTTACTGTATTTGTATAGTCAAAGCAAGGAACATTCCACACACACACTTTGTCACAAACATAAAGAGGGCAACTGAAAGTGCTGCACAGTTAATTTTGCCTTGAGAAGCAATCCAGTTTATATTAGTGTCAGGCAACTTTATCTAGGGCTTCTTATGGCATAAGCAATTGTCTGGTAAAAAATAAGATCTTGCAACTTTGATCAACATATTTATAACCTGTCCAGCGTAGACCAGCATTTTAAAATTTGAATCTAGAAAGTTGCTAGCATGATCAACACTGGCTCCCTGATTACACTGGTGCAGTGCATCTGTAATTACAATGTGTCAATTGCCTTAAGGACATAGCGAATTCTGGAGACATTTGTGGAACAAAGCCCTTAGGAGACTGAGCTCCAGGACTGAGTTAAACCTCAAGCCATGTAATCTGGTTGAATATTCAGTCCTTACCTTTATTTTGTAAATTGCAAATTTATGGAAGCAGCCATTGGAAAATTCACCGAGCTGAACTGAATGAATATGGCTACCAGGGCTTTGCTTCCTTATAAATGCTTCCTTGTAAGTGTAATAATCTGAAGTGAATGCAAATAAGCTCTGCCTTTGCTTGCCCAGATGAATGCAGATTCACCCCACTGCCTCATTTCGGCTCATCCTTTTTTTGAGCTGCTGACCTCTTTGAAGTGCTAATACTTCTATGGGGCCTTTGTCTCCAGAAGCCAACTTCCTATACAAACATCAATAACTTAACTCCTAACACTCCAGATAGCAAGGGAAAGATAATCAGAGTCTGTTCCATAGGCTTCAGCTCCACAGGATCAACTGGGCTGAGATGGGTGTTGAGCTGAGGAGAAGAGGTGGGGAGAATTTGCATCTCTCCCTGAAGTGTTATCTATCATATTCAGCTGTTCTCAAATTTTCCAGTGAATGGCTCACTTTTTCCTTCTTTTCAGAAGACCTGCTTTCTTCTGTTTGCACTCATGTAACATTCCTATGGTGTCTTTGAGGACTAACATAAGGAAAATATTTAATGTATTTTACCTAAGGCAAGTACTAAGGCTATTTTAAAACTTCAATGATTTAAAAGGTAACAGAAACACTTTTCTATCGCATGATGTAAATTGAACTAAGTTAGGTTACTTTGGCTGCTTATGCTCTTATAATGCAAATGCAGACCTGGAGTAGTAGAGAAAAAAAAGATCTTTGGCTTTTCATTTCAACATTTAAATTGATTTTGTCCATGAATAAAATTATACCAGGATAGCTATACTGACAATCTTCCTAATGGAGGCATACCTTACAGGTGTAAACTAATTAGCTGAATTAAATAAACTAGATGATCCAAAGGATTAATTTTCTTTTTTTTACTATTTCCTTTTTCCTTATTGCATTTTAACTACATCTATATTAGCAGAGGTGTGATTTTTATCTTTCATTCTTTCTTCTGGGCTTGCATCCCTTCTCTTTTGCTTTCCATGAAAATTCTCACCAGCAAATTCAAGCGGTTTAACAGAAACAAAGTAAATTTGCAGCAAAAAGCAGATAAATAAAAAATTAATATAGAACTTGAAAACGCAACTCTCCATTCCCAGAACAACAACTACACACAGAGACTGAAAAAAAAAACCAAACCCAAACATACCAAATAACTGGAATGATTAAATTAAACCAGTTTGAGAAGTAGTAACCAGGTACCTGTAAAACACATTTTAGCTGTGGAACACAAAGCAATACCTATGGTACAACCAAGGCTGGACACACAGCATGGGGGACTGCACTGGCCTTGCTTCTTCCCATCCCTGGGTACAGAGTGACCACACCAGTGGCCTGTACCCTTGGAGGAAGAGGGGAAAGGAATGAAGTGGGGTAGTGGAGATAAAAATCTTGGGTCAAACCTAAGCAATTAACTTTTCATCCTCTCAATATTTGCCACCTTATTCCTATCCCTCTAAGTAAGTCACATCCTGAAGTACTGAAGAGATTTCTGTGGGTTTACTTTTATCAGCTGGGGGCAGAAAAGGGGTGTGATTCCTCACCAGTATGTGCTGTGCCAGCAGATATCCTAGGGTTGACCCAATTTTTCCGCAGATGAAGTGCTTTTGTCAGCACAGTTAGTTAATAGGTAGTTCACCATATCTGAATGCAGGACCATTCTACTGTTATAAATATGTCCTCACTAGGTGTTTGTATGGTATGCAATTAGGCCTTATGCCCTAATTAACTCCTAGAATAACATAGTTCACCAGAATCAGGCAGAAGCTGAGGCTCATCTAAGACCCCACTGCCACTGAAATGAGAGGGCACCCCTACCTCTGCGCACCCTTTGGGCCACAGCGATGCTCACTAGGCAGACACGGGAACTGCCCCTGCTCAATGTAATTTTTACCAATAAAAAGGTTTTGCTTCTCTCTAAATCAGCTCCCTGGTCCTGTTGACTCTGTGGGTACACAAGGACTGACGGCAGCACATAGGAAGGGACAGAAGTGCATGAAGTGCAGCATTAAATCAAATTAAGATAATCGGAGAAGTATATCTTAAGTCAATAAATAATGTTGATTGGTGAAAGCATGAGTAAATTCCTTTCTCTTCATGACAACTATCCATGCAGAAGGACAAAAATGTGTCAGATATGTTAGTTACAGTGAGGAATTGGTTCAGTTCTAGTTGAGAAGTTGCTCGTATACAGAGTAAGAGAGGAGTGATAAGACACATTAACCCTTGAATTAATGAACAGAATGTTTCAATTTTAGTTTGGTTGGAGCAGAAACAGAAATGCTTAAGCTGCCATTTTTTTCTTGAATGCAGCCCAAGATGTGGGCGGTAACAAAGCATCAGAAAGGTTGCAATTGATTTGGAGCATATGGCAAAACTCTTTGTCAAGGAAAAGGAGGGAAAAAAGTTGTTTTGTTTGCTGGAAGAAAAATAAACGAGAAGACGAAAGCAATTCAATCTGCTGAGTGTGAAATGCATTAGGAGGATAGGAGTGTTGCACAGCTGAATGGTGCACTGTAACTGCCAGACACTTCTCTGCTGGCTCCCAGTCCTGGAGCTCAGAAGCAGGTCTGGCAGCTCTAGCCCTATCTCGGTCAGAGCCACAGCTCTGGGCTGCTGGGAGAAGAGCATGTTGCTCCAGCCCAACACAAACAGAGAGGAGCTGAGGGAAGTTTTATAGGTGTTTTTGAAAAAGAAGGAAAAAAACTTTTTAAATATTTTGAAACAGAAATGCAGGCAATATACTGACATTCAGGTATAGATGACATTCACATCTGGAAACTGCACATCTGTAGTAAAAAAATACAAAGTTTCTCTTGTGTTCCAGACTCCTGCATCACCAACACTGCCTCTGCCACTGTGGACTTCTTAGCAGTCCCCTTCCCCACATACCACTGTCAATTCAGGTATCAAGTTAGCCTTGGCAGGAAATGAGGACCCGCTTGCCATCTACCACAGTGTGCCTACTGTAATCACAGGCTCTGTCTTGATTCTAGTGAAAAAAAATTAATTGCCCTCTTTTCTCTGTTTTGGAAAAGAAGGACGATCTGAAAGATATATAAAAGTGAAAGCTACTCTGTAAAGCTTTCTAAAACTGCCACATGAAATTTACACAGCAATTAGGAAACTACTGTGCTTTGTGAGATAAGTTAAAAAATTTTTGCAAGTGAAGCCAGTCAGAGATGAAGCCACTGGCTGCAGAACTCAAAGAAACCCTGTGAACTTTACTGCTCTTGATAGACTGCTTTGAACTTCAACTCACTGGGAACGAATACAGACCAAACATACCCTCTTATGTAGGCTTTGTGATCTTTGATCAAACATGTACTATTAATGAAAGGGTGCTGATGGTCTTTCTTGTTTTAGGTATACCCCTTTCCTGAATACACAAAATAGATATAATTGATTTATATATCATTGAATTTATATAATTACATCTGATAATCCAAGTGTTGATCAAAGCACCATGAGTGGTAGATCATAGCCTAATGAAATAGTACAGGAGGGAACCTGAGGGAAGAGGAACAGAGGTCAGCCACACAGAGCTTGTGAAGGGATGAGACCATGAGATGTTAGGAAGCCCACATTTTTTCCCTTTTGACTCATTCATTAAGGTCTGGTGCTCCACCTAATGGGTTGGGAAGTTATTTTTGTGAACCTTTTGCTACCTGAATCTCATTTGCCCACTTTGTTCACAAAAGGCTTCATCTTCTCTTGGATTTAAACGTTTGCTGCTGGAAAGTGTTAGAAAAAAATGTTCTGAGGAATCCACATTTAAAAATTAATAGATAATGATGGTAGAAGAGATTGTAACAATTCTCTTGTTCCACTTCTGTAAAATCCAGCTGAAGAATTTTATCTTAGTGCAACCAATTTATCTCCTGCTTAAGTGTATGGAGCTCTTTCTATACAAGGTGCTGGCACACATCCTTCCAAAAAGAGAAGTTCAAATCTTTCTTAGGGCAGATCCAACCCAGTAGTGAATTATTTCTGCAGGACATTACCTCTGCAGCTTAGCTGTGGAGCAAAGAAGAAAACAGTATTATAATTCAAAACAGCCAAACTGGCCTATTTTTTTTTCCTTTTTTTCAAAATTTTTTTCAGTTTGACTGAACAGAAGTTGGACCAATCAGCTTTGAAAAAAGTTTTGGATTGCCTGGCATCCAGATACACCCCAAAGTCTCAGATTAAAAGTTTACAGCAGTCAAACAAGCTCTTACTGTCCTCTGCTTACCATGGAGAGAGCTGGGAAAACAGTTGTACTTACTGTTCTGACACTAGCTGGAGGGTCCTTAAAATTAAGTTCATAATCAGACTTTATGATATTAAAATGTGTTTTAGATAGTCAATATGCAATTAGAACTTAAGCATTTGAAGTACTTCAGCCTCTGACCAACTCCATGCAGTGCTTTAAAATGTGATTCTACTTCGAAATGTGACAAATAGGAAGAAATCCTGAGTCCTGATAACCCTGTAGTGTGTTCAGAGTTGCTTCGGATGATTTTAGAGTCTGTAGTGTTCTGTTGTGCTTGTTGCTTCTTTATTGTGTCGGAGGGGGAGTGGGCAAAGAAGCAAAGTCGTGAGCACACACACATATTTATTTTCTAACAAAACACTGCATTTGTTCAGTCCTTTCCTTCAGATAATCTCATAGTACCATACCAGGACTAATCTATTCTATGTCTCTGAGATGCAGCCTCAGTGGCAGGACGGAGGAGGATGTAACCATTGGTTGTGCTTTCAGGAGCTTGGTAAGGGGTGTGTTCCAGGATGCACGGCACTAGCAGCAGACCAGAGAAGAAAGCCCAGGAGGCCTGGCTCTCGGCCTTTTGCTCTAACCTCAAATTTATATATTTACTGAGAAAGTGTTCGTATTACTTAATTAGCAATTTCCATATCATAATCTTAGTTTTCCTCCTGATTTTTGTTACCAGCCCACAAAAGCTGGAAAACAAATAACAGCACCTGAATGTTCACTTATGTGCTAATGAAAAAAATTAAATACCAGGAGGCAGGTCAGGGTATTGCTGTGATATAGCAGACTTAGCTTGAAAAAGCCTGTGTTGGTTAATGCCCTTTAATGAAAGGTACTTCTCAATATTACCCACATACCTGACAGACATAAATAAATATACAAGCCATTTCTAAACTTAGTTGGTAACTTAACTGTTCAAGAGGCTGACACCTATCCTATTGGTTATTTACTATAGTAAATAACCATTGTGACCACAGGAAAAACATAATGTCTGTTTGCTTTTATGTATTTATAGAGCACATACCTCAGTGGTATGCAAATATTTGGTTGCATCACATTGCCTATAACTTCGTTTATAACACGCATTGCTCACAGCACAGCCTGAGCTCTGGTAGATAATTCAGCAGAGCAAACTGTCCCGCTCACAGTGACTCATAAGGAAGAGGCCTACACCAAGCAGCCAGGTGACGGAAACACAGCAGAGCAAGAGGATGTTCTTGCTGTTTTGAACAGTTAGTTTCACTTATAATTTCTTGAGCCCACAGACCTTCTGAAGCGCTCACTGACATACTATAGAGGAAACCTAAACTACCGTTCATATGGTTTAAAAGCAATTTCTTCCAAAGCAGAGTGAACTCTAAAATAGTGAAGGCCTCTTATAAGTAGAGGTACATTTCATCCTCTTTTGTATTTTGTCCTCTTTTAAATCATGAAACCCATCCAAATATTCATTTTTGTATAAAAAGTGAAGCATACTTTTAAGAGACAAGTGGTTAACCGCTCCTTTCTAGACAGCAGTGCTGAGAAATGGTGTGCCACAGACTTATTGGGGATTAAGTCTTTTCATCAAAAAAATAATAGCAGAAAAAGAATCAGACCATGTTAATTCGAATTCCTGTATACATCTACTTCAAAGGGCATTCTGAGTTCCCCTGATCTTCTATCCTTGCATCACAACGACGAAGCTCTGATGATTTAGTATCTCCCAGCTCAGCTTTCTGCTTCATTTTGGTGCTTCTGGAGTGGGAAACACAATCCTTGGCCAGCTCCCACATTGGGGAATTTCATAAATTCATTGACAGGTCTGATATTCACTGGGAGAAGGTATCATTAACGCAGAGTTAAAGCTGTCCACTGGCATTTCATGCCCTTCAAGCATGTTTCAGGTCTAACTCCCACATCTGACAAAAAAGGAAGTCAAAGATTAAAGGATATATCTGTGAAACCTTGATGGTCCTCCTTTCCTGTCAATAGCACTGGAATGATATGCAAATCAGCTATTTACCTTGCCTGTGGGAGGTGTGATTAGCCAGAAGGATTAGCTGCAGCAGTTCATCAGAGCTGTGATTTGTGTTAAAAGGTGATCTGGATAGACCGTTGCCATCTATGAATGGGGGAGCAAATTCCTTAACAGGACTGTCATTTGATCAAAGGAGGGCTTGTGTATTTCCAAGAGCTGCTACACACCTTACTTAAGCACTGCATTGAATCAGTCCTATACGGATGTCAACACTTGGCGGGTAACTGTCTGTGCATGACAAGTTTATTGACAGGTGAGTGTAGGGTTAGATTGCATCGAGTGCATAAAGGGAAAGAGACTATCAAAATAAGCAAAGGGCTTATCAAATGTGAGAGATCTGGTGTTCTGGGGGTGAGGTGCGCCAGGAATTTGGCTGTAGGGCAAGTGTAGCCACCCCCCTGCACAGTTTGAAGACACACTCACGTATGGGAGCTATTCCCGGAGCAGGGGCTGCACAAGTGGGGCAGGGTAAAGATTGCCTGAACATGTACTTTAATTCTTCATTCCTAGTGTTCATAAACTTGAATTCTTCTGACTTGATACTTTCTAAAAAGGCAAGGGACTTCATCAGATAGTCTTAGCTATGCTTCAGGAAAATTATTTGAAAGCTTGATTTCCTGTCTTTGTTTCTTTTCTCCAAGCAGAGAGAGAAGCGTGATTGACAAAGGTTAGACATCCTTTAGGCAGCCATAGCTATCACAGTTTTACAGTAGAGATGCTATGGCAACTAGTTAAATATAAAGGAAGCTATGTGATCTCCAAGTGATTCTTCTGTTATTTATAGGAGTGGGGGCTGAAATATTTGGGGTTGCTGATATTGATTCCCTTAAAGAGACAGTGATATGCACTAGCTGGGATAACTACTTTAAGACTTGAAAACTTCGAGTTACACCCTGCAACAACTCATGCAAGCGTGCCTCTATTTCAAATAGGCTTACACCAGTGATTGTGGGCCTCCCAGATCTGCAGTGTATGTCTGGGTTTCGGCGCTCCTGCCAGGAATAGGCAGAACTAATCAGGGTTTCCATGAGGGTATGGCTCAAACAACCCAGACTGTCCACCAGTAACTCAGATGAAGATTTCAAGTCTGAACATCTTTAAAATGGGCTAACCCATTATATTCTTATACACCTAATCCTAGTCTTTTCTCTCTTCAGGCACTTTATGCCTGTGCTATTCTGGTCTTCCATTTTCTTCCCATGAAAGTACTAATCACATGCTTCACCCCCTTCATTCTAACTATGCTTAAATCCTCTCTTTCTTTCAAGTGCCCTAAAACCATAGACTTTTCCCATTTGAACCTATCTCTCTGTACTGACTAGAAAGTTAGACTGCATGTGAAATCGGACTGCACAGTGTAGCACACTGCTTTTGGGTGTATTCCAGCCTCCACAGCAGTAGGAATTCTCTCTTGGGCACCTAGCTTGCTACTGCTGCTTTACTACTACTGTAATATCACTGTGATTTCCAATAACAACAAGAATGAGCACCTTATTGTTCCAGGACTTCAATGCTTAATGTTTGAATTTTATGGTGGCAGAAAAAGAGAATATTTTTAAGACTTATCTGAAGGAATAAGGTGAATACTGTGTAGAAAATTATGCTGCAAAAGAGCTTAACTGAGGTAGGACACTAGAAACAACAGAATAGAATTGATCTTACATAAATGATAAGTAAAAAATACCTGAGAATCACTTAAGTTCAACTTCAAAATGAGAGGTGATGCAGGGCCTTATTAGATCAAGCAGTTAATTTTTCAGAATCGGTGACCTTTACCCAGCTGAATCTTGAAAGAGAATACTTGGCCGTGCCAAGGTTCATTAGAGTTGGTTGATTATCTTCTAGTACACTTGTAGACTATGATAAGCACATGAATTTAAGACACCCCTATAAAATGGATTACTGCTATTAAAGAAAAGTTCAGTGGTTTCCTCTAAATGAACAGCAAGAGCAGTCCAGTAGTCTGCATGACATGAATGAAGTCTCTCTGGTGAAAAGCCTCTGCTGATCTCACCTTTCTGTTTCCTTTTCCACCATGAAACATCTCCCCTTCTCTCTTCTTACTAAGACTGTTGTCTCTCCTTCCAGACCTCTCCCAGAACCTTGTTTCTGTAAAATTATCTACCAAATACAAGCATTTAAAGTGGTAGAAAAGTACTTGGGTATTCACTTTCTCCAGCTGTCTATCTGAAAAATGTCATCTTTGTCCTACCTTGCCCTTCCCTCCGTTTCACAGAATCATAGAATCACAGGTTGGAAGGGACCTCAGAGATCATCTAGTACAACTACTTTGTTGCTTTTCATGGTTGTCTGACATCTGACCTTTAGGTGTATCCCCTCCAGACACACAGCTGCACTTGATCTCTTCTGAGAAACATCAACACCTCTACTGAATAAGTGTGATTTCTAATAATGAGCAAACAATGATATTGCTCCTACGCCTTGATTTCAAGGAAACATGTGCCTGATAAGGGTGGAAAAGAAAATAAGCACTCATACAGATCCTAATGTTGTGCTAATCAACATCTTGACATCTCCTGTGAAACAGTGATAGCCCACAAAGCCTGAACCTCTCTGCTCTAGAGACAACTGACTTGGAGGCAGCCCAAGGGTAATGTGGGTCAGAACTGTACTTTACATATGAAGACATGTAGGATTACTGGGAGTCAAATAGTAGCAGATGATCACAATGGTCACAAAGGAAAGGCTCAGGCAGGCACAGCTTGAGGGTGAGGATTCTTATTCCCTGTAAAGGTCAAAGAATTTACTTATGATTTTGCTAAGTGTGTCCCCAGAAGCTGATAAACTGCTGCAACATGACAATGCCTGCACAAAGTAAAAAAGCCTCATCCAAGGTGGAGCTTGTTCACAGTAATTTCTCCCTATGTACACGCGTATGTAACTTGACTTATAATGACAAAGACTACCACTTCTGCCTTTGACCTTTGTTCCCATCCTGTCTCCACACTTCAGTTTGTCCTCACAGCACTCCTGCAGGACACACCAGTGCCTCCTTTTGTAGAGGAGGAAGCAAGGCATTGAGACATCATTTGCACATAGCTTTACTGTGCAAAAAGTAATAACATGAAACAAGGCTTTCTAAGCCCCTGATCACTAGTCCAGCCATTTTTTCCACGGTGACTTCCTGCTTTCCCTGTTGACTAAGTGCTGCATCTTCTCTGTGTATCTCCTATATCAAAGCAGGATTGTGGGCGCCTGAAATACAGTGCCTAGCTACTGAGAAATCTCAGAAGACCCTCTCTAAAAATGTTGAGAGCGTGTGGCCCTCAGGACCTAAATTGTGTGTGCCCACCTCCAGGAAGGGAACCCCCAGCTGCTGAGTGAGGTGTCCCATACAACAAGGAAGCAGGGCAGATGTTTAAAGTCGAGGTTGACAACAGGCACCCGAGTACTCAGAGCACTAGGCCAGGCAGCAGGAAATGCTGAAGAAAGGGATGTGTCTGAAGTTCTCCCTTTTGCATCCATTTAGTAGTTTAACTCCGTTATGGAGTTAGGTGATTTTGTGAGGCAGAACCTGAAACCAGCTCTTGAGCTTCAACATCTCAGTCATGGACCTGAACAAAGACAAATGATGTGGAAGAACAGCCCATTCCAGTGGCTCCTTCTTGCACAGTCACTTTCTGGCCCTCCTCAGCCTCAGGGGCATTGAACTCAGGGCTCCCTTTCTGCAGGACAGCCAGTCACTAGGCAGTGGCCATTCCTGGTGGACACCTCCCACTCTCCTTTTGAGGATAAGGGGCCAAGACTACAAAACTCATGTGGCAAGGAGTGACAGGGCAAGAGGGACTCACAGTACGCACCACAGTGTCTGCGGACTCAGAACAAGGGGAGGACCTATGTCTCCTAGGCCATGGTTGGTTAGGTACTCTGTATTGCTGCTCTATTCTACAGATGGAAGAGTGAAACTTTGCCTCTCAGTCCAAGCTATGTGTCCCTAGGCAGTTTAGATGAGATTTGAGTTATTTGCCTCAAGTACTTGGGAAATTGTCCTAAATTGCTCTTCATGTGGTTAAATGCTTTTATGGATCGCACCAGCAGTTGCTGTAATTCAGAAACTGTAATTTAGTGAGAGTTAGGAGATCTGGTTTCTTTATTTTGCTTTGCCACAGATTTCCAGCATGACCTTGGCAATCAAATCAGTTCAGGTCAAATAACAGTGAGCTCAATGTTTTAGGCATTGACTATCACAAAAAAATTGGAATATATCTGCACCTAATTTGTGGAGTCCAGCATTTACCCATTTCTTACCATCAAGCTGACAAGTATGCTCACTTTCTTACATTTTGTGAATGTGCTGACTAAACATGCTAGTTTATCATGGAGTTAAATTGAGACTATAACATATTTGTACATTATAGAAAGCCAAATAATATGTGCAAAGCAGTTTGAGATTCTCAGATGCATCAAAATGTGTACAGATGCACGTGACTTAATGAACATACCACATGACTTAATGCACATACCTTACCTAATAAGTTTTAATGTTCTGAAGTTTCACAAAAATCTGCCAATCTGTGATATGGATGCTACCTTAGGTGACTAAATTTCATAATATAATGTCAATCTCTCTGAATCTGTTCCAGGAAGATCTGGAGCAACCATGACTTCAGACAACTGTTTTGATTGTGGAAGTGTCTTGACCTCATCCCTGTGAAGAACCAAAGTCATTAGACAGTGCCACTGCTTAAGACATAGCAATGTATCAACAATATAATTAATGATTAATGTACTATTTATATTGTTGTAATGTTTACAAACCACACTCATACAACAAGACCTGCTTCTGCTGTACAAACATACAAAAACATGATTTCTGCCACAAATAGCTTAAAATCTAAATCAGGAAATAAAAGCAGTTTTCAGGGCCTAGAAAAGGAAAAAAATGTCAAATCTGTGACAATAAAAGATTGAGCAAACCAACTCATCTATACTGCAACATGAAACTCATGGTTTCTCTGCAAGGGAAAGCTACTCTCCTGTAACCTGAAGAGATTTTAAACTGGCAGAAAAGGTTATGTAGATACTCCTATTTCAGAATATCACTGGCTAATTTAAGTGTAGATAAAGATTTGCCTAAGTGATTGCCTATGTGGTAGAGATTTTTCTCATTATCTTCATATAGTTAGCTAATGAAAACCTTGGTACAGTTTCCCCACGTAGGCATGAAGAGGGAGTACAGAGGTAGGCAATTATGCAGCTGATGCAGGCAAGTAATGTTGGCGCACTCAGTTATGCTCTGGAGGTTTCCGAAAAACACATGCTTATACACTTAACTTAGATATCTATGTTTTAGGAGTTCCATACTTCCATGTCTTCCCAGGTTTGTCCTTTCCTTCTGCCCAGATATTGTATCCAGATGTGCAGTTACTGCAGTAGTACAGCTCTGCCTGGACTGCCTGACAAGAAGAAAAGCCAAAGAATTCTCTACTAGTTTCGTACAGATCAAATCTACAGGGTTTGTGCAGTTAGTCCTCTGAGCCTTACTGCATTCAACGTTCATGCACTTCATGGCACAAACGTTTCTGTTAGGGAGCTCCCATGAAGAAAAAAGGGAGCCCTCCTTAAACTAGAATATATGCCACTCATACACCTTATTTTATAGAATAAAAGTTTCTCATCACTTTACAGTAAGTTGAATTATTCAAAGCACCCAAAGCTAAACTGGACAGAAAAAAAATTATACATCAAAATAACTGTCTGAATGGGGTTTAAGTCCCTTTTCAGGGGGAGATAAAGTAATCCACCATCATGGTTTTCTTCATACTGAACAAGGCAATCAAGAGCAAAGGGAATAGCTGGAGTAGTAGTCTTGAACTACAACAGTGAGTTTTGTTGGTGAACATCTGTCAAAGCTGTGATGGCAGTGTCCATATCAGTTTCCCCATACTGATATAAATTCAATTCTGAAGTTAAATTAGGATGACTGTCTCAGGACATCCTTTTGCTGTCACATAAAAGCCATTGCTATTTGGTGGATGAAACTAAGAGAATCTCATAGTGCATAGGATGCACACTGGTCTTTTCAAACAGAGAAAAAAATTATGTGGCCTCAGCTCATCTTCAAATGAATATTACGAATTCAGATGGATCATGAAAATGGAAAGACCAGAGCACTGGCAACTGTTCAGACAGGATATCACATCAGAGCCAGGGGCAGCTCCAGCACAGCAGAAATTGCCCTGATGCTGGCATGCCACTAAACGCTTCAGATTCATTGCAGGTAAACAGCAAGTACCCAGGAGGTACCTATCTGAATACAGAAGGGCTGCAGACAAATGAAAAACATATGCTGTGAACTGAACACACAGGATTAAATTTTCCCTCAGGTGTCTGCAGTTAAGACCACTGATTTTAGTGCAGTTATCCTGGTATGGTGTCTGTGGCACAAGGCAGAGAGCTGTGAAAGGAACCAGAGCTGTTGTTGCTCCAGGCTGTTGCTGGAGGGCATTCAGCCAAGACAGCCACTTGCAGCTGCTGAAAATCTGGACCCACACAGACGCACAGGGAATTATCCCTCCTTACACTGTGTTTTCCTCAGTCTGAATCCTCAGCAACCTCTTCCACCTTGTCACCACGTGTCTCTGATATGCCTACGGTTCCTCCACTTCCACAGCCAGGCTCCAGCTCCTCCACCTTCCCTGCTTCACCCCCTCAGCCCAGTCCCCCAGCCTCCCAGCCCAGCTCTGCTGCTGCCTTGCTCCTGCAGCTGTGCTGATTGCAGTGAAGCAATCCAGGGAGCAGCTGCCTGACTGGACAGAGCTCAGCAGCGTGGGACAGCTGATTTGTGGCATCTTGCTTCATTCCAGGTCAGGGCCCAGCTCCCACGGATGATATTTGCAAACTTATAATTGCTCACAAGGTATCTCTGATGCACTCTAGACAGGGCTGTTAAAACCTGGACTGTCCCAAAAGGTCATAATAAGCCTTGTGGAGTGGCAGGACTTATCAGCTTGTATGTTGTGCACCTATATTGCTTCTGGACCTCAGCAAGTGTCTTGAGCATTTATCCTCCTCACAGAGCCATCTGGAGATGCTAAATTAGGAATCTCTGCACTGCTTTCCATTATTTAGTGTGCACATGCCCTAGTATAAGTGAAATTAAAATATGTCTTGCAGAACCAAAAGCCCAGACATAGTCATTCTGATGAGACAAGTGTATTTACAGGTATCTATCTGAGAATGTCTTTGCTCAGTATTACTGTGCACTTTGGCTAGAAGAAATCCAATATTTATGAAGTGCATTTCACTGAGAAATGTAAAAATGGAGAGTGGAAGATCTGGAGGTATGCTGCACAGTTCCAGATTCCTATAAAGATTGATTACAGTTGTAGCTCCTAATTGCACGTTAGAAATGGCATATTCCTGATCAGTACTATCTACACTGCTTAAGTCCCTGAGAAGCCCCACAACCTTGCCTTGCAGGACAGAAAGAATATATTTTGTCACTACCACCCTCCACTCATTGATTTTCAACAGCTAGGGATCTTTAGCCACCACACTGAATTAATATATCAGTGACCTTCCACAAAAAGAACTCAAACAGAGTTAGAGGCTTGAAGCCTCTAACCCTCTGTATGAGGTAAGAAAATACCTTGCTATATACATAACCCGGGATCATGATTAGCCAACACAGTTAACTAATGGGATGATAAATTTCTACTTGCCCCTTTGGACATTAGGAATGGTGAGGCTGGAATTGCATTAACTAATTACACACCCTCATTGTCCAGCTGCACTGAATGTCCTGTCCTGGAGTTCATCTTCCAAAATTCACTTATATTTTTCTGGGCTTTTAAAGGCAACTGCATTTCAGACTGTTAGCATGGAAGAAAGATGGCTGCACTGTAACAGGGTTAAAAACAGGCATAAATATATTGTCTTCATCAGTGTCTGGAAATATTTCAGTGTTATGGCTATGAACCTTAAACATACTATTAGGGGAGACACTTCAGGATGTAAAATCCAAAGTACCTGAAAGTACCAATTAATAAGTATGAGCTGAATAGTAACTATTTAGGTATTACTTTCTTCAAAGCTAAACAGGGAGACCTGTAAGAAAGAAGACAGATGAGGAGAGATGGAAAACCAAATTCTGAACTGAAGTACTCCATGAAGCCAAGCATACAAAGAAAAATATGTGCTTATTTTCCCTGTTGCTTTCTCCTGCCCAGAAACCACATCTTTAGTGTGCATGGTGCCCTGCAAACCAAAAAGAGATGCCTCTGTCCCTGCCCTAGGTTAAACAAGCTAATGTTGACCTGCCTTCCTGACCTCACTGTCCCAAAGATGGGCTATTTTTGCTGCCTGAGCTCTGCTATGTACACAGGTGCTCTCTGTAGAGAAACATTTCTGCAGGAGGCTTGCCTTTCAGAAAGCGCCCCCATGGCAAAGAGTAGCGTAAACTACAGCCACTGAATTGGGCTCCAGTTTAGTCCAGGTTTTGTCTCATTTTAGGTTCGCTTGAGAGCTGGTGACAGTGTGAATAGAAGGAAAACAGGGATCAGTGGCAGGTTAGGAAAATCAAAAGACTGGAAAAACATCTCTGCTCGAAGGAAGGGCTTTGAGCCAAGCAGTCTAAATCCCTGTTATAGTAGAGGTCCTTCATGCGGTGTAATGTGGTAGCCAGTTTGAGTCTGGCTCCATGGAAAAATTGTATCATGATTGCTGGCTGTTGCCTCCCTCTAGACAGGCATGCTGTGAGGCTTCCACTTCTGCCTTTTCCCCAGGGGTGGTTTAGGGGCTGGTTGTTGCAGAGGTTTTATGAGCAAGAGAGGAGAGGAATGGGGAAAAAAGTGGCAAGAATATCTGTGGAAAAGAACCAAGTACAAATCAGAGGGTACTGGGGGATGTCTATGGCCTGAGCAATGGCTATAGCTTGAAAACCTCAGATCCTTTGTACAGAATGAACTAAGGGGTTCGGGGTGGACTAAAGCAGAAATCTGTCTGGAAGCAGACTGCAAAGAATAGAGTGACTGTGGTGGTCACTTGCAGTACAAATATATGATGCAATACCATTCTTATTAATGAAAACATAACGACCAAGGCAGGACAAGCCAGGATCAGAGCACTTCTTAGGAACAGAGCGATTTCCAAAAAAAGACAAGGAATCAGTGGCCATATACAATTTTGTGCCTACCCAGAGCAACTGAAAAACACTAGCACGGATCCAAATCAAGTATTTGTACAACAAAATCAAACACTTAACTGCAGACAACTTGCTTTCTTAGACCTGGAAGCTCTGAATTTGTGGATTTGATCTGGATGCCTGAACAGCTCTCACACTGGACTGTGTGCACGAATGTGTCTATAGCACAGCAGTGCACTCACCAACCCCAACACCTGAACCTCACAGTAGAGTTGTATTAGGGACGGTACTCTATTGGTGTATTGACTGACAAAAATTTTTCTTAGGGATAACATCAGAAAAGCTGACTCTTGGAAAGAATGGATTTTTACTAGAAATACAAAGTAATATTAAGGTCAAAAAGCCCATTCAGATGGGAAAGTAAAAGAATTGTTAACGTAAAAAAGCAGATTCTATAGCATAAGGACAAGACCTTCAAGCTAGAGTGAATTGCTTTCATAATGTATTCTAATACAGTTAGGACTTCTCTTCTCCTTCAGATCTCAGTAAAGAGCCATAGCTGACAGGGGTGGACTCATTCTGTAGGTACTCTCCACATGGCTTGAAGTTATGGCAGAACAGAGCAGTAGCTATGAAAAAGATGAAGCAAACAGTGTTTAAAAAAAACCAACTGGTTAAATAGAGGCATTTAGACTTTTTCTTTAGTGTTGTCATGGGGAAACCCATGCTGACCTCTCAAATAACGTCTACAAGAGCAAAAGAAAGCTTCCTGTGTTGTAAGATGGTCTATTATTCCCAGTTATCTTGTTCTTAAGCTAGAAAGTTTTAAATCCTTGACAATTTTTTTTTTTAACTGCAGATAGTTGTGGCTCTGGATGAAACTAGCAGGAATTTTGAGAGCTCTTCTCTGAGTGTGATTTTAGGAAACAACAGGAGCTGAAAATCAACAACTTTCAGCCCAGTAGTGTTTTACATTACAGGTTGGATTTGAACCTCTGTCCCCCAAATCAGTGGATTCATGCAGGCATCAGCTCCCTGTGTGTGAGGAGGAACAAGAACAGATAGACTGCAACTGAAACACTCTCAAGCTTGTTATGAAAGAAAAGGGAGTGCTAAGGAACACAAAATTACTGGAGAGGCAGGCATAGGGATGCATTTGAGGTTATACCTGTTTTATTTCCACTGGAATACTGCTTTGCATGTGTTCCTTGCATCAAGGAATATACCCAAGTTGTAGTCTCCAACAAAGTATTTGGTTCATATAGAATTTGAGTGTTACATGATGTCAGTTATGGTTGGTATGTGAATATGAGTTGGTATAAGTGGGAAATGAGATAGTGTCCTTGAGCAAGGTAAAAAAGGTGATTGCATGGTACAGGATGCTCTATTGATAGTTTGTCAACCTACAAAAAATCTTGGGCTCCTATGTCCAAAATCATAACTGTCATGTCTAGTGCAAGCACATATTTCCTAGAAACTTTGCCAAATATTTACAGATAAAATCACCTTTGGTTATAATGACATCTCAGACATGCAGACACCAGGGAAACAAAAGCAGATTCTTTTTCTTTTCACAATAACTTTTTATTTTCTGTGACACTTTCATACTCAGGATAGCCACTTAGAAATGCTTATTAGAAAAAGGGAAAGAATAAAAAAAATAAATGCATGGATACAATTGGGCTTCTTAATCTTTATTTAGTTACCAAGTTCTGCTTTTCAGAACTCATGAAATCTCATGCTCAAAGATGTCCTGGATGTTTAGCACACTTGGTGTTTAGCTATGAACCCATGAGTTTAGGCATCCATTTTTAAAAGCAGGTGAAGTTTTTATCTGTATTTATGTCAATCTTGAATGCCTGTTGCACAGCTTGCGGGTGAAAGGGCAATGATAGTGAGGTGAAGGCACTGGTTAAGGTATCAGATCTGGATTCTGTGCCTGGCTCTGCCAAGGCTTTTTTACATGAGTTGCATCATCTTTGTGCTTCATTCTTTCCCATCTGCAGAACAAGGAAAACAAATCCCCATTTACATTGGCATTGCGAGCATTAATTTGTTACTGTCTGTAAAGGAGATCAATCCTCTGATAAAAGGTGCTAGAAGAATGCAAAGTATTTTTATTACATAAATACAAAAATGGGGATACTGTCAAGGTCTGCCTTGGCTAAATCAAAGGCTCCAATACCAACAGCAGTCCCTCTGAGAGCTGAAAACTGGCTGGTGTTTGGATATGTGGCAGGATTTGTGAATTCTGATCAGGGCAGGAATAATATTTAGAACTAGTGAAAATTTTCTTTAAAGGTAAAGTTGTTGTTTCTTGGTGACACAGAGCACTTTACTGTCTAGCGCGTCATGGTTGTGTGATTTGCACTGCAAAGAATGTGTCTCATCTCTGTTATATATTCCTGCTGGCATCTGTCAGTGGAAAGTACACCAAGGTACTCAAAGGCCTGTAAGTGGTCCATCACAGTTCAATGGCCCCTTTTATTTCTGACTATCAAGTCCCATAAAGTTCTAGTGACAGCCATTAAGTCTTTATGACATGCTATGGAAGCATCATAAAAGGAACATTTGGGAAAAGACTGAGTGAAGCAAATGAGAAGAGATTTCTATTCAATATTCACCCCAAGTGAGGGTCAACCTAGGACACACAAGTGCGCAAGCCAAGTGTAAGTAATAATAAAGGGGTTGTTCTACAAAAATAAAATGTCCAACTTCTGGACTGTGGCTGGAGTCCGCTATACCTCAGACATGTGATTATTGGTGTAGTCCTGTTACATATTAAACATACCCTGTATGAAGTTTGTAAATATTAGCAAATGCTTTTCTTTCCCTGTATTTGCAAGAATGCAAATTTAGAGGCAAAATTTCTCAAGTGCTCTACGCCCATGGGTAAAACAGCTAGTAATGAGAATATGAAGAAAAGTAATTCCTTAGTCAGTGCAGTGCCGTTAGCAGGGTAGGCTTCTGTGCATTGTCTGTGGCCAGCCTTTTGAGTCCTACTGCCGTGTACCTCACCAGTTAGTCCTTCAACATCACGTACTGTATTTCCAGTGTGTACCTCTCTTTTGGCATCAGAAATATTTTGTAATGATTCCAGGCCTCAGGCAATGGAGGCTGTTTAAGCACCACAGACAGAATTGCCTCTTGACCTGGTCACAATTTTTCCACCAAAACACATTTTCCAGGAAATAACTCTTTTTCATTGGTAACTTTTTAACTTTTTTCCTCCCCCCCCCGCCCAAACCAGAGATACAATGGCACTTCGAAAGCTTCTGGCAGAAGTCTGGCAAGTTGGCTGCCTGGCTAAAGGTGTGACTGCCTGATGGGCTCATAATCTGGCTAGCTCCTTAGGGAACTGGCCAACTTCCTTGGCTTCCCGGCTTGCAGTTGAGCAGGTATTTTGGCTGGCCAATGGACTGGGTTGTTCCCATTTGCTGGAAACTTGGCTGCTGGTGTTTTGTCCTAAGTACAATGTTAGCAGCCTGGAATTTTACACAAAGCAGAAGCTGGTTTGGTTGAGTTTTTTTCCTTCCTGCCACCACTAGTCACCTGGAATATACAGCACTAAGTTGTGCTCCAGTTATAAAGCTGTTACTTCCAAGTAGAAAGGTCTTGATATCACTTTTGACCAGAGTTTGTGCTTCAATCTATGTCTAAGGATGGTGGCAGTAGACTGCAGTAATTTCTGGTGTGGTCTAAAATATGACTTATTTTTATTGACTTATTGATTTTTGAAAGAGAAAAAAGATGATGAAAGTCTTTTTCCTCCTCATCTTGTGATCTATCAATATGTTTCAAAAAGACTCCTGGCTTAGATTCTTGACATTAAGTCTTAGAACTTTTCCTCATTCCCACTACATGTGAATGCATGTGATGGTCTTGTCTATTTTTGTCTATGTAATGAAACTTCAGTGCCCCAAAGGCACTGGTCATTCATCTAATTATGCCAGCATTCTTGACAGTGTCTTGGCTTCTTCCAGGCATGTTTTTTTTGTGCATCAGCAGCAACACATGAGACAGCATGCCTTCTCAGATCTTTTTCAAGTGACCCCTTAAAAATTTCTTCTGTATGTCTTCTCTACACAGTTTCTTGAATTTAAATGTAGCTAATGGACAACCTCATATTTTAGAGGCTAGGATATTTATATTCCCAATGAATTTTCATGAATATATGTTTCAGGAGATATGACATCTGAAGTGTAAAAATGTTTAATGGCAGTCAGTTTAATACAAGTTTTACATTCAATTTGTCTTGCCCAGTCCAGCCCAGGAATGTATTTTATATCTAATTCACGTAACTCTCATATATTCATGCAGAATATTGCATACTGCATACATTAAATGCAGTTAAAACTAAAACTTTTTGACCGCAGTCTATCTCCTCAGATCCTCTGAGCTTTCCCGTGTCAGATAATATATATAACATGCACTCCTTCCTCAAGAGTTTGCAAAGAAATTACTGGAGCTAGACAAACCTTCAGTAACATGTATTTGGATTATTTATCCAGATGTTATTTATGAATTCAGTTCGAATTCATCAGACACCTTTGGCTAGAACCTGGTCCTCCTCTTTTACCACAAAGATAAAGGAGGCTGTGACAGTACTGAATCTATCTGACAGCCTGGGAGTAGAGTGCTTACCTGGGCTGTTAGAAACTGGGTTAGCACCACAACACCTCTTTGCATGAAACACTGAAGTACTACAAAATGAGGATCACAGAAAAGTGTCCAGGAATGAGCCTCCACCCGGACTCATTTTATGTGTGATAAAATCCCTGGAAGGCTGGAGCTGCAAATGCTTAGCCAAAGTGAAAGTGCATCAGCAGATACCTGAAGAGCAGCTCTTTAACCACATGTGGTGATTATACCACTTTTCTGGGATGTGAGCAATGGAGAAAGAAGATGAAGCTGAATCTGGATGGCTCATGCCCTATGTAAGTGCTACAGCCCCTGAGATACAGAATAAAAGGGCTGTCTCCCCAGCAGCAGTTCTGAGAACTACTCTCTCTCTACATATTTATATTTCTGCTTTGTGAAAAGCCTTCAGATGAAAAAAATCATGTTAGCTAGAACATGACATGTCAAATTAAATCCATTTCTAATTTTTGTTTGGCAAGAAGATTCAAATTCTGAATTTTCTCTCAAATTTGTATATGACTGACAATCCACAAAATCAATTACTTGGACATCTATCTAGTAGATGTGTTTGTTGAAATTGCTCAGAACAAATTTTATTCAAAAATCACACTGTTTCTCTGTGTTTATGTAAACAGATAACATCATTGCCAAACAAATATTTTTAACTATTTACCTTCCCTTTGGCTCCCACATTTCTGTAAGGTTTCAAGGACAATCAAAATACCCAAACAGAGCTTGTCCTTTTCTGCTGGGATTTCCATGTTCAACACGTGGTACCCTTGCAAGACCTGGAGAACAAGCTGTGTTTCTATGGATGTTTTTGAAAAAGGTGTGTATTTACTCATTGTCTTGTATGCACCACAGATGAGACAGATAAATGCTAACACTTTCTTTTGTAAATACAGAAGATGAGAGATGGGTAGGTAGACTGTTGGCTTAACTCTACCCAGCCAAAGCCTGCGGAAGTAATAAGTGTGTAGAGTCAGATTTCTCTTATCTTCAGTAAACTTAAGGTTTTAGTGTAAATTTAAGGAGTTAGCAGCCCTCAGAGGCTAGTTTCACCCCACTCCAGCTAAGATACAGTAACCGGTCACAGCCATAGTAACAGTCGTAGGAGTGCAAACTAAGCAGGCAAGTCTAAATGTCCTCTAGAAGGGGTGTAAGGCTGTCCACGCTCAAATAGTTGTGCTTCTTCAGCTGAATGGGCAGCAGCTGCTAGTTGTGAGGTGGTAGTTGGAAGCTGAGCAGTGACTGTTGCACAAATGCATATAGCCTAATGTTTGTTCTTTGATGCTAGACCTTACTAGCAGCATGAATTAATACCGTTATGTTAGCAGAAGCATTGCCTGGAAACTGATGCAACAACTAACAATCCAACAACTGCAAGAGACGTGGGCAATTCAAGCTTATATCTGCTTCCTCAAACCTGGAGTGCTCCACCTACATTGCAAAGCTGACCATCTGTCCAATCCCTTTGTTTAAAAGACAGACCTCAGTGGTTGTTTCAGATAGTTACACAGATTAACTGAGCAGATGCTTTTAAATAAACATCCACCCAAGTGGTTAACATGTGCTAATCAACCCAGCAGAGCTAGCAGTCACGTGTCTGCATCTTTTCCCATCCAGAGTGGCCAGAAGTCTGTTCTTAAGAGTGGTGCAACTTCTGCAGTGCCCAAAACAGGCACTGACATAAACCCTGGTTTGGCAAGGCATTCAAACTTGTGCTTAAATATCACTGCAGCAATAAGATTTGAACCTTGAACGAAGACCCATGTTCAATTAGAAGAATAAAGGAATTTCCATGAGTAATCAGATTGAACATCCAGCTAGTCCAAGCCCACCTGAGAATGTGGTCATCCCAGAGGTTTACAAGGCAGGCAGAAGAAGACTGCAGCATGCAGATGGAAATCCGTCTGCTCCAGAGCGGTTTAAGTACTGGGCTGTAAGATCAAAGCTACTCTCCTGGTTTTTTTGTTTAGTTTCTAGTCTCCCTTTCCCACATCACTTGCCGTATTACATACTTTTCTCATATACCTCCTACTTGCCTCTGATCTATGAAAATACCAGTCTTTCCAATCTCTCCTCCTGTGAGAGGTTTTGATAATTTATCATGTTTTTCTGTTCCCCATTCTGGATTTACATCAGCCTTTGCAAAGTGACTTGCCACAGTCCTATGGCAGTTCCTGGGCATCCTGTTTGGTGCCTGGCACAGCAGGGTGCGTCTCCACTTTTGATTCCCACTGGTACACACAAGGGTCAGGGAGAGGGATGGAATTTCCCAGCCCCTTTTTGTAACTGTGTGCCATCTTATTTCTGCAAGCTTTGATCCTGAAATCAGTTTGTAGTTAAATGTGTAAAGGGTTTTTGAGTAAAGTGTGCGTTAGTGATAGATGTAATTTGAAGGGTCCTGGGACCCTAGTAAAAGAATGACGTTTGGCTTCTCTGCTAAAATTACTAAAATTGCAGATAGATAGCTCAACAAGCATGTGCAGTTTCAGTTCATTTTGCATTGGTCTGAAAGCAAATGCATGTGAGACATATGCTGAAACTCTGTGTAGGGTTCCAGGCACCTTGAGCTGATTTAAGTTTGGGCTGCCTTAGTCTTAATTTCTCCTTTCTCTCCTTTCCACTCTAATATTCCTTCCTTCTTCCTTGTGCTAGAACTAATATTTGTATGTCTGCAATATGATCTGGTTTGGGAGATGATCTGGTTTAAAAAGAATCACTTTTAATTTTTTTTTTTTTAAACTGCCAAGACAAATTGCTGGTCTATGGACCATTTACATCCTTCTTCCACGGTAAATGGGATGTAAAATCTTCATAGGCTTTGAATTCACCAGCCACAGGAGGACACGTGTCTCCCATCTCTTCCACTCAGCTGTGGGAAAATTTAACCTTCTAAAATTCCCTGTCCTACTTAGCGGTGTCTAATTAATTTTCTCTTAGTGTTTGGAGCTGCACTGCATATGGAAGTACTATATCTGCAGAGCAAACTCTTAGAGCCAGAATCAGACCATACTTTTGGCGAGAGGCCACTAGAGCAGGAGAAGCAACAAACCTATCTATAATAGGCATTTTGTCCATCAGAAGAATGTGAACAGACAAATTACTGTAACCTGCCTGAACCAGCTCAGCTCTCCTGCAAATCAAAGCCCAGATTGTATTGGGAGTGTTTGCTTTGTCATTTTTTAAATGAATGAAGAAATCAATGGCATTTTCACAGCAGCCAGTAGAGCAAGTAGTCAGTTTAGGTGGACAACACTAGAACCCTTACCGCTGGCACTAAGTGCCTTCAGTTCTGGCTGGTATCAGCATTAATCCTGCCTAGGTAAAAACAGATTTGCCTGAGTCACAAACTTAAGCTGTATCAGCTGCCATGCTTTCATCTACTAGTTTCAGGAATGTGGTTTCTGCACTGGATCCATCTGGAAATTACCGCCCCAAGACAGATTGCATGTCAGTATCTCCTTAGGGCTTGTCTTCAGTGCTAAACCCTGCTTTTGCTATCTTTTTTTTTTCCTTAACCTTGGGGTAGCTGATGTACATCAACTATCCTAAGATAAAAGGAAAGGTAAAGAATACCTGCAGCCACGAGAACAGATGCAGTGGAACAGGGGAGAGATGCTGGCTGTGCGGGAGAGCATTAGTACAGCAGGACTTTGTAATCTTAGTGAGACCTGGGAGCTGCCTACCATGTCATCTCATTCATGCTGGCACACACGCTGGGCGAATGAAATTGGGGGTAAAGGCTGTACTGCGTGCACAACAAACACACAAGTTTTTTTAATCATGATTTTGGAGGCCCTGCTTTTCCATTCTGAACTGTAAAAAAAAGTCAGTTCTGTACTTTTCACACTGTTTCACACGCAGGTTAGTTTTTGGTTTGAACTATATTAAGGCCCTTCTGTACCATCATCTTGGTCATTTTATCGTACGATAGCCCTTCCTATTGACAGAGAAATAGCTTGTTGCTGTTAATATTTTCAAGGTAGCACACTCTAGAGGAACACTGACTGGAACAGCATTGCCCAGCTGTCCCAGAGCCTCATATAGAATCCCAAAACTTCACAGTACAAATATAAAGAGCTGGTGTGGTCAGGCCACTAGGTCCATCAGCAAGCCATCACACATTTGGCCATGTTCCACTAGCAAGACACAGAAAGAGGATATCCTATGAGTCTCTTATGTAGATATTTAGATATTTTTCTGTTCAAATCATCTTCCCTCCTTGTGGAAAATACTTGCCTCTCAGAAAGCTAGGATTAATGCTAAAATTGTCATTACTCACATTACAAGGCGAGGTCTTTAAGTTTAGCCAAGACTATATGACAATGACGTACCTTTGTGTCTCAGATTTTGAACTGTTACCACCATGTCCAAGGGAGGTAGAAGATGAATGTATGAAATCTCCCTGGCTATATTAAACTAATCAAATTATTATATAAGGCAGGGAAGAAAATTAAGTTCATCAACCTGCCTTAAGCCACACTAACGTTTTGCTTCCTCTGTGTATTGACACTGCCAGAAGGTATCTCCCCATTCCTAGGTTTTCCCGAGTCTCCATAATATAGGATAGTTTAGCAGCTGGCTTTTCAGTCTGCATGTTTGCAGAGTGCTCTTTGTCTTCAGTTTCACTTTGCATGCCATCTTTCCCTCTTCCACACCCTGCTCTTTCCCCTCAACAAGACATGCAAATACCAGATAACTGACAGTTTAAGAACTTGTGATCACCACTGGCTTTCATGGTTAGAGACTGTTATTAAATGACATGTTAGAAATCCCCAAGCACGGAAAATGTGTAGCTAGCTTGGAGTTCAGGGCTCTCCACAGATCTTACACTTGGAGATCTGAGATTGCTTAAATGTTAAAGTTCCTGTCACTTCTGATTGTGAAGGCAACCTCAGAGTGGTCACTGCTCCTAACTTGCAGCCAGGCAAGTTTAAACAAACCTAGTCAGAAGTGTGAGTTCTCTCTGAACTGTTAATTGTTTATCCTCAATTAAATATTTACTTTGGACTTGTTTTCTACTCTAGGGCTTTATGCTGCACAATGCAGGTGCAGCTTCTTGCCATTTTAAGACCACTGATCTTATTTTCAAGATAAGCTTAGTTTTTAGTGTCCTGCAAAAAGAACAAGGCTCCTAGATGTGCAGGCAATTTCTGAAAGGAATCTTAGGCTTCTAAATCACCGAAGTGCTTTTGAAGACTTAATCTCTTTAGAGAAAAGAAAACTATAATGATTAGACAGAATACACCCTGGTACACAGGAAGTTAAGAGTGGCTTTAAGGATTTAGCTTAAGTCAGTAGGCAATTAACTGAAGCTAAATCAACATAGAGAATGCTATGCCTACTCAGATTACATCAGTTTAACATCAGTTTCTATACAAAGACTTACTTGCCTTACACCATTATAGCTATGTGAGTGTAACTTTACACAAGGAACTGCTCTGAGAAGTCACCTCTTTCAGTGACACCAGCCCCTAGATCGTCATTGCTGTAAGGTCACACTGCACCCCAAATTAAGTGAGTATATCTATTTGGTATCACATATAATTACAATGAGAATACTGATGGGGTATAATATGATCACCCACCACTTCTGGGAGTCCTGAAATTCTTTGCAGCAGAGAGGGACCCCGATTTACCCAAACTCCCAGCAATGGCACTCGGAGACAGTCCTTGAGTAGAACTGTCAGTGCTTAGAGTGCTTGACCTGGAAGGCAGGAAACAAAGGAACTTCTAGACCACTGGTTTTGAAACAACCTATGGCAATGCAGGGCTGATAGCAGAGGACCTGAGAGCCTTGGAGGCTAAATCTGAGCCACCAAGTCAGTATTGTACCACTGACATGGAGCTATGGACCTGGAAGCTCAAGTTTTTTTGTTACTTTCCAGACCTATTGGCTGGACTCTGAGCAAGCTGCATGTTGCTACTGGATTCAGCCTGCATTTCATCAGAAGTGCATTGAAAACATTTTGGTGAAGCATTATGGGGTTTGGGAGTATATATTTTCTAATAAAACCTTCTTACATTGCAAATTTCTCACTACTATCAACAGTTATATTTTCACAATCACCTTTTGTCATATTCACAGTCTGTCCAAACGGTGAGAGATACTAGAATAATATATCATTAATATAATAAACATTTTAAAGCAGTTACTATTTTATGTGTGTGGTATAATTTAATGTCTTTCCTGGTAAAAAATTATAATAAGCATTGTGCTGAATCATCAGTAGTTCTTGAGCTTGAGAATGCGTAACCTAAAAGGAGAACTTATAGAAGCATGTAGGTGTTCATTTACTCCCTGGATTCTGATTCAGCAGAATTCTTAAGCACTTAGCCAAATTCCTGTGCAGCAAAGCACTTAATCTTAGATTAACTCAACATTTTAAATACATTTCTTTTCAAGAAAACACTTAAACCAAATATATCCGTAATCAAACTGAATTATAATTCCACATTGACCAAGATAGCAAACCGGGTTTAAAAGAAATCATGGAAAAGTCATTTGGACCATGCTTCCACCCAGAAATTGTACTGCTCCAACTATCTTCTAAAGTGTGTATGAATATCTATTGACAGTGAAGTGTTTACATCAGAGTAGTTCACTAACATATGAAAAGCAGAATATTATATCTGCTTTTTTTCTGCTGCATTTGTCCAATAGGTTTCAGCTATGTAGTTGTGATGGTAGAAGTCATGCCTTGGACCAAAATTTTATACTAATACTAGATAGTGTCACTGAAAATGACAGAGAAACAAATAAGCTCATCTGTCAAAGACATCATGAGTTTGTAAAGATAGAGCAGGATGGAAAAATACTTGCTGTGTCTGAAAAAATATTCCTACTTCTTAGTTAACCAAATGGTTCCTAAATGATTAGGCTTTTTTTTTTTTTGGGGGGGGGGACGACACACGACACCATAAATGCAGTATATCACTGTAACAAAATAAAATAAATATGAGGACAGTACAGACTGAAGTAGGGGGCTAAAAGAAGATACAGATTTATAGCTTTATCTATATTGTCAATATCTTTCATGTCCTGGTTTCTGTTTCCATTCACATATTGCAAATGGCATAAATATTAGACAGTAACAGAAGAAATAAAACAGGAGCACACCAGTAGGAAGCAGCACTATAACACAGCAACCTCATATGATAAAGTTATATTCCAGCAGTAGGTAAAAATAAGGGCAGCTAGCAGCAGCCAAAAACCGGCAAAGGACAGAGAGTACCCATAACAGCATGCCTTCTGCAATAATCAGTGGACAGGATTAATATTCTTTTTGACACTTTCTCTTTTAGGGTTGAAATTTGCAAGTAACATACCTTAAAATGATTTACAAAGGGAAAATAATATTTTTTCTAGTTTTCATGAGGTTCTGGAACTGAGAGGAATTGTCAATGCTATTTTTTAAAGACTGGTTTACCTACAGAACTATCTGGGGTTCTTGGATGTTTTATAGTGAGCTTTTTATTTTTGTTTATTTGAGTTACCAGCACCAGTCTCTGATTAAATAATATGAGAGAATAGGGAGGAAGGAAATTTGAAGTCTTTAGCAAAGACTTTTTTTGCCTCCTAACACTTCATAGGGCACTAGAATTGGAAATTTACAAACTAGAAACTGAATTTTAAGTAGGCAGAAAAAACTCCCCATGACCTCACTTAATCAGTGTTCATTTTTTCTAGTTGGCTGATGTCCTATACCAGTGTCTGCTCACTGGTATAATGCCTTTTCTAAAATTTTATCATTATTAAGTTTCTGGGTTGTTTTTTTTTTTTTTTTCATAAGAAGTAAACCAACAGGGTAGAGAACCCAGGCATTCAAAGGTATCACTCTACTCTTTTTTCTAAAAGGAAAAAGTACTGTAATATTTTTTGTGTTATGACTGAAGAAAAGTATTGCAGGGTGGTGGGGTTTTTTTTGTTTCCCAAAATTTGCTGGGAGTCTTTGGGGTTATGATTTTAAAGGCCATGTGGTAATAGAATTTGAGGTAAATAAATTTAATTTAATCCAAAACCAGTATGAGGGAGATGCCCCTGGAGAATTAGTCAAGTGGTTTTATCAATTCCTAACATCTTACACTGATTAATGTTCTTTTATCTGACAGGGGATATTCAAATATATAAACCTATAAGCATATAATATAAACATATGCCTATAGTCATATAGACAAAGCCACATTCATGGCTCCCAGTAGTAGCTCTGTGGTTCCTATCAGGAATTTGAAGAGCCTCAATGTGCCATTACCGCTACCCAAACTTTAATCTGATCACTAAACATGAAATTTAGGGTGACTTCTAAAAAGACCTTTCTTGGAATTCTCAGCTATATAGAAACTGAAAATCATATTGGGAAAGCGTTTTGTAAACATGTGAGTGAGAGGTGTTATATTTTTAACATATGTATATCTGGAAGATATTTTTGTTTCCATGAGAAATCGATGAGAGTTGAATTCTCTAAGGTTAGGTGAAGTATCGGTCATTGTAACCACCCGATTTTATCCTGGACTGATCATGCAAAAATACTTTCATTTTTATTATACTATAGAAACTGATAATACTGACAGAGAGTTGGCAGACTCAAACCTTAAGCCACCTTATTTTCCTACATTCACCTGCAACACTCTGAACTGTGTGTTTGTCTGTTCCCTAAAGAAAAAAATATTTTAAAAGATCCATGCCAGAAACCCAGCACTCACACAACCCTTTGCTAACAACTTGGTGCCCATGAGCGGCCAGTCAGACTGGTGACACCACTTCCTTTCTGAGCACTGACAATGCCAAATTTGAATAGTGCACTGCATAACCTGCAGATTTGCATTCAAAAAAACAGAGTAAAAGCTGCAATGATGAGCAAACTGAAATCCAAACACCCAGAGTATGAAATCAGCTATTTTCACAGGCCACTTGGTTTGAAAAAATTGCCAGTCTTGCTGTCCCACTCACTTTCCCAAAACGTGACAAGCAAGGACTATCTTGGGCAGAGCTTCACCACCACATACTCAGTTGGCTACGCACTGCTACATCTCCAGAAGCAAAGTGACACCGCCAGATATGTTCTGTGTATCTTTCTCTATATATCTACATTAAAACATATAGGGTTAGAATTTAATGTAATAATATGCCATTATGGGAAGTGAATGCTATAGAACAGTTTTCAGATTCCCCTCTTTACTCACTCTTAACTATTGATAATACACATATGAATAATCTATGAATGCAAAACTCATTTAGATATGCAAATTGCATAGTTGATTGAACAGTTACCAGACTTGTGTGCTCAGGTGGGGGATTATTTTAACATCTACCTCAAATTGTGTGGATGCAGTGTAGGCGTTCTGCTGAGTTTATGACTAATATCCCTCAGGGGAGAGCTATGAAATGGAGAAAATAATCTGTCAAGAACATACTTAACTTGATTAGTTTGAGCCTAAACATTTCAGCAGCCTTTGAACCTGAGCTGAGGTGGTTCCAGGAACCTCCTCTAAGTCAAGCACCTCTGACTGCAGCTTCAGGGTTGGCGTCTCTTCCTTATTAAAGGAACATATTGTACAAGAAACAGGATATTATGCTGGATTGGGAAAATATTTTACAAGTATGTAGTAAGTGTGTGTTTAGATAGTTAAATACTACATGCAGTGCTTTCAGACAGTATTGTGTATTTAGGGCATGACCCTGGCTCAGGAGGCTACATATGGCAGGATTTGTTTCAGTTCCATTGCTTTTTATGTTTCTGCTTGCCACTATCATTTCTAATTGTTCCTCTTGCTTTATACATCCACTGACTGCATGCTACTTCTAAGACTGTGTAGACAGTCCATCTCTATGTAAGGAAGGAACAAACAGACAAATAGTGGCTTGGTCTTAGGTCTGTTTTTTTTTTTAAAGCATTGTTTCTGCTCATATGCTGGACCTTGAGAGGGGAACATACCTTCAGAAGTGACCAGCGCCCTTCAAATTCTTATCTAAAGGAATCCCACAGGAAACCTTGGAGCTCTTACAAAAATTTGGACCGTCTGTTATTTATCAGATTTACAAGGACACTAGTCTTTGGCTATCGAGCCCCCTTGGAGCCACCAACTGCCTTCTCCCCTTCTCCTTGCTTTTAACAGTAGAGATAAACATTGACTTAAGTTTGCTTCATGCTATCAAATTGTAGTACAAACAGGTTAACTATAAATGCTGGCAAGATCTTAGCGTGGTATTAGCCCTGAAGCCCTGACATCAGCACCTGGTTATGTCAAGTTACAGGCTCTCTAGCAACTGACAACAAACATATGGACCCAGCCTTTACTGGGTGGGGAAACTAAGAACATCTTTCTCACCAGTGGTCTGCTATCATTTCCCCGATTTGTTGGTCAGAGCCTTTAATGGTTGCACATCTCTCAACATCTTCATAGTTACAAAGTTCCTGGTATTAACTTTTCTCCCATATGAAGACCCATACATTTCCTGTGTGGCTGCTTCTTGTGACAAGCCAGAAACTGAAGTAACCTCTCTTGAGTAACAGCCCAGAGGTTTATTATAAAATTACCTTTTCAGGCATATTTCAATTGTGCCATTGTAATTATATGCATGTAAAGCACTGCACAAACTTCCAGTGCTTGGGAAAGCTAAAAGGGATGGCTTGATAGATATGGCCTATTCTAATAACTAAGGGGCAACTGAGCTCAGAAACTGTTCCTAGAGTAGGATAATACAGTTTGGGCTTCTCTGAGGAGAGACATTAGTATCCTTTCCTGAGTGAACCTGATAAGCATTCAAGAAAGTGGCAAATAAAAATCTCAAAAATAACATTATGTAGACCATGACAGTATGCAACCTGACATAATGCTGGTGAGGTGAATTACTGAGAATGATGGTGACAGAGAATATTGTCCGGCAGGAATCGGAGGTGAAACTCTTATGTTCCAGTCCTGATGGATTCCCTGGCCCTTTTCTCACACTCCTTTTCTTGCTTGCCTTTCCCTACCTGCTTTTGGTTTACCATTCCTTTTTCTTTTTTATTCTTTTAAGCTTTGTGACCTTGGGTAATTCACATAACCATATCAGAGACGCCTGTGAAAACACATTCTTTCAACTTAAAGCTGTAGTTAGTGCTAAATAATGCTTATACATTAATTTCGGAACATTAGATAAAAGGTATAAAGCCACCATATTTCTATTATTACATTAATTCAAAGAGCTTCTGATGGGATATTTTTGGGCCAAATGCTGCCCTGTTTGCAACTCAGAGCAGGGTAAAAGCTTTTTCAGCCCATGATCATTTGGTACTACTTCCAACTTGCTGAAATATGTTCTGTACCCAGCTGAAGAGTTTCTAATGAATACAGCCTGTTTTAACCTAAGAGTGCTTGAGTGGTTATCTGTACATGTGTGCAGACCTACGTGGTTAAAGTTCATTGTTTTAAACAATATAGCTTCACACACACGTGTCCCCAGCTTATAACAGAATATAATTTAAAGCGTTTTAAACAATGAAATTATTATGGCCACTGCACTTGCAGTGCATTTTTCTACATTTTTACCTTGAGTGATATCTTGCGCACACTATTCTATAATAAACAATCCATGACAACAGAGGTTAAGCAAGTTGACAAGAGAGATGGATCTGCTCCAAAACTCCAGTTCTAAATGTGTCTGAACCTAAGCAAGTTCAAAGTGCAGAGCAATGAAACTCAACCTGTTCTCAGGTCCTCCTTTTCCTAACTTCACGGGTTCCTTTCATTTTCTGTGATACAAATCAGTCCTCACCCGGGGCATTTGCATTTACTTCTCTGAAGCACAAGTTTAAATTGAAGCTGGGACTGGGAGGAGCATCCTGCAAGCACAGAAAAGAGAGCTGGTTGTTCAGAAACAGAGTGGTGGTTCCTCTTTTTCTTGCTGGTTGAAGGGGCACTGTTCATCTCACTGCCTCTCTTTCCTTCAGCTGGCACCATGAGATTTCCTCTCCTCTTCCACACTTCTGCAATTGCTGACACCCTTCTGAGAGCACAGAGAGCCACAGTTTCTGTGTTTGAATAAAAGTGCTTTTCAGTACTTTGGCTCTGAAACACAGGAACCCAAAGAACTTGTGTATTCTCTGACCTCTTTCCTATAATTTTTAAAAAATTCTTTAACATACTCTAATCCCTTGACAATTTAAATGTTTTCTTCTAGGGAAAAGGGAACAATATTTGGCTTGTGAGGAAGCTACAAGGAGCTTAGTAACCTGTACGGTAACAGACTCTCGTGAAAAGAGCCCCTCTAGCCTAGCATGAACAAACAAATCTTTCAGCAATAAGATAGAAGACACTGCATTTTTAGGAGATTAGAGAAGGCCTTGGGGCTCATCTGGTAAAAAGAAACCAAAGGCTGACAGGTTACAGCCATTTGGCAAGCCAAATAACATCCAAGAAATATGTGGTTCACTATATGAATTTTCTCCATTTTTAGAAGCAAAGGTCAGCCTTGGTCATTATTCCTGTGGTTGTGATGGCAGTGACATGGTCCATTGGTAGATGCCAAGAGGAGCCCTGCTGAGCCTGAGGCATTTTGAGTGAGATTCACTCTGCTGCTGCTGCTCTGCTGTGCCCATCCCTCCCAGTAGCACCCCCCAAGGTAAGAGCTGCTGCCAGCACTGTGGCTGCAGATAGGAAGCGCTCAAGCCTGGAGCTGGAGCAGGTGGAGGAGACCCCGCAGGGGCCCGCATCCAAAGCAGCCTTGTCAAGCAGCACGTGTCTGCTGGCAGTGGCTGTGCCCTGTGCATCTCCTCTGTGCATGATCTGACATGCCCAGTGTCAGATCGCACAGGAGCTGAGATCTGGGCATGCATACTCAAGCGATGATTCCCTCTGACCTCCTCCCCTCTCATGTGATGCAATTACCTGTGAGCCTTGCTGTTCCAGGCTTTTGACAGTTCAGAGGACTGCAATGGGTGGAGCCAGACTAATTTTGCATTTAGGATTAAATACATCTGGGAAGACAGTTAGAATAAGACCTGTCTGTCTATAAGACCTGGAGGATTTTAGAAGTATGGAAGGCTTGTCTCCATCTCCTGCATAAACAGAATTTCTTTCAATAGATAAAACAGGTTCCTGTCTGGACCAACAGCAGAGGGAAAATCTGAAAGAATTAATGGGCTGTTTGTTTTTCAGTGAGATGCTTGTTGGTTTTTGCTTGTCCTCTTCCAACGCGCTATTTCTGGAGAAATATATTTGCTTCAGCAAGTGCACTTGGAAGCCTTGACCCATGTCATCACAGCCACTGCACCCAGCTGAGTGCTTTTACAACAGGTCAGAAAGGCAGACCAATGCTCCATGCCAGGCACTGTATATGACACCATGTTCTGTTAACTATTGCTGCATGTACCAGACACTCAAGCAGGAACACTTCTGAATAGAAAATGCACTGTCCAACCATGAACAATGTATGGAGGTGGTCCACTCAAACAGGCGTAAAAGCTTTCTGCTGCTATAGTAGTTGCAACCTTCATTCTTTGTCTTCATAGTTCAGTAGGCACAAGGGCTTCGGTGGTCCTTTCCAGACCAAGAAGAAGAAGTAAAAACAAAGATCCCCACTCGTCCCAAATAATCTTTAGTTCTTTTTAATCAAAATTCTCCCATGTGCAGAAGTGGAACACAACAGTTATATCCCACTTACAGCCAACCTGAGGATTAAGTAGAACTCAGGTGCGGTATAAACCATATCCTGGCCCTGCACACAGGGCTTAAATTCACTCAGTGTTGTGCTATGCACAGTCCTTCAGTGAGAAAGTCAATGCCAGGAATCAAAAATATACCAATATTACCATTCTTATCCTATATGTATGTATCTGGTTCCACTGTCTTTGCTGTTGGCCCAACAAGTGTTGATATTATAGCAGAGGCAGCTTATCCAGCTAGAAGAGGAGCTGGCTGCAGGACTGGGGATAGAGGAGATACTTTGAGAAGTATCACAAAAAAAAACAATATGAGAAACTGTCAGAGCTCAATGGGAGTAAGTTCTGTGCCTAAAACTCCTCCCAGAAGAACAATAAATCTTTCTAGTTTGGGCGACTTTTTAGTACAGAGGGATTTGTAGCTCAGTTTTTTGAATGAGACTGTTTCAGCTGAGGGCTTCGCATATCGCAGGTGGCCTGTGTTGGTTTCAGTGGTTTTTCACAGGTGCCTAAAAGGCAATTTGTGAGTTCTGATATATTGCCTGGAAGTGGCCTCCCATATGTGAGATAATACTTAGTGTTACAGAAAGATAGGGCTTTTTGTGTTCTGCATTCAAGTTTATGTGTAACCTCCCTCTCTTGTTTTTACCTACTTTATCAACATATCATTGGATGGTTTTAATAAACATAACTGTGCTGGGAGCAGGGAAAATTCTCCTGACTTCTTCCTCTATGACTGCGTAATGTTTGCCTTTCTGTGGAGCTGAGTTTAAAAGTTGGATCAGGTGTGCTGGAATCTCTTCTCCTACCCAGTCTGTTTAAAAACAGGCATAAATAGTGTAAAGAGACTGACCAAAAAAGGTAGAGAACTGGATATGGAACTTTGATGTTAGTTCAGGAGAGTATCAGTCATTCTTTCCATTGTTATTTGAACTCTCTCATTACTGCATGGTACGGTGTATTCTTTGGAAAAGAAGAGGAGTGCATATGGGGGAACAGATTGGACAGTGTTATAGTCTAAAGTTATTTGCTGTTCTCTCAGCAAGGTACAACTGAAAACATAATTCATTGCAGTGACTAACTGAAAGGTGCATGTTGCTTCTGTATGCACTGGCAAACTGTCAAGCTGCTAGTGTGAGCTCTTCCTTACCCCTGCACCCTGGCCCTGATACGGGGTATTCAACTGTTGTAAAAAGCCTGTGTGGAACTGCAAAGGTCACACGTGGAAAACACAGAGAGGTTATTTGATCCATCTGCTTTGCAGTGCCAGATTGCACCTTTGATATTATTCAAGGCATTTTTATTCTCTTTTTCTTTCTGTCTCTGCCACTGTTTGAAGGTATTAAAACCTGGTATCCACACAGGACTGAACTCAGGCTTTATGTCTAAACAACGATCAGTGTAACCATAGTAGATTTCTGATACGGAAAACTGCTGGACTCAGAGGCATTCTCCACAAAGTGGAGACCAGAAGGAAAGAAAAAGTTCAGATTTGAACTGGATCTTAAAGCTTGGGATCTCTGTTCAGAAACAGACATGAGTTTGCATCAAGATTAAATGGAGAAAAGACATTTTCATTTAGTCACTCCAAATACGAAATCCAACTTTTTTCTGGAAAATGATAATGTGGTATCTGTTTATCATGTGGCCCTGTTGCCTACAGCATGTTCAGTGAAGGCCTGTGATGGCAGCAGCCCGCACAACCCTTCCCACCCTTCCCATACGCTCCAGCGTCATCCTTTCTTATGGTGCCTGCCTTACTGCACTTACTGCAGTCTTCCCACTGTGTCCTGCAGTGAAGGACCACATCAGCTTTTCCCACTCTTTCGTACTAGTGACTTTAGGTGTCAAAATCCCCTCTCTGCTTTATCTATGAGCCCCAGTAATGTCCTTCCCACACCGCTCTGTTAATGGGTGCCAGATTTCCACACATTATCATGGTAATGGATATTCCAGTTGTAATCTTTCCACATTGCTCTCTGAGCAGATTTAGGTGCCAGCATTGCAGCATGCCCTGCGAGCTGTCCAACTATAAAGAAAGGCAAAAGAATTTAATCTCTCTAGATTTCATACAAGGCATCCAAACACTCCCAAGGAGAGCTGCAAAATAACTCACTTCCCGTTGCTGAAAATAATTTGTCAGTTAATGTATAATTGTGTAACTAGGGCCTTTCCCGGCATTAGAAGGAAATTTGAGAGGCAGGTCTTCAGCTGATACATGCAGGTTTAATGATCTTTTCCCA
This sequence comes from Phalacrocorax carbo, assembly GCF_963921805.1. NCBI lineage: Eukaryota > Metazoa > Chordata > Aves > Suliformes > Phalacrocoracidae > Phalacrocorax > Phalacrocorax carbo. The sequence continues at coordinate 17,019,485 of NC_087515.1, read as the reverse complement.
AGTGCTTGTAAAAGACTAGCATTGAGACAAGCCCAGGACTAAATAAGGCCTTGTTTATTAAGCAAGGCTGCTGTACTTGCACTAGACACCACAGCAGAAGGAGGACATTTCTGACAGTTTTTTCACTCAGCTAGCTTAGATATTGCTTATTTGTCACATTTTGATAGTTCTGTGTCAATTGTCAGTTCCTTTAGTCAAAATGAAAGTCGCATTGTCATCTGTTTATAATAGACACACATTGAAATAACAACACAATTAATGTCAACTGTCAGGTTCTGGCCACTTCCATTTAGTGCAAGCAGTATGGTTTCTTCAACCCAGCTAAGGAAAATGATGTTTTTGGTAGGGCAGAGACAGCTGTCGTGTGGTTTGTTGCACACGTAGCATAACAACTTCAGCAAGGCAGCCCCAGCCTGTCCACGTGCTTGTGACACAGTGGCAGTAATGCAAGACTGTACACTCCACACTACTTTTAGACTTATCTTGGAAGTGGGGGGAGTGGAAGGTTGGGGGGGTGTAGTTTCTACAGGATACTTTCCTGCACTCAAATATGGGCTACAGTAATCAGATCTCTCTATGAAAATTAAGGGCTTCAGGCTTCTTGGTATATTGCCAGGACAACCTTTACTTAGGCAAAATATTGCTGCTCTTCCTTCCCCTGTGAAAATTTCATCACAAAAGATGATGATGCAAATCGCTTTATAGGATCACAGGCACACCTTTTATTAACTCTGTCACTGAATTGCAAAAGATCGGGGGTGAGAGTAGGGAGTGAAGCAAGGCTATATGATGAGGCAGACCTAAGAGCCAGGCTCCCCAGCCTGGGGAATCTTTGTTGTTACAAGTATCCCCAGTCAGTGAGAGTTCTCGAGCAAAGGCTGCTGACCTCAGTAAGTGTTTGCAGATTGGTCCCATTATTTGCATACGCTTCCTTGTTCCAAAGAAATCTTAAACACGTGCAAGGAAAGCACTGAATTTTCTGTCCTGACTGAAGCAATGCCATCTGCAGTCCACCCATCTCCATACTGACTCAATCTTTTAAAATAAATTAACTACCCCATGTAGATTTTATTTCCTCCTCCTCCCTTTTTCTCCTCTCTTTGGCAAAAGAAATAGCTAATATTCGGAGGAAATGAGTTGTGAAACCTCTAACAGCCCGCTAACCATTAGTTTCTATAACCCATGTTGGCAATGCAATATTCACTAGGGACCTCTGGCTGGCTCAGATGGTCCTCTTGAGTGAAAGAAGCAGCTAGGGATGTTCACCTCTGTTTGGATGCCCTGAGAGAGTACCACATCACTTCACCTTGATGAGGTCAGTGTTCCCTTCCCCATCCCTCTTCTCTCCCTCTCCCCAACAACTGCTCCAGAGATTTTTGCAGATGCACCAGATCCCCAGGTATAGTTTGGGGGTGTCTATTCTTATGCTCTCTGCCTTCCCTCAACTCTGATTTCCGCCAGGCCTCTCCCACCCCTCATTGCTGGCACCACTGTGAGTCCGACCTGAGTTACCAGGAGTTCTCCATGAGCTCCTGAAGGAGACCAGCAACATGGGCAATTTGAATCTGCTCCCATTCACTCACTGCTTCCTCAGTTTCCCTGGACTTTTCTCCAATTCTCCAATTCTGAGACCAACAGGCCATTGGACTGAATGAAGAAAAGAGCACTGCTGAGGTGCTACACAAAATAAGGCAAACCTCCAGCATCTGACTTGCTTTACCACCTCAGTCGTGGGTTATCTTGCAATTGACTGTGTGACTCCTCACACATCCCTGAAAAGCCACTGAGAGCCAAGAGCGTGGTTCTCACCATGAGACTAGGACCACTCTAAGTTATAACTTGCAGGCAGCTTTTACGCTTACAGCAGTGACAACAGTGTAGCTGTTGACTGAAGCACTAGACCAGGTGGATTTTTTCCTGCTGTTTTAACTCAGTCATTTTTGTGCCAGGTTGCCTCCATAGAGCCACTTCTGCTAGTGACCTAGATTTGCTTGCAAATTCTACACCGGGTTTTCACATGTGCGAGGCACTAATGGAAGGCAACAAACACTGAAATCCAAGTTCCCTCCAAACCCTCTTAATATGTCTCCTAATAATGGTCTATTAGGGTATAAACAATAAACTAAAAGCCACAAACATCTTGCAAGCACTTCACTTGCAGGACAGCTGTGGGGGGTTATAGCTCAGCGTCTGCTGTCTTTTTTTCCCAATACCACACAGATGGAGGAGGGACCACAAAGGACTGTGTAACAGGTGAAGCGGCTGTAGAGGTGGACTATGCCAGGAACTTTTGTCTTCTTACAGAACTCCTTTAAGCACAGAAGGAAGAGGCACATGCCTGGAGACAGCATGGGCCATGACCCTTCTTTCACTCCAGGACACCAAGCACAAACGCAACCAGTATCCATAGTAAAAAATTCTTTGAAATGTATACTCCTTTAACTGTATGTAGCCAACTTGCTTGCTTACTCGATTTTTTTATCCCCCAGGCAAGGCCCAAACTAACCTTGCAAGCTGTTGCTGCAGGATTTGGAACACGAGAATAGATGATAAGAATATGATCCTTTTCAATGTTTTAGGGTGTATAGCTGTCCTCATTTGTTATTCACAAGACTATTCACCCAAGAGGGAAAACAAAAAAGCTATCAACATTCTCCCTGCCTTTCCTCTGCCAAAATTAATGTGGTGACTTTGTTTCTATAAAGGGAAGAGGTAGGTGGGAGCAGCTCTTCAGGCATGTTGACTAACAGAACATGAGCACTACACGCCGGGCATGGAAGGGAGCCCAATGTGGATGTGGGAACTGCCCGATCACACACAAAACCCTCCGTTGCACAACCTGGCACACAGGCATGTAGCTGCGCAACCCAGCTGAGACACAGGGGAGGCCAACAGCTCCTTGAATTCTCCCCTATAATCTGCCCCTGTCACATTCAGGCAGATGCTGTAACACTGCAGAAGACTTTTGCACTGCGTGACACGAGATTGATAGAAGTTAATTTAAACTGGTTTGGGAAACAAGCCTCAGAGCAATGTGCAGACATTCATCCATATTACTATACGCAAATAGAATTTAACTCCTTCTTATGACACAAAAATAAGACTCGAAGGTGGTGTTTTACATAACAAAATAACAGATTGTTGCATTATTCACTGACTCTGTTACCATGGTGCTCAGCTAGCTTGAGCATACTACCTAGAATAGTAACGTGCTTCCAGGTATTGTGATGGTAAAAACCAGCCTAGGACTGACGTTGTCCGACTTGGGGTTTTTTTGTATAGCTGTGTGAACATCAGTGTCAAGAACTATCATAAGTCCATACCAGTGTTTGTCCACAAGACTGAGGCCATTGTGAAGCAGAAAGAGAAGGCCAGAGTCCTTCTTTGTAAAATATTTTGAAGGAAACTGGATTTCATGGTCCCATTCTGAAGACCCAGTGACTGCTGTGGGCGGCTGAGGAACAAGGCAGTCAAGGAAATACATGCAGAAAAAATGTTGAAATACCTGGAGTTCCAGATTAAGCCATTTCTCTCAAACACTGCAGGTATCTCAGTGAAAAACAGATGATCCAAATGCATATTTTTCTTTGAATATATTACAGCCATTCCACACAGGTATTGTACTCATCACCAGTTATTCATTAAGCAGCATGACTAACATCTGTCATGTGGTGTTTGTTCACTCATTATCTATGGGTGAAGGAGTCTGTTGCAGTGGTATGCAGGTTGTTTTGGTGAAGTTTTTACTCTTCTTTTTTTTTTATTAATATTTAGTATGTGTTACTGTACATTCAGGGCATAAAGCATGCTATGTGTAAGTACTTAGGCCAAGAGGTGTGAACAATCCCATGGAGAACTTCTAAACTTTCCACAAATGTCCCATATAAAATTCTGCATCATCTGCAGACCAGTCTTATGCTTTCTGTATGCACCGGACTGTACCAAAGAAGCAAAACTGCTTGTCATGATAGTACACCCCTCTACTTACTTAAAACCATATATGGCTAGATGTATAACACTTGAAAGCATTGTCAGAGATGTCCAGATTTCAATGGATAAAGAAAAGTGAAAGATGCAGACCTGACAGGTATCGTCAAGAACAGAGTCATCAACCAGCCAAAAACAGACTTCCAAGTGAAAAATGGCAGAGGTTTGAAGAGAAGCTCACAGTTCATACTCAGTACAACATGGTCTTTGCCACTACATGACAGGTTTCTTTTGCCCAAATAATGTCTTCTATTTGTTCCATCTAAAACATTTTCTGACTTTTATTCATTCATTTCAGGCTGTTCTAGGAAACATCTGTACAGCAAATGTGTCTTAGACATACAGTTTGGATGAAAGAGATTTCCTTTTGGACTGGACAGCCTGAAATAATGACCTATGCAAATAATACCGGTGACTGATACTTGGGGTGTTGTTCACCACAGTGCTATCTGCTGTTTCTCCCCTGATTTTTTTAAACGTGATTTTAAAGCCTTTGAGTGAATAACCCCAGCCTTTTCTTTAACTTAGCTAGCATGAAAGGCTGTGGAGCCTATGTGGCAGGTGCTGTGGGTTAACAATAAGGGTACTGTTTAATCCAAGGGAAACAGAGAGTAGAAAAGGGCCATGAATAGAAGGATATAGGATCTTTTATGAGGTCAGGAGGGGCATGTTAGATCAGGAGGTGCAAAGAGAGGCCAGCTACAGAACACATTCCTTCTTGCATGCTTGCTTGGACAGCAGCATGAAATTATGCCTTGTAATTTGTTCTGCAAAAGACAATGGAATCAAAGTGAAATATCTAAACACAAGAAGTTTGTTGATACTCAGAGATTCACCTCTACTTGTAGGAGTAGTTGGCTACGGTTCCCTGGGGAATAAACTATTCTTCTGGATGGTGTTCCTTACCAGGCTCACCTCTTTGAAACTCAGAGAAACACAAGGAGACAATCTAACAAGTGCAATGGCATTTCAACACAAGGGGAAAATGGTACGTGATTTACAGGTTTGTTTGTTTTTAAACACTGACTGACTCAGTTACTGAGAGCACTACTTATGCAATCAGCGATGGGGTGTTTAGAGTGGAAAGTAGAAATGTTGAATCAAAATTGCAAACATTTTTATAAAATGCCTGAAAGTGATTTGCTCTCATCTGTGCTTTATAATTGCAGTAGGTTCAGGGTCATTCGTGTCATTCCTTTTGCCTTTAAGATAGTGTTTCAGTGGTATAAATGGGCCTTTAGAGACAGATGGAGAAGAGTACATTTTCAAAATTTAATCAAATACCTTCTAGTTACAAAGCACAGATGTTCAGGGTCAGGAACACACAAGTGTAATATTGCTATAACTTGTCAGGCTACTGATGCTGCTGTTGGAATAACCCAGCCATTTGCAGGTTACTCATAAGGTATGAGAGCACCAAAAGGAAAATTATATCATAGTTTGCCTATGGGAAAACTTCTTCCTCAATACTTTCAGTCACTTGCCGTAAGTATTTACATACCTTACAGTTTTTAACTTTAATTTAAAATTGGTAAATGTGGCAATGATGGATGCTCACATTATTCATTTATGTGGCCAATGGCTTTTGAAGTCTTGCAAAGGTCTTGGGCCAAGAGATAACACCTGGGAATAATTTTCATGTGGTAATTATGCATCATGAAATTCTTCTTTTCCTTTTAATTAAATGTTATGCCTTACACGAAAGAGCCCCCATTTTTGCCTTAATTAAAAAAAAAGGTTATCGATGTTTCTCTGACACTCATTTTTAAAATATTTATTATGATGCCTTCTACTTCATCTCTGCTCTAGGACATATAAATGTTTGTTGGTTTTTTTTTTTTTGTACTACAGTTTGGCAATCCTTTTCTCTTCTTAATGTTTCCTTTACATAACTGGGGAATCCCATGCAAAGACAGCAATGCTGATCATGTAACATGCTTGTGGATTTTGTGGTTTCTCCAGTCCTGCTTTTAGGCTGCCAGGAGCCTCTTGCAGATGTATTTTCACTGAGCATTATACACATTAGTAGGGAGGACTGCATAAGGGCTGTGTAATTTTCTGTGGGCAATCTCACAAGAACATCCATTGGGCATGATTCAAAGCTTTACAGATAGGTGCCTGGATACCTCCTAATCAAGGCAGTTCCTTTGCGGTCCACATGCTCTCCTTTTTGTTTTCTCATACTCTGTTGCATATTTTCTACTTGTTTCCTTTTTCCCATTCTCCTCCATTCTACTTCCTCCCATTTCAACTATGTCTGCATGAGAAATTTTAGCTGCCTCATCTCAGCCCTTCGGTGTGTGGACTCCAGCTAACATACCTATGCCTCCCAAAATCCTTAGTGTTGGTGCAGTTGATACGGACTACTTCTGAGTGTTTTCTTCCTGTTGGGGGAGGGCGTGGGGGGGAGGCTGAAGAAGGCAGAAAATAAAGTTATCCCCACAAAAACGGTGTTTCTAAGATGAACTACACCCACACTATGAGCCCTTTGTCACGGTGCATAACACATCTCCCATAACTGTTACTGACTTGCTCCTTCCCTAATTATTTAACCCCGTTGCCAGCCCCATTCATTCAAATCGGTTGGGCTGCCTTCCTTCTGCCTTGAAGTGTGAACATAGAGGAGCACACACTCCCAGGAAGGGCTTTGTGAGCATCAAGAGCTTCTGCCCAGATGAGGTTTTGAGCATCTTGCGGAAAAATCGCTAGCTTGGGTCTCTCCCTTGCTTCCAAACTCACAGGCTCGCACACGGGTGTGTATAGGAGCATTTATTTATTGAAATGTACAAAGCACACGTATGAAGGGAGATTCAGTTCCTGCTGCGAAGGACCTGTAATAGGTAGACAACATCCCGGGGAAGAGGTGAACCCTGCCGACAGCCCCCCTTATTTTCTCCTGCTCGCCTTCCCCCTCTGCCTTGCTGGAGCCGGGAGAGGCAGCTCTCGTTTCACCGCCTTCCAGTGTCAAAAGCCAGAAAATCCGCTGAACCTGGCAGCACGAGGGAAAAAAGTAAAGTAAAATCGAGGGACGTTACCCCTTCCTCCCTTGACTCACGGAGAAATACGGAGGGGAGAGCACGGCTCTGGGCGCAGGGACCACACCCGCTCGGGGGAAGGCGCCCGGGGTCCGGCTCACCTCAGCGGCCCCCACGCCGCTCCCAACGGCCGCGCGGGCAGGGCGGGAAGAGGGGAGGTGGGGGCCCCGCTCCCCTTCCCCCAGGCGGCCCCTCACGGGCAGGCGGTGGCCATGGCCAGACCCCACGGCAGCTCTCCGGCGCCGCGGGGTTCCGGCCGCCCCGCACGGCGGTCGCGGGGCCGGGAGCACCCCCGGGCGCCCCGCTGGCCTTTCCCCCGGCGGCAGTCCCGCATGCGCGGGAGGTTGGGGGGAGGAAGCGGGAGGGCACCAAATTCAAATCGCTGCTGAGGAGGGAGGGGAGAAAACGGGGGAAGGAGGCAGCCGGGGGGAGCGGAGCAGAGCGGAGGAGGGAGGGAAGGGAGGAGGAGAAGAGAGTGGGAGGGGAGTGTGAAGACTCTAAGAGAACGCGGCAGAGGCCGGGAGAGGAGCACGGCGGACGGCGGGGAAAGACAGAGGTGTCAGAAGGACAGGGCGGCTTCGGGCACCCACGGCCGCATCGCGGGGTAGCCGCCCCGGCCCGCCCGCCGCGCTCCGCCCTCCCGCCGGCACCATGGTGGACAGGGGCCCCTTGCTGACCTCGGCCATCATCTTCTACCTGTCCATTGGGGCGGCGATCTTCGAGGTGCTGGAGGAGCCGCACTGGCGCTCGGCTACCGACGACTACAAGCGACAGAAGACGGAGCTGCTCAAGCAGTTCCCTTGCCTGGGCCAAGAGGGGCTGGACAAGATCCTGCAGGTACAGCGGGCGCCGCCGGGGCGGGGGGTGCCGGGGCCAGGGGGTGCCGGGCGGCGGGGGCGGGTGGGCGGCGACGGCAGCAGCAGCAGGTGCTGTCGGGCGCCCCAGAGCGGAAAATACCGCGCCTTTGGGCGGGAGGGAGAGCGGGAGGGGGAGGAGTGCTGCCGGGCTGGAAGGCCAGCCGGCTCCCCGGGAAAACCCGAGCGTAGCTGCGTCCTCACAAAGCCCGGTGCCTAAAAACTGCCCCTCGAGGGGGAGCGCGGGGAAAGCTCTTAATCATTCCTAACTGCTTAATGATGGAGTGATTAAATGGGGCCGTGTTTCCTCCCCCTCCCTCTTCCCCGCCCGCCCTCCCCCCCGCAAGTGGCAGAGGATTTCGGGGGTGAGGTCGGTGGCAGCGGCTGGCCCTGGGGGCCGGAGCAGCTCACGCACGGAGTGCGCTCCCGCGAGCCCGCCCGCTGCTAAACCCAGCTAGCCGTGAATGCAGCTCTTGTTTTAGCACCCGGTGTGGGTTTTTCTGCCTCAATGGATGTTGTGTTATGAGGAAGGGAAGGTGAAGCCAAGCGTCTTGATCCTCTTCTGTTTGGTCTGATTTCCTTCCCCCTCCTCTCTCCCCCCCGCCCCCCCCCCCCCCCCCCCGTACTGAATGCTCTCGTTGTGAGCAAAACGTGTCCGGGGGTCCCGAGGTCAGTCGGGGTAACTGAGGAAAAGGCTGAACGGCTCGCACGGAGGGATGCTTGCCACTCTTGTGCTGTTAGTTGAGCAGAATGACTTGTTCCCAAGCCGTAAGGAGTTGGTAATCGTCCTATCTTGCTCATCTGGCGGAATGCCTCTTCAAAGCTAATTATTAATCAATCGCATGTATTAAACCACAGAGCGGTATAAACTTGGGTAGTGCCTTTTTATGGATGTGGTGTCCATTAAAATGTGGTGGCAAGCAATAGTGAACCATGAAACGTAGGCTGCCCGGATATGTGGGGCTGCAACGGTGAGAATGAGTCATTGGGGACTTTATTTCAGAAATGATTATATTGACTAGATTTTCTGGTCATTGTGTTTTGGATTTTTAAAATTATTGTTTTATTTTTAAATTCACGAAATGCCTACTAAAATGCTAAAATACACAAGACTGGGAAAAAGGCTCATTAGCTCTGTTGGTGTAATCAATACCGTGCAGGCTTAGAAGAGGATACGGTTCTTGATTCTAAAAGTTTGTGGTTTATATTTTCTTCCTTCAGTTGGTGGCTGCTTTCTGTCTGCTTCAGATAGAGCTTTCTGGTGGTAGTGTCCATATCGTTACCATCTTAGTACCCTATTAAATGTGTTTTTGTGGTATACAGTGGAACCGGTGAATGGAGGCTTGAAACCCTAAAGGGATGTTGCAAAATGAAAGACACACTATGTTTTTTGAGTATACTTTTGCTGTTCTGGAATCTTATTAAAATCTTACTCCAGGTTATATCCCAAACCTGTTTTAACATCCTCAAGAAAAAAAAACCTTATTTGGACTGGGATGTGCATTAAGCCTGGCATGCTGAACTTGCTGCAGACACAATGCAGAATCTAGATTCTGGCTCAATTTAGGATGAAATTCAACTTGGTATGAGGAAATTATTAGTTGGGCTTGTTTTTCCCATGATCCTTATGACAATCCTGAAGCGGCAGAAAGATTTTTCTTAAAATACAAAACAACAAAAAATTGATTCGGTATTTCATTAGAATGGACTGTACACTAGAGCACACTGTTGAATGGGGATGGGTGCAGAAGCAGTGAGGAGGAAAAAAAGTAGGATAAGGCAAACTATGGCCAGAACAAAATATTTGTGCTGTGGGGAGATACTCAAACCAATGTGGAGGGCCTTCCCTCTTCAGTGTGCGTTAGCGCCCTGTGATAATCTCATATTAGTGTGATTTAAGTTTTGCCTCTGTACTACTTCCAGTCATACCTTACTTTCTGTGTCCATTCTTGCTGGTCTGATGATCTCATAGATACTCTGTTGTCGTCTTAAGCTCAAGTTAGTTAAAATCTAAGTCTTGTTCTCACTTCACTCCTACTGGTAACTGGAAACTTCACTGACTGCTTTCTTCTAGACTTGTAGTTTTGTTCCTGTTCTTACTCAACTTCTATACGAGAAGTGATGGGAAGAAGGGGAGTGGCATTTCTTACAGAGGAGGATGACAGGGTGAAATCTAGCCTAGTTGAAGCAAACTGGGGTGGGGGGAATCATGTAAGGACATCAGGATTTCATCCTGAGTGAGCTGTAAAGTGTATCAGAAATAGCCTTCATAGTTGTCCTTTCTCAACCACTATACATGCCGCTTCTGTTGCGTTCCACTGAATCTTTAAAATATTAGTAACATCTGTTCTCTTTCAGCAAACCCTGATCATCCTGTTTTCATATTAAACCTACAAATTGATTCTCTCGCAATACGTCTAGAATGTTGTTGATCTGAAAACATGCATTTCCATGCTTCCCGCCTTCCCTACCCCGACCTCTGTTACGTTCTTCTGAGCCTCTTCCTCTAGCCTTTTTCATAGACTCACAGAACTTTGTTCTTGGGATTTTGCATGATTTGACTAATCTCTCTGTTCTTGTGTCTTTTTTTTTTTTTTTTTTTTTTTAAATGGCCTTCAGTCTTCATCTTAGGGCATTTTCTCTTCACTCTGTTTGTGGTCCCCACTGACACTCTTGTGGCTCTGTAGAGCCACACTGAGGTTTGCTATTACTTCATTTGTGCTATTACTACTTTGATGATATTTTTAATATCCCCATTTAAAGCACACAAATTTTGAATGGTTGTTAGTAAAATGCAAGGATGCCAAGGAATGTTCAAGTTGAACTTACAATACTATTTTTGTTTCCAGAAGCAGCCTGAAAGGTGACAAGGACTGACTTATTCAGAGACCGACCTCTCTGCTGTCCTTGTTCCCCACCAGGTTAGCTCTTACGTTCATCTGAGCCTAACATTAGCTGTAAGTGCAATGGAAACTGTGTGTGGAATGGCTGCAAAGTTACATCTGTAGTGGGATCTTAACCACTTAAAAGGACAAGTAGGTTATTGGCACAGATTCTCAAGTCACATACAGACTGGTATCTCTGTGCCAATATTTTACATGATTAAGTGGGCTGTATTAGGTTAAATACTGTCTCAAGCTTATATTCTGAAATAAAGATTTTTATAACACATTACAGTAGAAATACACTGCAAGAAATGTTTATCAAAATGTGTTTAACATACTTTCAGGAAAGCTCACAAGCTGAGTATTGTAGGATATGCCAGAAAGAAAGCCTTTTTTCCCCAGTCCTGAGAAATGCCTAAAAATAACCTTGTTTAAAAACAGCTTTTAGAAGTCTCTTATGTGAAGAATCCATTTGCTTTTGATTATTGTAAGTACCCTATTACTTATCACAACTATAAGGGGTAATGAAAGTACTTAAACTGTTCTTGGAGTAATGCTATGTAGACCCTGATTTTTTTTCAAGGTGACTCATTCTGGACAGCGTATGGGCTGGTTGCTGCCTGCCTGTGCTCTTCTGGGTAAAGCTGATTGCTCAAATGAAAATGTGGCTGAGATGCTTCACATGACAGTTTATGTAGGCCTCCAAAGACACTCAACCACAACCATGTATTGACATAAGGAACTCTGTAACCTCTCCTCACTATGTACAGTTGCTTTGGAATAGAAATGTCTTGTAACACTGGAATATCTGCAAAAATAAAACATTTTTAATAGTGATATAACTGTGCCATATTTATAGGCATTGTAGAATCTTAAAATTAGCGTAACACTTCTGTCTGATAAGTCTATGGCTTGTCCTTGCCACTTGCTGCTGTGGCCTGAAGTTCTGGAACTCTTTAGAAAGAGGGAGCAGGCAGAGGTCCACAGAAATGACACCTTCACCTACCCTGCAGTAGGAATGAGTTTTGGAGACGGAAGCAAATGTAAGGCAATTCAGTCATTTCCCTCTTCTCCAGTTCCTTACTTTTACTCTTTATTGCTCCATCCTGATTGTGAAACATCAGTTTAATGGTGAAGGAGCTATTCGTGCAAGGAGGAACCTTCTTGACCCTCATGTCACTATTCACATGAGCAAAGGTTTGCAACACTGGGCCACATCTTACTGGGAAATCTCTCTTACTGGTCTACCACAGTCATGAAAAAATTAAATGCTTCCCATTGATAAACATCAAGGCTGGTGAAAAGAAAGGGAAGAATCTGCAGAAGAGTGAAAATGGTGACTTTCAAACCAGAGCAATAAAATGGAGAGAGAAACTGCTGGCTCCGTTTAGGAGCAGCAGACAGACATACTGAGTATAAGAACAAATAATTGAGGTCTTTATTTGAAAAGCATACAAGACACTAAACAGCCCTGAGAGATAACTTCAGAAACCTAAATGTTTAGACTTAGAGCCTAGTGCTATGAACAAACATTTAGAAGACTTTTAAGGAGAGCTTCTGCTAGGGTATTTGTGGCACACAGGAGGATTATGCTAAAGCAAACAACAGTTGAGTGGCTTTAATAGTAGTTTCTCCCCTCTGTTTTCTAAAGCCAGGATCTCTTCTCTGCTCACAAATACTGACAGGTGCATTTACAGGATGCTGGTTTGTGTTTGAGGATGCTGAAGTTTGCTTCTATTTTGTTTATTCTTAGAGTTTGTCAGTTTTGTAATAAAACTTCAAAAATGTTCTCTGATTCTAAGCACTGTTTCTCTCAATGCTTTACTTCCAAGCTGGTACCTCAAGGTTTAAATCTGTGTGTGGTACTCTTGAGAGTGTTTGAAAACTGTAGGTATCTTAACTTGAGCTAGGTTTTAAATGCTTTTCATTAGTTCCACATTTAATAAAGAGATTATGGCTTTTGCTTATGCTTTGTAGAGTGATTTATCTTCCAATATAAAGTTAATAGGAGCATACCTTTCACAATCTTTCCCTTCCCCTGTGTTCTTCAGGAGGTGCATAAATGAGGGTCTAGACTACTAGGGGTTGGTTGGTTAGCCTTTAACTTTCTGATCCGTTCCATCTAAGGTGTTGAAGGTGGGGGAGACAAGGTGGAGACTGAATTCCTTAGCTGGAATGCTGGATGAGCTGTCTCTTTTAAGACTTAAGAGTTTTGCACGGGCTGAACAAAGCTGAGCAGCCATCAGACAAAGGCAAGTAACTGCCAGTAAAAAACTTTTAAATGCAAAGTTAACTACATCTAAGACCTGTTGTATAAAAACTTGACAGTGCAAATTAACGCTTATGCCTGAGAAATAGGTTTTGCTAGATTTTTTTTCAATTGCATATCTTTAGTTATGGACCCTCTAAGTTCAGCAGGGATGAACTGAGATGAAAATGTAGGACCACTCTCCACAGTGCTCTGTGCCATCTCGAGCAATGAGTTATGGATATTGCCACTGCAGCATTAGGAGAGAAAAGCTATGGATAGGCAGTAATACGTTAGTCCACAGCTTTTATCGGTGTGTTTCTGCATGCAAAATTATATGTAAGCAGGCATGCTTTTCTGTTGTGGGTGATTCATTGTTTTTCTTTTTTTTTTTTTTTTCCTTCCCTTTTTCTGTGTTTAACCATTAAATTGTTTAAACTTTTTTGGAGCATAGTTAAACAAAGCTGATAATGCACACACTGCAACCTTGTCTGCTGATGGAGCAATAGCAGTCGATCAGAAGTTTTAGTTTTTCTCCTATGGGCTTTTCCTTTTTGCTGTTACAAACTTAATCCCTGAGTGCTTGCAGTACATTGTCCTTCTGTTATTACTTTAGGACAGAATGTATTACCTGACATGTTACGTTCTGCTACTAGGTGTGTTTTTCTGACAAGCTCTGCTCTAGAGACCGTGGTATGCAAGACCACTTGCAGGTTATCAACAGCTTGTTGTCCTAAAGATTTTGGAACCCCTGCTTTGGTTCATACTGTATATATGATTATTGCAAGATACTGTCTGTAGCCAGGGAAGATACAGTATAATGATGACTTTGTACAGATTTTCTTTTTCAAAACAAATTGTTGGTTTTCCTATTAATACTAATTAAACAAAATGAATTGTTTTGCTCTTCTCTGAATGCTGTTGACCTTCAGAGCAATCACATTTCATGCTGACACTGCAAGCAGATGTCAACATAGTAACATACAACCAGAAACAAGCTGGACTGCAAGTGGCAGTCAATAGTCTGATTAGCAGGAGAGCAAGTGAGAATGATTTTGCTCTTTGGTGCAACAGACCTGCGGATCACAGTGACTGTGTTTGCAGGGATTTTGTTTTGTGCTGACTCTTGTATGATCCTATGGATTGAACACCTATGAGCAAGTAGTTAAATTTCTTCCTGGAGTGTGTCTTTAGGTTTTGTTTAGTTCAGAATGAGTTCAGCTCATAAGCTCTGAATCTACTTTCTAGTATGAAAAAACCCATGGTAGCAGGGGACCACTGGAAGAGTTGCACTTTTAATCTAAATTAAAATACCACTGTGGTCATACCTGAAGCTCTTTATGGTGCTACAGATATCCTCAGGAGAGCCACACTTAGAGGCAGATTGAGCCCCTAAAACCTGGCATGCAATATGCACTCTCCATTTTTGCTAGATCTATTTATTGAATGGATGGCTTAGGCTTGAAGGCATAACTTCATCTTCCTTTGTTTCCTGTCTTCGTTCTCGTTGAGGTTCCTCAACAGCACTGATGGTTCTAGCATTGCTAGACCTTTTGTTTAAAACAGCAAGTTCTTTAGCAGGGAACTTCAGACTGGCAGTTCATTTTCTGTGTCCACCCATCATATTTTGTCATGTCTTTCTGTTAGCGGTCTTAGATTACTGTTATTAAGTTATGTACTTACCAACATCTTAATCGTAGGCAGGAGAGAGCCTTCCTAGGCATGCCTTGCCCTAGCAGCTCTATTTGCAGTCAAATCAGTAAGGAAGTTATTTCTTTTATTTTTTTCTTAATTGTGGGGGTTTTTTTAACCCCTGTTGTGGGATCAGTTGCTACAGATCAGCCCGTCTGTAAGACAATATTTCTGCCTTAACGAAAGGTAGATGCAGATCGTGATTGAGTAAACTGGCAAATACTAAACTGAATTTGTTCTGTGCTGGCATCTTACAAATATTGTGTAAGCAGGTTTCAACTGCTGAGAAACAAAACCCAGATCTGTGTGTCTCTTTGATATTTCAACAGGTGCAAAAAAGTCCCAGTTGGACCTATCAGAGATCTCTGATCCTTCTTAACAACAAAGATGTCAGTTATTTAACATTAATTTGGTCCCCAAAGTCAGTCATAAGATTGTAAGATAATGGCAGCTAATGAGTGATAGCTAATAGAACTCGAAAATAATTCTGCAAAGGGTTGTGAAGGTCCTGAGGTGGAAAGCATAGTCAGATATGACATAGTATTTTTGGTGGCTTGACTAAAATACCAAGTTCATCAGTGATGACTTCTCTGTGTGACCTCCAAGTGCTCATACTGCTGCTCCTCTTTTCTGCTCCCAACCTACTCCAAGGGAGTAGAAAAGCTCTGGAGGAAAGTTGCTCAAGTATGATGTGTGGTCCCTTACTAGAGAAACAGCAGCTCTAAGTATGTTTGCTCTGGCCTATGAGGGAAGTAGGGCTGATGTGTCTCCTCCTCCAGGCATCAAAGAAACAGGGGAGGTGTTTGGAGCCAAGTAGCTGTGTGAAGGGAAGGGGTCTAATCACACTCACTGGTACCAACTTCTCCCATGGCTTCTCTTGCAGCAGTCTGGCTGGAACCCTCACCTACTACATGCTCAGCTGTTACAGTTGCCGCTAACCAGCTTCACAGACTAATGCAAATATGTTAAAATCAAGTTAAATAGTTGAACTATGATAACTTGCCAGTTAAGTTAGAATTTCAACCTTCAGGCCTGTTTAAGTGGTGTGTACGTGACTGCAGAATGACAGAGGGCAGCTCTGTAATCAATGCTTGCCTTGTTGGCACAAGAGTTTTTGAAGGGCACTGGAATCTATGCTTAGAAAATCACTCTTTCTTATTGGTATCAGTGCACTCTGAAAGCTTTCACCTGTGTCGCTATCAATTTGCCCTTTAAAATACTACTTGCGTGTTTCCGCCTTAATTTTTTTACAGTTTTTGGGGTAGAAGGCAAGAGAAGGAAGAGGAAGAATAAAAGATTTTGAAGTTGCTTCTGTTGTAGCAGCAAAACCAGTAGCTAACTTTGTGTCTCTACGTGATTTGTTACAGTAATACTAGATTTTCAAGGTAGTCTCTTACCTAAATTGTGACTGTAGGATAACTGCCTTTTCACAAAGTTGTTACGTAGTCTCTGCAAGGTCCTAAAACTGTCAACTTGATTAACAAAATGAGCATAGATGTCTTTGTCTTGTGTTGAAGAGAAATAAAATACAGTTCACACTCTAAGAGTGCCTTGGCTTTATTTGCATGTGCTTTAAGAATGCTTACTCAGCTCTGCTACAGTCAGACAGTTGGTTATTTGGACAGATGTCCCTGCAGCTGGCTGCTTGTTGTTGTTGTTCCCCAGTGGAGATACACTGCAATAAAGTAGTTTCACTCTAGGCGTTGAGTAGGTGCTTTCAGCTGAATTCCGTGCATCTTTCTTAGGAAAACAATCTCACTTATATGAGGTCACTGGAGCTTTTCTCTGGTTTTGATGACTTTCTGAGCATCTTGTATGCTGAGCAGCTTTTAAGCTTGGGGGTTCTCTACTTCGCAGTGTACAAATGCTTCCTGTCTCAGCTTCTAAGAAGGTAATAGATGCCTGCCGAACGGTTAGAGATGTCAGTTGCAGGAAATCCAGGCTAGGAAGGAAAAGAGTGTGACAAACAGAAAGCAGCAACTACAGTGCTTGTGCCAGCTGATCCCTTGTTCCTTTAATACAGTAGCAGGAAGATAGAGTGGTTTGGCTTTTGTACATCCTCAGGGGTGGGACAGTTGAGACGTGACAGGGCACAGAGTCTGTTCATTACCTGCCACGTGTCAATGCAGTACATTATTCTCTGCCTTCAACTTGTCTCACTTTAGATGTTTAGGAGTGACCTGTAAACACATGGGAAACTTCATGAATCTGGAAGTGTGCATGGTCTGGTAGTCTTGAAGTGGAAGGATTTTTCAGTTGACTAAACTTGCCTTTTCTTTTATTCAAAACACTTCCTGAAAGATATATGCAATGGCTTTTTTACCATCTGTTTTTGCCCAGGAACTAAATGTGGTAAGGGACTGAAAAGATTATTGAAGTGTTATCTGCTCTGCTTTTTGTCGAAGTTATTGATTGGAAGCTGTCCTGGGAAGAAAGCCCCTTCTGTGTACTTAGTAATGGAGTGTTAAACATAATAAAATAGCAGATGATTGTGTTGTAGTGTTCATGGGGGTGTGTGTGTGTGGCTTTTTAATGATGTACTATTCCTGCAAAAATGGGGTTTGTGTTTATGCTGACACAACTGTGTTTTAAGAAATATTCTAATGAATATTCTAAAGCACAGGGAGCTCTAACCAGCAAACTGATGCTATTACCAGTCTAATTCAGTCAGCCAGCAGAAGAAACAAGACAGCATTACTTGCCTAGTCTATTACAGGTCTGAGGGTGTCTATATCGGACTGTTTCCCAGCGTGCTTATCTTAGTTACTGATCGCGCTTCTTCCGATCCTGCCATAAAGGTGCTGGCAGATCTCTGTATCTATATTTGAAAACATTTGTCCAGAGCAGCCTTCTCTCCTTCCCTAATCCTCATTAAAGATCAGTCTTGAGCGTAAAAATATTTTGTTTCAGGTTAAGCCCTGGATAAAGCTAAATATACAGTAACAGAAATCTCAAAGCAAATAGTGTTTCTGTGGAAGGTTTTCCCTTGTTACTACTCTTAACATAAAGCCGTCACCTTGCTATTCATACAAAGCATGCTGTCCTTCCTGAGGTTGGAAGCCTGCCTTGCCTTGTCTCCTCCTCCTGGATGGGTACAGGGAGAGAGATTAGCATGGTTGAGGTTACGTAAAATTTTTGGTTGGCCCTGTAAACTTTGTTTGGCCAAACAAGGTGAGTTAGTAAAGGTTCTACCCCAAAGAGTTAATAGCCAACAGCGTGACTTTTTCTTGCTCCAGTTCTGTAGTTCAAAAGTCTCCTTGATTAAAAATGTTGTTACATGTAGTACTGTGCTCCACCCAAGTCTGATCACTTTTAGTTTTGTTTCATTGACTTGATGCTGTTGTGACAAAGAGGATTTTTATTCTAGCATGTGTAAGCTCACTGAATTGCAGACAAGTAACGGTAGTTATCCCAGGACCTGCCTTTGGTTTTTTTTTTAAACTTGTTTCTCCTTAAGATAGGTCAGTAAATAGTAAATGAGATGTGTGATGCTTACTAGCACACTTTGACAGCAGCTTTTAATTTGCCTTCAGACAAGCAAGACCTTTAATGATGTATTGAAATTTGGGGATGAAATACAACAATGCTTGCGAAACAAAAAGCCTGTAACATTTTGGTCCTAGGTACAAGAAACAAACTGCAAACAGTTTTTAGGGTGTTCTAACAAAGTGACTTTCTGTAAATTTCTTAATCTGAAGCATGATTTTTTTGCATGGCTATAAATGGGAGAGAGCATAATATGCTGCTTAATGGAACATTCTTTTATGCTACAATTCATTCACTGAGTTGGAAAGCTTATTTAGGCCTCTAAGCAAAGTTTTTCAAGTCTGAATCACCTGCAGTTTTACTTGTCCTAATGAACTATTCTTATTCACTGAAAGTATGGTGTGGGGAGGCTTCATTTGAAACTCATCTTCCCCTTTTACTTCTGTGTAGTATCAAGGCTTTTCTGTCTAAAGATTCCAGTTTATACCACTTCATGGGTGGGTGAAAATCTGCAAAGATTAACTAGATTGCTGGGTTGCTGCTCCAGGTCTTGAGGCCTTGTTTGAATAAGGGGGGGGGGAAATCGCAACACTTAAAAGATATGGTCCAACCCCTCCCCATTGAGTAAACTAAACTCAGTAAACTATTTTTATTGACACTAGGATTGTTTTGGTTTAATTTAAGTCTAATTAAATCAGTTGCCGCTAAACTGAAATATATTATTTTGGAAACTTACTGCTGCATGGGTTAGCATCTGTTTATACAATCGGTACCAGCTCTGTTGCAATAGTCTCATGTAAACACTGTTTGGTTCTAACCCTGCCTAACATAGGTCACCCACTGGTGTGAGGGCTTGATTAAACTCTTGACTCTTCTGCTTCCACTTGCTTATCTCTAAAATGGGGACAACAGCGTTTTCCAAAGCTCTTTTAAAGGGGAGGTGGCTCCATTAGTCACCATGTATGTATTCAGATAGGAAGGAAGCCTAATCTGCTATTACAGATTATTCCAACTTCTTAATTTTTGCTGATGCAACACAAAAGTTGTTGAAATACTTTTTTTTTTTCCTACCAAGGAAAAGGCTTTATAAGCATATTGGCACAGAAGCCCTCAAAATTAAGCTGTATTAATGAAAGCTATGAAATAATCTGATAGGTTTTATTTCTGAATGAGAGTTAATCGGAGGCCAAAGAAAAGTTGGGGCACTAAGCATCTGCAGAACAGCTGCAGTTCTCATGCAGCAGTAACCTTTAGTTAATTTGTCTTCAAAACATGTCTATGTGGAACTTGGGAAAGTGAAAAGGAAACAGTTCTATAATTGCATTAATCACAAGAGCAAGGGAATGCTGGTACAGCACTGAATATGCTTTTCATCAAAATAGTTTATTAACTAGTTCATTAAACTGGAATCTAGTCCTGAAATTAATGGGGGGGGGGGGAAATCCATATCAATTGTTAAATTCTGTAGTCATGGTCTGTCAAAGAATCCAGCTGCTTTTTCAAACTGTTGGTGTTTATGTCCATTGCACAAAAGTGGAAAGGAGAAATAAAGTTAATCAGCATTAGTTCATTCAAGCATAGGATCTGCAAGTATCACAAATAAGTAGGCTTCAGTGTTCAATTCTGCAATGGCAAAATAGTTCTAGTTAACTAATTTGCTGAATTATGAGTTTCACTTAGTATTTAACTCTGCAGAAAGCCACAAAAAGGAAATAACCTTGTTGATCTCTTTCCATTAATAACCCTCACATTGTTTGTCCTATGAATTATGACTTATAGGAAAATTAACTGTCCATGTTATACATCATACACAAGCAAGTCTTCAACAGTGCATGCTGTAAAAATATTGACATGCCTCCAAGAGGTTAATATGCCTACAAATTAGAACTTTTTTTCCATAGGAAACAGTAACACCTATTTGTACTGCAGAGTGGAAGTAGAGCCATTTGTTCAAACGATTTTTTTTTTTTAATGGGCTCTTACCACCTAAGTCTCACTTGACTTCACATTTCATCCTAAAATAGAAACTATTCCAAAACTTGGAGGTTTATTGCAGAATCAATTCATTCTCTCGTTACAATAGTTTATCGTTAGTTGTTATCTTCACACATCTGGCCTGGGAGGTAACTAATAGGGCATGCTGTTAGCTGGTTGTTATGGCAAAGAGGTTAGCAGCAGGACAACAAGGTTTCATAGTGAGGGGAAACTTAATTCAACTGTAATGGTTCAATTTGCCAAAACCCCTCAAAATTCATCATGTAGCAGCTTACGACTACTTGATTTCAAGCAGTGGCTGTAAGTTCCTCTGTGCTTTCTCTTAGAGGCTTGATTTCATTTCTAAGGATGAAAACCGCTGATGTAGCCATGAGAGAGTTCATTATTACACACTTATGGTACAGGGACAGCAATAAATATTTCCAAAGGCCTGACTACTCAGGTTTTATGTCAAGTCACGTGAGCAATGAGCAATGCTGCCTTGGCCTCAACTTGCCTTGGTGAGGAGGAAGGGGCATATGCTTAGGTCCAACCTTGTTTGGGCTGAACATCCTTTTGAGGCCTTATTCTTGAATTTACTGCATGAAAACTGAAGCCTCAGACTTAGGCATTCCCTTCAGTAGAGGTAGTCTGGGAAAGCAATGGGGAGTTTCCATGAGGATGGAGAAAAAGCAAAACACAGAACTTGTTGCAGACTGTGCAATCAATAAGCGTTATCCAAATCCCAGCTGGGCAGAGTACAACAGGTTTCCACAAACACACATATACACAACGGAGGACTTTGTAGAAAACGCTTGTGTGTCTTTTGACTGAAAATTTCTCAAACTGCCTATTTTAAAAATACTCCTCTCTTAAAAGAGGATTTTATTGTAGGACAATAATATGCCCCCCGATGCATTATAATTGCAATAAGGATTTCAGATCCAAAATCTTATCTGTTACATCACATTTTAGAAATATTGACAATCAACTAAATCACTGTTAAGCTGGATCTTGGTTTGGATACAGAGGTTCATCTACACTACTATGCTGAATGCTTTGATTGAAAACTGTTTCATAGGTTGAGACCTGTTTTAATTCATAGCTTAATTTCATTTAAGCTCAGCTTTTTTGTTTTGTTCTTATACCAACACTGGGTTTTGGTTTAAATAGCTTTTGTGGTCGTATGTTAGAGTTTCTGATGTAGTACAAAATAAAGGCTGAGAAGTGATAGTATTGCTTTATTTTTGCCGTACAAATTGCCTTGGCTGACCCATAATAGTCTCCTCATTCTTGTAGCTCTTGTCTGCCCCTTCCCATTTCTTGCAGGCAGATGACCAGAATTGCAGAAATTGCGCCAGCTAAGTTTCACCAGTGCTTTGCAGAATGACAGCAAGACATCAGGAAAGAGATTTCAAGCATCTAGATGTTTCTTGAACTTTTCCCCCTTTTTCTTTATGTACCTCTGTTGTTGACATGCCTGAACTGTATGAGTGGACAGATGAGACGTAATGAAAAAATGTATCCTCTTTGCATTTACTGCTGTAGGTTATGGTAGCACTTCTATGTTGGAGAATGGGAATGGAGAGGCAGAATAAATTGCACTGGGTGACTAGGACATCTTAAAGCTGACCAATACCCAATTTTTGAAACATGGTTCTTTGTTAAGGTATGTTATCCTTGAAACTAAAGCAGTAATGGTTTAGTGTACAATTGGCCAGGACTGTTTGCAGGCCTCTCAAATCAGCTGAGAAATAAATGTTTGAAGGAGGTGTTTATATGTTGACGGCATGTCAAAGTCTATAATGTCACCAGACTTACAGGGTGCCCAAGTACATGGGTAATTTGAATGAAAGGTTGGGTGCATCCTTGCTAATGACTGAAATGATGCCACTAAATGACTATAAAAGATACAGCCAGTGTACTAGATGATTACTCTGTCATTTACTTTTTTAAGCTTACAGCACTGCTAGGGCTTATCACAACCCATGTGCTACCTGTATAAGACCTTAAGTTCTCTAAATAAAATTGATTACAAAACCTATATTGCTTTCAAAGGCAATAATGTCCAATTTCCAGATACAGAAGTTGTGGAACTCTCTTCTTACTTTAGGCTAATTGAAGGAGAGATTCAGTTCATAGCATAGACCGAAGGAGGAAATTATGGAAACTAAATAAATTTTAAGCTGTATTTTGCTAGTCATAGAATCATAGAATCGTTAAGGTTGGAAAAGACCCTTAAGATCATTGAGTCCAACCGCTAACCTATCACTGCTAAGTCCACCACTAATCCATATCCTCAAGCACCAAATCTACCCTTCTTTAAAATACCACCAGGGGTGGAGACTCCACCACCTCCCTGGGCAGCCTGTTCCAATGCCTGACAACCCTTTCAGTGAAGACATTTTTCCTAATATGCAACCTAAACTTCCCCTGGCGCAGCTTGAGGCCATTTCCTCTCGTCCTATCACTTGTTACTAGGGAGAAGAGTCTGACCCCCGCCTCGTTACAACCTCCTTTCAGGTAGTTGTAGAGAGCGATAAGGTCTCCCCTCAGCC
The DNA here is from genome assembly GCF_963921805.1 of Phalacrocorax carbo. NCBI lineage: Eukaryota > Metazoa > Chordata > Aves > Suliformes > Phalacrocoracidae > Phalacrocorax > Phalacrocorax carbo. Next base: position 16,996,766 of record NC_087515.1, on the reverse strand, counting down.
TCCTCTTCTCCAGGCTAAACAACCCCGGCTCCCCCAGCCTCTCCTCATAAGTCTTGTTCTCTAGACCCTTCACCAGCTTCATTGCCCTTCTTTGGACACGCTCCAGCACCTCAATGTCGTCCTTGTAGTGAGGGGCCCGAAACTGAACACAGTACTTGAGGTGCAGCCTCACCAGTGCCGAGCACAGGGGCACGATCACCTCCCTGCTCCTGCTGGCCACACTATTGCTGATACAAGCCAGGATGCTGTTGGCCTTCTTGGCCACCTGAGCACACTGCTGGCTCATGTTCAGCCGGCTGTCAACCAACACCCCCAAGTCCTTCTCTGCCGGGCAGCTCTCCAGCCACTCCTCCCCCAGCCTGTAGCATTGCATGGGGTTGTTGTGACCCAAGTGCAGGACCTGGCACTTGGCCTTGTTGAATCTCATACCCTTGGCTCTAGCCCATCCATCCAGCCTGTCCAGGTCCCTCTATAGGGCCTTCCTACCCTCCAGAAGATCGACACTTCCACCCAGCTTGGTGTCACCTGCAAACTTACTGAGGGTGCACTCAATCCCCTCATCCAGATCATCAATGAAGATACTGAACAGGACTAGCCCCAACACTGAGCCCTGGGGAACACCACTCGTGACTGGCTGCTAAGTGGATTTGAATCCATTCACCACCACTCTCTGGGCTCAGCCGTGCAGCCAGTTTTTAACCCAGGGCAGAGTGCACTCGCCCAAGCCGTGAGCAGTCAGCTTCTCCAGGAGAATGCTGTGGGAGACAGTGTCAAAGTCCTTACTGAAGTCCAATTAGACAATGTCCACAGCCTTCCCCTCGTCCATGAAGCGGGTCACCTTATCATAGAAGGAGACCAGGTTAGTGAGGCAGGACCTCCCTTTCATAAGCTCATGCTGGCTGAGCCCGATCCCCTGGTTGTCCTGCAGTCTCTCTTGTGGAAGGATATAATTCAACTAAGTCAGATGGTTTTCTAGTGGTCCTCTTCTACAGGCAGGTGTGTTCTGTTGTTAAATCAACCACCCTATCCTGGAACTACTGTTTGCCTGTTAATTTTCAGATACTGCAGAAGTTGGGAAGCTAGGAGGGTTACATGGTACATTTGCTCCTGCTCACTTGTTTGTCTCACAGGAGATAATTCTCTTGTCATGTCAATGGTGATTATTTCCAAGGATATTTTCCATTAACTTTAGAACTCTCAGCCCTTGTTCTCCATGCCAAGGGACTACAAAAAAAAAAAAAAAAAAACCACAAAAAACAACCCACCAAAACAAACCAAACAAAAAAAAAACCAAACCACCAAAAAACAAAATAAATGAAAGAAACAAACAAAAAATAAGTTACAGCTGAGTAATAAACCTTCCATGCAAAACTCAAAAATACCAATACATTTTGTGACGCTTGTGTTCACCCTGGTAGGAATTAAGAGGTAATGGTGCTAGTTACCAGTGCTGATTGAGCAGGTAATCTTGCAGTATATTACAGCAATACTAAGACTTTCTCCAAGTAGTAACAACCGTAAGGACTTGCTGTAGCTAGAGTTGAATTCATTGCAGTGATCAACGTTTACATCTACATGAACTACTAAAATGGTCAGCACATGAATGTCTGGTTGTAACTGGGGGTGGGGGGGCAGGGAGAGGGAGGAGAGAAGAATATTCAATATATATCTAATGCTGGCACTATAGAAGTGCCCAAGGTATTTATTGTCACTACTTCTGTATCCTATTTCATCCTATTCATGCTTTGTCTAATTTTGATCATCCTTCCAAGCAGGGAATAGCTGGCACAATTTTTTTACCATCTCTATTCCCAAGAAATAATATGGAATTAATTTGACTGTAGACTCACAAATTGTTTCCACTGGACAGTGTCCTGAGGCCTCCAGACTCATAAATATTAGCCACAAATAAATTTTTTATGAGTCTTTCACGTTTGAGCAAGTACAAAGATGGTTCTTTGTCTCCTCTAAATTCATTATTTATTGCATGGCCTTCAGATAACAAGCTAAAACCAGGGTAGAGTGTGTATCTTCTAATTTTGCATGTAAAAAACCTTCTGCCCCCCTTCTTGTCTCTGACAGTCTAGAGCTATTTCTGGTTAATAAATTGAGATTGTGCTTGAAGGGCATGATTTCTCCTGCTCAATATGGGTTAATTAATAGATTGCCTTTCTAAAGGATCACTTAATCTGGTTAAATTGTAATTGAAAAACAAGAAAACAAATGAGCTCTTAAAAGAATGAAATTACAAGTGTTCCTATCTGTGACAAATGTGCATTCTCTACCTTGGTTCTTTTTTCCAACTAGGAAGCCTATGGAGTAAGAGAACACAGCAGCAAGAAGAGACGCCTGTGGCTCCAGTATTGTCTTTAACCTGTAAAGGGTATTCTCAGTAAACGAATTATTTCTTCTCTTCGCTGGGTTGTCAGTGTCAGCAGCTATGGGTTAAGAAAAACTTGATGCTTGGTTGCTGTTACAAACTGATCTTTTTAATATTGGCCCTCCACCCACATTGCACTTGCAAAAAGGTAAAGCAAAACCCAGGAGAAAAAAAATCCGAAGTGCCCAGACTTACTTAAGTCTCCACTCTGTTCCTTTTGAGACTCAGTCCACTGAATAACTTCCTGCGTTGTTTGACATGCATAATTGGTGGCATGTTAAAATAATGATGCCAGAGGGAGGGGGGGAAAAAAGTGCTGTTATCAGTGCTTTGAAGAAAGTGGGGGGAAAGCTCCTTTCCACTTAACAGAACAGTTGGAAAGAAGGTCTCTCCTGCAAGGTCAGGACAGATTTGTAGGTCACTAGCCTAATAAAGGTAGGGACCTGTGACAGTATTATCTCTTCAGTTTTATTTATGATGGCATTGTGTCCAAATGCAAGTACTTTTGAAAAACTGCTCATGTTTTTGGAAAATCTTGTAGTCTTTATGTAGCAGTACACTAACCCATAGCAAGGATGCTCTTGTTTAATCCTCTGTACATAGAAGTTATTCTGGGATTGGGTAGTGTGACTTTTAAAAAGAACAGCTAACCTGGTATAACTGCAGGAGCAAATAGGAATTCATTGGCTTACGCAACAAACTGTCGCTTTCGCAGACATATCTTAGAGCTCACTGTTGAGCAATTTGAGTTTGCTTTGGGATGTTTCTGTGTTCTTCCTCAGTTTTGAGCACTTTAGACCTCAGATGAAGCTTCCTTAGAACTACACTATTTCCAGAGTAAATAATTTCCAGAGTAAAAGTATGTGTGTAGGGTTAAGATGTGAATGCCTTCTAGTCTCTCCTTGAGCTCAGTCATGTTCTTCAAAGGACGTACGCAGGCTTTCTTTATAGTAGATTGATGCAGTTACTTAATCAAGAGTATTTTCCCCCTGCTAAAGACCACTTCTGTGTTTCTCTGTGTTTTGTAGTATCTTGTATGCCTAACTGTGTTTTAGTGCTGTGATCTTCAGGTGTTCTTACTAAACAGCCTGTTTTGCTTTCCTGGCTAATCAGTAAATTTAAAGGAATCTGCAGGTCTAATCCATGGCTTTCTTCACAGCAGGTACTTAATTACTTGCATTGAAATCTGGTTTCAAAGTCCAGTACAAGACAATGTATCCCATTCTGTGCTTTCTCCATCTAATAAAACTAGCAAGGCTGCTTTTAAAAATAAAAAGTGCTGGGCACATTGAAGTCTAGGAACAGGAGTTTCCCCAATCAATAGAGAGTTGTGACAAAACAGCCTAATAAGAAATTGAGACCAAGAACCATGTAAAAAGCCCAGACACAAATGATGTCTGGTTTGCTGTCCTGTTACATAACAAAACTATGCAAGTGAAAACCAGGCATGTATTTACATGCATTCTTTAAACATCAGGCTTAGATGTAGGGACAGCTCTGTATGAAGTGGCATGTGCTAGAGGCTCTATTAGGTAAGAAAAGGTATGCTTAGATGGACGTCCAAATGGCTGACAGACCAAAGTTACGCATAATGAAGGGAAGGCAATAGAGTGTCTTGGTTCTGTAATTCATTTATGCATTGAGACACACTGTTGCATGAATAGAATGAAGCACTGAGAAGGTGCCTGGGTAAACGAAGAATCAAAAAGATTAGCTAAACTTTCTCTGCAGAGCAAGTTCAATCTTGTTTTATAATCTTTTGGATAAAATGTGGTGTCTACAGTGCATTTGACCTATATATGTACCTTTCTATTTTGTATGCTAAGATACTGGTGGATCATTTAAAATCACTTTTAGCAAATTTAAAGAACTTCTTATAATTGCCTTGATTAAAAAAAAAAACACTGATATGCTGATATGTTGAAGCAGTTAAAAAGAAGAGTTGAGGAGAACTTAAATTAAAAAGTTCCTTTCTCTGAAGTCTGTGGAAAGCTGACAAGATAACACTCTATCTGCTGTATCAGTAGGAGTGTGAAAATACCATCTCATTCTGGATTAAATCTTGCTATTGCTTGAAAGAAACCCCTCCCCTGAAGTATGTAAACTCATATTTTGCCAGGATCTTTTTTTTCCCAAGTGGGAATTTTCAAAAGTTTGCCCTTTGATAGGAACTGTATTTTAAGATTAAACTGTTGATTGAAAAATGGAAAATATGTTTTCCCTTGCAATAACACTTAATCAATCATTTTATAAATGCAGTGTGTGACAGCAAGGGGAAAAATCGTTCCCTGCTATCTGTAGTTGATCTATGTAAGAATGTAAACACTGGGACTAACACTTGCTTTCCAGGGTTTGATTTTATTTTTGTTCTAGTTCAATTCATAGATAAGGGGGAAGGAATCCAGTGTACCCGATTGATCTCTCTAGGTTTTCGGGTAATGGCCATGTATGCTTTTGGTTAGGTTTATTATTTACATCTATCAACACCAAACATGAGGGTTGTGGGGTTTTCATTCTTTTAGAAGTAAAAGTTAACGTTATTTCCTCAATGTCTGCTTCCTATTGTTTTACTCCGTTTTGACTTTGGCCTTGTGATACGTGGCTACTGGCCCTCACCCCATTGTGCTATTAGGAACAAGCTGTTTCTGCCTCAGATTTTACATTTGTTAAAATAGACTGCACAAGTTCTAGGATTAGCAAGAGTCTTGAGAATCTAGTAATTCTTAGCATAGGCCAGCTGGGAAGAAATGTTGTGCACAGCAGTTGAATTAACTGCAGATTCACTCCTATATGCTCAGTTGATTTGTAATCAGACTTGCATAGTCAACTGATGTCCTCCTAAATAAATGTGTAATTTATTAAACCCCACCATCCTTCTCTAATGCAGGTGCTGCTGACTCATATCCTGCACCTCTTGCCCCAACCACCTTCCAACTTGACTCTCTGCATAGGTCAGTAAATGACAGTAAAACTTTCACAGGTTAGCAAGACACAAGGATATTATCTGTTAGACCGAGACAATATGGTTCACTTGTCTTATTTTTCTTTCTACAAAAAGGTCGCAAACCATTACCCACAAAACTGAAGTAGGAAATCAGGACTCAGCTAAAAGACTTCTTTTTACATCTGGCATGGTTCTTGTCCTGACAAACATGAAATTCATATTGCAAACACAGATAATGCTGAGAGGGAAATGAAAGGTCAGCTATCCTAAGCCCTCCTGGTTAGCATAGTCCTGCAGAGACTGTCAAGTGGCTAAGGCAGCCCGAAAGGCTTGTTCACTTGGCCCGGTGTGCTGGCCCTTGTCTTATGCCGGTGTGATTCAGTCAGCTGGGAACTCAGAGTCCAAGAGAGCAATCAGGATAAGCCTGTCGTTACACTAGAGATGGGGGTGAAAAAAAGGATAGCAGGAGCTCTAAGTGTGTGTTTTTCTAGTGACTTTGAGCTGCTCTGGAGGGGTAGATGATACCATCCTTCCCTGAGAACTCTTCTTGCCTTGAGCCAATTACATACTACATGTGCCAGAAATATGCGTGTCCAAGTAGGGTGCCACTGTTATGTATTCTAGGCCGTGCATTTTTTTCGTATTCTAATCCTCAAAGGATTTCTTTTTTATTTTTTATATCTTCAAGAAGCGATGAGCTTTGATTTCTGTGTGCACAGACAAATGTATAGCAGCCTTCCTAAAGATGGCATTGGAATAGCTGCTCTTTCTGCTGCCTTGATGAAATCATTCAAGCTTATGTGTATTCTCTCATCTTCCTGCAGCTCTGCCATGTTGTGTCTCTGGCTACCAAAGTGAACATCATGGCATAGCAAGATTTTCTTAGCAGTATTGCAGCTGTCTTTGGAAGTGCAGGCTGGGAAGAGAGGTGAAATATTTTAGTCTCAAGAATATATAGGTTAATATGAAGGTTTTGGAGAACTCAGAAAATTTTAATAAATCATTACATGTACACACCTCATATAACTAGACATGAAAAGTAATTGGGAGGAAAAAGTTTCTTTGAGCTTTCTTTATTGGTAAAACCATTAGTTGCATAGTTGGCTTCTCTTTCCCTTTCCTTACCCAAACCCCAAGCTGCCAAGATACTCTAGTGAGGAAAACATTTTCTCTGATGCACAGTATCCTCCATTAAGTCAGAACATATTGGGGCTGGGGGGTGTTGGGGAGAAGGTAGTTGGCTTTAAATATGTTTTTTCTTTTGTCTTTCTCCAACTACTATAACTCAAACCAACAGATTATGGCATTTATAATTATAGTAAATATATATTTGTTGCTTAAAAACTAGGCATAAAAACTAATTCAGTAGACGAGGTATGACAGCTGTCAGCCAGGATTAATATGTTCTTAGTATGACTGTGAATCTACTACTTTTGATCTAGCTATAATGTACTTAAAAATTCAGACTGTGCCTGTGAAATAGCTTCTGCTGTTTTTAACATGCAAGCAGGTGTCAAAGTGCTGGATTTGGTTAAAATTAAAATCTGCTTGCAGATGAACAGCAGTATAGAGTTTCAACTGATACTATAAATTGAAGCCTTATTACCCTTGACTATTTTATTATGATTGGCTAAATTGTCAATATTATATGTACATGTGATCAGATAACTACTCCACAGTTTTCTGGTTTCTTCAAATTGTGTAAAAGATTTTGATGGTAAAGTGAAAAGAGATTGCTGTTGAAGCTTTATTTCTTGTAGGAACGTCTCAAAAGTGCTTGGTAGATTTGTAATTCTCAGTGTGTTTCTGTGCATTAAATGTTTACTACCTCAGTTAAAAGAACCTGAAAAAAACAAGCAATATTACTCTGTGTTCCTTCAGAGTCAGAAGTGGGGACAAAGCCTAGGAGTCCTGAAAGGATGCATCATTTATTGCTTTAATGGATTCTGCTTTTGGATGCAGCAGCCAGCTGAGATTGTCCTTTATGCACATGGTAATACTCTGAGTAGAATGAAAGCCACTGCTTCTGATTTCAGACTTAATAGCTCAATTACATCTCCTTTCTTATGGAGAAACACTTAGCGTTAGCAAGATGGAATTGTTCATACCACTGGGAGAAGCTTAAAACTACTGTTAGACTTATGTGTCAAGTCTCCAGGGAATGCTTTGAATAACATGGGGTGCTTTATCTTCTTCAAAAGAGATGGCACTGAAAAATATCTGGCTGTTCTTATATGTAAGAGGGTGTCTGTGGGGCAGGATCTGTTGCTCTAGTTTACATAGCCTGTTTATTGTCTTGTGTCTTTAGTCTGGTATATCTGTCTATCTGGCCATAAGTACCCCAGAAATCCTTTTTCTTTCCTATTGCTCATTGTTATCAGACCCAGCTAATCCTTATTAAAGTGTCTAGGATTTCACGCCAAATATGAAATTATTCCTACTTGATATGCAAAGCCTGTATCACAGCTTTCTTGCAGTCTGTAACTCTTAAAATAACTTCACCAATCACATGTGGATCCATGTAGCAAAACACACTGGGGGCCACCCAGCTGGAAAGCAGCTTTGCAGAAAAAGACCGGGGTGTCCTGATGGACATCAAGTTGAACATGAGCCAACAATGTGTCCTTGCAGCAAAGGTGGCTGAAGGTATCCTGGGCTGCGTTAGGCAAAGCATTGCCAGCAGGTTGAGGGAGGTGATCCTTCCTCTTTACTCTGTACTGGTGAGGCCACACCTGGAGTACTGTGTCCAGGTCTGGATTCCCCACTACAAGAAAGATATGGGGCATGCTGGAGAGAGTCTAGCAAAGACTCACTAAGATGATCAAGGGACTGGAGGATGCTCCAGTCCTCCTATGAGGAAAAGCTGAAAGACCTAGGACTCTTCAGCCTGGAAAAGAGAAGGTTCAGGGGGATCTCGTAAATGTATATAAGTACTTGAAGGGACAGTGCAAAATCATATTTTCTTCTTTTCCTAGAAAGAAAATAAAGCTTTGTGCACTTGTTTACAAAGGCAGAAGGTGATAGTTCTGCTCCATTTTTCCTTCTTCTGAAGGCCAAACAGCCAAAGTAAAATGCCATATTAACATACTTCGTCCCCAGTGTGCTTGTTCCCTTAGTTTTATACCCTTGCATTACTTCTACAGGGACTGCATGTGAACCATTTTACATGCAGTGGTATTGATCACATTTCAAACTTAACCATCCCTCCTGCTAATACAAAGACAAGGACAGCTAAGATGGGTCTGCTGACTATTTCAGCTTTTAAGCCACCATAGAGAATTCTCCTAACAAACCTCGACCCTTGTCTGTGGGGAAGTACCTCTAAATGGAGCAAATTATGTTCAAATGGCATCCTGGTTTCTACTTGTGTGAATGTCATCAGAAGATCTATTAGTTTTATGGTGTCTTAAATCTCCCTCTGAAATTGCAAGTCTGTTTACTTTCAGCAATAGCTCCAAGGACTCTAAATTTTCTTTTTCATTTGCCAAAGTGCAGAACTGGGGTGGTGGGGAGTGAGGGAGGAAGTTTGATTCCTGTGAGGCAAGTCGTTTGACTGAAAATAAAGTCCTGCCTTTATCAGTACAAACTGTCATGAGGTGGGGTCTAAGGGGATGTGTAACTTCTGAGTTATTAGCTATTTTCAGCTTTTGAATTTGGGCATACCTGAAAAGTGATTTTCTAAATGACACCTTTCAGGATATTAAGAACACTTGCACCATCTACCCTCTTCTTTCTCTCCCTCCTTGCCTCCTATTTTTCCATCCAAAGGCCTTTTAGAGCAAATCTTCCTTAGTTTAAGAAATCCAGCATAGGCAACCTGGGACATTCTGTATCTTAGCATATGAAAATAAAGGCATCTCTGACGTTGCCTAACAGATTTACCAAGGAAAAAATCATACTTGCTGTTCAGTTGTATAGTGTCCACTCACATTGTTGAAGCCAAAATATTTAATTATTTCAGTATGGGCAAGAGTTATGCTGCTTGGAAAGCAGCTACACATTTCCCACTGCACCAAAGCTATCTAAAAGTGTTTTGTGACCGTTCCTGCAGCTGGGATGCAGCAATGCACATTTCAGGCTTATTGCAGGCATAAAGTAACTTAAAAGACTAGACTATAGATTGTAGATAATTGTGCACCAACAGCAGATAGCTGTGTGCAAATAGGGACAGGAAGAGAGCAGCAGCTTTGGCTGGAGAGTATCTGCAGTTCTCTATATAAAGTGTTTATGTAACTCAGAGGGCTGGCCATCTCTCCCCGAAAATGTTAACTGCCTGGGTGTGAAGGGCAGCTGTGTGCTACTCAGTCCAACAGCTTCTTCCCCTTGGGTCTGGGCCCCCTTCACACCTCCAGACTTCAAACACTGGCAGATCTTAAAGTGACTACGTACTGGGAAATTGAGCTCGTTAGCTCAGGCTGAAGGTGGAGTAATGCAATGAGATAATTGTGCAGTGACAATGGAAACAGATACTTCAGCGGGTCTCTGAGATAAGTTGCTCTGTGAAAAAATAAAAAAAATTCCAAGTGCGCTTATAGCATGGAAAAAAACTGGAGAGCAGGTGTTCGATATAACATTTAGTGCAGTGTTGCTGGGCAGTGGAAGACATCAAGGCATCTTTTCAGGGATAATAGATCACAGATTGTGTCTGTCAGGTACTTTGGATGTCCTTTGGGACTTTTGGGAAGTTCTTCTGCAGACCATAGCAGAAGTGAATGAAGTTACTTTGGTCTCTACTCTTCTCTACTGGGATGAACTCTTGTGAGCCAGTGTAGCTGCCTCAGATTTTTTTTTTTTGAAGGGGGTGTCATTGTGTGTTTACTTGCCTGCTCTTGACCTGCTCATTTTAGGGCTGCTTCTCATATCCACATTACTTTCTTATGACAGATGACTGCCTTGGTGAGGAGTCTATATCCTTTTCTATCTGGAGCCCGTAGGCTATGGAAAGACACTGCACACACATTGAGTTTACCAGGAGAAGAATCTAGTTCTGTACCTTCATTCACTTTTAATGCTTTACCTTTTATCTTCTGTAATAGCTTGTGTGTTGAAAGTGCATTTTTAATTAAATGTTTGCATCTTGTATATGCACAATACATTCACTTTGAGGGCATTTTTATTACTGTAGGAGGGTGGTGATATGTAATAAGTTTCAAGAATAATTAAAACCTGTGTTAACTTGTGCATGTTTTCAGGAGCAATTGAACTTTGTGTTGAGTCTCTGCTGGGTCCAAGATCAGATCTTAATCAAGCAGGAAGGAAGGGATGACGAGGGAAGGAAGTGTTGGTTGTAGGTACCTCTAAGTTCTTACCAGGTTAAGATAAAGCTCACCTGTCATGTTTATTAAAAAGAAGTATATTCCCTCCAATTTTAGGTATTTAGCTCAAGATATTTTTTGTGCTCAACACTTATTGAGGGAGAAACACGGAAAGCAGGATAATGTTATGAACCAACTTTTGGAGAAACCTTCACCTCTCCTGTATATGGATGTAGCCTCAGAGTTTTGTTCAAACAACCTTGGTTTACACTGAAGGGGGGGTGGAAAGCAGAGTAGCCTGAGAAGGCTTTAGCTGCAGCATGAAATGACAGAGCAAAAAATTTAAATAACTAAGGATTTCTAGGAGAGAATATGGTAAATTGCTTTTCTGTTTTACTTCAGGGAGGTAGAAATACATGTCAGAAATGGCAAGATGTGTGATGTTGATCTGAAATTTTGACTTTCTGCACTAAATAGTCATTAGGTTTTTTTATCAATGGGCTTTCTACAGTCTAGTTTTGGAAAAGTAGGGAAGGTTGGGTCTTCCAAGTCCTTTCCTACAAAAGGTTAATAATTCTTGAGCACCTGAAGATCTGAACAGGTTTTTTAAAACTGATTCACTGAATCTGTGGAAATGCCAATAAATACTCTTACTTCTCTAAAACACTGTAAATGAGTGCTTTGCATTCACCATGGCACACCAGATTCAAAGATGGGATAAGAAAGTGGCCTGATTCAAGGACAATGATTAGAGTCCTGTTGTGTGAAATACTTTGGAAAAGTGTTAACTTGCCTGTTTTTGCTGAAAAGTACAGTTTTACATTGGCTTGTAGATGGTATGACACTGCCAGGGACAGCAGGTGAATTAACATTAATCATGCTAGCTTTGCCAAGGATTCTATGACGTCCTGCTCATACCAAAGTCAAGCTGAGGCATGTAACAGTGTTTTTGAAATGGATAGTAGTTCTGAAGAAGTCCCTAATATTAAATCAAATTCAAGAACTGCACTAGAGGTTAAACGCTAGTTCAGTCTGGAGGAGTGTGTTGGTCTCTGGAAGAGATCCATTTGGGTTAAACTGGTAAATCAAGTGAAAGCTTATCTAATTAAAATCCCCTATTTAAATGTCAGAGCACCTGCACTGCTTTTTCTTAGGTGAAGCAGCTTTTTAATATTTCATAAGGTTATGTTCGCAAATGTACTAGGCTAGCCTTCATAAAAAAACTTGAGTGACTGTTTTGAAAGTATGAACAAGGGGAGAAAACCTGAGAGGGACAGACATGTTTGTCTTTCAGGCTGCCGGGATTTTCTAAGAACAACTGTAAACTGTTTTCTTACAGGTTGTGTCAAATGCTGCTGGACAGGGGGTTGCCATCACTGGGAACAACACTTTCAACAACTGGAATTGGCCTAATGCTGTGATCTTTGCTGCTACTGTGATCACTACAATTGGTAAGTTTTTATTGTGTTGAATTTCCTAACTGTAGCTTTCTGTATACTCTAGAGTGTTTTTTCTCTAACGTTTGTGTGTCAGGCTAGTCACTGAAAAAAGTCCCAATGGCTGGAGTTGCCTACAGTACATGTTCACCTACAGGTTTGTAGAGGAAAAAACCCATTTTTTTGGCACTCTCTCCATGGATATACAGAAGAGAAAGGTGTATGTCCTTACTTATTTCCAATAAGTAATGGATTCAAGGTGCTGCTGGGGATGACTGGTATCATTCCAGTTCCATTAATTCGTGCATTTAAATTTCCAAATCATAAAATCCCAAAACAAAAGTGTTCCAAAACATTCCATTAAACTAATAATTAAAGCATGTGCATACGAGGTTTTTGTATAGCTGTCCTGTTATTCATGTGCAGGATGCTACTGATTTATCAGTGTTCTTGGCTTGCAGAACAATCTAGACTTTTTATCTGTCTCTTAAAGGCCAAGTAGAACAAGTGTTGTCTTCTAAATCTCACAACCAATTTGTGCTTATAAAACCCTCTGCATTGAAGGACTTCTTCCTCCTTTGATATATGGATTTTCAGAGCTCAACATCATCTGCCTTCTGCTTTTACAGAAAAATCTTTGCTACACAGTGTTGCTACACCCTTGCTATACCTACAGTGAAAAAAACCCACAACCAAACCCAACAACAACAAAAAAAACCAGGAATGCAAAATAACCAGAGAAGGCTAGGGGTATACAGAAATGGAAGCCTTACTGTTAAACCATATGCAGTACTGTGGTTTTCTTTATTATTTGAAACTGACAATACCCAGCATATAATATATACTTATGACAAAAAGTTGAAGTCAGGAACACACCTAAATAAGAAAACTCTGGCAGAAGTTCAGAAAATAGGCTGCTGATTTGAGAGCCTGAGTTTGTAATGCCCTGTTGGGTTCTGTGACCAGCAAAGAACTAAATATAGTTGAATGTCTTGCTATGCCACAACTCACCGTGCAGTTAACTCACAAACTCTTACCCTGGAAAGGTAACCAGATCACAGGTTAAATGTGTATAGGGATCTTCCACGTGAGAGCTAGCTTCAGGATTAATTTTGAGCTTTTATTCTGTAAAATTGTTTCAATCAAGCTTTAAACACTGCTGCTTGAGGCTGGGGAGTCATATTTGAAGTTTTGAGAGGAGCTTTATTTCATATTTATCTCGTCAAGGAAAAGCAGCACAAAATCTAGGAAACACTTAAAATGCAGAAATCCTCTCAGCCTGCATTAATGGAATACATGTTTGCAAGGGTATATTTGGAAGGTATCCAGATTCAGAAGATGAGCAGCTGGAGTAGGCTAAAACTCTTGTAGGTGGTGAAGCAAGGAGCGTCTGATACAGTAGAAGCCCACACAATGTTGTTTTGTGTATAGGTAGAATTGCCTTGAATACTCTGCAACAAGAACAGACTGTGCACATACTTATCTCTTTTAGGTTACGGAAATGTTTCTCCAAAGACACCCTCTGGGCGTCTCTTCTGCATATTTTATGGGCTCTTTGGAGTTCCTCTCTGCTTGACGTGGATCAGTGCTCTGGGGAAGTTCTTTGGAGGACGTGCCAAGAGGCTGGGCCAGTTTCTGACAAAAAGAGGAGTTAGCCTGGTAAGGCCCTGTCTTCTTTACCCTTGTGCTGTGTATTTTTGATGTGTGAATTAAGCTTACACTTCTTAATTTACCTGCTAATCTTGGTAGCAAATGAACACTTGCACAAATATTAATTTTCCCAAATGCTTTTGCATAGAAATAACTGAAAGGGGAATTGGGTCTAATATGTTCTGCAAGAAGTTTTAGCAAAATGAGATCTTGTTGAAACCTTTCATACTAAATATAAATCTTGCAGCTTCTAAGGAGACATATATATCTCCTTACATTAGAAACCTGTAGGACAAATGTAGGTGAGGCTCCATTTCACAGACATTCCATGCAAGCTCCTCTGGCACAGAAATAAGCTGTCCTGCGTTGTTCCCACCTGCTTCTATGCTAGCGTGAGTACTTCCTGCTGTGTAGTGAACCAACTGGAAAATAATGTTTTGTTCTGAGTTACTGGCTTGTGTGTTTTTTGTTTGTGGCTTTTTGTTGGGCTTTTTTTGTGGTGGTTTTGTTTTGTGGTTGGGTGTTTGTGTTTTTGGTTTTTTTTTTTTTTCTGTGTGTTTTGTTTTACTGTAACTTTTTAATTATTTTTTTTATTTTGTCTTGGTGGGTGTGGGGTTTTTTCTTTTCTTTTGTTTGTTTTTTTTCCCCCCAAGTGAGTTCTAGCTCAGCTCTAACTCTGCGTGGAGATGGGAGGCAATGCAAGGCCATAGTGCCTGGAGGACAGTGGGACTGGTTTAGGTCCTGGTTTCAGAAACGGAGCAAGAAGTTTCTTGGTTCAGCACCTGAGAAGTACAGAAACTGATGGCATGTGTGTGTGCATCTTTTGTGCAGAGGTTACATGAGTGGCAAAGGGTAGGAGGCATAAAGAGGAGAAGCATCTTAATCACTTGTGATCCTCTATGCTCGAATGAAAGGAAAATCAGAGGTACTGACTGCTTTTTAGACTACAGTGCTATGTCTGTATCCCATGCCTATTTATAAAACATCAGGAACTCCTTAAACCTTTCAACAGTGTGAAAGAAAACTGAGGAAATAGTCCAGTTTGAGCAAGTTGTTGTAAGAATAGTGAGTTCTGCATAAAGGAAAAAAATAGTTCTGTGTTTATTTCAGTCAGGGACTTCTAAATTATGGCTGGTAAACTGTTAGCACAAAACTCTGAAATGTCTGGTACTGTCAGATGACACTTGGTGCTATGGATGGGAAAATAAAATTTGGAGATCTTTCCCTGACTTGTTTTTTTTTTCTTTCTTTACAGAGGAAAGCACAAATTACATGCACAGCTATTTTCATTGTTTGGGGTGTCTTGGTCCATCTGGTTATTCCTCCCTTTGTCTTTATGGTGACTGAAGGATGGGATTACATTGAAGGCCTCTATTTCTCATTCATCACTATCACCACCATAGGATTTGGAGATTTTGTTGCTGGTCAGTAATTGTAGTTTATGTATTATTTCACTACATGCATAGTGGGGCAATTGTATTTCTAAACTCCAATTCAAAAAGGTGATCTTTAAGCTTTTCCAAAACATTTTGCTGAATTTTGAAGATTCAATTAGAGCTGGGTACTGATCCAATGGACTAGATTTGGCTCTTCAATATTGGTTTAGACACCCAATGCCTTTATTGGACTAATCCTGGGGCCAAGTTCTGGAGTTTGTAACACTGTCAGGTGCCTCAGGTCCTTGTTTCAGGCAAGGAGCTATCCTATCCACCAGGGCAGTTAAGCACCTTTGAATGGGATCCAGTATACTAAGCAGGGCACGTAAGTACTGGGCAATGCTCTCTGTGCAGCTATCTAGAACTAGTCAACAGGAAATGCAGAGCATACTGGTGTCTCCTTCCTATGTCCTGTCTTTCTCTAAAAACCACTGCCTCGTTCAGAGCTTTGGAGATGGTCCTTGTAAGTGGAATTCTGAATCCTTTTCTTGAGGAAGGTACCTATATCCATACCTCAGTGGCAGTGAGAAAGCTTATCATTTTCAAAGAGGACAAAAGTTCACTTTCATAGGTTCAAGGAGAGGATGAATATGCTTCCATTTTATATTGTAGTCCAGTAGTCAGAATACATGCAACAAAGAACTGGAAGACCTGGGATCAACTTTTTTCTGTCGGAAGGGTTTCAGATCCCCACTTACCACCTCTGAGCAGTGTTCAAACAGCTAGGCTCTGTTAGTGTGGAAGGGACTAGTTTTCAGGGTCATAACTTCAAAGGTTTATCAGCTGCAAGTCCTGTTTCAGTAATGTTCTTGTTTTTAATTCTTTGTAGGTGTAAATCCAGATGCAAACTATCATGCCCTTTACAGATATTTTGTGGAGTTATGGATCTATCTGGGACTGGCTTGGCTTTCACTCTTTGTTAACTGGAAGGTCAGTATGTTTGTGGAAGTCCACAAAGCAATCAAGAAACGGAGGAAAAAAAGGAAAGAGTCATTTGACAACCATCCTCGGTCCAAAAAACCCCTTCAAATGGGTACCTCAAAGGATGTCAACATCTTTAGCTTTCTGTCAAAGAAGGAAGAAACCTACAATGATCTTATTAAGCAAATTGGGAAGAAGGCCCTGAAGACAAACAATGACAAAATTATTAAAGTAGAAAATACCAAACAAAATATGCAGAATGCCAGTATAGATGCCCAGGTGACTTACACAAAGACAGAGTTGTTTGAGTACGATGAGGCTTCCCTGGACATTCAAAATGGTCATGTACTGAGACCCCTGAATGATAAACGTATTGGAGACAGCCCTCTAGAAGGAACCATGTTTGTAAACCAGCTAGACAGGATTAGTGAAGAAGAAGGTGAAGTGTGGGATTCCAGAGACTATCGACCCTTAATATTTGAGAATGCCAATATAACATTTGTAAATGAAGATGATGACGAAGAGGAAGATATCTCAGATGATGAGGAAACATCAAAGTCCTCCATGGATGATAATCTTGCAGAGGAAAATGAAACTGCAAAAAAACTGGTAAAATTCCCATCCTCTGATGAATCTACCTTTACCAATAATGAGCTAGAACTTTCTGTGCCTTATGAACAACTGATGAATGAATATAATACAGTAAGCAATGTGAAGGCTGCAACGTGAAGCATGTTTGACAATGATGTTCTGAAAGTCGTCAGTGCATATCGAACAAATTAACAGAGCAAGGAGAAAAGCATGTTTCTGCAGCTTCTCCTGTCTCTCTGAAAACAAAAGCAAGTCCCAAACTAATAAATTCCAGTGTTCTTCTCCCATCCTAAGTTGGTTTCTGAGCCCATCAGCTTTGCTTATCTGAAAAAACTTGTAAAATAACAGTTGAATTTGAAGTCCTGCTCTTTCTTGGGATTTAATGGTTCTTGAACAAAGTAGAAAAGAAGGGACTAGTTAATACACTGGACCTACTCTGTGTTTATGCATTTCAGTGAGGAATTAGTTTGGGAGTGTAACTATACTGTTCCAAAGAGACTGTTTCGGGCATCAAATGTGTTCAGTTACTCCAATTAACCTTTCACCTCTGAAAACCTGGATTTGAATCCTGCTTTGATCACAAATGAAAGCAAGGGGTTTGCTTTTTCTTTAAGTTGCCCATTGTTAAGTTGTTACCACAAAAAAAAAAAAAATATGGTGCAACCACTTGTTGTTCTTAATGAGAAACTTTAGATGGAATACCAGGACACACAGATCTGAGCTGAGGTGCGCTGGCAGACTGAGGAGGAAGCATCTAAAACATCTGTCTAGAATATGTCAGTGCTTGTCAAATTATAGTAAATTGTAATTTCATAAATAAAATATTAAAAATTAAAAATTCCAAAGGAATGGATTGAGAAGGAGCCATCAAACACGGAAGAATCATCTGGGATGAAGCTCACCAATTGCGCTGCTAAAGAGCACATCAGCCCCGGAACTGTTAAAGAGTAAAGTGACTGGAAGACCTATTGATCAAAGCATGTATGAGCACAAGCAGGATGCAATGAACTTTTTTAATGTTGAAAGTGTCCTTCCACTGTCCATTTCCTAGAGCAAATACTTGAACGAACCTTATACAGTATCTATGTACAGGTGAAGTTTTATTGACACTGTTCTTCTGAGGAAAAAATCACCTTGGGAGGCACAGATACTCTCCAAATGCCCTAATGCCTGTCAGAAGGGACCTGTAGCACTGCTGCTGATCTGTGCAGTGTGTTAGTCAGTATTGTTATTTGATGTTCCTCCCTGCCTTGGTACTTCAGACGAGACTTGAATGAGAGATGACTTTTTGAAACAGTTGATTACACTTTGCTCATTTCTTTTGTTTGAAAGTATGACTTAAATGCAATGGTGCACATGCAATGGTTATTCTATCCCACTTTCAGGAAGGCTGGGCAATATCAAATCTTGGGCAAACTGAGATGTGATCAAGTGACATAAGGCCATAAGGCACTTTTTAAAAGGAACCTTGGCTCTAAGCTCCTGAAAGTATTATCTTTTGGCTTGGAGATGGGCTTCTCATTGAGAAGGAAGTATGTCTCTTCATAACATTTATGCCCAAGTTGTTTTGGCTACAAAGAAAATTATACCATGGTTTTATTTTTCTTTCTTTTTCCGTATCTATGCCTGACAACTCTTTCAAGCGAGGCTCTTGATTACACGTTGGCAAAAGGTACTGACTTCAGTTGTATCCAATATACTTGGAACAGAAAATAGCCAAGACCTTTAAACCATAACATGTCAAGCTCTGTTGTTCTGTTTAGTTTTACAGTATTTAAGTAATTCCGCTATGTCCCAAAGTTTCCAAAGTTCAGTGAACAGTTAAAAGCTGTCTCATTCTAGTTTTCGGTGTAATGCTGGCAGACTTAGTAGCTCTTTAAGAAGAGCTTAAGGAATCTTGCAATGCTAACCTTGAATTACTAGATATTTCTAATAACTGCAAATATTGGCTGCAGCTTCAATTGCTGTCCTCTTCCACAGAAGGAGGAGGACATATGGGAAACTGGCACTCTGGTTGGATAGTCTGTTGATGGGAAGTTTTGAAGTCACCTACTGTGAAACAAGGGACTGTCTTTAATCATTTCTTTCAGAATTTTCTATGTACGTGACATTTTTTTCAAATATAAAGTGAACACAAGGATAGAGCGAACTCTTATACTGGCAAAAATGTAGACTCGACATCATTGGATTTGGAAGTTAATCTGTATTTTATTATAATATTGCTGAAGAGAGATTCTAATTTGAAATAAAATTTTATCATATTACTCCTATTTGGAGTAGGGGTGGTGGGATGAATTTGACTTGTATCTGACAAGAAAGAGGGAGAGGCCCTTTCGAGAAGATTCTGATTTACTTCTAATAAACACCCCTACCCCATTGTTTTAAAATTACTCCAAGCCCTTCAAGTATTTCTTTATACCTGAAGGGTTGTGGTTGACAGCTATACCTTGTAACTTTAAGAAATGGTAGGTAAGAAGACTACATGGATGATACACAGGATGCTTGTGTAGCAAGTCTAGCCTTTTTTTTTGTTTTGGGTTCGGGTTTTTTTTTGTTTGTTTAAAAAAGTGCACATTAGCTTAAAAGAAAATGAGAAAGCACTCCATATAGCTTTTGTTGTCCTCCAACTTGTCTTCCATTATTGATGCAAAGATCAAAGTTTTAGTGACAGTTAGAATGCTACAGGACAGTGAGGAAAGAAGAGGCTTCCTGAAAGTGCATAAAACAGAAAAGCATAGTCCAATCTTCATTTAAAAAAAGATAAATTTATCTTTAATACAGAAATAATACAACCCAGACACTTGGCTGGGCTGCTTTGATTGGGAGGGGATGTTGCACACTGGAACCAAGACTCCGTTCTCTGTAGCGAAGTGCACTTGTATGCCAGAGCTGAGAATGGATGGGATCTGTTTCATATTATCAAGTTAGATGTGGCTCTCTGGCCTTTCCCAGTGTAGTCAGCATAGACTATAAGTCTGCATAATAAGTATCATGGGATTTAAAGTAATAGTTTAAATTTATTAAAACAAAGTACAATATTCCTGCTTTTGGGAAACATGATCACACCTCACAAAACTGTTCTCAAGACATCCTATCGTGTGCCTTAATGTAATCCTAATGCTAGGAAATAATTTCTCTTTACACAGGGGCCAATACAAGTGGTCTCATTAAGCCCTACTTGTTATCAATGTTTTGGAGGGGTTTAGTTGGCACATGGCTTCATACTGGCTCTCTCCAAAAAGTTGAACCATTTCCCAGGGTTTTTGAAATTATGGTGCCATCTCAGAACTGCCGAAGTGCTAAGCAAGACAGCTTTTTGCCTGTCTGTCTTCCATGTCTCGAGAAAAGCAGCTGCCTGGGGGATCTAAATTATTGTCTCTTCTGCCTTCAGATTTACATGTAGTGAGTTAGAGGGGTGTCCAGGCTGGATTTTGAGCTATTCAGCCCCAGAAGTGCCTCTGAGTGAATTCCCCAGTGCTACTTGGTAAGGTCTTGTAGTTATTTCAATTATCTGGTCAATCTGGAAACATTTTCTTTGGATGCCATGTAAGATTTCATTTGGCTAACCAGTAATGTTAACAGCTCTTTTAATGCTATGGAATTAGTTTTGTAGGCGAGACGGATCTCTTCCTGGGAAGAGAGAAAAGGGGATTTAAAAAAAAAAAAAGAAAAAAAAGTTTAAAAGCACATATAAGGAAGGGATGAAA
This sequence comes from Phalacrocorax carbo, assembly GCF_963921805.1. Lineage (NCBI taxonomy): Eukaryota > Metazoa > Chordata > Aves > Suliformes > Phalacrocoracidae > Phalacrocorax > Phalacrocorax carbo. Next base: position 16,976,446 of record NC_087515.1, on the reverse strand, counting down.
TTAAAATGGAAAATCTTCTTTCTAGCTATTATCTACAACTAGATTGTATTTCCAGTCGCATCATGTGAAGCACAGGTCCACTTTCACTATATAAACTTACTAATTTTGACAAGACAAGCCAATACTTCAAAAAATTTAATAAAAAACAAATCCTGAAATGTGACAACAAAAGTCTGTTCCTAGAAAAGCCCTTTTAAGTGCTGTCAACTATGTGACCCCATCCTTCATGCCATCATTGTGATATTTCTTGGTTTTGTCTCGTGCTATTGAAGCCTGTTTTTACCTGAAGGGCATAATTTTCAGATAACATTTTTCACAGCAGGCAGTCTAACACATCTGATACACTGGTACGAAATCACTGAGGAAATACAAGAAGTGGTGTGTTAAATTTTGCTGAACTAATGATTTGTGAATCTGTTGCTGGCAATGGATGTCACAAAACATGCATAAATAAAACCATAGACTGATAACAGATCCATGGTGACACAGCTGTATATGTTGAGATTTTTTTTTTTCCCCCAGTTGACCTGGGAGAGTATGTGTAGAGACAGACAAGCATCGCAAATGAGGAGAGCAAAAAGCAATATACAAGTCTGTTGACCTAAACAAAACACTCCAAGAACTCTGTTATAGACTTGTAATTTTTGTGCCTCATGGGATTCATTCCATTTGTGATGGATGTACCTTTTAAAAAAATTAGCTTGTCTTTCATATGGCCTTTGAAGTTTGTACAGTTCTGACTCTTATCACTCCATAATATGCCTGTTTGTTCTTTGTTGCTGATTGTCACTGGAATCACTCTGTATGTAAATATTTGTTAAGTCTTTGTAAAATGTAATTTATTTTAATATTTTACAATAAAAATTTTACAATTTATCCTGTCATGAGGAGAAGGGCAATCACAAAGAGATTTCTTTTCACAACTCCCTACCTTGTAACGCACCTTGCAGATGAGACTGGTCTTGGTCCAAAGAGCTCGAAGGTAAGGAGCTGATAAAGCAAGTTGTTTGATGCAAGCAGATGCCTGTACTTGTGTGGAGTATTGATGACTTCAGTTCAACGGCATCTGGCCTTCAATTAGATACAGCACAGCAAATTATTATTCAATGAGAATTTTGGACAGCTTTTAAAAAGTTTTTTTGGGGGACTATGTCATTTTTTTTCAGGGACCTGTTTTTAAAGAAGATGCGCTGAGACAGGAAGTGTTAGAATCAATCAGTACTACAATATAATAAAACAGGTGTTTATGACTACCTGAATCTTGTGCCAGAGCTATTAAAATATCTGAGTAGTTGTTTATGAATTTTTACAAGATTTCTAGTAGTAGCGCTTGCCATTTTGCATTTTGGAAGTATTTGCAGTCATTCAACTCCAGCGTTTTCCTTAAAACACCTCAGAAAATAGATAACTACCTGCCTTAATGGATAGCAAGATGTGGCTTGGTGATCCCCATGATAGAGATGGAGCCAGCTGGAGAAATTGGGACAACCTCAGCCTGAGGGTGAAGAGACTGAACCCTTGGTATTTGGGCAACTGAGTGAAAGTGCTGAGGCATGAGCTAGGGAAGTGGGGAGATGCATAGGCACAGGAGCGGAGTGTGGATGCTATCATGATTTGAGTAAGGGTCACCAATCTCTTAAGTTTTCCTCCAGCCCCACAACAGAGAAGCAGTGGAGGAGGAAGAGGTCCCTGATGGGTGACTGATGCTAAAAACAGCCAAAGAGGGAGGTGGGGTCCCCTCGTGGAGCTGACGGCGGCAGGACGTAACATCGAGTCTGGTAAGCACCTGATAACATTTCTATCAGCTCGCAGCAGGTGGGAGCCCACAGACTTCTGTTCACCTTCTGCCCTCGGTATTTTAGTAGAGTGTTAGTAATTTATAGGGGGTAGGGTGGCAAGAAGTAGGAAAACAGGATAAACCTGTATCTGTTAAGCGGCTGTTCCTATGGTCCGTGCCTGGCTGCAGGTTCCTCTGAACACAATAGCTCAATAGATAAAATCTCAGACCAGCTGACACTTAAAAAAACTGAAATCTTTTCACTGAACGCTTATCACAGGTATTTACAATGTGTGGTGCAACATGATACCAGCAACCTGCAGTCAGGGAAAGGAGAACTCAAACCTTTACTTCTGGGAGACAAAGACGGTGACATAGAAGGTACAGAGTTGCTGTTGAGGACCGTTTTGCACAGAAAAAATGCTACTTCACTCCCTTCAGGGCAATTTCCTGTAATTGGACTTAAGTCCTGAAGAACCCATAAAATAACTTTTTCAGCCCCTGTGTGGGGGGGGGAGGTCTGTTGCCCTGTAGTTTGAGCAGGAAGAGCCTTCTTTTTAAATTCACGACTTGCACCTTGTACCTTTTGCCTTTCAGCAAGGGTTGGGTGGTTTTTTGTTGTGTTGGGAATAAAAGGTTGGGCTGAGCACAGCACCCATTAGATCCTGCCTTCTTTTTGTTCCAGAAAGCACTCGGAGAACTCCCCTGTCCTGCATGTAGACTGGGCCTTCTCCACATACACTGCCTGGCTTCACAGTGCGATTGTGGGCTGTGGCTTTATTTTGACTCTATGCCTAAGGAACAAGAGGGAGCGATGGGTGGATGGGAGCAAACCTAGCCCTGCCAGGGGCCCTGTATCTTGCTGAGAGTGAACCCATGGTATTGCCTTTCCCTGGCAGGCCCTTAGCTCTCCACTCAAATGTGTTCATCACCTACAGGTCTTGTGCAGCCTGGAGTACGTAAAGGGCTTGATAAAGGATTGCTTTTCACTTTCACGTTGGCGGATATCTTCCTCTGTGATGTAGCTAATGCCATTCCTGCTGGCTTACGGCATGTGGCCAAAGTCTTAGGGAAGAGGCATGTGCTACTGACCCTTACTGTCTTGATTTCCATCCCAGCTCCCAAGAAAACCAGGCTAAGGAGGGCTTATCTGGATCAGAAGGGCTTATCTGGAAAGGGAGAAGTGAGGTAGACTGGGATGCTGGAGGCACTATCCTGCACAGAAGCTCCCTGAAAGCCGGGCAGCACGCTCTAGATAGGAGGGCTTCCTCTGAAGCCAGGTTTCCAAGTACAGCCCGTAGCCAGAACTCCTGGATAAAGAATATATGTGAGAAATATATTGACATATGAGAAATATTCTGATGGAAATAATTTAATAACCACTTTGGATTTTACAAGTTGAACTGAAACAACTGTGAATAAAGTAAGAGTTTTAGTTTTCTATTTTTAGAATATTTTTAATTGTTTGCCAGAAGTTGCCCCCCTATTGTCACTACCACCTTTTTACTCTTTCCTATGAGCAGCATGGAGCAACAACTCACTCTTCATATTTTGATGGCTATGTTGTTTCTTACGTGGAGTAAGTTGTGGAAAATACACCCTGCCCCCCTTTTCTCCTTACTAGGATGGGGCTGTGAATGACAGAGAAAGCAGAACAAAAAACCTGAAAATATGAACTCTGAAACTGGGGCGAGGGGGTTAAAACACAAAATATCTGAACTAAAAGTTAACATTTTTCCCATAGACATTCTTTGAAATTTCCCATGCTAAGCTTTAGTAGAATTCTTTTGGATACTTTCCTAAATATACCAAACAAAAGCACTTGTGTTTTCAAATTAGATCTATGCATTATTTATTCAGGAAAAAAAACAAGTACTTTGATATGCTTTTAATCTTATTTGAATATAAATGTAGTGTGAGGCCCCACGATATGCCTTTTCATTGTAAAGAGAATGAATACATTCTGTATGAATGACCATGGTCCCACCCCAATAGCAAAAATACTGTTCAAGGCCTGTCAACAGCTTTGCACTGTTCTAGGGCCTTACAGCTTTGGACACTTGTTGATCACATTTTTTTTTAATCTAGTTATATTTCTGGGTGTATAAGGAAGTATCATAATTCCTAATGCTGCTAAGATCAGAGACAAAAATCCTTTTGTGTGCTTATTTGTGGGTTGGGCCCTACCCATACTGATCAAAATAAGCTGGTGCACTCGTTCCTACATATGCCTGATTACTGGGCAGAACTGCAAAAAACCTGCATGCAAATGTGAAATAAATCCATGTTCATGTTGAAACGAAGTCACAAACTTCTGAAGCTACAGGATAAGTGTTTATTCGTAAAGCTGTGTTGACCTCTCCAGCAGCCTTCATATTTGCTGCTTGTCAGTTGTATGTTGGCAGTTAGCAAAAAGCAAAGGAACAAATCAAGACCTGAGACACAACCAACCTCTTTTGATATTTTATATTCCTCACAGCTTGGGACTTTTGCTAATTCTATCTCTGGCATGGCTGGAAAGGAAGGAAAAATAGTAAGCTAATTGGTCTGCTTTTTAATTGCTGATTAGAATGGGAAATGAACACAAGAGCAGGAGTAATATGTCCTGGACATCTGAGGGGGACGCTGCCCTGTTTGGCTGGTTTTGTGGCTGTCAGTTTTTAAAAAAGATAGAAAATTAGTAGATTAACTCAAAGTGAGAAAGGCTTGCAAGGGGGGCTTGCTTTCATATAAGGAAGGCGGCCCAGGTTTTAAGATTTTTGCTCTGCTCTATTTCTTCAGAAAGTGAAGCTCTTTAAATTAATCTAAAATATCAGACTAGACTCTGAGATGTACAATAGGGATCAGATGAAGGCAAGAAGGTAAAGCAAATACCTATTTTTAAACTTTAACCTACAAGTTCTCTGTAGTTCTGTGGTGCAAGTTCTCCATCCTTTACAGCTGCTTAAATTGAGGAGAGAGCCTGACATTTAGCCCCCACCCTGATATCCCCAGCATGTCACTCAAGCAAAGTTAAAGGGATGTGGTGTTGAACTAAGAATCATTTTTTTAGAGCAAGAGACACAGTTTGTATCAAGTACAGGAAGAAATCAGAGACCCAAAACTATAGTAGCTGAGGAATCTGTTATTGTGAGATTTGCTCTAAAACACTAGGAAATAAGATTTCTGGCAAATAATTTCAAGCAGTTTTCTGACGATGATGTCTGGCCAAGTGACATTGACTTATTTGAGGGAGTTTAATTCTATGATGTTTATTACTAGCTGAAAAGTATAATCTTATGGGGGCATAATAGCTGAAAGCTGCAAAAGCTGCAGGAAAGAACTGTCAGCCTGTTAAAATGTGTAGGCTTGAGGCAGACTTTTTCTTTCAGAGATGCAATAAAAATAACAAATACGGTGGAAATGGATTGAAGCTCTAACTGGCTTTTATTTTAAAGTTTCTGAGCCCATATATTACTGTGCCTTCAAGTGCTGTGGTTTTGGAAATGCTTGGAATAAACTTAGCTTCCTCTGGCACAGAGAGGGAGGAAAAGGCTTTGGGGTTATCACAGTTTATTTACTGTGAAATGACCATTCTTTAAAACAACAACAAGAAGATTCAGGGTGGGGAGAGCAGTGACTGGTTTCAAACACTAGTCTACTCAGACCTACGCAGTAATGACCTAACTCATTTTTCATGGAAGGATACACTTCTGCCCCTTTTGTCTGTCTCTTCTGGCTCCAACCACTTTTCTCCTTGCTTATATGTCTTGATTTTTCCTTTCCTCTGCTGCATTGCATCTGTCCTGTTACAATTCCTGTGGCCCCCTAGGAACACCACAGCTGCTTGCGGGCAGGACACAGCAGCTGCTTGGCATTTCAGGCTGACAGCCAGAAGACGGATTTGGCTTCTCTGGCTCAGTATGCCAGCCTGAACTGCTTCAGCTAAAGGAGGCAGAGGTTGAACAACCAAGGCACCCAGCTGAGTGGTCATGGCTTCCTTCAATGAAAGAGTTCAAGCTGTTGCACCTTTTCAGCCATGTTATTTACATCTGCCGTGGATTTGGATTTGCAGGGATGTGGTTCAGTAAGGGAAAGGGTAGAGCTTCGCTATGGGGCCATGAAGTGGACTAGGCAAGCCTATCTAAATACTCAGAGAGACTTGGTAGTGAAGCTGGGGTTCAAAGTAGTTTTTGAAAGAGGCTGTGCCTATTGTGAATTGTAGTCACACCCTTTCCAGCTCCACCCACCCCTTCTTCCCACTCCAGTTCCCTTTTACCACCACTCCTACACTCCCCAGTCCACTTTATGACCACAGTTTTCCCTATCACTCCAGCCACTGAACTGGGAAGAGAAAGCTTAGCTCTTTTTAGCTTGGAACTCTCCAGAAGGTTTCCAAAGTCTTAGAAACACTCCAGCTTGTTGCTGTGAGTTCAGGCTGCTTGACATGACTACATTTGTCATGTAGATGTGACCTCAAATCATGTTCCAGTTGCACCAAGTAAGCAGCAAAGGTATCACCTGTTTAAATAAACCTTTGGCTCCTAATCAACAAGTCAACAGAAGAAAAGAAATTGAATAGAACAAAATATGCTTGATTATTTACTAAAGACATAATGGCCTGGAGACTGAAACAAAGAGTGGGACTGAGAGCCAGATGGCAACCAATATAACCTAGACAGCCTACATGTCGAGTCTTTAGGGTACAGAAAACTCCCACGGTGGAATTTTTTTAGCACTAGAGAAATCCATATGTGCTACTTTTCCAGTTACAGTTATTCCCAATAAATGCCAAAACTGTGACTTTAAAAATATCATAGATCGATGTCAGGAAATGTTTGTGTATTTCATAACACTTGAATGTAAGTGGCCCCAGAACACCAGGGAAGGGCAGGAGTGAGAATAGGGTCTCACACCACATCTGCACAGAAGGTCCCATCAAGGGATTTGCCATTTGTATTACCAAGGCGTCTATAGAAAGCTGGTAATGCATGAAAGCACAAGTTCATAGCATGGATATAGCTGGTACCATATGCCATAGCTGAATTCTAGTGTATTATGGTGCCAGGGAGCATAAAGGGAACATTTTAGACAGGGACAATCAGCTGTTTACAGATACAGAAGAACAGACCATGAATAGCAGGTACCACTGGCCCCAGGCAGAGTTATCGGTGGCATTCACATAGTTACATAACTCTTGGCTGGCTGGCTAGTCACAAACTGAGGTAGAAGAGTCATCTTCAAGTACTAGGGATAGCTAGCACTATCAAAGTAATTGTATTTATATGTAAAAATGTACCCTGGGAAAAAGAAACAGGGCTATGTAGGGACAGTAATCATCTAGAGCTTTGGGAAGGAGGACAATGGAGTGACCCTCACTCCAGAGTATCTATGCAGAGTAGGTACTCTACACGACAGGGTATAAGAAGCCTTGCTGACTATGGATAAAGAAGATTTGTCTACGCACCCGTAGCCTGCTAAACAGATCATTGCTTCGGCTTCTGGTTAGGCCTGGCTGATATTTGAAGTGGGAAGGGTAAGAACATGAGTCTGGGTGAATGCAACAGCTTTAGGACACTTCCTCTTGTCGGAGCTGAAGGCCTTCTCTTCAAGTACCCCTGTGCACTGGGACTCTGGGATGTGGCATGTTTCCTTAACAGGGCTCTGCAAGAGAGGAGGGCAGAGCATGTACTGCCATATGCCACCTGCTTAGAAAGGAGTTTGGGGAAGCAAAAATTAACATCTACTCACAAGTTTAAACAAAAACTCATGTGTGTATGCTTCATGAGAAGTGTACAACCTCCTCTTGTGGAGAAGACTCTTCAGGAGGGCAGCTGACAATTTCTAAGAGGATAACCTTGTTCCCTGTTGCTCCAAACTATGAGCTGTCTCATGTCTTGTTGCTGCTGCTTCATTCACCCGTATTCTCACTGGGGAGTCAGTGGTCCTGTTTCCCTCAGGATCAGGCCAGAACCTAGGTAGGTCTCCTTCACAGGATCCCTAATGCAAGCTTAGTTTTCCCTCAGTTGTTCAATGCTATTTATAGCCTTGGAAGGCCAAAGAGCATGAGCAGACCTCTTTCCTTCCTAACTTATGACTCTCTGCATTAAGCAAACTTGTACAACTGTGTGCTGACAATGTGTATCCAGCTAGTCGTAGCTTTGATGAGATCTACTGGTGGTGTTTCCACCACCACCTTTGGCAGACTTTTTTTTTCAGGTAGCCTAATTTTTCTTATGTGTAATATGCAACACTCTGAAGTTTAATTTCGTGATCATTTTCTGTTCTTATTAGCAAGTAGAAATAATTAGTTCCTGTTCTCATCTTAATTTTCATTTTTGGCTGCCCTGGGTGCAGAGGCCTCTGGGCAGCAAAATAGGAAGAAACTAAAAAAAGAATTCATGAGAAAAAAACCAAGCATGCGTCACTATAGAGCCCATATCAGGAAATTCTTAAAATCCCATCCTCCTACCTCAAGAAAGTCATCCCCTACACTTTAAAGATAATTAAAATCCAGTAAAAGATCTGGAATAGCATCAGAATTACTACCGCATAAAAGGATCTGGGAGGTATAAAAGTTCCCCCACCAAACAAGTGTGATGGCTTCCAAAAGGATGAGCGTTATCCTAGGAGGTATGAGCAAAAGTAGCATGTATGAGAGATGGGAGGTATTATTCCTCTCTCTAGGACAGTGGGGCTAGTATGGGCTCAGATCATCGGATTTTAAGGAAGCTGTAGATAAGCTGAAAGTAGTCTGTATCACAGCAACATGAAAATGCTTTAAGAAAGCCTGACATTTGAGAACAACATTAGAAAAGGCTAAAAAATGGATTTATTCACACTAGGAAAGAAAACAAAACAGCTAGTACATATAAGCATTCTGATGGGTAAAAGACTGCTGAAAAGTGCTAAGTGGGAGCTAAACTGTTTCTTGTAGACCTTGGAGAAAATATAAAAAGAAATCTGTCCACATTACAATAAACAAGACAGAGGCTGATGCTGCAAAATACTTTCCAACTGTAAGAGCAATAAAATCCTAGATGGACCTAGACTTCAAACTGCTGGAGGATTTGAGAACAGTTTAAGCAAACAGCTGTGAGGGGTGGTCTTGCTACTTTTACTGGCCCACAGTACAGAAGGGCAGATTCAATAATCTCTTTAGGTCCATTTCAGCTTTACATTTCTCTAGTTTGTGTCCATTTCAAAGAGGTCTGATATGTTTTTCTCACTCCCTAACATTATGCCTATATTGCATTATTTGGGTTACTCAGGATACTGAGTGTCTGCTAGAAATTAGATGCAGTATTTCATACACATATTAGAAATAAACTATTATCTTCCACTTACCAAGATTAACTGCTTGCCCTAACATGGTTCAAATGTACTAACATAAGAGAGAATGAAACCATGTGAATAATAAAAAGACAAGGACACTTCATATTGTTTCTATTTCCTGAGCTTCCTTAGCTGTCGAGGCCATTGGAAAATGATGCTGTATGGGATCTTCTAGTTCACTGTCTGGCTCCACTTTCCAATGCTGACTGTTTGGATATAATAGTATTAAGGTAAAGTTTGCTACCCCTAGGCCAGTGTATTCCCTCTGTTTTTCTTCTTGAAAAGAAACAAGAATTTTTTTCTTTTCAAGCAGCTTCTCCTTGAATGGTGTGTCCTTCTTGCCTAGCTTTTCCTCCCACTCCTTATTCACCTTCCATTGCTTTTCAACCGTATGTATGGATTTTTGTGACTTGAATGAAGTGGTTGTACTGTACATCAGTACAATAAAGTTATGAGAGTTATGAAAGTTACGAAAAGCATGTGAAGCTATGAAAGTAATCTCTTGATTATAGTCCTCTGGATTCTGAATCTGGTGGCCTTTCACTGCTGGGCAGCATGTCCCTGCTCATTTACCCCACTGTTTAATAGAAGGGATGGAAAAAGCGGTAAGAAATTCTGTGAAAGTCTTTAACTTCCAGAGTAGCACAGACGCTTTGCACAGCTACAGCACAAAAAAGTAGCAACTGTTATCTCAGAGGAACGTCATTCCCTTTGTGGGTGAGAGAACTGGCAAAACCTCTGACTGTTGGGAAGTTTTATAAAAACAGCTCTCTCAGGAAAAAGAACAAGAAGCTTATTTACAATTCACTTCCAATTTTATCCCTGATTTTTTTTTTTTTTTTGGTGGAAGGTTTTGCATCAGCTCCCGAGACAGACTCCTATAATTTTACAAAATGTTAAGCTATTTCTGCTTCTGGAGCAGAGGAATAAACAATCTTCTCAGACACCTAGGATTTGCTTGTATAGAAAAGAAGCATATTGTAATGAACTTATAAATCAGCTGGACCTGTGATTCCAAATTGCAGTGAAAAGAGAAAGAATCGCTTTACTAAGGTATGTTAGAGACCATCTGAAACACTTGCTGACATAAATCATGTTTTATTCAGCTCAGGGAAAGGATCTAAAGATGTGCATTTCTTAATTTCTTGGGTTATTTGGATTACAAGGCCTTTAAAGATTGTTTATATTATAGGTAATTACATTTCCCCACACTAGAGCCAAAAAACTTATTTACTGTTGTATTTAAGTTTCCTGGTAAAGAAATGGGAAATATTCAGCTGCCATGAGGTTGCACATGATACCGATGGAACACCCTTCCTTGTAGCCCATATTAAGCAGGCTGTTCAGGAAAGGCAGAGGGAAAGCTGATGAAGAAGGGAGGGTTGGACCAGTGTAACGGAGTGGCCTCTGTTCACAGCAGATCCAGCAGCTAGTCTTGTCTCTTTCCTAGGCGTAGCAGGGACTGAGAGCACCTCAGCCAGGCAGGGACACATCTGTCCCGCTGAGGACAGACAGGCTTCTCTGGGTCTGCGGCTGACAGCTCCTTGGGTCCTGCAATGGTTTCATGGCAGTGTGGGGCTCACCACCATGATTCACAGTGCTTTGCTGTGTCACATGGAAACTTGTGCTCACAAGACAAGAGAAAGAGCTAAGACAGACATCCTGGGACACCTCTTTCTACCAAACTCCCATTCACTTTTGCATTTTCCCAACTCATGCAATTTTTCTGCTCTGCAGGGAAACCTGTGTGATTTCTCACGTCAAGCCTAAAGTCATCTTTGCCCTCTACTGGCATCCTGTAGAAATACAGGAGCACATCAAGCAATAGCTCCATCACTTCAGCTATTCAAAATTACTGGATGGGAGGAGAGGGTACACAGAGACTACATGCAGTTGGTGGTGGAATCATGCTCTTGGGGTGGGGAGCAAACCTGCAGGAAAGCTCAGTGAGCAGCTTCCTACAGCTCATCTAGCAGTAACACCCTGGTGAGATAGGACACAGCAACCCCTTCCCCTCACTCTGTCCAGATGTTTGGATGGGAAAAATCTGTCACTTTTTAAAGTGGTGTCTGATTTCAGGTTATTTATGAACAAGCAAGTCTAGAAAATGAGAAGCGGTTCTGCCAATTGCTGCTCATAGTGTTTCTTTCCTTCATTTCTAGGTATAGTGCACGCTGGCTGGTTTGCAAGCTCAGGGAATGGGAGTAAGAGTGGTCAAATTACGTGTATGGCTACCATGGAAGTGAGAGCAGACTGCTAAGCTTACATGGCACTTTTAATCCTGAAGGATCGCACAGTACTTGGACATAGTATAGGCTTGAAACATTGCACTGAAACCTCCTGGAAAGCCAGCTTCGGGGTGGGATGCAGTGGCTGCTCAACAGTATGTAGATATTTGGGACAAAGTAAGAAAAGCATTTTGTTCACTTGAAGATATATGGACACTTTAGCTTGGCAACAGATTACTGGATAAATAGAGTCAGCACACGAACACTTCTGAAAATTTAGACCACATTTCAGTGTTCAGGCTGACCTATTCCTGCCTTGCAAGGTTTGAAGGGATCTTTCATACCAGCCCCAGCTGTAAAATCCAATAGATTCCAGTTCTTGATAAAATACACTTTGAAAAGACTCACAGAAGAGCTTGTTAATATGAAATAGCTTGCAGTAGTTAGGTAACTAATGCTAAATAAGCTACTGTTGGTCACTATAATTTTTATTTTTTAAATTCAATGTATGAGAAGTAAATATGAAGCTACCTATGAGTAACAATTTTCAGAAGTTAATTGTTCTCTTCCCTCAACTTGTGCATCAGTAATAACAACTAATGAGGCACACCTCTAGCAATGGCACGAATAGCTTAGACAGAGAACAGCAATTGTTTTCTCAGAGAAGAAATATTCCAATGGCAGGTGTAGTTCAGAACTTGTGATGTCATTTGTACTCTGTATATATACGCTGTATATGTTTAAAACAAAGTTATCAAAATAACTTATTTTATTCATGGCTTAAAACAGCAACTAGAAAACCTGAATTATCATTTGAGACATTGTCAATGTGCACATTACTGTGGATATATGTGCATACCATCTGCCAAGCTCAGACGTTTTGCCTTGCCAAAACCTGTATAGCAGAGCCAATAGTGCTATATTCTCCTTAGCCCTGATGACAGGAAGCGCAGTGAAAACTCTCCATTCCTCAGGCAGCTCCTAGTGTGCTTTTCTGCAACCCATTTTGATCAGTCTTCAGCCTCCACACTTAGGATGGACTTCCCCTCCACCTTTGCTCTCTGCTTCTGCTTTTTGCAACCACAGGTTGTCCTCAAAAGCTCAAAAATGACTGAACAACTCTCAACACCTCAAAGGTAGCAAGATCTTCACAAGGAGCTTTCTGCTTTGGTCTTTGCCAGCAGAAGATGCCCTTGTGGTGGTAGATCACCCTGAGCCAGAAAGAGGCTTGAAGTTGTCGTTGGATCCTTCCTCAGCACTAAATCAACCTGGTTTTTTCTCTGCTTAGCCTGGGAAGATGTCTTTGTCCTGCTTATGTCTACAGTGACTTAAAATTTCAGTACAAACATTTACCTTGAAACTATATGGTCTATTAACCCGTGATGTTCCAGTAACACTGGATTCTCCAACCGAACCCTTCCCATCATCTTGCCACCCAAATTTGTTTCTAAGACAGATGTGACCAGAACTTCACTGCTCCTACCAGCACCTAAGTGCAAATGTTCTGCATTCCCCATTCTTCTTTGAAACTGTATCAGTCTTTACAGTAACAGGTACTAGTCTTTGGAACATCTTTTGGCAGAGCCAGCATGTTTCACTTTGCATCGCAGACATCATTCCCATGTGGCTTTGCCCTTGGATGCTCTAATGCTCTGGTAGCTCACAGAAAGACTATATACCTCAAAAAGCTTTTGAGACCTCTGCATAAATTTCAGAAGTTGTTTCTTTTCTGTCATTGGTTTCCTATCTCTAGATCATAAGGAATTTGTGGAACTGATTTACTACCAAAATCAAACCATTGCAGCTCTTGTACCCTGTAGAAGGGATTGCTCCTCTGAGCTAAAAAGACAAGTATAAGTATCTGAGGTACTCCATCCAGTTACCCCAAAGGCCATGTGTTCCTCTTATGCAGACCTTCAGAAATGTCCCATACTACCCCTAGTGAATGGATGTAGGTGATCAGCTATTTACATCACCTTGATCCTTATCTCTGGCTTCTGGTCTCCCACCCTTTTCAACTTAGAGATCTATCTCTCAAGATCCCACTGAATTGAGGTGTTTCTTTGCTACTGTCTTCTCTGCAGCATCGAATAAGGAGTGGAGAAGCTCTGTTTTGGGATGTGAATGTTCACATTAGCATCAAGCCTCACCACAGAAAAGATCTAAGGCTTTTGGTGAGTTTGCATTAATTACCAGAGCTTTCACGGGAGAGGCAGCCCACTGGCCAACAAATTACATAGTGAGGTAGTCCAATAGACATATAAAAAATGAGTCACAATATCATCTCATTTATCAAAGAAACATCTCCTGGATTGCTTGTTTGCTTCTCTGTAATAAAATCTGAATGTACCCTGCTTCCATAGGATCTAAGAAATTACATCTTAGGTAATTTAATTTAATTCGAATAACAGCAAAGAAACTGCAGTGTGTCCCGTGCCACCCCACCCCCGTTTTTATATAGGGTAACAATTTCTTTCAGATTGACCTGTTGGTCACCAATTTCTTCAATTACAATGGAAGAGAACTAATTTTTCCTCTGTAATTCACAAATTCACAAACAAGGCTTGTATTCACCAGCAGCAAGAGTTCCCAGGATGAAAGAGGAAGAGGCACCTGGACTATTGAAGTCACTAGCAGAACTCCCACTGCCTGCAGCATTGTCAGAATTTCACACTAAGGATTAGGTATATCCTAATCTGTCCTGATCTTTTATGTACAAGACTGGTAAAACGGCATTTAAAGTTTTATCAGATTAGACACACACATGTTTAACAAATCTAAGGCCTTTTAAAGATAAATCTTGTGCCTCTAAGAGGCCTGAGTCATGGTCTCTGAATGTTTGGAGACTGTGACTTAATTCTGCTGAGAGGGATACCTTGCTCAGGCTAATGATCTCACCGGAGCTGATGCCTGGGGAATCGTGCTGGCAGCAGAAAACCACAAGAGAGAGTTTACCTCAATAGTCTGATGTAGCAAAGGTTTGGCAGGCCTGGTTCCCCATTGACTCTTCTGCCCTTCAGATTCACCAGCTCCCATTAAATTAGGTATTTTGTTTCTTCTCTCTTGTTGCTGCCTAGGCATACTAGGGAGGATTGCTTACGCTCCTATAAACATGTATTAACAACTTAATCTTTGCAACCAATGGATGTAAAACAATACTGTCTTGGAAGAACTCAGCAAGGTCATTTCCAAAACAGTATAATTTCTCTCTTTTATCCTTCCTACCAAGGGAGTACATTCCTGGCTTCTTTCCTCTGGGGACAAAATACAGCGTGGAGAGAAAAACACAACTTTTTTACTTGTTGAAGATTTGTTTTTGCTTAGTTTGACTCATAACAACTCTGAGCTTGAGTGAGACCATGTTTCAACTCCTACTGACAGATGCACAAGGGGTGCACACATACTGCCATGTAATTGTATGGTGAAGACACCCCAAGGTGTATATCTGACCCATGTACTTTCTGAGATTTTTTCATGCTACATCCAAAAGGAAGAGCTGCAAATAAAAATGTCAGAGCAGAGAATATCTCCTGTGCCATCAGGTATATTCCATGGGCATCACAGGTATCATTTTCACAATGACATCCAGCTTCCTTTTAAAACTAGTGAGGCATTTTGGCCCTAGAAGAAGGATGTTCCAAATTCACATTCGTCTGGGATTTGGAAACCTGATTTCCGGCACAGATTTATTCTTGACCAGTTCTTACCTATTTTTAGTAAGCTAACATTGTCCCTTAGCTTAAGCATTCTCTTCCTTTCCTAGTGTTATGTCCTGGTGTATTTACTTACAGTAATTGTATCCCCAGTCCACTAATTTGTCCTTATTTTTCTAGACTAAACAAGCTGACATCCTTTATCTTCTCCTTAGCTAGCATATTTCCCTTTCTGTTCCACTCCAGGGTACACAGGAGCAGTCAGGTAGTTCTACAGATTAAAGGTTATCAAATAAATACTCTGTTTTCACACAGAAAAAAATCAACAAGGAAAACTATATTGTAGCAATAAACTCCTGGTACTATTGATATTAATACTATTGCTATTTTATCAGTAGCAATAAACTACACTGTATGTCCTGCTATCAACTGATGTTTTAGTTCTTTCTTCTCCCATTTCAAGGTACCCTGAAAATGCATCAAGGCTGAAGTATCATTCTGAGGTCTTAGTTTACTGGGTCTCACTTTTCCAGCTAGAACCATAATCCTAGAACCAGAGCAACTTGCTTCTCAATGATTCACACTGTATTTTTAACACACTTCAGTGTATGAGAGCTGACATCACATTTCAGTCAGCTTTAACTCAGAATCTAGATGAACTTCCCTGAGCTTCTCTAGGGGAACAAAAACAAACCCTACATATTCCAGGGAAGAGCCCCACAAGATGCAGAAGAGTGATTAAAAGCAAGATTTAAGTTCCTCTGCAAAAATTTGCTTCGTGTCTCAATTAGGAATGTGGGAGGGAAAAACCACAGTAACTACAGCTGCAAAACTCTTGATGCAGAAGAAGTAGTAGTAATAGAAAAAAAATTAAGCAAGCAGCTGTTCTTAATCCAGCTCTATCTCCTTTTGATAAATCTGCAATACTGTCACATGTTTTCAACCTAGTTTTGCAGCACACTGAAATTTTGAGTGTGGAGGACTTATAAACCAAATCGCACTTATGCACAGAAATATTGTTTTACCAGCTTTCTCCAATGTATGCTTAGTTCAGTAAATAAATACGCATTTAACTGACCAGCAGCTGAATTTTCTCTCTTTCAATCTGATACACTCCCAAATGTAAACGCCTTGCTGTCAAAAAATGGTCTAATTTGCTAAAGAATAGTTGATCTAAGTAAATATCCAGTGCGACTGCACTACCAAGATCTTTGTGCTGAACACTTTTAGGTATGGAACATCATTTTCCTGTCATAAAGAGCTGCATGTGCCAAGGACTACAACTCTCTGAGGCCTCAATGTGAGAAACAGAAACTGAATTTCACTGGCAAATAGGTGAAACCTACTGGGTTTGGGTTTTTTTACCTCACCCAGTGCATGTACTGTAAGGAATCCTGCAAGGCTCTACAGTGAAAATTTTTAAAAGCACCAGAAATGTCTCCCCACCAAAATGTTCACTCTGTAAACCTCTGCATACACAAAGAAGTATTTAAAGATGTGTCTGGCTATGCTATTATTCAACAGTTTCTTTGGCCCTAAAACATAAAACAAATGAAAATACTTGGAAGTGCTTTGGGGAGAAGGGAACACCAGCATGATGGAATGAGCCACTTAAGGGAACCTGCTGTTCCAACAACACCCAGTACCTTCAAGGGACACTTAGAGGCTTCCTCTGCTTCCGGAGCAGATTCATAGAAATACCTAGCACAAAGGTAATCTGGGTGTTGATGTTAGCCCGCACTGGATCAGTCTGGCATATCTTCTTTCCTGGGAATAGATGTCTGTCTTTGATTGTAACAGGTCTTTATTCCTACATAGGATTTCAGGTCTGAAACAGACTTTCAGAAGCAAGGATTCAGCTTTGAGTATGATTAAAGAACTGCTTAGCATCTATCATGAAGATACTCGTCAGGCTTTTTTGTATATATGTTTCAAAACATCTACAGGAAGAGAATGCAGCAGGCAGAAATATTGGGAGAGACTCTAACAGAACTTGAAAGGTAACGCCAGCTAATACAGAGTCCTTCCTACTGCATATGTGACCCTTGCAAAGACCACGTTTTCCTCCTTAAATATATCTCCAGGCCTGAGTTATCCACCCTACGTTATTTTAATTAACAGAAAAAGCAAGTGCTCTTTGGAGTATCAGGTGCACTAAGCCCTGGCCCAGAAGTCCTGCGTGTCTCACCAGGTAACTTAGAACACGTTCTGGTACATCTCTGTGCCCCAGCTGTCCAGCTGAAAAAGGAGTAAAGTGCTCCAATTTCTCCCTAGCATGAAGTGCTTTGAAATCTGCAAGATCAAAAGAGATTCAAAGCAAAGAGGAATATTATCTACTCTACTATGTAGGCAGACTCCTCGTACGAATCACTAGTTTCCAATTGCTTCTTGTCCCCATCTCCCTAGTGTGGCAGCTACAGAAAAGGCAGGCCAGGTGCCACATATCTTACCCGTGGTTTCAGATGAAGACAGAAGGAAATGGAAGTGGAAAAGCCAGGGACAAAGGGGGAAAAACCACCCATTGGTTTGCATCCCCACTTCAGATGAGATTAGTCTTCACTGGCTCCTGGTGTACATTTAATCTGGCCATTACCTGGTTAATTTTACACTGATGAGAGCACCTCAGCCCGCTGTACCACATCTTAGCTTCCCACCTAGTTGCCAGTGTAACTGACAGAGACAGTAAATTATGACTCCCCGATTTAGCCTGAACTTGCTGGTTCTTGCCATCTGCAGGAACACATCCTGAGTGCTAAGTGATTTAGAACAATGCTTTGAATAATCAAAGGAATAGTGTGTGCACCAAGTGGTATATTATACTGATGAGTATGATAAATTAATTGGCCTGTAATTTCCTGCAGTGTTTGCTAGAGCAAGTATTTCCTTTTGTAGGTTGTATTTATGGAAATCTAACCGTAGCAGGTCAGAGTGACTTGATACATGGCTGAGGCAAGCAAAGATCTTTATAAAAAGTCAGACAGGCTGGGAAGAAGCTTTCCTCCCATCAGGCTTAAACATGGTTCATCACTTGTCTTCTGCATCTATGAGAAACCGAGGTACCTGGTCGCTGTCAGTCACACTACAATCATGCAAGGATTGTCACAGTTGAATTATTTGCAGCATTCAAGAGTTGTCTATTCAGAAAAGCCTTTGAGAGGATCACTCCAGGTCAGTGTGGTAAAGTGCTGTCACTGTTTCAGTATAGCATATTGGACCAGCCATAAGATCCAATAATTTTTTAAAAGAAATTTGATACCACACATCAGAATAATTTTCTGCCATTGATCTAAGTAATGATTTTTGACATAGAGAATACAAAATTGTGGCTGTGTATAAGGAGATTCATGGTCTCATATATTTGGGAAAAAAAGCAAAAATTCACATAAGAAAAAATAATATTCTAAAGGCAGCTATCAGCTACCAGACACTGTCTTCATGCAGCTAAAATACCTTAATAATCTTTTTGATTGCAGACAGTCTTTTAAAAACTCTAGGCACTCAGTATCACTTTTCCTGATTCATAACAAAGCCTACTTAAAATCCGAAAAGGCCTTACCAAGCCCAGACTCAAGCTTCCAGGCACATTCCTTTTCCACTTCTGCCCCCACTAGGGCCCGGCTGTGCTATCAGGTACCTGTCCTGGACAGTCTCTGTGAAGGAGGCAGCAAGAATTAAGCGTTACCTGAGCAAACTTCAGCACAATTCTCTTCAGTTAAACAAAGTTTACCATAGTGGCAGTAATTTTTTCCCCCCATTTTCCTATTTGTCTTGCAAGCAGGGGCTGGGGAAAACATTCCCCACCCTCAGACATGAGCCATTTTTTAAGCGTGAGTTGTACATATTTCAAAACTTAGTATTATGAGTAACTCTCCAGAGCCCTGTCAAGTTCCAGCCCAACTGACCAATTCCAGCAAATTTCTAATGTGCCACCCTATGGCCCCTGCGCTTTCCTTTAGTTGCTCTTCTCTTCCCTCCTCTCCCTGCCCAGACTGCTAGGAGGGTTATAATAGCTCACGGGAGAGAAATCGGGAGCTCCCCGGTGTGGTTCTGCCACAACCCTCGCTCTGAACCCTGGTCTTCCTCCCCTTCTTCCTCCCTCCTGCTTTTCATCTTGAGGCATAAGGAAGTGGCATCCAGCCTCAAAGTCTTCTGCTTTACCTTCTCTAGGGCAGGATAAACCAATCCTACTCACACTCAAATCCCATCCCCCAGCACATGACTGCCAGCTTCATCACCCTCCACCTCCCACTGTTTTCCTCAGCTACCATCTGCTGTCGCCCACAGCAGACAGTCACAATCAGGGTGACTTTTGCTGTATCCTGATGTTGCTGCATCTTCCTAACCATAAAAAAAACAAAACCAGTTGTTCTGCAGAAGAATGTCCCCATTAGAAAGTGAGGCAGCGCACAGGGAGTGTGTCCTGAAAAGACTGAGAGAAGTTGCTATTCCTTTACTACAGCCAGGATCTGCCAGATGTTTTTGCAAAGTTCACAATGTCACTTATGCTGATGCTTCTTCCCTCTCCCTCTGTAACTCTGTGCTAGGTAAAAAAGAGGCATGAAACTGCTGCTGTGATCTTGGTAGTGCAACGACAAAAGCTTACCAGCCTGTATGCAATCAGCCTTCTTTTCTCCATAATATAAAATAGCCCACTTCAGCTTACTAAATATTATCAAGAAATTTCAGACTGAGATCACCACTCCCTTAGCAAAAAATATACTATCTCCACCCAAACGGAAAGAAAGGGTGATTGTTCCTTGGGGAGGGTGACTCAGGGTTTGGTGGCAATACAATGTGCCTTTTGATCACTACTGTTAAACAAACAAAAGCCTACAACACAGAATGCCAATAGCTCTTACTGCATGAGAGGTCGGTTAACACAGTGTTGCCAAACACTTGCACAACATTCTCGACTGACAGATGCCCAAATGCTGTGTAAGAACAAGGATAAAAAATTACTCAAAATCATTAGCAAGTCTTTGCAACATGCCTGTACTATTAATTCCATTTTACTCCGAGTTAGAGAGAGGTATGCAAAATCAAGGAATTGGCCCTGGTGTTGGCAGCAATTCAATAACACAACCACAAATAAACATCACACAAACACCCAGCCCACTGATGTACAACTTAGACACCTTAAATGATGGAAACATTAATCTGCGATGTATCTCCATTGACTGTTGTTGTGCTAAGCGAATGGAATTAACATGCTGCTGGACAGAAATATTATATGAGCCTATCAGCACAAATAGCTGTCGATCTTGTTAAGAAGAAAAGTAATTTAAGCCTGAAGTAATGCAAGTAACTATATTGTTACAAAGAAGCTCAAATCTGCAGTTAGAGGGGAAATAGTTTTCCTGGTCTATAAACAGGGCTTTCCAAAATTTCAAAGTCTCAAATTTATACAAAGAGAAGACAATGTAAAAGTACATCCCCAGTCGCATAGGCCTTCAAAAACCTTTTGACAAAGGCACCACAGTTCACAACAGAAATAATAAATTGCAACAATCAAGAAGGATGATAAGAGCTATGTGGAAGGTGGAGGAAGTTTGAAGGAATGTATTTAGTCTGGATAAAAGACATCAGGTTGCCTGATAACAGATTTCAAACATATATAAAAGCTGTTGCAAAGGTGATAGTGATCAATTGCTCTCCATGTCCTGTACAGGCAGGACATAAAAGTGAAGAGATCAGCACCCATCTGCAGGACTGGCAAGAACTGTTGAAGTTCAGGAATAAGCTACACAGCATGTTTTGGTAACTCTGATATAGGAGGCTTTTAAAACAGCTAAGATATATACCAGGAAACATCTCGCTCCAGTTATTCTCATCTGGATCAAACAAGCTGCAGGTGATATCTTGAGGTCCTTAAAGATTTAAACATCTGTGATTCCAAGATACTTTCCTGAATTTTCAGTTTTGAACATTTGCCATTTTATTACTTCTTTTTTCCCCCAAAATAATTAAATAAGGCTATTTAAAATGGTCTCTTACTGTCTTCATGCTGTCTTGGCATAAGGGAAGCATAGAAAATATTGCTGTGAGGCTTTTCCATAATCAGGAAGTTAGTCTAAGCTGCTTATGGTTGCCGCCCCCAGGCTTAGGACTACAGAGACCTCCAACAAGTGCAGCTGGATGGCTGCTCAACACCAGCAGCTACTGCAGCTGCTTTTTCTGGACTCCACTTGTAGCTCCTGTTACTTAGTATGCAACTAATATTTAGTCTAGTCATCACAGTCGGAAGAAACAACATATCGGAAATATGCTCCAGGTAAATGACCTAAAGCCAAGTACATTTTAAAACTCATAAAGAATATTGTTGCAAGAAATTCTTTCTCATCCCCCAAACTGAGGCAGTTTCTCTAAGTGACTTTAAAACCTGAAGGATTGGGGGCTGGAGGGTGGGGTGATAAGAGTGTTTCCTGAAGACAAGGTAGCTGTCTGGCACTGTGAAAAGGCTGAAGAAATCTGATAAGTGGCAATTCTGTCTTTAGTCACCTTGTTTGTTAAATTATTTCAAATCACACCCAAAAGAACCAGCAGCTCTTCTCAACACACCTGGGAAGCTGAGGTCCGTTTTCCTTGGTCAACAGTGACTCCTAGGACTGTACAGCTTCATAGTCATCTCACATACACACACACACATATATCTTCTCAAAAACATGTGGTTGTGGAGGAGCCTCAGTGATCCAACTGATAGCTCCAAAGACATGGGATTATATGGTGCCTTCACCTGATTTAAGAAGCTCACCTCTGGGGAAATCCTAGAATCATAGAATCATTAAGATTGAAAAAGACCTCTGGGTTCATCAAGTTCAACCATCAATTCAGCACTACCATGTCTCCTAAACCATGCCCTGAAGTGCCATGTCTACACGTCTTTTAAATACCTCGAGGGATGGTGACTCCACCACCTCTCTGGGCAACCTGTTTCAATGCCTGACCACTCTTTCAGTACAGAAATTTTTCCTAATATCCAACCTAAACCTCCCCTGATGCAGCTTGAAGCCATTTCCTCTCATTCTATCGCTAGTAACTTGGGAGATGAGACCAACACCCACCTCACTACAACCTCCTTTCAGGTAGTTGTAAAGAGCGATAAGGTCTCCCCTCAGCCTCCTCTTCTCCAGACTAATCTTGTGATAGAACATGTCAAATGACATTATTAAATATTTAAATAAAAATCAGAGATTCAGGATTGATTTACATCTGTTATTCTCAACCTCTGAAGCATCCAAGTGACCAACTTCTATAGATGGTAAAGCCGGTGTCTGTGCCGAGCTGCACATGCTCTGCCCTTCATTCTCCCAGCTCAGCCCTATGACCACTGCAAACACTCGCCATAAAGCTGATGGAAACAGAGGGAGGACCAACACTAGCTGATGAGCATCATGGTCCAGGAAAGGGGCTAAATTTTAGAGATTTGACTCAGGAAGTAATACTTGCTCAGGGGGTTGGCTGGGTAAGGGAGTCTGAGTCAAATCCTGTGTGAGGAAGGGTGCATCGTATCCTGCGCTCATATTGCTCTTACTTTCAGAAACTCTACTGCCAGTGTCTGTACAAAGGCTGGGAGAGAAAGATTTATGTCGCTTCACTCCTGACAGTTCACAGAGCTGGTAGCACAGCTCGAATGAGTGAGACGAGGGCCAAACAGCACAACAGTTCTTATTAGTGGGTGATGCTGGATGCAAAAATGACCAAAGATTTGGCTTTCAGGTCTATGTACAGTGGCAGGGTCTGAGCTGTTTCACTGGTGTCTTTTCCCTGTCCTACACTACATGCACCAATGACAGAGAACAGAAAGAAGTTGGAGAATAAGCTAAGAATTATTCTCCACTGAGTCACAGTATTGAAACAAAAAGGATGTAAGTGAAAACCCAAGCATGCAATAATGTGGTTATATAACATGCTCATGGTGAATGCAGCAGTTAAATAACATATATTAATTGCATTTATATGTCTATGATTAGCCACCATAAGGTGGTAGTCTTTAAGCTGTTTTACTTCAGGTTCAGGCAGCTTTATGCTCCACAAAAGATGCAGCCCAAGGAAAGAGCAACAAAATAATTATGTGCTACCTGTGGACCCACTCGCCCACTCACTCTTGTATAAATTACAGGAACTCTGGGTGGGTTGTTTTAATTTCCATATGGCTCATCAGCATTAAATGTTCATAACACAAATGATGCACATGCTCTGGTGCTGCTTCTGTACCCGGGATGAAAGAACAAATGCTGAGAGGGGTGGGAGGCAGCTGCTCTGGTCCTGGGCTGAGCGAAGTCCCTGTGTTCGTTGCAGTCTGCATCACCAGAGCTGGATTTGGATGGAGACAAAAGGACCCTTAAATGGTGCCTTAAATGACCACTCGACCAATCCAAATCAGGTAATATATAAAAAGAGGCCGTTTCAATGATGCACTTTCATATTTGGCAAGTACAGGAATGGATAAACTCGCAAAAGGAGATGTCCTTACTGCAGTTTGGAAATGGTAAAGGTAATAGTGTAGCACAAATGTTTCTCATTGTTTCAGATGTCTCCTCCTGACTTTCAGTAAAGGTTTGAAATGTATAACTTTTAGTTTCCCAAGGAGGTTTAGATGAGATCCATCTTCATTCTATGAAGGCTTCATTGTTTTCAATGTACACTGTGTATAGTCTGCAACTATTTTTCTCCCACAGAGACTTTAATGCTCTTGGTCCAGGTGTTGTGTTTTCTTTTTCATTAATTTTGTCCATTATATTATATTTTAGCGTATCATGTTACCATAATTTTCTGATTCCCCTTAACAGGAGTATAAAGCAATTGTTCCTACCAACCGAGTAGTTGTGACTTCCTGCATACTAGGGATAGAAGGGATAACCATGAAGTCCTTTCAGAGGAGGGGATAGGTGTCTTTCATTAGCTTGTAATAGTAGAATATTTATGCAATGCCTGTGGTTAGTGTTTTATCCTCAAATCATAAGTAGTTAATATGTAAGCAAACTGCATGAAATCTTTCTTTGTTGCACATAATAACAACATTACTAAGGAAGGAGGAAAAAAACCCAAGCCATCAAGGCAGACTGAGGGGTTTTATGACTAAACCTAGCTCCTTGTGTTGACTTTGGCCAAGGCTCTTGCCTGGACCAGACATAAAGAACTTTTCTTCCACTTGGCGTTTACCTGCCCTTCTCATGCAGGTTTCAGTGCAATGTACAGGACGTGAAAAAGAGCATGTGAAGTCCCCAGTCCAGTGACTTTCCTGCCCTGTTCTCTTCTTATACACAGTGTTTTCAGCTGTTCTTCTTTGCAGAGTTTTATCTGTTTTTATTACCTCCCAGAACAAGTTCTCTCACAGTGATGCAAGTTACTTCTTCATATACAAGCTTTTGGTAAAAGCAGTGTCCCTCAGGATGAGACGGCTTAGCATTTAGCAGCTGGTCCACCCCAGAGAATTCAATTGCCTGAATATTATTTCCTGATATTGTGTACATCCCCACCTTTCTGCAGGGGATTTTTCCTTTGTTGAAATACTGACTGCTTCATTTCAGAAGAAAAACCCTGTTTCTCTTTGCTTTGCAGAAGAACAAGGTGTGAATACACGACATTTTGGAAACTGGACTCTCACATTGCAAGTCCTGCATAAAGCAAGCTTGAATTCACCAGTGTGCTCAGTGTCTTTTACTCATGGAGCAACTCTAGCTTTAATGAGGGTCAAGTTAAAACTTTATCATAAAGGCTTTGAACAGAGGAAGTTAGCATTAGTTTATATTTCCTAAGTAAGCTGATGTTATAAACCACTCAGCATAAGCTCCTCTGTCATCCAAGTTACCAGTAAGAGGAATAAGAGATCTTCATGGTTTTCATAGCTGCCTCTTATGTGAGTCACAGGGTGACAAGAAATGACATTTGGTGGCAGTCTTGTGGTTGGGACACTGTGTGCCTCAGATTGCTCAAATAGTTTTCATCCACTACTGACTAAGTTATCACTGAACTCGCTTATTCCTTTAGAAGTTGCTTTTCAGGTCATTTGTCAGTGCTGAGTCAGGAAGTGCAATAATCTCTAAAGCAATGACAGCATCAGTGCACCATTGTATGATAAAAAGAGTCATGTCACTTTTACACCACAAAACCTCAAATGGTTTTGCCCAGCAATTATGTGCTATGGATTTGACCTTTATCCTTTCCCAGCTTGGTGCTTTGCTCTTCTCCAAAGGGAATTTTTGGGCATGTAGGTGGTTTATGGGGACTCTTTTCTCCCAATGCAGCAGCAGTATTAGGAATGTTGGTAATAAGCCAGGTCATCTTACAGCCTTGGAAATGGCACCATCCAACCACAGGACAGTAAACAACAATTAAAAAAAGTCAAAACTATGCTTTTTGTAAATGTGTGGGTATGGTGGAAGTAAAAGAAGGGAGAGAGGCAGAGGGAAAGCCTCTTCTTCAGTCCCTGTGGACCATTTCTTTTGTATACTGGAGCATAGGTAATTGTTACCAAAGGATTATGTGCATTTTGTTGTACTGAGCTAGAAAAAAAACCTAACTGAATATTCAAAATGAAACCAGACAAAAAAAAAATTAAGCTGGGAAAAATATTACCAATTTTTTAATGGGATTTAATGCATGATAGGAAGCAATCTGTTCTCATAGAACCTTAAAGACATGGTGATAAGGTGGGAAAAAACTTGTGCATTCCTTTCTGTACTATCAAGCCTACAAAACTTCCAATACTATGTTTCACTGCTCCATACTTTTACCTCCTGAGGAGACTCTACAATAGCAGGTAGCCCTGTGGTGCCTCTGATTCTGCAGAGGCCTTCTGTGTCCAAAGTAAATGAATCCAGCATCTCTGATCAACACTACATTTTCTTAAAAGGTGTTGTGAAGAGGCTTAATGAATAAATTTGCGCCCAAATACAGACTGAATCAGAAGTTCTACCTTCATGGTGTGAAGAAAGGAGCGCTACTTTAAAAGCTGTGGGTGTCAGTTTTTTCCTGGATGAGTGGGTGTGGGTGTGGGATTCTGAGGAAGGTTTTAGGGTAAGTCGCAATCTGTTTTGTAAGTTGTGTGGGCTGGGTAGAGGAAGTGGCTAGTCTGAAAGCTGTGTCACTTGTGGTGAGAGTTTAAACAGCCCCACCACACACAGGTTTACTATCAGAGGGCAGAGACCAGAGGTGGTGTCAGAAGTAAAGATAATTAAAAGAATAATGGATCCAAAAAAGTGTATAAGTATGTAAACTGACACCCTAAATATTTTTGTTGTCTTCATATTCCCTCATATGACTTCAGAGCATCATCTTCTGGACCCAAACTTTTCTGGTAGCTCCAGGAATTGTAAGTCTTTAAGTTTCACCAAACCCATGCCCAGCTATCCGTGCATCCCCTCCAATGGGAGGCAGCTTAACTCTTCTTAACATGTCCCTGAGACTGCAGCACAGGGGAAAGCTCTCTATGTAACCTCAGGATTAACTATTTCGAAAGTGACCGGACCTGAAGGTGGGACAGTGAAATCTTTGTGCCAAGAGCCTCCTCTCCCTGCTTCAGTGTTATGATTTTGTCCTTTTTGAAGGGAACACAAATGCACAAATGAACCTGCAATAAAAGGCTGCGAGGAGTTTTTCTTGCTCAGGTTTTCTTTTCACCTGGTAAAGCTATATCATCTCAAGTGCATATGGCTTATCGAATCTCTGCCACACAGGAGAGAAGACTGCTAGCCTGCAGTCACATTTATTTCTAGTTGATAAAATTAAAGGAACTGATAGTGACATCTGAATTATTCTAAATACATGCCTCAATCATATATGTCTCAAGTTTTGGCAGAGGCAGAGAAGCCCTACAGGGGTTTCTTTGGATTGTAGGACTCGGAAAATAAGAGGAGACAAAGAGGAAAAACTGAATGGAGAATAAAAAAACCCACTTCACCTGTGCGCAGATGAGCTGCTTTTGGTTTTCGGTGTTTACCGATAATTTCAAAGACAGACATGGTACATTTCTCTACAGTTGCTGAAAATACCTAGCATTATCAGACATTGACTGTAGTTAAAGAAAGCCATGTGCTGCTTTGTTTTCTTCTGCAATTGGATAATATAGGGGAGGTTTTCTTTCACTTGACGATTTACTTTATTAATGATGGTACACACTGGAACTGTGTATAAGGCTGTCAAGTTTGAGAAGACAAGGAGGCTTTAATGAAAAGCATGCAAATATGATGGAGGGAACAAATAATAAAAACAATCTCAGATATTGCTGGCAATAGTTCATTAAGATAATACAAACATATGAAAGACCTCAGGTCACAGGAGCAGGCCCTTCATGAGATAAGATGTAGATTAGCTCACATGCACCCTGTAACTTTACTAGAGATAGAACAGGATAAACCATGCATATGGCCAGGTGAGATAGGCTGGAAGCAGAGAGAGCATCTTCTGGGGCACACAAACATGTAGAGCAGCTTTACTACAGCCTGACAAAATCTGACTTTGGAGAGAAAATGGACAACTAGGGTTATAAGAAGATGAGTATGGAAATTGGTCAGTGGGAAAGATAACTTGGGGTATTAAAATTATTTTGTGGATTGCCTGGATGCACTGCAAAATCAGACCTTCCTGTCCTTTTATACAGCCACCCACATCAAATATGGAAGATAAAGTATTTTCCCAGCCCTAAAGCAGTTCAAGCTTCAGCTGGTTAAAATGCTTCCCCCAGCTTCAACCATCTATAAATTTTTGTAGTTTAAATAAACAAGTTCTTCCTTGTCTGCCTTTCATATGGGAGATAAAGACCCTTTGGCTGCTTGTTTAAAAATGTGAGTAGAGTTGCAAATACGCCTTTCCTCTGATATAGACAGAAACATTCTTTTATATTATTTAGTTCGTGGCCGAGATTCATTCACTTGTGTCTTTGTCAGAAATATTCACCCTGAGAATAGCACAGAGGTTCATCTCACTGTGAAGTGTTCCTGAGAAGGACAATTTCGTTTTCCCTGGGAGTTACAAAATGTTTGTGTCAACACAAATAGCCTGAATGGGTGCTGATACAATTATTGCTATTCTCCTCTACTGAGCAACGCTAACCTTTCCTGGGCTGCCCCTTGTAGGCATTCTGTCATTCCTGGTTTGATCATTCCCAGGAGGGATTGAACATGAGATGTCAGGGCTCACAGGGACTTCTACTGCCTGGCCTGAGACTGGGTTTCTGATACCTGAAACTAGAAGGCTTCATGGGCTCAGTTGTGCTGTGTACTTTGATTCCTGCTGATGGTGCACTTGCTTACTTGCCTTTAGTTACAGCTGGGTTTCAAACTGATATTTTAGCAGTGACTCACAGAAACAATTATTTGCTCTACAGATTATCGTGCTTTCTAGCGAGCGGTGAGGTATCTGTTTCTTCCTCTGTCAGACCGAATTTTTAGTACCAGATGCACAGGGGCAGGTCTGTTTTAGTTGTTCTGTTTTTTCTTCTTTTTCTTTTTTTAATGTTCTATTAGGTGGTGAGCTGCAGAAGTTACAATGGTTTGTCAAAGAGAGATTAAGGGAGAGCAGGTGAGTTTCAGTTATATCTCATTTGTATTGCACTGAGAACTAGGAAGCTTCCTGAGACCAATAAGGCTGTGCTGAAGGAGGTTATTTGTCCTTGCCTGTTGCCCCAGCCCTCTCTGGTCTCCTGCTGTTCCAGAGTGCAGGAAAACGCTTGTGCTCTCCTTTCAGAAAAGCCAGATGTAAGAGTCCCTACAAACATGGCAGGAACTTCTGCTGCTTTTTGCCATGGTAGTTCCACTCTCCCTGTCTGGACCTTGAGGAACAGAAACCATCAATATTTACTTGGAAGTACTGGTCATATCTATAACCCATACTTTCCTACAGGTGCTGTGCAGGCTAGGTAGAATTCGTGCTGGTTGAGTCTGTTTTGCAAAACCAGCTCTTGTCTTGTATGAAAGCTGAGCAGAGGAACGAGCTCTTCAGGACCTGTTCATCTGGGCAGGTTGGAACAGGAGGAGTTGTGCAAAGGCAGCTTCAGCCCAAGCTGGTCTCAGTTTGGAGCTGCTGTGCTACAATGGGGGCATCTGGAGGTGTAGGAGTGCTTGCACCACAGGTGCTTCTGGGGCATGGGGGCATGGCCTGGTGAGGAATGGGGAGCAATGGAGTTGCTCCATTTGAGGGCTGCAGAGAAGATACCTCTTGCCATGAACTCCCTGGCTTTAGGGGTGTCTGGCAAAAATGCACCAGGGATGAGCACTAAGCACAGATGTGGGGGGGTTGTTCTGTTTTGTCATTTTGTTTTGATGCAGATTGTAGAATTGGTCATTAAGTTACCGGGTTCATCTACTCCTGCTTTCAGACACAGGGTTGTGCAACCCAAAATTCTGTGGGAGTCTGTACAGGCAGAAGCTGTGCTGCAGCAGTGTGAGGTGAGGGAGACCTAAATGAGAACAGCAGATCGGTGCCAGAGTTGTTCCTTATATGGCTACTAAATGTCTGTAGTGTGTTTCTTGGTATACAGCTTACGGTAACAAGCTTCAGGTGCTGTGTCCTTGCACTGCTGTATATCAAATGCTATCGCTGAGGTTGCACTGAGCTGCACTGAGTCTGGGCCAAAAGGAGGTAGGTGGCTGGGAGTCAGTCAAATGCTGAAGCATTTGAATAGCCAGCCTCCATATGGTCTGCAAAACTGCTGACAAAAATCCCTCCCTTGTCAGTGACTGACAAAGGTGGCAAATGTTAACAGGGAAGCCTTGTCCTGCAGCTGGCTGCACATCCCCTCGCAGGTGGGGATCTGCCATCCCCTTCACAGCTAGCGGGAGCAAACGGGGCAGGGTGCTCCCAGGATGTGGTCCCCAGAAGAGATTAAACTTAGCCAAGGACAGACTACATTTTATATCAGGTCCAGATTGGTTTTTTGTTGTTGTTGTTGTTGTTGCTTTGGCTGAGAATATCTAACAGGAGTGCTCCTGTTTGCCAGGAGGAAATTTCGTCTATGTCTGGACTGCAGTGTAACACTGGCTGCCGGTCTGTGAATGGTACTTGTGCATAATTTGTTTTCAACAGCACCTATTTATGTTTTCAGGGCCTGTTTTTAACCTTTCTAGAATCCGCTACTACTGGTGATCATCCACTAAGCTCTGCTTCTTTGGGAGCTTAGCTACAGTGAATCATGCTCAGAGAGCGGGCCATGTTCTTAATTGTGGAAACGTTGCTTTTCTGCAATATGGGATTTTTAAAGTACAAATATTTGCAGCTTTCCCAAAGCCACAAAAATACTGTTTATCAGTGCCCTAGAGATCAATGTTTATACCAAGCAATTTAGTGCAATCAGGAGGGTGTTTTGGCTTATGAGAAACATATTTTAAAGGCAAAGAAATTGCTTTATAGATACATATACACCTACAAACTCACACATATGTATATATATATAAGACAGAGATGTAGACGGTTCAGGCAACTCTGATACTCTAAAGTCATGTTTTAAAATATACATTTTACAGCTGTGATAGTATGAGGTTTTCATGGAAGATTACTATGAGTTGACATTTTTATAAATCATGTTTGAGGCCTCAAATAAAACTTATTTGTTTCCTGTCTCAAGTATCTGCCAAATACTTCTGATTCTTGGGAGACTGAAAAAGTGATAGGCTTCCTCTAGCCCTTTGGTAATTCTGCTACCACATTGTACAGTGGGATTCATTATTTTTTTGCTTCTCACTCTTATCTGAAACACTGGATTCTCTCCCTCACCTGTTCTTGAGATTTGCCTGTGCTGGGCATTCTTACATCCTTGTTACCACTGTACGTTTTGCTATAAATCACCCCTGGAAAATATGAAAGCTGTCTCAGCATTGGTTTTGAAAGAGTTGGCTTTTATTTCATGGCACGGCTTGAATTGCCTTTGTTTTACTTGGAGCACCCAGGATCTTATGATGAGGATAGTGCAGTCTCTGGTCTTTTCACGATTGTTAAATTTTACATATCTGTATGTTATGAGACCATCTTAAGGAAGAAAAAGAGGAGGCTGTTGCAGGATACTTCCAGACATGAACGCACCGAGGGATATGATCTGAGAACCCAGGCTTCTCTACCAATGACCAGCAACTTTGAAGCTGTAGCAATAAAGCACTGAAAGCATGTTCAAATTACTTCTTAAATTGTTAAGCTAAGAGGAGATTAATTAAAACATCATAAACCATGGCTCTTGAAAAGGAAATCGAGAAGGCTCTGACTTCTTGTTTTTACAGCAAATGTAGTACAGTGAGTTTGTGATGAAGACTTCTGACCACAGCAAATTCCCAGAGGGAAGAGTCTTTAAACACAGAAGGAAGAGTCTTTAAACATAACAACAACAAAATGAGAGAAAGAAGGGATTTTCTAGTCTGCATTTTAAAGTAGTCTCCAGAAGTTAATAGACACATTTAAATCAGATGTTAGTGAAAACAACTAAATTTTATATGCATGACTTGGATGAATGTATAGGCTTGTTTGGAAAAAGTTCAAGAAAAATACTTCCTCTTTTTTTTTTTTACTTTTACTGGAATTTAATGATGCTTTAGTGAGGGGTGCATGGACTCCCTCAAGCTCCTCTAACAAAGTGTGATATCCTCTAGCTGGAGGTGGGCTGGGCTGCTGTGAGAAGTAGGCAGCATCTGCAGTTAAGCTGTGATCTAAAATATTTCTCTTGTATTTATCTTATTGGTTTCTACCCCTCTCCAGAATGAAAACAATTTTATTTAATGCCCTGTTTTATGGGGGACTTAGATTCAGGGAAATCACAGCAAAGGACTTGCATTTCATTCACAGCAATTTTGAAAATACTTTGCCCTCTGTGATAGATTATGCATCTCTGCAGAGGCATGGAGGCAGAGGGGTATATAGAGTAGACGAGTTGTATAAAGTCCCCCCAACAATCCTGACTTTCTTTTCTGTGTTGCAATGATTATGCAATACTTGTGATAATGAAATGCAGGTTGTGTATAAAATACTGTAAAAAAGAATAAGTGAAATCTGCATCTATCCCAAAACCAAGCAAAGTTTTAACCAACCTGTAGTTTCCACAGGCTGCAGGTGCAATATCTTAGGCTCAGTGGTGAAGAGATTTCCCCCCCACCCACCCAGCTCCGGTCTTGTGGTTTCTTTTTACTTTTAGGAGAGGTTTTGGGGGAGTTTGGGTTCCGGTGTTTTGTTTTGGGGTGGGGTTATTTCGGCCTTTATTCCCGCCTTCATAACTGTCATGGTTTCAGCTGGGATAGAGTTAATTTTCTTCACTCTAGCTGGTATAGTGCTGTGCTTTGAAATTAGCATGGGAAAAAACCTGTTGAGATAACACACAGATGTTTAGGCTGTTGCTGGGCAGCGCTTATACTAGTCAAGGACATGTCTAGCCTCCCATGCTCTGCTGGGTGCACAAGAAGCCGGGAGGGGAGGGGGCACAGCTAAGAGAGCAGATTCAAACTGACCAAAGGGATATTCCATATCATGTAACGTCATGCCCAGTATGCTACCTGGGAGGGGCTGGCCGGGGGAGGGGGGGAGCAATCGCGGCTCGGGGACGGGCAGCGTCGGTCGGCAGGTGGTGAGCGGTTGTATCGTTCGTGTTTCTGCGTTTTTGTTCCCTGTTTTCCCTTTCCTTCCTTTTCCCTTTTATTATATTAACATTACTGTCATTATTATCATAATCATTTATCATCATCATTCTATTGTAGTTATTAAACTGTGCTTATCTCAACCCACAAGTTCTTTTGCTCGTCCGATTCTCTTCCCCGTCCCACAGGGGTGGGGGGGGGTGAGCGAGCGGCTGCGTGGTGTTCAGTTGCCAGCTGAGGCTGAACCACGACAATAACACATCTCCTCCATTAGTAAAAGCATGCTGGTATGGGTTTACACAACACCATAAACCAAATGCACTGAGTTCTCCTTCAGGACAGCTCTTGCTATTGTTTTAAACCACTTGCCACATTCCCAAACTATTTTAGACAAAATGTAAATAAATGTAGGATAGGTAGCAGTCTTGCACTTTTCCCAGGGAGAAGAACTAGGGAGAATTGGAGGTATTTCGTGATGCCTGATAAAGAAGGTGTATGTATATGTCTATTGCATCCCATTAGGGGTGCAAAGGAACAAAAAAAAGGGTGAAGGCATCTGCTTCAGAAGAAAGCTATATGTGCATTTTTAGAAGAGATAAATTGGACTTCTGTTCTGCCAGAAAAATCTGCTGCTGGAACTATTTTAATCTCATGTTGAACATTTCATGTGTATTTTGAGTCTTGCCACAGTTACCTCCTTGAACACAGCATATATATTACAATCCTTGGTCCTGCTTGCGTTCTATGCGAGTCCAACCAGCCTGTACCTCAGGCCATATCTCTAATAGCAATTTTCTAAAAGGATAATAATGAGAAATGGCCTGATGCAGGGTGGAGGTGACTAAAACTTTTTAATTCACTGATTCTTATAGAGTGTTCTGGGAGCTCTGGCTAATGGATGATATTGAAACACCTAGTATATGATTCTTAGCTGACTTTTGGAATATGAGTGTGCTTTCTAAAATAAACTTTCAGCTAAGCACATGTGCCTATTACAACAGGACAGAGCAAGATAACCTTGCACTGAGCCTCTATGTCACCCTGCTCTTAAGCTGTAAATCATTTTGTTATGATCAGTTATTTCTCATAGTCATAGTGAGGATTCACTTATTAATGACTTTCACTAATAAGTGTTATTTATGTGTTTGTGGACTGAGAATAAATAATATCATCCTTTCTAAACCTCTCAATTTGCTTCTGGTGTGAGATTAACATTTTCAAGGGACATTCAAAAGTTATAGAACAGTTCTTGGCTTTACAGGAACAAAATGTCATGGAAACGCCACCTCTCAGCTCCCTCCCCAGCAGCAATAGTAAATATTTGATCAGTGCGTACTTCCCATTCAGCTCAGCATCCTCAGGCTGGTTTGGCACATCTGTTCTTTTGTAGAAGTCTTATATTTGTGATAACATGATCACGGCACGGTCAAGTGGACCTTCCCTAAGTACTTCAGTGAGATTGGTGTAGAAAACAGAACAAGGGGAAGACATGGAAAGACTTTAATGAAATGCATGAAAACATGAGGCCATTAGTCCTCTTGACTCCTTACGTCCTTAAGGTGGATAACGAAGTCATCCTTGCTTTCTGTGATTTTCCCTGGCTTGGTATAAAAATTATAGAAAACCCATGTCCTGATTCTCACCATTCTTCATGCTCTTCAATCATTATGACCTGGCACCAGCCAAACCCACAGCTCTTAAGCAATGTTG
Source organism: Phalacrocorax carbo (assembly GCF_963921805.1). NCBI lineage: Eukaryota > Metazoa > Chordata > Aves > Suliformes > Phalacrocoracidae > Phalacrocorax > Phalacrocorax carbo. Next base: position 16,942,215 of record NC_087515.1, on the reverse strand, counting down.
TTCCCACATCGGTGCTGTGGCGCCTGACTAGTCAAGGTATACCAGTGGGAAGTTGTGAGCTTTGTAGGTCTTCAGCTGTGAGACACAGCACAGCAAGAACCACTGAGCTTGAATTTTCTCATTTGCTCTTGAATGCAGCTGCCTGCCAGTCCCACCAGGCAACATCGCTGAACCACAAGAAGCTCCACCACCTCCTGCCTGTGAACTACTCTGAGCTCCCCGCTGCCACATCCTGAAAATATAGGATGTGCATTTAGTGGCTCCCTGCTCAAATCTTTGCACTGGAGAACAGGAAAGGGAAAAATACTGAAGAGCCTCAATGCCAATTCAGTGTTATAGAGGGAGGCCTTCTGTAAGTATTCTGTGGGCTTGTATTGCCAGGGAGCCAAAGGAAACAGAAGCATAAGTTAGAATCAAGCCAGTTGCCATTCACCCCAAATATGGGCAAAAAATATACAGGAGCGGCTACATAGCACGCTATTGCCTTGAAGGAATAGAAGAAGACTTATTGTTTTAAATCTTTGCAGAGAAACTAAATTCCAGGGAAAAAGCACTGATAACAATCCGCTATAAAACCAAGATTAGAGCCCAGACAAAGTAGACTTGTTCTTGTTCTCTAAACAAGAAATTTATTAGCCCACACAACCCATTCAAAAGGGCCTCTGACCAGGTAATTAGAGTCCAAAATTCTGCTTTCAAGGTTTTGTCATATATTACTCCCTGTTTGTTTTTTATCATGCAAGCTCAGACACTCCAGTGATAAACTGTTTGTTCTGTGGCCTTGCTGTGGTACATGGAAAACTTTCCATGACTGTATCACCGTGGAACAGAAATAGCTAGGCGGGTCCCAAGGAGCTTTTGAAACCCAGTTTGGATCCTGATGAAAAGAGGGATTGTTCAGAGCCTCATCAGTGTCCCATACAACTTGTTTATTTCTCTTTAAATGTGTTATATGAAAGAGCATGAAACATTGGGAAGGGGTTTTATTTCATGTTCTCTTGATAGCTTTTAGAGGAGCAGAATGCTGTGCAGTTCCTGAAGAAAAATTTCTTTCAGGGTTGGGGGGGTGGGGGAGTGGGGCAGGGGATTTGTCATCTCTTTTTTTTTTTTTTTGCCAATGCTGTATTGTGTCGAAGGATAGAAAGATCTTCCTTATTTTTCAGGAAGTAAAATTATATTTTTGCATTAATTTTACCCTGATGTATTGGGAAATGGAGTGGTTTTCCTTCTGGAGTTTTCTATAGGCAAAATTCTCTGCTGGTGCATAGTGAGCCTTGGTGCCAGTATGTCAGATACAGAAAGGTGAGATGAGAGAGTTCATTATTTTCTGTTTCAGTCACTAACCTTGAAATCAGAGCTGAGTTAATTCCTTCCTTCTGTCCAAAATTTCTTGGGTGACTTCACATGAATCACCTAGCTGCTTCATGCTTCTTTTCCTTCTTGAAGGACACTTTCAATCCCTACCATCTTCCCCTTCCTTTTGTTTCATTGGGACATATCCTGTAGGGCTAAAAAAATAACAAGTGTCTACAGCAAATGGATAGCCGACTGTATCAGACTTACTTGAGATTGTATCAGGTTACTCCTTGTTCTGCAGACAGCTAGAGCTGGCACTAACATAATTGTTCTTGTGGCTTTTATCTTTAAGAAAGAATCCTTTGTATCTTATATATGAGGGCAAGAATACTCATACTTAACTTTTCTTCCTCCAGAGCATGCAGAAATTTCTCAGGTAGTTTCTGTGGTTTAATAATATTTAATAGTCTTTCTGGCTGGGCTGATTAATCCTACCTGGGCCATTAAGCCATGTAGGAAAATCTGTTTATCTTTTGAAGCTTTTTCTAATTTTTTTTTTTTTGTGAAACTTGTGACTTAATTTTTTTTCACCTCTACAGATACATCTTAAGTGAATTTCAAGAAAACATTGATCTCAGAAGTGAACTATAGTCAGTAAAAGGGCTTGGGGAAAAACTGGACCATTCTGTGGTTGGTGAGGGGACGTGGAATTTAGCACCTCCAAGGAGCAGGTATAAAAATCCTGCTGGATTTGGGTTTCCACATTAACTAGATGCTAGTTTTGTAGTAAGTCTATTAACAGAAATATTGTCCCCATAAGCTGTCTCAGTAGAGAAGAGGATAATTTAGACAACTGATGCTAGACAGGCTAAACTTTCTTGCCTGCAAATGACTTCATCCAGAAGCATTTGCAGAAAGTGTATGCATTGTTGTTCAAGTTTACCTACTTTCTGAAAAACCTGAAGGCTTGAGTCCCTAGGTCTATCCAAACTACTTCAACATTATTCTTCTACCACTCTTGTCATCTGTGACCTCATAAAGATGCAAGAACGTTGAATTCCTTTGGTCAAACAGGAAAAAGCTGAGCATAATATGTTTCTGTATAAGGGACCTCTTCCATGCACTTATTTGCATGGCTGCTTTCTCTTCCTCGATGAACATCGTCTTAACATAGTACATATTCTAGAAGCTCCTCTTCTCAGTTATCCCTCCGGATTTTGTGTTTAATCCTAGGTCTGTAACTCCTGCTCTGCCACAAGCAATTAATCCGTGTCATATGTCTACTCCCTCACCTAAGCCTGCAGTTATTTCTCATCAAACCTGGACTGTTTACCTGTATTTCATATACTTCTGAAGCTCATAAAGACCACATGGCATGGCAACACAGCAATGTAACCCTCCCTTGGCGCTAGATGGGACTGTACCATGGCTTCTGACACTGTGCTTTTCCATACGCAGTGCTCTCACAGCTAGGGCTTCCAGAAAAAACCCTATATATAGCTTAGTACCAAATCCTACCCACAGTGAGCCATGGAAAGTGGAATCCTGAGCTAAATACCCTTAGGAAGAAAAATACTTCAGCACTCCAGAGCTTTTGAATTGGAAACTTGGAGATCTTGTTATGATGGATTCAAGGTTTCCAGCTGTGACACTGTGACCCGTTGTTTCATTTCAGTGATGTCACTTCATAGGATATAAGCAACTTAAAAAGTTTCCCAGGACATCATAATGCTGTTTAATAAACAAATAAACTATGTCTTAAGATTGTGGCTCTGAACTCAGAACAGTTAAAATGTTTTTGACTGTGTACCTCTGCTGATAAGCTCAGGTTCTAAGAGTGCCTCAGTCAAATCTGGAAAAATACAAAGACGCTGGTCAGGTATCTTCCTTGCCAGCTCCCAGGGGCCATACTAGAGGGATAGAGAAGCCACAACTAGTTGTTCAAACACACCACTGAAGTTTAAGGCAGATTTGGGGATGTCGGGGGGAAAAAAGGGGTTGGAGGATACCAGACCTCTGCAAGGATGAGGAAAAAACCTCACTGAACTGACTCTGACAGGGCTTCTGAGTTCTGCATTTGGCAAACCATTTCCCTGCATGAGATCTGAAGCAAAAAATCTCCCTCTGAACCTGATTGTGCCTGATGAAAACAAATAAAGCAGGAAATTGAATTGATCTGAGATTGTAAATATGCTTTATATACATATCTTGGCCTTTCCCAGAGGAGATGCCACATGTTGCTTTTTGGAGGGTGGAGGGATTCCTAGGAAATCCAAGTTGGTAAGTCTGTACAGTGTTTAGTCGGTGGCATTAGTGCACTGCACAGCCAGCCTCCCTTAGGAGCTGCTGGCAGCTGTTTTGCAGGCACTTGAAATTAATGTAAACAGTAAAGGTAAAAGGCAATGATAACCAAGGTCATCTGTGTATCTGAGAAACATGTTGTTAGGACAGTATTTAGACTGACACTTACTTTGAGTTAATTTCTTCTGCCTTTGTCTATGATCAGAAAGATGGCAAGAAAGGATTGCAGCTGATTGTAATACTTCATGGTCAAGCAGAGAGAGGTAACCAGGGATGGAAAGAGACAGTGCTGCCAGGATGGGATAGGAAGGCAAAAAGCTGAAATGGGGCTTTTTTTGGTTTGCTTTCCTCAGAGCAGGTTGCATTTCTGGAGGCTGCTAAAGGCTCGTGGGTGAAGAAAAGGACAAGTGGAGGGACCAGGGGGCTGTATGGTGAGGGTCTTTCTTTAATGACATTTCCCCCTGCCATCAAAGAGGACAATCTCAAATCTCTCATGCAGTACTTAACCTTGCCTTTCTCACAGGACCACAAAACTCAGCCACCTCCACACCTCTCACTTGTTTAAATATGTCCTACAAAATACTTTCCTTTTGCCACGTACATGTAACCAAAAGCAAAGTGCAGTGATTTTTGAAAAGACTTCAGATGAATATGGAAGAATGTCTACAAAAAGAAGTACTAGTGAGGAAGGGGGGAGCTATTTTAATAACTTATAACTTATTTTCTTGGGACAAATTGAACAAACAGGTAGGATAATTTCAGAGGCGAGAACCTGCAACTTACTCTGAACAGGGCAGAGTTTTAAGCATGGTACGTCATAAAGAAATGGATTATCTGGTTAGAAGATCCTGATCCATGTAGCCAAGACGCCTGAGAAACCTCAGAGACTGTGTGTTGCACAGACAGTGGAAAATCACCAGCATGTTCTAGAGCAACGCTGCAGCGCCAGAGTAAGTCCAGGGTTTGGGGCGGGCAGGGTTCGGGGGATGCTAGTTAACCTTGGATGAAATTATAACTGAATGTGCTGGAGACTTTCTGCAACAGAAACTGATTGTATCGTGTGTATAGATAAAAGTGGATGGTCAGAAATGCTTCTTTTCTGGTGAAGTTTTTGCCTGGAGCTGTAATTTACTGCAAATCAGAGGAGTAACTTTTTTCTTCTAAAGATTACAGTGTAAGAGGAAATATAGAGCCGCTTTTATAGTAGGACACATTTTCAGGGCTGTAACCATGGAGTCATAAGCTCTGATGCTGTCACGATTAACCTCTTCACTGCTGTCAGAAAGCACATGTACTCTGGCAAAATATTTCTCCTGATATTATTCCGCCTTTTAGGGATTACTGCTGTGGTTTTCTGTCTTGTTCATATGCTGAAAACCAGCTGCAGCATCCTGCAGGGAAATGCTTTGTGTAAGGGGCTTTTTAGGGCCTTCTGTGGCCATGGGAATATTTGTGTACCTCACTTCTTTGCAGCCTGCCATGGAAAGGAAAAGGGATGCCAGAGGATGCATAATCAATAATACTAACAAAAGTTTGGAAAGGGTGGTACACTTCATACTCCAGGATTTATCCCAATCTCTAGTAGCTAGAGATTGGATTAAGACTTAAAGTATGTGACTGGGAGAGTGACCTTCTCTCACACTTGCCTACTGGCAGTTTAATTAAATTTTTGTTAATGTATTTGTTAATCCATACAATGAAGTGCTAAAGGAGGAGGGTTTTCTTTTCAAACACTTTTAAATGGCTCTCTGCTGGATTCAGAGACCCAGACAGCGCTTTTGTTGATCCAGTTTAAAGTTTAATTCTGTTTTTAAATTCAGTGAAATAATAGACGTGACCTGGATACAGGCCTGTCTAAATGCAAACAAAACTTGGCCCACAGACTGCAAAATCTGCTGCGCTTATTTTCAGCTGACTGCATTCTGAGGTACCGTGTATACGTGGCTGTATATGTACTGGCAAGCAAATGTGCCCTTTTCTGACTCTCTCTCAGCAAACGGCGTCGCATTCTTGCGTACCAAGTTCCCTCGCCGGAGCTGCTGTGAAAGGGTCACTGAACTGAAAAAACTAGAATTACCCAGACTTTTATTTACTGCTTGTCAGCTGATACAATACAGTTCATTCAATCCCAGGCTAATAAAGTCTTGAAGAAACATTGCTATGTATTCTAAGTTCTGACCTAAAGTGTTTTCTTATTTCATTTAAGCTTTTATAAAATCCCATTCAAATGACATTGTAATGGAAATAAAGCATTAAGCCTTAATCCTTAGTGGAAGTTACCAAACAAAACTTTTTGCAGAAGCAGACATTTCAAACTGCTTTCACTGATGGGCCAAGATCAGAGGAACTTTTCAGGATTTCAGTTTCACCTCACCCTGGGAATGACATTTTCTGATTAAATAAACAAACTGCACTATCATAAAAAGCTGAAAACTAGAAAAAACTCTGAAAAGAGGAGGAAATGCTTTTTCCTTCCTAGTACTACTGCAGGGCAAATTCACCTGTGCTTTCCCTCCTTTCTTTTGTGTGGAGCAAGAGGGCTGCTTCTTATCATCGTATTTTGCAGTACCTAATGAGGCAGCAATCACTGTTATGCTGGCAGAGGCACACAGGGTGGAGGAGAACCCCTTTTGACCCTCCATGACCATTGTGTAAAACACAGTCAGTAAATCCAATTAAATGCAGCCCTGGAATTGCAGAAGCATCCAGTTACTGAAATGATTATAACATCTCCTGACTAAAGATCAAGTTTTCTACTTACAAGCACATTTTACTGTGGTGATATGTCCAGACAAACAGCTAAGTTTGTATTCCCATGTACATTTTTTGCATTTGTCAAAGGTTATGGGGCATCTTTCTATATTTGTGGGCTTGGAAGAGCGTGGCCTCTCCTCGTGGGCATGGGCAGTACTGCTAATGCTTGCGCTTGGTCTCATTACTTATACCTCACTGTGGGCGAAGTAGGGTTACAGCTCTGTTAACTTGAAAGCTTAGACTTGGGTGACACTGATGTGCTTGTCCTTTCAGAAAATACCAGCTTTCACTGGCAAAACCTCAAGTTACAATTTAGGCCTGCATTATATTGGCCATGGTCCCTTTGCTATACCTTTCTGATCTAACTGCAGATTGTAAAAAGCTTTCAGCTGGAGTAACCTTGGCTTAAAAGGAAGATGTGGGAATCTCCAGCTGATGCATACAACTTGCTCTGGAAGGGTCCTAAAAAAATATTTTTTTTTTTGGCCTTTTTTCCCTCTGGTGTTTAATGGTAATGAAGGCAAGAAAATGAGATGCTGAGATAGTCTATGGTTTTATCTGCATATCTTTAAAGTTTCTTGAATAGATTTTTTTAAAAATTCTGCTCTAAAAAACTGGTTTTGTTGCTCCCGGATCCCACTTAACAGCCTGAAGAGATATTTAAATTTGTACATAGAATTAGTCTATACAGAAAACCAAGTATTTTTATATTGCCAAAGTTCAATCCTAATGCTGTGTCCCCACCAGTCATTCCATTCCAAAAACTAACTGTGCTTTTCCTTTGAACTCAAGTTCTGGGTGACTGTTTTTTCCTGGCCCTTGAAGCTGACCCTCGGAGTACAGCATGCCATCATCTTGCAATGTATCATGCTGCAGAGAGCTTGGGATGGAGTTAAATGCTATGTTGGTCAGTGAATAAACCAAGCTTTTCCCAACAATTATTTTTTTCCTCTGGTAATCACTAGTGACTTTAGAAAAACAAACTGTGTTTGGATTCAAAAGACCAGCTCTCAGAGGAGTTAATGTAATGGCCATGTTGCAGATGGCCAAGTGTTCTTTCCTAGTTTAGTCCTTGCTTAACTGCCTTCTTCAAAGCCAAGTGTGCTTGGATGTATTCTTTGGTATTTGAATGTTAGGAAATGGAAAACGAAAAATAATAATGGAGGCAATTCCCAACTGGGAAATCTGTTGTGTATTCAAAGCACCTCTAGTTGTAAGCTTGCACTTTGTGGCCGTGACGCATATTGCACCTAGAGACCAAGCTTGGATTTCAGCTTTCCCAAGGTTTTTAGCGAAGGGGTGGGGGACCTGGAAGAAGATTAATTCAGCTCTGCCGAACTCCATTTCTCTCAGTAGTTCTGGTGCCTGGTCGATGTCCCTTTCAAAGGAAAGGGAACACAGAGCTTGCCCTGACTCTAGATTCAAGCCCAAGACCAGAATTGTCCCTTTGACTCCTGCACAGAAAATAACCATAGCAGTGAGCAACGGTGAAAAGGGGATGGTCCTCTGCCTTGCCTTTTAGCCAATCATCAGAAATGGTCTGTGACTTGGGGGAGGGCATGAATAGAGTCTGTGGAAAAATCAGTGGTAGGAGAGTTAGGTGAAACTTCCATGGTAAGTGTAAGAAAGTTATTTGGCTGTCTTCTGACACAGAAGAAATAACAAGCATCACTGTCCAAAGCATAGGCCTCGTAGAAAGCTCAGTGACGCTGCAAGCTGTGTAGGCAGAGTTTATGAGCAGCCTAATAAAAACCGAAGCTGGTGCTGATCTTCCTATGGAAGTGCAGGGCTGGGAGAGCAGCAGCCAAAGAAAGCTTACAGAAACTTAATGCAGATTTACCTGAAGCATGAAGCTGAGAAAGAGAAGGAGCTTTTGGGGTTCAGCTACTAGCTGGAAGGAGGCTTGGCATCATGAGCAGAGAAAGCGCTTCCTCTAGTGCTCAGTAGTGTTTTGCTTATCTATTTTGTAAATAAATGCAAACATTGGAAAGAGGAAATTAGTAGTGGTATTAAGTTTGTGCAGGGGCAGGGTAGCATAAAAGCCTTCTTTCTAGCTAAGGAACAGGGCAGGTAGTAGGGTGCATTCGTCATATGGTCCTGTCATGAGCCAGGTGTTCAAGAAGATGATCTGCTTTCCTAGCTTCCTAGATGGGTAGCGTTATAGTCTGTGCTATAACCAAAACAACCTGTGATAAAAGTTATAGCAGATCACTTCTCGTAGTCACATGTCTGCAGGTCATGAAGAGCTGGGTGTCTGAGTTCACTTGAAAGCAATCCTTTTATGTAATATTTTACTTCTCTCCCCTATGATGCCATGCAATCCAGAAGCAGGCCATAATTCAAATTTAAGAAGAAGCTAAAATACTAGCTCTGGCTCTTCTTAATTTTATTTTCTTTAATAATTCTTTGATATGCCCTTGTTCCACTGAAGGCCAAATCTTATATTTTTCCCTCAGACCGTTGTGAGCGTATGCATGTGTTTGAAGCTAATGAAACTGTTTTGCAGGAAATTTATCACTTCAATTTTACATATTTTTATACTGAAATAAAAAAAGTGATAAAAATAAATTGCACAATTCATTTTGTTCTTACTTTGGTACTGCTAGTCATGTCTGTGAGCTTTCTGGTGGTATTCGGCAGCCGTGAAAGCGTGCGGGCAGTGCAGCTGCCAGGCCAATTTTCAATACAGTGAGTACTTTGCTCTTTCTTTGTCATTCACTTGTGTTGCATTTGGCAGTTTTAAACTTAATTTCCAAAGATGTCACTAGAGTTTTTCCTTCATGTTTCTGTAAATTCCTATGACCTTCTGTTTCTCTCTTTCTCCCGCTCTTCAGGTCTCCCCAGTTATCAGGCACTTGTTTGATCTGTGCCTTCACATCCCTGTGGGTGCCACTTAAGTTTATAAGATCTCTGAGATCAGACACTTTGCCTTTCACCTCCCTCACAACTGTTGAAAACGGACTTGCGCTTTCTCCTTGAGCCTTTCAAGTCATGAACTGTATCCTCTATTCGAACGAACCGATACAACTTCACCAAAATAAATGTTTCATCTGATGCAAAGTGGTGCCAATATAACTTGTGCATGCCTGAAATGACCTTGCAGAGCTTTTCTCAGGATTCTTGGGCTTCTGGGAGGGGGTTGCTGCTCTTGTTTTCCAGTTGCACGGCATCAATGACACTTCCCTCCTTCAACCCCGAGCACCACAACCCGCCTGCCAAACCTCAGGCAGAGGCATCAAATGTCAGTCCAGAGGCCACTGCAGAAAGCTGGCTGGTTTGTTGTTGGGTTTGGGGTTTTGTTTCTGGATGAGGGTGTCTTTTTGGAGCTGGAGTAAATGCGTTCCCTTCATACTAATAAAAACATGCGCTTGTTTCTTGGGGCTTGTCGCTTTTTGAACATATTGTATTAAACATAATGAACTCTTCTGGGGCTGACCCAGAAAATTTATTCATTTATTTCTCTGACTTACAGAAGTCCTAATTCTGCTACCTGATTTAGAGCTTTGGGTATGCTTTCTACCAGTGCCACGCTGATGTGTCTGCTGGCTGTCAACACATTTAGCAATATCCTGATAGCAGGGATTTTTTTTGCCTTTTTTTTTAATCTTGAAAGAAGTGTACATTTCCTTATTCTGGACTTGAATATAATACTTATCTGTATACAAAAGTTATTCCCTGTTGGTTGCTTTGCATGCAAAACTACGTGAATTTTTCCCTCTCGATTTACATGAAACCACAAGTATCTGTTGATGTAGAAATAGTGAGAAAGTTGATTCCTTTTTGCAGGGGAGTATTGTACTTTTGCAATACCTAAATCTTTCAAAATAATCTATTCACCTAATCCGATAATTCCACTACTTGATTTAAGAAAGTGGTGCAGAATACACGTCTCTCACAAGCCCTGTGGCAGGAGCACCACAACAGACATCCTGTGCAATGAACTGCCTTGCTTGTACTTGCGGCTGGGTCTTTGAAACAAATAAGAGCACAGAAGAAAAAAAGAGAAGAATATGATGGTTAGTCAAACTTTTGGATATCCATGAGCAACGAGAATGAAGTAGCAGTAAAAAGTCTAATGCATTTTTAGAGCACGCTGAGTGAGTAATTTTTGGTAGAGATATCCAAGCCATTGTACCTGGCAATGGTAAAATTTCATGTACAGGTGAGATCACCTAGCTTTAACAAAGCTTAACGTGAATTCAAACAGGTGTAGATGAGGATTAGTAGGTCGGTTAGAAGAGTGGGATGGATTAAACATTTCCATGTTACCCTTACAAAGAGTTAAAAATGCCTTGGTTTGTTTAGCCTGGTGGACAGATGCTTATAAGGGGGTAGGAGAACTCTTTGTAAATGGATTGGAGGGTTATGTATCAAGGACGGAAAAATCCTATATAAAAGGGTAATATTACTCTCAGATCAAGTGTTTATTATCTGATTATAAATACATTTAGGCTGGAAAGTGGAAGGTTCCTGAACACTCATAGAGTGGAGATTCAAACAGGACTGCAGGGAGTGAGGAGCTGAAATTGTTGGGAGATTGAGTGCGATAAGCCCAATGGAAGAGATTGTGTAACTAATTTGGAGAATTCCCAAAGATAAGAAACCATGTGTATCTGCTAGGTTCAAAAGGAAACCAGATCACTGCTTACACTGTATTTATTTTTTGGTAATCCTGTGGAAGACTTCAACCCCTTTCTTGTATGGATCAGCAGAGATTGGTCCCCCTCAAACTATTTAACAAACTCTGTTTAACAGATTTCTTGCTATTGCAGGGATCTAGCACATCAGCGGTGCGTTCAGTCTCTCGTTTGCTGCCTGCTGTCTACAGCTGTTTTGTCTGAGCTGTCACTTAGGTCCTTGTTTGGTTATGAATATTGAGCAGGTATTGTGGAGAAGTGGGTACCTAGACATCTGTCCCATGCTTTCCTGGGATTGCAGGAAGCCTCGCTGCAGGCCCTGGATCCCAGTTCTCCACTCCTGCAAAAGAGAGAGCTGCTGATTTCTTTTTCCCTCAAAAGGCCCTGGCAATCCAGTAGTGTTCCCCCACCCTCTGTTTATAGATACGGTTTGTGTCTTTAAAGGCTATTTGGTTTTTTGTATTGAACATTTCATGAGACACATCGCTCTTTACTCAAGCAAAGGCCTGGGGTACAACTGAGTTCTTCTCATGCTGTACTGATTTAATCCAAATTTATTTTGCCTCAATTATTCCTCCTTTCCAGTGCATAAGAAAATAATATCATGGGAGAGGAGCACTCTCTGGATTCCTCAAATATTCATTGTGCCCCAGTGTTATGGCAGAGCTCTGTATGTTTCTGTACTGACAGCAAGAGTGATCCTCCTCCTTCGGACGCACAGGCAAGGAGCAGTGTTATTTGCTTTTTTACTCTTTGATATTTGCACAGGTGAAATAGCTATCAACCTTCAGAGAGTACCAGTCATACCTTTATCTACCAGTTTACTTTGCTCAATAGTGCATAGTTAATTCCTTTTTTCTGTAGAGATTAGTGTTTAAAAGCACTTGCTGTGTAGCCAGCTACGGCATATGCTTGAAGCTGAGAAACAAAAACACACTGCCAGCTACAAGGTCTCGCTGCTGTAATTTTCCTTGCAACTTTTAATAAATTCAAACCATTGTTATTGTGCACAGAATTCAGCAAGACTACAATCACCATTAAAGAGGGTGGTTGTTTTATGTTTAGTTTGGTTTCACTATTTTAGGGCAGATGGGAAAAATATTTATGTAATTTTTTTTAGGACAGGAATAATCTTTTCTGTTTACATTTGTGGAGCGAACACAGCCAGGCCCATGCAGTGACTGGGACTCCTGTACCACTCTACATGAGTATTTGTGTTCTTACTTTTCTCATTCCCCGCCACACTGATCAGTGGGTAAGCAGGTTTCATCTGATTGAGTCAGATGTCTAAATAGTTAGGAACTGTTGCAGTAGAAAGAAACTATTTTTCTTCTGAGCAGCAAAAATCTAGTTCCCCCAAGTCTTGCATCCTACAGCCCAAATTTCTGCCAGTAAAATTAAATAAATAAAAGAAATTTTAATAAATCCTCCAGATTTAACAGTTGCACCACCTTGGATCCCTCCACCAATATGTTTCTTCTCTTTTCAGTGTTCCCTGCCTTCCTGCTCCCTGCATGCATACTCTCATCCTCCTCTGAACTACCGTATGGGCAAAATGCAGTGTGTGCGATGCCTTGTTCTGAGCTGTACGTGCCCTCCCTGACCTGCCTCAGCTGCTGATCCCCTGTTGCACCCTTTCCCTCAACAGGGTCATTTGCTGATATCTTCCTTCCTCATGCAGATCTCCTGCAGCACTGTAGGAATTTGGGACCTCCTCAATCCATCCATCAAATGTGGCTAAAACTGCCTGTTGTGTTCAGAAGCCATTAGGAAATGCAAAGCTGGACAGATACACAGGACTATTGTATAAAGCCCATTTCATCAGCAAAGCACTGCATTTCCAATTGTAATTCATACAGAGATGTATTCCTGCTCAGATATATAACATTAGCTCTGAAGATGTGCTGTTACATGCATTCTGCAAATAGATAATTAGAGGGGAGAGGGAGGAAGGAGAGGGATGTTTGTACCATCTCATGGCAGGTAATAATGTCATAACACACCTGGGTGCTGCTGACCTTGTTTCTCATGCAAGTGCTAATGAAATATTTTGTGGTTAAAAAAAAAAAAAAGCTTGGAAACCCAGTTTCCAAAGGGTTTCAAAACTTTATTGTATGTGCCAAATATTTCCAGCTGTTATTGCCTTCCACTTATTTCCCACAGCATCTTGGCCTGGGTCTGCTAGTGATCTTTCTTCGTTGATGGCATGAGATGTTAGCTGAGCCAATGTTTATGCTGTTCAGAAGGATATTCCTCAAGCCATACTTCATTAATGATTTTAAAGCTTGTTAACCTGTTTATCTTCAAAGGATGGAAGCTTTTAATGCTAAATAATTTGGACAGCATTTATATAGATTTTGATAACGAGTACAACTGGATATCAGACTCCAGTCTGTGTTATAACTAGGAGCCATCACGGATACTTCAGTTACTTCTCACTGAGAGGAATGAGGTTAGACTGCTTATGTGGGTGTCTTAAGCAGCATTACATCTGCTAACTCCAACCCATTGAGTGTTTCTAATGTACAGCTTCTTCAGAACAATTGCTAAGATATTTGATAATGGAAAATTTGGGGATGGTTTACTACGGCTTCTGTGATCATCCATGGATTGTCTTGTGACATACCATAACCTTGTGACTGGTTTAATTTAATTAAATCTAAAACAACAGGGGAAATCTTGGATACTGTGGGATCAGCTGCTTTTTATCATGAGACTTTAGAAAGTTGTATATGCAAAGCAGTTGCAAAATTTAACTGGTTTAATTTTCTTATATAACAACCTACAGTGCTTTCTTAAAGAGTTGATGTCAAGCTACTCCAGCTACTCACTCAAAATGACAGTGTGGTTGATTGTTTTTTGTTGTTGTTTTGGCTTTCAAACATTCATTAGAATGGAAGCAAGTTTTTGCTTTAACTTTATTTTCCACCATTCACATTGGTGCTGCTGCATTTTACATTTATTTTTGTTTTGGTGATGAAAACATCCTACTTGGTTGTTAATTATTGTAAACATTTACTTAGCACTCCGCAGTTGCTAATGAATTAATCTCCCTAATGCTGGGTAAGCGTTAGGTATACCTTAGAGCTCAAGAGTGTCAGTGAGACATACCTAAGGCCATAAAGTGTGTCAGCAGTGTAGATGAGGATTTAATTTGAGAACCTTTCTGTGACTCACGGTAGTTAATGTGCTAGTAGTGTCAGTCTGTGGGGTTTGTGTATGAGCCAGGATCCGCAGTATTATAGAGATTACATCTTTCTTATTGTTCTAAAGCAACTCTTTCAGGTTGTGTTCATTTTCCTTTGAGAAGTGGATATTTTTGAAAGCTTGCTTCTACATAACTGAAATGTTAACTTTACTTGAAAGGAAGCCCAATTTACAGCTAAAGCAAAATGTTAACTGTTTCAACATCAGCCCTAGAAATTAGACTCTGAAAGGTGAAAATCCCCTCTCCTTCTCCCACCGACTGCATGTAGACAGACAGCCTGTTCTCTTTTCCACTTGCCTGCAGGGACCCCCGTAACCAAGGTGTGTTGCTGACCCTGGAAATGCTCCCCAGTCTTGCATGGCAGAGCTACAGGTAGCACAGCCCGGAGGAATCTGACATCTCATGCTGTGTGTGATAATGCAGCCTCGGATCGACCGGACTCAGGAATGAGTAGCCTCTTGGAGCCAGCGCAGGCAGACTCTTTGCCCAAAAGGCCTCTTTGTACCCAAACTACAAATGTAACATCCTGTTTTTTTTCTGGGAAGATGAGGAACAAACCCTTCCTTTTATTCTAAAAATAACAGAAACTCCACACAGAAAAGTTGTCACTTCTGTTATTACCAGCAGCTCAGAGCACATAGAACAGAACATAAGGCTCTGCTGTACCACTGGGTTATTAAAGTTGTAACAGAAGGAGCAGCTCACTGGGATATAAGGTGCTTTCATTTCATGTTTGCATTCAACAGTTGTATTTCTGTTATTTAAGCTTCCTGACCACTGGGTCTACATTCACAGCCTGGACTTTACTGCTTAAGTACATGTGACTATGGCTATGGGTTTTGGTTTGGGTTTTTTCCCCCCCACAAATATACTTGAGATTGCTTCAGTCCCTCCTTCAGAATTCTAGGTAGAATTTGCCGAGAGAGATGTATGGGGTGGGGAGGGGGAAATAATTTTCCAATCATGTATTACTTTTTCCTCTGTTTCTCCTCACCACCTTTCCCAGATGTTGCTAAATGAAACTTAGAGCTCAAAAATGTAGAGGTCAGATTTTGTAGCTGAACACCTCATTTAAAGCTTATTTAATTGAATGAAGTAACAATGCCAACTAGTGGTCAGATCCTTCATGCATTTAGTATTCTGGCAAAAACCCCCTCATTTTAATAAAAATATATGTAGATCATAACAGCTTTTATGTCAGTCTCCCTAATGAGCTTTCTTATAGGGAAAAGATTGTATTTATTGATTTTGTTTAATAAGGCTTTTCAATTAGTAATATAACAGGTATATAATAAGATTAATGATGTGTTGTCCTTTGACCACGCATTAATACACTATTATGCTTTTCTGATCTATTAATAGACTGATCTGATCTATTAATATACTATGATGCAGTTCTGATCTCCTGTGCTAATGGTTCCAAAACCAAAGAAAGGAGTATATATTATCTCCACCTTGTTTCACAATAGTGTCTGTGCTCTCCTTTCCTAAACTATAGATGTGCAGCGGTACTTGAATAACCTATTCTGGCTCCTGTTTGACAGTCCATGGTTATTCTGACAACAAGGGATATTCTTCCAACAGCACTGAAAGCTTTTTTCTTCCCCACTCCTCAGTCTTAGTTTTAAATGTGTATGACCATATCGAAGTTCATGAGGTGCTCTGCCACAAGTCGCTTTTTTTAATCTCATGTTGCTTAAGGACTCTTTTTGTATCAAGATAGTTAGATTTTGGGATGCATACGTAAAGATTACTGCCTGTAATCTGGATACCAGTATCTAAATTTAAATATTATCTTTATGTGTTAAAGAGGTAAAACTGTAAAGCAGCTATTTGGATTTTTTAAAAGGTTTTGGGGTTTTCTGGGGTTTTTTTTGGTCCCTGTCAAAACTCTATCCTTCCTATAGTGTTCACCTGGCACTCAATTGTTTTAGAAAACTCATATGCTGATTAACACGGCGATTTAACTAGATGATACAGGGAAAGTTACAGACCAGGAAGACAGCTTTCTGAGTTCTACAAAACTGGTTAAAATTACAGCATCTTTTTACTCTGCATCAGCAAGATGTTTTCAGAGTTGGCAGTTTGTAGGTGCTGCGTCTTCAGTATCCACAGTTCTCTTGATGCACAGGATTTCTAGCAGCAGTCTGATGTTGGGGTACCCTGTCCTTTTAGTGTTAAACTATGGGAGACATTCTCTGGAATTTCTCCTAGAAATTGGCCTGACTACCTACCTGCCTCACTTTTGAAAAGCAAGCTTTCCACATGTTTTCAGGTACTTGTTAATTTTGCATTCCTAACAATTTTGAGCACATCTATACTATTCGTCATGTTTTATGTCTCCTGCAAATAATAGTGACCTTATATGTTCTGTGAAGTCAGCTAGTTTGTGTGTGCCTCTTATTCTTTGTAAATACAACAGTCGCCTGTATTTTATTGTATCCAAAGGGAAGCCCAATTCACTTCTCTGATGCTTAGTGAACTTTGGATCAGCTCCTGTATTGTATGGATCTCGAGTATTTAGCTGTGATGCTGAGACTAGGCCCTCTGATTTGCTTTGCCATAGAAAAATGTGGATCACAATGAAAGGAAATATTTTGGGGGATAGTTTTGATTTGCTCTAAAGCTCCAAATCCTTCTTCCCATTCTGGCAGGCTTCTGTAAATGCTGTCCTCTTCTATGATGGAGTAACCCAGACAGAAAGCTGCCCTCTCCTTCCTGCAGCATCAGGAATTGGAGCCTGGTCTTTGTGGCAGTGAAGTTGTACAGTGACTACTTATGGCACTGCTGAGTGTCAGATTTGTATGAGCATCCTTATCCAATGTGGTCCTTCAGCTCTGCTTTAATCTCCTTGACAGATAAATACCAAGCTCTGGTGTTCAGTGTTTCAGAGCACCACGTACTCCAAGGCAATCCTAAAGTTTCCTTTGTGTTTTGGAGGAGTGCAGGGATACACCATGTCTCTGGCTCTTCTGCACCTCCACAGGGTTTCTGGGTTTCTCTGTCATTCTTCTAACTTCGGACCATGGGATCTTGATTCTTCTCCTCCTACCTTGCTTGTTCAGTGCTGGCAAACCCAGAGGCCACATTTATAGCAGCCACAGCCTATTCATTTATTTTTTAACCTATGACTACTTTGAAGATCACTTTCTAACAACCTTCACAGAAACAGCTTTCTAGCATTACTGTTGAATTTGAAAGTCCTCCATGTTGCTTGTTGCTCAGCTGTCTTTAGACCTGTTTTTTTTTTTTTGCTTTTTCTCCCCTTGACTCTAAGCAACATGGTTTGCATATTGCTTTTATTCTCCACTTTTTTTTTTTTTTAAAATTATTATTTTAGCTCAGAGACATCAAACACTGGCTGCATTTCTGGATATATGTATTCCCTGCTTTCTTGCCCTTTGTAGCCTGGAGGCAGCGTAAGTTCACAATTAAACTATGGGCAAGATGGGAAAAGAGAACTGTTTGTTCCATGAACTCAGCAGCATTAACCATTAACTATGCTTCTGTTTATTTATTTTTAACGCATGAATATCATCTGTCTTTCACCTGTATTGATATATGGGTTTTATGGAGGAGAGAAGCTAGACAGGAGAGAGAAAAAGCTGCAGCCCTTGTTTTCTGTGATCTCTTCCACCACTAGTCTTGGAGAGAGGATTCCAGAGTGTATTTCCCCTCACACCATTTTTTTCTCCCCTCCCCCCTGACCTTGCATTACCAGCAAGTTTAAACAGAAGGAGGACAGAGTAGAAAGATGAAGTAGTTCTCAATCCACCATTCCTGTCCTGATTGCAGCCTTTCCTCTCCCTTCCTAGCAGAAGAATGCTGCTTTTGGGGCTTCTCAGTTGCTAGGAATTCAAAATATTTGTGGCTTTTTAAAAAATAATTTTGGAAATTGCGTCAGTGCTGAGGCCCTGGGGCTGGAAATGCCAAGCGTTACCTAAGCGGAATACTTGGCAGCCCAGCATGGCACTGTGTGATGGGAGACAAACCTGGGGCAAGAGGAGCCAAGCGCCAAGGGTAGAAGGGCCCCCAGCCATTTCTGAGTCAGAGTCAGGCAGAGGAGCAATGCCCTGATTGCAGAGGGTCAGTTGGCTGCTGCTGGAGCTGAACGTTTGTCCTTTGCAAGAAGCAGCCCACACACAGACCTTGGTGGCAGAAGGAAACCAGAGGCTATGTGGAGAGGTGAGCAGATAAGAAGCAGAAATATTTGCCTGGTAGGAAGAAAGGGATTCTTAAAGAAGGACCAAAGCTGAGGGAGACCCAACTAGCCTTAACCTGTCATGTTTCCTCCTTTCAAGCCCACTGTTTACCACAGGAGTCTGGGCAAATGCAATAACTTCCCCCCCCCACCCCGTACAAAACTGTCCTACCTAGCAGACTGAGAAATGAATGATGAGCACAGCCAGGAAACAAGGAGGCTTGTCATAGGAGTCTGCGGACAAAGAGCTCCTCACTGGGAAATAAGTGGAAAAATCCAGAGGAGCTGTCCCTCCCTCACACGGGCATAACAGGCAACTCTGTGGAGTAACACACAAACCAAGGGAAATCTGCCATCTCTAGGGAAGGCTTAAAATGTTAAAATTCCTGTTTTCTTTGGCATGTGAAGGAAATATTGTTTGTTGTTTTAAAACCGATATTTCAATAATGCCAACAGAAGAATTTACAAATCACATGTACAATGATGAGGAGGGTAGTGTCTGTGCACATGACATCTATGAGAAAGAATCTGGAGTGTTCAAATATGTCCTAGCTGTTTGCTGTAAGTACGTAAATTTGTTAGTGTAGTGCTCTTTACAATATATTGATCATTTGGCTCTTTTGTTTCTCCTCCAGAATTTGGATGCTGTTGTCAGCAGAAATGACTCTTCTTCAGTCATCATGAAGAGGCCCTTTGTTCTCTAAGGAAAGAATTTTACATTGTCAAGAAATTCTACTCAAGTAGAAGGGAGACTGGTTTTTTATTCTTTTTTTTCCGCTCTCATGCCACGTGTCCTTGCTAAAAGCTACACTGTAGTTCGTGCAATGGCCCGACTGCTTTGCTCCTCAGCACTGTCTGGCATGCTGAGAAAATTTGGCTAAACCTGCACAAGATTAGTCACTCTCAGTGGTGGAAAAATGTTCAAGGATATACTCACAGATATTGCTCAGTACCATTTTGCAACAATATACATGAAGGAATTCTCCTGCTGCCATCATAATGTCCTACAACTAACAGTGGGCTGCTGCAGTGCAGTTGTTCATACATAGCTCTGGGGAAATTCTTATGGCCTGTGTTGCAAGCTTCTCAAAATCCAAACCAGAAAGTTCCCCTGTTGGTTCAGTTAGGTCCCCGATGGCTTGCTTCATTCTGTTCCCAAGGGCTTGGGGGTCCAGGGCCCCATTTCCTTCTGTCCAGAGATGGAGCTTAAATGTGATGCATGTAGGACAGCTTAGGCTGTGCTTCTTCAGGTGTCTTGGAGAACACAAATGTATGCAGACTTGAGGGAGATGGGAGTTGTCCTGTTCTGACCCCTTCTGTCTTTCCAGGGATTTGCTTAGGGGAATGCTGACCTGGCCAAAGTTTTCTGCCCTGCTTCTTCCTGTAGGCAAATTCCCTTGTCCACTCTCCAATCCTACGATGAATTAGGAACAGATACCTGGACTGCAGAGACCTTTCTTGATAAATATGTCTACTCTACATCCTCTTCCTTACCTCACTATTTTCTTTTGAAAACTATTTTGTTCTTGTTGACATCTGGTAAGTGCAGACTGATCTTCTGAAACCCTGGATAAAGGAGGAGCTCAGATTCCTTCCTTTTATCCTGCAAGGAGAGGCAAGAAAGGGGAAGGCTTTAGCCAGCTACACGGGAAAGGTATGGCAGGTGGGCATATCACCAAAGCTGAGCTGGAAGATCTAAAAAGCCACATAGGCTTTGGTGATCTGAGGCAAGGACACAGGTGGGAAAGGAGTCACAGATAATGAGGAGTGTGTGTGTGGCATGGGGGTGAGCTGGAAGAGAATTCAGGAGGAGGACAGAGGTGTGGGGGTGAGGGGAGAAGTGAGAAGAGGGTGGTAAGAAGCTTCAGGGTGTGTTAAGGGGTCAGGACTAAGAAACTGAAACAGGAAAGGGTTTAATGAGGAGATGCTCTTGAATGGGAGAGGCTGAGGGTTCTGTGGTTAATTTATGGGACACTTGAGAAAAGGGGAAGTGGGATATTTGAAACAGGAGTGGAGAGAGGGGATTTGGGACTAGAGAAAGCTGGATGGAAAAGGGGTGGTGAGGACAAAGGAAGGCGTTGTAGTGTGAATGCAGTTAGGTCATTTGAGCTCTTAGTGGGTCACTGCAGTGCAGGGAAATGAGGGATATGACACCTAGGTCAGAAAAGGGAAAGTACTGGAGACTTGGAGTGTGGGCAGAAGCAGAATAGGTCAGGAGGATGCTGAAGACTGCAGGGATCTCTGGCTCAGGAGGCACTGTGATTACCGTTGGGCAATTCTTGTCCCTGCTCACCCACCCTTCTCACTTGGGCACCTTGAAGCAGGACTCAGGAACCAGAGACACCCAGAGCCACTTCCTTGCCTCTCTACTCTGCCCCTTCCACTTGCTCAGACCAGCAGGAACTGCCTGTGAAACCCTCCCGCCATCCTCACCTTCTCTGCTACTCCCACGTCGTAGAGGTGGCACACACCAAGCAACACTAGCAGAAACTCAAACTCACAGAGTCCAAAGTTCTCAGCGCTTCCCATTCCCTGCAAGGGGAATGTTTGATCTTGGACTGACTGCTTCTTTTAGGTAAACTTGGGCTTTGAACACATGTTCAGTCATGCAGAGCACAGCTCAGCATTATAACAATGGCCTCAATCATGATTTCTTGTTTCTAAATATAAACCGTGGAGTGGGAGATAAGAGCAACTTCATCCAGGTTTCGGTACATTCCCATATTGTTTGGCATTACTGCAGGTGCAACACTACATCAAAAACCACTACGCTTCTATTTTCAGATGAAATATTTTTTTTTTTTAACAAAGTCCTGAGTGTGTTTAAATGAGTCTGTAAAATTAATTCTACAGAAATTATTAAACATCATATGAAATCCAATAACTGCAAACATGGCCTACTAATTTGCTATCAGGTAATGTGAGAGGGTATCATTATAGCCTCACAAAAACTATTGATATGTGATAATTCTTTAAAAATACTATATGCATCTTACAACCAGAAATAAGCACTGTGCATTGTTTTGAATCAATCTGTATTCTTCTTCAGTGGGGTGATATGTTAGAAACACTAAAAATTGGATAGAAAGAAATGTCAGTGTAAGCCCCAGCAAACAAAATGCTTTTTGAAAAACGATGTGTTTCTCTTGTCAGGGGACTAGACAGTTCCCACGTAGGCTGTACCTACAGACATTGCTGTGACTGTATCCTTAGGCTAGTTTTAATATTTCTGTTTGTTTCAATTATGTTTCACGTTTCAATACTGGCAATTTGAAATAGATAGTTTGTAAAAGTAGAGCAAGAAAGTGAAAAAAACAGGAAATCTTTTATTTGAGAATCTTAGCCTGTGAATATAGCCTGTGAGCAAGCAGCTGAGGAATTGTCAGTGTTGTATAAAGAAGAATACAAACTCCCAGGCAGAACGTTGATTAAAAAATACTGATATGTGTTTACGTGACCTCAGTAAAGTACATCTGCAGGTAAAGTAATACAAAAGATATTGCAAACTTTTTTTCCAGGGCTCAAAGCACAAAAATAAAGATTTGCCTTCAGGTGGTATGTGACTACCAGATGTGGAGTAAGAAAGTCTCGGATGGGACCCAATTAATACAGCAGCCTGAGGTCCATTTTGTTGATCTTACAATATTTTTCTAACAAACTGTTAAGGTTCATGTATTCTCGTGGCCTTTATTACTTGCACTAACTGTTGCTCTGTTAAATAACATGGCATCCAGGACTGAAAAAAATTGAAGGTGGTATTGTATTCATACTGATAATGTACAATTTAACTTCCTAAATAACTCAGGCGAGACACCTACTTTTTTGTTCATTCGTTTGTTTTAGAGCAAAGGACAAAACTAGAATGGGGAGTTTATCTAATCTTAGATTGCTTAGAATGGAGAGTTTATCTAATCAATGCAGTGGTAAATAAAACTAAGGAAAATCAAACAATTTCACCCGCAGATGAATTTCAAGACTTATTTGTCCCTCTTCAATGAATGCCCTCTTGTCTACTGAGGACATTCATGCTCATGTTTTGTACTAAATCCATTCCCTGCATTAAGCACAGTGTCATGTAGGATAACATGGTACTAATTAATCTTCTGTTGCCTATTTATAGAATCTTCCAGTTCAAGTTCTTAAAGTCCTTTGTCTTAGTGTAGCAATCTGCTGTATTTCCAATGTTTCCAGTGTCCCACAGTAAAGTGTTGCTAGAATCCAGAACAAGGGACTGAAGCTCTTGATCCAATTCTGTTACATGGTAAAATTACTGAATATTTACATACAGGTATCTACCCCAATGCATATTGTTCCATTTACCTTCCAAATATTTGAAAAGCAACCAAGGTCAGATTTGCAGGAATGCTCAACGCCAGGGCCCTGAGAGTCCCAGGAAAACACTCACTGACGTCACATGTCCTACACCCCTGAGAAACATCTATCTGGAGCTTTTGGGATAGTGGATACAAGTGAAAACACACATCACTGGAATAATAAACATCCTTGATCGAGTGAGAAATGTGGGTTGGGAAAGTTCTTAATTTCTTTTTATATTTCTATTTTTAAGTTTCCCCAAAGTAAAACATGGAAAAACGTAAACTTTTGTTGCCAAATTCTGTCCTGATACGCACAAGCATGTCTTTCATTGACCTTTTGAGGAAGAGCTATGGACTGCACTGAGCACTGTACAGAACAGCATAGGCTTGGAGTGGGAAAGTTAAGAAACTAACAGGGGCTTCAAGGTATTTATTGCCAAGTCAGAAATACTTGATGAGCAAAAAACAGCCAGTTATCTCAATGCTGGGTGTGGAATAGATAAAGACACAGTAAAAAATATAAATCAGCAGAATCAACACAACATTACAAAGCCAAAGAAATAGGAAAATTACGGAAAAAGGTCAAAAAAACCAGAAATGTCAGGAAGGCAACAAACGATGTGATAAAACTGGGTTGAAGACTGTGAAGACAAAGTAGTACTTTTATAATTGTGTCAGGAACAAAAGGTCTGTGAGAGACTGCCTAAGCCAAAGGGAAGTTGTTCACGGATGCACTAGACAGCGCTGGGAAACAGAGCAGTTTCTTCACCTCAGCACCTCACCAGGAAGAAAAGGGAAAAACCTGCCAGAACCAAAAAGACCTTTTTGTAGAGCAAAAAAATTGAAAAATTCCTGAAATCTAAGTCTGCCCACTGCAGCTGATAGAATAGTAAAATGGCTCAGCAGAGCTGTCCCAGGGCAGCTGACATCCTCCTTTAGACCCCCCAAAAGGTAAAGATGGCAGGCGGTGACAGGACTGGCAAGAGTCAACTGCAGTATCTGTATTGCCACAGCACAGTATGGGCCACACCCAAAGAGCAACCTTCCCTTCCCTGCCTCCATGCGTCGTGTGTATGGGTTCTGATTTTGTTTATAATAATTTTTCATGTGTGTGCGCAAAGCCTTTGGATTTAAGTTTAACTGAAGTCCTCCTGCTGCTTGCTTTCCTTCTGGTATTCCCTTTGTTTAGACTGTTTGCTTGCTCTTACTCAGGCAGCAGTGTGCTCAAAAAATGTTGGATTTTACACTCAGGGCCAGTATGTCCATTTGCCTACGCTCTGTGCTTACCTAAAAGCTCTGGGGCTGAGATAGACAAGGTTATGGTACGTTTATAAATAAAGCTGTGGATGACTAACCTGTGTGTATGGTGGGTGAAGATGAGGTGACACTTGAGGTTGCAAAGCTCATAGCCACAAATTGAACAAGGTTAATGAAATTGCACAGGGTAAGAGAGTTTATGAATACTGCTGCTCCTGGACCATCACCCATGAAGAACATGATGACAGAATACTCTATTTAACCATGGGATAGGTATGGTTTAGGCATGCAAAAAGGGTACCTTTCCCTCTGCTTGTACGCCAACCCTAATTTGGAGAAAGCACTGCTAGGCATCAGCACAGAGGCAAACAATTTATTAAGTGAGAAGGGGATGCTGCAGTCACTAGCTCCTTCTTGCTGGCAGGAGGTAAAGCAAAGGTATTAAAACTTCTGTTAGCACGACTCACGCAGTACGTGCTTCAGGTCACTGGATACCCTTTCCCTGACCAAATCTAAAGTCTGCTAAATCTCTAAGCTACTTCATTGCATGACTTACCAAAAATGTCCACTTCATTTCATAATTGAGCCAGTCTAACTTTAGTTTCTGGTTATTAACTCTTTGGTTAGCGAGGCCAGTCTCAAAAGAAAGGGGCCAAATGAACTCCTTCCATGCTTTGTGCATGTCTTTTCCCTGGAAATTAGATCAAGATCCTTCAACTCTTGTAATCTAAATTGCTGCTCTTTGACACTTGTTTGGCAACTGAAAAGGGCAGGATTCAAAACAGAATCTTAGAGGTGAAAGGCTACATATCCTGTTAGTGGGAAAACTTTCATCTACAAATGCAATGGTATTTGTCAAGAGACTAGAGAAGATTTGACATCAGGAAAAGCCTTTGTGAAGTCCAGCATAGTAACAGAAATGTATTCACCTTGATTTAAAGCATTCTTTTTATGGTGAAATCTAAAAATGGAGCAACACTGGGTTATAACTTAAATGCAGCAACTGTGACAAATAACAATTTATATGAGGAAATGGAGGTGCCACAGGGATTGGGTTCTGAGGCAAACCTGTCTTGTGAAAAGGATATGAAGTTAAGTAATGGTCAAATAAACCAGGGATATTTTTTGTTGTGCTTTTAATATTGCCTTAAAAAAAAAAAAGATAAATAGCAGAAGTACAGGACGGCCTGACATTCAAGAAAGGCTTGCTTGTGATTAATATACTGAAGAAACTGCTGACCAGTTTGTCCTTGTGAAAGTACTACCTCTAGGATCAAGAAAAATGTGGATTATTGATTACCTTGCCTGTACAGGAATGCAGGAACGAAAATCTAATATACTTGATCCTGTCTGACTTGGGACATTTTCTGAATTTTTGCTCTTGAAACAATTCACTTTTAATAAAGAGTTAGTGGTTTTGTTCTGCTTGGTGTTTTCCTTGCTCTGCTTTTCTCTTATAGAACAGTAAGAACTCAACTAAACTGCAGTCTGGTTAGAATTTCTCATAAGGCGGCTGAGCTGCTGCACCTTAAACACTGAGGAGCTGGAGAAGAGAAACAAATTGCATCCTTTCTAGTGCTACTGGGTTGGTACCAAACATCGCACAGTCATACTGCCACCCTTTCTACTAGGCTCCAGCTGTGGCTGGGATGTTGTATGTGCATAAAAGGAGGTCGGGCAGTTTGCTAGCCTTTGATTTTTTTACTCTGAAGTCATGGTCTTCCTGCTCCATTGAACAGAGACAGTCAGGAGTTCCTGGAGCAATTTTCCAAATAAAAGACCCCTTTTTTGTAATCCAAATATATTGCAAGAATGTTTCAGCGGAAGATGTTTCCTGTAGTGTGGTAATAGAGATTAGCATGCTGAGAGAGACCTGCAAATAAGCAGAGGCTGGGTAGAACCAGACTGCATCACTGTGTCCCATGAGGTAACCCAGTAGCACTAATGTAGAGGTCACAATCTCTGGTGAAATCAAGCACTTGCCCTGAATCAAGCAGGGCTGGGATTTGAATTAGAGATCTTTCTTGGTTTATTTTCTTTCTTTTCCCATGTAAATGCCCTAATTATTTCAAGGTAATTCTTTTGCTCTCTTTTCACCAAAGATAATTATCTTCCATTTAAAAAATATTGCGTTTGTCCCTGTATGAAAAAGGAAAACTTCTATGAGATCAGAAGTTTCATATCTTTTCTAAGCTCTAGTGCTAACAGTGTTACAGATGTGGAGCAGAGGAGATCAATATTTATGTCTTTAACCTTGTGCCTGAATCTTCATCCCAACAGATAGTTAATTTATTAATTGTAGGTATTTTAAAATGAAGCTATAATGCCACCAGGACACCATGAACTGCTTTACCTTGCTCCCTTCTTTGGCATCTAGTGCTTTCCCTGGGGATGGCCTTACCATATGTAGCATACCCTGAAAAAACAAGCTGAACATGGAAACCTCCACGCATTTGACAACTTGTGTGTGGGACAGCATCACTGGAGGCACGTGGCATCAGAGCATTCCTCTGCAGGTTTTGGGGATGCTTTCAATAAGAAAGTCCCCAAGTATTCCCTTCTCCCTATTTTGTAGTTCTGAAAAAGGAAAGCATTTGCTGCAACTTGCCTTCCTTGCATCTTCCTGAAGTTTGAGAAGCATTTACTCTTTAGTAAATTTACTCTTAGCATTTACTCTTTAGCAAGTTCCCAGTCCAGGATCTATACAACTGAAGCTCTCCGGGCACCCCCCCCGCCACCTACCCACCACCATCAGCCGCTCGAGTCCGGGCCTGCCCTGCAGACAGCCGGCTGTGCTGGTGGAGATGGGTACATTCACCGGGTGGAAAGAGGAGCGTTGGAGCACTTCCTCGCCCAATAACGCCTTTTTGCTACCACCTAGTGGACATAATCAGGTGTGATTAAAGCAGACTTTTTAGAGAGGTGAGCGTCAGTACCAGGGAAAGAACGTGAGAACTCTGTGCAGGTATTTCCCCTGAATTTCTTTGCTGTAAGATTTTGCTTTGCTGTTCCTGGGCCCTGACCCTGCTGCTTTTACTATCGGTCCATGGTGCAGTGCAGGAAGGCCAAGGCAGAGCTGTGTCATGCTCTTAGCTGAGATCTGCCTGCTGTGATGTTACAGCTCCTTCATCTGGTGCGCCTAGGTGCCTGAGGCTTGCTTGTGCTTGGCTGCTTTGGGGCGACGCATGCTGTAAAACTGCCCTCCATCCCAGAAGGTCTCTGATACTGTTTATATTGAAGGAAGGACCACAGCTGTCTTCTGACCCTGCACTGGGATTCATCAAGAGGTCAGAGGAACCTTTGTTTAATGTCCTGGACCATGACAAGGGCCACATTTCAGGACATGTCTGTCAGCAATAGCAGAACACTGTAGGAACTTGACTGAAGGCCACGGAAGTGTGCTTCAAGTCAAGAAGCTTGATTTATGTGCTGTGAAAGGTGGCCTTTGGCCTAAAGAGATTGCCACCTATCAAATGGAGAGAATATTTTTGTCTTAAACTGGAGATATACACCAAAACTGTAAGTGCAATAAAGCATTAAGAGAAACAGTTATAATGAAGCACCTAAGCATTGTTAAATGGAAGTGGCCTTGGAAGCCTTGGCCCTGCTAGCTGTTGAGAAGAGGACGGGAGGACCGAGGCTGTGACCTGTGAATGTGGATTTCTTTTTTCTGCAGTCAGCCAAGACTGGAGAACACGAAAATATAGAACACCAGGAGAAGGCATCAACTCACTTGTGAAGTGAGGCTGCGGTAGCAATACAGCAACTAAAGACAGACCCAGATTGTGACCAGTCTGGAGCTATGGTTCAAGTTCTTTGGCTATATAGCCTGCAGGTAATGATGCATAGCAAACACATCTGTAGAGCAGATGCCATTTTGTTTGGTCTCTGAGGATTATTTTTTTCTTCAGAGATAAACACAGACACTGAACTGAGCCAACCATGAGTCGTAGCATCAGGCCTGTATCTTCCACAGGCCAGATACTTGCTAATGTATGTATATGCAACTCGAGTGATTTCTGTGCACCAGCTGATGCCCATTGAGAACCTGGTCGGCTCTGTCCTGTTGATTCCCATTGGTTTTGTTGTTTTACTGCATGCTAACGAATCTGGGCAACAACAACATGCAGCAAAAGAGATGCTGGGACAATTATTTGTTCTCTCTTAGCAAAAATTCTGTTATTTCATGTATATCATCAGTATTTACTTTGCACTTCTCTACTTACAATCACTTTTGTTCAGGAATGTGAATGAGTACTGATATCCAATGTTTTAAAACCACTACCAGTAGAACAGATTCTTTTAATGAACACAGAAGAATCTTTCCTAGCACTTCAATTTAAAATGTTGATACTGAACATTAAAAAACTAAAAAAAAAAAAGTGGACTGAATACCAAATTTCCTCTGGAAAGAAAAAGCAATAGTTGGAAAACCTGAAATTAAACTCTGAAATCCATTTAATGAAACAGGCATTAAATATACAGGAAGACTTGATCCATTTTTGGCTCAATAGAGCACATAAAGTTTCTAAAGAAAAGGATTTTCTTGGTATTGGTCCAGAGCTCCCTTTTCTGTATCCCACGGTCTGGAGACACAGATGTTTTTGTGTAGATGACAATAATAAAAATTCAATATATTGCACTCTGTTCATGCATGTGAATGAATTAAAAACAAATTGTCATCTATCCAATCAGTTCTACAGCAAAAAAGTCCACCTCCATAAATGCATAATTAAAGAATCTTTGTATATGCAATTTTACTTTTCTAACTTGTTTACCCCAGAACCACAAACATACATACATCCCAGAAGGGAAACGAGAATTAGAGAAAGAGGGAGTGTACATTCATCTAATGTAATGTAAATTGTACGTCAGTCCCTAATCCTGGAATTAAATCCCTTCAGGCCTCTGTAGTCAATCCACAAATATGTCTTTGGGAGATCAGTGTCAGAACTGGCTGTGTCTGCAGCAGGGAAAAGGGGGATATAAACTTGTACTGTGCATCTTTCCAATGTTAGCTGTATGAATTACAGAAGTGAAGATTAAAGCTGTCTAGCTCTTGGGCTCGTCAATGAGAGAGCAGGTTTTAGAAAACATCTGTTGAAAGTCAATGTGCATGTGATAAAAAACACACTTATTGAAAGAGAAGGTATATTTTGAAAGGCGAATCTTATCTCACATAGGCAGATGGCATAGATTTAAAATTTCAGTTCTATTTAGATCCCAGAAGATAAACTAATCTGGATTGTGGAATATTACAGTCATTTACAAAACAAAAAAATATAAATAAATCACAAGGCAGTCACAGTCTTTCTAACATGAATTAAAAATTATGAACCAAATATTCTGGTGGCTTTTTTCAGGCAAGATGAAACTATTGAGATTAATAAAGCAATCTTTACGGTAACAATCTAAAATGACAGCAGAGGGTGCTATCATTTCTCCTTCGGTTCATGGCGGTGCAACTGAACCTGTGGCTCTTTTACCCCTTGTGGTGTTACTCTCAAGAACGTTGAAAAAACAAATTCTGAAATTCAGTGGAAGTTATTCAGAATGAAGTTAGAGACCACTGAGGGAGGAAGAAAATATACAGTGGTATATATTTAAGGCCAGAACTCAGCTTCCAAATGTGAAGGCTCTGCAACAAGCAATTTGATTTTACAAAACTAAAATGTAGACAAGTTTGCTGTTGTCTGGTTAATTTTCCCTTTTCTCTAGAAACATAAATGACAGATCTTCTAATCTGTAAATATGTGTCCCTTATGAATTCATACCTTATCTGCTACAGATTGTTGTCCTTACTGAACTGCTCAAGCGGAAATGATAGGGTAATAGTGCTACACATTCACAATGTCTTGCCTATGAAAGCCATTTAGTCATCCTTTGGAAGAACTGACAAAAGAATATGTTGCACCTTTTGCTGCTCTGTGAGATAAACAAATAACCTAGAAACAGTCCTCAGTCTTTTCTGCCATCTGCAATCTCTACCTAACCAGTACATATGAAGCATGATTTCCTTGGATTTGGGCTTTTCCCCCCCTTCCTTTGGAAGTTTGGTTGCTCAAAGTGTGGCCTATGAGGCCCCAGTCAAACAAAGTACTTAAACTCTGGTCCAGTTTGACTGAAGTAAACAGATAGTGCAGGCATGAGGTTTTATGCTGAACCTGCTGCTGAGAGTGCAATGCTGAGTGTCCTTCAGGGTAAGTCCAAAAATGCCAAAATATAGCCCGTGGTTTCTGAAGCCACTAGAGGCAGGATGAGTACTCCTCCTTCTCTTATTGCCCTAGAACCAGCCAGACACAGTTTTGAACTTTACTTGTCCTAAATAAGTAGGACATAAATATGCATAAGGTACAAAGTTTGTGGGGAATACTTACAGTATAATAAATAGAATAAATTGTCTGGTTCTCTCATGGTGAAAAAAAAAAGTTCCCAAGTTTTTCTTGTTGTGTTGTTTTTAAGGGTAATAATGTGAAGTAATTTTGTGTGAGGCCCACAGGTCTCATCAGGCAGATGGCGAAGTAAGAGCTCAGTTCAGTCTGTCAGAAGATGCAATCCCAACCCCAGCGTAGTCCCGGCAAAGTTGCCACTGACTTCAGTGGGGTCAGGATCTCACATCGCAGGGTCTCATCACTTCAGGAAAGCTGGGGATCTGGCTTGGCGTCTCCATTTCTCTCAGACCCATTGGAGTGTCTCCATTCTCACCTCCGCTGTTCTCACATGTATTCTCTTGTTCTTCCCTTCTACCTGTGTATTCATCTAGTCCCACCTTACTGGGTTTTACATCTAAGATTTTGTGTCTTCATGACTAACCAGAGGAGACTGCTGCTGAGTCTCTGCTTGATGCTTGCTATGTGTCTGCAAAGAACTGTATTGCTCCTGGGCTCGCAGTCAGCCCCAAGCCATGGAAATAAATAACTTGAAAAGGGGTAACTGGTGGAACACTGAGGATATTCCATTTTTGAGAATGTTGAAGGTAGGCCTTTCCATTATATATTAGATTTTGGAGTGCAGAATAGATTTTTTTTTTTTTTTGCAATTCAGGCTTGTCAATGTGTTTAATTCAAAGAGCTATTAATCTGTTTCAATAGGCAAAGTTGCCTTTTACTAGCTTTCTGCAGTTAGTAAGGGCTGTCTTTCTGTGATTCTTATATACTTAAATCTTGCTTCTCTTTTCCCATTTTACCTCACATAGGCTTTGCTTCCAGATCTTTATTCCATTTATTAGAACAAATATTGGCATGAAAAATACTCTGTCTGTGAATTATACCCTATTAAATTTAACCTACAGGCTCAGAATCCTAAGTGTCCTGTATACCACTATTGCACCTTTTACTGTGGTTGTGTATGTTTGGGTTCCCGTGTTTTTTTTACAATCATGAAGGTAAATTTGTTGGTATTTTTAAAATGAATTAAAAACCAACGTTTGGGGGGGTAAGATGCAAAATAGCATGTAATTACCGAGATTGAGGCTGAAACTTCAGTTAGGCCCTTACATGCAGATCAGTTGCACTCTGGACTCTGACTTCATACGAAATGACAGTTACGAGATGGTAGATGAATAGAGCAGATGTAGTGATCTAAACATGGGTGAGGGAATTGGACAGAATTTAGATTGCATGGCTGCAATCCAAGATAACCATGTACAAAATCTTTGCCCTGGTAATAAGCCAGACATTGTCCTGAAAACTTCCTTGGGTGCGCCTGTGTGCCTACAGAAGTGCTGTCATCTTAACTGAGCAGAGAGTCTTCATGTCCTATTTTCTACAAATTTAATTTGGGATGCTCAAACTACTCATCCCTGGTACACAGCTGAGAGATCTGACAGCTCTGGATGCAGCACAGAGCATTAAAAAGTAATCACCACTTCCATTAGAAAATGAATGAGTACTTGGGAACTTTGTACTGATGGTGATGCCCACGTTTTGTACAACGGTAAAACAGCTGGAGTATTTCCCCACCAAACACTAGTTTTTTCACAGCTGGTTCTGATGATGCACCAGCCTTGACTCATTGCATTGGTGGGATACAGAGCTTTCTGCTCCTGCCTTCTTCCCAGGGTCATAAACCCATAAAAAATCCCTTCTGTAACAGCAGATGAATTTAGGGATTAAGTTCATTACTGGTGTACCTATCTTTTATTTGTGTATGCCATCCACTGGCTTTCGCTGGTGGACCCCAACACAGCTTAGAGAACAAAGCTTCTGTTGCAATAACAACTGGTTATTTGGACTATTCTGCAGCATAGTTTGGAAAGAAGTAGGTCATATGTCATGTGTTTAAATAGCATTTTGGAAAACTGGTTTCCTAGGTCATGCTGAAAGTCTAAAGTTCTTTTAGAGAATTGGCTAGTTTATTCCTCTCTTTGAAAAGACTAGGGAAGGCCTTACCCCTAATCTTTCATCATCTGTTAGCTGTGACCTGACTGAGCAGTTTCACTTCTCGTGGCAACCACCATAAATATTCCAAAATCCAGTGTAGGAGTTGGGGCTGAGAGGAGATGATAATGAGGCGAAATTGGCCAAAAGAATAATGTGGTAGTATTCCCATACAATCTGACAGTTTGTCAGAAGTAATAGTTTGGACAATTGTTCTGCGGATTATGTGGAGATATACATATGCAACTATTTTGTTTCAGGTAAGCTTATTTCTTTCATTGAAAGCCAACGAGGAATAGGGCTACCATGACGTCTCCCTCCTTCATCTTGTGTTCTGCTGGATAATTTGTGGGAATGAAGAAATAGCACTCAGCCCTAATGCCTGGTATACCAATTTCAGGGGTGCAGGTACAGTCTCATCGCCATTTGGGCTGTTTCTAGGCAAATTATATTTATCAGCAAGATCCTGAGGCTCCACCCAGCTGGCTGGAATGCACATTGCCAAGTGTGATGACAGCTCAGTGCTTCTGGACGATGACTTGCCCTATCATATAGGGCAGAGAGGTGAAGGCATGAGAAAAGGTTGTGGCAGAGCCTTTCTGAGCGTTCTGCTCATCTAAAAATTGAGCCTGCCAGTGCTCCACTGCCCTTTGTGTTTTTGTGGAAGTGTCTGTATAAAACTGGCAGCAATGTGAACATTAAAGTTTACGCTGTACTCTTAACAAAAGGCTTCTGAAGACTGAGCGAGTGTGTGTGTAAGGGGTAATGTATTCCTCTTTTGCCTTCCTCACTCTTTATTCACCTTTTGGTGTATAGTATTTTCTGTATTCTAAACACCAATGGATTTGAAGGAAATCAGCGTGGAACCAGAACTCAGATCTAGAACTGGTTTTAAGATGCTCTCTGACGTTCTCTTTACTTCATTCTCCCTGTCTGTAACATGGGGGAAATACTGCTAGTTAATGGGAGTGCTACAGCATCTAGGAGTCCTAGTTATCAACTGTTGTGATTAAGTGTGATGCAAATCTTGAATATAAAAATATTCACTCCAGGCCCAAAGAGCCTCAGGTACCTCCAACCTCACAAAAGTGCTTCGATAGTTAATTTACAAAGTATTCTTTTAATAAAAGTTTTGAGAAGAGTGGACTGGTTAAATCCACCATAACAATGCTGACAGATAGGAGAGAAAAATCAGGCTTCCGTTCACTTAAGTAATAGTGAATTTCAGGTGGCAGCTGCATTTTTCCTATCCTATCTATATATTAAAAAATCAAAAGGCAGTATTCTGGTCTTTTGAAGTTTTAAATCAGTTTTCAAAACTTTGACTTTCTAATCAGATCAAAGGTATGAATATGGCAAAACAACCCCAGGTAGAATGCTCATAGGGTGTTACCTTCTAAATGAAATAAAATAGCCTATCTCCCTTTTCTGTTACAATGATTTCACTAAATATCTGATGTTTACAGCTGACATTGTACTAGTAAGGGATATTTACCTTCTTCTTTTCCCCAAATGGAAACTTCCCATGAAATGATAAGGAACGTTTCAGAGTTCTGATGGAAACATTAATAATTCTGCTTTGCCCATGGTTTAATACGTTTAAAGATAGAGCATTTCATCATGTAAAGCAGTAACGTAAGTGATAATTTCTCAGCACCTTTTAGCATGCACTGCTAAATATACAAATGCACACGTTTTGAAACCATGCGGACATGAAAATTTGCAAATCAGAACTCAACTAGTTCAATAAAAAGACAGACAAAAGATTTCCTTTATGTCTAAAGGCAAAGGACCCTGGTTCTGCTATTTTAGGAAGGAAAATTAATGATAATTTTTTACAAAGGAAGCAGCTCTTCTCTGCAGTTTAGGACTGATTAGTAAATGGATATGCAGAAAGCTCTGTATGGAATTAGACAAGTGTGAGTCTGTGCACTCCAATCTATTTTATACATGTTCTCCAAGACCTCAACGACTAAAGCTAATGCTCCCTCAGCTCCATTGAACTAATTAAGCTAGGTCATTATATTAATAATGGGTTGCCCTTCTGTCTGCATTTATGGCACTTAGCAAGTCAGTGTGTGTGTGTATGCTTAGTTCATGAAGGAGAAAGCTCCTGTCAATGAATTAAACTAATCCATGAAAAGAATTAATGTGACTTGATTACTGATGATACATCTGAAAAAGCCGGCACGCACGAACAGATATCTGAAGCCATAGGAAGTAAGTAATAAAATAACACCCCAAACCGCTGAGCCAGGCTCTGAGCCTGTGCTATTGAATAAAGAGGTTGCTGACGCCAAGATGTGGTGATGGGCTGCTGATGTGATAAATGCAAAGGGCGCCACAGGATCCGAGTGTTGCTATCAGCACTTGGCTTAACACACTTGGGTTGGTATTTTGCCACAAAATAGTTCTACTGCCTTCTGTCATGTAAAAATATTTCCCCAAATCAGTTTTCAGTTCTCTTGCTTCCTTAAGGAGCATGAAAGAGCAGAGCCACTTGAACATTAGTTAAGAAAAACTCTGCAGTCACCCCCCCCAAAAATAAAAAAATCAACTGCAGTTTGGACATGGCTTTGATAGTTTTCTTGTTTTGTTGTCTTTCAGCAACCACTTCATCTCCTTCAGCCCCCTTGCTGATGGAGTGCCATATCCAAGGTTGCTAATGGTTCGGAAGTTCCCAAGTACTGAAGAAGTAGTCCCTTAAGCTGGTGATAATTGGCTGAGAGCAAAATGCAAAGATTCTTCTGTATCATATTGATGTAAAATGAAAATTTGATAGCTGGGGTAAAGTTTCCAAAATCGCTGAAGTGGAAATATATAAAGAACAGGTTTTCTGCTTGGCTGAGAGAAATATGCATATGGGCTTCTTTTTACTGTAGACATGACGATTATGATTTAGCATTGGTGTACCAAGTTAAAAAACATCCCACACTCTTAAAGCGATCTTAATGCTGCCTCCTAAAAGTAGATGGTCAGTTAACGGAATTTCAGTTTTCAAGAATGAAGAATTAGAGGTCTATCAACACCACCCAACATTTTTGATTAATCACTTACTTGGCTGCAGCAAAGGGGAGAAAGACTTGGCTCATGGTCTCACACCTACAAAAAGACTATATTCAATTTTTTTTTCTCGTACATAGTGAAAAAGGCCTGAAGATACTCAAGAGTCCCAGAGACGTGTTCTTCAACCTCTCCATGCCTCCCCACCCTCCCAGTCACTGGCTGAGGATCCAAAGATTGGGCTTGGTGAACTGCCCAGGACCTTTGTAAGCACTAGAGTATGGAACAAATTCTCCAGATGGTTTGTTAAACAAACAAGCCCAAGTCCCTATTCAATGAAACTTTAAAAATAGGATATATTGAAGTCATTTAAGACTTCATGGATAAAAATTTGTTTAGGTATTTGCTTGCAGTGTAACACTCATTTACAGATGATGCTCCTGTAGTGCACTTCAAAGGCATGATTCATGGCACCCTTTTATGTGTTTCCTAACAATACATGGCAGTATAGGTAGCCTGACACAGCCAAAAAATAGCTATTTGGATGCACGAAAATTTACTAAACCCAGTAAATTTTGAATTAGCCGCACTGATAGCATGTGCGGCTTGCAAAGGTGGTATTAAGCGTAGGTATAACTATTGTTTTGACTAATGCTACATACAGGACATAATATGTGGAATTACCCAGCACTTCTTGGAGGAGCTGTTTTCATGAACAGTAGTGCAAGAGGAAGAAAAAAAATCAAAATAGAATAATGTCCTGTGCAGGCTATCTTAAAACATTTTCGACTGTTATTTCAAAATCAAATTTCCACAAATAAAAAGAAAAAAATGTCATTCATTGTGGCACTTTTTGCAAAGTTGGAAGGTTAAAAGAAAGTTATTTTGTAACCAAGCATAAAACAGGCATTTGAAAAATTATTTAGCTGGAAAAAACACAATTTTTTCCACATTAAGATAACTTAAGAACACACAAATTGATTTTTATTAGACTTCTCATATTCACTTCTGAGCTGACACATGCATGAGATATCCAGCCCTAAAGGTCACTTCTGAGAAAGCTGTAAGTAACTGGAAACAGCACTGCAGGATGAGATGATGGCTCACTGCTAACTATTACTGCCGGAGGGTGATAAATATTTTACTCCTGAGGCTAAGAGCCAGCTCCTGTAAATAGAATTATAGTTTTCAATTGTACCAATAGCTGAAAGATGATGTGACAGAGCTGGCTTCCCCGATTTTAGTTCTTTGAAGACAGGTGGGTTGGCCCAACCCGGTTTGAGCAGACACCCACATGGAGGGATGCCATCGAGGCCTGCAGCCTGCACTGGATGGAGCCCACCGCGTGCTCCACCACGGCTGGGAGCAGGTGACACAGGGAGGGCCCCGGCTCCTCTCGCCCCACCGAGGGCAGCAGCCATCCCGGGCGGGCCGAGCCCGTGGGGCCGCTGGCTGCGCCCAGCGCGGGCGCCCTCCTCCTCCATGTCGCCCCTTCCCAGGCGCCTCAGTACTTTTCTAAAGTGGCCGCTCGAACGCCTAACGTAAGCGTTGCCAGTCAGCCCGGCTGCTCATGCCTCGTGCACCTTCTTCAGGCTTTGGTCATCCTATGTTTTATTCTCTCCTTCTCCTTTTTGGTGTCAACATTTGTCATGAAGATTTAAATATGAAAAAACAAAACAACAGAGGGAGGCCTTTGGTGATTTACAGCTTTCCTCCAGAGGTAAACGGCAGGCACAGGTACCAGCTCGGCAGAGGCAAGGCAGGGGCTGCCGGCTGTCTGGGGCTCCCTAAGGGGGCCCTGCCCGGTCGGGGCTGAGGCGGCGGGGAGCACCCTCCCCCGCTTCGCACCCCAGCCCGGCCCGCAGGGCGGCGCGCGCGCGGCCCGCCACCGGCGGCCCCGTGGGCAGGGCGCTCTCCGGTCCCGCCCCTCGCCCGGCCGCCACCGGTGCGGCTCCCGTACCGGCCTTGCGCAGGCGCGGGACGGCCATGTCGGCCGCCGTGGAGCGGCGGCTGGCCCGCTTCCGCGCCGCCCGCGGTGCCGCCGGCGCCTCGCCGCGACTCGCGGAGCCACCGGGAAAGGCCGCGGCTCCGAAGGCCGCCGAGGGACAGCAGTCCGCCGCGGCGGGCCCGGGCGGCGGTGCCCAGGTGAGCAGGACGGGGCGGGTCCGAGCGGGTCGGCGTCGTGTACTGGCGAGCCGGAGCCTGACGCTACGTCTCGCTGCTGCCTCCACAGGCCCGTCCCGGCGGGGCGGCGGCGGCTCCGGCGTGGGCGCGCCCGCTGCTGCTGAAAGTGCTGCTGTGGGCGGTTCTGCTAGCGCTGTTCGCGGAGCTGGAGCTGGGGCTGCCCTACTTCGTCCTCTCCCTGCTCTACTGGATGTACGCCGGCACCCGCGGCCCCGCCGAGCGGCGGCCCGGCGAGTTGAGCGCCTACTCCGTTTTCAACCCCGGCTGCGCCGCCATCGCCGGGACTCTGACGGCCGAGCAGCTGGAGCGGGAGCTGCATTACCGGCCCGCCGCCGGGAGGTAGCGACCGGCCCGGTGGGGACCGCCTCTTCGCGGGGCGGCCTCCTCCCGCCCGGGCCACCGACCCCAGGCGGGCTGGGGCAGGAGGACAAGAAGGTTATTTTTATGCAAAACGCCGCTTGCGCCTTACTCCTGGCCCGGTTTCCCCGGGCACTGTCCGGTCCCGAATAAAACCGTGACAAAGTGTGTGCCGTGGTCTCGTTTCCTGGCGGGGCCGGGCCCGGGCAGGCGGCTGCAACCCGCCCCGGGGCAGCAGGTTTCTCTGCTGTTGCAGCGGCACTGCAAGGCACGGCCTTTCCCCGGCTGTAGCTGTGAGCTTGTCAGCTGGTGAATTTTGGCTCCTCCTGCCCTTTGCCACGGGTAAGAGGAGGGCCAGTGGTTGACGATACCTTTAGCAGAAAAGCCATCTGCTTTTCTTCCCAGCACTGGTTCGAATCCCCTTTCTTCAGAGATGTGAAGCACTGTCGATACACCTAAAATAGGCTGCTGCTGTTCATGCTTATGTGTTTCATCTAATGCAGATATCTGATTGTGTTGCAAGTTCCCTGTTCACTCTACACTACAGCTTTCATAGTTTGCAGTGTAGACAAAAAAGCTTTATTATTCCTGTCAGGTAATACACTTTTTTTTTAACCAGTTTGAAAAAGTTAGGGTTGGTGTGAAGCGAGAGGCCCTCAGGCAGAAGGGGAGTGGCCCTGTCATCAGATTCAGTCCTTCTAACTAGAGCACAGCTGATGATGACACTTCTCACCCTCATCCCACAGACTGTCAAGTGTAGTTCTTGTTCCATCCACTGGTATTTTTACAAAAATACAATTGTTACAAAAGTAACAATTTGTTTTAATGCAATGATCTAAAGTCATAGTGAAGAGCAGCTGGTAGAACGTACACCTATGAGGACTGCATTGAGAAGAAAAGTCACAAATTGTTCTTTCAAATCCAGTTTCATTATGGTTTTTCTAAATTAAGTTACACAAAGCGTTCGGGCTTGACTTACCCCATGTTTTGTCATTGGTTGGGGAAGCAAAAGGAAGTGTCCTTTATTGAATTTAATTGGACTGGAAAGAGAACAGTAGATTAAAGCACAAGTAAGATGTTTAACACTGCTAAGCATCTCTCAGTAGCTCTCCACAGCACTCTCTTAGTTTCTAATATTGGTCTCTTGTGTAAACTTGAAATGCTGCTATTTAAAGCTAAGCACAGAATTATTGGATTTGCACATACTCTATCACCCTCTGATAAAAACCCCCTCAGAGTTCTCACTAGTCCTATTGTTTCCTTCTGACTCTATACAAATAACATGCTGCATTTTGGTTTTGCTTAACATAACCTCTGCAGTGGGCACAGAGTTGCCAATATGAAGCTTTGTTTCTTTGGGAGAACCATGAAATCTGAGTCTTTCCATTCTAAGAAAGTGCTCTTCTAATTACAGAGTTAGTAGTAGTCAGGCGATATTTAAAGTAAATACACCAGTAAGGGACAGAACATTCTGAGTTGAAACTTTATTCACAAGGAGAAAAATAAACGTAAGTGTGATGTTTATGGGGAGTTGATAATCTAGTCTCTTGTACAGTTAGATTCTGTTGGTGTTTTTTAAAACAAGGAAATACATGCAAATAAATATTAAATATAAGGTAACATCCATGAAATCATAAAACTTTAGCAGCAATGCTGGAAATAAAGTTTTCATTTGCTATGAACTCTAATTACATTATGTCCAGGTGAATTTATACTCTCCTATTTAATGCTTCATGAAACAAGTTACCACCTTAAGTGAGCATGAAGCTGAAAGGCACGAGAAATAAAAATTCATACAGTTCATCTGTTCCAGCGCTTTGTGTTGCTTTACTTATTTCATGCTACTCAAATGCACATTATAAGTTCTGAAAAAGAGATGGTATGAATAACAACAAGGGCTTCTAAAGGTTTTACTGAAGTAGATAAAAGTGATGGAGAAATTGGTGTTTAGGCCTTGCTGAAAGTATTTCTCAAAATACACAATTACTGTAATTCCGCTTTGGTGGCCACTACTTTCACTGAGTTATTCCCTCAGTACTTAAAGGGGATTTAAAACGATTTGAAGAAGTGAGAGCTTAATCAGAGAGGAAAAAAATTGCACCACAGCCCTCTGCTTGGCTAAGATCTCACGTCATCTTGGTTTTCTCTTGGATTCTAACAAGGCAGAAGTTATAAAGGTAAGTTTGACATCTGATGTTGGAGCTGTTCTCATGGGCTCA
Source organism: Phalacrocorax carbo (assembly GCF_963921805.1). NCBI lineage: Eukaryota > Metazoa > Chordata > Aves > Suliformes > Phalacrocoracidae > Phalacrocorax > Phalacrocorax carbo. The sequence goes on along the minus strand of NC_087515.1, from coordinate 16,902,104 downwards.
AAGCCCTCACGTAAGCGACTCGGGCAAAAAGCCTAGTAACTCAAAAGCACGTCAAACTGTTGAAAGAATCCTGTGACAGCAGCTAAGTACAGGTTTATTACCACACATGTAAAAATACTGTCTATTCCTATGTCTCTCCTCTTTCATTTGTTACGTATACTTTCTCCAGCATAATAATGAGTTAAGACACTCCTGTAACTTCCTATTTGCAGCAAAACTATCATCTCGCTAAAAGCTGCACAAATAGCAGAAACCTTTTTGTCCAGGTTTGCACACAACTAAGTAGGGCCCTGGAAAACTGGCACCTACTCTTGATTATTCATGAGCAAAATTATTCCCTCCAGTGTGCATTATCATACAGCTGTAAATTTCATCGGTCATCATGCTGCCTTTTCACCCACCAGTGACTAACTTCATCAGTCTTTTCCTATTCAAAGCACTTAAGGGTAGATGTTAAATAGAAACATCAAGCATACTCTCCACGTACAGGAAGCTAAATAATTAAATTGCAGGACAGCAGTTAACATACACACGCAGTAGTTGGGTATTCTACTGATGGTCACACAACATAGAAGCTAGTTATTAAATTTACAGAAGAACCTGAGGTGCTTCATTCCAAGGTCAGCTCTGCAACCCATGTTAGGAAGGGATGGCCTGGAAACGGCCCACATAGAAGCCAGCTCAATGTCCGTAAACCATCCTGAGAACTCTGGTGGAGTCTGACTCCCCCTGGAGCTCAGTTACAGGCATTACAGCAGAAGGATACCCATCCTCTCCGAGTCAATTCTAACCTGATGACAGCAAAACTAATCCACCCTGTTGGCAATTTGGATTCTAATATGATGATTAAATAATCCCATGCAAAGCAATCTAGCTTCAGGCAGGAAAGATGCTGAATTACATCCCAGAATATCCAGTCCACTTTCTTGGCAATAGGTGATGTGAACACAAGTGCAGAGAGAGACTTGATTAGCGGTTTGGTTTTTTTTTTTTAAAAATCTCTGCTGTACTCAGTCTAACTGCTACACCACAGAAGTTATTTATTACAAGGCAGCTATGGACAGGGATATTCCTAGAGCTAGTCTTTGGCACCGTGCCTCTGTTGTAAATGGACCCCGAATATCTAAGCTGAGTAAAGATAATGAAAAGCTTTTAATTAAGTGATGCAATGGATCACATCCCGCTAGTAAAGGTACCTCTGTTTCTCACCCCCTCCCCCCCACAACTCAAACATCAGGGAGGGTAACAGATAATTAGCAGTGTAGATGCATTCACTGCAAGAGCCCTCGTAATTTTGAGCAGACAGACAAAAAAGCCCGTTGAGTTGGGGGGGGGCAGAAATTTTTGAATCCTGCTGATGGCAGGCAGGCTGTGGAGGAGGAGGAGGAGGAGGAAGGCAGCCAGCCCCGGGAGCTGTCCGGCGTGCTGAAGCCGCAGCCTCCAGCTGCCTGGCTGGGCCGCTGCCTTCCCACCACCCCGAGTGCAGCCCCACTTGGGGGATGCTCTGGGCTGGAGAAAATGGACAAGGCTGGAGGCGAAACAAAAGTGAGCCCACACTGTGACCTACCCAATCTTCTCCAAACAGGGGAAGCCTGGTGAGACCAGCAGTGGCCACAAGCTGACTAGTGCATGTTTGCACCCACAAGAAGCAGAGTATAGCTTAGAAAAAAGTGTCCTCTTGACACATAAGTCATTATCCTGTCCCTGTTAACACCTGTGTGCCAACTGGAGAGGCAGGGTACTGTATAAAACGGAAGGGCTGTGCATTCAGGAGATATTTCCATCCGTGTCCACAGAGGTAACATGCACCTATTAACAGCAGAAGAGGCCCCTACCAGATACTGGCTTTGGTTGTTTGGGTTTGGTTTGGTTCCCCCACCCTGCCCCGCACAAGTGAAGCTTAAAAAGAGCATTCAGAAGCATACACCACACTATCTGCTGTACTGATAGATCTTCAGGATGCTATTTTTCACCTATCCAGAAAACAGGTAAGCATATTTTCAACTTCAGCTTTGCGAAACTCTTACCACCAAACTGATTCTTCCCTAAAACACAAGTTGTGTCCCACTAACTTTTTTTCTAAAACTTGTGATAGCACCTTCCCCCATCCCCATAAAAGTCTAAATGTATTTTTTGGCAATAATCATCATCTTCATCCTTGTAATTTAATCAGTCGATCACTCAGCTCGCCCACTCAGCAGTAATAAGCCATTGACCCTGTAGTTTCAGACTGGATCAATGCAATACTTTAGTTTTGGACACCTGGAGGCCTTGTGTGCAAATAGGAAGAAACTCTTTTAACTTACTTTAGACATGATCAATTTTTCCACTGATATGTTGATTACGTTAGTGGATTGCTTTCCCTAGAAACCTTTGTCCAACAGCCTGCAGGCAATGAGCATATGCCTAAGTTTCTTGCTGGAGATGGAATACTTAAGCCACTTGCTTGGGTATGTAAGGGTTTTCAGGTATATTATACAGTTCGTTGTTCTCAGTCTGATTCACCTGCAGAAATCTTAGCTGAATGTGGCCTGACAAGTGGCAGCATAGACACTACTGCCTACTGTGCCTCCGCTACTGATGCTGTTGGCCGGACACTTCAGAGGTTTCATACTGCTGTCTCTCTGGACATACAAATGTTCCAGTCTCCAGCGCTCCCAGCTTTTCCGAAACTCCATCTGAACCTAACAGAAGCAGAGAAGGAAACAAAAGGAATGAATGTAGAACTAATCAGATCTTTAAATGACTCCATTAGAAAAGAGCAAGGAAAAAATAACGATACCATGCTACTGAGAAAAGCTGGCAATGCTTTAAACCTGCAATATTATTGCCTCAAATTATCCAATTATCTCATTAGTCCATTGTAGGGTATTCCATATTTAAAATAATGACAGCATTTACTTTTACTTGTAGAAATAAAGCTCTTTTATGCACCAGGAAATCTTATCTTCATTATTTTATTCTGAATTGTGTTCAGCTGCAATACTGAATGTACTCAGTTGTTAGTACTGGTAGGGTATAGAGTTGATTTGGCTTATCAGCCATGAAAGGACTGAAAAGACTGGCTTCCTGCTCAATACTGTCTCCACAGGTATTCTTAAATGTTTTGTTTTAACTTCTGGTTTGATTTAAACAGTATTAGGTCTTGGATTATTTTTGTTCTTTGAATATTTACTTTTTTTGTTCTTCATTTTTGTATGGAATATTTATTCAGAATTGAAAAACCAACAATTAAGCACATTAAAGACTGTACTTCCCCCCTTTTTTTAAAATAGCAATTACAATATCTCATTCCAGAAACCAGCTGTTTTTAAAGCTACAATACATGCTCATCCAGTCACAAGGTTCTGGGTTGGACGTTTGTCCAGGATCTCATAACTGCTAAACAAGAACAGAATGTAGATCTTCCTGTTCCATGGGCAAAGTTCTTGCCACTTCACTGAAGTAAGAACATCCATTAGCTTTTAAACACATAAAGCAGAGGACATAAAATTGAACCTTTTTTTACTCTAAAAAAAGGCAGGAGTGCAACTAGAGTAATCAGTTCATTATGGTGTGTACTTCAGCCTGGAAATAAGTTCACTATAGGTGGGTTGTTGCTCAAATGATCCTTCTCTGGAGAGTTCTTTTTTGTTTCCTTTTAGGGTCCGGTACTGACCACCAAGAGACTAAATAGGTTGATGGCAGGTCCAGCACAGGCTTATCATCATACCCATGCTGCTGAAACCTTCATACTCTGAGGGGAAACTTCCTAGGGAACCAGCTGCTCTATGTCCTTCTCTGCTTGTTCATTGTGAAATACTGAATCTGGGAGGCAGCCCTAAAAAAGGAGCAGAGCCTTACATAACCAGTTGTCTTCCCTTGGTGGTTATCTCTAGCAGTGCTTGTCAGCTCTGGGCTACAGCCCTGGTACTGAATACTGTCCTGTGGGGAACCAGCTGCATCGCTGCATTTCTGACAGTGGAATTTGTCCCTGCGGTATCACAACCAAATGGGACAGAAGGAAAGATGTGAGCTAGAAGCTTGTATTTTACCACTATAACTGTGGGTGGTTGTGTCAAAAGCTGCACAAAGACACCAGAAAAAGACAGTGTGTCTGGCATAACTTGACACAGAAGAATGAAGGAGAACAGCCTGATAAAGACAGAAAAGGAAACAGTGAAATGCAGGGACCATACTGTCTGCAGGCAAATAGTTGACCGTATTACCACCCCAGTCCTTGGTACCTTTTGTGGGTGTGGAAAATGGCTGGTTGAATAGGCAGCACTGGGAAAAAGCAGTTGTAGACATTTACAGACAGATCCTGAAAGAAAGCATAAATGTACCCACTGACAGAATAAGTCAATGAGCAATAGAAATGGGTGTCTTAGAATCAAAGGGAGGAAATTTCTTCAGTCTGGCTGGACATGACAGGCTGTATCCTAGAGCTATGATACAAATAGCCTGCAAGATTGAGATGAAGTGAAAGGGAAGACCTGAACAAAAGACTATATCAGAGATGATGTCTTAGGAATGGATCTGAATGACAGAATGTTAGTTTTCTCTGCAGAGGTTAGGAAAAGGGTAAAGAGCAGCTCTGCTGCCCATGGTGAACTGAGTTTTTCCCTAGGTGGCAATGAATGTATGACTGAGGGAATAGGTTAAGATTTATTTTGTAAAGAGGCAGTTCTTGAGCACAGAAGTAGATCTACAGATCTTTCTGCGAAATTATTAGCCTAGTAACTTCCATAGGTGGATAAGATTCCTCAGAAATAAGCTATACAAGGAAAAGGGAACCAAGAACAAAGCTCCCATAAGAAAGGGGAAGAAGGAAAACTTTCCTGTAGAGTATTTTGAAAGAGAAAGGGAAGAGGTATGAGAACTTGGAAAAGATGGTCATGGAGGTTAAAGGTCGAGAAGACTTCTCACAGAGAGCAGCTGATTGAGCTTAATGCAGCTAATGCGCAAGGATGCACAGAGTGCGGCAATGGATCTGGAATCAGACTACAAAAAAGTTAGATTTTGGAAAAAAATCTCAACAAATCATAGTGAAAGGAAAGTAGGTATGAAACGAGATGGAATGGAGCTGGTGGAGGAGTTCAATGGATAGTCTGTACAGAGAATGAAAACAAATGAGACTAAAAAGGGAAGATTGGGCAGTAATTAAAAAAAAATTTAGGAGTCCTGGAGTCAGTCTACCCTACTCCTGGAGTAAGTTAAAAGAGAGTGAAGCGTGCTTCCATTGTGATAGGAAGGAGGCAAAAAGGAGAAGCAAGCCCACAGAGAATGAAACCTGAACCAGCTTAAACTAATTCTGGTGGAAAGAGCAGCATCTCTATGGTTTAGAATATTTATTTCAGAAAGCAACACTAACTGCAGAAAAACTGGTTTTATTAGGCCTGGCTTATTTTGCAAAGACCATTGGTAATAACAGGCAACGTGATGAGACCCTGCTGTTGACTTCAGAGCAGCAGAGAAAATCCAGAATATCAGGTGATATTTGACTGAAATATGAATATATTTTAATATTTTTTCCATAAGTAGATAATACAAAAATACATTAATATTGTTTCTAGCTTCATTTCTACTCTTGATCTGGTACAAGCACTTGCAAAAAACTTTCATTCTGTATGGTTAAGGAAAACGAAAAGGAGTCAATGAGTCATAGACAAAAATAAAAATATAGACCATATTGCAGACAAGGATAGTCTTTAGGCACATATAGTCTGTCAGAAAAACAACCAGTTCCTCATTTGGATTAGGAAAAAAATCTCATATAATTTAGGAAAGAAATAGAAGACACTTAACCTAATCAAACTCTTTACATGGATTTATTTTATGGATGCCGATGACTGGGCTTGACAAAATCCTTCTCCCTTCTTTTAACAAGAGTTGGAACAAACAAAATAATTAATCTTAGATTATCTGTCAGCTTTCTGTGAAGCTGAGTACATTCTGGTTAGATTTTACAAATGACATTACAAAGGCAAGAGAACTACAGCAACAAGAGATTTGGAGGACCTCTTAAAAATGCAGGTAGGCTACTTCACAGTAAGTTCCCTCAAATGAAACAAGCTTACCTGTTTCAGAGTTTGTAATAAAGTTTGGACTATGATGTAACTTTGCCCTTGTATCACATGGAGGAAATCACTGGGCATTACTCACGAGAGGCTTGGCTGCAGCTGCCAAGAGCAAAGGCCAAAGTGAATAAAAAGAAATACACGATCCACCAGCAGACGGTGCTGCATTTCAGGATTAAAGTACACCCATTAAAGGTGTACGAGGGATTTGAAAGAAATATTCTCTAATTCATGCTTGAGCAAAGCCTGCCGCTACCCACCTCTGACTGTCGTAAGCAGTACAATTAACATATTCACTTAAACAAAATCTTACCCACAAGCTACAAAAGCGAACAGTCTCCTGCAGGGCTTAATTCAGGATGCCTGCTGCTTTTCTGTTGACTCCAGCCTGGCCATAATGACACAAGTAGAACATTTTTCCATTGATTCCAACTCCTTGATGATGCCTATCTCTCAATAGGTGATCCTGAATTACCGTGTCACGTTTAAAAGTGGATTTAGCATGAGTGTAAAACACACTGATGTGCATTAAACTTAATGTGCTGCCAAATTAGTAGTATTTGCTTTCCTTGCAAAACTGGCTGCTAAATGAATGAAGAATAATGATCACTTAAAAGGTAACATGAGAGATTCCTGCAATACCGAAACAGAACAATACTCCTTTCCCCAACACACTGGGATTCAGTGCAATCAATTAACTCAAAGCCCTAGCTACATTACTTCTGGGCCTGTGGGAGAGCTCTCCACTCCATGAAGTTCAGTTTGAATGAACGTGTGATAATGTCTTCAAGTAGCTGGGCCACAGGGAAACCAAACGAAACCAAACTACTGACATCAGCCAAGAGCACTCTCCAACCTCACCAGCCAGCTGAGCTCAGTTCTCAGAATAAAACAGGTTTTACTCCCACATTCACCAAAAGAAGCAAATAAGAAGCACTATGAGACAGATTAAGAAGAGCAGCTCTAATTCTTAATAAAAGAAAAGCTCCAGCAGTGCAAACTATACAACTGTGAGCGAGACAACTTGCAAGATTTCATGCCTACCAATAGTGGCCCTAAATTATACAGCCTGAATTCCTTCCAACAACATTTGTCTGAGGAGTTATCCTGTGTAGCTGTACAGAGGAGGGTCTGTAAAAAAAGTAAAAGCCATGAACAAGGAAAATTTAGCAGTTAAAGACCATTTTCAATTTCCTTTTTCCTGTAGTGGATGCTGATAAGGCAAATTGGAACAACTAGTGTCTCTCTTACCTCATTATTGATGAAACAGTAGAGAATTGCAACCATCAGCCCCTGAAATCAACAAAAAAACAGAAGAGCGGTGAGCAGAGCAGTTCCCTTGCTTTTCCAAGCAAACTTGCAGAGGGCTAGAGGCTCCACACTGCCACGTCTCATAAAACTGACAGACAAAGACAATATGTGGTCCCTGCCAACTCTGATGGCAGAGGAGAGATTTGACCAAACTATGTCTCAAAGCACACAGTCTTAGGAAAAAAGAAGTTACTGCTTTCTTCAACCTGTTCTTTTTTTCTAAAGATTACTTTCGCCTCCTCCTTCCTTGCCTGGTTTCAAGTTATAAACCCTTCAGAAATGTGCAATTCAGAGTGATCTTAAATACAGCTCTGTGCTTGATAAACAGGGAATGAGTGGGTGAGCAGGGAAACTAGCAGAATAATGATTCCCTTAGACAAGGAGATTCTTTTGAAATGGCATTACCTAAGGCAACAGCTAAATAAAAATCACAGTAAACCTCCTCACATGCAGTTACAGCTGTAGACAGCTACCTCTCACACAGATTTTCCAAAGAGTACCAAAGCCACTGTAGAAAACACAAAATTTGCTTTCAGCAATGCCATTATACAATTACAGGAAATCACAGACAATTTTGTTATTGCACTGAGGTGCCCCATAGGAAGTAGATATTAATATGTGGATAGGAATAGCAGTTTACTGTGATAAATTTAAGACATTGAAAATAACAGTATGTGACACTAACATTTAGGTTGGCTATTAAAAATTAGTCCTCATACTTTCTCTTCCACTGTCACAATCCTGCAATATCCAATGTTAATAAATTGAGAAATATAAAGAACAGGGAACATGCAATGAATGAGAAAAAGCAGGTCCCCAAACAGCAGTTAAAAAATATCTTATCCGCATGGGCACAGTGTGAGTGCTACCTGGAAAGAAGCAAAGGAGAGTTCAGTAAAAAGCTTCACAAAGCGCAGCATCCCTCTGGCATGTTCATCGGTAATAAAGGCAAAGATGACCTCATGGGTCCCCAGCAGTGGGATTAGAGTCAGCGTAGATTTGGCCAGCCTAAGATCACAAAGAAAGAAAAAAAAAACCAACAATGCCACTGAGTAGATCACTGTTGACCCCAATGATAACTGGGAGTCACTGTTTCTGCATTCTGCTTCTGACACACTGTCAACTTTGGGAAGTCGCTGCTCCACCTCCTGCAGAAGCTGCAGGAAAAAAAAAAGTCCTCACAATAACCTCCACTGCAGACCACTTACTGCTGAGAGCACAGCTCTGTGTTCAGCTACTGGCTGTATTTCACCTGGAAAATCTTCCAAATTCAGGAGGAGGCCACGTGCTTTCTTGTACCTTACATGTCTTCTTGTGTATCCTTTTCACCATCTGTAAGTGGGAAAGATGACCAAAACCTACCCTGTTAATGGCCTGAAAGAAATAATCTATCAATAATTGGATTCTTTTAAAATACCTTGGCAAAGGGAGGAGTACTTGCTATTACTTCTCACTGCTGTGGTGTGTTAAATCTTCAAAACATTGTAACTAACCATAACTGCAGAATAGCTTGTAAAAGCAGTTAAACTATCTTAGAGTGAGTGACAACTCCATGATTTAAATGGCAAGTTCAAAGGCACAGCTAGCAAAGGAAAAAAAGACAAACCAGCCTGAAATAAAACATTTTTCATATGTGAGAGAGCAATGCTCAGGCATCTGACCACAGGAAAGCATTCACAAGAATGGTCCTTAACTCTCTTTTCACAGATACACGTGCTAGCCACCCAACAGGATAATGAAAGATGCCTGAGCCTCATGTGGGAGTTTATAGGGCTATCCTGGGCCACAGAACCTATCAACATCTCACAACAACCTGTCTTGAGACAATTCAGTAGATAAAAAAAAAAAAAATCACTCAACTAGCAGGGCTGCCAGTACTTAGTAGATCTTGTGTGCCCTAGGGCTGTTGGCTGCTATTCTGAATCATGTAATCATTCAGGCTGAAAGGGACCTTCAGAAGTCTCTGGTCCAACTCCAATTCACAGCAGGTTACTCAGGGCTATGTCCAGCCAAGTTTTGAATGTCTCCAAGGTCCTCCACAGTGCCTCTGGACCTCTGTTCCAGTATCAGACCACTCTCACTGTGAATTTTTCTTCACCTCTGACATGCAATTTGAATTTCTCTCACTATAACTTGTGACCTCTGACCCCTGTTCTTTCACTGTGCACCTCCAAAACGACTCCAGCTCCATATTTTGTATAACCACCATTAGGTAGCTGACGATTGCAGTTAAATCCTTGCTTAGTCTTCTGTTCTCCAGACTGACTAAACCCAGTTTTCAGCACCTCCTATGTCACCTGGTCCAGCCCCTGACCTAGCTTGGTGCAAAACTGATGCAAGTCCTATGGGGTTGGAGGGACAGGACACAATGTCTTTTTCTTGTGCTGGGGAGCCTCAACCTGGACACCAGAAGCAGTCTCACAAATGCTAAATGGAGGGGATTGGTCACTTCCCCTGACCTTCTGGCTATATCTTTGCTAGTGCAGCCCAGCATGCGGTCAGCCTATGCTGTCACAGGGCACACTGCTGAATCATGTTCAACCTGTTGTCCTCCAGCATCCCTGGGTCTTCTGTAAAGTTGCCTTCTCCCCAGTCAGTGCCCATCCTGTACAGCTGCATGGAGTTATTACATACCAAGCGCAAGGCTCCTGTCAGCCCACCCACTGGCCTGCCAATGTCCTTGATACACAAGGACTGAGGTGCGGTAAATCAAAGCAACCGCTGAAATTAAACAGTTTACACATACAGGTAAGCAGAAATGCAGATCCTTAGTGGACCTAATTGGACCATTGCATTAGGGGACTTGTTTAAATATGCAGCTTAAGGGCAAGTCTTGTGATGGAGGCTCTCTCCCACCACCACCTGCCTGAGATGGAGGTAGAAGCAGGAGACTGGCACTGAGTTGGCTCTGGAGACACCGTCTGGGTAGAAAAGGGGAGTTGTGTAGGTGTACAGCAATCCCCTAGCTTATTTAATGAATGCTAATTGTTCTAGATGGGATAGATGGAGAATGCTCCCTTAAACAGGACGCCATGCAAAATCCCATGAAAAGGTTTCCTGGGAAATTAAGACCTCCCTAAAGAAAATAATTTCCCTGAGCAAGGGGAGAAGTTTCTCCGCAACTCCAGTCATTCTGGAGAGAAAAGGGATTTGCTGCCATACTGAACAGTGAGCTCGCTCTCTTTGTCAAATGAATACGCACAGCAGAGAACTGAAGGAAAGACTGGACTGAGAGCAAAACACTTTTCTCCTTTCTATACACAAATGTATCTAAGCTAGTGACTTTCTAGGGCACCTAGACCGGTCCTTGTTTAAAATAACATATACCAACATAGCAGTTCTGTGTCCCCTCCACCCAAAATCTTTTCCAGTGTCTATGAACAGAAATGAAGGGGGGGATGGAAATTCTGATACAGGAATCTCTTACTACTGGTCGTGTTATCATCAGAAGCACACCAACGAGCTGAACTCTTGGGTAAAAGACTCTGCCAAACCTTCTGGCTATAACCACCAACCTCCTGACAGACCACCAAGACTATAGTCTTCATCAGTGAAGGAGGGTCTGTTGCTGGGTAAATCCTCTTCTGATAAAGCCTTTCTGTTTACACAGCAGATTTTTGAACATGCAACATGAAGAAGTGAATGAACATGCACCTCTGATAAATGGCTCACCTGCATCAAACCTTCCTGCTGCTTGCAGAAGTCATGAGGGCAAGGGCTTTCTCCCTTGACATGGTAAATTTACAGTCAGACTTCTAAATGGCTTCAAGCCACCAGAATTGGACCTCCCCCCCACCCCTTGCATGACCACAAATTTTACCCTAGCAATAAAGGTCACATATATGAAAAAAAACCGTAGGCACAAAAGCAAAGCCTACAGCTCATTCAAATGAGTCCCCTTCTCTGCTTTGAGCTCTACACATGCATTAGGATTTCCAAAATGTCACGTTTGATAAAGAAGGTGGGCAACATACAAGGCAACTCTATACTCTGATGAGGATACACCAAAATACACACCATGTCTAGCTTAGAAGGCTGCAGCATTGAAATACCCAACTTCAAACTAAGTCATCCTCCAGAAGCAGTCCAGCTACCACAGCATGTAGCTCCACACGGGTTAATTCAACAGCTAACTTGTTATTTCTACGTTATTTTTCAGACTGCAATACAAAACTACCCTCCAAGATGCAGAAATGAAGGATGTGACCATGAATCTTAGCAAGGTGATTAAATAACACGAAGAATACAGACATGGACAGGGTGAAGCCTGCAAAATAAAAATTGAACCTTTCTGTGATAATCTCTCTTGAAATATCCTATGCATTCAAGGTTGAAAGTTTGTCCCAATAACAACTGGCAAGAAGAACAAGGAGCAACACCCAAAATAACCCACCTTTATCTTCATTGAAGTTAAAGCTTTTATTTCTATCACTCGTAATTTTTTTTTCAAATTAGAATAGGATAGGATATTTCAGTTGAAAGGGACCTACAATGATTATTTAGTGCAACTTCCTGATCACTTCAGGCCTGACCAAAACCTAAAGCATGTTATTAAGGGCATTGACCAAATGCCTCTTAAACACTGACAGGCTTGGGGCATTGACCACCTCTCTAGGAAGCCTGTTCCAGTGTCTGACCGCTCTCTCCTAATGTCCAGTCTGAGCCTCCCCAGCGCAGCTTTGAACCATTCCCACGCATCCTGTCACTGGATACCAGGGAGAAGAGATCCGCACCTCCCTCTCCACTTCCCCTCCTCAGGAAGCCGCAGAGAGCAAGGAGGTCACCCCTCAAACTCCTTTTCTCTGAACTAGATAAGCCCAAACTCCTTAGCTGCTCCTCAGAGGACATTCCTTCCAGCCCTTTCACCAGTTTTATTGCCCTCCTCTGGATGCATTCAATGACCTTAACATCCAATACTTGCATGTGTTGCAAGTATTTTAAAAAATATGTGTTTGATTAATATTCATCCAGTATTACGGAAGACTAAAGTGACGAACTCAGAGATCAAGCTTTCTGTTTATCTATAACTCAGGTGTAACACCTGCCCTGGCTTCACCAGGAAGCTTTTCTGGGGACTGACTGTCCAAGCAGTCACGCCAGTGTGTGACACCACACATGTGCATTACTCAAGGCCTGTGAGCTTTAAATACCTTTGTCAATCCAGTCCTTTCATGTACCTCCTTGTCTGCTTCCACTTTGATGGGCACAAAAAGTGTCAGACCGCCATAGGACATACCTGCATTTTATGTCAGTTTTGCACATCAAGTTAGCCTGTAGTTTGGAGATTATGATGCATATAACTCTGATAAAGATCAGGAAATTTACCTGGAGAAATGAAAGAAGGATTTAAATCACCATCAAGAAACACAGGTGCGTAAGTGTTCAAAAAGCATGTGTATGCATGTATTGGTCCCCGTGCATCCTACAACTCCGCAGCTGCAGAATTTACCACAGAACTCAACTCCTTGCTAAGGAATTGTGCTCTAAATACATCCCCTGTGAGTGCACAAGTCACCTTTGAAAACACAAACAGTTCACTAAAAGCAGGGGAGCTTACCTGCATCTTGGGGAAGTGAGACACAGTAAAGGTGTGGGCTGTCCAGTTTGCCTTGTCTGGATGCTGAGACTGACACCCAGTGTTGTGGATGCAGAATGTGGCATTTCTGCACAATGCTGCACGATTTGTTGCTCTTCTGTAGCCCAGTACCTGGAATATTATCTTCTATCTCCCCATACTACCTGCCATAGTGTTCTGCACACAAGGGAGTTAACTGGATTGTTGCAGCATGCTGTTTTGTTACTGTGCTGCCACTACAACGTGACAGCATGTGGCCAAATTAAACAAACAAAATGCTAGTCAGGAATTCCAGTGACAGAAACCAATTTGGTTTCATAAAACCTCATTTCCAAGTGAAAATGTCAATACCCTCAAAGGTTATTAGCCTTTGGACATGCACAACAGCCATGTGCACATCTGCTCTTTGTACTATGTCATGTCCCGTTCTCACAGAAATCTGCCAGCTCGCTGCACATGCCCCACTCACCCCAATAGCGATGAGAATGGGCAGTCTGATGATCAACCAGTAATTCATGTTATAGTTTCTGGTCCAGCAACTAGGAAGATGGCAAAAAGAAGGAGACAAGAAGAAAAAGTTTCAGTACATTACTAAAATATCCTACTTTTCATTCTGTCACAGCAACGCAGATGGAAAACAATACTGAGGACTAGATACCAGGAAAGCACATCATGCTGACATGGAAACAGATGCAGTTGCTTCTTAGAAACACTGAATGCTTTGTACTATTGCAGCTATCATAATCCAGCTGGATACTACTCACCGGCCTTTCATGCCCACTAATGGCTAGCTCTCCTCCACAATTTGCTATGAATTATCATCAGTTAATTGTGAAGATTTACTCCATTAAAACCAAGGTCAAATTTGTCATGTGGCTCAAAGGAGAAGGGGGGGAAATCTGTTTGAGTCAGACCTCTCCTGTGTGGTTCCTATCCTCCTCTTTCTGCATTATTTTTTATTACTCTTCAGCCTTCAACATCAGGTCATATTATTTAACCGTTTGTTAGTTCTTTATTCCATTACCCACCACCACTTTTCTCATACCAATATTTAGATCAGTCATCTATTTTATTTGTTATTTTCAAAAAGGGCCTACAAATTTCAACCAGGATAAAACAATTAAGACAGAAAACTCCAGTTCCTTCAGCATATATGTACAGGTTTCAGGCCCAAAGGGAGTTTTAAAAGTTATAAGCCAGTAAAATCAAAGATGGGAGCAATAGTTCCCAGCTTTTGTTGGCTCGCTGAGCCCTGTGCCAAGTAAGTAACGTGCTGCAGAAAATATAATACTTAATTTCCCCCTTAAGTCTCATGTGGTCTTTTTAAATTCCTGTGTCCTTGAGCAACACTGGAGAACGATAAGAAAAGTGATGCCTGGAAGCCACAGTTTGGGATCACTGGTTCAGAGTGAACTTTACACTGCAGGGTTTGTATATCTAGTTCTTTTAAGTCCCACCCAGCTCACAGCCAGCTGTACGGTGGGCCATGTGTGTGCACAATGGCCCAGGTGTTGGGGCAGTGTTCACGTGCCATTTCACTTGTTGCTGCAGCAACAGCATTCTTAATATTTCTATGAAATAACTTCGTTAGCCTCCTGCCATATTGCTCAGCATTACACAAAAGCAACAGTTGTCAGTAAAGCCAGCAGGTTTCTGAGCTACACAGGCTGTGAAACAAAAACTATGAAACAGTGCTACGGAAAACATAGGTTCCTTCACAGAACAAGATTTTCTTAATCTCCAAATATCATCTGCCAAAACATACATATACTTAATTTTCCTTAGGGTTTCTTATCAGGTCTGTGAAACTTCGGCTTGGGCGATGTTGATGTTGGTGGAGTGTAAACTGTTCCCAACCTTGAAATGGGACAGTCCACTTAAGGGAAACTTGCAAACCACGCAGCACATGGTAGGGATCCATGCTCAACACCACACCCACATGCGCTCACATACTAGAGAGGAAAGTGAAGCAGCTTGGCTGTGGCCATTCCATATTTCCTTGCAGGTACTACAAGCCCAAGAAGGGCTCAGGATTTCATTTTTCCTTTCAATTTCAGTTTAATGCATATAACAAGCATATTATTGCAACCAGCAGCTCCAGAGCCTACAATTCAATTGTATTTTAGATACTGGAAAAAAAAGGTGTACATATTGTGTGCAGTCAGCGTACCTGAGCTAGAATCTGAAATCTGAGTCACAGAACTTCTTAATTGGTACGTGTGACTGGGAGCCAGCCTCATGGAGCCTTTAAAATTAATTTTATTTGAATCCCTCAAGACTGTTGGGATAAGAGACATGGCTGGAAGTGGAGTTCTAATTTTCTGACTAGCTGCAGTGGAAGCAGAGGCAATTTTAAAATTTCCTGATAATGCCAGAGGCTGAGAAATGATTCTTTACATTAACTCTGCTACATTTCTGTGTGTATTAATTTGCTTCCTGTGGCACAGAGCAGTTTTAGCTACTCCTAAGTTTATACAAATACATGCAATAAAAACACCATTACAGCCCAATTAAAGTGTCATGGCTATTAAAGTGTCCAGAAAATAGAATTGATAGATTTGTACATTTCTTGTCCATTTGTGCTTTCTGGGATCGCCACACTCATAAATACACCAACATCTATTGTGTTTGGGATCTATCCGTGCAGTTTGCTCAGCACCACTCAGAAGATGCTTGGCAACTAATAGCCTGAGAGCTGTGAATGGAGAACTGGTCCAGTGAAAAAAATGCTGCTGAGAAGTTTCTGCCTTTGCTTACCAACCTGCTCGTCATTTTTGCAAAAAGGAAAACACTGAATTTTTACTTTGAAGAGGTACAGCTGAATGGCTCCATTCTTTAAAAAGATTGTAGACTGGCTGTCTTGCTCCCATAATTAATTGCAGATAGAAACAAAGATCTGTAAGTATCAGCATATCAGCATTTTAGGTACAACCTAATAACTAAAGAGCACAGCTTGCCTTCAATTTTATTTGTAATCTAGACAAAGTCTTTTTCAGTAGCTCACTTTTTAAAACAGTAACTGATGTCTAAAGGAGTTTATGCTTGTACACGTAAGGAAAGAAGAAGCCAGCCTGCAAGTAAGTCTTGCAGGCTTCAGTCCTTCATTCAAATGGCTATGTTCATAGCATTGCCTCAAGTTCCCAGCCCTGACCACATTTACTTCCAGTTATTCCTCATAGCCAGGGAAGCAGTTAAGTCACAAATGAAATTTAAAGCCTGCTGCACATCCATGGTGACAGCGCTATGGCAAACAGCATGAAAGATATCCCTGGCTGCTCCAGCAAATGCTCGCCAAAGGCACAGAAATCTTGCCTTTCAGAGAAGCCGCTGCACGTGGTTATTTATTGCTATATTTTACAAATATTTATACAAGATTTAGAAAATTCAATAAAGTGTAAAATTGCCCCTTTTAAGGTCTGCTGAAGGCAGTGAGTGAGAGTTTTCCTTAATAGGAAACATAAATCAGCTCTGAGCACCACATAATATAGGAGGCTCAGCATGAACACTTTGAATACATTTTGTACATCAGTGGGAAGATATGCCCAAGGAACATCGCCTGTTCAGAGGCCGCATGTTCTCTATACCTATTCTGATAATTTCAACAAAACTTGCAATACACCAGAACGGTCACAATCTTGCTACAGAATATTATCAGGTCAACCTTGAAAAGGAAAGTCAGAAAATCCTATCATTGTGTAAGCCAGAAAAGGCAGCTTTGACTGAACTGGTTCAGTACTATGAAAGACACTAAAAAAAGCCAGTTCTTAGTACTCATGAACGCTAGAAAAAAGTCTGGGGTGGCTCTGACTGTGCTGAATTTTCACATTGCAGCATCGAGAGATTGTGTCTCGGGGAAGGAAGAAAATAAAAAAAGGAAAAAGGGGGGGCACTCTACAAAAGTGGTGGCTGGGTTGTTTGAAAACTAAAAGGAAGACCCAATAAACAGTACATTTAAAATAAAAAGGAAATAGTATAATGTTATTTATTTCATTGCAAAGAAAGCTACCCGAATATTTCCAGGCAGTCACTGCCACTTTCCTCCATCTTGGTTTGTTGCAGTGTTTTGTTTGTTTGTTTGTGGGTTTTTTTGTTTGCTTAAAAAACCCCCCCACAATACCTACAATGCTATTTTGTACATACAGCATATATAAAGCAATTTTCCAGAACAGCCACTACAGTAAAACTCGATGAAAAGTATTTTGTGTTTTGCAGCAGTCTTGTGTGTGGTATAGTTGACTTCAGCAAGACTAACATGAGCAGACAGAGAATGTGCCTTTATTTTAAGAGAATCTAAATAATGGAAGCTTAAACAAGAACAGGCAATCACATCTCTGCTGCTAGGCATAAGCTAACCACTACAAATCACAGGCAGAATCCTGTGGGAGGTTTTTGCCTTCCTCTGAAGCTAACTGTAAAGGCTACTGCCAAAGGCACAGTATCAGGAGTGGTCTTGGTTGGGTATGATGACTGCTACTGTTGACACTGTAACTACAGAAGAACAAAACATACCTTTCCTTGACCTGCAAAAGGATAGATTCATTCAGACATGCAGAAAATTCTGATCAGAAAGAAACATATGCTCCATTCTGAAATGTTATGCAAGACCTTCAGACAAAACAGAAGCTATTATGTGAGGTTTCAGCACATTGCCAAGGCAAACCACACCAAACAGAAAGCAAACAATGACCTGCTGATGCACATATACAACACAAATGAGATAGCTACAAAAATCAGAACTAAACCAACCCCTCATCTTCATAAAGGTACTTGACAGTTCCCCAGAGGATAACAAACAGCATTGGCACACCTGGGAAGAGAGGAGACAAGGTTGACACTGACACCAAGAGACAGGGAAAAGCAGAGAGAAGGGCAAACCCCCCCACATAATGATCAGCAACATAATCAACTGGTGGCAGGGTTGCAGCTCCTACCCAGCACTGACAGCTGTCAATGGTGGGAGGAGGAATCTAACCTACAAGTGATTAATACATGTAACTCATTTTGCCTGGTCCCCCACCTAGCTCCTAACAGGCATGAAAAACGAACAACAACAGACCATCACCCACATACTTGGCATACACCAGCTTTTCTGTGGAAAGTTTCAGAGAGGCCAAGGGAATGAAGTTTCTGGAAGCTCTGCTAGGCTCTATATTCATGCTAGAGAGGAGCACAGTGCACTCTGACCTAAATCTTTGCATCCGCATTTCTGCCTGTGGGTCAGCTATGTTGTATTCAGGCAGCACGACGCTCAGGCTGTCTATTGGCACTGTGGCTGGAGAACACACAGCCCCACGTACCCCTGACTGCAAAAGGGAGTGTGGGCACATGACACATAGCGAGTGTGCTCCAGCCTCCCCCGCAGAGAAGTCCCACATTTGGACTGTGGAACTGGCATGGACTTGAGTGGCTGCAGCAAAGACAGCAGATGCATCTGGTCTTGAAAAGAGGCTTGGTCCTATGCTTACCTGACACTGCATGTGCTACGCTTGGTCAGTTTATCTGGGGTGTAAAGGGAAGAGAGAAAAGCCAAATAAGCTGGCAGTCATTACTTGCTTGACAAGGTAAAAGGCTCTTAAATAAATTTCTTTCATTTATGAAATGCCTAGGTCTTGAAAACGAAGTTTAAAGTGCATCTCCCAACCAATACTCAGCACAGGGAATGCCAAAAAAAGCCCACTAGGAAGGAGAGCAGGTTAAGACTTAACAAGCAGGGTGAGGAATTTCTGCCCAAGGATGGATCAGGATGGTCTAATTCCTCTCTGTACCTCCTTGGACAGTGTCCAATGCTGTATGTACATTTTATAGGAAGGGCAACATTTAGTGTGCTTGGTTATCGCACTCTTAAGAACTAATATGGTAAAGGACCATAAGAACATCAGTGTGCCTCAGTAAGGGCAAATACACAGCTCCTGACAGCAGAAGCCACAGTGATCTCTTGCAGTCTGGAAATCTACAAGCAGTATCTGTAGTGAGTATTATCAGTAAAATCCTCTATTGTTGTACTGTATTCATTCTCGGTTATAAGAGCAGCTAAATACTACAGACATGAAAGACCGATTATTCTCCTTAATCAGTTAAAGAAAAAGACAAAAGAGAGAATAAAGACCAGCAAGAAAAAATACCAATAATTAGAATAGCAGAAAAGACAATGAATTGAGTAGAGATTATTGGGGCAAGTGGTTGAACATGTTCCATGGATGTATCCGATACTGAGGGTACACAATATTTTGGGAGCAAAGTTACGAGAACTCCGTGCTGCTTTGATAGTGGCATAAGATATTAAGAACAGGCGCATTGCAAATCACTTCCAAACACAAATGAGCCTTTGATTCATAGAAACTAATTATAGCTCGAATTATTATTTTCTTGACTTTGCTGAGAATTAAGCCATCTTATCATGAAACTTACAGGATAAGACATGAACACTGAGAGCACAGAGGCTGTATGTCAGTGGAGGGAACCGATACACTGAGTGATGATGGTAATGATTTGTGGATCTCTGTCTTCTGAATACACCAGAAAAGTCCACAAATTTAATTGTATTACCTGACATTTGAACTGAGAATCTGTTATTAATACTATATTTCAAAAAAGCCTAGATAGAGAGAGGCTATTATTGAAATGCATCAGCATCCTGCTATGAAAATATTATACAAATTAATAGGCAGCATGTACAAGGTGACTTGTTCAACATCCTCTGCGCATTCCCACTTCTGATGCAGTCCCCTGGTGCCTTGGTGTTGCAACACCAGTCACATTATTTGCTATACTAACAACACACATTTTAATCTGAGACACCGAGACTTAACAGAGCAACACATACATGTAAGCTTTGAACATCAGTGCAAATTCTATATGGATACTATCTAAAATCTACCAAATACACAAAGTTTTGTCCTAAGAAATGGGTGGCTCTGAAAACTGTCTGGGATGCACTCTCAGCAGATGGGAATGTATCCCATTTTCCAAATCCCTAGTCAAGATATAAAGAGAAGACTGCTCCAAGAACATTCCCTAATCCACCTGAAGACTGTAGAAGTCATACACAACAGCAAAAGAGCAAGTCTGCAGCATCTCTGCAATAACTGTAGTTTGCAAGGATAACTGAGGCCCTCCATAGATTAATTTACAATCTTGGTACTGAATTAACCTGTATTAACTGGCACAAATACAAATATTATTCTGGTTACTTCACTCGGTCAAGAGAAATTTGGCTATCTTGAGCAAGCACTGGAAGCGAACTGTATACAGCTCCTTGAATAAACTGTCATTCATTAACAGAATCAGCGTTTTATTCCAGTCCTGGGCTCCCAACATAGAGCTCTTCTGGTGCATCTGACTTTCAGTCCCACAACTCTTTCTTTTGCTGCTGCTATTCAAAGAATACCAGATATCTGAGAAAAAAAAAATATGCACCCATTTAAGATATAGGCTGAACTCTTTCTGGTTTTGCTTTTGTAATACAGAAAGCTTTTGAGATTCATCTTTTCCCAGATTAACTGAACGCAGAAAGGTGCCTGAATTCTGGAAATGGTAACATCTGCTTTTGTCTGTACTGCATCACTGCTGAAGATGCCAGAAACTGCAACAGCCTGCTCATAATAAGCCTCTGCCATGCTAATTCTTGCAGGCTGATAACTGACCAAAAATCTTTTAACACTACGCGGTGATTATGAAATCTGTCAAGTGTACTAGGAAATAAGCGTGCCGACAGCTCAGCTAATGAAGTCCAACTTCAAATGAAAGAGGACAGGGCATCTAAATTGTAGGCTGCAATAATAATATATATTACAGATGATGAGAAAGTAATGGAACTGCCAAATCAACATCTTAACAGCCCACTGCATAAATAAGCAGAATGACCTACTTATTTTCACTCTAGCTTACATATTCTACACCCTGCCAGGTGTCTGCATAGTAAGGAAAAAAAAAAGTTGGAAACCCAGGCATTATCCAGAATGACAGCAGGATGGGGTAGGTAAGAGAAGAAAACTGTGAGAAATTCTGCACAGGAACCACTGTTTGTTGATGTTTTCGCAATGGTCCACTGTCTCTCATGAGCAGAGAGGAGAGCAATTCATGGAGCTGCAAATGGAAGCTACCATGTCCTAGTAACAGCATGTAGAAATCAGTCTCTCCATTTAATGGTTCTGAGATATTTTGGTAACAGAACAGAAAAGCTCAGGCTTGTTCTGGAGTCCACTAAGCAGCAGATACCATGAAAGGTGTCACCAGGTGGTGCTATTCAATACTGCCTTTGGTTTTTCCCTTTTCTCCATGTGCAAGCAAGTTTTCAGTCTTGAAGACACACAGTATTTCTAGCTTTGCATTGTACATAAAGGCAATTTCTGGGGAGAAAGATGGATGAGGAGCAAGAGAGGCTCCCCTCGTCCTCACATGCAGTTTAGAGATTCTTCCTGAAGCAAATTTGTCTCTGTAGGACCACAGCACTGCCACCCTGCCGAGACCCTGAAATAAGGGCATATTCTGAATACAGCATTTTAGGACTAAGGAGTTTGTGTACAAGCTCATACTTCAGCTGTAACCTGACAATACTGGTTTCCATGTGGTGAGATGTTCAACTCAGATGATCAGGCACACAAACCAGAAGGACACTAATGCTGTTAGAAGAACTCCAATCCTCCTCTTTCTCTCAGAAACAATCCAGGACGGCCGGACTTGATCAACTGCTTGATGTATGTATGCAAGAAGTCATTGGGAATCACTCTGGAATTCCAAAAGAATGATAAGGAACCAAAAAAAGTTATAATTAAACATGACTAGATATAGAAAGGGCAAGAGTATTGAAGATGTGAGAAGATGAAATGTTTTTCTTTCTAAAAAAGGAAAAGCATGAAAGACAAAAAGTAACGAGAATTAAGAGAAGCTCCTGACAGATGCATTTCCTACCAAGATCAGTCTGCACACAAAACCCATTTCACATGCTGGTCCAAAACAGTTTTCATTTGAAAACAGACAAGAAGTGGTTAGTGCAATGAATGCATCCTGTTGCTACACTGAGACCACCTTGGGCTTCAGAAGGAAGGCTTCTTACTAGCTCTGTTCCAGTCAGATCCTCCTTGCAATCAGGATGTAGATTTTGACACCCTGGCCAGGCTTCCTGCCTTAATAGCTTCATTCCCTCAAAGTATTCTTCCTCAGAGAAAGTTTGGATTGCCAAGGCTTGGAAGGAAGGGGGTTATTTATTTTTTACGGCAGTTCCCCTGCTGCAAGTGCAGCTGGGTGTAAAATTGCTACAGAAGCTCAAAGGATGTTTAGCTTTTTATTAACGTTTTCTTCTTAGCCTTTAATGTTGAAAATTGTCTCCTGTTATTCTTCCTGCCTGGATGTCACACGCATTCACTGTGGGACATTGCTGTTTCCACATTCCTCCCTCCTACCCGCTTCTGAATGTGAACAGGTCCTTTTTCCACTAAAAGCTGCTGAGAGATGCATACAGCAGCATTACAGTATAAACTGCTCTTCTCTGGAGACTACTTTGTACAGCACTGACACAGCTGCTTGAAGTCAGTGTCATGTTCAACGACTCTTCAGTTGGGCTCAGACACGATGAACACTGAGTTGGTGTCCTGGACACCCTGATTAAGAGCAGTCTGCACATCCCGACAAAAACAAATCCAAAAAAGTAATCATCTTGATCTCTGTAGTTACCTTCTTTTCTTCCCCCCCTTCCTTTGCAAATGTTTTGTTCTCTCTAGAAGGTGAGATCTGTGGGCAAAGATTTCTCTTATGCCAGAGGAAGGAAGCACCGGGTACCAGCAATGTATAGCAACAGGTTTGGTTTTTTTTTTTTCCTGCAAGTGATAATGACTATCTGAATCAACATGCTGTTTAGCTGCTGTTGTGCTGACCTCCAGGCTGAAGGGAACAACTCATCTACCTGCTCTGACATTAGCCTATTAAGGATTTTGTTTGTTGCTGCTGTTAGTGTTTCTGCTCCTCCCCCAACCCAATCAGCTTTGAAAATGGTATAAACCATTGTTTTTGCAGTAAGATACGTGGAATTCAGGGTTGACACAAATGTATGAAAGTCTGCTTTTACAAAGAATAAGACGACGTAAGCAAGACATTTTCCACGTTAAATGAAATAGGAAAAATTTAACACTGCCATCTCAATGCCTACTATGGCATGAAATCTCAGCAAGGAAGTGGCCATTACAGGAATACAGTTACCTCACAAGTAATCAGGAAGGTTTATAGAATCCCATCAATATACATGATGTCGATATAAATTACTTCCAATTTGTAAAACTACATTAGTTTCCTTAGGTCTATCAAGATTTTATGTCTTTTCTAGCTTTTGCAAAGTACAATAACAATAAACAGATTCTTCCCCTTATAAAACACTTCAACAGCGAAGAATAATTACTCCTTTGAACCGATACTAAATGGAATACCATCTAATAACATTAAGACCTGTCCTGAAATTATCATATACCAAAAATATATTTGGGAAATATTTATTCATTTTCCTTTACACTCCTCACTGCCTGCTAACTGTTCCTAGGAAAACACAGACTGAGCATGGTATCTTTCACACATTCCTATTTGAAAAATAGGTTCACCCTTTCCACATTTTAAATTGAGATGAGATGATCATGTTAGACATGAAATAGGATAAGTACTTTTTTAAAATTTACACACTTATGTGGACTTTTCTCCCTGTTATAACAAAATATAGCACTATTTAATATAGCAGTTTAAAAGCTTGGAGAGAAATAGGTATTGGAACATTTCTACGTATTTGAAAGCTGGCCCTTACATTACAGTTTTGCTTGGGATTACCTGAGGAAATAATTTGCTCTAGTTTCTTCTTTGTCCTGAGACCTGTTGTTCCTTGGAAGAAGTACAACAGGGCAAACATCATGACCAAGAGTATGTGCAAACACTCAGGTGGACAAAAACCTTGAGGAGAATCCACAGTTTTATTCATAGCACATTTGAGAGAAGGACAAGTGCAAACATATGTGATCACATGGGGGACTGCAGAAGCTATTCAGACAGCAAAAACGATACCATATGGTCTGTGAGTGATCACAAAGTTCAGTTATAATTAGAAGAAATAACATGAACTGACTAATACCAAGTTTGTGAATCACATGCATGAAATTTTAAAACATAAATAAGTAATGAACAAGTTAAAAAATTATCCTGTAAGAGGGCAATTCATTAACAGAACAAATGGTCAGGGTATCAAACCAACTCTAACAAACAGATATTTACTTTTTGATCCAGCTTTATTTTTACAGTTGATAAAACTATTTCAAATGGGAACCTACTGGCTCTCTGAAGCCTCAGCATTACGCCAAGGCTATCATGCTGCTCAAAAAAAAAAAAAAAATCTTCGGAGCATGGCATACAGCAGAAAGGCACCTGGTGAGGGACCTGAGCACCCAAGAAAAGTGGAATCACCACTGAAGAAGCAAGAGCGGAAAAAAAAATCTTCATCTCTTTCCACTTGTTAGACATGAAACCATTACCTAGTATAACTAACCTGGGAGCACTGAAATAGCAGATCTTCTGTGTTTGAAGATGGAGAATCACTGGCAAGGGTTGCACATGCAGCCATGGCTGGAATAGCAAGAAACTGTACAGATGAGGATTGAATGGTGTGGGGCAGAGCTTTTCCAGGAAGCTTGGATAAAACCCATATATCCAGTGCTAAGGTCTGGCATTGCCACTTATTTCCACAAACTCCTCCAGAAATTCAATATACAGTAGCAAAACTTCCATTGTAAAGCAAGAACAAAAATAAAATAGTATCTTATGTTTCTGCCTCCTGCTTTTGCAAGAGAAACTAACTAGAAGTGAACTAGAACTTCTAACTAGAAGTGATCCCTGATCACTGCAGGGGGTTTGACTAGATGATCTCTAAAGGTCCCTTCCAACACAAACTATTTTATGATTCAGATGAAAATCATCCTATCCCCTTACTTACAAAACACCACAGTGCTCTCAGAATTTG